>NW_027150407.1:0-1200000 GCF_031143425.1 Pleurodeles waltl | reverse complement strand
AATACTGATCTTTAGGATTCATTAAGTCAAGGGTTTTTAGGTCCAATGCTTCACCTAGGTCATTGTTGTTTGTTATTGAGACTGACTGCAACCAAGAGTCTTCCATTATTCCTGTAGCTACTTTAAAGCCCCTATCCAATCTCTCATTGCTCCCCTGGGTATTAAGATTTGACCGCGAGATGGGGGTCGATTGTTGGCGCATTCCCTTATGCACGATGTCGTTGTGTACCTCTATTGAGATACCTGTGGAGAGTAAAAGCTCTGTGTTACTAGGATTAAGAGATGCGCCCTGCTGTTGGTCACTTTGAGAAGATTCCCTCTCTTGAGCATGAACCTGGGCCGTGGTCACTATACTGCCCTCCTGCAGATTTTTACACACTGTTGGGCTGCTAGTGACCCTGGAGACGTTTTGTCGTTCATGAGCTGTGCGGTCATTATGTACTTCGAGGGTCAGATGCTTTGAAGCTTTCTGGATGGGTAAATCGACCCCTAATTGTTGAGTGGGGTTTGTTGGTACCTCGAGCCTCAACTGCCCATTGGCCATTGGTTGTGGAACCAAAGGGGTTCGCAGGTCCACGTCGGTGTCAAGATTTGAGAAGAAGGTTGCGGCTGGATCTTTCAGAAAGGTAGACTTGTTGGAAAAACCTGTTTTCTTGAGGTAGACCTGCAAGGGAGTAAGGGGCGGTGCCTGCTGATCCGACCTACTATTTTGCGGACTCTGTGCAGAGCAGTTTTCCTTCCTTTGCACCCCCCCTTGAGGTCTTGAAGTTTTGACTTTACCCTTTGTTGGCAACCTGAGGCATCTTGATCTCATGGCTGAGTTCTCTTAGCCCAGATTTCTGCAGGAGGAACTCAATTTACTTGAGACGGATGGACTAGCGTTGATGACCTGAGATGCTCGGTGAGCGGGGCACCCGGGACTCTCACAGCTGCACCTGGACCTGGCAGGGCCGCTTCCGTGTGGCCCCGGTTCGCACTCTCTGCTGCAGTTCACTAAGACTGCTGCGCTCACCCTGGCTGGAGGGAAATGGATGGATCCTTGGCCCAAAGCCTCCTGCCGAATGTTGGTAGGTAAGATGATGCAGCAGCTAGCGACGCCTGAAGAGTTGGACTCCTCAGGAACGAGGGGTTGTCAAGGGGTTGTCGATAATAGGTGCTATTGGTGAGCGGGGCACACAGGGCGCCCACAGGCTGCACCCAGACCTAGCTGGGCCGCTTCCGTGCTGCCCTGGTGCACTCACTCCGTGGCCGCTAACTAACACGGCCACGTTCACCCGGCGCTCTCCTGGCCAGCTGTGCAGTTTGAAGGATTCTTGACGTAGGTTTCCCCCTTTTTTTTTTTTGATTACTTCTTTATAGCGGCTGCCATAGTAGGTGCACCAGCATTCTCGCAGGAAACCCCACAAATCCCCTTCTCAAACTCTTGGCACAGAATGAGCTGCCTGAGTTTGCAGAAACTTACTTTCTGGAGCATTCTGTAGAACTGTAACAAAGAAACAACAATTTTGCCAATACTTTACACAAATGCACTTCGTACATCAGGCAGTTTTTCCTACACAACGCAGTAAATTTGTTTATCAAATGGTCATCATTGACAACTGTCAAGCGACATGCGGAGACATCAACCGAATCGTAAAGCAATTACTTTGGTCAGCATCGTGCAGAAAGGTGCCCCGTGGATTTCAAGCATTCGGGAAATATTCCTAGTTTTGGCACACATTGAACAAGCGTTTTGTAAATGTTTAGGGTTATGTCGACTATCGCTTGAATTTACTAAATCTCTTTATGGCTTTGACCTAATCCTAGCACTGCCCAGACTGCACCTATGCGTGTCATGCTGCATAGAATGATCTAGCTTACAGTTCTGACTACAAATGGCCGGCCCTGAAGTAAAATTCTCACTCTATTGAGTGGAAAATACAACTGCACAGACAGTCATTCATGTAAAAAACCCTGCGTTTGCGTTGATTTTCAAAGTTAAACATAAAATGCATGCAAATCCATGTAATGTCCACAGTCACGATGATCTATAATTCATTGTTAGGAGGCGCTTCAAATTCGTTTAGTGACTCAGCATGGGTGCCCTAATCATCCCAACCTAATCCAATCATGCCGGATTCCCAAAATCAGCGAATGCATTTATGTTGATACGTAACTCGAACCCCATTAGAGTTTTATTATTTGCGAGCCTCGACGTTTGCAGTACATTTTCAGATTCATGCAGGTGTTTCAGGGTATTTTGTTGTAAAACATCTATGTTTATTAATATGAGACAGTATCACCATTTAGTCTATCATTTAGCATGGTAGCATCCAGCTGAGGAAGGTTTTTTTAATCCCTAAGAAACAGTCCTCCATGCCCCCAGGTCAAAACATCTGTATTGTCTGTTGTGTTATCTGATTGTTAAAGGGATTTCATTTTTCAGACAGGTGTAGTCAGCGCCAATATGTTTTTGCAGTTCACTTATTAAAACAAAACATTTCCTGTGATCTGCAATGGAATTTAGATTTAGCAATAGAGCCCTCACAAAAGTGGTATCATCGTTTATGAGCAAGTTTTTCTGCATAGGTGTTACTGATACCAGCACCTTAAGTCAATGACAAGGCTTCAATTCCTAAATTCTAATGTTTACATTGAAACATACAGTGTTGACTATCACATTCTCTTTACGGAAGTGGTTCTGTGCAGTCAGGTTGCAGGCAGCTATGCAAAAAAGATTGGGGGCATATTTATGAGAGGCTTGCACCACCAGAGAATCACTTCTTTGATGCTCAGGCGGCACTAGCCTCTCAACCGTATCTATGAGGCCACTTTGAGGGAACCCTCTTTTTGCATGGTTAGCCCCCACGTTTTGCCTGGAAAATGATGTGGATTCAAAATTGTAAGTGTCCTGGGCCCCTACTAAACAGTTTCCCAGGGCCATATCTCTTTCCCCACAACTGTACTAAGTATTATCTTTTCAGTCACTCCTGTGAGTACCTAGTAAATGGTAACCCAGGTCCCCATGGCATGGGTGCTACCAATTGTGCCACTCTGAGAGGCCACACGCCAGCCTCATGCAGACTGCCATTGCAGGTGCATTACAAGATGTCTTTAAAAGTTTCAAACTCAACATGGCACTCATCAAAAGTACCATGTCCACTAACACTGCATGCACCATAGGTAAGTCACCCCTCTGGCAGGCCGTACAGCCCTAAGGCAGGTTGTATTATAATGCATCCGAGGGGATGTAGTTGTATTAGCAAATACACTCCTACTGTGGCTTTACAAAACCTTAAGGCGGTGGTTCACAACCTTTTGACTACTGAGGACCTCCAGTGAATCACTACTGGAAGCCGGGGACCCCCAAGCAATTTGTATGATTTAAATTTCAAACATTAAAACAGTAATTCACAAAAAATACACAAACAGGTACACACCAAACAATTACTCAAATGACTAAAAATCGAATCATTTTATATTGAAAAAATATGCAAAAATCTAAACATTTTAATGGGAAGTTTGGTGCTGCATCTCATTGACTAACTTTGCAATGTTTGGTTTTAATTAGGAAAGCTGACCCTCAAGTCAGATTCTATGGGGCATATTTATACTCTGTTTGCGCCGGAATTGCCTCGTTTTTTTTTACGCAATTCCGACGCAAAACTAACTCCATATTTATACTTTGGCTTTAGACGCGTCTAGCGCCAAAGTCCATGGAGTTTGCGTCATTTTTTAGCGTGGACACCTACTTTGCGTTAATGATATGCAAGGTAGGCATTCCCATCTAAAAAATTTACTCGGAGGCATGTGCGCCGTATTTACACTCCCGGGCAAAATTCACGCCCGGGAGTGGGCGGGTCAAAAAAAATGACGTACGGACGCTTTTGCGCCGTTTTTTAGCGCCTGGAAAAGGCAGGCGTTAAGGGACCTGTGGGCTCGGAAGGAGCCCAGAGGTGCCCTCCCATGCCCCCAGGGACACCCCCTGTCACCCTTGCCCACCCCAGGAGGACATCCAAGGCTGTAGGGACCCATCCCAGGGACATTAAGGTAAGTTACGGTAAGCATATATATATATTTTATTTTGTGACATAGGAGAGCCTGATTTGTGCCCCCCTACATGCCACTATGCCCAATGACCATGCCCAGGGGACAGAAGTCCCCTGGGCATGGCCATTGGGCAAGGGGGCATGACTCCTGTCTTTGCTAAGACAGGAGTCATTTCTATGGGGGTTGGGAGTCGAAAAAAATGGCGCAAATCGGGTTGAGGCGAAAAATTTGCCTCAGCCTGACTTGCCCCATTTTTTGGCGCCCAAGCTCCATATCCCCCTACGCCGGCGCTGCCTGGTGTACGTCGTTTTTTTCCACGCACACCAGGCAGCGCCGGCGGCTAACGCCGGCTAACGTCATTGATTAAATACGGTGCCCGCATTGTGCTTCAGAATGGCGTTAGCCGGCGCTAATTTTTTTGACGCAAAACTGCATCCAGTAGGCATTTTCCAAGAGTGCTTGGTCTGGAGAAGCACAAACTAGGGAACATAGAACATAACACAGTGGTTAGTTTTGACTTTAATAATAAGAAAGTATTTCTACGGAAGCAATCCTTTTTTAGCAGCATAAAGATAATGAAAGACTGGTAAAAAAAAACATAACTTTCTAATTTGTGCCATGCAGTTTGCAGGCAGCTCTTTGATGGCAATTCATAGCTCACTGTGCTATATTATGATTAGAAATTATGAACTGCACAGTAACAAATGAATCTTTGTGCCAAAAGCAGTATTCCACTGTGCTGCACACATAAAATACTGTTCTTTGCAGAATACATGTTCTTTGCAGCAGGCACGTTAACCATCTACAGTGTCCCTAGATGAGTCAAAACTGCCACAAGACAAAACTTCCATCTCTCTCCAGTAGGTACATTTTTGCCAGAAGGCTGCTGCGTGTACAAGGAACTTTGCAGTGCTTTCAAAACTGCTGCACAATGGAAGTAATACAAATGAAAACACGCACATATTTGCCTTCCTGCTGTTTAGGCCTGCAGACCCCATGGAAATGTGTCACGGCCCCCTCAGGGCCCACAGACTACAGGTTGGGAACCGCTGCCTAAAGGCATAGTAAGTGTACAGGGGAGCCATAGCAAGAACATGCGCTGGACACTGGTCATCACAAGTTCCCCAGCTACATGATGGCTACTAAGAACCCTGGGTTGTTTGGTATCAAACAAAGCAGAGTAATACATCCTCACCGGTACCAGTGTTTGATTTATTATAAAATGTACCTGGGGCCCCTTAGACGTGCTCCTGCAAAACCTACACCAACCTGGCATGGTTGCTGGCTAGTTCAAACCAGCCTGCCATCACCAGACAGGAGTCTTGATCCCTGGGGAGAAAGCCTCTGCTCTCTGGGACCAGATAATAAAGCCCTTTCTGGGAAGAGGTGTTAATCCTCCTGCCCAAGGAAAGTGCACTGCACAGTCAGCGAGCTTCAAAGGGCTTGCTGCCCTTGAAACTCGACCCCCATCCCTGATGCTAACAGGAGATAACCACCTCCATTTCAAACCCCCAATTTGGTGGGATAAACAGTGGGAAAATACACAAAGACTAGAAGGAGTGGCCACCCTCAGCCTTCACCACCCCTCCGGTGTTGCAGACAAGGTGACCACTTCATTTCACTTTCCCCCATTGTGGATGGAAGGAAAATAGCCTATCAGGGTAAGGGATGTAACCCCTTCTCACAGGAAGTGGTCCCATGGTGGTGGTAGCCACCCTAAGATAAGTGGCCCATTGGCACTTCAAGGTTCTCACCTAAACACCCACTAAATGCAGTATTTAATGGGTATCCCTGGAGCTGTGGATCAGATTCAATGGACACAAGTAGGCAAGTGACAAGGCGGAAACAAAGCAAAACACAATCGCTGTGGGATAGTGTAACTGGATGGACGGAATGCGGAACCAATCAAACATTCACCCCCAGTCACAGATCTGGGTTTAATCCATCCAATATTTTGCTCACCATGTCACCTCAGTTTGAACCTAACCATATGCAAATCAGTCTTGACCCTGTTCCTCATGGGAACAGTCCAGCCCGAACTGCCAGGCCAGATTCTCCCTGGACCGGAAACAAGCATCCTGGCACCGGTTTCAGGGTTTCACCCCTAATCAGCCAGGCTAGCTTGAATCCAGTGGCACAGTGAGCCCGGGACCCACGTCTGGGCATACCCGGCACACTTAGGGCGGCAAAAGCAAAGCAAAAGACAGACACTGTGGGATAACGTAACTGGATGGACGGAATGCGGAACCAATCAAACATTCACCCCCAGTCACAGATCTGGGTTGAATCCATCCATTATTTTGCTCACCCTGCCACCCCAGTTTGAACCCAGCCATATGCAAATCAGTCTTGACCCTGTTCCTCATGGGAACAGTCCAGCCCGAACTGCCAGGCCAGGTTCTCCCTGGACCGGAAACAAGCATCCTGGGAACGGTTTCAGGGTTTCACCCCTCATCAGCCACGCTAGCTTGAATCCAGTGGCACAGTGAGCCCGGGACACACGTCTGGGCATACCTGGCGCACTTAGGGTGGCAAAAGCAAAGCAAAACACAAACCGAAACCGGTCCCAGGATGCTTGTTTCCAGTCCAGGGAGGACCTGGCCTGGCAGTTCGGGCTGGACTGTTCCCATGGGGAACAGGGTCAAGACTGTTTTGCATATGGCTGGGTCCAAACTGGAATGGCATGGGCAGCAACAAAACGATGGATTTAGGCCCAGATCTCTGTACTGGGGGTGAATGTTTGACATTGTTCAGCATTCCATCAATCACTTGTTCTTTTTGCATTTGTTGCCCCAATTGGGAAGGGTATGCCCAGATGTGGGTCCCGTGCTTCCCATGCCACTGGATTCAAGCTAGCCTGGCTGATGAGGGGTGAAACCGGTCCCATAATGCTTGTTTCCAGTCCAAGGAGTACTTGGCCTGGCAGTTTGGGCTGGACTGTTCCCATGGGGAACAGGGTCAAGGCTGATTTGCATATGGCTGGGTCCAAACTGGAATGGCATGGGCAGCAACAGAACGATGGATTTAGGCCCAGATCTCTGTACTGTGGGTGAATGTTTGACTTTGTTCAGCATTCCAACCATCAGTTGTTCTTTTTGCATTTGTTGCCCTAAGTGGATAGGGTATGCCCAGACGTGGGTCCCGTGCTTCCCATGCCACTGGATTCAAGCTAGCCTGGCTGATGAGGGGTGAAACCCTGAAACCGGTCCCAGGATGCTTGTTTCCAGTCCAGGAAGAACCTGGCCTGGCAGTTCGGGCTGGACTGTTCCCATGGGGAACAGGGTCAAGACTGGAATGGCATGGCCAGCAAAAAAATGATGGATTTAGGCCCAGATCTCTCTACTGGGGGTGAATGTTTGACATTGTTCAGCATTCCATCCATCACTTGTTCTTTTTGCATTTGTTGCCCTAAGTGGGAAGGGTATGCCCAGATGTGGGTCCCGTGCTTCTCATGCCACTGGATTCAAGCTAGCCTGGCTGATGAGGGGTGAAACCCCGAAACCAGTCCCAGGATGCTTGTTTCCAGTCCAGGGAGGACCTGGCTTGGCAGTTCGGGCTGGACTGTTCCCATGGGGAACAGGGTCAAGACTGATTTGCATATGGCTGGGTCCAAACTGGAATGGCATGGGCAGCAAAAAAACGATGGATTTAGGCCCAGATCTCTGTACTGGGGGTGAATGTTTGACATTGTTCAGCATTCCATCCATCACTTGTTCTTTTTGCATTTGTTGCCCTAAGTGGGAAGGGTATTCCCAGACGTGGGTCCCGTGCTTCCCATGCCATTGGATTCAAGCTAGCCTGGCTGATGAGGGGTGAAACCCCGAAACCGGTCCTAGGATGCTTGTTTCCAGTCCAGGGAGGACCTGGCCTGGCAGTTTGGGCCGGACTGTTCCCATGTGGAACAGGGTCAAGACTGATTTGCATATGGCTGGGTCCAAACTGGAATGGCATGGGCAGCAAAAAAACGATAGATTTAGGCCCAGATCTCTGTACTGGGGGTGAATGTTTGACATTGTTCAGCATTCCACCAATCACTTGTTCTTTTTGCATTTGTTGCCCTAAATGGGAAGGGTATGCCCAGACGTGGGTCCCGTGCTTCCCATGCCACTGGATTCAAGCTAGCCTGCCTGATGAGGGGTGAAACCCTGAAACCGGTCCCAGGATGCTTGTTTCCAGTCCAGGGAGGACCTGGCCTGGCGGTTCGAGCTGGACTGTTCCCATGGGGAACAGGGTCAAGACTGATTTGCATATGGCTGGGTCCAAACTGGAATGGCATGGGCAGCAAAAAAACGATGGATTTAGGCCCAGATCTCTGTACTGGGGGTGAATGTTTGACATTGTTCGGCATTTCATCCATCACTTGTTCTTTTTGCATTTGTTGCCCTAAGTGGGAAGGGTATGCCCAGACATTGGTCCTGTGCTTCCCATGCCGCTGGATTGAAGCTAGTCTGGCTGATGAAGGGTGAAACCCCGAAACTGGTCCCAGGATGCTTGTTTACAGTCCAGGGAGGACCTGGCCTGGCAGTTTGGGCTGGATTGTTCCCATGGGGAACATGGTCAAGACTGATTTGCATATGGTTGGGTCCAAACTGGAATGGCATGGGCAGCAAAAAAACGATGGATTTAGGCCCAGATCTCTGTACTGGGGGTGAATGTTTGACATTGTTCAGCATTCCATCCATCACTTGTTCTTTTTGCATTTGTTGCCCTAAGGGGGAAGGGTATGCCCAGACATGGGTCCCGTGCTTCCCATGCCACTGGATTCAAGTTACTCTGACTGATGAGGGGTGAAACCCCAAAAAGGATCCCAGGATGCTTGTTTCCAGTCCAGGGAGGACTTGGCCTGGCAGTTCGGGCTGGACTGTTCCCATGGGGAACAGGGTCAAGACTGATTTGCATATGACTGGGTCCAAACTGGAATGGCATGGGCAGCAAAAAAATGATGGATTTATGCCCAGATCTCTGTACTGGGGGTGAATGTTTGACATTGTTCAGCATTCCATCCATCACTTGTTCTTTTTGCAAGTGACAAGGCGGACCCAAGGCTTGAGAACAGAAGACGAAGGCTGCTGACTAATGAAGTGGACACAGCAGCCAGAACAAATTTCACCCAATGGACCAAGATGAAAAGCCCTGCAAGTGTGCCAAGTTTGGTGGCACTGTAGCCTCCAGTGGATAAACTGTGCAATAGCCAGAGGTAATGGACCCCTAACATCGGACACCCAGAAGAAAAGTCCTCTCCGGACTCTCCAAGGACCAGGAGCAAGAACCAGTCAAGGGACTTTAGGACACCCCGAACCACTCTCCAGAGTGGCCCTGTTGACCTAAAAACTACCCTCCAAGTGACCTGCACCTGGCTCAAAAGGCTCTGTGATGCACAACCACTGGCTGACCTATCTGCTCTGTACCCAGCCTCCCTGGCCCCTGTATCAGACAACCAGCTGTGCTCCCTAACCCCTTGCAACCTCCAAGGGGACCCATCAGACTTACCTCTCAGCCCCCCATGCAGTGCATTTCCAATTGGTCCTCTTCCCTGTGGTGCACCAGCTCCAAGACCTTCAGCCACTGCTCCAGCTGAAACCGAGAGCCTCCCAAACTTCTCCGACTTGTCCACAGGGCATGTCAATGATCTCAACCTAGAAACAAAAGGTGCTACTTGTGAGAGCATTGCCTGATTTTATGTGCAATTTTAAAGTTTTCTTCCATTGATTCCTATGGTGCTCAGTTATACACAGAAACAGAACATTTTCTAAACTTAAAAAAATTGTGACTTAAATAGTACTTACCCAATTTTGATGATCTTGGTCTTAAAATGTTTTTAAAAATCTGAAGTATTTTTGTAAATTTGTCTCGAATTATTTTTTCGAGTGTGCGTCTACATATATTGATACAGTGAGTACAACAAATCTTTAGCACATCTCCTGGGTTAATATAACTGCTCAACCAAGCTGCCACAAAAATTGAGGATTAGGTGATCTACTTTTGCCTCTGGATACCAAGGTAAGGTTACTCAAACTCTCTGCACAGAGAACATAATTTTTGCACACTCTATAAGGAGAGCCAGCATTCTACATTTGGTGGTTCAGCGGTGGGATACAAGACTTTGCATTTGCTAATAATACTCTATGACTAAGTATTCACATGAATAACTCCAAAAATTGTCTACAGCCAGTTGTATTTTTTCACTTGGACTATTTTAGACATTTTTAACTTAATTGCTAGGGCCCCAGTTAGGTCCCTGAAATAGAGTTTAGGAACTAAAGATACTTTAGTTAGGCCTTAAGAAAAAGTTTTCAAACAATTTTCATAGGTTTTCAAGGTCCCAACTTTAGTAAAGTGAAAATATCTGATGCAGAGAACCAGCCTCAGGAGCTTGACCTGGCCCCATGGATGGGATTAAAATACACCATCCTAAGGGCACTCTGCTTCGCATACAATATCCACCCTAGTTATCACGCTACTGCAGACACACTTAGTAAACTTGTGGCAGAGCATGAAACCAAGAACCCTGTGGAAGAGGGGGTACCCTCATCCTCAGCAAACCAAGACTCCCCAGAAGAGGCTGGGGAGCAGGGAGAGGAAACTCCCATGTCTCAGAAATAGGAGTACCCTCAGATGAGGAGGAAACTCTAATTAGATTGATTGAAAGACTGGCTTTAGAAGCCCATCTTTTGTACATAGAGATACAAAGAAGAGAGATGGTTCTAGGACCCATTTCTGGTGGTGGCTTCCAAATAAATAGGGAGAAAGAGGGATCTTTCTTTCAACCTAAAACTCTCAAAAGGAGTTGTCCCTCCTTACAGTGAAAGTGATGACAAATATCAAATGTTTTTCTGCCTTTGAAAGAGCCTGTGAAGGTAGGAGAGTGGCAATGGAAAATTGGGACACTTTATTGTGGGAACTGTTTTCAGGTAAATGCAGGAGTAGGCTTCTGACATTGAATGAGGCAGATGTCAAATCCTATGACCTCATGAAGTGTACCCTGATTGAGGGCTTTGGATTCACAACTGAGAGTATCACATAAATTTCAGGGAGAATCGAAAAAGCCAGAATCAGTTCTTAATGGTACTTTTGGACTATTCAGTAGAAATGCTGGGTGGGTGGTTAAAAGGTAACACAGTACAAAATTATGATGTCCTTTACAATTGTTTAATGAAAGAGCATCTATTGAGTAGTTGTGACAATGAGAAAAATACATCAGTTCCTGGTAGACCTAGGTGCTCTTCCCCTTAAGAATTGGGGAGGAAAGCAGACCACTGGGTCAAGTCGAGGTTGACCAAAACAACCACTGGTGGGGAGACCAAAAGAAAGAGGCCAAAAAGCCCCTTGTGGGAAACATGGGAACCAAAATAAAAGGAGAGTCTTCATCAGACCACCAAAAACCTGATCAGGAGGGTGGTCCTGTGACTCTTCACAGCCTAATGGTTGCTTCAAAGGTAGGTACTCTGATCCCAACAAGGCTTGGTGAAGTGATTGCAAGAATAGTGGACACCAAACTGGACACCCTAGCTGTAAAAACAAGAAAAATGCCTCTATTCCACCAGCAGCAAATGCAGTTGCTAATCTCCAGATGGGATCACAGTTGTGGCCTGACCATGTCAGTGAACCCCCTGAAGCAACATTAGTAATTGAAGGAGGGGTAGATCTATCCTTTCCTGCCTGGCCCACTAACAAGCAAAAATACAGGTAACACCCTTTCATTAATAGGACTAAGGTAGAAGCCTTGAGGGACAAAGGGGCTAATGCCAGTATGGTGGCTGAGCACCTGGTCCAGTAAGATCAATACCTAGTAGGGAAAACGTATCCTGTCACCAACACTGATAATGTCACAAAGATCCACCTGATGGCTATGGTGTCTTTTGACTGGGGGTAGTTTAACAGAAAGGAGTGGCTGTGTCCTCATTCACCCCTTTTGACTGTCTGCTTGGAAATGATTTGAAGCAATCTCTCTGGGCTGAGGTGGAACTGAGGACTCATACAGCAATGCTTGGGCTCTTAGAATGGGGTTGTGTCAAGACAAGGGCACAGGGCAAACTCCAGAGAGAACAAGAGGAGTTGGATCCAGAAAGAGTGGACCAACCATCCAAGAGAAAAGTCAAGAAGACAGGGGGGCCAACTTCTGAACAGATCACAAGTCAGAACCTCTCCTCAGGAAGATGACTTGTTGTCCCCACAAGGAACTGAGCCTGCAGAGCTTGGGCCTTTTCACCTTATCATCCAGAGCTCTTAGGACCAGGGGGACCATCCAGGGAGGGTCTATGCCAGGGACAAAGAACCAACAATACAGAGAGTTTCTCCTCTCTCTAGCCCATGACATGCCCCTATCTTGGTATCTGGGCCAAATCAATACTTGGAGCATGTTAGTGAATCACTTTTGCTGGCCTGGATATCCCCAAAAATGAAAGACTTTTGCTAGTCCTGTATCACCTGTCTGGCCAGTGGCAAGGCAGGAGGCCAATTGAAGGCCCCCTTAATTCCACTACCAGTGGTTGGGATGCCCTTTAAAAGGGTAGTGATGGACATTGTTGGACCCCTTGACCCTCAAACACACTCAGGAAATAGATACATCCTAGGGGTAGTGGATCATGCCACTAGATATCCTGAAGCTATCCCTCTTAGGACCATTACTGCCCCTGCAGTGGCCTAAGCCCTCCTAGGTATTTTCACTAGAGTGGGCATTCCTAAAGAGGTAGTGTCAGACACAGGTTCTAATTTTATGTCTGCATACCTAAAACACATGTGGCAGAAATGTGGTGTGGCTTATAATTTCACTTCCCCATACCATCCACAAACCAATGGGCTGGTTGAAAGATTTAACCAGACAATGAAACACATGATTGGAGGACTCAATGAAACACTCGGAAAGAGACTGGAGGTCGTACATTTACTTCTGCTTTTCACCTACAGAGAAGAGACACAAATGGGAGTAGGGTTTCCCCCTTTGAACTTCTGTTTGGGCATCCTGTCAGGGGACCACTAGGTCTTGTGAAGGAAGGCTGGGAGAGACCTCTGAAAGATCCCAAACAGGACATAGTGGACAATGTGCTTGGCCTGTATTCAAGGATGGTTGAGTATATGGAAAAAGTTAATAAAAACCTTCTGGCAAGCAGGAGCTTCAAAAGCACCAATATGACCAAAATGTAAATATTCTGACTGTATACTAGCACAAAACAAAGGTTAGTACATAATTTGGAGCTATTGTTCTCAATTCACTCACAATCTCCCTTTCAGTTTAGAACTATTTAGCTAAATGTATACAACTAAACGTGCGATTTAAAAAAAAATGCACTTAGTTAACAAGTTTTCAGAGTTGCTTAGGCTTGCCATTTCCCCATTCCATTGTGCTTTTGAATGAAATTTCAACACCTTATGCATGATACTATAAGAGCCATTTCATTGGGAATACTGAATAGCAGTAATTTGCAAGTCATAAATTCAAGAAATTACCCTTTTTTTTATAATATGCTGATCTAGAAACATAGTAAGTGTTGGCTGGAATGCTTGAATTAATCTCAGCCACTGAAAATTACTCTGGCCGCTTCTCAGTCCATCGTTATTTTGTAGTTTTGATTCCACTGTAAGCAAATCAGTCTTGACCCTACACCAATCAGAATAGTCCAGCCCCTACTTCCACGCCAGGTCTTTCATGAACCAGAAGACAAGCAACACAGAACCAGTTTGCCCTAGGTATGGAGTCATCAGCCGGGTACATGACAAGCAGAGTCAAGACTGATTTACATATGGCTAGATCTAAACTAAGGTGGCATAGTGAGCAAAACAACAATGGGTAGGGATGATACCCCTAGCAATAGCCTCTTGTTTAGACAAATTGCAAACAATACTCCTGTCTTCTTTTGTGTGTTGATGTACTGCCCTAACTGGCAGGAAATACCCAGATGTAGATCCCATGCTCACTGTGTCACTGGAGCCTAGATATACCTGGCTGATGAGCCCATAAGTAGGACGAAGCCTGCCCTGGATTGGCTGTGTTGTGATTCATGGAGTACCTGGCCTGGCAGTTCAGGCTGGACTGTTCCCTTGAGGAGCAGGGTCAAGACTGATTTACATATGGCTATGTCCAAAACCAAATGTATACAACTGTGTGAAAGGTAGCAATGGCAAAAAACTGCACCTCCTTGTTGTGTCCAATCTGGTATGTGAGTAAGTAAACTCAGAGTGGTGCTCGATGATCATTTGCCCTACTAACCAAAGGCAAGAAATGTATGTATAAGAAATAAACACTGTACAGAAAAACAGCTGAGACCACAGCAATCAAAGCACAAATATTTACACACACGAATACGAAGTCTGATGTAAGAAGTCCATTAGTGAACAGTACAGTAATCTTCTTTTTGTTTCAGCAAGGGATTTATTTGGATCACCCAATACTTCGTAAAGTTGGATCAATCATAAGCAATATATAGTGATAGCCTTTGGAATATATATGTATTCATACACAGCCAACACGTGTTTAGTCACACAGTGACTTTTTCAAGGCTAGACTGTAGACAAAATAGAATTATGTCTGACTAGATATATGATGCGAAACAACTGTATCCAAGTAAGGTGAGCGAGAAAGTTTGATGTACCAGTGCACTGCTTCTGACATTTCGTATACCGACGGGTGCACGGTAGCACAGCTCCGCAGTCATTCTGAATTACCAGTACATCAAACTTCCAACATATGTTGCCTGTGGAAAAAACTTACAACCCCTTTATCGAGACTCCTCCATCGCGTTCTGCTCACCAGTCCATTGTATCTTATGGGTACCTGCTATACATTTAGCATAATGATGCTCTTTCTGTAACTAATTACCTATAAGCAATTCAATAAATAAAATCACTTGCATCAGGATTGGACAGGGACGAAAAAAGGGCAGACACCGAGATAAAAGTGGTCCAATTTAGCGAGTCAGATAGCTAAAAAAGCAGACCACATATTCAAATCAGGCCAGTTTTTAACTCGTAAAGAAACATTGTTTGAGTATTTTGCAAGGCATGGGAAATTGCATGCATTTGTGTTTGCGTCAGGCAATGCTTGTTTAAATTCCAGAGAATTCTAAGTAAAACTAGGCTTACGTGGCCTTAAAACAGGCCCATAAACTGCTAAAAGCTGGCCCACACACTGATTCGGGAGATCAGCCCCGAGGGCACTGCCTGAGTGCCTTATAGGCCAGTCCGACCCTGACTTGCATATGTAGTGCCACAACTAAATAATTATTTGTTAGTTGTGTGCCATATCAAAAATATGCTACAGTGAAATAAAATAAGACTGTTACTGTTAAACTATGCTTAACACCCGCCTCTGTGGAAAATAGCAGTAATTCAAAAACCTGCTGCTGTGAGGATAATGACACAGTCCAGAATATATCATCATTAAGCGGTTGCTAGTGAGTTGTAGCTGAATGCGTCTATTACCTTCCCTGCTCCGTGGGGTTAACCTCCGGGGATTTTCCAAACTCAAAAAAACCATCCACTTCTCAGTTTTACAAAGAGAGTTTCATGAAACAACCTTAAATAGTTTTATTTAGTAATGAGCGTGCACAGTTTTGCTCTTGAAATAGAACTAATGTATGTTGTTTATTCGACATTGAAAATCAATGAACATTTTTTTAACTTAATAAACAGGAACATGATCTATCTGTTAAGCACAAGCATGTCTATTGTTTTCGTCCATAAACTGTTGATTGCGCTATTGAAAGGTATCTGATCTGTTTTATTTAATATTCGAAAATAATATAAATGCTAAACCTTGCACCATACCGGAAAAGTCACTGGTTTATTCATCCAACTGCCCTTTATACAATTCTTGTATGTAGAGTGTTTGGGGTTATTCCAATGTCTGTGCACTTCTTGCTGTCCATCATCACAGGATATTAATGGAGCTGGCAGTGTTAGATCATTTACTAACTTTTGAAGGATATAGCATATCGTTGTGTGATGGGAAATGTGTTGTAAACTCACTATTTCCTTATTTCAAGCATTTCCCGGGGCAGACCTACTACCCACTTTTCAATCTCTTCAGTAGTCAGTAGCGCTCACTGTTCGCTCGCTAAATAGTTCTGATGTTAAATACCCATACTGGACATCTTTGCAAGTTGACTGTGGCAATTTAATTTGGTATTGCTGGCAAATGAAGGTCTTCTCTGTCATTGTCATTACCTCAGAATAAGGAGCATCACCAGGATGTGCTCACACTCTTCTACAATTTACAAGTCCATGTCCGCCTTGTTCTTGGTTGTGGTGAAATCTGGGATTTTAAGAAATATTTGTGTCTGCTTCATTTGTATATTCATAGGGACCAGTTCACAAAGGTAAAATACGCGTGTATATTTACTAAAGTGTATATTTACGACTACACCCAAGTGAAACTCTCCACGTTTTTGCTATTCACTAGTTTCGAGTGGAGATCTACCTACGTTTTCACACCCTTTAACAAGGACAGGAGCTTCTCTTGATCCTATTTATGACTATAAATTGGCCACAAGTAATTTTACGACTCTATTTTATGTTTCCCAGAGTTTGCAGCAAATCTGCTATCAGGCCAGCGATTTATAGAACCGAGATAGCTAGGGGGATTTAATAAAGTGTATTTTTAAATAAACATATAAAAAGTAAATGAATATATTTTAATGTATATTATACATGTAAATTAATTTTAATTATTTGTTATAAAAATGGAGAGTAAAATACATTTTCACAGCAATTAAACTCCTCAAAAAATGTGTATTAAACAAGAAATCTAAAATATATTAATTGTATTTATAATTATTTATCACTAAACAATAGTTTGCTAAAACAATCACCCTCACATACTTTAAATGAAAAATAGATAATTCTGTATATCATTTCTCTCTCTCTATTATATATATATATATATATATATATATATATATATATATATATATATCGTCCACCACGTAGCCCGGGGATCCAGACTCCACACGGCATTGGTGCGTTCAGATGTATGATCCCGCCATATGCAGTCCAGACCCCTCAAACAAACCTAATGAAGAAAGGAACATACTGTCAAAACTGTGCAATATTATGTTATATGGAATGTTATATGGATTTGTATAGTGCACTAATCTCCTGAGAAGGTATCCAGTTGCATAGGCATGTGTGTATTTTTGTGGTCTCCATGGTGCTTATATGCAGAAATGAGGAAGAGGCTCTGAGGTATAGAGGAAGGTCATCCCATGTCTTGGGTGCGATGTAAGAGAATGATTGACCTCCAGTTTTTATTTTGCGGATACAGGAAATGTGCTCGAATGAGAGTGAGGCACAGTGTAGTTGTCTGATTGGTTGGTGAAAGTGATTGCATCACCCTGATTTATTCCAATTAATTTTTGCAATATAGCATGCGATTCCCAATGCATTTCAGCTGATGCAGTAAAGGACATAAGGGGCAGGGTAGGGTTACCCTAACCCCCCTTTCCCTTATGGGTTCTGATCCCAAAATATTTTTTGTTTAATTTGTTGCATGGTACCAGCTGAGTCCAGCAGGACCAGCTGAGAAAATGTAAAAAAAAAAAAAAGGCATGTGGGACACAGCATTTTGTTTTTTAATACCCCCGGGGTGGGCCACAGTCTGGGGGTTCGTGCAGCGAAATATTTTGATAACTATGGGGAGGGAGCATGTGTAAGGGCCCCATCCCAGCTGATTTTACAGTCCAAGAACCCAGTCCTCTGGGGCCCACTGCATTGCTCTCCTGGGTACCTAATACTGAGGGACAGAGTGAGTAGTTAGAGTCCTGCCCACAGTGGTGGATTCCCACCTGCAGGAGCCAAGAAAAAAGGCTTCTCCTTAGTGATGGAACCACACAACAAACAGTGCCAGTTCCATCATGGCCCCATAGGACAGGAGCTGCACGCCGGGAGTTAGTGGCCCCATGGGGGCCTTGGGGCTCCCCAGTGACCTCCAATAACGAGAGAAATAGTGGGTCTCCCAGGAGGAAAAAAAAGAATATTAAAAATGAGTCTGGAACCTCTCATTTATTATTCACTGCTCCCTACATCAATAATTCAATCATCAAATCTACTGCTGCTCAATTTGTTGCAGTACAGCGTTTCAAACATGTACATTACTGCTCCACAGTGTAGAAACAGTGTAGAAACTTGAAAACCTTTAATGACATGAAGATCTGTGCTTGTATAAAATAATTGTACTATAGCCCTCTCCCTCTACACAAAACCACCAATAGGTAGAAATCCCATACTGTGCACAACCCTCACCCTGGGCATAGCTCTTGATGAACAGTCGATTCTCTCTGCACACTCAAGTGTCATTAGATGGGAAAGCCCCTGCTACGCACAGCCTTATTCACAGAAAGGTCAATCTCTCCAGACAAACAAGCCACATTAAGTAACAAAGGTCCTGTTACTCACACCCTTCAAACTGTGCACATTCCTTACAGGGATGGCACTACATCCACACACGCCTGGTTAGGTGCCTAAGCCACTACTATGCACACCTCATAACCTCCCATATTACATCACTCACAACATGTTCTATTACATCATTGATAATATCACTGATGACATCTGAAAAGACATCATTGATGACAGTGTGCATGATGAGAATGCAAGTTAGTTACTTCACTGAACTTTACCTAGTGAATTTCAGTGTTTTTCTAGTTTAAAATGTTACATTTTAACTGACATTTTTACCTAAATATAATGTCACTTCAATCTTTGGTACGTTCACTAAATATATATAATAATGTATTTAATTATTTATTTTCTATTAGTTCGTAAGAGCAGCTATTTTAATTCCCTACCTTCATTGTTTTCTATTGAGGTCTGAACACGAATCAGGAGAGGGTCATTCCCCTTTACAATATCTGTTTCCATCACTTTAGGGCTGTAGTTGCTTCAGAAGTGTATTTTTTTAATTGCAATTGACTTGTCATTACCTTCTTCTTTGTAGGTGTGTTTTATATTAGCACTTACCTCCAAAACCAATCCTTCTATTTCCCTAAACCACTCACATCAATAGTAAGGATTCCCCCCTAATAGCAAGGATTCCCATTTTCCAGTCACACGCACATATCCTTCCCACATCTACTACAAAAATGTGTATATCTAAAGGAGAGGAAATGTCAGCAAATGTGTCAGAAACCACCACTCAGAAAAGATGAGAAAGGCAGACGCAGAGGTCTTTGGCCGTTGATATGTGAATAGCATTTTATAACACATGACTAATACTTCTGTAGAACTACTTTGCCTAGCACAAAATACAATTTGTGAATCAGGTTTGGAATCTTCTTCCTATACACACTGGTGTCCCACTCCCTCGGTACCAGAATAAGTTTGAGAAGATTGTGCTACTGTTTTTGGATAGATAATTTAATTAGTAGTTTGGAATATTTTTTTTGAACCACCTTTATGCATTTTAATGATGGGGTCAGTCCCTTTCAATATAGCTGGGGGCGCTCCAGACACAGTCTCGGGTGAAGGCAAAAGCTTTCTTGAAATTAATTACCTGTATGGATCTTTTAAATGGCGGTGTGAGTGTAATGTGAGTGTAAATTATTCTATTTTATAGGGCCCTCTTTTCTACTTGCCACTGTTGACTGAGTCTAATGAAGTATGAGCGATGATAAAACAATGGTCATAGGAAGTGTGTAAATGACTCGGAATAAAAATAGTTGTGAATTTACGGAGAAAGTAAAACATACTGCACTATAACTTGGATTCCCTGACAATATGCGGTCACTTGCCCACTGGCGATAGTTCCTGATAAATGCTCGCCCTTGTACAATGATGGAAATGCCTGGAGACCATGTTGACCCTAGCACAATGGAAGTAATTCATGATAATATTCTGGCCCTGGTATAATCGTATTACTCTCTAGAAACGCACAGGCCCTAGCACAATGGTGGCAATTCCTGGCACCATGTGGGACTGGGCGTAATCCTGGCATTTCTAGCATATTCTCAACTGCCACTGAATGATGGTTTCAAGGCAGAAATGCAAATCATTTTGAATACATTAACGTTTGGGCAGGCATGGGGGAAGATAAGTGCCAGTGCAGGTTATGTAACAGGGATATTAGGGCCAGATGTAGGAAAAATCGAAATTGCGACTTGCAATTTGCGAGTCCCTGCGACTCGCAAATTGCAAGTCGCAATTTGGTATGCAGAAAGGTGTCTCAGACACCTTCTGCAACTCGCAATGGGGTCGCAAAGACCCACCTCATTAATATTAATGAGGTGGGTCGCAGTTTGCAACCCCATTGCGAGTATGGGCACTCACGGGGATGGTGGCCTGCTGGAGACAGCAGACCACCATGTCCGTGACTGCTTTTTAATAAAGCAGTTTTTTTTTTCTAAGTGCAGCCCGTTTTCCTTAAAGGAAAACGAGCTGCATTTTTGAAAAAAAAAACGAAACCTTTAGTTTCGGATTTTTTCAGGGCAGGTAGTGGTCCATTGGACCACTGCCTGCTCTATAAAAATATTTTTTTCTCCAGACACAAAGGGGCAGGGGTCCCATTGCGACTGGGTTACCATCCACTTCAAGTGGATGGTAACTGCGATTCCATTTGTGACCGCTTTCGCGGTCGCAAATGGAATTGAATTGCATTGCGAGTCGCAAATAGGAAGGGAACACCCCTTCCTATTTGTGAGTCGGAAATGCATTTTGCGAGTCGGATCCGACTCGCAAAATGCATTTCTGCATACCGATGAGGATTTTGCGCCTCGCAAACGGCGTTTTTCGCAAATGCTTTGCTACATCTGGCCCTTAGTGTACATATTCGGCTTTCTTCTAAAACCCAAGGTAAACGTCTTTTCTATTGCCATGTTTAGTGGAAAGGGTTGACAAGAGTAAACCTGTTACATTTGTAAATGTTTGTTGAAAAGATGTTTCTACTTTCAATAGGTATAATCATTGAAAAGATAACATTGACATTAAAATTGATTAAACCAGCTCTTGGTATGGGCATGTAAGCAATAGTACGGCCTCATTATGTAATGGTTCAAGTGGCCAACAGACTATGGCTACTGTCAACAGACCTTGGTGTGTGTTATAGCTCTTTGTCCCCAACAGGTCTTTTTTATATATTTATCCCATTGCGAATAACAGGCTAAATTAGGCAACAACATGGCACTGAAGATGTTTCTTGTTACTCTGTGGCCAATCTGAGCTATCTTAGTTTCGCCCTGCAATGCTCAGTCATATCACCTCAGCAGGCAAGGAGAGGAGAGCCATTGCTGATGTCCATATCATGTGAGAGCTGGCCTGGCCATTATAGGCTGACACAGCACAGACAACTGACAAGCTTCTTCGGGGAGATTACAGTCTGATTTGCATTATAAAAAATACAAAATGTAAAATGTAATACTAATAATAACAAGAATAATAGTAATATCAACAACAAAATTATAATAATAATAACAATAACAACAACAACACTAATAATAATACTAATAAAAATAATAATAATAATAATAATGATATGGGGACGCGGTAATTACCCGTAAGCAGCTGGGGGAGGAGGCAAGCCCCTGTGCACTTTTGGACCACGGAGGAGGGGCGGGGAGCGGCCCCTTTAAAAAACTTTTGCGCGCCCACTGTCGCCCATTAGAGGCTGGGCTGGGCCACCCCTCTTTCGTTTCCTGTGGAGGGTGACTATATATATTTATTACTACTTGGTGTATATTTGGAGTTTTACAGTGGATTTGTAAATAGTTTTACATTTTTTAGATAGCTTTGCTTGTTGCCTTGTTGTATGAAACTTTTTCACTGAAAAATGGGCTGGAAAAGGGGTCCGTTAACTGGTATATTGGGGGGTGGTGGTGGCGGTGGTAGACAGGGAAATGGCACCACTACATTGGATTCCTTCCTCGCAAGAGCAGTCGGGGTTGTAACAAAGGAAATCGATTTGGCAGAGAGGAGGTTATCCATGGAATTGGAGGACTGGTGTCAGGCCCCATTGATAGTAGTCCTCGGGAGGGCATGGGTGTGGAGGTGGCTTATCCGGGGGGGGACCAAGGTGCGGTTATGGCAGCTGCTGAGTCTGTCCGGGGTGAGCCAACAGAGACAATAGAGGGTTCTGATGGCCAAGGCCCCTCCAGAAGATGCAAAAGACTTTTATTATCTTCTCCCCCGGCCTGCCCTGTGGACAAATGTAGCCCCCGAGGAAAAAAAAGGTCTTAAAGAAAATGATGCCCAAGTTGAAAACACCTCTCTTGGAGCTCCCTAAGGGTAGGAGCTGTGACCCTGCACCTTGCTAGCATCTGGGCTGTGATATAACTATTTTATTGTCAAAATTCCAGGAAATGATCCAGGAGATTTTGTCCCCTGTTGTGGCGAAATTATCAGCCATAGAAAAAGCAGTCTCTCTGATATGTGTGCAAGGAAGCCAAGGGAGGCACTGTGCTGGTGGTTGTGTGGCCCCGACTAGGCAATCTCATTCCAGTGAAAAGTTGTTCCTGCCTGAGGAAGCTGCGGGGTCCTTGGGGCCTCTGGGAAAAACATCTCAGCTATTGGCTAATCCTGTAAATTCTGGGGGTCAGGGGGCTCACGCTGAGATTGCTCCGGCTGCACCGACTTCCCTACTAAGGGCTGACAGGACTGTAAATAGGCTTAGTTGTAGTAGGGAGCCTGATCTTGAACCTGTGGGAGATGGGGGGGTCGGCCAACAGCTGGTTGTGAATGATAATCCGAATCCGCTGACGATCAGGCCTTCATTGGCTTGTTTGGATCTCCCCCCAGCCTGTGCCCCCTATGTGGTGGTGTTGACGAATGTACCTGCTCTTGCTCCTGGGGTAACTGAGTCTACTGCCCAACTCACAAATAAGGCTGGATACTGGTTGAGTAAGAACTGTGATTTTTCATGTAAGTATTTTAAGGATATTCTGTTTTCCAGAAGAATTGGTTGGGTTGGGCCCACAAATAAGGTGGGGAATGAAGATTGTATTATTATAAATGTTAGATATCCTGCCCGGACTCAAAGGCTCCTCTCTACTTATCGTCCTGCTGTTCTATGAGCAGGTACAATAGGTATGGTCCCACTGGGTTATTTTTATGACCACATGCGATTGAGTGTCGGGGTTTCTCCTGGCATTGGTAGGAATCCCCCTCTAGGTCAGAATAGCTTGCAGGCACCTAGCGGAAGAACTGTCACCAACAGTAACTCATGTTTGGAAGGGGTGGATTGACAACGTGCCGAGACCCTGACTACGCGGGTAGAGGTGCCTCCACAGTGTAATCTTATTTCATGGAATATTGTGGGGTATGATGCCAAGTTATCTGATCAGGTGTGGGTCAGGTGTGTGGTTAACTATGATGTTATCATGCTTCAGGAAACCTGGTCGGAGGGGATGTCTGTGTGGGATGGGTATGACAGATTTGCAATTGCAGCTGTGCAGTCTCTTGGTGGCCGCTCGAAAGGTGGCTTGGTTACCCTTATACGCCTCTCTAAGATAGTGGGTGCTTTTCAAATTAACTGCAACCACCAGGGTATATTGCTGGTATGGGTCATTTTTTCCAACAATTTTAATATTTTGCTGGTAAACTTTTATAGTGCTGTGTGGGATGTGGGGTGCCAAATTGGGGCCCTGTTCTCCATTCTTCAGGTTCGGAAATATAGAATGGAGGCGGTGGGGCTGGAATTTTGTGCTATTGTCTCTGGAGATTTTAATGCTAAGCTGGGTAGGCTCAGTGCTGTGGTTAATCTCCTTATGTGTGACTGCGAGGATTATTTAGTGGATGGTCTGCAGGACTCCAGAGGCAGGGTTCTTATTAAGGAACTTAGGAAGATGGGCCTTTTGAATTTTTGTGATATAAAAGCAGTAGGCACTCACCAACTTCCAACCTATGTGGGAAGAGGGTCTGGAACCACTATTGATTATATTTTTGTGTCTCCACCTATGAAAGATCTGGTGATCGGGGGTGAGGTGCTAGGGGAGGGTTTTAGTGATCATAATCCCCTTATAGTGTCCTTTAAACTCCCTGGGGCCCTACGTAAATTAGGACGAGGTGGGCTTGTAGCTGTGGAGATAAGGGACCAGGGTAGGCGGCTTGGGTGGAAACAAGTAGATCCCCAAATAGTTGAAGGAAGGGTGGTGGGGGTACATTTACATCTAATTATGGAAACACTCTTGACAGAGGCTCCCAATCCTAAAACTGTTATGGATGCAATAACAGTAGTAAATGCAGCAGTGAGAGACTGTCTATTATCAGTAGGCAGCCACCCCAGTAAACGCAAATGTGGCTGGTTTGACAAGGCCTGCTATGATGCAAGGGCAAACCTGAAGCTGGCCACTAAGAAACATCCTAGAGATTGGGTCCACGTAAAAGAAGCTAGAATTAAGTATAAAAGGGCCCTGAGGGATAGCAAGTTAAAACATAAAGATAAAGCCTGGGAAGAGTTAGAGCGTGCCATAGCTCTGAAGGACCCTGGCTTGTTTTGGAAGGTGGTAAATAGAGGTTCCTTTGGAACAGAAACATCTTAGGGCCTTGGCTGTAACATCGCCCCGGAGGCCTGGGTAATTCACTTTTGTAGAATTTTTTAGGGTACTCCCCTAAGAAATAATCAGGATAACGAGTATGATATGGCCCCTAACCTAGCAATTAGGTTTTCGCTCCAGGAGGTTATTGATGCGATACAGAGTAGCGCTAGTAATAAAGCTCCGGGCCCGGATTCGATCCCTATGGATTTGTATAAATCGAACCCCCAGTTATGGGCACCTATTCTCTTAAATGTTCTTAATGCAGCAGTTACTGTGGGAATTCCTGCCTCTTGGAAATTAGCCTGTATTGTCCCAGTATTTAAAAAGGGCGATCAAAATGATCCTAAGTCCTATCGCCCTATTTCTCTCCTGGACTCTTCTGCAAAGATCCTGGGACGGATTATTTTAAGGCATCTAGAGGCCTGGATGATAGGAAATGATATTTTAAGCCGGGACCAGTATGGCTTTAGGGAAGGCCTCGGTACGCGGGAACAATGTCTTAACCTACTGATGATGATCGGTAAGTACACGCAGGCCAGGAAAGGTACCCTCTATCTTGCTTTTATGGACCTTAGCTGTGCCTTTGACAAGGTGAACCGGTCTATATTGTGGGAGAGGTTAAATCAGCCAGGGTTGGATCCTAATATTGTAGAGCTGCTCCGGTACCTTCACTCTGGAACGGTTGCAAATGTGAGGGTGGGGCCTAATGGGGAATGCTCAGAGGCCTTTAAGCTTTCTAGGGGTGTGCACCAGGGGTGTGTTCTGGCTCCTACTTTGTTCCTTCTATATACAAATGGTCTGTCTGATTTTTTGATGGAACATTGTAGGGATGTCCCAAAGGTGAATGGTATCAATAGCTCAGTGCTGACGTATGCGGATGACGCGGTCCTCATGGCCCGCACTATGAATGGTCTCCGGGAAATAGTTAGAGCTTATGTCTCCTTTATGTCAGCTTTGGGTTTAGAGATCAATTTTAAGAAATCACATTTTATGGTTTGCGGAAGACCCTTGAGCAGGGTGGGGGTGCTAAGGATGGAGGATCAAATTATTAGCAGGGTCCATGAGTTCCCATATTTAGGGGTTATTTTTGATGAGAAAGGATCTTGGAAACCCTGTATTGCCAGAAGGGGTGTGCTTTTTCATGCAACAGTTGGTGCGACTTTTGACTTTGCTGTAAGGGCAGGTAGTAAACCTATCAAGCCTCTGCTTGAAATCTATAGGCGGAAATGCCTCCCTGTCCTGCTGTATGGTGCGGCACTTTGGGGGTATAGGGATACCCGAGCCCTTACAGTAGAAGAAAATCGGTTCGGCCGAAGGCTATTGGGAGTTGGACAAAATATCCCTGGTTTTTGCCTTCATCTGGAACTGGAGCTTGAGTTTGTGCAGGACACTATCCAGTTGGCTCCCCTTCTGTTATGGATCTCAATCTGGAGTAACGAACATGCCACTCTTAATAGGGATATCTTAATGGATTGTTTAGCTTGCGATAATGCAAAGAATATTCCCTGGCTGACGCATATAAGGAAAATGGCCCATGATCTGGGGCGGCCGGATTTCTTTGATTATCCTGAGGGCCTGACTAGTCGTGATAAGAAATGGGTTAAAGATAATTTTCTGAGAATACAGGAGACAAAGAGGGAGGGGGAGGCTTTAGGGAAAAAAATTATCAGGGATTTTATTATGCTAAAGATATGGGTGGGTCCTGAGCGCTATCTCTTAGAGATAAAGGATGTGAGGGAAAGGTCTCTTTACTCAATTCTGTCTGGGGATCATTAGAAGCAATCTGTGTTTCCCGTTAGGTCAGTATGGGGAAAAATCTATCAGACCCTGCCCCTGTGATGGAGTATCCTAACAGACCTTGCCCCATTTTACATTGTTTTGTGTTTTTTATGCACCGTTTAGAACTCGATTCCTATTACCTCTCCTAAGGCCTAAGAGTTTCGTGCAATATCGGCCTGCTTTTATGTGGTTGCAAATGGCCTCAGATGTATTGGTGTGGAAGGTCCTGGGATCATTCTTGAAGGGAGATATTACTTGGCGCAATAATGTAGAGTTTTTAGAATTAATTCTTTTAGTTTATTGTTTTTTATGAATGAGGTCTTATATGTTTATATTTTTGATGGGTGGTTTTTATTGAATATGGTTTTAATGTTATATTAACAAATGTATTGGTGATTATTTGTTTTAATGGATGAATTTTTTTCATAACGAAAAAAGTCTTCTTCTATTAATTGCAAAATTAGCTATTGCCATTGTTTAAATCATGTATATTTTGTAATCATGCTAATTTTTTTGCTTTAGTACCTATCACACTAGTAGCACAAGTGCACCGGTAAGATGAACAAAGTTCTTAGGTAAATACTGAAACCATGTGTGTTGAAATGTACATATTAAATATTTCTTGCATGTGGATCACACGTGCTCCGTAATATTATGCTACTTCTAAAATGATCCAGGGAAATTGCAATTCCTCCCTTAGAGATTAATTTCTGACATCGTGATGAGTTCTATCCAGCAGGAAATTGAGAAGAAAAAGCACTACAAAGCAGGTATAAAGGCCCTCGGTCTTGTCAGGTTCAAGGCACGTCTTTGCAGTAATGTAACAAAGAGCCTAGAAAAGGAAGCAGAGGGCAGGATTATGCATGACCGCCTAAGCCCAGAGTTATGCAAAGGAACATTATCCAACACTGCCACCAACCTACCTCTAGACCTCTGAGATAAGCCTTTGCTCCTGAACTGTGTAGTTCTCGCTTGAGGAATATTTTGTAGGTATCTAAGCAAAACATCCCTCCACATATACCCTAACCTACTGCACTGGAGCCTTCTGATGTGCATAATCAGTTACTATCACACTTTCCTAACAGACTTCTGCTAAGTAAGCAGTATGTTTACTGGTCGTTTAGGTACTAAGCCTAGTTACTTTCCTGGTTAGCTCTGGGTACTGTTACCAGGTACTTCACTGGTAAATATGTTTGTGTTTTAAGGCTAGGTCGCCAAGATTCTTTATGTTGCATTCTCTTTTTGTTCTATACGCCTTTGGGTCTTTGTGTGTTGTCTCAGTGTGTGGCAAGGTAAATGGACTCGAATTCCAAAGGGGACCGTTCTCTTGTCTGGATGTGTCCGAACCCCTCAGATGTCTTTCCAGAGGCAAGGGCAAATATGGTATCCCCACAAACCTCCTTCCATTCCACCTTCAACCATGCCTTGTGCTGCAAAGGGGATAGTTTTTGTTTTGCTGGCACCTATAGGTGGTGTCAGATGGAGACCTCTTCTTTGTGGTCCCTTAATGGACAACGGGCACCAGACTGGAAATTTCTGGGTTTGCTCCTTTGCAGGGCCTTGCCTTCCTTACAAAATGCAGCAATGAGTGAGGTCATGGCTTAAGTACTTGTGGCCTCAAAATGGCCGTGTCACAGACTCTCAAGTACTAGAATATTTTGGTGAAACTCCCAGAGGAACTAGAGGTCATTTCATGGAATCTAGGTCGGTCATATGGGAAAGATCAGAAGTCCTGTGGAGCGATGTAAGGGACTGCATATGAATACTGCTAGGCTTTCTTTGCTAGTGTTGTTTGTTGGTTAAGGAAGCAGGTTCTTAGGGCCATATTTATACTTTTTGACGCAAAACTGCGCTAACGCAGTTTTGTGTCAAAAAAAGTAGCGCCGGCTAACGCCATTCTGAAGCGCTGCCTGGTGTGCGTGGAAAAAAACGACGTACACCAGGCAGCGCCGGCGTAGGGGGATATGGAGCTTGGGCGCCAAAAAATGGGGCAAGTCAGGTTGAGGCAAATTTTTCGCCTCTACCCGATTTGCGCCATTTTTTCCGACTCCCAACCCACATAGAAATGACTCCTGTCTTAGCAAAGACAGGAGTCATGCCCCCTTGCCCAATGGCCATGCCCAGGGGACTTCTGTCCCCTGGGCATGGCCATTGGGCATAGTGGCATGTAGGGGGGCACATATCAGGCCCCCCTATGCCACAAATTTTTTTTTTTAAAATGACTTACCTGAACTTACCTTAATGTCCCTGGGATGGGTCCCTCCAGCCTTGGGTGTCCTCCTGGGGTGGGCAAGGGTGACAGGGGGTGTCCCTGGGGGCATGGGAGGGCACCTCTGGGCTCCTTCAGAGCCCACAGGTCCCTTAACGCCTGCCTTTTCCAGGCGCTAAAAAACGGCGCAAAAGCGGTCGTACTTCATTTTTTTTGACCCGCCCACTCCTGGGCGTGAATTTTGCCCAGGAGTGTAAATACGGCGCACATGCCTCGGAGTCAATTTTTTAGATGGGAACGCCTACCTTGCATATCATTAACGCAAAGTAGGTGTCCACGCTAAAAAATGACGCAAACTCCATGGACTTTGGCGCTAGACGCGTCTAACGCCAAAGTATAAATATGGAGTTAGTTTTGCGTAAAAAAAAACGACGCAATTCCGGCGCAAACGGAGTATAAATATGCCCCTTACTGTTTACAGTATAATGCATTGGGAGCATGCAGGTAGGTCATAACCTCAGCCTTTTGCTGACATCTTCTTTGTGTCACTTGGCTATCTTGGTTTGCACCTTTTCCTTTCCTACTGCTGGTAGTCCTGTGGCATAGTCCTTGGACTGTAAGGGTCTAGCTAGAGCCACTGCTTGAACTGCA
The DNA here is from genome assembly GCF_031143425.1 of Pleurodeles waltl. Classification (NCBI taxonomy): domain Eukaryota; kingdom Metazoa; phylum Chordata; class Amphibia; order Caudata; family Salamandridae; genus Pleurodeles; species Pleurodeles waltl. Next base: position 1,170,876 of record NW_027150407.1, on the reverse strand, counting down.
CATGTGCCCCCTACACTGGTAGAGTTGCTATACTATTGATGTCATGGAAGGACCCCCCTGCAAGGCCTTGTCACAAAGCTTGGCTTAGAATGGTATGTATGGTGAAGGAGGCAAACCAGCTAGGAATTATGAACCCAGGGTGGGTGCCAGCATAATTTTCTGCCCCAAAGCCATTCTAATCTAAAAGTTACTGAAGAGCCCCATGAACCCAAGTGGAATAAATCAGTGCTGAACCTTTGTTGTAAGGAGTGCACTCAATAAGACTCGGAGCCAAGCTGGGAATGCTCTTGTGTCTACACTTGTCAGTTTAAAATAGAAAGATAGATCCCAAAATGCATCTGTATCATTTTTCATTGGCCTTTTTATTCTCCTCTGATACCGTTCTCTATTCCTGTTGCAAGACATCTTCTCCCATAAACCTAGTGCTACAAATTGTGTTGGTCTAGGAGGAGGCTTAATTTCACAAAGTGTTTCTTGTAGTCTGTCAATCATTCTCAAATTAAATGAACCCCTTCTAGGGAAACTCAGTAGACCCTATTTTTCCGTGATCTCGCACTAATGACTAAGCCATACACATGTGTCTAATCCTTCCTCAATCATCATGTGGTGTGCTGGCATATCTTCAGGATGTGTCTCTTCACCTTCCCAAACAGGAATCGTCACATCACCCTGTGAGAAAGTAGCCTCTTTCTAGCCTTGTTACCCCCACTTTTGGCCTGTTTGTGAGTATATGTCAGGGTGTTTTCACTGTCTCACTGGGATCCTGCTAGCCAGGGCCCAGTGCTCATAGTGAAAGCCCTATATTGTCAGTATGTTTGTTATGTGTCACTGGGACCCTGCTAGCCAGGACCCCAGTGCTCATAAGTTTGTGGCCTATATATATGTGTTCCCTGTGTGATGCCTAACTGTCTCACTGAGGCTCTGCTAACCAGAACATCAGTGGTTATGCTCTCTCTGCTTTCCAAATTGTCACTAACAAGCTAGTGACCAATTTCACCAATTCACATTGGCATACTGGAACACCCTTATAATTCCCTAGTATATGGTACTAAGGTACCCAGGGTATTGGGGTTCCAGGAGATCCCTATGGGCTGCAGCATTTCTTTTGCCATCCCAAGGGAGATCTGACTATTCTTACACAGGCCTGCCAGTGCATAAGCCAGTCTCCACCGTTTCAGGGATCCCCCAGCCCTGCTCTGGCACGAAACTGGACAAAGGAAAGGGGAGTGACCACTCCCCTGACCTGCACCTCCCAGGGGAGGTGCCCAGAGCTCCTCCAGTGTGCTCCAGACCTCTGCCATCTTGAAAACAGAGGTGTTGCTGGCACACTGGACTGCTCTGAGTGGCCAGTGCCAGCAGGTGACGTCAGAGACGCTTTCTGATAGGCTCTTACCTGTGTTACTAGCCTATCCTCCTTCCTAGGTAGCCAAACCTCCTTTTCTGGCTATTTAGGGTCTCTGCTTTGGGGAATTCTTTAGATACCGAATGCAAGAGCTCACCAGAGTTCCTCTGCATCTCTCTCTTCACCTTCTGCCAAAGGATCGACCGCTGACTGCTCAGGACGCCTGCAAAACCGCAACAAAGTAGCAAAGACGACTACTGCAACCTTGTATCGCCTCCTGCCTCCTTCTCGACTGTTTACTGGTGGTGCATGCTCTGGGGGTAGCCTGCCTCCTCTCTGCACCAGGAGCTCTGAAGAAATCTCCCGTGGGACGACGGAATCCTCCCCCTGCAACCGCAGGCAACAAATGACTGCATCACCGGTCCTCTGGGTCCCCTCTCAGCACGACGAGCGTGGTCCCTGGAACTCAGCAACTCTGTCCAAGTGACTCCCACAGTCCAGTGACTCTTCAGTCCATGTTTGGTGGAGGCAAGTCCTTGCCTCCCCACGCTAGACTGCATTGCTGGGTACCGCGTGATTTGCAGCTGCTCCAGCTCCTGTGCACTCTTCCAGGATTTCCTTCGTACACAGCCAAGCCTGGGTCCCCGACACTCTAACCTGCAGTACACAACCTTCTGAGTTGTCCTCCGGCGTCGTGGGACTCCTTTTTGTGTCTTTGGGTGGACTCTGGTTCACTCCTCTTCCAAGTGCCTGTTCTGGTACTTCTGCGGGTGCTGCCTGCTCCTGTGAGGGCTCCCTGACTTGCTGGCGCCCCCTCTGTGTCCTCATCCAAGTGGCGACATCCTGGTCCCTCCTGGGCCACAACAGCATCCAAAAACCCTAACCGCGACCCTTGCAGCTAGCAAGGCTTGTTTGTGGTCTTTCTGTGTGGGAACATCTCTGCAAGCTTCTTCACGACGTGGGACATCCATCCTCCAAAGGGGAAGTTCCTAGTCCTCTTCGTTCTTGCAGAATCATCCACAGCTTCTACCATCTGGTGGCAGCTTCTTTGCACCCTCAGCTGGCATTTCCTGGGCATCTGCCGACTCTCGACATTGTTGCGACTCTTGGACTTGGTCCCCTTGTTCCACAGGTACTCAGGTCCGGAAATCCACTTTGGTTTCATTGCTGGTGTTCGTCTTCCTTGCAGAATTCCCCTATCACGACTTCTGTGCTCTCTGGGGAATATAGGTGCACTTTACACCTAATTTTCAGGGTCTTGGGGGGGCTATTTTTCTAACCCTCACTGTTTTCTTACAGTCCCAGCGACCCTCTACAAGCTCACATAGGTTTGGGTCCATTCGTGGTTCGCATTCCACTTTTGGAGTATATGGTTTGTGTTGCTCCTATACCTATGTGCTCCTATTGCAATCTACTGTAACTTTACATTGCTTGCATTACTTCCTTTTGCTATTACTGCATATTTTTGGTATTGTGTACATATATCTTGTGTATATTTGGCATCCTCATACTGAGGGTACTCACTGAGATACTTTTGGCATATTGTCATAAAAATAAAGTACCTTTATTTTTAGTATATCTGTGTATTGTGTTTTCTTATGATATTGTGCATATGACACCAGTGGTATAGTAGGAGCTTTGCATGTCTCCTAGTTCAGCCTAAGTTGCTCTGCTATAGCTACCTTTTATCAGCCTAAGCTGCTAGAAACACCTCTTCTACACTAATAAGGGTTAACTGGACCTGGTACAGAGTGTAAGTACCCCTTGGTATCCACTACAAGCCAGGCCAGCCTCCTACACACCCCTCATTAGACTTCTAATAGTTTTAAAAAATCATGATTCCAAATTCAAATTAACAAATTGTAATGAAATGAAATACATATCTCCAGTGTTTTGATTCAGTTCCACAGCATTGAAATTCAGTAAATCCTAATCTAATCCTTGCACAGCCCAGTATATCAACAGCCAATCACTGCATTGCTCTCCACACAGCTCAACCAATCTCACTGTTGCGTTTCACACCAACTGAACAATACCAGCACGGCTCAATATGACGCAACTCCCTGCTCCTTGCTGCTCCTCACCCTCCTTTACAATTCCCCCATATTCACACAAGACATCTGTTCTTATAACTGATGCAACAAAAATGAGCAGTCTTTATCTGCCTCTTCTAAAGAAATAAAAGAACAATTTAACAACTGGAATATTCACGTTTTTACACCTTCCAACTTTCTCAATTAAAAAGAGTTTTGACGCATACCAAAGAAATCTCGACCTGCTGAAAATCTCCTGATCAATTTAGTGTCAGCTTTGTGTATCATGTTTCACCAACACTGACCACTGTTAGGGCCATATTTATACTCCGTTGGCGCCGAATTTGCGTCGTTTTTTTCGACGCAAATTCGACGCAAAACTAACTCCATATTTATACTTTGGCGTTAGACGCGTCTAGCGCCAAAGTTCATGGAGTTAGCGTCATTTTTTTGCGTGAACACCTTCCTTGCGTTAATGATATGCAAGGTAGGCGTTCCCGTCTTAAAAAATGACTCCGATGCATATGCGTCGTATTTATACTCCCGGGCAAAAATGACGCCCGGGAGTGGGCGGGTCTAAAAAACCTGCATTAGCGCCGGATTTTAGCGCCTGGGTCAGGGCAGGCGTTAAGGGACCTGTGGGCTCAGAATGAGCCCAGAGGTGCCCTCCCCTGCCCCCAGGGACACCCCCTGCCACCCTTGCCCACCCGAGGAGGACACCCAAGGATGGAGGGACCCACCCCAGGGAACTTAAGGTAAGTCCAGGTAAGTATTTTTTTTTATTTTTTTTTGTGGCATAGGGGGGCCTGATTTGTGCCCCCCTACATGCCACTATGCCCAATGACCATGCCCAGGGGACAGAAGTCCCCTGGGCATGGCCATTGGGCAAGGGGGCATGACGCCTGTCTTTGCTAAGACAGGAGTCATTTCAATGGGGGATGGGTGTCATAAAAAAATGGCGCAAATCGGGTTGTGGCGATTTTTTTGCCTCAGCCTGACTTGCACCATTTGTGGACGCCCATACACCATTTTCCCCCTACACCGGTGCTGCCTGGTGTACGTCGTTTTTTTCAACGCACACCAGACAGCGCCGGCGGCTAACGCCGGCTAACGTCATTCAATAAATACGGCGCCCGCATGGCGCTTCAGAATGGCGTTAGCCGGCGCTAATTTTTTTGGCGCAAAACTACGTTAGCGCAGTTTTGCGTCAAAAAGTATAAATATGGCCCTTAGTATGATCACAACAAATGATTACTGTCTCTACCTTAAAAGTGCAGTCGACAACATCTCATGACTTGCACCACAAAGCATTAGCAAAAAAAGAAATCAATAAATCAACTCTTAATTATCTGTACAGGGGTGATGGACTACTTGTCAGTCCAATAGCCTCTTTATCTTTCATAAGCCCAACTTTATAAGCTTCAATAACGCATTAAATATTCATACCCCACAATGGTCAATACATAACAATCAAATTCGACACATAGCTCTATTGATACTCACTCCTTCAAATCTGCAACCCCTCCAGAAAACCGCACTTCGTCAATCTTTAGATTCAGGTGTGAGAAAGTAGCCTCTTTCTAGCATGGTTACCCCCAGTTTTGGCCTGTTTGTCAGTGTGTTTTGACTGTGTCACTGGGATCCTGCTAGGCAGGACCCCAGTGCTTATAGTTTGTGCCCTACATGTCAGTATGTTTCACTGTTTTTGTCAGTATGCTTGACTGTGTCACTGGAGTCCAGCTAATCAGAACTCCAGTGCTTATGCTCTCTCTGGTTCCAAATGCGCACTTACATACTGGTAATCCAGTATTCCACTCCAAATTGGTGTACTGGACCCCCCTTATAAGTCCCTGGTACATGGTACCTAGGTACCCAGGGCTTTGTGATTCAGGAGTTCCTAATGGGCTGCAGCATTTCTTTTGCCAGCCATAAGGAGTTCATACAAACAGTTCTTCAGGTCTTCCATTGCAGCCTGAGTGAAAAAGTGTAAGCACTATTTCACAGCCATTTTCACTTCACCGGGACACCTATAAGTCACCAACATGTCTCACCTTCAGACCCTGAAGGCTAGGCGCATAGTACCTGTGTGTGAGGGCACCCCTGCACTAGCAGAGGTGACCTCACGTTGTCCAGATCCATTTTCACAGACTATGTGAGTGTGGGGACACGATTATATGTGTGCACTACATATAGATCAATACATATATGTCGCTTCACAATGGTAACTCTGAATATGTCCATGTAAGGTGTCTAACAACTGGGAATTGTACCACCATACTGATTCTAGTATTGGTGGGCCAATGCTATGCACCCTGGGGACTCCACCATGGACCCTCAGTAGTGCGATACCAAACTTATGAATATTTTACTGCAGCCACAGCTTCTGCCACCTCACAGACAGGCTTCTGCCTTTTTGGAGCTTGAGCAGCTCAATCTCAGGAAGGCAGAAAAATACATTTCTATTAGGAGAGGGTGTCACACCCTCTACCTTTGGAAAAAGGTGTTATAGGCATGGTGCCCTCCTTGCATAATCCAGTCTACACCAGTTCAGGGACCCCCAGTACCTGCTCTGGCTTGAAACTGGACAAAGGAAAGGGGAGTGACCACTCCCCTGTCCTTCACCACCCAGGGGTGGTGCCCAGAGCTCCTCCAGAGTGTCCCTGGGTTTTGCCATATTGGATTCCAAGGTGGTGGGGCACCCTGGGAGCATCTGAGTGGCCAGTGCCAGAGGGAGATGTTAGAGACCCCTCCTGATAGGTGCATACCTGGTTAGGTGACCAATCCCCTTCTCAGGACTATTTAGGGTCTCTCCTCTGGGTGTTTCTTCTGATTTGGATTGCAAGACTCTAGCACGACTCCTCTGCATCCTTTGCTTCACCTTCTACTATTGGATCAACTGCAGAACTGCTCTAGGAACTCTACAACTTGCAACAAATTATCCCAGGCGACTACTGCAACTTTGTAACTTGAGCTCCTGCCAGTAACTGCAACAGTTTCCAGGTTGTGTATCCTCAGAGAACTGTCTGTGTTCAGCCTGCACCAGAAGAATTGAAGGAATCTCCAGTGGAGTGTCAGAGTCACTTCTCTGCTCCAGCAGGCACCTCTCTGCAGCAACGACTGTTTCTCTGCGTCCCCTCTTCTGATGACAAGCATGGATCCTGGAACACAGGTGGTAGACTAAAGTGACACTGACTGTCCAAAGGTCCAGCTGTCTAAATTTGGTGGAGGTAAGAGCTTGCCTCCCTATGACAGACAGTACCCCTGTGCACCACATGTTTTGCAGCTCCTGCGGCCTGTTGGAGGAATCCAGCGACAAAAACCAGTCTGCATTCATCTACTTGATGCGGGACATCTCTTGCACCAAGCAGGACCCCACAGCTGTCTTCTTTGGTGCATTTCTGACTTTTTCTTCCAAATGGAGGTTTCACTTTTGCACCTTCATCAGGGTGAGCAGGGGCTTTTGTTCTCCCTGGACTCTTAATCGGTTCTTGGACTTGATCTGCTCTCTTCACAGGTCTTCAGGTCCAGGAATCCATTGTTGGTGTCTTGCAGTCTTGCTTGGTTTGTGGATTATTCTTTATACCGACTTCTAGTGTGTTTTAGGAAACTTGCTGTACTTTACTCTTGCTTTCCTGGGCTCGGGGATGGGGTATTATGCTTACCCTTGGTATTTTCTTACACTCCCAGCACCCCTCTGCACACTACACTTGCCTAGGTGGGAAACCAAGATTTGCATTTCTCTATTTTAGTATATGGTTTGTGTTCCACCTATGCCCGATGCAATCTATTGTATTTTCTACAGTTTTCACTATTCTATGACTGTTTACTTACCTGATTTTGGTTACTAGTGTATATTCTGTGTATAATACCTACATTCTAAGGGAGTTTAGCCTATAAGATATATTTGGCATTGTGCCACTAACATAAAGTATCTTTATTTTTGTTAACACTAAGTATTGTCATTCATGTGTATGAGTACTATGTAACTACAGTGGTATTGCAAAAGCTTTGCATGTCTCCTAGTTCAGCCTTGGCTGCTCTACCTACAGCTACCTCTAGACATCCTGGCTTCTAGACACTGACTACATTTCACTGATAAGGGATAACGGGACCTGGTATAAGCTGTAAGTACCTGTGGTACCCACCACAAACCAGGCCAACCTCCTACCTCAGGCTTCTGGCATTGGTACATAGGCATTTATCTTATTTTTTAGCACTTTTAATTTTTCTAGTTCCTCTTTTTCATATTACCTAACCATCCTCTGCTACCAGCTTTAGTGTCAAGGTGGCCAGGGCTATTGGAAACTTTAATTGTCATTGATGAACTTCATCCAGAAACATGAATTTCCCGTACACCACTGGGCCTAAGAGGTTGGAACTTTGTAGTAGATAAGAAATAATCAGGAACTGCAAATCAACAATTTATCAGCATTTAATATCCTTTACATTTCGATGGAAGTCAATAATGAGAGTTGGATTTTGTTTCAAAATATTTATTAGGTCTAAGGGACACATGTACTATTGCATGGATTTGCAACTTCCTAATTGCGACTTTTTTGCGACTCACAATTAGGAAGTCGCAAAATGTGATCTACAGCATTGTCTGAGACACTCTCTGCAATTCCAAAATGGGTTGCAAGGGAACTGCCTCAATAATATTCATGAGGCAGGTCGCAATTTGTGACCCATTGGGAATGGCCCGCATTTACAGGGATGGTGGCCAGCTAGGGCCAGCAGACCACCATGTCTGTGACTACTTAGTTTTTTATTAATGCTGCCTATTTTCCTTAGTGGAAAACAGGATGCATTTCAAGCAAAAAAAATGAAAATATTTTGGTGCCCCTATTCACAAAGGGGAAGTTGCGAATGGCTTACCACTGATTTGAAATTAATGGTAATCTTTGAATGTTTTGCAACTGCATTCTGGTCTCAAAACATTCAGACATGGCCCTCCAAGTCGCTCTTAGGAAGGGATTCCCTTTACTGCCCATTCCTAATAACGAATTGCAAACCCTATTTTGAAAGTCTTTAATAGGTTACCACTCACAGAATAGGGTTGGCACATGTCAAAAGCCTTTTTTTGCAGTCGCAAGCCCCCCAATTTGAAGTTTGTGACCACAAAATTCTTTAGTACATGTGGCCCCAGGTTCTTTTATTACCAATTCATCAAACAATACATAAAGCATGTACCACAAAATCTAATCTATGTTCTAAGCTAATTTACATGTAAAGGAAACATCAATAGAACCCATAAAGATCTCCAGTCTTGAGACGTCAAAGTGTAAAGGCTGTAACAGAACTTCCCATAAAGAGAGGTTCAAAAAACGTAGTGAAGTTTCAAACAGCATACATTCAGAACAGAATTAAGTAGCTCTCAGAGTGAATCTGAGATGCATCAGCAAAGAGTCTAAGTCAGAATGTATCTGAGTAAAAGTGCTCTCAGGATAATCTCAGCTAGAGTCTCTCATCTTGTATGTCCTCTTCTCCCTCATCTAGCCTGGCAACATGCATTTATACAATACTAAAATGTAACAAATTGTGAGTCTTGCGGAGATAACTTCTGATCTCAATCAATGAGATGACGATGTTTTCATGGGAACAGGTCAGCTTTCATCGGTTTAGCAAGTTTAACAAAGAACTTCCTAAATGCAAGATACATTTAACTAATCTCTGCAACATAATCAACATTTTACTCTTTTCTCCCAGCATTATACTCTCTAAGACAAAAACAAGTCAAGATAAGTACAATACATTCCACAATGAGATCACTCCTGTTCTCATACGCTTTCAGTGACAAAGTCTATTCATAAAGAAACAACTTTTTAAGATTAATCTAACATTACAGTAATTCTTACATGGATCAAATGGGTAAGAAAGCTAAGACCTAACACACTCTCTATTCATTATACTGTTGCAATAAGACATTTGCGTCATGAAAAGATATAAACTTATGACCATAGCACAGGTCAGAACTGACAAAGGGGAAAAGAAACGAAGAGATAAAAAAATGAAGAGTATGTGTTTGTTAATGGTTTAAACTAAATACATGTCCCTATTTAAGCTAAAAATGCGAAGCTACAAATATGTGCAGTTGTTAATTTAGTCCTATAAAACATCTCATAAAGGTTATTGATTATTAATTTTAAAGTAGCAAAAATGCTTTCACGCCATCACATAGCTGTCATTTATGCATCTGGAGAATTTCACTATCATTCCTAATCCTTACTACATAACATATTTTCGCGATCACTCTGTAATAAGATCACACTCTATTTGCAGTAGCAACAAAAATGGCATATTTGCAAATGTTTCAATAAGCCATATATTTTCTTACATTTATGATATAGTGTTTGTGCTGATGACACTAAAACCTGTCCTCCCCCCCCCCTTCAGAGGTTTCTTTATCTGTTCCTTCTATCTTATATTGTTGGCTGTCCAAGGATGCAGTGCTTCAGGTCATTACTAAAGGGCACTGTGAAGTCAACAGAAAGAGTGCAGTATTTTGTATCACTTAGTATTAATGCCCAGACTGTAATACAGAATACAGGGAATGAGACATTGCAAAGGGCAATTCTCTTATTTGGTAATAGAGAACCCTATAAATGCCTACCTCTCATTATGTGTACTGCACTAAAATCACTCTATGGAAGCCCACACAGGAGGGACAATCCAGCATCTGAGTAACATTCTTTGGCACCAGTTACAGACCAGGAAGACTGCTCTTTGTCCTAATGGAGGCCTGTTATACACATGTACATGCTACCTCTGTGTGACTGGAACTACACTAAAGGAATATGGACATATGGATCATCCACTGTATCTCTTACACATGTGAGCAGTGTGCTGGAATCCAGGGCAGTCTTTATCACTGGTGGTGCCCATATATAATTTATTTATAATTTTGGCACCCCCCAAGACCTCCTCCTCACTAACACCAGGCAAAACTGCTTCTCATCTCTCCATAGCCCTCTCTCACATACAAGTAATTTGTTTTAAAGCACTGGTAAATGCTGGCTTTACTTATAAGAATGTAAGTCTACCCAGACTAACCCTTTTTAGCAGCATTAGGATTAGATAATGAAAGACTGTAGGAAAAAAACATACCCTCCTATCCTATTATATACAGTTTGCATGCAGCTCATTGATGACAGTTTATAAAAGTCACTGTTCTACATTAGGGTTTTATTTTATGAAGTTCAGTAACAAAAAACAAATCTCTGTGACAAAAGTGGTAATCCACTCAGCTATCTACATAAAATACAGACCTGAGGTCTGCATGGTACATGTTCTTTGCAGCGGGCATAATAATCCTCTGCGCTACTTTATTGCAAGTCAAAACTGTCACTAGACAAAACTCAGATCTCTCTCTCTAGCAGGACCATTATCCACATTGCTGCCTATAAGCTGGGCGGGTAAGGGACTCTGCAGCAGGTGTTTTTAATCTGTAAGATATTGCTAAACACAGCACCCCCTGAAGTCAGCGCCCACCTCCACAGGTCAGCGCCCAGTGCAACCACACCAGTCACGCTGCCCTAAAGCCAATCCTGCTGGAAACAAGTACTTATCTGCCCTCATCGGTACCATTTCCTAAATTTGACAACACAGATCAACTCTTCAGATTGAAACAAAATAGATAAGAACACAAATTGTTCATGTAACTATTTTGTGTCATATATGTATGTATTTATTTATTCATTTATTTATTTTTAAAGCGTATGGTCACCAGAAGCATCATGATGCTGAAATTCTAAAGACAACCAATGAGACAGAATAAACAACACCAGAAAGAAGGAAACCACTAACATTAGAAGAGTATTCAAGCCCGTATTTATACTTTTTGACGCTAAACTGCGCTAACGCAGTTTAGCGTAAAAAAAATTTGCGCCGGCTAACGCCATTCTGAAGCACCATGCGGGCACCGTATTTATTGAATGGCGTTAGCCGGCGCAAGCAGACCGGCGCTGCCTGGTGTGCGTGGAAAAAAACCACGTACACCAGGCAGCGCCGACGTTGGGAAAAATGGCGCTAGGGCGTCTTAAAAATGGTGCAAGTCAGGTTGACGCTAAAAAATCGCCTCCAACCGATTTGCGCCATTTTTAACGACGCCCAGACGCCATTTACATGACTCCTGTCTTAGTAAAGACAGGAGTCATGCCCCCTTGCCCAATGGCCATGCCCAGGGGACTTATGTCCCCTGGGCATGGTCATTGGGCATTGAGGCATGTAGGGGGGCACAAATCAGGCCCCCCGATGCCAAAACAAAATATAAAAAAATAAATAAATTATACTTACCTGAACTTACCTGAATGTCCCTGGGGTGGGTCCCTCCAGCCTTGGGTGTCCTCCTGGGGTGGGCAAGGGTGGCAGGGAGGGTCCCTGGGGGCATGGGAGGGCAGCTGTGGGCTCATTTTGAGCCCACAGGTCCCTTAACGCCTGCCCTGACCCAGGCGCTAAAATCCGGCGCAAATGCGGTGTTTTTTGCCCCGCCTACTCCCGGGCGTCATTTTTGCCCGGGAGTATAAATACAACGCATTTGCGGCGCAGTCATTTTTTTAGACGGGAACGCCTACCTTGCATCTCATTAACGCAAGGAAGGCGTTCACGCAAAAAAATGACGCTCTTTCCTCATACTTTGGCGCTAGACGCGTCTAACGCCAAAGTATAAATATGCCGTTAGTTTTGCGCCGAATTTGCGTCGAAAAAAACGACGCAAATTCGGCGCAAACGGAGTATAAATATGCCCCTCAGTGCATGATGTAAACTTGCCTAACCCAACATAACAAAAAGATGAAGGGAAGAGTGTTCCAAACATGGGGACCCATTAATCTTCTGCCACAGTGAGCTTTCCTAAACTGAGGGATTTTCGAGAAAGAATAAGATTGATTTCTAATGATCCATGCTGCTCTGAGATGTAGGTATACTTCCATAGGACAGTAACCAGGCAGACTCCAGCACTTTAAATGCCTTGTAGTTTCCAGAGTTATTTTTATGGGAGCTGAGGTAGAGTGCATTGTTGTGATCCAGGTGTGATAAAATCAGTGGTCCCATGACAGAGGGCTATTTCTTTTAAGGAATAAAGAAAAGAAAACAGGAATCTCAGTTTCTGGATTGTATGTCAAAATTTGAGTTGCTTCCTAACCAGATGTCTTGATATTTGTCCATGGGACTTTATGGTATGCAAGACACCCACCGTTCTAGGCCATAGTTTTTCAGACCAGAATGAGAAATAATTATTCAGCAGCAAAATAACTGTTTTTTGCTGTAACCCAACGGAAGGAAGACATTTGACATCCAAGTATGCACTATGGCTAAACAATTCTGCAGCCTTATCTCCAGATCCTGCAAAGCAGGATCAAAATGACCTAATGAAAAGTAACATGCAAAAAAAGCTTTGTCTGCACAGAGGTATTGCACACTTCAAAGCTCAAGACAGGATCACAATTAGATTATATAGCGACTATAGCTTATGTTATTATTTGATGATGTGAAAGGGAGTTGTATTGTGAAACGATTGCCTACCCTACTTCAATATTGGTAAATTGTAATTACATACACTCGAAACCTGTTAAAGGTTTCATCCTTGACCAACAGTAAATATTATGCACTGTATGATAAACATCATTTAAAAATATGAAAATGTTGTACTGTGTGATATCACACATTGTATTGTGTGATATCACACAATACAGCATGTTCATAATTTTTAATGATGCCACTAGTTGTTTACATTGTGCATGAACTAAGAAATGGTTGTTAGACAACATGAAGGGTCACTCATGGTCAAGCCTGAACACAACTCTCCAAGCAACGGAAGACATCATAGAGGTAGCAACCCTACAGGTAGAAGGAAAAAGGCTGCTATTATGCCAGCCTTTACCTTACATTGTTGTGCGATTGCTATTATGGAAATAAGACTGCATGTTTAAGGGCGGTAGCACGATCACGTGTGGATGTCTGAGTCGGTCCCACACCACCTGAAAGCTGTCGGTCTGATTCCTGGTTAGCCCACAGTGCCTCACCCAACCCTAGAAAGGAAAGGTGATCTATGGCAACCTAAACATGACACTCTAACTCCTCAGGGAAGTCATGGTGAACAGTTCATGCCCCTTTTGCTCAGTGACTGAGAGACTCACCATGCCAAGGGGCAATAAGAGATGCAGAATCAATTTCAATTATAAAAAGGATGGACTGTGATAATTAGCCAGATGATGCTACTTGACACTATTGATTTACTGTTCGGAGGATAATTTTGGTGCTAACTCTGAACAGTACAAAGGGGCCCACTGTAAACAATGGTGTGACCCATTTTAACGCCTGCTCTGAGCAGGCATTAAAAGTGCCGAAACAAATGACACAAAGAAATCTCTTACATTTCTTTGCACAATTTTTTCAGCGTCCCCCCCCCCAACTGGGGAATGCCCCCTTCGCATACAGAATGCCTGGCACAGGCATAATGTAGCACAAAGGGTTACAAAGTGGCACAATGCATACATAGTGCCACTTTGTGATTATGGGGAATGGAAAAGGCCACCTTGGCGCCGCCTTAGCGTCAAAAAAATTATCCTATGTCTTTTCAGAATGAAGAAGCTGAATAAAATATGAAAACAAGAAGCTAAAAGCTGGCTGTGCTAAAAAGTATGAATGGAATACAAATGTGTCTATGTGTAAAATAGCACAAGCTATGGGCCTTATGCTAAAATAAGGGTGCCCAACACAGGTACTAAGGAGAACCCACAACAACATCATTCTCTACCCCACAGCAAAGTAATTTTAAGACAACTTAAAGTCACAGATGGTGCCATATGTTTGTCCATTATCTTAACCAGCTATATCGCCATGAAACACTGAGGGTCAGATTTAAGAGCCCCTAGCGACACCTTCAGCCGCTATAGCGTAATTTATTTACGCTAAGGTGGCACTAAAGTGGCATTTTCCCTGTGCCATAGTTACAAAGTACCAAAACACATGCATTGCACCACTTTGTAAACTCTTGCGCCACATTATGCCTGCGTCAGGCACAATGTATGCTAGCATGCAGGAGGTGTACACACATCCTGGGGGGAGGGAAGAGGTGAAGCACACCTCACCAAGAAACAAAACTCAAGGGCACGCCATGTGTGTTTTCGCCTTTGGCACAGACACGGCCATCTCCACGTTATTGTTGTGACAATGAAGACATATCACTATAATTTTCATGAAACATGAAAAAAAAGTTCCCCCAATGCCTCATTTGATTACATTTTGTAAACAATAGCATGTACACCTCCATAGCGGATTTTATTTGAACGTGTTTCATTGCTCAATGTGACATTTACAATATTTTCAAACTGGGAGAATTGCTTATTTTAGTCAAGAATGGAGGATTATAGTCAGGTTTGAGGCATTTGCATCACATACCATCCATATACTGTCACCTTTAGGGAACACATTTTAGAGATCAAGTATTCAATCAACTTGCTAGTTGCATGAGAATGTCTGATTCAACACACACAAAACAACTTTGATGACATTGCACTTCACTGGATGAACTCTTATGTGTATTACACTTCCTCCATACTCAGATGTACATTTTGAAATTTTGGTTGTTGAAACTAGTTTGAATGTTTTTGAAAGCAGAATAATCAGATAGACTGGGACACCTGGTTTTATGGCTGACGATTTCATGTCACATTACATTGTTAACACATCCCAATCTAGATAATTTATCTTGTACGGGGACTTGTTCTTAGGACGAGATATCTATTCAACATTTCAATCAATAGATCAATAACCTAATCAATATTCACAATGACAAATCAAATGAACTGATCAATAACATTTAATAAGAGTCAAACACACCATGACCCTTCAGCCATGAATAACCACACAATCTTAGTAAGATTTAAGATATTAATTCCCTATTTGTTACACTCTACTAGCAAGTTTATTAGTCTCAATACCAGTAAACACATCAACAATACTACAATATGACAACTTGAATAAGACTTTATCACAGCAAAGATCATGAACATTAGAACAAAGCTCGACGTCAACATGAATTAACTTTAGCAGCACATCATTAGCAAGTTATTCAACAAAGCAAGAATTCAGTCATTTGACTATTTGCATCCAATATTAGTGAACACCTTAACTACTCTCTGATTAGCATCCGCATGTTGGACTTCATGCAAAACAATTTAGCAACGCAAATTTGGAAAACATCTAACTATGGTCTCTATCAAAAGAGCAGTTGGTACCGCCATGGTCATAATTCCAAAAAAAACGCCGCTTCTCCGCCTTCCGCCAGGTTCGTAATGACCCCCAAAGTCCCTCACACTAGCTAAGGGGAATAAGGGATTCGAGAGTGGCAGGGTAAAGGCACCTAATGGCTAGGTAATGGCGTGGAAGAATGCTGATTTCTCCTTGTCTCACACCGTTATATTAAACTTGTTGAACAAGTTCCTAATTTCCAATTGGGCAATATTTGGTGCATTGTTATCTCTGTCCAATGATCCATCACACACCTTACTAGAATTTTCCACCTAAGACAGTTCTCACATAGTTTATTGGCTCCTGGGATTGACGTCTTCATTGGGTATAATGTCAGGTAAGAAAAGTTACACTTATCGCTCCAGTCAGTAGTTCCATTGTCTTCTCCCAGTACAGGTGACCTTGCACCTGTTGTGGATTACACTGTTGCATTCGGCAAGAATGTCTCCTTGAGCAAGTCGGTTCTCATGAGAAAGAATTTTCTACAGTTACACACATAACTCTAGCTTCTGGAAAAGTACAGCTTCATGTCCTTCAGGAAGACAGCACATTGCACGTTAGAAAAACACATTTAATATGAGGCCAGGCAGCTAGGCCCAGACCCTTGCTAACTAAGGCCTAGTGATTAATTTAGCAAAACCTTAACATATAACTCTTAATGCTACTATAAAATCATACATTAGTACATTATTAATTCATCATTAGTCAGTTTCATTAATCATCGTATACATTGATGGCCACTCCCCGTGGGCGCATTTCAAACGCATTCATTAGTATTGTATTAACACATTTTCTATGCGGCTTCATTATACATAATTTTTCAAGCTTTTCATGTTAATATTGATTATAAAAGTTACAGTCCAACAACATCAGATACCATACTACACATACAAAAACAAAGAAGAGTTTTTTTGCATGTGATAACATGAAATACTGTTCTTTCTGATACAAAAGTCCAACTACTCAAGACTGGAGGCTCTCCTAAGCAATGCTAAATACAATTAGAAAAGCCTAGATCTTATTAGCATCTTGTGCATGAAAATGCCTAACCTTCAGGAGTGTTTTCAATCTAACATACTTTAAAAGTCCTCAATCTAGCAGATTTATGTGTAGAAATACTCTCAAAATCAACTGTCACTGCAGATCTCCGAGACATGAGTACTAACTCATAACCTCTTGGAATAAACCTTTCTAAATTCACTCAGTAAGTTATCAGGCACACTCCAAGGGTATCAAGATGTGGTGCTAATCCCACTGAACCCACATAGCCCAAGTTGATCTCGATCTTTTCTTGGTTTATATTGGCTAAGGCACAACAATGAGAATCACTAAAACACAAACTATAGATTTGTAGCTTGTTGCAAAAGGCTCTGGACTTGTATGGATCTCCGTAAATTCTCCAAGTTACTGGCTGTATTGTCTTGCTAACACCAAATCAAATCTGCTCCCACCTGGATCCAAATGTGTCTCACAATATGACGGAAGAATAATTGACCTGGATCCAAATGTGTCTCACAATATGATGGAATAATAATTGAAATGCACCCCAACTTCAAAAAATAGAGAGGTGTCACAATTGAATTCACAAACATACATTCAAAGCTGACAACCTCTTTTCTGTAATTAAACTCTGAGCATCATTTAAAACTGAGAGACTAGAACAGCACATCATATCTTGGAGGGGCATCCTACAGTAACAAAGTCCTAAGCAAGCTCCACAAACTGGCTTAAAGCTGAAAAACATCAGATTCTGCTCTGTTAGATGAGATGCAAAGATAATCATACAGGAATACCCTTACCTGTGCCAAAAACAGCATCCAGTGTCTACCTCTGGTTTGTTGAATTTAAATTCTCTAATAAATCCAAAAGCTCAGGAAAGACTATGCTGTGAGAGAGATTCTGTGTTCCAAACAGAAATGCTAGAGATGCTGCGTCACCTTAGCTATATTTTTTTGATTGTGCAGCACTAATTTATTTGATGCTGTCCCCTATGGCATTTCCAGATCTCTCTGACCAATTTTGACTCACACCCGAGTCTATCACAAAATTCTGATAAAATCCAAATATACTTCAGTCATTCTGTGTCACTGGTTCTCATCCACTACTGATGACTTTCCTCTGCAGCCTATATTTTCTCATTCGGCCAACTTTACCTCAAGAGATACATGCACAGTTGTTGCAATTCTCTCAAAGGAAAAGGACATAAAAGAAGATTACACTTGCTAAACACATCAAAGAGTAACAGATTTGTATTTATCCACCAAAGAAATTGGAATTCTTTATTTTGAATAGACTACATCATGGATGTTTCTTTGTGCACAATAAACCCCAGACTCCTGACATAACATTTTGTCCCATGTGTGAGCAAAGACCCTTATCTCCTCCCTCGGATGTACAGGAAAGCCATTGTAATTTAACTTGCATCCATATGCTGCTAGATTCTTTAGAACTGTCATGGAAAAACTATACTGGAGTCTGAAAGCCAGAAAAGGGAGGAGTTTTCCATATGGTTTGATCGAGATGGGATATTTAATTCCCTAGGAATCTAAGTACATGCTATGCCAAGCCTTTAAAATGGTAAGATCAACAGGAAATAATCATAAAATGGATTCTTTTGCTTTTCATATCCACTATTGGATCAAATGAATCCCTTTGCCCAGAGGTATGAGCACAATATTCCAGAAATCATTCTATTCTATGCTTTCCATTTTATCCCATCTAGAACACACATATAGCATTTTTGGACTAGTCTTTGGAGTGGAGGATGTTATGTGTAACAGAACTAGTGTCAAATTCCTCACGTCTGAATTATTGCAGCTTTAATGATGAATGTGGTTCCAGATTTACAATTCAATGTACTCTCTTTCCATCCAGTGAGTATAGAAAAGGACACACTGGAAAATGCAGCATTATGGTGCAGGTAAAGGGGGGTCAGTTTCATCAAGCTGCACCGTTTTCTTACTATGTCACTGATCTAGGTCTTTCTGCCCCCTAGGGCATACTAATTTACTTAGAGCCACCCTTGTTATGGCTCCAAACCGCCAAGTGCCTCCTTTCAGGGGATTATTTTAGAATTAGGCGAGTTTCCACAGTGCATGCTCACATTTAGACAAAAGGCATTAGGAAAGTTAGAACCCATAAGAGAAAACTCACACTAACAAACAAAATAAATATCAAGTAAAACACTAGAAAGGGTATAAAAACGTGAGGCTATACTAAATAATCTACTAAATCAGAGAAAAATCTCCATTTGTCGAAGATTTTTAATTTACAACTAGCTACGGGTATTATGATTTTAAGGAGCAGGCACATATCAATATAGCAAAGAAAAACAAGTTATTTCAGAAGGACACTAATATTTTCTACTGAAAAGAGATTCATTCTAATTACTTTCGTTTTTCCTGATTATGTGAGTATTTTTGCTTCCTTGTAAATAAAAGGAAATACATAAAATATGAGTAACCCAATACAATATACAATCTGTAAGCAAAAGGGAGTTAGACATACTCCTCTAATACGTAACTATTATCTTTTAAAATCTAGTGCACTTGCGGTTTATTGTTTAGACTTGAGTCAAAGCCAGCCACGCTAGAGTCAGCAGCCACTTCCTGTTTTGGTTAGCCTCCGACCCCTTCCTGTTTTGGTTAGCTTGACCAGTAATGGAAATAAAGGGTCCTTAGGTCATTTATTCTAGCAAGCCAAACAAAGATTTTTTCAGGTACTTTTCTATTTTAAAAAAACACATTTCACTAGTATCGTGAGAGAATATTGCATGTTTAGAACCTCAATCTATTAATTTGCTTCATTTGTGTAGAAATATGGGCTACTTAATATGTCAACACTACTAAAGCTAATCACCTTTAGCGCACACCCTTGACAAATTGGACAGCTTATGATCTGAGTTTAATACCACCCTGAAAAGATCAAGGTGCGCTGATGTGCTGGTTCATCTGTCTCTTCGAACCGGCTTAGGAAGCCTTTAGAGATTTCCGAATGCATCAGTATTCACTGCACATTTTCCTGTATAAGTGTGACCAGGATGTCATCTGTGAGCATATAAATTACAGCATTACTCAGAATTTCGATGTCTGTGCAAACTCCAGATGGTACTAGGGTGGGAATTTCCACCCGCCTTCTTTCAGGTGTCTTCAAAACTGGCTTAATGTTTTCCCCACTAACAGAGGAGTTAACAATATCTGGTTTAACCCCATCCTTCACTAAACAACATTATGGCCCAGATTTATGGGCTTTGTGGTGTAGGGCAGCGCAGCAAGTCGCCTTGCTCTGCTGACCTGGGTCACAGAGAAAGGGCAGAAATTTGCAGAATTTGTCCAATATGGTACATGCCTGTGCTCCCCCCTGTGCTGGAGTCCTCTTGGCAGCCTAACGCCAATGCAGGCACCCTTGCACCTTGGATCAAAGGTGGCTTCGTTGCATGCAGGATTGTTTTTGTGCAGGAAGAAACATGCAAGGTGACCTTGTGTGGCTTCATAAATCTCACTTAAGGTTTGCATTGCTCTCATGTTGCATGATGCAAGAGTGAAGCAAACAAGACCATAAATATGGCCCTAAATGTCTTTGAGGTACCCTAAACATCAGAACCCTGCAACAAAAAAAGTGTGAGGTGTAACTGCATTCCTTCGCTGGAAGTGTGCAATCAAACAGTGACAATATGTTGCCACTGGTCAGGAGGGAGACCTTCGGGGATTATCAAAACAACAACAAGACTTTGCAATGCAATGGGTCTCGCGTTTGCTTGTGTTAGAGCTGTTAGCAGTGTAAATTCCTAACCGTACTTTTCTTGCCACATAAACTGAAAATGAAAGGTAATACAATTTCACATCAGGAAGCCGATTTAAAGCGCCACGCCATGAGAGTGGAGGTGACTAATCAGAACAAACAGACTGGTCCAGGTTAGCCTTTGCATAGTAACAAAAAAAAAAAAAATGAGCTTGATCTCACTGTGCAAAACCTTGAATTCGCGAAGGAGCTCTAGGATAAACAATAGAATTAAACCGATAGTCATGAAAAGCACTCAATTACACCCCGGTGAGATCATGCTACCTACGAAATAAAGAGAAAAATAGTCCAGAAACCATACAGAAAACATGGAGACTTGCATGTTTTCAGTAGTTGGCCGGTGCTCACAAGGAGGCCTCAACACTGGAAAAGGCATGACGTATGCATGCCTTTCACTAATGATTTCAAGCAAATTTTAAAAGGCAAGGCCACAAACCAACAAAAGTGATGGGCGTGACTTGGGCATGGTTAAAAGCCCACACAGAGATTACAACAGGGACAAAGGGCTTGCGCGCTCGACCCTAAAAATTGAGAATTACAGGAAGTTAAGTCCAGTGGAGATAAGACCAGTTCTTTAAATGGGCCGGTACCCACCAGAACTGAGTACCGGCACTGCTCAGGCCTCTCCCCTAGAGTACCGGAACTTCTCCTTGTGTCAAGAGAGTACCAGTACTTCTAGAGGCAATCTGGAGTCAGGCTCTGAGTTATGGGTACCTGTAGCCTAAGTGCTGCTGAATTCAAGGCTTTTATAGGGCGTGTGTCTGTGAGGCGGTCTGATAGTCAACAAGGAGTGTTTTTCAGTGCTAGGGTGCTGGTGCAGCCTTACACTCTACCTGCCAGTGCAACGGGAATAAGGAGATGTGGCTTGTCAGCTAGAGCTCCCCACATTGGAACTTTTGCGCTGTCAGAGTGTAAGGCTGCAGCACTGGAATACACTCACCATTGTCAGTCAGAGTGCCTAAAACCCTTCGGTCAAGTTCAGTTCATTTGTACACTCCGCAATGACCACAGTCTGTAACTTTTTGCAGTTATATGTTGCGCACACTTGTCAGGAGGGCATTAATGCTCTTTAAATGAGACCTGGTCAGTGCATTGCTCTGCTTCCCGTGGCTCTAGCATCTAAGTAGAGCCCTTTCCCTGGCTCCTCTGAACTCCTGACCCTGGTCAGAAGTTTGAGGCCCTCCCCCACCCACAGGCTTCTCCCTGCGCCACATCCCTGGAGTCTAGTGGGGAGAGCTCTGCTTTCCTACTAGGCTAACTTCTGCCTCTCTCCTCCTTTTGCTTTGTTTTGCTCTGCTCTCTGCTCCACTGCTGTCCCTTAGTGCTCCTTTTCCTTGTTACTCTCTCGCTCTGCTCTCTCTCTCTCACTTTCAATCTTCCCCTCTCACTCTCTCCCCGCCGCTGCTGCCCCATGCGGTTCTGCCCCCTTTTCGGATCAGCCCACTTTTTGGCCCGCCCCCTTTTTTGCACCCTTTTTCCTCCCCCTCTCACCTCCCAACTGTCCTCTCCTCCCTCCCACTTCCCTACTTAATGCCGCTGCGTGGTACGCTGAGCAATACCACTGACATGGACAGTGCATTGCTCTGCCTCCCGTGGCTCCACCATCTAAGTAGAGCCCTTTCCCTGGCTCCTCTGAACTCCTGACCCCTGTAAGGAGTTCGAGGCCTTCCTCCACCAGCAGTCTTCTGCCTGCACTGCACCCTTGTTGTCTAGTGAGAGAGCTCTAATTTCCTACAAGGCTACCTTCTTCCTCTCTCCTCCTTTTACTTTGCTTTGCTCTGCTCTCTGCTCCACTACTGTCCCTTAGTGCTCCTTTTCCTTGTTTCTCTCTCACTCTACTCTCTCTCACTCACTTTCACTCTCCCACTCTATCTCTCTCCCCACCGCTGCTGTCCCCTTTTTTCAGCTTCGCCCCCTTTTCAGCTCTGCCCCCTTTTTCACACCATTTTTCATCCCCCTTCCGCCACCAAGCTGTCCTCTCCTTCCCCCACCTCCCTACTTAATGGCGGCCACTGCGTGGTAGGCTGAGCAATACCACTGACCTGGTCAGTGCATTGCTCTGCCTCCCGTGGCTCCACCATCTAAGTAGAGCACTTTCCCTGGCTCCTCTGAACTCCTGACCCTTGGCAGAAGTTCAAGGCCCTCCTCCACCCGCAGGCTTCTGCCTGCACCGCATCCCTGGTGTCTAGTGGGAGAGCTCTGCTTTCCTACTAGGCTACCTTCTGCCTCTCTCCTCCTTGTGCTTTGCTTTGCTCTTCTCTCTGCTCCACTACTGTCCCTTAGTGCTCCTTTTCCTTGGTTCTCTCTCTCTCTATCACTTTCACTCTCCCCCTCTCTCTCTCCCTGCTGCTGCTACTGGTGTGGCTCCGCCCCTTTTATGCCCCACCCCCTTTTTGCTCCGCCCCCTTTTTCGCACCATTTTCATTCCCCTCCCACCTCCTAGCTGTCCTCTCCTCCCCCACCTTCCTACTTAATGGCAGCCGCTGTCTGGCCGTGCTCCTGGCACACCAATGGCATGCCAAAGGCAAGCCCATCTGTGCCCGTCCATGCCGTGACTGCTCCCAGCGCCAGAACCCCTGGCTCCCGTCTCCCTCACCACCGCCACGCACGTCTTCACTATGATGCCGCCACCCTCCATGCCCTCAACATCGGCTGCTCTCCCGCCTGCCTTCAAGCCTCCCCGCGGACCCTTCTCTGGCTGGAACTGCACCTTCACCAGCCTCTATGCCAACAACACACCCACCAAGGCAGGACGCAACCATCTCAGATATATCTTCCTCAACACCCGCTCCGTCCACAATCACACAGTAGAGCTATGGAATCTAATCGACTCAGTCTCCCAGACGTCAAGTTCCTCACCAAGACCTGGATGCACCCCTCCTCAGGACCTAACATAGCCATAACCATCCCGGACAACTACAAGATCACCCACAGGGAGCGCTCCAACAAACCAGGAGGAGGCATTGCCATCATCCACAAAGACACCCTCAGCACCGCCGAACTCCTGCACTTCCAAATCCACATTGACCCAAACACCACTCTTCGAGGGACCCTCCTCTACAGGCCCCCCGGTCCATGAAAGCAGTTCAGCGACTCCATTACCGACATCATCAGCACGCACGCTCTCACATCCTCTGACTACATACTCCTCGAAGACTTAAACTTCCACCTCGAGAATACCAATGACAACAACACCGCTACCCTGCTTGAAAACCTCTCCAATTTTGGCCTCAAACAGCTTGTCATGACACCAACCCACTCTGCAGGACACACACTGAACCCTATTTTCTCCATCAGTAATCACGTCTCTTTCAGCCACACCACTGAACTCCACTGGACAGACCACCGCTGTATCCACTTCTCCTTCAAGAAACCCACAACACACCACCACCCACAATGGATCCCCCACCGCAGTTGGAACAAGGTCACCAAAGACCAACTTATTGCAACCCTCTCCCAGAACCCACCCATCAACACCACCGACACAGATGCAGCTGCCCGAAACTTCAGCCAATGGGTCAACACCTGTGCCAATACTCTTGCCCCAATCAAGAATCTCTCCATTACCGCCGACCTCCACAAATCTGAGAAAGGCTGCCGAAGACTCGAAAGAAACTGGCGCCAAGATCAGACCCTGGACAACCACACAGCCTTCAAAAACCCCATCCGCATTCACCACCAACTCATTGGAGCCCTCAAAAGAACCGCCTTCAAAGACTGAATCCACAACAACGACACACAGCCACAAGGAGCTCTTCAACATCGGGAAGGAACTCTCCAACCCCAGCTCCAACGTCAACGACATCCCGCCATCCCAAGACCTCTGTGACTCCCTAGCAAGATTGCAGACATCCACAACAGCTTCAGCACCCAGACTCCCCCGGCAACCACGAACACCACAGACTCACCTCCGCCCAACCTCCTGCTCTCCTGGACCTCCATCAATGACAATGACACCATGGAAATCATGAACACCATCCACTCTGACTCTCCATCTGACCCCTGCCCTCACCACATCCTCAGCCAAGCAAGCTCCGTCATCGCACGCCAACTACGGAAGATCATCAACAGCTCCTTCAAGTCCACCACCTTCCTGGAGAGCTGGAAACATGCCGAGATCAACGTTCTCCTGAAAAAACCCATGGCGGACCCAAAGGACCTCAAGAACTTCTGGCCTATCTCCCTGCTCCCCTTTCTGGCAAAAGTAATTGAGAAGGCCATCAACAGACAACCAACCCGCTTCCTAGTGGAGAATCGCACGCTGGACCCTTCCCAATCTGGATTCCGCAGCAACCACAGCAACAAAACTGCCCTCATCTACGTCACCGCCCTCACCACATCCTCAACCAAGCAAGCTCCGTCATCGCACCCCAACTACAGAAGATCATCAGCAGCTCATTCAAATCCACCACCTTCCTGGAGAGCTAGAAACATGCCGAGATCAACGTTCTCCTGATAAAACCCAAGGCGGACCCAAAGGACCTCAAGAACTTCTGGCCTATCTCCCTGCTCCCCTTCCCGGCAAAAGTAATCGAGAAGGCCATCAACAGACAAACCAACCCGCTTCCTAGAGGAGAATCGCATCCTGGACCCTTCCCAATCTGGATTCCGCAGCAACCACAGCACCAAAACTGCCCTCATCGCCATCACCGATGACATCAGATCTATACTGGACAGCAGCGAAACCCCGGCCTTATCCTCCTGGACCTCTTGGCTGCGTTCAACACCGTCTGCCACCACACCCTAAGCTTATGCCTCAGCAGTGCTGGAATCCACAACAGAGCCCACGAACCCAGAGAGTCCGCCTCCCCCCATTCTGCTCGGAGGCCACCAAAATCATCTGCGATGTACCCCAGGGTTTGTCCCTCAGCCCGACCCTCTTCAACGTCTACATGGCCCCACTCGCTAACATCACCCGATCCAACAACCTCAACATCATCTCATACGCCGATGACACCCAGCTGATCCTCTCCCTCACCAAGGACTCCGCCAAGACCTACCTCCACAAAGGAATGAAGGCCATCGCCGAATGGATGAAGAGCAGCTGCCTCAAACTCAATTCAGACAAGACGGAAGTCCTTATCTTTGGCTCCACCCCCTCCGCATCGGATGACTCCTGGTGGCCTGCCAATCTCAAAACCGCTCCGATTCCCAGCGACCACGCACATAACCTAGGATTCATCTTGAACCCCTCACTATCCATGACAAGTCAACACCATCTCCTCCTCCTGCTTCAACACCCTCCACATGCTCCGAAAGATCCACAAATGGATACCCACCGAAACCAGAAGTCACCCAAGCCCGTAAGCAGCAAACTGGACTATGGCAATGCCCTCTGCACAGGACCAAGGCCAAACTCCAGAAGAGGCTGCTATGCATCCAGAACGCCACTACATACCTCATCCTGGACATCCCCTGCCACTGCCACATCACAGACCACCTGAAAAACCTGCACTGGCTCCCAGTCAACAAGAGAGTCACCTTCAAACTCCTGACCCACGCTCACAAAGCACTGCACAACACCGGACCAGAATACCTCAACAGACGACTCTCCTTCTACACCCCGACCCGGCATCTCAGCTCCGCTGACATCGCCCTCGCTACCATCCCACGCGTCCACAGAACTACGCAGATCATTTTCACACCTCGCCGCCAAAACGTGGTACACTCTTCCCACCCACCTGCGCCAGACCGAAGACCTCCTTACCTTCAGGAAACTTCTCAAGACCTGGCTGTTCGAGCAGTGGCAGCACCTCCCCCCCTCACCTTCTCCCCCTCAACTCCTCAGTGCCTTGAGATCTTCAAGGGTGAGTAGTGCGCTTTACAAATCCCTGATTGATTGATTGATAGTTCTTCTAGAAAGCATACTTTATTTTGTTGGTGCATAGAGTTGAAGTCCTAACTTCCGCTCGACATCCTGTGAGTCTGGGCAAGTCACATAATTTCCCTGTGCCATAAAAACTAAAAAGTATGCTTTTGTGTAAAAAATCGGCTTTCCAGGTAGAAAGCTTTAAGGCCCTTTGGCCAAGTTCGCACTATGTAAAACTGCAAAAACGTACCAATTACGCCTGCACAGATGAACGAACTTGGCCAAAGGACATTAGGGTGATTTGCAGTGAATAAAAAAATGCCACTCTTTTTGAATGCCTGTCTCGAATCCATGCCCCCAGACACGCCCCTACCAGAGCCTTACCCCCAATCACAATCAATTCGGTGAGTACCGGCACTTCTCTTTTTTCTTTTAAAGCACCGGATAAGACTGAACCATAAATGACATTCTATTCACATTTCCGACGTAGAATTGCTGCTCAGTTTAATTTCAAAGACTGACATTCTGACATTCATCATCTCATGCAGGTCAGTGGAAATTTCTTTTTGATTTATGTTAAACAAGTGATTATTTTCATCTTGTCTACAGTACATTTGTGCTCAAGGAAATTACACAAATTAATCTGAGTTGAGACAGTGTCAGAGATGAAAGTCGTTATTTTGATGTTGGGTTTCCCACCTTCTCTCCTTTTTCTTGGCCAGACTTTTCGGAGTTCCTTATCTTCCTTATTCTGATTTAATAAAGACAAGCTGCCATAATTCCACATATGGTATTTATCTTTCCCTATTTTTCTCAAAACCTGCATGACGTAAATTTCCCAGTTTACGGGATTATTTTTTCGAAATAAATTAGAAACGTGTTTACTCATGGGATGAAGGTCTCTACTGATTTTTCAATTGCAGTTTTGAATTTATGATTAACAGCGGGACCTCTGTGATTAGCTTTGTGCTTAAGAAACATCTGGGGAGAAGTCCAATACTGAGTTTTCAATTTGATATGATCTTACTCCTAAGTGCAAATGGCCTCGCAGTGCGGATGATAAAATATTATTTGCAGAATGGAATGAATCATTTGCAATCAGGTGTCAGGGACATGTTTAAAGGCCATTAAAATATGTTTTTGCACGATACAACTCATGCTTTCTATCATGGTCGGGGTAAAAATATACAGAACAGAGGTTAGAGAAACAGATTTTTTTTCTTCGCTCAGGGTGCCCAATTTTCATGAAAATTAAAAGTGTTACACGGAATACATCCATTGGTTGCCAGAGGGAAATATCTACAGTGAGGGTATACCTTGGCCCGGATTTAGATAGAAGTCATGCAAAGTCATGCAAGCCAGTGGAGCAAGTAGCCTTGCTGTGTTGTGTTACGTGAAAGGGAGTAGCAGAACAGCTTATTATTTAATAATAATGCTGTCCCCCTCTCTCCCTGAACTCGCACAAATTTGGCTACCATTCTCCAATGCAGGCACCCTTGCTCCATAGTGCCAGAGTATCTGCAATGTGGGAACCATAGATTTTGTACTAGAAGGGATCTCTTCCAGTACAAAAATTATGTTTTAAGGGTTTTCCCATTTTGTACTGTGTTGTAAAATGCAGCACCCTTGCAAAGTGGCAAAAACGAAACGAAAACGAAAAATGACAAGTTCTGCTCAAACCAGTTTCCAGTAAGCAACAACTTAGGGAAAAAGCATGTTCAGAAAGTTTGAAAAATATCAAAAATAGGCATACTATGAAAAATAATCCTTCCACTAGAACTTGTATACATTATAAACATTTCACCAATGGACCAAACAGATATGGGTCCCAATAAAAAAATATTTAGCAGTGACTTACTCTTAGAGCACTCGT
Source organism: Pleurodeles waltl (assembly GCF_031143425.1). NCBI lineage: Eukaryota > Metazoa > Chordata > Amphibia > Caudata > Salamandridae > Pleurodeles > Pleurodeles waltl. The sequence continues at coordinate 1,142,770 of NW_027150407.1, read as the reverse complement.
AATAAGTAAAGAGTGCTACAAACAGTAAGTGTCACCTACACACACCAACATCTATGTAAAATGTTCCCTCTATGTGCATGCGAACCCTAACCATCAAAAGAGCTCCATGCGGGATAGCCATATTCTAGAATACTGTGGATGTAATATTGAGTGGCCAAAATAAAGTGACCAGAATATCTTAAACCAAAATATTGAGGATGTAAGTGCACTGAGGGAAAAATAGATTTACTGTTCTTTACTCCACATATTCACATATATATACGTACCTTGAAGACAGAGATATATACACACACACATGCGCACCCCCTCACACATATATACATATATTGGTATATCCAAATCCAGTGTGTAGGAGGCTGGTCTGGCTTATAGTGAGTACCTTGTGGTACTTACACTCTGTGGCAGGTCCAGAGTTATCCCTTATTAGTAGAATAGAGGTGTTTCTAGCAGCTTAGGCTGATAGAAGGTAGCTATGGCAAAGCTTAGGCTGAACTAGGAGACAAGCAAAGCTCCTACTATACCACTTATATCATATAGCACAATATCATAAGAAAACACAATACTCAGAGTTACTAAAAATAAAGGTACTTTATTTTTATGACATAATGCCAAAAGTATCTCAGTAAGAAGGTAAGTAATATACACAAGTTATATGTACACAAACCCAAAACAGGTAAGTAATAGTAAGAAAAGTAATGCAAACAGTGTAGAATTACAATAGGATGCAATAGGTGAACATAGGTCTAGGGGCAACACAAACCATATACTCCAAAAGTGGAATGCGAATCACGGACCGCAGACCTATGGGAGCTTGTAGAGGGTCGCTGGGACTCTAAGACAACAGTCAGGGTGTCCAAGATACCCCACCCCAAGACCCTGAAAAGTAGGAGTAAAGGACACCTCCTACCCCAAAAGGACATAATAGTCGTGATAGTGGTTTTCTGCAAGAACCACAAACACCAGCAAAGCACTGAAGACGGATTCCTGGACCTGAAGACCTGCAAGGCAAGGGGACCAAGTCCAAGAGTCGCAATAGTGTCCAGGGGGGTCAAGAGCCCAGGAAACCCTGGGTGAAGGTGCAAGAAGGCTGCCTCCGGATGGAAGAAACTTAGGATTATGCAACAACAAAGAGAGCTAGGAACTTCTCCTTTGGATGGAAGATGTTCCACGGTGTGCTGGAGGTTGCAGAAGTGTTTCCGAGCAGAAATACTGCAAACAAGCCTTGCTAGCTGCAAGGCTCGCAGTAGAGGTTTTTGGGTGCTGCTGGGGTCCAGGAAGGACCAGGAAGTTGCCCCTTGGCGGAGGAGACAGATGGGGCACGCAGCAAATCAGAGAGCCCCCACAGAAGCAGGGAGCACCCGCAGAAGTACCGGAGCAGACACTTAGAATATTTGTGACCCAGAACTGGCTCAGAGTCACAAAGGAGGGTCCCATGACGTCGGAGTCCAACTCATAGGGTTGAGCACTGCAGGACGGAGTGCTGGGGACCCAGGCTAGGCTGTGCACAAAGGAATCCTTGGAGAAGTGCACAGAAGCCGGAGCAGCTGCAAATCATGCAGTACACAGGTTTGCAGTCTAGCGTGGGGAGGCAAGGACTTACCTCCACCAAACTTGAACTGAAGGATCACTGGACTGTGGGAGTCACTTGGATAGAGTTCCTGTGTTCCAGGGACCACACTTGTCAGGATGAGAGGGGACCCAGAAGACCGGTGATGCAGTCTTTTGGTGCATGCATTAGCAGGGGGAAGATTCCATCGACCCACTGGAGATTTCTTCTTGGCTTCCACTGCAGGGTGAAGGCAGACAGCCCCCAGAGCATGCACCACCAGGAAACAGTCGAGAAAGCTGGCAGGATGAGGCGCTACAATGTTGCTGGTAGTCATCTTGCTACTTTGTTGTGGTTTTGCAGGTGTCCTGGAGCAGTAAGCAGTAGATCCTTGGCAGAAGCCGAAGAGGGAAGTGCAGAGGAACTCTGGTGAGCTCTTGCATTCGTTATCTGAAGAATACCCCAGAGGAGAGACCCTAAATAGCCAGAAAAGGAGGTTTGGCTACCAAGAAAGGAGGATTGGCTACCAAGAAAGGTAAGAGCCTATCAGAGGGGGTCTCTGACGTCACGTGCTGTCACTGGCCACTCAGAGCAGTCCAGTGTGCCCCAAATACCTCTGTTTCCAAGATGGCAGAGGTCTGGGACACACTGGAGGAGCTCTGGGCACCTCCCCTGGGAGGTACTGGTCAGGGGAGCAACTGTTTTACCACTTTGTCATTTGGTACTTTTCATAAGAGAATCATATACCAAATTATTCAGTGTATGTACACTTAACCAAAAAAAGTTTACTTTTCTATTCTAAAACTTTTAACAAAGTTCTGAAAAGTTTTTGAAAACTTCTAAAAGTTTTCCCAAAGTTTGAAAACGTTTTTTCTGTGCCTTCTGAAGTTCTAAAATTTTTTTCTTTCTCACTATCCTTTAACCTATACTATCATGTCTGTTGTAGAGCCCACTCCCAAAACTGTAAATGCAACATATGAGAGTTTAAACTACAAAAGTTTGAGGGGTCTCTTCCTGGATAGAGGTTTGAGTATAGGAAAGAACCCTACAAAAGAGTTTCTCTTTAACATGCTCATTGTAGATGACCAGTCTGGCCCATCTCAGGAGAGGTTAGAAAAGGGAGAAGCTTCCCAGTCCGATTCAGAGGAGTCCCCTGGAGAAGCTGGGGAGGGTTCTTACAGGGGCCTGCCACCTAGCAGGGCACCTACTGATGCTGGTAGTGATAGAGGTTCCCATAACAGTAGGGCATCCTTCATCCCTAGAGGCCAGGTTACTAGGGTCCAGACAGTTAGGGACAGGTCCCCCTCTGAAACATCCCACATTTCCTCTGTGTCAAAGCATTCCCAACACACCCACCCTGAGGATAACTTGTTAGAAAGGGAACTCAAAAAGATGAGGGTTGAAGAGACCAGACTGAAGCAGCTGGCCTTAGGGAATCTCTAGACAGAGAGAGGGAAAGACAGAGGTTGGGGTTAGTTCCCCATGGTGGAAGCAGCAGTATTTCTGATAGCAATCCTGTTAGAGAGCAAGATTCCAGGAAGCCGCACAAGATAGTCCCCCCTTCAAGGAGGGGGATAACATTAATAAGTGGTTTGCTGCACTTGAGAGGGCCTGTATGGTACAGTTGGTCCCTCAAAGGCAGTGGGCTGCTATTTTGTTGCTATCTTTCACTGGAAAGGGTAGGGATAGGCTCCTTACTGTTAGAGAAAGTGAAGCCAATAACTACAAAGTTTTGAAAGATGCACTCTTGGATGTATTTGGCTTAACCACTGAACAATACAGGATTAAGTTCAGAGACACCAGAAAAGAGTCTTCTCAAGACTGGACAGATTTTGTGGACTGGTCAGTGAAGGCCTTGGAAGGGTGGTTGCTTGGCAGTAAGGTATCTGACTATGAAAGCCTGTACAATCCTATTCTGAGAGAGCATATTCTTAACACTTGTGTGTCTGACTTGTTGCACCAATACTTAGTGGACTCTGATCTGACCTCTCCCCAAGAATTGGGAAAGAAGGCAGACATGGGTCAGAACAAGGGTGAACAGAAAAGTTCAGGCAGGGGGTGACAAGGATGGCAAGAAGAAGGAAGTCTTCTGACAAGGGTGGGGACAAAAGTAAGCATTCTGATTCTTCATCAGGATCACAAAAATCCTCTGGGGAAGGTGGGTCCAAATCCTCTTCTAATAATCAACCTAAAAAGCCTTGGTGTTATTTGTGTAAAGTCAAAGGCCATTGGGCAAGTGATTCCACTTGTCCAAAGAAAAACACCAAACCTCCCACCACCACAACCCCTGCTGCTAATTCTAGTGCACCTTGTTATAGCAGTGGTGGTGGGAAATCTACTACTAATAGACAATCCAAGGGTGTAGCTGGGCTCACTATTGGCAATGTAGTTGGGGTTGGTCTTGTGAGGGAGACCACAGAGGCTGTTTTAGTCTCTGATGGTGGCATTGATTTTGCCCCCTTGGTTGATTGTCCCCTTAATATGGATAAGTACAAGCAACTTCCCCTAATCAATGGTGTTGAGGTTCAGGCCTACTGGGACACAGGAGCCAGTGTAACTATGGTGATAGAAAAACTGGTCCACCCTGAGCAACTCCTACTTGGTCAGCAGTACCAAGTGACAGACGCTCATAACAACACTCTTAGCCACCCCATGGCTGTTGGGAATCTCAACTGGGGGGGTTACTGGTCCAAGGAAAGTTGTGGTAGCCACATATTTACCTGTAGACTGTCTACTAGGAAATTATTTGGAGACATCAGCTTGGCAGAAGTGGAGTTGGAGGCTGATGCAGCAATGCTGGGCATTCCTGGGCATATTTGTGTTTTAACTAGGACTCAGGCCAAAAAGCAAAAAGGACAGGGTAACTTGGATCCAGGAACAATGGACCCAGTGCTCCCTAAAGCTAGGGGTAAGAAGGGTAAATCCCTACCCACTATCCCTCCCTCAACAGATGATTCCCCTTCAGAGTAAGAGGAATTTCCTCCCTGTGCAGAACCTACACCAGAGGAGCTGGCAGCAGACACTGCTGAGCTTTTGGGTGGAGGGGGGCCTGTCAGGGAAGAGCTGAGTGTGGCACAGCAAACCTGTCCCACATTAGAGGGTCTAAGACAGCAAGCTGTCAAGCAGCAAAATGGGGATGTCAGTGACAGTCATATGGTGTACTGGGAAGACAACCTCTTGTACACAGAATCAAGGGACCCAAAACCTGGAGCTGCCAGGAGATTGGTCATTCCCCTGCAGTATAGAGAGTTTCTTCTCAACCTAGCACATGACATTCCTTTGGCTGGGCATTTGGGCCAGACGAAAACTTGGGAAAGACTTGTCCCCTTGTTTCACTGGCCTCATATGTCAGAGGACACCAAAGACTTTTATAAGTCCTGTGTGACCTGCCAAGCCAGTGGCAAGACAGGTGGCACTCCAAAGGACCCTCTAATTCCACTTCCAGTGGTTGGGGTGCCCTTTTAAAGGATAGGGGTTGACATAGTTGGCCCCCTTGACCCTCCTACTGCTTCAGGCAATAGATTTATTTTGGTGGTAGCGGACCATGCCACAAGATATCCTGAAGCCATACCTTTTCGGACCATTACAGATCCTGCAGTGGGAAAGGCCCTCCTGGGAATCTTTTCCAGGGTGGGTTTTCCTAAAGAGGTGGTGTCAGACAGAGGTTGCAACTTCATGTCTGCATACCTAAAAGCAATGTGGAAGGAGTGTGGTGTTACCTACAAGCTCACCACCCCTTACCATCCACAAACAAATGGTCTGGTTGAGAGGTTTAATAAAACTCTCAAAGGTATGATAATGGGGCTCCCTGAAAAACTCAGGAGGAGATGGGATGTCCTGTTACCTTGCCTCCTTTTTGCTTACAGGGGGTTACCCCAGAAAGGAGTGGGCTTCAGCCCCTTTGAACTCCTCTTTTGGCACCCTGTAAGAGGTCCACTTAGTCTTGTGAAGGAGGGTTGGGAACAACCTTTAAAAGCTCCTAAACAGGACATAGTAGACTATGTACTCGGCCTAAGATCCAGAATGGCTGAGTATATGAAAAAGGCCAGTAAAAACCTTCAGCCCAGCCAGGAGCTGCAAAAGCAATGGCATGACCAGAAGGCTGTTCTGATCCAGTACCAACCAGGACAGAAGGTGTGGGTATTGGAGCCTGTGTCCCCAAGAGCACTCCAAGACAAATGGAGTGGACCCCATCTAATTGTTGAAAAGATGGGTGAGGTTACCTATTTGGTAGACCTGGGCACTGCCAGGAGTCCCCTTAGGGTGATTCATGTCAATCGCCTAAAACCCTACTATGACAGGGCTGATCTAACCCTGCTCATGGCAAAAGATGAGGGACAGGAAGAAGAGAGTGGCCCTATCCCGGATCTCTTCTCCACCACTGAAGCAGATGCCTTAGTGGAGGGGGTAGTTTTGGCAGATTGTCTGACTGCAGAACAGAAAGACAACTGCATCAATCTCCTAAGCCAATTTTCAGACCTCTTTTCACTTGTACCAGGTACAACATCCTGGTGTGAACACACAATTGACACTGGAGACAGCCTGCCTGTCAAAAGTAAAATTTATAGGCATCCTGACCATGTCAGGGACTGCATTAAACAAGAGGTGCAGAAAATGTTGGATTTAGGGGTGATTGAACTTTCTGAATGCCCCTAGGCTAGCCCAGTTGTGCTTGTACCAAAACCTCACACCTAAGATGGAAAGAGAGAGATGAGGTTTTGTGCAGACTACAGAGGGCTCAATCGGGTAACCAAAACTGATGCTCACCCTATACCCAGGGCAGATGAGCTCATTGATGAGCTTCTGCCAAGTATCTTAGCACTTTTGATCGAACTGCAGGGTATTGGCAGATTAGATTGGCTGCAGATGCTAAAGCCAAGACTGAATTTTCTACAATTGGAGTGCACTACCAATTCACACTAATGCCATTTGGTTTGAAAAATGCCTAGCAGTATCCCAGTGACACAAGGGCTAAAACAACATACATACAGTGAAAAATGGGGGTAACATGCCAGGCAGGATGGTACTTTCCTACACAGTGATAGTCAGATTCTGTCTTTGATGTATTGTATCCAACCACAATATTAATGGGATATAATAACAAGGGCAATATTGAGAATAAAATATGGACAAATAAAAAAGTCTAGAATTGTTTCTATACCCAAATCCACAAATCTGTACCTAAATGGTGCATATATTCAAGCTACATAGTTATAGAGTTAGAAATAGTAAATCAATACTTCCCCGTATGCACTTACTCAATATTTTTCCCCTCAATATTCTTCTATTTCAATATTGTTGGTATCGATATTCAGTAGTACACTCTTGATATATTCTCCTGTTACGCAGAGTTAACCAGAGGTGATGCCAAAAACGTTTTTTTGTGTTTTCATTATCAACCAGAATCCCCAGACATTCTTTAGTCCTCTCAATTTAATGATCATTGTAGTGCTGTATTTTCAGATGTTTGCAACTTTGCAACTCCATAATCCTCTGCAGAGTTTAGCTCTGTCATATAGAGTGGGAGAGAGCTGTATTCCTCACATTTTTATTATAACTGTCCCTTAAAATCTGCTTCTCACTTTTTAGCACCCTACAGAGTCAGGACTGGACTTGTGGAAAACACAAGGGTGATTTATGGAATACTTGTAAAAGTCTCAGCCACTGAAAATGCTCTGGACCACATTTCATTTTATTGTATTTGCCACAAATGCTCCTTTAGAAATAGACCAGTATTGTGTAAAAAAATATATAACTTTGTTCCAAGAGAAACTGTGTAGCCGGTACTGTCAGGAGAAGTTCCCACTAGTATGGAACTCAAACAACCCACGACTGGTTTTATCATAGTTAGGCTTCATAAGTGAGGTGTACCTTGAGTCCTGTGCCACAGGAGTCGTGGGACGCACATCTAGGCTTACTTGTCACACTTAGGGCATCACAGAAAAGAAAACAGAAAGGTGGGGGTGGAATACTTGAAAACGTTGCATCCACTGGTAATAACTGCAGTCATATTACATTCCATTGTTTTTCCACACCCTATCCCACTTCATAAATGGACCAACCATATGGAGTTCATCCATGGCCATCCTTTCAATCTTCTTCATTGATATTATTCACTCATTCCATAGGTTTTACCATTAGCCACAAATGATTTGCTGCTGCTCAATGCATACATATTGTTCGATTTCAATGATGGCCTGTGATGAGCTAACTCTTAAGCTGAATTGAAAAAAGGAATCTGATGGATTGAAATTGATAGTTGTAACGTTCCTCTTAAAAAAAAGAGGAGAGAAAGAACGAAAGATAGAGAGAGGGAACGAGAGAGAGAGACTGTTTGTGTTTGTGTGTGTACATGTGCATGTGTTTGTGTCCAACTTCTTTGAAGACCACTCCAGAAAGAATAGCAATGAATCTTTTGCAAGAATATATTGAGCAAAGCCTGCTAAAGGTAAAGAATCTGCATCATCCACCATCACAGAAGTGATGTTCATTACGATTGGGATAGACAAGCAAGCGGTCTTGAAAAAGCTTGCTCATTCTGCAGCCTATAATACTATCAGTCGTGATATTCTTCTATCCAAACTGAGTGAGTTCCTTTGATTTTCCGGCACTGTAAAATAATGGAAAAGTTTATTGTTGTGGTTACCCTTAACAAGTTTGGTTGCGTTCTGCTAAATCCTCCTCCAAAGAATTGTTATACAGGGTCTCCCTGTTTCCGATGTTCGAGCAATATAACATTTATTTCCAGATGTGCGTTGTTGACCGACAAAATCTACAAAACCTGGAGAAAAAATCTGAGGACTACGCCAATATCACCAATTGTCTAGATCACATTCAGAAATGAATGAGGGAACAAGCCCTTTTCTTTATTGGTGCTAAAATCAAAATTCTTGTCCTAGGAGGAAACAGTATGTGTAATCAACCATCTAGTAGGCTTTCCAGTTTAAGATTACCTCCACCACTCAGAAATAAAAAAAAACTTAAAATGAACTTTGACACTGCTCCCATTCTCCCTCAAATCGATGTCCTTATCAAGGAGGTCAATATACAACTCTTCGTACTCCGCAAAATCCTCTATTTCATGGAAACTCCTCAACAAATTGATCTGGTAATGTGCCTCATTTGAGAACATATTGATTACTGCAATGTGATTTACACAATCTTACCCAAGGATTTGACTGCTAGCCTCCCGAAACTTTAAAACCAAGATGTGCCCAAAGCTAGGTAATTTTAACTTTGCCAAACCAATTCTGAAAAGCAAGTTCTGCTCCCTGTTTTGCCGTACACATGCTACCTTGGAGAATTCTTGAGCTAAATACATGGAATTTAGTCTGTTTAATATCCTAGAAACAAGCCCGAAGCCCTGCTGTTTACCAGCGAACCGGTTCATGCTTTAGCCTCTGATAAAACAAGATGATCTCCACCTTAATTGTTAAAATGTTTCCAGGTTCGTTACGACATCAGTCTTAATTATCATATCAGTTTTTAGTTTTCTCAGAACCATTTCTCTTTCATTAAGTAAATAAATATGGAGGCAGAGCTTCCACAAACATTCCTTTCACTGTCTGTTGGATTCTGTACATAGAAACAATCTCTGCAAGTACATTTCAAGGGTGAAGATCCAAAATCCATGCAATTACGGCACGAAATTCTATGAGCCTGTATATTATTATTCGAAGTTCATTCTGACCTCTGCTACCTAATAATGCTAAATTTATCAGAGATTTACATAGTTACACAGCGATGGAATAACTGCATCACAGAGCTGTCCTAATACTTTAATATACACTTGGGAGCTTCTATTCCTCCTGCACATATTGTGTTTCTTCTTTCTTCTTAATTCACCTTTACCATATCATTTATGTAATGGTTGTAACAAACTTATCATAATAAAGCATTTATGTATTTCTTTATTTTTCTTAATGAACTATTTGCATCTCGTCTAGATTGGAGCGTGACCGAGGAGAAGATAGAATGGTAATACATTGTAGAATATCTCTATTCCTTCATTAATTTATTCTTATTGAACCATTTGTTCATTTTCTGGGCTCCAGCACACTTCAGTAAAAGACAGAATGCTAATAAAATGAACATTATCTGTGTCAGAACCCATTTCAGAGGGCCACAGGGCAGGCAGGAGGTACTGGGCCCAACTGTGGGGGTTGAGGCCTTTTACAGCTGATGTCCCAGGGCTACCTATAATAGTTTCTGAGAAAATGGGCTAAGTTCCCCTTCAGCACTTGACTGGCAGAAATAACGTGGTCCAAGCAGTCTAAAGCTTGCTTGGGGGTGGATGGAGGCTACAGGGGAGTTAACACAGACTCACAATTCAAAATGCGTACAGCAGCAGCAATAAATCCTTTCCAGAAAAATACTAACTTTTATGAAAAAAGCCAAATATTTGTTACTACCGCTATTAACACAATGGAAGAATATGAGTTGCACAATAAACTACACAGTCCAACTGAGATCAGGGCTCTAGTGCTTCTCTAGGCAGTCCCCTGGTTTCCACTCCTTCCTCACTCCTAGCAATAGTGGTTATTCTTCACTCACTATAGCTGTGAGAAAACAGGGCTGATTGCAGAGGTCCCCTAACTTTTTGCCCTCCTTTTTTCATTTTTTTCTGGTGTTTTCCTGCCTCTGATGGTGCCCTGGGTACTGCTAACCAGTCCCGGGGCCTCTGCTTTGTGTAAAATGAGTATGTAAATTAGGCTAATTATAATAGGCTATGTCAACCTACCTATAAGTCCCTAGTATACGGTAGGGCACATAAGTTTAGAGACCCCTGCATAGGTAGTGCACCCATGGGGCACTGCTGAGGTGCCCCGTGTCATTTCGAAGACAGGCCTGCCTTGCTGGCTGCTTTGAAACTAAAGTTATACACAAATTCAACTTTGGAATTAAAGCACTTCCAAAGTCTTAAACTAACTTATTTTAACATATAAGTCACCTCTAAGGTGTGTCTTATGTGCCCCTAGGGTTCGGTGCCCTCTAACTATAAGCAGGGACCTTATAGAAAATGCTTCATAAGCCCTGGTGAGGTAAAACAGCCACATTTGTTTTCCCTCACTGCAGTGAATGGCCTCCATAGGCTAAAATGGGGAGACTTTATTTTAATTAACAAAGTCCCCTTAAGTGCCTGATACCTTGAGTTTGGTATCAAATTAATTGCCATAGTAAGTCACACAACTTACAATTGTTGGATTTATTATAAATAGTCCAGGTAAAGAGTTTTAAAAGTTGCCAACTTAAGCTCTGTAGTGCCCTCTGATTGGCCACCTGTGGCAGCATGGCCAGGCTGTCTTGATGAAGTGTGAAGTGGCCTGGCCTGAGCACAAAGGATGTGCTTGTGGGAGGAGATCTACCTCAGCAGATGGTGAAGCAGGAAGGGGAGAGAGCAGCCAAACTGGCCTTCAAAGGCAGTGAAGGACATTTGGAGCAGCTCAGCACCTCCCTCACATCCTGCAACCCCAGACAATAATGTGCCCTCTTGATTAGATTAGGAGAGAGCAGGGGTGTGTTTAGGATTTTTAGCCTCACCAATGGGTGGGCTCAGCCACATCTAACATCTAAAAATCACATTCAGCCATTTTGGATGTTTGAAGAATGTTGCTCTCTGGGATTGATTTTTGCCACACTTCCCAGGAAGTGGTCATCAATGGGGAAAGGATCCTGTCTGTGATTGGATACCCAAGACCCCCCCGCTTTCCACGCAGGATTAAGGATAAATATGGCAGAGCTACACCCACAGCTCAGATCCCTACCAGGAAAGAACATCAGAAGAAGAAGGACTGCCCTGCTGGACCCCTGACCTGCACCTGGACACTGCACTCTGAAGGACTGCACCAGCTGCACTCATGGGCTTCACTACAAGAAGGACTTTGCCTGGCTTCAACTGGTTCAAGGAAGGACTTCCTGTTTGCTACAGGTGGAAAATAGCTAACCATAGTCCCGTGCATCAAATCCTGAAGAAACTGACCAGCTGACTACTGTCCAGTGGCATTTTGGAGCTTGAGCCAGGTGCATTCTGGGAGTTGGAGTCTGCACCCTAAGGAGCAACTCAGAGCTTCTGGAACCTTGGGGGGGGAGCTGTGGAATCATAAAAGACATTCAAAAACCTTTTGGAAGAATATCCAGAAGTTTGGAGACGATTGGTGAACCTTTTGAAAAAAGCTCTATAAACGGAGGAGCCACCGCAGTGAGTCTAGCTTGCTTGCTTCAACCGCGACCCGGCCTGACTTGCAGGTTCGTCCCGCTGAAGAAAATCTCCAAAACAGAGACTAAGGGGGTCATTCTGACCCTGGCGGGCGGTGTTAAAGCGGCGGCCAACCCGCCAACAGGCAGGCGGTCAAAAAAAAGGAATTCTGACCCTGGCGGGAACCGCCAACACAGCCCGCTACTTTAACACTCCGACCGCCACGGCGGGACAGACAAACAGCGCGGCGGTCGCCGCCAACAGGCAGGCGGCAGACAATGTACCGCCCACCCTATCAAAACTCACCAATCCGCCACCTTTTCCGGGGCGGGAGCCCCGCCGATAAAAACACGGCGGAAACAGACTACGAACGGGAAAACGCTCACCTATACACACTCCACAAGGAAGGAGGACAGCATGGAACCCGAATTAAACATCCTACCAGCTATTGTCTACCTGCTCATCTACCAGGAGTACGAACGCCGACGCAGACGACAACGGTGAGTACTGCACCTACGACACAGGGGAGAGGGGAGGAGGAAAGCTTACGGCCACACACATGCGCCATACACCCACCCCCCCACCACAAATACCGACACCCCAATGCCGAGCAACAAGTCAGAGTGACACCACCCAAACCCACCGGAATAATGCAAAGACACAATTAAAATGATATATAAAATATATGTATAAATAGCTCCATTAAAGGTATGGGAAATATGCTATACAAAAGATACAAAATTAAGGAATGAACATAGTCAACAATATATACATAGGCAATAAGTCCTGCACATTCCGTCAAAGTTCCACAGTCCGTGGGCCAATGTGCACAAACACATGGCCAAAGCCCACACAGGAGACCAGATACCATTGGAGAGAACACTGCTGGGGCATCAGATGATAAAACTACAGGCAGCTCAGGGGGAAGGGAAGGGGGGGCACCTCAGCCACATGAGTCCACGATGCCAGATCCACGAGGGGCCTCCATGCCCACTGTCCCATCCTGGGGAGTGCAAAGCCACAGTCTCACAAGTCTCTACAGTGGGTGGGTTGCCCACTGTCCCATCCTGGGGAGTGCAAAGCCACAGTCTCACAAGTCTCTACAGTGGGTGGGTTGCCCACTGTCCCATCCTGGGGAATGCAAAGCCACAGTCTCACAAGTCTCTACAGTGGGTGGGTTGCCCACTGTACCATCCTGGGGAGTGCAAAGCCACAGTCTCACAAGTCTCTACAGTGGGTGGGTTGCCCACTGTTCCATCCTGGGAAGTGCCAAGCCACAGTCCATCAGATGGATTACCGACTCCACTGTTAATGGAGGAGGCATGGTGCCCAGAGTGCTTCCTGAAGCCCTGCTCGACACAGAACCGGCACTGTCAATGGGCCAGCGGTGCTTGAGATGAAGGCCCCAGCGGAGCGGTGCTTGAGATGAAGGGCCCAGTGGAGCGGTGCAGAGACGGCGGGGTCCAGCGGAGCGGTGCTTGACAGGAAGGGCCCAGCGGAGCGGTGCTTGAGATGAAGGGCCCAGCGGAGCGGTGCAGAGACGGCGGGGCCCAGCGGAGCGGTGCTTGACAGGAAGGGCCCAGCGGAGCGGTGCTTGAGACGGCGGGGCCCAGCGGAGCGGTGCTTTTGACGGCGGGGCCCTGCGGAGCGGTGCTTGAGATGAAGGGCCCAGTGGAGCGGTGCAGAGACGGCGGGGCCCAGCGGAGCGGTGCTTGAGATGAAGGGCCCAGCGGAGCGGTGCAGATACGGCGGGGCCCAGCGGATCGGTGCTTGACAGGAAGGGCCCAGCGGAGCGCTGCTTGAGATGAAGGGCACAGCGGAGCGGTGCAGAGACAGCGGGGCCCAGCGGAGCGGTGCTTGAGATGAAGGGCCGAGCGGTGCAGAGACGGCGGGGCCCAGCGGAGCAGTGCTTGACAGGAAGGGCCCAGCGGAGCGGTGCTTGAGATGAAGGGCCCAGCTGAGCGGTGCAGAGACGGCAGGGCCCAGCGGAGCGGTGCTTGACAGGAAGGGCCCAGCGGAGCGGTGCTTGAGATGAAGGGCCCAGCGGAGCGGTGTAGAGACGGCGGGGCCCAGCGGAGCGGTGCTTGACAGGAAGGGCCCAGCGGAGCGGTGCTTGAGATGAAGGGCCCAGCGGAGCAGTGCTTGAGACGGCGGTGACCAGCGGAGCGGTGCTTGAGACGGCGGGGCCCTGCGGAGCAGTGCTTGAGATGAAGGGCCCAGCGGAGCGGTGCAGAGACAGCGGGGCCCAGCGTAGCGGTGCTTGAGATGAAGGGCCCAGCGGAGCGGTGCAGAGACGGCGGTGACCAGCGGAGCGGTGCTTGAGATGAAGGGCCCAGCAGAGCGGTGCAGAGACGGCGGGGCCCAGCGGAGCGGTGCTTGAGATGAAGGGCCCAGCGGAGCGGTGCAGAGACGGCGGGGCCCTGCGGAGCGGTGCTTGAGATGAAGGCCCCAGCGGAGTGGTTCTTGTCCCGGCGGGCCCCTGTTCAGCGATTCTTGTCCCGGCGGGCCCCTGTTCAGCCATTCTTGTCCCGGCGGGCCCCTGTTCAGCGGTTCTTGTCCCGGCGGGCCCCTGTTCAGCGGTGCTCCTCCCGGCGGGGCCCTGTTCAGCGGTGCTCCCCCCGGCGGGCCCCTGTTCAGCGGTGCTCCTCCCGGTGGGCCCCTCTTCAGCGGTTCTTGTCCCGGCGGGCCCCTGTTCAGTGGTGCTCCTCCCGGCAGGGCCCTGTTCAGCCGTGCTCCTCCCGGCGGGCCCCTGTTCAGCGGTGCTCCTCCCGGCGGGGCCCTGTCCAGCGGTGCTCCTCCCGGCGGGCCCCTGTTCAGCGGTGCTTGTCCTGTGTGTCTAGGGAGCCAGACCTGGGCAAGACTTCCCGCTCATTCGCCATCCAAACTTGCGGTCGCGGGGCCCTCCTGTGATGGAGTCCTGGGCCCGTGGGTGTTGTCCGTCACACCCGGAATGGGGCTGGTGGGGCCCTCCTGGGCAGCTCGCCTGCTGCCTGACTTCTCCGCCCTGCTGCCCTTGCCCTCCTTCGCTGAAGCTCTGTGGCCCTTGCCTCCCTTGGATGATGTGGCAGGTGACGGGGCAAGGCTACTGTCCTTGGTGGCAGCCGTCTCAGTCTTGTCGCGCCGGCCCTTCTTTTTTTTTGTCCTCTTTCCAGGGGGTGGGCTGGCTGTCCCCTTGCTGCTGGCCGATGTTCCTGCCCTAGGAGCTGGTGGACTCCAATAGCCCTGCACTATGGTCACAGTAGATGCAGGGCTGGTGGTGGCTGAGGTGCTTTTTTTACTCTTCCCAGATGGAGGGGGTGGGTCATTGATTGGAATGAGCTCAAGGTTGAAAAGGAAAACGACTTGGGAAGGACAGGGACGGGTAGCTGTAGTGGGTATAGGAGTGGAGGAAGAGGATGTGGTTGTAGGAGAGTCAAGTGTGCTGTCTTTGGGTGCAGGTGCTTGTGACGGAGGCTGTCGTGAGGTGGATGGCTGTTGGGTGGGTGGCTGCCTGCGTTTGTGTGGTTTGGAAGAGGGGGTGACAGACACACTGTGAGAGGACACAGGGGACGTGTAAATGGCAGTGGGGGTGGTGACTGCACGTGTGCGGACTGTAATGGAGGGTGTGCTGGTGACGGAAGTACTGGCTGATGGTGGTGTGCATGCAGGTGTGAGTGGAGACGTCACAGGGAGGGAGGAGGGAGATGAGGAGGTGGGGGACACAGAGGTGGTAGTGACTGTTGGCATGTCTGCATCTGGATGTTGCTTGGGTGAATGCTTGTGGGATCTGTTGTGCTTATGTCTGGATGAGCTGCCCTTGGGTGTAGAGGTGTGTGCAGGCTGGTCTGATGGTGTGGATGGGATAGGCAGAGGAACAGGAGACTGGGACTGGGTGGAGGGAGTCAGAAGAGGGAGGCTGGAGACAGGGACAATGGCTGCTGTCAGTGCTGAGGCCAGAGCGTTGAACGATCGCTGATGGGCAGCCTGTCCCGAATGAATGCCCTCCAGGTATGCATTGCTCTGATGCACCTCCCTTTCTACACCCTGGATGGCATTCAAAAGGGTAGACTGCCCAACAATGAGTGTCCTGAGGAGGTCAATGACCTCCTCACTGAGGGCAGCAGGAGTAACTGGGGCAGGGCCTGAGGTGCCTGGGGCGAAGGAGATGCCCGCCTTCCTGGGCGAACGGGCACGGAGCGAAGGCTGAGGGGCTGCTGGGAGGGCGGGGCTGGTGCGCTGGGTGGCGGCTCTACCTGTTGTGGCGGTGGGCACGGATGTTGCCGCCACCGCTAGGGAGCTCCCTTCTGAGGACGTGTCGGTGTCGCTGACGTCTCCACGGGTCCCCGTTGTGGAGCTCCACTCACCCTCCGTCTCACTGGTGTACTCGGAGTCTGTTGTATGGCCCTCTGGGGCCATGTGAGATTCAGCTCCCTCGTGCGCCGATGCCACTTCTCCTCCGCCTGATGATGCTAATGCACACATGAACAGGAAGACAAAGAAAATGGGGGGGGGGAAAATTAAGACAGGTTGAGTGCATGCATTGGCAACACCGTTGTCGGAGAGGACAGACACAGAAGCCCCCTGAACTAGGCCGCGCAATCGGGGTACACTACTCAGTTATTGTGACTAGGCCTACAGGTCTATAAATGACAAATGCACACATGGGTGAGGCCGGACCATGGATAGCTGTACTTGGCACCCTACAGAGGTGGGGGGCGGGGGCACAGGGCCGTGTCTAACGGAGGGGCCTAGCCTACAGAATGCGCCCTTGCCTGGAGATAGTCACAGCCCTCCTCCCCACCCAGACACCTTCACTGTGCGCAAAGATAGCAGAATGTGCAGAAACTCACCCCCTTGTGTCTGCTGTGATGTCCTCACGCGCCCATCCAAATCGGGGTAGGCCACCGCCAGGATCCGGGACATCAGGGGGGTCAATTGGCGGCTGGCACCCCTCCTACGTTGGGAGGCCATCCCCAGCAAAGACTCGGCGGTCTTTCTGGTCCCGCGGCGGATGTCCTCCCACCTCTTTCGGCAGTGGGTGCCCCGTCTGTTGTGGACCCCCAGGGCCCGGACGTCCTTGGCGATGGCATGCCAAATGTCGATCTTCTGATGGGCGCTGACCTATGTGACATGTACAGGGTGGTAAAGGAAATCGCATCAGTTTTCTGGCTGGACAATGTGAGTGGCCCCCCCCTCCCCAACCTTGCCATGTGGCACATGCTCTCATCTTTCGTGCGTTGCACTCCTCATTCGCTCCCCTCCCCACCAATTTACATACACCCCACTCAACACAGGCATAGCCCATTCAACGTGCACCCTGTGTACTAACCTGTTGGTCTGGAGGACCGTAGAGTAGCGCATACTGGGGGAGGACCCCATCAACAAGTCTCTCCAATTCTTCGGAAGTGAAGGCAGGGGCCCTTTCCCCAGTCGCAGCAGCCATTGTATCTCCCAGACCGAGGTCACAGCAGCACTTGCAGTATAGGTCCTCTCCTGTGGATGATCAGGTCTCGAGTGATTAATCAGATGGAAAATGGCAGTCACGCCCGCGGCGGTGCGTACCGCGGCGGTGCGTACCGCAACCGCCGGCGCACATCGTCATTGGCTCCTGAGACCCATAGGGTTCAATGTTAACCAATGCTGCTTTGCGCCGTGGTCTTCGACCGCCTACCGCCACGGTGTGCCACGCCAGCACAGTGACCTCACATCCCACTGTCACACTTCACAGGTCAGGCAGCCGCCATTTCAAGGGCCCACATGGCATAATTTCTACTGCGTCACACAGGCCTAGGCCTTGAATTGCCACTCATACAAGCCATTCAATGCATAGCAATTTGTGTACTGTGCAAGCTGTGTGACCGAACCTGTGGGTTGCTTGACTCTGTGCTCCATGTTGTCCTTCCTAGGCACCGTCCGCTGGGACTTGCGAGGAGAAGGATGAATCCTCCCGTGTACCGACCACTGGTGGACCTGTCGACAATGGAAGAACGACATATCATACTTACATACAGGCTTGACCGAGCAACTATACATGAACTATGTGCCCAGCTGGAGCCAGACCTGATGTCCCCCATCCGCCAACCCACAGGGATTCCCCCTCTGGTGCAGGTTCTGTCAGTACTCCATTTTTTGGCAAGTGGATCATTCCAAACAACAGTGGCCATATCATCTGGGATGTCTCAGCCTATGTTTTCTAAGGTTTTGTCCAGAGTGTTGTCTGCCCTGATGAAATACATGCGGAGCTACATTATTTTCCCTGAGGTGGGCGAATTGGCTACAGTGAAGGGTGATTTCTATGCCCTTGGACATATTCCCAACATCATTGGTGCCATTGATGGGACCCATGTGGCTTTGGTTCCCCCCAAAGAAAGTGAGCAGGTGTACAGGAACAGAAAAAGTTATCATTCGATGAATGTCCAGGTGGTCTGTTTGGCTGACCAGTACATCTCCCATGTAAATGCCAAGTTCCCTGGGTCAGTGCATGACGCGTATGTCATGCGAAATAGCAGCATCCCTTATGTGATGGAACAGCTACAGAGACACCGTGTGTGGCTAATTGGTGACTCTGGTTACCCCAACCTGTCGTGGCTACTGACCCCAGTGAGGAATCCCCGGACCAGGGCAGAGGAACGGTACAATGAGGCCCATGGGCGAACTAGGAGGATCTTAGAAAGGACCTTCGGGGTCCTGAAGGCCAGGTTTAGGTGCCTGCATATGACAGGGGGATCCGTAATGTACTCACCAAAGAAGGTGTGCCAGATCATCGTGGCCTGCTGTATGCTTCACAATCTTGCTTTGCGACGCCAGGTGCCTTTTCTGCAGGAGGATGGTCCAGATGGTGGTGTTGTAGCAGCTCTGGAGCCTGTGGAGAGTGAAGAGGAGGAAGACGACGGGGACGACATGGACAACAGGGATACAGTCATACAACAATATTTTCAGTAGCACACAGGTAAGAATCAGCCACGCCATTTTACATTTACTTAAGGCCTCATGCTTCTCCACTGTCTCTGTTTCCCCCCAGTTCCAGTTGACTGATTTGTGACTTTCCCTTCCCTTTTCAGAGCTGTATGACCCACTGCCTGACCTCAGCTTTGTTTGCCCGTGGACTAAAGCTTATTGCAATTGGTATGTTGTCATCACAAAGTAACTGGACATTATTGCACCGTTATGTATAATACATTTGTTAAGAATACAAGCAGACTCCTGTTATTTTAAGTGCAATAAGTGATTTATTTTAAGTGCTACATATAGGTACATGATTGGGAAACGGTGATGGGTGGGGGTGGAGTAATGTCCATGGCAGAGTCCAGTTCTCAGACGCACAGGTGCATTGTCCATATGCCTGTGGAAGGATGGAGCAGGGGCAGTTCAAGGTTGGACAGGGTGACAATGTGGGACAGTGGGATGACATCAGGGGGTATCTTAGGCTGGCGGGGGTCTTGCAATCCTACTCTGTCTTCTTGTGAGATCTCAGGTTCCGCTTGCGGGGTGGTTCTTCTTCTGCAGGAGGTGGGGTTCTGGTGGCCTGTCGTTGTGTGGGGGCCTCCTGTCCACTAGCGCCGGCGGAGGTGGTAGGCTGTTCCTGGCCTGGGCTAGTGACAGGGGCCCTTTGGGGTGCCACATGGTCCCGCAATGTGGTGACGATCTGGGTAAGGGCCACGACGATGGTCCCCATTGCGGAACCGATGTTCCTCAGTTCCTCCCTGAACCCCATGTACCGTTCCTCCTGCAGTTCCTGGATCTCCTGGAACCGGGCCAGTACCGTCGCCATCGTCTCCTGGGAGCGGTGGTATGTCCCCCCCCTGTCGCACAGCAGCCCTCCCAGTTCCCCTGTGTTCCTGGGCCTCTGTCCCCTGGACGGTGTGCCCACTACCACTGCCCCCAGGTCCCTGTTGTTGTTGGGGTGGTGGGTCAACCTGGGTGCCCTGTAGTGGTGGACACACCGCTGATTTACGTGTCCTGGAGACAGAGGCATGGGCCCGCTGGGTGGGAGCTGTGCTGGTGTTCCCAGAGGGGTTTGGGTCTGGTGTAGCCTGTGGCTGTCTGTGGGGAACCGACTGTCCAGAGGTCCCCGATGGGCCGGGCTGGTCATCTAGCTCCAGGGAGACAGAGCTGCTGTCATCGCTGGGGGCCTCTTCTGGGGGTGGGATGGACATCTCTGGACCCTCCGTGGCGATGTGGTGGCGTTCGGGTCCTGCAGGGGTATAAAGGTATGGTTATTGCTTTTGTGTGTGGCATTTCGTGTGATGGGTGGGTGTCCGTGTACCCAAGTGCAGGCATTTCCTTGTGGGGGCTTTTGTGAGGGTGGCTTGTGGGGGTGATGTGTGTGTGCAGTGGGAATGTTTTGGTGATGGGTGTCCATGCTTTGTGGTCGCATGCAGGGCTTGGTGTTGGGATGGGTGGGTTGTGATGGTGAGCCTTTTGCTAGGTGTTGGTGTGATGGGGGTGGGGGTGAGGGTGGGGGTATGATTTGGCATGCAGGTGGGGTGGGGGTGGGAAGCAGTAGTGAAGATTTTACTTACCAGAGTCCATTCCTCTGCCTACTCCTGCGAGGCCCTCAGGATGCAGGATGTGCAAGACTTCCTCCTCCCATGCGGTAAATGCGGGGGGAGTAGGTGGGGGTCCGCCGCCAGTCTTCTGCACCACAATGTTGTGCCTTGATACCATGGAATGCACCTTTCCCCGTAGGTCGTTCCATCTCTTCCTGATGTCCTCCCGATTGCGTGGATGCTGTCCCACCGCGTTAACCCTGTCCACTATCCTTTGCCATAGCTCCATCTTCCTGGCAATTGTGGTGTGCTGCACCTGTGCCCCGAAGAGCTGGGGCTCTACATGGACTATTTCCTCCACCATGACCCTGAGTTCGGCGTCACTGAACCTGGGGTGTCTTTGGGGTGCCATGGGGTGATGTGGTTGAGGTGTGGGGTGGCGTTTGTGGTGATGAGTGTGGTGCGTGTGGTGGTGTGTGGTGTTTGGTGCGTGGATTCTGTGTGGGTGATGGTGTTGTGTGCCTCTGTGTTGTGGGATTGTCTATTCTGTGCTCTCTCTCTAGCCTTCGTCAATAATTTCGGGTTGTAGGGGCTTGTGGGTGATGTGGGTGTGTGTTTTATATTGTGTTGGGTGTGTGGGAGTGGTGTTAGTATGTGTATCAGGTGTGTGTATTTCAAACTGACCAATGTGGCTGAGTTTTCTATGTGTGTGTGTATTTTGACCGCGGCGGTGTGTACCGCCAATGGAATACCGCGTTTGAAAGACCGCCGCGTGGATTTGTGGGTCGGAATGGTATGTGCGTATTTCTGTTGGCGTGACGGTGGAGGTTTGGTCATCGCCATTTTTTCGCTGACCTTTGGTGTGGCGGACTTTTGTGGATGTCGGGTTTTTGGCGGTTTGACAGTTGCGGGTCAGAATGACCGTGGCAGTTTACCGCGGCCGCGGTGGTGTTATGGCGGTCTTCTGACCGGCGGTAAGTGCCTTATACCGCCGAGGTCAGAATGACCCCCTAAGTCCGAACGTAGAACGTTGGCTGGTACCTCCTGCGCAGTGTATCTGAAAAGGCTCCAGGGACATCGGATCGAGATTCAGGTTTGACCCGGTCAAAGGATTTTCATCTTGAAAAATCGTCCAAGTCTGAATGTAGAAATCTTCACCAAGGTCTCCTGCGACGCGTATCAGAGGAAGGGCTCCAAGGAGGTAGGATTGGACTGGCGACTTCTTCCCGCTGAAGAAAATCTTCAAGAAAAGGACTAAGTCCGAAGGTAAACTTTTGACTGAGGCCTCCTACTTGCTGTAGCTGAGCAGGGCTCCATTACGGTTGGCCTCACACTTTGACTTTGCCCCGATCGAGGTGCGACCAGATGACCAGATTCGTGCTTTTTGTTTCCCAGGTGCTAAAATCCACTCATTTAAAAAAAAAATCATATCTCCGGTTCCTCTTATCTGATTTTATTTGTTTTGGTGTCATTTTAAAGATAAAATATAATCTTTTTTATAAATTGGTGTTGGATTTATATTGTGTTTTGTGTTTGACTGATATACTGTTTTGTGATTTTTCAATGCTTTACACACTTGTCTCCTAAGTTAAGTCTTGTTGCTCATTGCCAAGCTACCAAGGGTTGAACTGGGTTTCATTTATTGAGACCTAACTGGTCCTAAGTGGAGGTTACTGTCCTATTGTGAAGTGTAGGTACTCACCTGCCCTTGCCAATAATCCACTTTCCAACAATAGCTAAGACAGGGACAAGCCCCACTAGTTCTCTGAATCTCAAGAGCTCACTCTATTTTAATGTCAACAGTGTTTCAGCAGTGCAGTGCTATCTAGCAGGCAAGCTTCCCGAGACACAAGGGGGGAGGGAGCACACTGCCTCTCGTCCCAGCACAGTTCACCCCATTGCATCCTGGTAAATGCAGTACACTTCTTTCAGAGTTTCTGTAGTTTTTCACCAAAGTTGGTGCAGGTAGTGCTCTTATCTCTGGACATGTCTTTCTGGGTTTAGCCCTTCACCAGTGGAGAGCAGAATTGGCAGAGAACAGAGAAAAGTCATCTGGGGTTGCTGGTATACTGCCCATGTCTTCACAGGTTACCGTCCCACTGAACAGGCACACAGGTGCATCCCAGGTGAGCTTGTCAGCTCATTGGCTCAACAGGGCCTTTTAGACAGAAGGAAGAGGGAGCACACTGCCTCTCATCCCAGCACTGTTCACCCCATTGCATCCTGGTGAATGCAGAACGCTTACATCAGATATGCCATAGTTTTTCACCAAAGTTGGTGCAGGTAGTGCTGTTATCTCTAGACACATGTTTCTGGGTTTAGCCCTTTATCAGTAGAGAGCAGAAGTAGCAGAGAACAGAGAAAAGTAATCTGGGGTTGCTGGTATATTGCCCAAGTCTTCACAGGTTACAGTACCACTCAACAGGTACACAGGCGCATCCCAAGTGAGCTTGTCAGCTCATTCGCTCAAGGGAGCCTTCTAGACACAAGGGGGAGGGTTCCCGAAGAACGACTGTGAGAAGCTGGCCTGGATTGTAGTGGGTACCAGAGGTATTTACACCTTATTGCAGGTCCAGTCACCCACCTTAGTTAAATGTAGGCAGTGTCTAGCAGCTTCGGCTGTCAAGGGATAGCAGGAGCAGAGCATCCAAGGCTGAACTAGGAGACATGCAAAGCTCTTGCAACACCACTATAGTCACACAGTACTTATACACAAGAAAGACAATACTCAGTGTTACCAAAAATAAAGATACTTTATTTTAGTGACACAAGGCCAAAAATATCTTAGAGGCAATACTCCTTCTGGAGGTAAGTATTATACACAATATATACTCTAGTAACCAAAATCAGGTAAGTAAACAGTCATAGAATAGTGCAAACAGTGAAAAACACAATAGGGTGCAATGGACCTAGGGGCAACACATCCCATATACTAAAATAGTGGATGGGAATGTCGTTTTCCCCCTAGGCAGGTGTAGTGTGTTGAGGGGTGCTGGGAGTGTAGGAAAACACCAAAGGTAAGTAATAAGTAAATTACCCCAACCCAGAGCCCAGGAAAGCAGGAGAAAAGTACAACAAGTTTACTCAGAACACACTGGAAGCCGTGGTAAAGGGTTATGCACAAACCAAGCAGGATTGTAAGAAACCAATGATGGATTCCTGGACCTGAAGACCTGTGGAGAGAGGAGACCAAGTCCAGAAGTTGATGAAGAGTCCAGGAAGAGCAGGAGCCCCTGTTAACCCGGATGAAGGTGCAAAAGTGGATTCTCCAGTTGGATGAAGAAACCAGAAATTCACCAAAAAAGACTGCTGCGGATTCCTGCTTGGTGCAAGAGATGTCCCATGTTGAGTTGTTGGATGCAGGCTGGTTTTCGTCAATGGATTATGCCAACAAGCCTTGGCTCATGCAAATGTCACGGTTGGTGGGAAAATGCACCACTTGGGCTTAGGAGGGACCTGGGTGCCTCAACTCAGAGTGACGAGACAGCAGGGGCTCCCAGCATTTTAGAGAGCCCTCAGAAGACCAGGCAACACCCACAGGAGTCCCAGAACATGGGTACAAAGGAGTTTCAGAATTCAGTCATTGCAGCACTACACAGAGGGGTCCCACGCTGCCAGAGAACAACTCGGGGAGCTGAGCATTGCAGGATAGAGTGCTGGGGACCTGTGCTATGCTTTTCACAAAGGGTTTCTGGAAGAAGTGCACAGAAGCCCAAGGAGCTGCAGAAGACGCAATGCATAGGGGTACTGTCTGGCACAGGGAAGCAAACCCTTACATCCACCAAATTTGGACAGCTGAGACCTTTGGACAGTCAAGATCACTTGGGTCCACCACCTGTGTTCCAGGGATCATGCTTTTTGACAGGAGAGGAGTCCCAAAGTACCAGTTGTCGTTGCAAAGAGGTGTCTGCTGAAGCAGGCAAGTGACTCCGTCACTCCACGGGAGATTCCTTAGGTCCCTCTGGTGCAGAATGAAGACAGGCAGTCCTCAGAGTGTGCAAAACCTCAAAACAGTTGCATTTGCTGGCTGGAGCTGAATTTGCAGGGTCACAGTAGCCTTCTTGGATACTTTGTTGCAGTTACAGCTGTCCTGGAGCAGTCTGCGGTTGATCCGACGGTCAGAAGCTGAAGCAGAGGATGCAGCGGAGTCCTGATGGAGTCTTGCAAACCGAACCTGAGGAAACACCCAGAGGAGAGACCCTAAATAGCCCTGAGAGGGGTATTGGCTGCCTAACCAGGTATCCACCTATCGGGGGGATCTCTGATGCCACCTGCTGGCACTAGCCGCTCAGATGCTCCTAGAGGGTCTCCACACCCTGTAATCCACGATGGTTAACGCCAGGGAGACTGTGGAGGAGCTCTGGGCACCACCCCTGGGGTAGTAATGGACAGGGGAGTAATCACTCTCCTTTCCTTTATCCATTTTCACGCCAGAGCAGGGACTGGGGGTCCCTGAACCAGTATAGACTGGATTATGCAAGGAGGGCACTCTTTGTGCCCTTCAAAGCATTTCCAGAGGCTCTGGGAGGATACCCCTCCCATGCCTGTAACACCTATTTCCAATGGGAGAGGGTGTAACACCCCTCTCCTAAAGGAAATGCATTGTTCTGCCTTCCTGGGATTGAGCTGCTCAATCCCCATGAGGGCAGAAACCTGTCTGTGAGGTGGCAGCAGCTGGGGCTGCAGTAGAAACTTCAGAGAGCTGGTTTGGCAGTACTGTGGGTCCATGGTGGAGCCCCCAAGGTGCATGGAATTGGCTCCCCAATACCAGAATTGGATTTGGGGTACAATTTATCTTTCAATCTTATACACCTTACTTGGCCATATTCGGGGTTACCATTGTGAAGCTATATATATACATTGACACATATGTAGTGTACAGTTATAATGGTGTCCCCGCACTCACGAAGTCTTGGAAATTGTTCCTGGACAATGTGAGGGCATATTTGCTAGTGCAAGGGTGCCCTCACACACAGTAACTTTGCACCTAGCCTTCAGTAACTGAAAGTTAGACATATAGGTGACTTATAAGTTACCTGGTGCAGTGAAAATGGCTGTGAAATAGTGTGTGCACTATTTCACTCAGGCTACAGTGGCAGTCTTGAAGGAGTGTTTATATGAGCTCCTTATGGATGGCAAAAGAAAAGCTGCAACCCATAAGGATCTCCTAGAACCCCAATACCCTGGGTACCTAGGTATCGTATACTAGGGACTTATAAGGGGGGTCCAGTGTGCCAATCTGGAGTGGAATAATGAGTCAGTAGACTATAGTGACAATTTTGGTAAACAGAGAGAGCAAAAGCACTGGAGTTCTGGTTAGCAGAACTCCAGTGACACAGTCAAGCATACTGACAACACAGTAGAACACACTGACATGTAGGACATAAACTATGAGCACTGGGGTCCTGACTAGCAGGATCCCAGTGAAACAGCAAAAACACACCGACAAAAAGGTAAAAAATGGGGGTAACCATGCTAGAAGAAAGCCACCTTCCTACAGCGACTGTCCCGAAATCCACAATTGCAGGCTTGGTGCAAACGGAGTTCCTGAGAGCTCTCCATCCACGAGTGCTTGGAGTGGTATCAGGTGAATCAGGTGAGTTCACCGCACATGGCCCAGACAAGCTGCAGTCAGAGTGCACAGTTCCTGACTGTCGAGACAGGGCCACCACCTGAAAAGCAGGATGTCTGCAGGGGCGATGGTATACCCCTCAACCGCCTGCAACACCTCTCGGCACTTCCTGGTAGACACAGAAACCCTGGCAGGTGTCCCAAAAGGAAAGGGGAAGTGGAAGAGAAAGAGACAAATGACTGCCACTTCTTGCCGATCCACCCAGGCACCCTGTATCTTCAGGGGGCAGGTCGTTGTTCAAAGAGTGATAGTAGAGTTAGTGCACTCAACTTCCTTGAAACTGAATCTCTCTTTCTGATATGGGCACAGGAGCGGTAGAACACCGGGATGCTCCAGCACTTTTCTTGGATAATACTAACTGTTGGCACAATTATTAACACTGCATTACCAAAAACCCAAACTGAGTACCATAACAATAAGTACTGCGACACTAGGGCTGGCTTCACAGAGATTCACTGTTGCACACTACAATTAGAACTGTGGTTGCACTTATCATGCGCAAGTAAGACAAACCAGGGCTTTAATTATATCACGTATAACTTTCATGCATGCATATGGTTAAACTAAAAGGAACAAAAACAATCCAAGAAATACAAATGTCCACTTTGGGTTTAAACAGTTAGGGTGGCACAGTTTGGTTTGGTTTCACTGTGTGTGTGAAAACACCTTCAAAAGCAAATTCCTCAAACCTGAAACACAGGCATGAATGACAGAATTTAAATCCAAGAGTTATGCTATTAGAGAAAGAAAAATCACGTAAATGCTATTTTAAAATTGCAATGTCACTTTTTGTAGTACTTGAGCTCCAGTAGATTTCCTGAAGCACATTTAGGCAAATAACTACAATAATAATGTAGAATGTTCAGAAATGCATTTCTCTCTTCAAGATAAGCACTCTGCCAAAATACAAGGTCTGAAATACACCAGCTGTTCTAGGAAAGTGCGGCGCTCAAAGAACATACTCCCTGGAGAATACTAGTCACTTAGCTGCAGTCTTTTCCAGAGTGCTGGAGGAATGCCTGGTGTCAGCGGGTACAGGAACGAAGAAAAGAATTGCCTCAAAAGTCCTGAATAGGAGGATGACAGCAGGGGCTGGACTGCCAAATTAGATGCTGAGATCAGGAAGCAAAACAAAGCCAAGCAGGGAGGCATGCTTCACTCTGCTATTTATAGCCAATCAGGAAAGCAGTTGAGTTTCCACATGTGGATGAGTCACCACACCCAATTAGAAGCACATGTCTACACCACACCCAATTAGAAGCACGTCTACACTTGCTCACATTAGCAAACAAGCATTGGTAAAACAAGCATTGATAAAAACAATTGTGTAACACAGCACATTATGTTTACTTAGAACATGAAGGCTTAACCAAGAACAGAGATATGATTTAACCCTAATCCCTGGGGATGCTGACAGATAACGCAGGAGGCACCTTGGGGATTCCTGACACTGACAAGTGGTTGTGCCTCCAAAACAACCGCAGGTTCTCTGCAGGGTAAATGTCTGATCCATACCGCACTGGGTGGGGGGTGATGCAATGATCCTGAAGCGGATCTCTTGTCTTGATGATGGTGCACTGATGCTCCCATGGCAGCCTCACTTCTCCAGCAGAGGGCTGTTGATCAGGTTGCACATCCTTTGCTCCCTGTGACCCCCTCTGTAATTCAAGGTCACGCATGGTACATGGACTTTGGCCCACTCAGCACAGCAAAGATGTCAGCGGTGGCCCCCTCAAGGGTGCAGGCCCTCGAGGCACAGCAATTTTCTTGTGTTAGCCTCTCCTGGCATACAGGCTTGTGACTCCTCAATACACACAGCCTCCAGCCCAATCAGCAAAGCAGTACACATGGCTCACTTCACAATGGCCTTCCTCTGGCATTAAGAGAGTCACTGACTTCGTCCTGCACATGGGCACTGACCATCTCCTCATACCCCACAAAGGCACTCCAAGTGACAGGGCTTCCCACTGAACCTCAGTCCCTTCAATGCTGTCCTCTTTTCCTCAGAGGGCACACTAGTCTTGGTAAGCAGGCAGGCACTGGTGGTCCAGACTATAAGCCACAGTGCTACACATATCAAATTGTTAGCCCAGGGCCCCAACCCTACTTTTTATGATTATCTTAAAAGCCCCATCTCCTCCCTGAGATGTGCCGAGACCCCTTCCTTGTGACCACTCACTCAATCAAAGAACATGCTTTAAAGTTAGGATTGTCTATTTTTGTTATTATATGTTTTGGAGAAGAGGTTCTTTATGATTTTGGTCCTGATGAAGCGTCAATGGATCTGGGTGGACCGTAAGGACGCGAAACATGTTGACCCTGGTTTAGAGGCACTATATAATTGATAGTCCCCTCAAGTTCATTGTTTTTGAAAGTTACTGAGCATTACACTCTAGTGTTACTTTCACGTATTTTAATCTTGGTCTTCATCCACCTTATACTGATTAAAATTATGATGTGTTGGTGATGAATAACCAATTTACACACAATTCTTTTCTCTCCAACCTATGCTGGTGCCTAGATGCAGGTAACCAAGCTTAGATAGTAAAATTCACTAAGTACTATCAGTACAGCACGGCATAGAGCCCTCCTCGGGGAGCCCGTCAGGCGTTGCAGCGCCGGCCTAGCAAGGAGCATCTCCCGATGATGATGCCAGTCATTCATTGTGATGCTTGAGGGTTCTTGCTCCTGAGACTCCAGGTCCTCTTGGATGCTAGTATAATTTGGAACAGTGTACTCTAATTTGTATGACTATTGTTGGGAGACTGTACAGTGGACCATATAACCTCCCGGTCCCTCCCCCCCTTTTTTAAGACATGCTTTAAAGTGTACAAGGGAAGCCTGACTCTCCATTCTCCAATGTGTGTTCCAAAATGGAACCTAGGGCCATCCATGTATTGTACCATTAACAGGCATTCATGCACACAGTGCAAGTATACAGCCTACACACACTTCACAGCACTGTATCCTTCATGTTCTGTACCACTGAGAGGCACCCACACATCCAGCACAACTTTAACTTGCATGCACTGCGAATACAGATAATTTTCTGTCCAACTCAAAAAATAGCTTACTATTCCAACATCACACTTTGTTTCAAAATCAATTGTTGTGCTGATAATCCCATTAAATAATTTTAGCTAATACAATACCTGTGCTGATTATTGAAACTCTGTAGCCTGTGGTTATTTAAAATGCAATATTTGGGTCACAAAAGTTTGCTCCATATTACAATCAAATGCCTACACAGAATCTATACAACCGGACATGCTAGTGAGGGGAATTAGACACCCAAAGAGTGAAGGAAAGTATGATCTCAGAGTAGAAGTGGTGACTTTAAGAAGTGACTCAGCCAAACATGTTTTACCTCTAAAGGCTTCACTCCGAGTTCAGTTGTAATCTCAATTCAAATGGGATTTGCATCCTGAAAGGGATTCAAAGTTGTTTGTAATTAAAAACACGTTATGTAAATTCTCCATTTGTATTTTGCATGTAAAAACCTGGTGCAATATTAAGGGGGAAAACTGCTAAAAAATAAGGAAAACGTGGTTAAATGTATGTAAAACTCCAATTATGCACCGAGGCAATAAGGCATCCGGTAAATATCGTATCCTACGGTAGTGGTATTATATTTAACAGGTATTTTCATTCTGAAAATGGTGGAACTTTGAATGAGGTCCTAAGTATAATGTTAGTCATCCAAGCAATTAAGGTACAGGATGACTACCGCCTAACACATGGTAACTGGAAACTTGATAACGTGCTTTCAAAGTAAATCAAGTACACTTATGCGCAATCGTTTGAGAGGCCCAATTCAGAAGTGGTAGTTTGCTTATTATGTACACTCGGAAAATGAGTTACATCGTCAGTCTGCTGCAATTGTGAAGCGAAAAGTGGGGACAGAAAGTTTCCATTTATAGACATAGAGAAAAATAATTAGAAGGAAACCAATACTCAGACACCATGGCCGGTGATGTTCTCGTTTTACCTGTACAGAACTGTCTGCCTAGTCTTTGCAAATATGTGTGTAAATTTCCGGTCCCAGAAATTTGTTATATTGCCTACCTTTTATATACTTACGGGCATACTTATATTCTGTTTGTGCTGGATTTGCTTCATGTTTTTTACGCAAATCCGGCTCAGTCTTAACTCCATTTTTATATTTTGACGCTTGACATGTCTAGTGCCAAAATATTGGAGTTAAAGTGATTTTTTTGCCCGCAGAAAACTACCTTGTGTTAATGAGATACAAGGTAGGCATTCCTGGGCAAAAAATGACTCAAAGACCCTAGGGCCTTATTTATCCTCCTGTGCAAAAATTACGCAAGGGGGGAAGAGGGCCTTAAATAATAGTGCTAAGCCTTCCTAGCACCATTATTTAACGCCTGGGTCAGGGCATGTGTTAGGTAACCTATGGCCCTTTTTCCATGGTCAGAGACCATGGGAACAACCCACAGGTGCCCTTCCCTGCCCCAGGGGACACCCCCACCCACACCCACACCTGGAGGACACCTAATGATGGGGGGACCCATCCCAGGTAAGTATTTTTAATTTTGTTTTCACAGTGCCCTAGGGGGGCCTAATTTAGCCCCCTACATGGCACTGTGCCCAATGGCCATGCCCAGGGGACATAAGTCCCTTGGGCATGGCCATTGGGCTGGTGTGCCTGACTCCTGTCTTTACTAAGACAGGAGTCATGTCCATGGGGGTTGTGCGTCAAAAAAATGACGCTATTCAGGTTAGCACAGCGGGAAAGCCAGAATGGCCGCCGCGGTCTTGTGACCGCGGTGCGGTCATTTGGCGGTAACTGCATGGCGGGCGGTTAGAATCACCGCCATTGTCTGATTTATGAGGGGTAGCGTAGGCGTGTTTGGTATGGTTGTGATGGTAATAATAAATACTGCTTACTGGTGTGGGTGTGTTTTTTATTACTATCACAGAAATGCCACTTCTAGAAAGTGCGCATTTATCTGTGCTTATGACTCTGGTGTTTTGCAGATTGACTCCAATCCACATCTGGGCAGAGTGACAGTTGGGGCTTTGTGCATACTTTTCAGACAGCCTGTACACAGGGAGGGTGGAGGTGTTACAGAGGTGCATCCGCATACTGCATAGTCTTCCTGGGCTGAGAGAAGGGAGAGGCGGGGCACACCTGGATTTGTAAAGACTGTGGGGGTCATTCTAACCCTGGCGGTAAAAACCGCCAGGGCGAATGACCGCGGTAGCACCGCCAACAGGCTGGCGGTGCACCGCTGGGCATTCTGACCGCGGCGGTTCAGCCGCGGCCAGAAACGGAAAGTCGGCGGTGTACCGCCGACTTTCCGCTGCCCTTGAGAATCCTCCATGGCGGCGGAGCGTGCTCCGCCGCCATAGGGTTTCTGACACCCCCTACCGCCATGCTGTTCCTGGCGGGTCTCCCGCCAGGAACAGGATGGCGGTAGGGGGTGCCGCGGGGCCCCTGGGGGCCCCTGCAGTGCCCATGCCAATGGCATGGGCACTGCAGGGGCCCCCGTAAGAGGGCCCCAAAAGGAATTTCAGTGTCTGCCTAGCAGACACTGAAATTCGCGACGGGTGCTACTGCACCCGTCGCACTCCAGCAACTCCGCCGGCTCCATTCGGAGCCGGCTTCATCGTTGCTGGGTCTTTCCCGCTGTGCTGGCGGGCGGCCTTTTGGCGGTCGCCCGCCAGCACAGCGGGAAAGCCAGAATGGCCGCCGCGGTCTTGTGACCGCGGTGCGGTCATTTGGCGGTAACTGCATGGCGGGCGGTTAGAATCACCGCCATTGTCTGATTTATGAGGGATAGCGTAGGCGTGTTTGGTATGGTTGTGATGGTAATAATAAATACTGCTTACTGGTGTGGGTGTGTTTTTTATTACTATCACAGAAATGCCACTTCTAGAAAGTGCGCATTTATCTGTGCTTATGACTCTGGTGTTTTGCAGATTGACTCCAATCCACATCTGGGCAGAGTGACAGTTGGGGCTTTGTGCATACTTTTCAGACAGCCTGTACACAGGGAGGGTGGAGGTGTTACAGAGGTGCATCCGCATACTGCATAGTCTTCCTGGGCTGAGAGAAGGGAGAGGCGGGGCACACCTGGATTTGTAAAGACTGTGGGGGTCATTCTAACCCTGGCGGTAAAAACCGCCAGGGCGAATGACCGCGGTAGCACCGCCAACAGGCTGGCGGTGCACCGCTGGGCATTCTGACCGCGGCGGTTCAGCCGCGGCCAGAAACGGAAAGTCGGCGGTGTACCGCCGACTTTCCGCTGCCCTTGAGAATCCTCCATGGCGGCGGAGCGTGCTCCGCCGCCATGGGGTTTCTGACACCCCCTACCGCCATGCTGTTGCGGTAGGGGGTTCCGCGGGGCCCCTGGGGGCCCCTGCAGTGCCCATGCCAATGGCATGGGCACTGCAGGGGCCCCCGTAAGAGGGCCCCAAAAGGAATTTCAGTGTCTGCCTAGCAGACACTGAAATTCGCGACGGGTGCTACTGCACCCGTCGCACTCCAGCAACTCCGCCGGCTCCATTCGGAGCCGGCTTCATCGTTGCTGGGTCTTTCCCGCTGTGCTGGCGGGCGGCCTTTTGGCGGTCGCCCGCCAGCACAGCGGGAAAGCCAGAATGGCCGCCGCGGTCTTGTGACCGCGGTGCGGTCATTTGGCGGTAACCGCATGGCGGGCGGCAACCGCCGCCTGCCTCTGTTAGAATCACCGCCTGTGCCCTGGCCTCACACAATAGGGTCGTTAACCCCCCCACTGATGTTTGGAGCCTGTGCTGAAAGGAGAGAGGGGGCACTCCCAGAACCAGTTCTAACTGGCTGGAACCTCCTCTCCCTACCATTGTAAAACACTGTAAGAACTAGCTATAAGTACAGGGGAATTTTTTCCACAATTTGAACACTCTTGGAAATTGAACCTGGACACAAGATGCTGCTGAATGGACTCACCAGGAAACCGCCTTGGACTGCTGCTGCTGTGCTAACCTGTGACCTGCCTGGTCACTAGGAGGAACTGCCATCATCTGCACCCCTTGTGCTTGCCTGAAGCTGGACCCACCATCCTTGTGCTCCTTCCTGCTTCATTGTTCCCAGGGGCAGGGTGCCGTGGCCCCTGACCCCTGTAACTTTTCCCTGCACGAGGAGTGCTGCCTTGATATCCCCTTTGCGGTGAGAGAGCGCTCTTCTGTGCCCTCAGGCACTTCGAGGCACCTGTTTCATGCTGGAATCACCGCCACAACCCGGGCTATAAGTATGGCTTTAGAGCTTTGAAAAGCGCTTCCTGGATGCCCCAGATCACAGCCGCAGCCCGGGCACCCTTTATTTACAAAGCGCAAGACTTGCGCACCTTGTAGTGCGCCTGGGGCACGAAGAAAACCTCCTTTTTGTTCTCAGGAGCAAGCGTGCTCCTGTCGGTGCCCCCGGGGCAAGGACCGCTCCGTGGAGCACCCCCGGGGCACCCTAGGCCATGCCTTGAGCCAGGACGTTGTCGGAGGGAGAGGAGGATGCCTCTCCCTTGTCCGTCGAAGTCCCGGAGGAATTTCTGTTGTCGGGCGGCCAGGCAGCAACCTCACTGGAGGATCGCCCGGACCGCCGGCTCCCTGAATGGCCCCCTTGTGGGCCAATGGCATTTTTGTAGGGGTCTCCCTCCGTGGAAGGGCCGACGGAGGCCCAGGGAGACCCCAGGAGTTTGCGGGTTCCTGGAGGGGCCCGTTCTCAATTCGGAGGGGGTGCATAGCGCCCCCCTCCTTCCTTAAGGATTTCCCTGACCTGGGCTCCCCCATCGAGAGGGCCGGTGGAGGCCTAGGGGGGGCCCCAGTTATCACGGTCCCCAAAGGGGCACGACCATTGTACAGGGGAGGTGCGTGCTGCCCTCCTCACCTCAAGGGATGTCAGAGGCCCCCATTTTGCGCAAAGGAGCGCCGGGGGCCCCATTGTTCATCCTCTAGGCACTGGAGGTGCCTTCATCGAGCCAGGTACTGTTAAAGGAACAATATATAGAACATAAGTTCTTACTAGAGACTTCTCCTGATTTATATATTGCCTACCTGTTTTTGATGGTGTTACATATGTGTATGCAAATGTTCCTGTTATGGGCATGACATGCTAATATGTTTTTCTAACTTGCCATATGTTTTCTAATGTTCCTACTATGGATGTTTTATGATATTCTTATGACACATGTTCTAATGTGATAACGTGTTTCCTGACTACTGCTTATGTTGCAGAATACTGAGTAACCTGTGTGTTATGTGTGACTACTGCTAGTCTGCAGAGTAACTAATGTGTAACATTCTGACAACTGCTAAGGTAGCAGGATAGTACTAATGTGTGATGTTTGGTCTGATAATTGCGTTGTGTACAATACAGTATATTTTCATATAATCTGGTGTTGTGTTTCCTTTGTGGTGGGGATATTGCATCACATGTGTTGTGTGTGTTGTGCAAATGCTTTACACATTGCCTCCGGGTTAAGCCTGACTGCTCGTGCCAAGCTACCAAGGGGGTTAGCAGGGGTTATCTCGGACATGTAACTCCCTTGCCCTGAATAGAGTGGGTAAGTTCTGCCTGGCTGAGGTGCATACCCTAGCCAACCAGAAACCCCATTTCTAACATTGGTCGTCAGCGGTGAGGATAGGACTTGCGCTTGCACAATACCATTGTGACTCATTATTTCACTATAAGGATTGCGTTTAGACCATCACATGTTTGGCTTCTCTTAACTTTCTCTCTTTGGTCATTTTTTCCTGTTTTCAGTTCTCACGCTTGGGTATTGTGGTTGTCACGTTTGAGTTATTTGTACCTTTTCAAGATGGGGCTTACCTTTGATTTAGAGGTCCTGCAGTTTTACACGCAGGAGTAATTAGAGGGGTTCTGTAGAGAGAGAGGGCTGCCTGTAGAAGGGGACCTCAGGCGATTTCTGAATTTCTTTGAAAGGTTTGTGACATATACCCAGGGAGGGAGTGTGCTTAGGGAGTGCCCAGCTGATCCTGAGTGTAGCGAGGGTTCCCAATGGGAGGGCTCCCGGACCTCATCCCTAGAGAGTGGTAGAGAGGCTGATCAGGAGGGTGAGAATGACCGGTTGGGGACGCCAGTTGACAGGGAAGGCCCCAGTGATAGGGAGTCCCTTGCTGGGTCCAGTGTAAGAAGCAGGGCTACCTCTCATTTC
Source organism: Pleurodeles waltl (assembly GCF_031143425.1). Taxonomy (NCBI): domain Eukaryota; kingdom Metazoa; phylum Chordata; class Amphibia; order Caudata; family Salamandridae; genus Pleurodeles; species Pleurodeles waltl. The sequence goes on along the minus strand of NW_027150407.1, from coordinate 1,107,765 downwards.
TTGACGCCTGATGAGCTAAGAGATAGGCGGGAAGAGAGGGACCTGAAGTTGCAGTTAGCGTGCCTAGCTGTTGAGGAGAGAAGGGCTGAGGTAGAGAAGGCCTTAGTACAGGAGAGGATGGCAGAGAGGGCCTTTGCCAGAGAAAGACTCGCTCTAGAGCGCAGTCTGAAGGTTCTGGACTCACCAGCGCTGCAGGTGGAGTCCAGTGGTGGCAGCAATGTACAGTGCTGTAGCAAAGATGTTCCTCACATACCCATAGATCTGGTACCTAGGTTCCAAGAGGGGGGTGACATACGTCAGTGGTTAAAGGAATATGAGAGGGCTCTGGTAGAGCGCAGGATCCCTGAGAAGGATTGGGGAACTGGCCTAGGGAGCTTTATTCCTGAGGAGGGGAGGGATGCCCTACTGACTCTATAAGAGAGTGACAGGGAGGGGTACTCCGCTGTAAAGAATGCACTGATTGTGAAGTATGGTTTTTCCCCTGAGGAATACAGAAAAAGGTTTAGGGGTGGTAAGAAACTGTCCCACCAGTCTTGGGGGGCGTTTGTGGAGGATTGCTGCATTGCACTACATGGATGGGTGAAGGATAGTACAGTAAACAATTTTGAAGGGCTGTTTAATCTGATTGTCAGAGAGCACCTGCTTCGTTGTTGTTTTTCAGAGTTACGCCAACACTTGTCAATGTGGGAGCTCTCTGACCCCAGGGAGCTTGCGAAGGGGGCAGACTTCTGGTTGCGTACCAGAGGGTCTGGTGTGGCATTAGGGGGTGTTCCTAATGAGAGTGGTCTAGGTGTTTCCCAACCAGGTGTGGTGGGAAAGGCTTGTGTCCCAGGTAGATCCCAGTGTACTGGGGCGGGTAAGGCACCCCATGTCCAGTCTCAGAGGAGAGGGAATGGGGTTGGGCTGAGGCCCAGGGTACCCGAGCTCCAGTCCCAGGTCTTGGAGGGTTCCGTGAGTGAACACCAGGAGGTGAGCCTAGCCTGTGCCGTAGGGCCAGCTGTTCAGAAGGATCCCATTTTGTCATTAGGACTTGGGCGGGTGGCTGGTGATAGCGTTCCGCCGGTCCTGGTGTCTGGTAGTCTCGCTCTACAGCGGAGGAGGCGGAAATCCAGGCATAGGGTTGAGAGGGGGGTGCGGGCCCCAGTGGAGAACCTGGAGGGTCAGGGGTCAGCTCTGAGAGCAGAGCCCCCCAGGAATGTCCTTGGTGAGACCATTTCTAGGCTGGGGGGAATCCAGACTCTGTCAGATGGGCAGAGGTCAGGAGACCTGCGCCAGCCAGACTCTTGTGTGGCCCTTGGGGAAGGTGTTTCCCTGGTGGGGGGTAGTTGTGCCCCCCAGGAAGTCCTGGTGCGCCAGGCAATGATTCAACCACAGGGTGGTGACTCTGGGTTGGATGATCAGGTTCAGGGGTTAAATCTGACCTGATGTGGAGTAGGTGTGCTCCCAAGAAAGTCCTGGTTCGCTGGGCAATGGTCCAGTCTAAGGCTGTCGTCCCTGGACTAGATAGACAGGTTCAGGGGGTAAACTCTGACCTGGTTGGGGGGCGGTTAGTGTGCTCACCCCCGTGTGAAACTTCTGGTGGCTTCTCCCGAGGTGGGGGGACGCAGGACTCTGGAAGTGGGGTTCAGGGAGGGGGAAGCCCGCCCCGGCCCGGTGCAACCCAAGGGTGTCGTCCCTAGGTTGGGTGGTCAGTCGCCAGGTCGTGATCCTGGGCTGGCGAGAGAGTTGTGCAGGGCTGCTGTACCCAATACCCTGGCAAGTGTGGATTCTGGTGATACCCCTCCTAGGAGAGGAGGGCGGGATCCTAGATGGAGGGGTAGAGGGAGGAGAGCCTCGCCTCTAGCCCCTGTAGAACCTATCGGTATGGACCCTAGGTTGGTGGATCAGTGGCAGGGTAGAGCCCCTTAACTGATTGGAAGTGGAGTGGAGACAGGTTGCTTTGCACCTGGGGCTACCACCCCCCACTCATTATGGTTTCAGAGACCAGAGGCTCCTAGATGGCCTGGGGCCTGGTTCTGGCCATTGGCAGCTAGAGAATCCCCATGGGTTGGTCTTGATTGCCTGGGAAGCATTGACAGAGAGATCCAAGTGGAGTCAGGAAGGCGTAGAACTGGCACATGCCCCTGCTGTTGTGGGCCTGGGTCCTTGTTCTATCGCCCCAATCAGGGAAGTACATCAAGGTATTGATTGTTCTCCCCTGGCTTTTGGCTGGTAGGGGGTTGTGTTGGACTTTTTGCCTTACGCAGGGTCATCCCCAGTCTTTTTGCCTCCTTCCTCCTGGTTTTTCTGACCTCTCGCTGTTGGCTCTAGGACTCTGAGCACTTTATCTCTGTGCAGGTGCTCTCCCTACTAAAGTTGGTATAATTGGCTTATACCTAATTGGCATATTTAATTTACCTATAAGTCCCTTGTACAGTGGTATCTCTATGCCCAGGGCCTGTAAATTAAATACTACTAGTGGGCCTGCAGCGCTGCTTGCGCCACCCACTGAAGTAGACTTTCAAACCTGTCTCAGGCCTGCTAGTGCAGGGCCTGTGTGCGCAGTTTTCTGCCACAGGGACCTGGCATCTAAATTTACTTGCCAGGCCCAGAACTCCCCTTTTACTACATGTAAGTCACCCCTAAGGTACGCCCTAGCTAGCCCTATGGGCAGGGTGTCATGTATGTAGAAAGGCAGGACATGTGCCAAGTTGCGTGGCCTGTCCTGGTAGTGACAAACAGCCTAACTGGTGTCTCACTGCTGTGAGTGCTGCCTTCTCATAGGATTGCATTAGAAATGCCCTGCCTTATGTGTAAGGAGTATTGTCTGATTTATGAGGGGTAGCGTAGGCGCGTTTGGTATGGTTGTGATGGTAATAATAAATACTGCTTACTGGTGTGGGTGTGTTTTTTATTACTATCACAGAAACGCCACTTCTAGAAAGTGCGCATTTATCTGTGCTTATGACTCTGGTGTTTTGCAGCTTGACTCCAATCCACGTCTGGGCAGAGTGACAGTTGGGGCTTTGTGCATACCTTTCAGACAGCCTGTACACAGGGAGGGTGGAGGTGTCACAGAGGTGCATCTGCATACTGAATAGTCTTCCTGGGCTGAGAGAAGGGAGAGGCGGGGCACACCTGCATTTGTGAAGACTGTGCCCTGGCCTCACACAATAGGGTCGTTAACCCCCACTGATGTTTGGAGCCTGAGCTGAAAGGAGAGAGGGGGCACTCCCAGAACCAGTTGTAACTGGCTGGAACCTCCTCTCCCTACCATTGTAAAACACTGTAAGAACTGACTATAAGTACAGGGGAATTTTCCCCACAATTTGAACACTCTTGGAAATTGAACCTGGACACAAGATGCTGCTGAATGGACTCACCAGGAAACCGCCTTGGACTGCTGCTGCTGTGCTAACCTGTGAACTGCCTGGTCATCAGGAGGAACTGCCATCATCTGCACCCCTTGTGGTGGCCTGAAGCTGGACCCACCATCCTTGTGCTCCTTCCTGCTTCATTGTTCCCAGGGGCAGGGTGCCGTGGCCCCTGACCCCTGTAACTTTTCCCTGCACGAGGAGTGCTGCCTTGATATCCCCTTTGTGGTGAGAGAGCGCTCATCTGTGCCCTCAGGCACTTCGAGGCACCTGTTTCATGCTGGAATCACCGCCGCAACCCGGGCTATAAGTATGGCTTTAGCGCTTTGAAAAGGGCTTCCTGGATGCCCCAGATCACCGCCGCAGCCCGGGCGCCCTTTATTTACAAAGCGCGAGACTTGCGCACCTTATAGTGCACCTGGGGCACAAAGAAAACCTCCTTTTTGTTCTCAGGAGCAAGCGTGCTCCTGTCGGTGCCCCCGGGTCGAGGACCGCTGCGTGGAGCACCCCCGGGGCACCGTAGGCCCTGCCTTGGGCCAGGACGTCATCGAGGGAGAGGAGGACGCCTCTCCTCATCCGTCGAAGTCCCGGAGGACTTTCTGTTGTCGGGCGGCCAGGCAGCAACCTCACCGGAGGCTCGCCCAGACCGCCGGCTCCCTGGTTGGCCCCCTCGTGGGCCAATTAAATTTTTATAGGGGTCTCCCTCCGTGGAAGGGCCGACGGAGGCCCAGGGAGACCCCAGGAGTTTGCAGTCCCTGGAGGGGCCCGTTCTCAATTCGGAGGGGGTGCGTAGCACCCCCTCCTTCCTTAAGGATTTCCCTGACCTGGGCTCCCCCTCGAGAGGGCCGGTGGACGCCTAGGGGGGCCCCCAGTTATCACGGTCCCCGGAGGGGCCTGACCATTGTACAGGGGAGGTGCGTGCCGCCCTCCTCTCCTCAAGGGATGTCAGAGGCCCCCATTTTGCGCATAGGAGCGCCGGGGGCCCCATTGTTCATCCTCTAGGCACTGGAGGTGCCTTCATCAAGCCAGGTACTGTTAAAGGAACAATATATAGAACATAAGTTCTTACTAGAGACTTCTGCTGATTTATATATTGCCTACCTGTTTTTGATGGTGTTACATATGTGTATGCAAATGTTCCTGTTATGGGCATGACATGCTAATATGTTTTTCTAACTTGCCATGTTTTCTCATGTTCCTACTATGGGCGTTTTATGATATTCTTATGACAAGTGTTCTAATGTGATAACGTGTTTCCTGACTACTGCTTATGTTGCAGAATACTGAGTAACCTGTGTGTTATGTGTGACTACTGCTAGTCTGCAGAGTAACTAATGTGTAACGTTCTGACAACTGCTAAGGTAGCAGGATAGTACTAATGTGTGATGTTTGGTCTGATAATTGCGTTGTGTACAATACAGTATATTTTCATATAATCTGGTGTTGTGTTTCCTTTGTGGTGGGGATATTGCGTCACATGTGTTGTGTGTGTTGTGCAAACGCTTTACACATTGCCTCTGGGTTAAGCCTGACTGCTCGTGCCAAGCTACCAAGGGGGTGAGCAGGGGTTATCTTGGACGTGTAACTCCCTTGCTCTGAATAGAGTGGGTAAGTTCGGCCTGGCTGAGGTGCATACCCTAGCCAACCAGAAACCCCATTTCTAACATCACCAAAGACACAAATTAACATTTGCAGAGTCACCTGTTGTGCTGCTCGCATCATTCAAGCAGCACAGCAGGATTTAATGAGAGGGGAATAAGGTCTCCCATAAGCCAGGGCTCATCAACAGCCAGACTCTGGAGCTTCTGACAGCAATGGGGGGGGGGGGTTGGGCGGGGGTTATCATATATATATATTTATTTATACACTCAAGACGTCATTCAGCAATATATATATATCTCTCTGAATGACATGTCAACATTTATTCCTGTTTCTGTGCGTGCCCGTTCCGGTTTTTAGTTGTGATAATCTGGTCACCCTAAGAGGAAACAAGGGTGCGGACCCGGATTTACAAGGTAAAATTCTGCACGGGATTCCTTGGGTTCAAAAGATACATTTATCACCTGCTCTGAGCTGATGGTAATTGTGGTGTGGAAAGTTAGTGTTGAGCAGGAGGGGTGAGGAGGATCACGGCAGTGGGTGGTGTAAAGAAGGGTGGAGGGCAGGAGATGTAATGGGAGCATTTTGCCAGGCAGAGGGCAGCATTACATTCTAAACTTCCCCATGCCTTAGCAGAGGTTCTTCGGGGTCCGAGAAACAGAGCTGGATTAAAATTAAGCCTTATCCCAATTGCCAGTTTACCGACTTGATTTTCGGGACAGTAAAATCTGTTTCTCTTTTCCCGCACCCTGAAAATCAGTGTTCGTGAACGTCAGACCATTTATGATGTGCGGGGAAGCATTCCATACAGAAATTCTCCTCTGGACATCTTGTAATTGGGCTATTGTCTTCAGCCTTCCCTCAAAACAGCAAGTGGGACACTGTTACACACTGATGACTAACTCTCGATGACTATGGACAGAGCGGAGGCACACATTAAAGCAGAATGCATTAGTGCCGCAGAGGTAGACAGCTATTACGTTACAGGGCACTCAATGTGTGGTCGGGGCCAGGCGTAGGGTCGTGATGGGCACCTCATCATAATTCACCCTGGTCCTAGCTGAGATTTCTGAGAAAGCAAATTCAACACTTCAGAAATTCCAGATGCAGCAAACAAATGTCCAGCACAGTGTGACAGGCTTTTTGTGCGATTATTTTAGACTATGTGAGTGATATAGTTCAAAACCTTAACTGTTAAACGTTGTAAATTGATGCAACATAAAGATTATTAGGAATAATGGTGAGTATTTTGCTCTTTTCTGAGAGTGGCACGCATGTTAAAAAAAACTTGTTTTTTTTATCTATAGCCGAGAATATATGTTCCTGTTGCATGAACAATATGAGCATCACTGACAAACCATTTATCATGTGGGAATCACAGCAGGCAGCATGAGAAATGCATTTGTTGTTGAAATGTAGAATTCGAACAGGACTCCTTGATGAAATGGAATTTAGAAAGTGCCTTTACGCTTCCTTATTAGATGGCGACGTGAAAAAGGCCAATTCAAGCTAGCTAGTGGATTGCAAATATATCTCTCTAGTTTTAGAGCATTGTCCTCTGATTTTATCTTTTTATGTGGTAGCATCAAAGGAAAAAAACAAATATATATATATATATATAAATTGACATATATGCAAAAAAGAAGAGAGAACTCTGTGTAGTTCCGAAGTTTAGGTGGGGAGCAGCTCTAGTAAGGAGCACCCTGCAACACCAGTGATGCCCTAGATTTTCTCACCTCAAATGTCTGTTTATCCAGCAAAGATTTTAAGCATAGGATCAGCAGAGTGCTATCCATTCCGAGCTAAATAGGGAAAAGGGGGTTATTCTAACTTTGGAGGAGGTGGTAATCCGTCCCAAAAGTGACGGAAAAGTGACAGATTTACCACCAGCCGTATTACGACTCCATTATATGCTATGGAACTCGTAATACGGCTGGTGGTATATTCGTCACTTTACCGTCACTTTTGGGACGGATTAACACTCCTCCAAAGTTAGAATAACCCCCAAAGTCTTTTGCCATTTGTACAGCAAAATCTTTAAGCATAAGATTGACACAGTGTCATCATCAGTGATTTGTAAAATGACAAAGGCCATTTACCACTCCAGGAATAGTTTTACAGCTTTGGACGGGTAAAATACCATCCAAGTCAACCTGGAATGAGTAGAAGCAACTCCTGACGTGTTTTGCTCTCATTAGAGTTCTTCAGAGGAGTTTAGCTTTGTCCAGACACAAAGGAGCACCCAGTATGAGTCAAAACAAAGTCCTTGCAGGGTTAGATTGATGCATAAATTATGCAAAAAAGAAGAGAGAACTCTGGGTAGTTCCCAAGTTTAGCTGGAGAGCAGCACCAGTAAGGAGCACCGTGCAACACCAGCAACACTCTAGATTTGCTCACCTCAAATGTTTGTTTAACTAGCCAAGTCTGTAAGCATAGGATCAGCACAGTGCCATCTATGCCGAGCTAAATAGGAACAGTCTTTTGCCATTTGTACAGCAAAAGCTTTAAGCATAGGATTGACAAAGTGTCATCCTCGTGGAGCTGTAAAATGACAAACTATATGTGTTCAGATAGTATAATCCAGTCTTTCACTTACAAAGACCTGCAGTAGATTATTGATATATATATATATATATATATATATATATATATATATATATATATATATATATATATATATATATATTTAGCCAAAATGGGCTGGCCTTGCCTTGCGGTTAAGGTAGGAGTTAAAGTTACGTGCATTAAATCTAATTATAACAACTGAATTTCTATGGTTTTGTATGTTTGAAATGTGAGCCTAACTATAATGTACCTGTAACTGTTGTCTTTTTAAGTGAATTTCTATGTTTTTTAACTTTTATTTCCTAACTATAACGTCCCTGTAACCTTTGATATTTTCAGTGAATTTCTTGTTTTTGTTAATGTCAAGTCATTTTAATTACTATACATTAATTCAGCCACTGCCCCAAATGGCCTTCAGCTGTGGGCGGCAGGGTTTGGCAACAGGACCTGCGGCCAAACCCCTATAACCACCAAGCCTCACAATGTGGGGTTTGGCTGCAGGGCCCGGCTTGCGGCCAAACCCCTGCAAACACCCAACCACAGCCCATCTCTAGCCAAAGGCTGAGCAAAGGAGGTGTTGGCTGCAGGGCCTAGCCTGTGGCTAGGCCCAGCGGCCAACCTCCTATACCCACACCAACTCCACACCAAACACGGCCTAAGTGCGTGCACGGTGGGGGTTGGCCCCAGGGTTCGGCCTGCACCCACCTCTGCAGCCAACCCCCTATAACCACACAAGTCCGAAGGCCATGCATGCCTGGGGTTGGCCACTAGGCTTGGCCTGTGGCCTGGCCCTATGGCCAACCCCTATACTCATCCAATCCTGCGTCCACGCATGCCATGGAAGTGACAGTAAATGCTGGACCAATAACAAAAACTATTTAGAGTCTTTGTACCAATAACACACATTTATGTATTACTACAGTGTAAAGGTCAAATTCAAGTTTATTATGATAGTTCAGTGAAAGAGATACAAACAAATGTTTTTACAGTTTCACAGATTGTAAATAGAAATTACTTTGCACATGGAAACAACTCTCCTATTAGTCATCATATCTCTTTAGTGAGAGTATACTTTGCTGCACAAATTTGCCCCTTTCATCCTTGTTTTTTAAGATCCTTGTCATGAGGCATGGCCCCTCACCAAACTCAACAATGGTAATAAATTACATATCATGCCCTGCTTAACTGCATATACACTATTATGTATATATTAAAATATTTTTTTTAAATAAAAGAACAAATGTTACAGTGCATTTGTGGTTAGGTTTGGTATAATAACTTAACATGTGTTTAACAAACTTTGCAATTCAACTAAAAAACACATGTAAAGTGCAGATATGGTTAAAAATTAAAACTTAAACAAAAATACTGACATTCACTAGTTACGGTTGGGGCTGCATTTAGTAACTCGTACAATAGACAGCAAACCATAACTTGCACAACAAATGCAATGCTTCCTCTGCAGCACCAGCACAGGAACAGTTTCAATTTGATGAACCTCCATTGTAGTAGGGCTACTGCTCTTCTCTTGTGATGGTCTTGCTCACATCTTTCATACACTTGAGGACACTTTGCTTTAAGATGACTTCACAATGTGGATATTCCAAACAAATGTTTTTCCCAGGTTGATTTGAGGTCACACTGTTTGCAAGTAACCCTCCTTGCATTGTTTTCACCTGGTCGGTGAGTAAACCATTCCCACACAGAGCTAATGTTCTTTGCACATATCTTTCCAGTGCAGATGACTTGCCCTTCTTTTGCTGTAGCCTGCGAACGCCCAGCTGCCTTCTCCACCTCTTTTGTGGCCTCTTCTTTCTCCTACACTTTTTATCTGCCTCTCTGGTCTGCCCCATGGATCAGAGAAGTGTCACTTGTAAGTTCTACCTTTTACTAAACGCTGATACAAAATGAAAACACTGCACACAAACAGAAGCCTTTTTGGCAGGGAGCAAGATGTCAGTTTTTGTTAAAGGATACACCATTTTTCACCCATGAATTCCTTTCTTTTATAAAATGTCAGGTCCAAAACACAGGGGGTCATTACGACCTCGGCGGTCTTTTTGCAAGACCGCCGAGGGACTGCCGTGCGGAAGACCGCCTGTGCAGGCGGTTTGCCGCTCGGCGTATTATGACTGTTGGCTGCTCTCCGTTGTTATTCCGACGGAGAGCCGCCAACAGCCATACTTGCGGGCAGCGGGGAAGTGGAGGTTGCTCCACCTCCACCGCCACGCCAACAGAACACCGCCCAGCGAATCACGTCCTGTGATTCGCCGTGGCGGTGTTCTGTTGGCGGTGTGGTGTCGGCGGAGCTGCCTCCATGGCTCCCGTCCCCTCCCCGAGGAACGACGGACCAGGTAAGTTGATCGTCCGTTAGGGGAGGGGGGTGGGGGGTGTTGTGTGCGTGCATGGGGGTGTGCGTGTGTGTATGTAGAGGGGGTGTGTGAGTGTGTGGATGCTTGCGGGGGTGTTGTGTGTATGGGAATGAGTGCGTGTATGGCTGTGTGTATATCTGTATGGATGTGTGCGTGTATGTTTGAATGTAGGTGTGCGTGTCTGACTGTGTGTGTGGATGTAGGAATGTATGTCGGGGTGTGTGCGTGTGTGTTTTGGTGGTGCCTGCATGCATGTCGGGTGTGTGTGAGTAATGTTATGTTGGGGGTCGGGGTGGGGTGGGGGGGCCCTGCCACCTTTGGGGGGTGGCAGGGGTGGTGGGGGGTGTAGGGGAGGGAGTCGGGGTGGGGGTTTTGGAGACCCCTATCAGTGCCAGTGAAGGAATTTCCTGGCACAGATAGTGCTTACTTATGGATTTCATGGCGGTTGAAACCGCATGAAATCCACAGCAGTAAGCCGGGTCCAAATACCACCGGCGGTATACTGACGTCCGCAGGGCTGGAGACCCAGGTCTCCAGCCCAGCGGTCGTCTCCGCCTTGGCGGGCGGGACGGAGAACCGGCAGATGACCATGGCGGTAACCGCCATGGTCATAATACACCAAGGTAAGACCGCCAGCCTGTTGGCGGTCTTACCGCCGGTTCTCCGCCATCCGCCAAGGTTGTAATGACCCCCACAGTCTGCGGTGAATGACAGTGAGCTGATGCATATCCATGGATGCGACTCTAAGTACATGCTAGCGGCATTTCCTCCATCAGACTGTCACAGAGTCAGGGATGATCTATTTGTTGAGGTGCCTTAGTCTGTCTCTGAGCATCAGGCTAAGTGCCGGTGTGGTGGCACATGTCCCTCGATGCAACTCTAAGTACTTCATATGCATTTTCCTCCATTAGTCTGCCACAGAGTCAGTGTCGGTGTATTTTTTCAAGTCTCTGACCTGCCCTGAGTGTCCGCATGAGGGTCAGTGTGCTAACACATGTTCCTATGCGTAGCTCCAAGTCTATCCCAGTGCCTTGTCCATCATAATACTGTCGCAAAATCATTGACAGTGTATCTGTTGAGGTGTCTGCCACTAAGGGGCATATTTATACTCTGTTCGCGCCGGATTTGCGTTGTTTTTTTTTACGCAAATCCGACGCAAAACTAACTCCATATTTATACTTTGGCGTTAGACCCGTCTCGCGCCAAAGATCTTGGAGTTTGCGTCATTTTTTAGCGTGGACACCTTCCTTGCGTTAATGATATGCAAGGTAGGCGTTTCCATCTAAAAAATGACTCTGAGGCATGTGCGCCATATTTACACTCCCGGGCAAAAATGACGCCCGGGAGTGGGCGGGTCAAAAAAAATGACGTCCAGCCGCTTTAGCGTCATTTTTTAACGCCTGGTCAGGGCAGGCGTTAAGGGACCTGTGGGCTCGGAAGGAGCCCAGAGGTGCCCTCCCATGCCCCCAGGGACACCCCCTGCCACCCTTGCCCACACCAGGAGGATGCCCAAGGATGGAGGGACCCATCCCAGGGAACTTAAGGTAAGTTCAGGTAAGTATTTTTTTTACATTTTGGGTGGCATAGGGGGGCCTGATTTGTGCCCCCCTACATGCCACTATGCCCAATGACCATGCCCAGGGGACATAAGTCCCCTGGGCATGGCCATTGGGCAAGGGGGCATGACTCCTGTCTTTGCTAAGACAGGAGTCATTTAAATGGGGGTTGGGAGTAAAAAAAAATGGCTCTAATCGTGTTGAGGCGAAAATGTTGCCTCAGCCTGACTTGCCCCATTTTTTGGCACCCAAGCTCCATTTTCCCCTACGCCGGCGCTGCCTGGTGTAAGTCATTTTTTTTTACGCACACCAGGCAGCTCCGCCTGCTAACGTCATTCCATAAATAAGGCGCCCGCATGGCGCTTTGGAATGGCGTTAGCCGGCGTTAAATTTTTTGGCGCACAACTGCGTTGGCGCAGTTGTGCGCCAAAAAGTATAAAAACGGCCCAAAGTGTCTGGTGATTGCCTGCCTGGTCATGTGTTCCGAGTTGCAACTGTGACTACATTCTAATGCTTTTGCCTGAAATGGACACTCATGGGATCAACGGCGATGTGCTACACAAGGCTCTGAGTATCTCCCAGAGTGTATGAGTGAGTGGTGGCATGGTGACGCAAGCACCTGAATGTAGCTTTGCCTACATCATAGAATTCTCCTAAAACATTATGGGGCATATTTATACTCTGTTTGCACCGAATTAGTGTCATTTTTTTTTACTCTAATTCGGTGCAAAACTAACTCCATATTTATACTTTGGTGCTAGACCCCTCTAGCACCAAATTTATGGAGTTAAAGTCATTTTTTGAAAGTGGAGACCTACTTTGCCTTAATGAGATGCAAGGTAGGCGTTCCCGTGCAAAAAATGACTCTATGGCCTTAGCGCCATATTTAGGGGCATATTTATACTCTGCAGCATATTTATACTCTGTTTGCACCAAATTAGTGTCATTTTTTTTTTTACTCTAATTCGGTGCAAAACTAACTCCATATTTATACTTTGGTGCTAGACCCATCTAGCACCAAGGCCCTGATTTAAACTTTTTTTTCACCGCATTAACGTCAGTTTATGACGCAAAAGTGGCGCAAAATTACAAAATATTGGCCCTTATTTATACTTTTTGCTGCAAAACTGCACTAACTCAGTTTTGCACCAAAAAGTTTAGCACCGGCTTGCACCATTTCTGTGCACCAGCCGGGCACCATATTTATGGAATGGTGCAAGCCGGTGCAAAGTGTAGGCTAGAGTTTTAAAAAATGACTTTAGTCGGGTGGGGCTGGCAGTATAGAAGGAGAGGGTTTAGCACCAAAAAATGCCTTTAGGCAGGTTAGAGTAAAAAAAAATAACTCTAACCAGATTAGCGTCATTTTATGGTGCTAAACCTACCATGCCACATGACTCCTGCCTTAGAAAAGGCAGGAGTCATGCCCACCTTTCACTTTCAAAAATAAAAAGCACTTACCTGTACTTACCTGGGATGGGGTCCCCCATCCTCGCAGTCCCTCAAGTGTGGGTGGGGGTGCCTCTAGGGCCTAGGGAGGGCACCTCTGGGCTTATTCCATGGTGTTCCACCATGGAAATAGGGCCACAGGTCCCCTAACACCTGCCCTGACCCAGGTCTTAAAAAATGGGGCAAAGCAAGCTTTGCCCCATTTTTTGACCCCTCCTCCCTCCCTTGCACCATTTTTACATGGGAGTATAAATATGATGTTAAGGCCATAGAGTCATTTTTTTGCACGGGAACGCCTACCTTGCATCTCATTAAGGCAAGGTAGGTTTCCACTTCCAAAAAATGACTTTAACTCCATAAATTTGGTGCTAGAGGGGTCTAGCACCAAAGTATAAATATGGAGTTAGTTTTGCACTGAATTAGAGTAATTCAGTGCAAACAGAGTATAAATATGCACCTTAACGTCAAAAAATGATGCTAATCTGGTCAGAATCATTTATTTTGACTCAAAACTGCCCAATGTCATTTTTTTTTTAAGCTAGCCTACCCTTTGCACCGGCTTGCACCATTCCATAAATATGGTGCCCAGCTGGTGCTAAAAAATGGTGCAAGCCGGTGCAAAACTTTTTGGGGCAAAACTGCCTTAGTGCAGTTTTGCACCAAAAAGTATAAATAAGGCCCTATATTTTTCTTCAAATTTGTTGAAAATATATAGTCGCATGGTTAAAACACCGGCTGACACCGGCTGCTGTATTTGTCACTGCTACAGTTTAGCATGTCCAACAATATGGGAAAATACATCACTCATTTAACCTTGAACTATTTTTGCATGATTAGTAGGTCATTAGTTTGTCATTCAAAGATCTTTAACCTTTACAGTACATAATATATTTTAGACATGAAATAAGGTGAATCACTTGCCGAAAACGTAAGTAGCTCTAAAGCTACAAATTCCTTAGTCATTTGTAGAAAGTCTTGCCATTATTCCTATGAAACTCTTCATAAACACAATCAACTACAAATATTGCTTCACCCACTGAAATAAGTGTTCTGATATTTATTATATAATACTACCCTCATATGAATCTCCAGAGACAGGGTGAAATATCTAATAAATGGTGAGTTTTTTAATTATGTCTTGAGAACAAAGGCCTAGATGGGACTGCGCATAATCTTACTTTATTGAAGCTATATTGAAAACCTGTGTCCAGATTAGAGCCTGTTCCTGGAGTCCTGGAGTATAGTCTGGTCAAACGTTCACCATGCAAAACCTGTTGTTTAGGAGACTACAATTTTGAAAACATTGGCACTCCTTGGTATCACTTCATGAATTTAAACGAATAGTTACAAAGACTATGGGGCATATTTATACTCCGTTTGCGCCGGAATTGCGTCGTTTTTTTTACGCAATTCCGACGCAAAACTAACTCCATGTTTATACTTTGGTGTTAGACGCGTCTAGCGCCAAAGTCCATGGAGTTTGCGTCATTTTTTAGCGTGAACACCTACTTTGCGTTAATGATATGCAAGGTAGGCGTTCCCGTCTAAAAAATTGACTCCGAGGCATGTGCGCCGTATTTACACTCCCGGGCAAAATTCACGCCCGGGAGTGGGCGGGTCCAAAAAAATGACGTACGGCTGCTTTTGCGCCGTTTTTTAGCGCCTGGAAAAGGCAGGCGTTAAGGGACCTGTGGGCTCGGAAGGAGCCCAGAGGTGCCCTCCCATGCCCCCAGGGACACCCCCTGTTACCCTTGCCCACCCCAGGAGGACACCCAAGGCTGGAGGGACCCATCCCAGGGACATTAAGGTAAGTTCAGGTAAGTCATTTTTTTTTTTTTTTTTGTGGCATAGGGGGGCCTGATTTGTGCCCCCCTACATGCCACTATGCCCAATGACCATGCCCAGGGGACAGAAGTCCCCTGGGCATGGCAATTGGGCAAGGGGGCATGACTCCTGTCTAACCATGTTAGCGCCCGCCGGCCCAGCGGGAATGAGGCCGCAACACAGGAGCCGGCTCCTAATGGAGCCGGCGGTGTTGCGGCTGTGCGACGGGTGCAGTTGCACCCGTTGCGCTTTTCACTGTCTGCCATGCAGACAGTGAAAAGCAGGCCGGGGCCCTGTTAGGGGGCCCCTGCACTGTCACGGCCAGTGGCATGTTAGGGGGCCCCTGCACTGTCACTGCCAGTGGCATGGGCAGTGCAGGGGCCCCCAGGGGCCCCTGGACACCCGTTACCGCCAGCCTCTTCCTGGCAGTGTACACCACCAGAAACAGGCTGACGGTAAGGGGGTCATAATCCCCAGGGCAGCGCTGCATGCAGCGCTGCCCTGGCGGATTATCACCGCCGGGGGAAAATCGGCGGGACACCGCCGTCCCCGGTGGTGCGACCGCGGCTTTACCGCCGCGGTCGGAATGGGGTTTGAAGCACCGCCAGCCTGTTGGCGGTGCTTCTGTCATTCTTACCCTGGCGGTCCAAGACCGCCAGGGTCAGAATGACCCCCATAGTCTGTAGGCATGAATTACTGAGGATAGACTCCCCTGACCTAATGGGCATTAGCTTACGATTCCCAAGGGATTAACCTTGGTTATATTAAATTAGTTTGCACGTACTTTGCCAGCAAATAGAGAGTCCTCGGTTTTGGCAATGCTTGGAATGCTAGTGGAAACCTATAAAAGTAAGTCTAGCTTAATAGTGGCTGGAGACTTCAATACCTCATTTGAACCGTGTCTTGCCCTCAACATGGTAATCAGGAAAAAGGATGAGCAATGGGGTGTACCACAGCTGGTAGGTGGGCCAATAAGTCATCCAACCCACATGGCCCTGCAGATACTGGCAATGGTGGCGGCCCACGGGCTGCGTGCCTGTAATGGGAGAACAAATTCGGATCAAGCGCGAGCGCCCACTTATAGAAAGGGGCACCAGAGGAGTGTGATTGATAATATCTTGTTGGATGTGCGATTATGGACGGATCTGACAGATATGAAGGTACTTAGCACCACTGAGAGTGAGCATTTCCCGCTAGCTTTATTTGGTCTCCCAACTGGGGACTTTCAGACCTGCTGGAGCCCAGTATCTCTAATAATCAGTGACAAGTAATGTGTCCTAGAGCCCTGGCTGATTGGTAAGCGCATGCTAAGCTCTATCAGTGGTTCGTACAGTTTTCAGACAAATTTGAAGATCTGCATGTAGACCCCAATCTTTTTTTTACAAACTCATGGTCTACTGTTTGATAAACTTAAATTGATTTTCTCTAGTGAATACTGAGGCCGCCATAGGTCGGGATCAAAACATCCACATTGTTTTAATCAAGATTGTAGAATGGCTAAGCGGGTGCTGGTAACCACCATAAAGGAGTGTAATCGAGCATATATTAAGTACGCACGAGCAATGTATAAAAAGGCTCAAAGGGTGGCAAGGAAAGAAAGAGATGATGAAAGCTGGCAAAAGCTACTTAAGGCATTGAAGCTAAAAGATGATCATGCCTTCTGGGCCATAATATCAGATGGAATTGGTGAATTGGGTACTTTGAGGCGCTGTAACATTGCACCAGATAAGTGAGAGGAACACTTTGTTGCTTTATATTCAGTGAGTGTAAATGATAAGGGGGAGGTCTCTGGTGGTATCCCACATCAACACACACGGAGCCCCTTAGTAGACCGTAAAATAGCATTAGGGGCGGAGAACCCTTGTATAGCTGTGGGTGGGGCAGGTGAGGCAGATAGTCCTCAATTTTTTTTTTCAATGGAAGTCACGCTGACAGCTATTGATAGTCTGAAACCTCATAAAGCTCCAGGCTTGGATGGAATTCCCGGAGACCTATACAAGTCCGAACCACGGGTGTGGGAAGGGTATATAAATCTTCTTTCTAATGCAATAGTAAGCAGGGGCAGAATGCCGGATATCTGGAAAGGGGCCGAAATTATTCCTGTGTTTAAAAAAGGAAACACAAGCTGCCCTGCTAACTATCGCCCTATTAGCCTGCTGGATAATGTCCCAAAAATATTTGCTAGGCAGGATCTTGACAAACTGTTGGGCTGGGCGGCTAGCGTAGAGATATTCTCGCCCTTGCAGGCAGGATTTCAGCCCAAGATAAGTACCATTGATCAGGTATTTAGGTTTTCAGTATTGTACTGGAAACAGGTCCTCCTCCAACGTCAGAGGTTATATGTAGCCAATATTGATCTGCGAGCTGCTTTTGACTTAATCCCACGTGATAAACTGTGGCAAGTTCTAAGGAAGATGGGAGTCCCTAGTAGTCTAGTGGACATCTTGATTAGACTACATTGTGGAAACTACGCCCAGGTCTGCTGGGGTGGGCAAGGAGAGGTGACATCTAGAATTCTGATACGCCGGGGGGCTCGACAAGGTTGTGTGCTGGCCCTATGCTTTTTTTTATTTCTATGAATGACATCACCGAATATCTTGGACAGTGTATAAATGATTCTCCCACAATTTATGACGGGAAATTCCCCATTCTTCTGTTTGCAGACTACTCACTGTTAATTTCCAAGTCTCCAATGAGACTGCAAAATCTGGTGTTAAAATTCGGGTCCTTTTGTAGAGAAAGGAGGATGGAAATAAACTGCTCTAAGACCAAGTTTAGGGTCTTAGAAAATTCTACAGTCAGAATGAGGAGCATAAAAGTGGGTGATTCCAACCTTGAAAGGGTGTCAGAATTTGATTATCTAGGAATCACCTTGTCCCCAAAATTAAAATATGACCCCCAAGTAGTAAAAAGTTCCCTAACACTAGCACATAGATCTAACTCCATTCATCGATTCTTCAGAGCCACGAGCACTCGCTCTATTTCACCAATTCGGAGGCTTATCGAGCTAATGCCCTCAATGCAGCCACCTATGGAGCAGTAATATGGGGGTATGCTAACTCACATAGGATAGAGATAGCTGAAAATATTTTTATCAGGCTGCTAGCGGGCGTACCACCTAGTACCCTGCTTATACCCTTGAGATATGATTATGGGTATTAATCGGGTGATTGATCAAATACAGCTAAAACCCCTACTCTATAGGGTACGGGTTTGGTCTACCCCTGAGTTGGCCACGTATAGTGCATGTCTAAGACACTTGGTAAGGCTAGACCTAACTCGTAAAGTCCCTTGGCAGGGCTTTGTCTTCGCATGGTTTAAAAAGTTGAAGCTTGAGGCACTTTGGGAACAGCCGGACTAAATCCGCCGTGAAGACAAACAGGTAGTTAAGGTGGCTTACTGGCAGTATTTTAGGGAGTGCCAACTGTATAGGGCTAATCTGAGTTATCTCACAGAAACATATCTGGAATTCAAAGTTGTGCCCAAATTTGAAGATTTCCTGGACTATGTTACGCCACCTAGGGCCAATATTTTGTATCTGCGATTTAGATATGGCTGCTTGCCCTTAAACGCTTTCTGTAGTTCGTGGCGAGGAGATGGGCCATCTGTCTTATGTCCCCTGTGTAAATCTAAGCCTAAAACGGTCAATCATATTGTTATTGTCTGCCCTGGGCATCGAGCCTCAAGGCGGCGGTGGCTTAGGTCAGTTTGCTTATCCCTGGGGATTGGGGATTATCGAGTGACGATGCGCCTGTTTAAGACAAGTACAGACAAGACTTTAGTCTATCCTATTAGCCATTTTCTCCTGGGTGTGTGGATCAGAAGAGATAGAGCTCTGGCTCGGCTGGGGGCATGCAAGGGGGCTGGGGGAGTTATTCCACATGAGGTTTAAGGACACTGGTAAAGTAAGGCCCTTGATTGGTTCGTTGTTGCACTGCCACTTTACGAGGATCGATAGTGGGATAGTTTATAGCTAACATAGAAGCCATGCTCAGAATGAGGATTGGTGGAAGTGTAGGAGGGGCATAAATGTTTTAAACTTGCCAAAAATGTTTCAAGGATTTATAAGATGATTATGTGGAGATAACAAAACCCTCACAGAGATGGCTGTAGTAATATATTGTGACAAGCCATATAAGGTATATACCAAATGGAGCACCTTAGAAGACTAGAGATTGATTAGTCTTTGCTGTCTTTTATGAGAATTTCATTTTTACTGTTTTTATGTGAGCAATATATAATTCTATACTTATTAATGTATTGTTTTGTATAATGTATTTTTTATGCATGCTTTTAGGGCAAACCGCCGAAATAAAGTATTTACATCAATCAATAAATAAATCACAAATACATTTTTGAGGGGGTACGGGTCCTACATGGCTGGCTAGTGACACCTGAGCAAAGGTGGGCGTCCCTCCCCTACTACTTTTGGTAGTATGCTGCAGGGGTGAAGGGCCTAGACTCACTAGTAAACAAGAATGAACTGATCAGATAAAAGATTGAAGGTCATAAATTTGGAAGTAGAAAGAAACATAAATGTGAGAGTGAAAGATTGCCAGAATGTAGGAGGCTGGCCTGGCTTATAGTGGGTACCTTGTGGTACTTACACCTTGTGCCAGGTCCAGTTATCCCTTATTAGTAGATTAGAGGTGTTCTAGCAGCTTAGGCCGATAGAGGTAGCTATAGCAGAGAAGCTTAGGCTGAACTAGGAGACATGCAAAGCTCCTACTATACCACTTATATCATATAGCACTATATCATAAGAAAACACAATACTCAGAGTTACTAAAAATAAAGGTACTTTATTTTAGTGATGTAGGAGGCTGGCCTGGCTTATAGTGGGTACCTTGTGGTACTTTAACCTTGTGCCAGGTCCAGTTATCCCTTATTAGTAGAATAGAGGTGTTTCTAGCAGCTTAGGCTGTTAGAGGTAGCTATGGCAAAGCAGCTTAGGCTGAACTAGGAGACATGCAAAGCTGCTACTATACCACTTATATCATATAGCACAATATCATAAGAAAACACAATACTCAGAGTTACTAAAAATAAAGGTACTTTATTTTAGTGACAATGTGCCAAAAGTATCTCAGAGGATACCCTCACTTAGGAGGTTAGTAATATACACAAATTATATGTACACAAACCCAAAACAGGTAAGTAACAGTGAGAAAAGTAGTGCAAACAATGCAGAATCACAATAGGATGCAATAGGTAGACATAGGCCTGGGGGCAACACAAACCATATACTCCAAAAGTGGAATGCGAATCACGAATGGACCCCAGGCCTATGGGAAGTTGTAGAGGGTCGCTGGGACTGTGAGAAAACAGTAAGGGTATCCAAAATACCCCACTCCAAGACCTTGAAAAGTAGGAGTAAAGTTACCCTACTACCCCAGAAAGACAGTATAGTCGAGGTAGGGGATTCTGCAAGAACCACAACTGCTACCAAAGCACTGAAGATGCATTCCTGGACCTGAGGACCTGCAAAGGAAGGGGACCAAGTCCAAGAGTCACACAAGTGTCCAGGCGGGGCAGGAGCCCATTAAACCCCGGATGAAGGTGCAAAAGGGCTGCCTCCGGGTGGAAGAAGCCAAAGATTCTGCAACAACGGAAGGTGCCAGGAACTTCTCTTTTGGTCAGAAGATGTCACACGGCTTGCTGGAGGATGCAGGAGTGCTTTCCATGCAGAAATACCGCAAACAAGCCTTGCTAGCTGCAAGAGTCGGTGTTGAGATTTTTGGGTGCTGCTGGGGACCACAAAGGACCAGGATGTTGCCCCTTGGAGGAGGAGACAGAGGGGGCACTCAGCAACTCAGAGAGCCCCTACAGAAGCAAGCAGGACCCAAAGAAGTACCAAAACAGGCACTTAGAAGACCTGAGGACAACGGTCCACTCAGAGTCACAAAGGATGGTCCCACGACTCAGCGAGTTGGACAATGCAGGACGGAGTGCTGGGGACCCAGGCTAGGATGTGCACAAAGGAAGTCCTGGAAAAGTGCACAGAAGCCGGAGCAGCTGCAAATCACGCAGTACACAAGTTTGCTGTCTGGCGTGGGGAGGCAAGGACTTACCTCAACCAAATTTGGACAGAAGGGCCACTGGACTGTGGGAGACACTTGGACCCAGCTCCTGTGTTCCAGGGACCACGCTCGTCAGGATGAGAGGGGACCCAGAGGACCGGTGATGCAGAGGTTTGTTGCCTGCGTTGGCAGGGGGAAGATTCTGTCAACCCACAGGAGATTTCTTCTTGGCTTCCAGTGCAGGGTGAAGGCAGACAGTCCTCAGAGCATGCACCACCAGGAAACAGTCGAGAAAGCCGGCAGGATGAGGTGCTACAATGTTGCTGGTAGTCTTGTTGCTACTTTGTTGCAGTTATGCAGCGGTCCTGGAGCAGTCAGCAGTCGATCCTTGGCAGAAGTCAAAGAGGGAAGTGCAGAGAAACTCTGGTGAGCTCTTGCATTCGTTATCTGGTGAGATGGCCACAGGAGAGACCCTAAATAGCCCACAGAGGAGGACTGGCTACAGAGAAAGGTAAGCACCTATCAGGGGGGTCTCTGACATCATTTGCTGGTGCTGGCCACTCAGAGCTGTCCATTGTGCCCTCACACCTATGCATCCAAGATGGCAGAGGTCTGGGACACACTGGAGGAGCTCTGGGCACCTCCCCTGGGAGGTGCTGGTCAGGGTAGTGGTCACTCCCCTTTCCTTTGTCCAGTTTCACGCCAGAGCAGGGCTGGGGGTATCCCTGAACTGGTGTAGACTGGCTTATGCAAGGAGGGCACCATCTGTGCCCTTCAAAGCATTTACAGAGGCCAGGAGAGGTTACTCCTCCCAAGCCCTTCACACCTATTTCCAAAGGGGGAGGGTGTAACACCCTCTCTCAGAGGAAATCCTTTGTTCTGCCTTCCTGGGACCAGGCTGCCCAGGCCCCAGGGGGAAGAAACCTGTCTGAGGGGTTAGCAGCAGCGGTAGCTGCAGAGGAGACCCTGGAAAGTTAGTTTGGCAGTACCCGGGCTCTATGCTGGAGACCCGGGGATGCTTGAAATTGTCACCCCAATACCAGAATGGTATTGGGGTGACAATTCCATGATCCTAGACATGTTACATGGCCATGTTCGGAGTTACCATTGTGACGCTACATATAGGTATTGACCTATATGTAGTGCACGCGTGTAATGGTGTCGCCGCACTCACAAAGTCTAGGGAATTTCCCTGAACAATGTGGGGGCACCTTGGCTAGTGCCAGGGTGCCCACGCACTAAGTAACTTTGCACCTAACCTTCACCAAGTGAGAGTTAGACATATAGGTGACTTATAAGTTACTTAAGTGCAGTGTTAAATGGCTGTGAAATAACGTGGACGTTATTTCACTCAGGCTGCAGTGGCAGTCCTGTGTAAGAATTGTCTGAGCTCCCTATGGGTGGCAAAAGAAATGCTGCAGCCCATAGGGATCACCTGGAACCCCAATACCCTGGGTACCTAGGTACCATACACTAGGGAATTAAGGGTGTTCCAGTGTGCCAATCAGAATTGGTAAAAATAGTCACTAGCCTGCAGTGACAATTTTAAAAGCAGAGAGAGCATAAACACTGAGGTTCTCGTTAGCAGAGCCTCAGTGATACAGTTAGGCACCACACAGGGAACACATACAGGGCATACTTTATGAGCACTGGGGTCCTGACTAGTGGGATCCCAGTGACACATAGGCAAAAACAAACATGCATACAGTAAAAATGGGGGTAACATGCCAGGCAAGATGGTACTTTCCTACACAGAACATGCAAATATTCTTACACGTTAAGCACTAAAGGTGTTTCTAGAGGTGGGCATTACTAGTGCAATTCTCTCCAGCGTACTTATTTGTAATTACTGCAAAAATCTCGTAATTATGTGAAACTTTGTGAGAAGAGTAATTCAGCTTTTAGCACTATTTTCGTAATGCAAGTTGGACCCTCACATCTAAAATGGGCCAGACGATACATTTTGCTCTAAGAAAATAGCACTAAGGGCCAGATTTAAAGAAAAGTGGTGCAGCGCAGTGCTGCACCGAAATTGCCATTGCCTCGCTGCGTCACTTTAGAAATGCAGGGATGCGCCGTGATTAAGGAAATACGGCTCACCCCTGTGTTTCCCCCTTCACTGGCGCTAAATTTAGCTGCCAACACAGGCATCCTTGCACCATCGTGCAAGGATGTCTGTGTTGAGTGGTATGA
Source organism: Pleurodeles waltl (assembly GCF_031143425.1). NCBI lineage: Eukaryota > Metazoa > Chordata > Amphibia > Caudata > Salamandridae > Pleurodeles > Pleurodeles waltl. Next base: position 1,084,837 of record NW_027150407.1, on the reverse strand, counting down.
TTGTTTATGTGCTGGAACATGTCCCTTCCTGCACATAAACTATCACTAATGGCAGCACACACAGAAGTGCCAAAGTGTAATTTTCAAATGATTGTTTATGCGCAGGAAGGGACACCTTCCCACACATAAACAATAATTTCTGGCATTTTGCCTTTTCTATGCGTGCAGCACAATGCTGCATGCATAGAAAAAGCAAAAAACGAGGAGGAATAAAAGTATTCCTCCTCGTTGCACCCTGCTAACGGCACCCCTGGGGGTGGTGTTAGATTTTGGTGCTGACTCAGGTTTACGAGGTTTCATAAATCTGAGGCTGCATCAAAATGCAATGGGTGTTGCTGTAGCACGCCCACAGCAACACCCATTGACGCCCCTTCCACGCACAATGCTGTGTGGGAAAGGGCCGTATTTACAAGGTGGTGTTAAGCCACAAAAGTGGCTTAGCACCACCTTGTAAATACGGCGCTGTGCTTAGTGCCACAGGAGCGTCACAAAAAGTGACACTCCTGTGGCGCTAGGGGGCGATAAATACGACCCCTAGTGCTGCAGGACACGAGCAGAAGTAGCCAACAGTCACTCGGTTTCTTAGTTCATTTTTCCTGTACTTCTGTGGTAGAATTTTTGCTCCAAATTAATCTTAATTATTTAAACTGGAATAGTGACTTAGGGGCATATTTATACTCTGTTTGCGCCGAATGTGGGTCAAAATTTTTGACGCACAATCGGCGCAAACCCTGCCCCATATTTATACTTTGACGTCCAACCCCGCGGGCATCAAAATTCCACCATGTGTGTCATTTTTTGGAAGGGGGAACCAGCCTTGCGTTAATTATATGCAAGGTAGGCGCTCCCTTCCAAAAAATGACTTTAAGGCCTGTGCCCCATATTTATACTCTGGCGTCTTTTTGACGCACAGGAGGGGGTGGGCCTTAAAAAACGACGCACAGCCTGATGGGCGCCGTTTTTTAACGCCTGGGTCAGGGCAGGCGTTAAGGGACCTGTGGGCTCGGAAGGAGCCCAGAGGTGCCCTCCCCTGCCCCCAAGGACACCCCCTGCCACCCTTGCCCACCCCAGGAGGACACCCAAGGATGGAGGGACCCATCCCAGGGAAGTAAAGGTAAGTTCGGGTAAGTATTATTTTCAGATTTCTTTTGTGGCATGGGGGGCCTGATTTGGGCCCCCCTACATGCCACTATGCCCAATGACCATGCCCAGGGGACAAAAGTCCACTGGGCATGGCCATTGGGCAAGGGGGCATGACTCCTGTCTTTGCTAAATCATTTCAATGGAGGTTGGGCGTAAAATATAATGGCGCAAATCCAGTTTGAGGCCTGAATTTTGCCTCAGACCTGACTTGCCCCATTTTTTGACGCACAACCCCCATTTTCCCATACGCCGGCGCTGCCTGGTGTGAGTCATTTTTTTTGACGCACACCAGTCCGCAGCGCCGGTTACGTCATTCCATAAATAAGGCGCCCGCATGGTGCATTGGAATGGCGTAAGCCGGCGGTAAAAATTTTGACGCACAACTGCGTTGCCGGAGTTGAGCGTCAAAAAGTATAAATATGGGCCTTAATTTCAGCAATTTTGTATCACAAGAGTTACTCCGGTGTAATTATAATTTTACCTAGGCCTGATGTTTTCTGACTATAATTCATGGCCCAAGGTAATATCATTACAAATTTTGCAGTCATGCTATCAATGATGTCATAGATCATGTCATAAGTGATGTAATATGTGGAGTAATTAGCAGTGCAAGGCTATTTGTAGGTTAAAACTTTACGTCGTCATTGAAATTTTCTCTTAACTATAACATTATTTTAACAATTGAATTTTTATGTGAATTTCTAAGGTTTTTTTTAATGTAAAGTAAGATTCCTAACTATAACATCACTTTGATCTTTGTTTTTTTCACTGAATTTCTAGAGGATTTTTTTATGTAAAAATAATATTTATCACCATGCATAAACTAACCCTTTGCCGCAAACAACTTTCAGCTGTATATGGCATGAGGTTCACCGCAGAGCCTGGCCTACAGTCATGCCTTGCCTCCAGTTTCCTGCAGGCAACCAACCCTTGCTGTTCACAGCCTTCAGCCATGCTTGATGTGGGCACCGTGACCACCACCATGCAGGCAGCCAACCCCACACCGTACATTGCCTTTGGCTGTGCACCACATGGCGTTGGCCACGGGCCCTTCTCGCACTACGCACATGGGCCGCCAATCCCTTTTCAGGCATGACCTTTGGCCATTCAACATGTGGGGTATGGGGGGAGGTTAGGTGTAGGGTCTTGCCCCCAATCCCCCACTGCTACACACGGCTGACTATATGATGTTACAATTTGAAGGGTGTTGTTTTAAGTAAGGCAGACTTACTGACTTTGTCAAAGGTGTCAGTACACAAAAATATGAAAAGTGGAAGGTGTGTGAACAAAGATATGTTTTATGATGTCACCTACGATAGGACGTTTTTTCTCATGCTTACAGTACAAACCTCTGAATGGATTTACAACAAACTTGGCATGAAGGTAGAACATTACGCAGAAAAAGTACATTTGTTAATTTGGTGTTAATCTTTTCTCTGCTTATTGAGATATAATTGTTTAAAAAAGTTGTAAAGTGAATTTGAAGGATTAATGATTTTGTATATCTTGCCATTTAGGAATTAGTGAATCCTCCACTGGTCCAGAAATTCAGAAAAAAAGGCAATAGGGTGGATGAAGAATTTCAAAGTTGGTTGTGTGGATCCTTCTGATCTTATTTAGAAACATTTATCATGCTACGGACACTTCAGAGGGTGGAGTATGCTCCCTGTATTTTGAATAAATAGGTAAATGGTAATAAAGAAGAAGGTCCCCTAAGGGGACAGCGAAGGACCTGATCCCTAGGCAATAATGATAGTGCCCTAAAAGGGATTCTATGTAGTAAATTTCTACAATATAAGGGCAGTGGCAAAGGTTATAAATAAACACATTTATATGCTGAAAAACACTAGACTTATTTTTGAAGAATATGATGTTCCTGTTGAAACTGTTTCTCTTCCCCTCATTTTCTCTCCACACATTTATATATGTGTGTTGGAAAATGGGTTATTGGTAAGGGCAGGTAGGTACCTACACCTAGCAACAAGCCACTAACCTCCACTTAGGTCCAGTTAGGTCTCAGTAAATTAACCCCAGCTCAACCCTTGGTAGCTTGGCAACGAGCGTCAAGGCTTAACTTAGGAGACAGTGTGTAAAGCATTCAAATATCACAAAACAGTAATTAAATAAAACACAGGAAACAGTTTAAAAATCCAAAACCAATTAATAAAAATAGTTTATATTTTTATCTTTAAAATGACACCAAAACGAATAAAATCGGATAAAGGGAACCGGAGATATGAATTTTTAAAGAATTATTATTTTTATAGCGCTTAGAAACAAAAGGCGCCAATCGGGTCATCTGGTTGCACCTCGACCGGGGCAAAGTCAAAGTTTCAGGCCGACCGCGATGGAGCCCTGCTCGGCTACTGGTCGAGGGAGGCCTCGGTTAAAAAGTTACCTTCTGACTTAGTCTTTATTTTGAAGATTTTCTTCAGCGGGACGAACCTGCCAGTCCTATCCGACCTCCTGGAGCCCTTCTCCGGATACGCGATGCTGGATTCCTCGGTGGAGATTTTTACCTTCGGACTTAGTCATTTTTTCGGGGTGAAAAACCTTCGACCGGGGTACCTGGATCTTGATCCGACGTCCATGGAGCCCTTCTCGGATACGATGGCTGGGCGGTCCCGGTCAACTTTTTACCTTCGGACTTAGTCTCTTTTTCGGAGATTTTTCTTTACCGGGACGAACCACCAAATCAGGCCGGGTCGCGGTTGAGGCAAGCCGGCTAGAATTTCCGCGGCGGGTCGGTCCCTCTATGGAGCTTTTTTACAAAAATTCTCAAATCTTCTCCAAACTTCTGGGGCTTCACCCAGATGTTCTTTTAAGGTTCTTTTGGGGTCCACAGCTCACCCCAAGGGTCCAGAAGTTCTGAGATGGTCCTTGGGGGGTGCGGACTACCACTCCCAGAATGCACCTGGCGCAAACTCCTTTTTGGCCACTGGACAGTGTTCAGCTGGTCACTTTCTTCAGGAGTTGGTGCAGGGGACTCTGGATAGCAATTTTTCACCTGTAGCAAACAGGGAGTCCCTCCTTAAACCAGTTGAAGCCAGGCAAAGTCCTTCTTGTGGTGAAGCCCAAGTGTGCACCTGGTGCAGTCCTTCTGAGTGCAGGTTCCAGGTGCAGGCCAGGGGTCCAGCAGGGCAGTCCTTCTTCTCCTTTAGTTCTTTTCTTGTTGAAATCTGGTGGGGATCTGAGGTGTGGGTGCAGGTCTGCCAGTTTGATCCTTGCTCCTGGGTGAAAAGCAGGGGGGTCCTGGTTCTCCAATCAGGTACAGGGTCGTCCCCCTGTGATGACCACTTCCTGGAAAGTGTGGCAAAAATCCATCCCAGAAGGCAACATTCTCTAAAAATCCAACATGGCTGAATCTGATTTTTGGAGGTTACATCTGGCTGAGCCCACCCACTGGTGTGGCTAAAAATCATAAACACACCCCTCTCCTGCCCTCTCCTTATCTAATCAAGGGGGCACCTAGTTGTCTGGGGTTGCAGGATGTGGGGGTGTTGCTGGTTGCTCCAAATGTCTTTCTCTGCCTTTGAAGACCAGTTTGGCAGCCCTCCCCCTTCCTGCCTCACCGTCTGCTGAGGGGAGATTCTCTCCCACAAGCACATTCCTTTGTGTGAAGCCAGGCCACTTCACACCTCATCAAGGCAGCTTGGCTAAGCTGCTGCAGGCTGGCCAATCAGAGCACAGCAGCAAAAACAATGCAGGGCTGAAATTGGCAACTTTTTAGGTAAGGTCTAAAACTTTTTACCTGAACAAGTTATATTAAATCCAACAACTGGAAGTTGTGGGATTTATTACAACAATTAATTTGATACCAAATTCTTGGTATGCATCTTTTAAGGAGACTTTAAAATTTAAAACAAAGTCTCCCCATTCTATCCTATGAAGGCCATTTACTACCATGAGGGAAAAACGAATTTGGCTGTTTTTACCTCACCAGGGTTTATAAATCTATTTTTATAAAGTCCCTGCTTATAGTTACAAGGCACCTAGCCCTAGGGGCACATAGGGCACACCTTAGGGGTGACTTATATGTAAAAATAAGGTAGTTTAAGACTTTGGAAGTACTTTTGTGAGAAAACAGGGCTGATTGCAGAGGCCCCATAACTTTTTGCCCCCATTTTCCTCTTTTTGCTGGTGTTTTCCTGACTTTGATGGTGCCCTGGGTACTGCTAACCAGTCCCAGGGCCTGTGCTCTGTGTAAAATGGATATGCAAATTAGGCTAATTATAATTGGCTAAGTTAACCTACCTATAAGTCCCTAGTATATGGTAGGGCATGTAGGTTTAGGGACCACAGCATAGGTGGTGCACACCTAGGTGCACTGCTGAGGTGCCCAGTGTCATTTTAAAGGCAGGCCTGCCTTGCTGGCTGCTTTTAAATTAAAATTATATGCAAATTCGACTTTGGAATTAAAGGTACTTCCAAAGTCTTAAACTACCTTATTTTTACATATAAGTCACCCCTAAGGTGTGCCCTATGTGCCCCTAGGGCTGGGTGCCATGTAACTATAAGCAGGGACTTTATAAAAATAGATTTATAAGCCCTGGTGAGGTAAAAACAGCCAAATTCGTTTTTCCCTCATTGAAGTAAATGTCCTTCATAGGCTAGAATGGGCAGACTTTATTTTAAATTTTAAAGTCTCCTTAAATGTGGCATACCAAGAATTTGGTATCAAATTAATTGTTGTAATAAATCCTACAACTTCCAGTTGTTGGATTTAATATAACTTGTTCAGGTAAAAAGTTTAGACTTTACCTAAAAAGTTGCCAATTTCAGCTCTGCATTGTTTTTGCTGCTGTGCTCTGATTGGCCAGCCTGCAGCAGCTTCTGCCAGGCTGCCTTGATGAGGTGTGAAGTGGCCAGGCTTCACACAAAGGAATGTGCTTGGGGGAGAGAATCTCCCCTCAGCAGATGGTGAGGCACCCAGCAACACCCCCACATCCTGCAACCCCAGACAATTAGGTGCCCCCTTGATTAGATTAGGAGAGGGCAGGAGAGGGGTGTGTTTATGATTTTTAGCCACACCAGTGGGTGGGCTCAGCCAGATGTAACCTCCAAAAATCAGATTCATCCATGTTGGATTTTTAGAGACTGTTGCCTTCTGGGATGGATTTTTGCCACACTTCCCAGGAAGTGGTCATCACAGGGGGACGACCCTGTCCCTGATTGGAGAACCAGGGCCCCCCTGCTTTTCACCCAGGAGCAAGGATAAAACTGGCAGACCTGCACCCACACCTCAGATCCCCTCTAGAATTCAACAAGAAAGGAACTAAAGAAGAAGAAGGACTGCCCTGCTGGACCCCTGGCCTGCACCTGGACCCTGCACTCAGAAGGACTGCACCAGCTGCACACTTGGGCTTCACCACAAGAAGGACTTTGCCTGGCTTCAACTGGTTCAAGGAGGGACTCCCTGTTTGCTACAGGTGAAAAATTGCTAAACCAGAGTCCCCTGCTCCAGGAGGTCGGATTCAACTGGCAGGTTCGTCCCGGTGAAGAAAAACTTCAAAATAAAGACTAAGTCAGAAGGTAACTTTTTAACCGAGGCCTCCCGCGACCTGTAGCCGAGCAGGGCTCCATCGCGGTCGGCCTGAAAGTTTGACTTTGCCCCGGTCGAGGTGCAACCAGATGACCCGATTGGCGCTTTTTGTTTCTAAGCGCTAGAAAAGTAATAAATCTTTAAAAATTCATATCTCCGGTTCCCCTTAACCGATTTTAATCGTTTTTGTGTCATTTTAAAGATAAAAACATAAACTATTTTTATAAATTGGTTTTGGATTTTTAAACTGTTTCCTGTGTTTTATTTAATTACTGTTTTGTGATATTTGAATGCTTTACACTTTGGGGGTCATTTTGACCTTGGCGGACGGCGGAGGCCGTCCACCAAGGTACTGCCGCTGAATGACCGCACCGCGGTCAAAAGACCGCGGCGGCCATTCAGACATTTCCTCTGGGCCGGCGGGCGCTCTCCAAAAGAGCGCCCGCCGGCCCAGAGGAAATGCCCCTGCAACGAGGACGCCGGCTCAGAATTGAGCCGGCGTAGTTGCAGGGGTGCGACAGGTGCAGTTGCACCCGTCGCGTATTTCAGTGTCTGCTTAGCAGACACTGAAATACTTTGCGGGGCCCTCTTACGGGGGCCCCGCGGCACCCCCTACCGCCATCCTGTTCCTGGCGGGAGACCCGCCAGGAACAGGATGGTGGTAGGGGGTGTCAGAATCCCCATGGCTGCGGAGCGCGCTCCGCAGCCATGGAGGATTCACAAGGGCAGTGGTAAACTGGCGGGAGACCGCCGGTTTACCCTTTCTGGCCGTGGCTGAACCGCCGTGGTCAGAATGCCCTCGGGAGCACCGCCAGCCTGTTGGCGGTGCTCCCGTGGTCGGTGACCCTGGCGGTCACCGGCCACAAGGGTCAGAATGACCCCCTTTGTCTCCTAAGTTAAGCCTTGACGCTCGTTGCCAAGCTACCAAGGGTTGAGCTGGGATTAATTTACTGAGACCTAACTGTACCTATGTGGAGGTTAGTGGCTTGTTGCTAGGTGTAGGTACCTACCTGCCCTACCAATAACCCATTTTCCAACAACTTTTAATTCCAAAGTCGAATTTGCATATAACTTTAATTTAAAAGCAGCCAGCAAGGCAGGCCTGCCTTTAAAATGACACTGGGCACCTCAGCAGTGCACCTATGGGTGCACCACCTATGCTGTGGTCCCTAAACCTACATGCCCTACCATATACTAGGGACTTATAGGTAGGTTAACTTAGCCAATTATAATTAGCCTAATTTGCATATTGATTTTACACAGAGCACAGGCCCTGGGACTGGTTAGCAGTACCCAGGGCACTATCAGAGTCAGGAAAACACCAGCATAAAGTGGAAAATGGGGGCAAAAAGTTAGGGGGCCTCTGCAATCAGCCCTGTTTTCTCACACAGTGCATATGTGTATACAAAAATGTATATTCAATTAAAACAAAACAGCTAAAAAACTGTTAGGGTTATGAACTACAACCAGTGAAATCTATGCAATTTGCCAGTTTAGCAAGTATTACTCTGTATCTTGCATACCCATTCAATTCATAACTCATGCAACATGCATGAACACTTACTGTGCAAGTCCTCCGTCCATGTACGGCAGGAGTTGGCTAATGTTTTCAGGAGCCAGGTGGGTAAACCTAAGAACACAGAGTGGTTTATGATAGTCCTCAGGTTCATAACTGCATCTTCTGGCTCTTCAAATTCTGCAGCACAAAAGGATGATGGACGGAGTGCTGAATAATACAAACAATCACCCCCCAGTCACAGATCTGGGTTTAATCCATCTTTCTTTTGCTCACCATGCCACCTCAGTTTGGACCCAGCCATATGCAAATCAATCTTGACCCTGTTCCTCATGGGAACAGTCCAGCCTGAACTGCCAAGCCAGGTCCTCCCTGGACTGGAAACAAGCATCCTGGGACCAGTTTCATGGTATCATCTTTTATCAGCCAGGCTAGCTTGAATCCAGTGGCACAGTGAGCAAGGAACCCACGTCTGGGCATACTCTTCCCACATAGGGCAAATTTAGCAACACAAAAGGATGATGGACAGATTGCTGAACAATGAAAACATATACCCCAACTCACAGATCTGGGTTTAATCCATCGTTCTTTTGCTCACCATGCCACCCCAGTTTGGATCCAGCCATATGCAAATCAGTCTTGACCCTGTTCCTCATGGGAACTGTCCAGCCCAAACTGCAAAGCCAGGTCCTGCCTGGACCGGAAGAAAGCATCTTGGAACCAGTTTCAGGGTATCATCTTCATCAGCCAGGCTAGCTTGAATCCAGTGGCACAGTGAGCAAGGGACCTACGCGTGGGCATACCCTTCCCACATAGGGCAACTTTAGCAACACAAAAGGATGATGGACGGAATGCTGAACAATTCAAACACTCACCACCAGTCACAGATTTTTTGTTTAATCATTGTTCTTTTGCTCATCATGCCACCCCAGTTTGGACCCAGCCATATGCAAATCAGTCTTGACCCTGTTCTTCATGGGAACAGTCCAGCGTGAACTGCCAAGCCAGGTCCTCCTTGGACCAGAAACAAGCATCCTGTGACTGGTTTCAGAGTATCACCGTTCATCAGCCAGGCTAGCTTAAATCCAGTGGCACAGTGAGCAAGGGACCCACGTCTGGGCATACCCTTCCCACATAGGGCAACTTTAGCAACACAAAAGGATGATGGACAGTGTGCTGAACAATGCAAACATGCACCCCCAGTCACAGATCTGGGTTTAATCCATCATTCTTTTGCTCACCATGCTACCACAGTTTGGATTCAGCCATATGCAAATCAGTCTTGACCGTGTTCCTCATGGGAACTGTCCAGCCCAAACTGCCAAGCCAGGTCCTGCCTGGACCCGAAACAAGTATCTTAGAACCAGTTTCAGGGTATCATCTTCATCAGCCAGGCTAGCTTGAATCCAGTGGCACAGTGAGCAAGGGACCCACGTCTGGGCATACCCTTCCCACATAGGGCAACTTTAGCAACACAAAAAGATGATGGACGGAGTGCTGAACAATGCAAACATTCACCCCCAGTCACAGATCTGGGTTTAATCCATTGTTCTTTTGTTCACCATGCCACCCCAGTTTAGACCCAGCCATATGCAAATCAGTCTTGACCCTGTTCCTCATGGGAACAGTCCAGCCCGAACTGCCCCAAGTGTGAAGGGTATGCCCAGACGTGGGTCCCTTGTTCACTGTGCCACTGGATTCAAGCTAGCCTGGTTGATGAATGGTGATACCCTGAAACCAGTCCCAGGGTGCTTGTTTTCAGTCCAGGGAGGACCTGGCTTGGCAGTTCAGGCTGGACTGATCCCATGGGGAACAGGGTCAAGACTGATTTGCATATGGCTGGGTCCAAACTGGAATGGCATGGGTATCAAAAAAACGATGTATTTAGGCCCAGATCTCTGTACTGAAGGTGAATGTTTGACATTGTTCAGCATTCCGTCCATCACTTGTTCTTTTTGCATCTTCAAAATCTGCAAGAATTTTGTTTATTTTTTTATTAAAGATGTTGTCCCTTTGGGACTTCACACATGGATCCAGAAGCCATGGTACACTTTTCCATGCCCTTTATGTCCTGTTTTATGTTTTTTGCAAATGCAAGCACCGATCACTGTGCCATGTTATGTCAACTACAACCAATATTTTTTGTGTGAAGGTCAGCCAATCAAAGGACATGGGTTTCTTGAACTTGAGTTTGAGTTTGTGGGTGTGAAATGGACAGTGAGATAATGTTTCTTCTTCTAGTGGCATATGTATGTTTTTTACATTTTGGATTGCTAACTGTTGGGGAACTCATGTTCACGAACATCTACAATTCAATTGTTGCTGTGCAGTAACGTGCTGGTAGATTCGGCAGTAGGGGCCGAGGCAGAAACAGCTTTGCCAGTAGGCCTTACAGCGCTACATAGAAACTGGCAGGTAAAACTGTGAGGGGCCAAGGCCAATAATATTAATATTGGTCATACCAGCATCCTCAGATCATCAAAAGGTAAAAGACTGTTAGGAACATTTTCAAAAAGTACAGGGACGTGTCTATTACTTCATATTCCTCTCTCTTTCTCTACTCACACATATGTGTTTCCTTTCATCCCTCATCTGTACATCACTCAAGAATTTCACCCTTTTATATCTCCCATTTCTTTTCCCTTGTCTCTATGTCTCTTCTGAATACATTTTTTGTAACCTGTATACTTTCTCTCTCTCACTCCCTGCCTATCTCTCTCTCTCTCTCTCTCCCACCTATAACTTCCTGTCTTTATCATCTGCCTTTCCCCCACTTTTTGTTTGCTCAGTGTTCGTATCTAGTTGCCATTACAGGATGTGTAATCTTCACATAGCAACTACATGTCATCACGTGATAGCCTGAAAAGGTGTGGCACTGCTATCTTGCATGTGCTGTTCCATGTGTATTTCTTCTTTTTCTATAAGTCATGACTTGATACAAATACAACACTGAGAGCAGGAGTGCTGAAAGGTCTTTGAAGGGGGCTCGGCCATGACCTATTACACCACTTAAGTGTGCACTGAGAACATTCTAAATAGCACATGAACATGGCATGCAGCCAGTCACTGTGCAGCGCACTGTAAATGGGAGAGATAGAAGGATGGTTTAGGCCAAGTTAACTGTCTAATACTATAACTCGGTGGCGCAGGAGTAAGGAAAAAGAGGTGTGCTCGTACTTGTGTTGCTGCATGTATTCACTCACTAATATGTCATGGCTGTGAATGGGCTAAGCTCAGTACTACTCAAGTATTTCCTTGCTTGTGTGTCCCGTTTTATTGTTTTAATGCACTTTCTTTGTGACAAAGGTCTAATGTGGGTTGACTACAGTTCATTTCTGGAATACCTATACTTTTTCAAGGCATTGGTCTAGATAGGGAGATTTAGGGGCAGATTTAAGAAAAGTGGCGCCACACCTAGCAACGCCACTTTCCTTGCGCCCCTTAATGACCCCCTACTGCCACCATGTGTGCACCGTATTTAAAATACTGTGCACCATGGCTCAGGGTAGGAGGCAATAGCATCATTTTTTTTTACGCAATAGATGTACCCTGCAGCAGTAGCGCCAAAATGTTGGCACTACTTCTGCAGAGTACATAGGAGTCCATTGTATTCCATAGTATGCCCCTTTAGCGCCTGCTCTGAGCAGGCGTTACAAGTGCCAAAAATGTCACTAGTAAACCTCTTAGATTGCCTTGTGTTGCCCCCCGCATATATTATGCATCACTCAGGTATAATGTGGCACAAGGGATTACAAAGTGGTGCAATGCATGCATTGCACCACTTTGTAAATATTGTGCAGGGAAAATGTCATTTTAGTGCCACCTTAACATTAAAATAATTATGCGTTGGCAGCGCAAAGGTTGCGCTAGGGCTCTTAAATATGCTCCTTAATTTTTATGTCTTTTAAAGATCCTTGCACCTTGTATTCAGCAAGGGTGTCAAGCCAGTACCGAAACTTTTATGATTTGTTATGTTATGCTATGTTATGCACATGTATCCAGCATGACTAATTACTCAAAAAGGAGAGTTTTCAAAACTTACCTAGAGGGGAGGTCAGACTCAATTTTGTTGAGCTCCCACAGCAGTGTGTTCCATATCCTATCCATATCCTAGCTGAAAGTTAACCAAATGCACAACCTCCGTATGGGTTTTCCTAACCTGAGACAGTATAGATTTGTGAGCTTGTCATGAATGAAGTATACAGCAGGAAATGTATCTTTAAACTTTCTCTTGTAGGTATTTAGGGCCTTTTGCATACTGCCTGGTGTACCGAGCAATAGGTCCTGAACCTTATTCCCTGGCTGGTAGCCGGTGTAAGCTTTTCCTGTATGTAGACGCAAACAGTTTTCTAGCCCTGTGTATCAAACAGATTGCTAAATTTTGACGGAGCTGTAACTTTGCTAAGTAGCAGTTAGTCACATCCATATTTAAGTTATTGCGGTAATCTAATCGTGAGATGATGAACATTTTTATTACTATTTTTCTATCTGCCTGTAGCAAAATAATGCAAGGGTTTCCTTCAATCATTTAAGACAGAGAAAAACAAAAACCCTGTGGATTCAATTTGGTTTACTCAGTTTTTGAAGCTGCGCATCTAAAGCTGGACCCCTAAGTTAGATTTCTCAACATTATATGTGCAGCTGGTCCAGAACCCAGGTGATGCATGTGAAATAATGGCATAATGAAAATTGTGAAACCATATTAGTGGAAACCCAATCATGGAAAACAGTTTTAAGGAAAGACAATTTTAATGCACTACAAAGAGCTGAAATCCAAGGGAACATTATAAAGGAAGCTTTGAAGGAACAATCAAAATGACATGAAAATATGGGTTGAGTTTAGGGGTAGTGAGGATTTTTTGAGCTCAGGGTTTGGGTGATGTTTAAGGGAGAAAAGGTTTTTAGAATTCAGAGATGGGTGGAGTTTAGGGGTAGAGAGGGTTTTTTAGGGTTCACAGATGAGTTGAGATGATTGGAGTTAAAATGTAATGAGGGGGGTTAGGAATGGTTAGAATTCAGGGTTGTTGAAGGTTTTTTAGTGTTCAGGAATGGGTGGTGATTATGGGTGGTGAGGTATTTTAGGAATTAGGGATGTGTGGAATATATGAGTAGAAAACGTTTTAGGAATCATGAATGGGTAAAATGTTTGGGTGATTTTTTTTAGGGATCTGTGATATGTGTTGTATAGGGGTCGTAAGGGTTTTTAGATTTAGGGTGATGAGTGATGTTTAGGGGTGGTGAGGATTTTGCTAGGGTTCATGGATGGTTGGAGTTTAAGGTTGGTGAAGGGTTTTAAGGTTCAGAATGGGTCAGGGTTAGACATATAAATGTGTTTTAGGGTTCTGGAATGAGTGGAGCTTAGCGGTAATATGGAATTTGTAGGGTTCAGAGATGGCGGAGTTCAGGGGTAAGAGATGACTGTAGCCTAGGCATGATGAGAGCATTTTTGAGTTTTAGGACTGGGTAGGGTTTAAGGTTAGAAAGGGCTTTAGGTTACAGGATGGTTGGAGTTTAGGGGTCAAGGATGGATGTAGTTTAGGAGTGGTGAGAGGTTTTTAGGGCGCACGGACTGATGGTGTTTAGGGGTTTTGAGGGCTTTAGTTATAGATGGTGTTTAGGGGTGGTGAGGAGTCAGCAAATGAAAAGCATCCAAAGTAATTACTTGACAGTGTAAAACATATAAGTCCAATGTAATGTCCCCTGAAGTAAAGCACTATAATAAATACGTCCAACAAAAATGTTTCTGAAAGTAAGACCTGTAACTACATTTACACTTAAAAAATAAGCATGCTAAAGCCAATTTAAAAAAAGGCATTACTATAGCTTAGTTTCTATGAAATGGTAGATGCCAATCATCCTAAAAATGTCCATTAAACAGTTTAGGTGAAATGATTTCTCAGTTATGGTATTCCATGAAACAAAATTTCTACGAAATCACATTCCACAGAACAAAGGTCACTGGACCACCAATTCCCACTGTGAAGCTTTGCTACAGTCAAAAAGCAATACTTTTGTTTAGTGTTCAATTGCATTGTATTTTGGTGCTTCCAGTTTACAGTAGCAGAAATATAGGGCCAGATGTAGGAAACTCCAATTTTGCGAGTTGCAAATTGCGAGTCTGACCGACTCGCAATTTGCAACTCGCAAAATTGGATGCAGAAAGGTGTCTCAGACACCTTCTGCGACTTGCTATGGGGTCGCAAAGACCCACCTCATTAATATTAATGACGTGGGTCACAGTTTGCGACCCCATAGCGAGTCCCTGCACTCACAGGGATGGTGGCCTGCTGTAGTCAGCAGACCTCCATGTCTGTGACTGCTTTATAAATAAAGCAGTTTTTTTTTCATTTTGCAGCCTGTTTTCCTTAAAGGAAAACGAGCTGCAAAATGAAAAAAATACCGAAACCATTTGGTTTCGTTTTTTTCGGCATTCACAAAGGAGAAGGGGTCCCATGGGGACCCCTTCCCTTTTGGGAATGAGTTACCACCAGTGTGACACTGGTGGTAACTGCAAGTTGGTTTGTGACCGCATTCGCGGTCACAAAGCAACTCTGTATGGGGATGCGGTCGCAAATAGGAAGGGAACACCCCTTCCTATTTGCGAGTCGCATCCTCAAATTGCGAGTCGGTACCGACTCTCAATTTGGGGATGAGCATCGAGTTCGGCCTTTTGCATGCCGCAAACTGCGTTTCGTACATGTGGCCCATAGTGCTTTAAGGTCGAACTGTTCTGTTCGCTATCTAGTTGATGCACCAGCTGTGGATCATCTAACCTGGTTATATAAGACCATATTAGCTGTGCAAGATGCAAAACAAACACATATATTGAACTTTATAAGGATCTTTTGGTAACTTCATGCTCAACTACGAAGACTTCAAACATGATTGGTTTAATTTTCACTCTATGACTACGATTCCGCAGGTGGGAAGGTAGCCATCCAAAAGCTCTAACCCAACACGTATGTTACATAACCTAGTTAAAAATACTTCATGAGGGATGTTGTAAAAAGTGGTTGATAGATCTAAGAGTATTAGAGCTGAAATCACACCTAAATCCAGGACCCACCTAATCTCATCCACTATTGATTTCAAAGCAGATTCTGTACATTGCACGGGTCTAAACCCTCATTAATATGGGTCTCATATGGTATACCATTGTAGAAAGGAAATTAGTATGTGATTGACATTTAATTAATATTTTAATAGATGTTCATAAGTAGGGAAACTGGCCTGCATTTAAGCCAAGACCTTTGGCTCCTCTCATTTATTATTTTGAGGCAGAACTGATGCTTGGCTAAGCAAGATGTTAAACAGCTTACTTAGCATTGGTGTAGTTGGTGGAGGCTAAATGTCATATTTCAGCGATACATATATCACACATAGATTTGAGCTAGAGCAATAACTGTAACAGAATCTCTGAAGACAATAGTTCAAATGTGTTAAAAAAAAATTAAAGAAAAAGACTGCATGTTGTTGCATGTCTTGTGTGCATTGGGAACATTGAACTTTAAGCAGCTAGGATTAATGTGTGGATTTACAATCTTGAGACTCTCCCTAGTGGAATTAAATGATGTCTGAATTTACACTCTAAGGTATTCTTTCTTGCCGCTCTAATCTTGTTTTTATATCATAAGCGCCGTCAAATAGGCAATTTTGCTGTCCTCCTTATAGTTTCTTCTCCAAACTCTTTCTAATTTCTTACATTCATTTATGTTAGAAATGGGGTCTTTGGTTGGCAGTCAGGTTACCCTCCTGTCCAAGCAAGGACCCTCGCTCTATTCAGGGTAAAGGAGAATCACCCTTAGTTAACCCCCGCTCCCTCCCTTGGTAGCTTGGCATAAGCAGGCAGGCTTAACTTCAGAGTCTAGGTTTTAAAGTATTTGTACCAACACACACAGTAACTCAGGGAAGACACTAAGAAACTACACAACACAGGTTTAGAAAAATAGGAACTAGTTATCTTAATAAAACAAGATCAAAATGACAAAAATTCATTATACACAAGTCAAGTTATGAATTAAAAAGCAGGAAAGAGTCTTAAATCCTTGAGAAAACAGTAAAAACACTGTTAGCATTGAAAAAGTACCTGGGTAGTGTCAAAATAACACGCACGGGTGAGTGTGCGTCGGAAAAGGATAGTGATGCGTCGATTTCTCACCCGCAAGCGAGACCGTGTGTCATTTCTCCTCCTCCAGTCGTGTCGGCGTGTGTCATTTCTTCTCTCCACAGGAGAGCGATGCGTCTTTTTTCTGCGCCCAGTGATGTTGCATTGAAAATCCGGCCGCACACAATCAGGAAAACAGTGCTGTGTGAGTTGCCTATGTCAGCGGGTGTTGCACGTCGTTTCTCTGGCTGCGGGCATCGATCTTTCAGCCCCGATGCAGGTGGAGCGTTGATTTCAACCGCGCAGCTGGTGGTGCGTCGTGTCTCAGCTGCATCTCGGAAGGTGCATCGACATTTTCCCTGCACGGCGGTCTGTGCGTGGATTTTCAGTCTTGGTCTGCCAGATCGCTTTCCAAAGCCCCAGGAACTGGATAGGGCACCACTTGGCAGGCAAGAGTTTCAGCAGAGAGTCCTGGTCCTGGCAGGAGAAGTCTTTGATGGCCCTGAGACTTCAACAACGGGAGGCAAGCTCAGGACAAGCTCTTGGAGATTTCTTCACAAGCAGGAATGCACAACAAACTCCAGTCTGTGTCTCCTTGCACAGTCAGAAGCAGCAACTGCAGGATAGCTCCTCAAAGCACAGTCACAGGCAGGGCAGCACTTCTCCTAAGCTCTTCAGCTCTTCTCCAGGGAGAGGTTCCTCTTGATGTCCAGAAGTGATCTAATTTGTCAGGGGTTTTGGTGCTCTTCTTATACCCATTTTGGACTTTGAAGTAGGCCTACTTCAAAGAAAAGTCTCTCTTGTTTGTGAGATCCTGCCTTGCCTAGACCAGGCCCCAGACACACACCAGAGGGTTGGAGACTGCATTGTGTGAAGGCAGGCACAGCCCTTTCAGGTGTAAGTGACCACTCCTCCCCTCCCTTCTAGCACAGATGGCTCATCAGGATATGCAGGCTACACATCAACTCCCTTTGTTTCACTGTCTAGAGACAGGTGCAAACAGCCCAACTGTAAAAATGACCCAGACAGGGAATCCACAAACAGGCAGAGTCACAGAATGGTTTAAGCAAGAAAATGCTCACTTTCTAAAAGTGGCATTTTCAAACACACAGTCCCAAAACCAACTTCACAAAAAGATGTATTTTTAAATTGTGAGTTCAGAGACCTCGAACTCTACATGTCTATCTGCTCCCAAAGGGAATCTACGCTTTAATCATATTTAAAGGCAGCCCCCATATTAACCTATGAGAGAGATAGGCCTTGCACCAGTAAAAACCGAATTTGGCAGTATTTCACTGTCAGGACATATAAAACACATTAGTATATGTCCTACCTTAAACATACACTGTGCCCTGCCCATGGGGCTACCTAGGGCCTACTTTAGGGGTGCCTTGCATGTAAGAAAAGGGAAGGTTTAGGCCTGGCAAGTGGGTACACTTCCCAAGTCGAATTGGCAGTTTAAAACTACACACACGGACACTGCAGTGGCAGGTCTGAGACATGATTACAGAGCTACTAATGTGGGTGGCACAACCAGTGCAGCAGGGCCACTAGTAGCATTTGATTTACAGGCCCTGGGCACCTCTAGTGCACTTTACTAGGGACTTACTAGTAAATCAAATATGCCAATCATGGATAAAACAATCACCAATACAATTTACACAGAGAGCATATGCACTTTAGCACTGGTTACCAGTGGTAAAGTGCTCAGAGTTCAAAAGTCAACAAAAACAGGTCAGACAAATAGGAGGCAGGAGGCAAAAGGATCTGAGATAACCTTGCAAAAGGAAAAAACTCCAACAATGTTTTTCTAACAGATCATTCAGAAAAGAAGCTGCTGATGGATTATGCCATAGATGTCTAATTTGTCTCACTGGGGCTACTATACTGAACACTTTAGTGAACCATTCAATAAACAAACAGATAAAATCTTTCACTACCATATTGTTCATCTAAAAGTTGAGTTTCAGCACCCCAAGTGCTTAATTTGAACCTTTGTTTGCAGGTGGGTTTACCAGCACTTGTTTGGTCACTGAGACTTATTTTTCAGTCATATAACTTTGATCCAGAACAAGAGAGAAAAAGATAGAAGATGGGGATGAATGCAGAAGAAAAGAGCGAAGAAACTGGAAAAAGGGAGAAAGTAGGCATGAAAGTAAACCTGCAAGGGGAAATTAAAGCATGAAGTGTAGCATAGTGGATTAAAGAGGCATGAGGTGGATTCAAATGTAAAAAGCCTTGGTGTTTGGCAACCTCAACACTCTGAAGGGGCCATGACGGACTTCAGAGAAAAACTTTGTTCTGTTGCACTTATTCTTTTACAAATGAAACACTAGGGTCCAGATATACAAGAGTCAGCTTTTTTGACTCACAAATTGCAATTTTTAGCAACTCGCAATTTGCAAGTCTCAAAAGCTGATGTACAACAGTGTCTCAGACACTGTTTGCGATTTCTAAATAGGTTGCTAGGGACCTGCCTCATTATTATTCATGAAGCAAGTCAAAATTGTTTGACCCATTAGGAATGGCCGGCTGACAGGGAAGGTTGGGTGCTGGGGTCAGCAGGCCAACATGTCTATGAGTGCTTTATAAATAAAGCAGTTTTTTAAAATGCAGCCCATTTTCCTTGAAGGTGCACGAAATGCATTTCAAAAATAAAAATGAAGCAGCCACAGCCTGCCCTTAAAAAACATTTTTGCTGGCAATCATAAAGGGGAAGGGGTCCCCTGGGGACCCCTTCCTGTCTGTTACTGGCTTACCGCCTACTCGAAGTAGGCGGTAAACAATCTTTCATCCACCTGCAACTCGCTATTAAGAAGGGATACCCTTGGCATGCTCCTTCTTAAAAGCGACTTGGAAACCCTATTTTATGAGTCATAACAGGTTACCAACTCACAAAATAGGGTTGATACATGCTACAACCCTTTTTAGCAATCGCAAATTGGCCGCATCTCTGTTTATGACCGCTAAAAATGGTTATACACCTGGCCCTAGGAGCCCTGTGATCTGTGGCTACTCGTAGTGAATTTAATGTAACTTTCTTCCAAGTACTTAGATCCACCGATATTATTAACCTAGGGCTATACCACATAAACCCTATGTCTAATGAAAAAAAGATAGTCTGCACATATCATCAGTAGAACCAAAGAATGTATTCCCATAAGTATGTTTTGGTTCTTTCACAAATCATTCCAGCGCCTATAGAGAGCACAAACCCAGAAACTCCACTGGACTACGCTTAATGTAGCAATCTGATTGTAAATTAGAATCATCTAAAAGTCGATTTTAGTATAAATGATCACAGAAGTTTTGTGAACTATGATATAAAATTAGGATCAGGTCCCAGTGTTCGTATAATACTGTTCTGTGTGAACAAGTGGGAGTTAATTCCAACCTAACCAGTAATAACTCTGCGGCCTTAAATTCTTCTAAAGTAATTGTCAGTACTGAAAATATACCTTTAAGAACAACCACTACTACTCCCCCTCTGCCTTTCTATCTGTTCAGCATGATTATTTTAAAACTCGGTGAAGTCGCTAGCACTAAGAGAGGACTAGAAGAATCTTGCAACCACGTTTTGGTAAGAAACATAAAATCGAGCTTATTATTAGCAATGAGACCATAAATCTCAGACTAGTGCTTTAGGGTGGATCTTATATTACGTTGTGCACAATGCAATGATAATATATCCTCAGTTCCTATTCTCTTCATATTACGAAACCTATTTAAGGATTCTAAGGATCAGAAGTATTTTCTTGCCTATTGCTACTCAGTTTGAGGGGGTTAAGAGTTTTAAGTTCTCTACTCGAATAAGAATATCTCAGATGGTTGCAGATGATTTTGCCAGCATGGCCATCGCATTTTGCTCAGCCTGAAGAGTGCAGACAGGCTTGACTCTGTCCTGCCAACAGTGCAGACCTGCACCAGGTTCTCCTCAGTCGCTAAGAATGGAGTTCTTGCACATGATCAAATGTGCCCCAAATGACTAGGGTGCTAGCTTGGATTACTGTGACGACCAACAAGCATATAATCTAAAAAATAACAGTTAAAAACACAGTAGAACACTTTTGTTTAAAAATCCCAGTAGAACACTTTGTTTAAAAAACCCAGTAGAACAATTTTGTTTAAAAATCCACACCACTCAAACTCGACCCACAAGTAGTTACGTTAAAGAAGATGAGCAGTATAGCTAATGATGCAGCTTGATAGTGGAGACAGCAGGGCTTCTGCCCTTCACCTCCATATGCTGCTTCTTGAACACAAAGCAAACCTTAAGATAGTAGGTGAGTGCTTGTGTGTGTTTGTGCGTGCATACATTTGGCTGATAAGCATTGCTTGATGTAAGATTGGACTAACTTGTCTTCAACAATTCACGCATTCACATCTTCAACCATCCAACCTCTCTCACATTCAATGATTCTTCCATTCAGACATGCCATTAAACATCAATTATTCATGCACTTAGTCATTCACTCATTCGTCCTTGCACTCACTCATCCTTATAACAGTTGATTTCTTGTCATATTCACACAACCACACACTGAAACATGCCTCTCACTGAAGAAGGGTTTTCACCTAAAATATCATAATGTATGACTTTCTTAACAGTTGTTTCTTGGGAGTTCCTGTTCACAATATTCCGTTTGTCTTTGGATACATTCTTAGTATTCTCCACTCTGAACCATTTAATAGAACTTTAAGACAACAGACATTCCGTGAAATAATTACATAAATATAGGCTATTATTCAAAGTAATTTTGTAGCCTCTAGCCCTGCCTTTTTCAAACTCACAGGCTTTCTGAGTACAAATGCTCGAGTTGCAAAGTGCAAAGGCTAACTTGTAATTCACAAAAACATTTCTGAATTACAAAATGGCTTTTGTGACCCATTTTGACTCGCAAATAGAAGGGATATTGAAGGGGCTGAAAATGACATACCCTGTGAGTTGCAATCCCGTGTATCAATGTTTTACAAATATAATTTCACTCATAAACCATTAAAAGGTAATCTACACCCAACTTGGGTGGTAATTACCATACAGAAAACTGTCCCCATTAAACAATTTCCACTGTGTGGATGCACGATGGTGGTCTAAGGGGGAACAGAAATAGTCTAATGGACCACTTTATGCACCAACCAGTATCATTCCTTACTTGTGAACTTTTTGTTTTAAAACAAGCCTGTGTCCTTTTAAAGGAGACAGGGGGCCAGATGTATGAAAGGATTGCATTGCCCTTGCGTCTCACAAGGTGATGTAAGGGCAACCAAGCCCTAAGCAAGATTTACTATGCAATGCCAAGCCACCTTGTGTGGCTCTGCATTACATAGTAAATCCGGAATAAAGCAACACAGCGTAAGTCGCTACCTTCCATGACTCTGCCCTGGGAAGGCATTCCATGAGCGGAGCGTTTGGGTTCCCACGCATCCACCCATGGAATTTGGGGCCACATGTAGCAAAGGATTTGCGCCTCGCAAATGGCGAAAATCGCCGTTTGCGAGGCGCAAATGCCTCTTTGCTATGCAGAAATGCATATTGCGAGTCGGGACCGACTCGCAATATGCATTTCAGAATCGCAAATAGGAAGGGGGGTTCCCTTCCTATTTGCGATTCTGAGTGGTATGCAATACCATTTGCGACCGTCTACGCGGTCGCAAATGGTGTCGCAGTTACCATCCACTTCAAGTGGATGGTAACCCACTCAGAAATTGGAAGGGGTCCCTATGGGACCCCTTCCACTTTGTGAATGGACCCAAAACAATTTTTTCAGGGTAGGTAGTGGTCCAAGGGACCACTACCTGCCCTGAAAAAAAAAACGAAACTAAAGGTTTCTTTTTTTTTTTTAAGTGCAGCTCGTTTTCCTTTAAGGAAAACGGGCTACACGTAAAAAAAAAAAAACTGCTTTATTGAAAGCAGTCACGAACATGGAGGTCTGCTGACGACAGCATGCCTCCATGTTTGCGAGTGCCTATACTCGCTATGGGGCCGCAATTTGCGACCCACCTCATGAATATTGATGAGGTGGGTCATTGCGACCCCATAGCGAGTCCCAGTCGGTGTCTGAGACACCGTACTGCATACCAATTTGCGAGTTGCAAATTGCGAGTCGCATGGACTCGCACTTTGCAACTCGCAAATTTTTTATTTGCTACATCTGGCCCTTGGTGCCTTAGCAGATTTACTAACAATAGCAAACCTGGAGATGCATCACTGAGGTACGCCTTCCAAGTGCGGCACAGGAAGAGAGCAGGAGTGCACCATATCTTAGTAGATATTATGCATTGCTCCCCTTTTTCATGTGATGCAACACAGCCAAGAGAGTTGTCTTGCTGTGTTGAGTTGAGTCACATCTTCATAAATCTGTCCCAGGATGTTTAAGAAAAAAAATAAGCACAGTGACAGAAGACTCTTTCCCTCACTGGCCTCCATCTATACATTAATTTGCAATCAAAAATGTTTAAGAAATGCCTCCTACCACATAAATAGTAAAGAAGTAGGAGGTTTTGAGAAGATGAACAAAAAGGCATATTGAGATGACTGATTAGCACCTCAATTGCAACATGAAATTGAACCAACGTCATGAACCAGTTAGTGTGCAAAAACCACCGATTGGTTTGCAGCCTGGTCTTAGAACACCTTAGATTGCTATTGAGACAAAGTCAAATCTAAAGTGTACACCCATTTGTGTCAGAGGCATTATCCAGGCCTTGCTAAAACTCTCATGTGGTGCAAGTTTGCATTCATGTGGCGGATCCCACATCTGCCAGTTCTTAGTGGTGCCACCACTGTTATTTGTCTCATTATAAATTAAACACATTTTGTGCCCCTCTGCACCCACCTAGTGATGGCTCTGGTTACAACTTGGGCCTTATTCACAAGGGTATTTTCATCCATGAACATACATGTACAGATGAAAATACGACTAGTTACGACTGCCAGGAATTCACACAAGTCTTCTTGACAGGTGTAAATGAATTTACTACTGCTGATGTTTCTGCAACGAGTGCGGAGAAATCTCCAATTGTAACTATAATGTAAGTGGTCGGAAGTGGGCATTACAAGGCCGTGTACGTTTTTGAATGCCTGCAACCATACGATTCAGGGCATTCAAAAAATGAAATCTGACCCTTTCCTAACCTGGAAATAGTCAGAAATTACTCCCATTCTCAGAATGAGAGGGAGATTGGTTCACTCACATTTTTATTGGGGATGTTGAGAAAATACTTTCCCAATGGAGGAATATGTTTTTCCATCTAGATTAAAAAATGAAAAATGTGTGGAATTGTTTTCTATATACAATTGTGCACAGCGGAGTCAGGCAGCCTTAAAAAGTCTGAGTGACTTTCCAGGTGTAGTATTACATCTGTTTAGTGAATGAAAAAAAAGAATGAAAACTATGTTCTCCCACAATCGTGTGACTTCACCCATACGGTCACACTTTTCTCCCAAGAATCAAGCCCTTTAACTTTCTCGAATTTAGTGGCATTCCTAACACAAATATGCATTTTTTAGTCACTCAAACCTCATTAAGCCTAGCCATTTCCGCTGTTATAGACGTTGTTCTACTCACATGTGAACACTCAGGCGGCAATGCTGCTGCTTTAAGATCTCTTCATAATTCAAAACCTGAATTAGGCTGAACACGTTTTGACATTATCAGTTTTGTCCTTTTAATATAAGAGCCATTCCATTGACCGCAGGGGATTTTTTTAAATTAAAAAGTTCTATCAGTGTGTTACAGACACCATTTTAATAGGAGATTCTTGCACATGTATGCATACATCTTAACTGGTTTTGCAAGTGCTGACATTAACGAACTTTTTTTCCTTCCAGTGTTTGCAATGCAGTAGATTTCCAGGGTCTTTTAAACCAGTCCATAAATCAGAAGGTGAGCGCCAATGATTTATTGGACTGTAGTTAGACAGTGTCAGGGGCACAGAGGGAGACGCGCTGACTTACTGCTCATCCTTGAACCAAACAGATAAGGATTCAGAAAAAAATATGGGAACAATGTTACAGGCAGCTAAACTCTTTGGGTTAAACGTGAGTAATGACACAGAGAACAAGAGTCAAAGGAACTTTTTTTTTAAATTGCTCCAAATTTAGCCTGCCTTGAACTCCGCGAAATATAATTTACCCGGATTCATTACTCTAAGGTTTATGAAAAAATGAATACCTTTCTACCAAAGTATATTTGATGAACGAGAAAGAAAACCATTCTGTAAAGTTCCCATCATTGCACTTGCTCTGTCATTGATGAAATACCAGCTCAGCGATGGAGCCAGAGATAAGGACATTAACGACACTACTGATGAATTGTGCATGAATAAAGTTAACATTAGAACTATAATATGGAGGCAGATGTGACATGGGGTCCATGGACTTTTGTGCTTTACTGCCAACGACAAGGATGCTGTCTGTGCGTGACCTTGAGGAATCACCAGCCATGCACCCATATCCCACTCCAGACAAGAACGCATAAGTATCCAGTGAATAATTCAAACTACTTGTTTGTTTTGTTTATTTGTGCATTTTTAAAGCACAATCTCGCCTTACAGTGCTGATAGTACATACAACAGGATGAATAAAGATAAAGGGCACATTTATCAAAAAAGTCATGCAGCGGAGCCAGTCACCTGACTGCGCTGCGTGACAGGAAAAGGGCAGGAATGTGCTGTATTTACCATTACACTGCGCATTCCTTCCTTTTCCCAGCACTGGTGCACAATGTGCTGCCTAGCACCAATGCAGGGACTCTTGCACCAAGGTGGCACCGTCCTGCACAAAAACAATCCCCTGAGGCTTTCTCCTCTTTCTATTTGTGCTGCAGAATGCAGCACACAGAATGAATAAAAAAACGAGGGGAAATAAACATATTTCTCCTTGTTATGCCTCACTTGGGGAGTCATAGCAATTTTGACCCATTCCTAGTTTGCCACTTGTTGCGTGGGAACACCCACACACCACTCATGGAAAGATGCTCTGGGGCAGAGTAAGTTAACACAGCCATTTGCGTATTTGCGTTGCGTTGCATTACTCTGGATTTATCAAGCCACTCAGGGTCACACAAGGTGGCTTGTGTGGCTAAATGAATCACATTTTAAGAGTTGCATTGTTTTTGCACTATGTTGCATAATGCAAAAGCGACACAACCCATTAATAAATTTTCCTCAAAGATTCCGAAATTGGCTGAATGATAAAGGGTTTAAGTCTAAAGTACAACATTCCTTCCAAATAAAAGTTATAAAGGGCGCTAAATCAAGCGTGTAGAAATACAATGTGTTCATGGTGTTTGGTCAATGTGTTTTGTACAGTGTGGAATGATGTGTGAAAATAGTTTTTGCAACGTTTATGTTCATGCTATCAGTCATATCACACAGTTTTGACAGTAGTATGTCCTACAATTAGCCATCAGGTCTGAGTGGTAGTTTCACTCACCCTATATTGTGTGTAAAGTGAGAAAATTAGCCGAAAAATTAGCTGTGCGTCACATCAGACCCCACAAAAAACACAGGAATAGGTCCATAATGTCATGAATCCTAGGAATATTTAAGCCAGGATGTTAAGGAGTTTGAGAGCCAAGCAAGAGAATGTTTGTTTCAAAGTGTTTGGTTTCCTTACTCTAGGTATCCTTAGAGGTAGTTGAGATTTGTGTCTCATTTAAAAAATGTATATATTTTTATGGTTTCTACAGTAACAGCATCACAACCCACCCCAAATAGAGTTAAGGGATCATTCTTTCCTAAATTGTAATGCTCAGTACACATGGAACATATATCTATAGCACCCATCATTTCCATGCCCTTACTCCCACAATACTCAAGACGTACGGACCTCAAACATTGATACTTATCTTGAGATAGGTTTTCAATTTGTTAGAAATTGAGGGGGCACAAAAGATAAAACAAAACAAGAGGGAGAGGGGGTCACCCTACCTCCAGCAAACTTGCCAAGGTCCTTATTTGACTGTGTTCATAGGCTGTCTCGAGCATTGTTGCAGGAAATAAGGTTGTATGGGAATCACAAATGTCAAGAAATCTGAAGTGAACAGGCACCAAGTGCCTTAGGGTATCCCATAGCAGTCTTTTTTTAAGCAGAATTGACTGCAATTTTGGCGTAGAGACAGAGCAGTATCTACCCCCGGAATAGGATGGAATGAGATAACAACCAGAGTTTATGACAGAGTGCACATGGAAACAATCATTTGTTAAACAACAGAGAGCTCAAGCATGACCACGACCAACTTCATAGGAGCAGCAGTTTTATAAAAGGATGCAGCCATGATAAACAGGGCCCCATTGTACAAGGCCGACAAGATGTCAAGACCGGATTCAACCAAGAGGTTCTATGACTGTCCGACAGAAGGACCGAAAACAATTATTGTTCCTGTTCCAGGACAGTGCAGGACACATTCGCAGAACAGGTCCCAGATATCTCTAGCTATTGGCCAAGAGTGGAGTGACATTGAGACCCAGTATCTATCCAGTTATTCATTACAGTAAATTACTTCTCTTTGCCAGTCTTCTTGCTTGCGTGAATGGGGGCCCCTTAAATCGCTGCCTTTTTATGGCCAGCCACATAAGCTAGGTAACAATTTTTCGCTCTGAGACTAAAACGTTTTTAGTTTATCCCAGCAGGACTAGGCGCAGCATATTTCTGATAGCAATCACATTCATATCAATGAGAGCCCCATCACCTCCGCCCAGAAGTCATCTTTTGACAGATACTGCCATGCCAAGCTAAGAAAGCCCACTTCTGGATCACTGCATCTAATGCAATTTTGGAGCTAGTACTAGGAGTGAAAAAGGCAGCAGTTGTGGATTCACTTAACAGCATCGCATGTTCCTTAATTCAAAAGTGGGTGTACAC
Source organism: Pleurodeles waltl (assembly GCF_031143425.1). Lineage (NCBI taxonomy): Eukaryota > Metazoa > Chordata > Amphibia > Caudata > Salamandridae > Pleurodeles > Pleurodeles waltl. The sequence continues at coordinate 1,057,665 of NW_027150407.1, read as the reverse complement.
CCCTAGAGGTCCGACTGCCTCCAGATCTCCTACAACACAATAACATTAAATCAAATGAAATGATAGCACTTCAAATAACTAATAACTTAATATATTAAGAATGAATACAGTGAATCAGGGAAGATCCTTTGATGATGGTCTGGTGTATTTCCATTCAGTGCATCAATGATGAAAAAGGAACATCCAAATCAAGGAACCTTTTTCAAGCACTTTGTTCCAGGTTCTTCCGTTAGTTATCCAAAATATAAAATGTTTATTCATTCTTCTTTACAAAGGTTAATATGTACAGTGGAGTCCCAGCTAGAATGTTTCATCCCCACCATCAGACTTCACCAGGACCTATGAATCTTCCTTTATTTACAAAAAGAACAAAAACAATCCATTGTGTGATACCATGTCATTACAAAATATATATAACCAGTGAACAGAATTTTTAAAAAGTGTGAGCTTTCATGGTCAACCCGACTTTGTGCCATCACCAACTCCAAAAGCGATCACAAATGTTGTATTATTATTGCAATCTTCTGTATTCAAGTTAAACAAGCATCCATTGTGCTCAGTTGTCCAATAAATCTAAATGTACCATGCGTTGGAGTATTCCTCCTTACTACAATTTAAGAAATATTGCATAAAATCATTAAAGCAGAAAGTTAATTGTCAGTAGTCAGTAGTCAGTTCTTAAACATATTTCTCTGTAGTTCATTTCTAAAAGAAAATAAGCTAAACACCTACTCTTAACAACAGTCTCTCAGAATGCTATTTTGGAACCATAATGCTTTCCAAGACTGAGGCCCCTATCTCGGGGCAAGCACATTTCTGGGCGCCCTGCTCTTCATAAAGTAATGAGACCTCTGCCGAGCTCCTACTGGCTTTCATGGGATAATTTGCATCACGGCCATAGATGCCACAAGAGCAACCTTCTCTGCCACTCTGGATTTGTAATCTAAACCCAGCTTCCTTCTGATAGGCCAAAGGCAATAGAGGCCATCTCCTATCCCTTCTGAAATGTGCAAGCCCACTTCTTTGGACCGATTGTTGCTTGCCAAGACCACTGTGCCCTGTGAGGAAGAGGAGAGTGTTGGAGGAGCGAGGTCTAGTGGAGAACCCTACAGAGGAGACTCGCTCTGTGAGGTATTAGGATACAATTGTGTATTGATCAGGTTGTAATGCAGTATTGTAGGATTGTGGGATCAGGTTGTATGTCAGATTGTTTTAGTGACCACCGTATGGCAGGAGAGGGCTGCTGTGGACAGACCTGTAGATTGAGAGCTGTGCAGTTACTGCCAAGCCTGTACTGCCTTGCAGTGACCCCATATGCCAGAAGGGTTCACCATTCAAGTAATTGTGTGACCAGCATGCCAGGACTTATGAACACTTTAGTGGTGACCTCAAATGCCTAGAGGGGCTCCTGTGTTGTGGGCAATTGCACCGGAGGCGGCAGCTTTGTGTCCTAAGGTACTGCAGCAACCCTGTATGGCAGGAGGGGTTGCCGGTACAGGTTGTTCAGGCTGTTGATTGGGAGAAGAGTAAGGCTGTGACAGGGTATCAAGACACGCGCATCAAGATCTGCCCCCTGATCGACTCGCAAGGACCTTGGTGATGCTAAGGACGCTGTTTTCGCTTAATCAGCCCGAGAACCTCAAGAATGGGATTTAAAAGTGCCTTGTAAGACTTAAGTAAAATCTACAGAAGAAGTCAGAATGTGGCAAACTATTTTAAGTTCTTTAATTACAAGGTTAAATAAGGATGGAGGAAGAATAATATTGCCTAAGTGGAAGACATAGCTGCCATCTAACATACCCAAGACTAAACCTAATTGGAAGAGCCCTAACCCATGAGCTGGTCACAAAATCCAATTATGGCTCCAACCCTAAAGTTGTCTGCATTAAAACATAATCCTTGTTCTGGGTCTTAGATAACTCTACCACATCCCCTTCCCATTGCCTCAGAACATCAAATGTTTTTTTTCAGCCATGAGCTGTCCTTACACATTCTTCTCATCTGAGGAAGATATTTAGCCTACCCAGTGTGCTGCACATCTGCTTTACATAACCCAGCCAAGGAAATTGGAGACCCAAATTACAAGACAAGCAGTCCTCAATAGCCTACCTTTTAAGCAAGGCATAGTGATTTCTCCATACTAAACACCACAACAACAATGGGGTCAGACTAATGTAATCTTCAACATACTCTAAGTCCAGCTCTTTATGCAATATAAAGTGTGGGCTTACTAGGGGAAGGCCTGAAAGCCTTGTGCAAACTCTGTCTCTTTGGCTTGGAGGCTAGTCACTTTTTTATAGTTGAAAATGCTCGAACCATAAATTGAGAACAGGAGACATTTACTCCTATAGATTTCTAGAAAGGGGCGATTGGCTTCTTATCAATAATAGAGGCCTCACTGAAGATAAACCCAATATACTAAGAAAGCATAGTCTTGGCCTGGCTACACAAGCAGACCAGGAGCCTCGTGATTCGAAAGTGACCTATTATTATGAGAATTCATTAGTTCTTCTTATGGGTTTATTCCCAATGGCCAGAGGCTGCATTTTAAGATTCTTTGCACCACAGGCCATTACAAAAGTCTTAGTACAGTTTAGTAGTAGACCCAAAGAGGCCATATACTTAATATAACTCTCTGAAAACCTTTAGTCCCTTAGCCATTCTAGCAAGTAATATAGCATAATTTGCATAGGTTGGAGTGGAAATAGGGTGGTTCTTAAGCACTGGTTTATCTGCACCCTTAGCCACCAGTGCTTCCTTGTTAGAAATTAGGTTACTGGTTGGCAGACGTGTGCACCCTGTCCAAGCAGAAACCCCAATCCTACTCGCGGTAAGTCACAAATACACCGTAAATTAAACTGTGCTCACCCACTGGCAGCTTGGCACAGAGCAGCCAGAGACAATGTATAAAGTGTTGCAGCAACACTTCAAACAGTAAAACAGGGAAAACATCACACAAAAAGATTTCACATCTGATGAAAAAATAGAACTTAATGTAATAAACATAACAAGGTCAAAATGACAAAATCCAAAAAGTAGAACTTGAGATATGAATTTTTAAATAATAAACTGTAGAAAAGTGCTTAGAAGCAAGATTTGCCAGTCAGGGATATCTCGTTGTGGCAGACCGGGAAAAAGTCGGGAATTCAGGCTGACGACGATAGAGCACTGGCTGGAGTCAGGGATCCACTTAGGCCTGCTGAACAAAAGTACCTTGTACTGTACCTGTAGCAGAGGATGCGTTGCTTCCTAGGCAATGTGCTCGTTCCGAAGGCGATGCACTAGGCCCACGGCACGCAGTGACAAGGATGTTCTGATCACGCAAAGGTGAAGATGTGTCAGTTCTGATCGGACTGCATGGGATGACTAAAGAAGCACATTAGGCCTCCAAGGGTCCAGGATGGGAATGGCACCACTGGGCAGGGCAGGCTCACATATGTCACAGTCTAGCTGCTGATGCAGGTAAGTTAGAATTCTTTTATGTCCCTCAGACTTCAGAAAACAGGAGACCAGTCAGCTGGCCCGTGAAGTCACTCTGGATTCTGGGGTAGAGAGATGCAGGTCCAGTCCTTCTCACTCCCAGGCAAGAGACAGCAGGTCATCACAGCAAAGCAGAACTCCAGCAGAGTGGCAGTCCATTGCAGTGGCAGTCCTTGTAGCAGCCCAGCAGTCCTTCTTCCTTGCAGAATATCCACAATTCTAAAAGTGGACTGAAGTAGTGGTGTCCATTACTTATAGACAGTTGTGCCTTTGAAGTTGCGTAGACTTCAAAGAGGGGTCTTTGAAGTGCACAGCGGTCTCCCTTCATGCCTTGGCTTCAGGCTAACTACAAGGGGTTATGCAACCCTTCTTGTGGGGACAGGACACAGCCTACTCAGACGTACTTGGGAGACTGTGCCCAGCTCCTCTCTCCCATCCAGCTCACCAGGATGGCCCATCTGGATATGGATTTGAAGCAGGGGAGACGTCAAAGAGTGGGTTTGAGGCACACAAGGTCCCCTTTCCGTACTGGTCTGTCTGCCAGTGTCCCAGTAAGGGGTTTGGCAGTCCATTGTGTGAGAACAGGCCACTAGCCTTTGAAATGTAAGTGTCAGCCCTCCAAACTTCCAGTCCATGAAGACCCATTTAGGATGCAGATGAGTGCAGGTGTGACTGAGTATCCTGTTGGTGTGGTTGTCTGGGTGAAATGCACAAGGGAGCTGTCAACCAGCCCAACCCAGATGCGGATTGGAGACAGGCTGTAAGGCATAGATGTATTTTAAGTGCAGAGAAATGCTCACTTTCTGGCATGTTACCCCCATTATCACTGTATGTATGTTTGTTTTTGCCCTTGTGTCACTGAGATCCTGCTAGGCAGGACCCCAGTGCTCATAGTGTATGCCCTGTATGTGTTCCCTGTGTGGTGCCTAACTGTATCACTGAGGCTCTGCTAACCAGAACCTCAGTGTTTATGCTCTCTCTGCTTTCTAAAATTGTCACTGCAGGCTAGTGACTAATTTTACCAATTCTCATTGGCACAAAGGTACACCCATATAATTCCCTTGTATATGGTACTTAGGTACCCAGGGTATTGGGGTTCCAGGAGATCCCCATGGGCTGCAGCATTTCCTTTGCGACCCATAGGGAGCTCTGACAATTATTACACAGGACTGCCACTGCAGCCTGAGTGAAATAACGTCCACATTATTTCACAGCCATTTTTCACTGCACATAAGTAACTTATAAGTCACCTATATGTCTAACGCAAGGACTTACCTCCACCAAATTTGGACAGAAGGGCCACTGTGGGAGACACTTGGACCCAGCTCCTGTGTTCCAGGGACCACGCTCGTCAAGATGAGAGGGGACCCAGAGGACCCGTGATGGAGTCTTTTGGAGCCTGCGTTAGCAGGGGGAAGATTCAGTCAACCCTGGGGAGATTTCTTCTTGGCTTCCAGTGCAGGGTGAAGGCAGACAGCCCTCAGAGCATGCACCACCAGGAAACAGTCGAGGAAGCCGGCAGGATGAGGTGCTACAATGTTGCTGGTAGTCATCTTGATACTTTGTTGCGGTTTTGCAGGTGTCCTGGAGCAGTCAGCGGTCGATCCTTGGCAGAAGTCGAAGAGGGAAGTGCAGAGGAACTCTGGTGAGCTCTTGCATTCGTTATCTGAGGAATAGCCACAAGGAGAGACCCTAATTAACCAGAAAAGGAGGTTTGGCTACCTAGGAAGGTGGATTGGCTACCAAGAGAAGGAAGAGCCTATCAGAAGGAGCCTCTGACGTAACCTGCTGGCACTGGCCACTCAGAGCAGTCCAGTGTGCCACAGACACCTCTGTTTCCAAGATGGTAGAGGTCTGGGACACACTGGAGGAGCTCTGGGCACCTCCAAGGGGAGGTGCAGGTCAGGGGAGTGGTCACTCCCCTTTCCTTTGTCCAGTTTCGTGCCAGAGCAGGGCTGGGGGATCCCTGAACCGGTGTACACTGCCTTATGCAGAGATGGGCACCATCTGTGCCCATCAAAGCATTTCCAGAGGCTGGGGGAGGCTACTCCTCCCCTGCCTTCACACCTATTTCCAAAGGGAGAGGGTGCTACACCCTCTCTCAGAGGAAATCCTTTGTTCTGCCTTCCTGGGCCAGGGCTGCCTGGACCCCAGGAGGGCAGAAACCTGTCTGAGGGGTTGGCAGCAGCAGCAGTTGCAGTGAAACCCCGGGAAAGGTAGTTTGGCAGTACCCGGGTTCTGTGCTAGAGACTCGGGGGATCATGGAATTGTCTCCCCAATGCCAGAATGGCATTGGGGTGACAATTCCATGATCTTAGACATGTTACATGGCCATGTTCGGAGTTACCATTGTGACGATATACATATGTAGTGACATATGTATAGTGCACGCGTGTAATGGTGTCCCCACACTCACAAAGTCCAGGGAATTTGCCCTGAACAATGTGGGGGCACCTTGGCTAGTGCCAGGGTGCCCACACACTAAGTAACTTAGCACCCAACCTTTACCAGGTAAAGGTTAGACATATAGGTGACTTATAAGTTACTTAAGTGCAGTGGTAAATGGCTGTGAAATAACGTGGACGTTATTTCACTCAGGCTGCAGTGGCAAGCCTGTGTAAGAATTGTCAGAGCTCCCTATGGGTGGCAAAAGAAATGCTGCAGCCTATAGGGATACCCTGGGTACCTCAGTACCATATACTAGGGAATTATAAGGGTGTTCCAGTATGCCAATGTAAATTGGTGAAATTGGTCACTAGCCTGTTAGTGACAATTTGGAAAGAAATGAGAGAGCATAACCACTGAGGTTCTGGTTAGCAGAGCCTCAGTGAGACAGTTAGTCATCACACAGGTAACACATACAGGGGCACACTTATGGGCACTGGGGCCCTGGCTGGCAGGGTCCCAGTGACACATACAACTAAAACAACATATATACAGTGAAATATGGGGGTAACATGCCAGGCAAGATGGTACTTTCCTACACACTGGAACACCCTTATAATTCCCTAGTATATGGTACCTAGGTGCCCAGGGTATTGGGGTTCCAGGAGATCCCTATGGGCTGCAGCATTTTTTCTGCCACCCATAGGGAGCTCAGACAATTCTCACACAGGACTGCCACTGCAGCCTGAGTGAAATAACATCCACGTTATTTCACAGCCATTTTACACAGCACTCAAGTAACTTATAAGTCACCTATATGTCTAACCCTCACTTAGTGACGGTCAGGTGCAAAGTTACTTAGTGTGAGGACACCTTGGCACTAGCCTAGGTGCCCCCACATTGTTCAGGGCAAATTCCCCGGACTTTGAGAGTGCGGGGATACCCTTACACACGTGAACTACATATAGGTCAATACCTATGTGTAGCTTCACAATGGTAACTCCGAACATGGCCATGTAACATGTCTAGGATCATGGAATTGTCACCCCAATACCATTCTGGTATTGGGGGCAAAATTCCATGCATCCCCGGGGCTCCAGCATAGTGCCAGGGTACTGCCAAACTAGTTCTCTGGGGTTTTCTCTGCAGCTACCGCTGCTGTCAACCCTTAGACAGATTTCTGTCCCCTCAGGCCTGGGCAGCCCAGTCCCAGGAAGGCAGAACAAAGGATTTCCTCTGAGAGAGGGTGATTTCCTCTCCTGACCTCTGGAAAAGATTTGAAGGGCACAGATGGTGACCTCCTTGCATAAGCCAGTCTACACCAGTTCAGGGATCCCACCAGTCCTTCTCTGGCTCGAAACTTGACAGAGGAAAGGGGAGTGACCACTCCCCTGACCAGCACCTCCCCAGGGGAGGTGCCCAGCGCTCCTCCAGTGTGTCCCAGACCTCTACCATCTTGAATGCAGAGGTGTGAGGGCACAATGGAGACCTCTGAGTGGCCAGTGCCAGCAGGTGACGTCAGAGACCCCTCTTGATACGCTCTTACCTGGTTAGGTAGCCAATCCTCCTCTGAGGGATATTTAGGGTCTCTCCTGTTGGTTTCTCGTCAGATAACGAATGCAAGAGCTCACCAGAGTTCCTCTGCACTTCTCTCTTTGACTTCTGCCAAGGATCGACCGCTGACTGCTCCAGGACGCCTGCAAAACCACAACAAAGTATCAAGACGATTACCAGCAACATTGTAGCGCCTCATCCTGCTGGCTTCCTCGACTGTTTCCTGGTGGTGCATGCTCTGAGGGCTGTCTGCCTTCACCCTTCCCTGGAAGCCAAGAAGAAATCTCCTGTGGGTCGACGGAATCTCCACCCTGCCAATGCAGGCACCAAACATCTGCATCACCGGTCCTCTAGGTCCCCTCTCATCTTGATGAGCGTGGTCCCTGGAACACAGGAGCTGGATCCAAGTGTCCCCGACAGTCCAGTCGCCCTTCTGTCCACATTTGGTGAAGGTAAGTCCTTGCCTTCCCACGCCAGACAGTAATCCTGTGTACTGCATGAACTGCAACTGCTAGGTTTTCTGTGCACTTTTGCAAGACTTCCTTCATGCACAGCACAGCCCAGGTCCCCAGCACTCCGTCCTGCATTGCCTTACTCGCTGAGTTCGACTCCGACTTCGTGGGACCCTCTTTTGTTGTGCTGAGAGTACCGCCGTGCTCAGATCTTCTGAACACCAGTTCAGGTACTTCTGCTGGTGTTGCCTGCTTCTGCATGGGCTTTCTGTGTTGCTGAGTTCCCCCTTTGTCTCCTCCTCCAAGGAGTGACCTCCTGGTCCTTCCTGGGCCCTGGCAGCACCCAGAATCTTCAACTGCGACTCTTGCAGCTAGCAAGGCTTGTTTGCAGTCTTTCTGCATGGAAACAACTCTGCATCCTCCAACATGCCGGGGAACATCATTTGACCAAAGGAGAAGTTCCTGGCACCTTCTATTGTTGCAGAATCTTTGGCTTCTTCCACCTGGAGGCAGCCCTTTTGCACCTTCATCTGGGGTTTAGTAGGCTCCTCCCCCCCCCTAGACACTTGTGTGGCTCTTGGGCTTGGTCCCCTTCCTTTGCAGGTCCTCAGGTCCAGAAATCCATCTTCAATACTTTGCAGTCAGTTGTTGCCTTTGCAGAATCCCCTATCTCGACTTTACTATCTTTCTGAAGTAGTAGGGAAACTTTACTCCTACTTTTCAGGGTCTTAGGGTGGGGTATCTTGGACACCCTTAGTATATTCATACACTCCCAGTGACCCTCTACACACTACACTAGGCCTGGGGTCCATTTGTGGTTTACATTCCACTTTTGGAGTATATGGTTTGTGTTGCCCCTAGGCCTTTTGTCTCCTATTGCATTCTATTGTGTTCTACAGTGTTTGCACTACTTTTCTAACTGTTTATTTACCTGATTTTGGTTTGTGTGTATATTTTGTGTATTTTGCTTACCTCCTAAGGGAGTATATCCTCTGAGATACTTTTGGCATATTGTCACTAAAATAAAGTACCTTTATTTTTAGTAACTCTGAGTATTGTATTTCTTATGATATATTGCTATATAAGTGGTGTAGTAGGAGCTTTGCATGTCTCCTAGTTCAGCCTAAGCTGCTCTGCTATAGCTACCTCTATCAGCCTAAGCTGCTAGAACACCTCTAATCTACTAATAAGGGATAACTGGACCTGGCACAAGGTGTAAGTACCACAAGGTACCCACTATAAGCCAGGCCAGCCTCCTACATTGGTGGTGCAGCGGTGGGATAAGTACTTGTAACTGCTTTACCACTTTGTCATTGGTGCTTTTCATAATAAAAACATATACCAAATACTTCAGAATATACACAGTAACCCAAACAGTTGAACTTTCCAACTCTAAAACATTCTACAAAGTTTTCAAAGGTTTGAAAACGTTTTTCTCTGTTCTTTTAAAAGTTCCAAAAACTGTTTTTATCTCTCTGCCCTAAACCTTTTCTATCATGTCTGCAGTAGAGCTTACTCCCACAGTTGTCCAGGCAACATATGGGAATCTAAACTTTAAATGTTTGAGGGGTCTCTGCATTGAAAGAGGTTTAGCAATTGGTAAGAATCCTACAAAAGATCTTCTCCTTAGCCTTCTCCTAGAAAGTGTACAGAACCAGTCTGGCCCATCCCAGGATCAGGAAGCAGAGGAGGGGGGGTACCTAGCCAGACTCAGAGGAGTCCCCTGAGGATGCTGGGGAGGGTTCTTCCAAGGACCTGTCAGCTAACAGGCCATCTAGTGACATTCGTAGTGGGAGGGGGTCACACACTAGTAGGGCATCTTTCACTCCTGAAGGCCAGGTTACTAGAGCCCAGCCAGTTAGGGACAGGTCTCTCCCTGCAAATTCCCACATTTCTTCTGTGTCTCACAATTCCCAAGCCTCCCACCCTGAGGATAACTTAATGGAAAGGGAACTTAGAATGCTGAGGCTGGAAGAGGCAAGGCTGAAGCTCAAACAGCAGCAGCTGGCCTTAGACAGGGAATCTCTGGATGTGGAAAGGGAAAGGCAGAGGTTGGGGTTAGTTCCCCATGGTGGCAGTAGCAGTGTTTTTGATAGTGATCCTGTTAGAGGGCAAGATTCCAGAAACCTGCATAAGATAGTTCCCTCTTACAAGGAGGGGGATGACATCAACACGTGGTTTGCTGCACTTGAGAGGGCCTGTATGGTACAGTTGGCCTCTCAAAGGCAGTGGGCTGCTATCTTGTGGCTATCTTTCACTGGTAAGGGTAGGAATAGGCTCCTTACTGTCAGAGAAAGTGATGCGAATAACTACAAAGTTTTGAAGGATGCACTCTTGGATGGATTTGGCTTAACCACTGAACAATACAGGATTAAGTTCGGAGACACCAGAAAAGACTCCTATCAAGACTGGACAGACTTTGTGGACTGTTCAGTGAAGGCATTGGAGGGTTGGTTACATGGCAGTAGGGTGACTGACTATGAAAGCCTGTATAATCTAATCCTGAGAGAGCATATTTTGAACAATTTTGTGTCAGATTTGTTGCACCAGTACTTGGTAGACTCAGATCTGACCTGTCCCCAACAATTGGGAAAGAAGGCAGACAAATGGGTCAGAACAAGAGTGAATAGAAACGTTCATACAGGGGGTGACAAGGATGGCAAGAAGAAGGATTGTAAGTCTTCTGACAAGGGTGGGGACAAAGATAAAAAACATTCTGAGTCTTCATCAGGCCCACAAAACTCCTCTGGGGGTGGTGGGTCCAAATCCTCTTCTCACAATCAGAAAAAGCCTTGGTGTTATTTATGTAAAGTAAAAGGCCATTAGGCAAGTGATGCCACCTGTCCAAAGAAAAACGCCAAGGCTCCCACCACCACAACACCAACTGCAACCTCTAGTGCCCCTAGTAATAGCAGTGGTGGTGGGAACTCTGCTACAAATAGCCAATCAAAGGGTTGTAGCTGGGCTCACTATTGGCATTGTAGTTGGGGTTGGTCTGGTTAGGGAGACCAGAGAGGCTGTTTTAGTCTCTGATGGTGGCATTGACTTTGCCACCTCGGTTGCTTGTCCCCTTCATATGGGTAAGTACAAGCAACTACCGCTAATTAATGGTGTTGAGGTTGAGTCCTACCGGGACACAGGAGCCAGTGTAGCTATGGTTATAGAGAAACTGGTTCACCCTTCTCAACACCTACTTGGTCAGCAGTACACATGACTGATGCTCACACTAACACACTTAGCCACCACATGGCTGTTGTGAATCTCAACTGGGGGAAGTTACTGGTCCAAAGAAAGTAGTGGTAGCCACTGAATTACCTGTAGATTGCTTACTAGGCAATGATTTGGAGACATTAGCTTTGGCTGAAGTGGAGTTGGAGGCTCATGCAGCGATGCTGGGCATTTCTGGGCATATTTTTCCTTTTACAAGGGCTCAGGCCAAAAAGCAAAAAGGACAGGGAAACGTGGATCCAGGAACAATGGACCAAGTGCTCCAAAAAACTAGGGGTAGAAAGGGTAAATCCTTGCCCACTATCCCTCCCTCACCAGAAGATACCCCTTTTGAGAAAGAGGAATCCTCTCCCTGTGCCGAACCTACACCAGATGAGATGGCAGCAGACACTGCTGAGCTTTTGGGTGCAGGGGGGCCTGCTAGGGAAGAGGTGAGTGTGGCACAGCAGACCTGTCCCACACTAGAGGATGTGAGACAGCAAGCTGCCAAACAGCAGAATGGGGATGTCAGTGACAGCCATAAGGTGTATTGGGAAGATAACCTCCTGTATACTGAATCAAGGGACCCTAAACCTGGAGCTGCCAGGAGATTGGTTATCCCTTTGCAGTACAGGGAGTTCCTTCTTGCCTTGGCACAAGGCATTCCTTTGGCTGGGCATTTGGGCCAAAGTAAAACTTGGGACAGACTTGTTCCCCTGTTTCACTTGCCTCATATGTCAGAGGACACAAAAGAGTTTTGTCGTTCTTGTGCCACCTGCCAAGCCAGTGGTAAGACTGGTGGCACTCCAAGGACCCCTTAATTCCACTTCCTGTTGATGGGGTGCCCTTTGAAAGGGTAGGGGTTGACATAGTTGCCCCCCTGGTCCCTACAACAGCTTCAGGCAATAGGTTTATCCTTGTCTTAGTGGACCATGCCACTAGGTATCCTGAAGACATCCCCTTAAGGACCACTACAGCTCCTGCAGTGTCAAAGGCCCTCCTGGGATTTTTTTCCAGGGTGGTCTTCCGTAAGGAAGTGGTGTCAGACAGAGGTAGTAACTTCATGTCTGCATACCTCAAAGCAATGTGGAAGGAGTGTGGTGTAACATACAAGTTCACTACTCCTTATCATCCACAAACAAATAGTTTGGTTGAGAGGTTTAATAAAACTCTCAAAGGTATGATAATGGGACTCCCTGAAAAACTCAGAAGGAGATGGGATGTCCTGTTACCTTGCCTCCTTTTTGGTTACAGGGAGGTACCTCAAAAAGGAGTGGGCTTTAGCCCCTTTGTACTCCTCTTTGGGCACCCTGTGAGACGTCCCCTTGCACTTTTTAAGGAGGTTTGGGAACAACCTTTAAAAGCTCCTAAACAGGACATTGTGGATTATGTACTTGGTCTAAGATCAAGAATGGCTGAGTACATGAAAAAGGTCAGTAAAAACCTTCAGGCCAGTGAGGAGCTGCAAAAGCAATGGCATGACCAGAAGGCTGTCCTGAACCAGTACCACCCAGGACAGAAGGTGTGGGTATTGGAGCCTGTGGCCACAAGAGCACTCCAGGACAAATGGAGTTGAGCCCATCTAATTGTAGAGAAAAAGTGTGAGGTTACCTACTTGGTAGACCTAGGCACTGCCAGGAGTCCCCTTAGAGTTCTCCATGTCAACCGCCTAAAGCCGACTATGACAGGGCTGATCTCAACCTGCTCACGGTAACTGATGAGGGACAGGAGGAAGAGAGTGACCCTCTCCCTTATATCTTCTCCACCACTGAAGCTGATGGCTTAGTGGAGGGAGTAGTACTTGCAAATTGTCTTACTGCTGAGCAGAAAGATAACTGTGTAAATCTTTTAAGTCATTTTTCTGAACTCTTCTCACTGATACCAGGTACCACTACTTGGTGTGAGCATACAATCAATACTGGAGACAGTTTACCTGTCAAAAGTAAGATTTATAGGCAGCCTGGCCATGTCAGGGACTGCATTAAACATGAGGTTCAGAAGATGTTGAACCCAAAACTGCATTTTCAACCATTGGATGGCACTATCAATTCACGTGATGCCCTTTGGTCTGAAAAATGCATCTGCCACTTTTCAAAGGATGGAGAGCAAAGTCCTGCAAGGGTTGGAAGCTTTTAGTGCAGCATATCTAGATGATATAGGTGTCTTTAGCTCCACCTGGGATGTCCACCTGGTCCACCTGTGGAAAGTTTTGGAGGCCCTGCAAAAGGCAGGCCTCACTATCAAGGTATCAAAGTGCCAGATAGGGCAGGGGAAAGATGTTTATCTGGGCCACTTGGTAGGTGGAGAACAGATTGCACCACTGCAGGGGAAGATCCAGACCATTGTGGAATGGGCTCCCCCTACAACTCAAACCCAGGTGAGAGCCTTTCTAGGTCTCACAGGGTACTATAGGAGGCTTATTAAGAATTATGGCTCCATTGCAGCTCCTCTTAATGACCTCACTAGTAAAAAGATGCCTAAAAAGGTATTGTGGACAGCTAGCTGTCATAAAGCTTTTGATGAGCTCAAACAGGCCATGTGCTCTGCACCTGTCCTAAAAAGCCCTTGCTACTCCAAAAAGTTCATAGTCCAGACTGATGCTTCTGAATTGGGGGTTTGGGGAGTGCTATCACAGCTCAATACTGAGGGCCAGGATCAACCTGTTGCTTTTATCAGCAGGAGGTTGACCCCTAGAGAAAAGTGTTGGTCTGCCACAGAGAGGGAGGCCTTTGCTGTGGTCTGGGCACTGAAAAAGTTGAGACCATACCTGTTTGGTACTCACTTTATTGTTCAGACAGACCACAATCTACTTTTGCTAAAACAAATGAAAGGTGAAAACCCTAAATTGTTGAGGTGGTCCATATCCCTACAGGGAATGGACTATACAGTGGGACATAGACCTGGGAGTACCTACTCCGATGCCGATGGACTCTCCAGATATTTCCACTTAGACAATGAACACTCATCTGGGCAAAGTTAGCCTTATGGTCCCTCGTTTGGGGAGGTGGGTTGTGTAGGAAAGTACCATCTTGCCTGGCATGTTATCCCCATTTTTTACTTGTGTGTATGTTGTTTTTGCCTGTGTCACTGGGCTCCTGCTAGCCAGGACCCCAGTGCTCATAGTTCTGGCCTGAATGTGTTCCCTGTGTGGTGCCTAATTGTATCACTGAGGCTCTGCTAACCAGAACCTCAGTGTTTATGCTCTCTCTGCTTTTAAAATTGTCACTGCAGGCTAGTGACTAATTTTACCAATTCTGATTGGCACACTGGAACACCCTTATAATTCCCTGGTATATGGTACCTAGGTACCCAGGGTATTGGGGTTCCTGGAGATCCCTATGGGCTGCAGCATTTCTTTTGCCACCCATAGGGAGATCTGACAATTCTTACACAGGCCTGCCAGTACAGCCTGAGTTAAATAACGTCCACATTATTTCACAGCCATTTACCACTGCACTTAAGTAACTTATAAGTCACCTATATGTCTAACCTTCACCTGGTGAAGGTTGGGTGCAAAGTTACTTAGGGCCAGATGTAGCAACCAGTTTGCGACTCGCAAACGGCAAAAATCGCCGTTTGCAAGTCGCAAACCGGAGTTTGCTATGCAGAAATGCATTTTGCGAGTCGGGACCGACTCGCAAAATGCATTTCAGAGTCGCAAATAGGAAGGGGTGTTCCCTTCCTATTTGCGAGTCGCAGTGGTATGCAACTCCGTACGCAGTCGCAAATGGAGTCGCAGTTACCATCCACTTGAAGTGGATGGTAACCCACTCGCAAACGGGAAGAGGTCCCCATGGGACCCCTTCTCCTTTGTGACTGGACCCCATATTACTTTTTCAGGGCAGGTAGTGGTCCAAGAGACCACTACCTGCCCTGAAAAAATTCCAAAACAAAAGGTTTCGGATTTTTTTTTAAGTGCAGCTCGTTTTCCTTTAAGGAAAACGGGCTACACTTGAAAAAAAAAAAACTGCTTTATTTACAAGCAGTCACGGACATGAAGGTCTGCTGACTACAGCAGGCCTCCATATCAGTGAGTGCCCATAGTTGCTATGGGGCCGCAATTTGCGGACCACATAGCGACTCGCAGAAGGTGTCTGTGACACCTTTCTGCATATGGTTTTGCGACTCGGAAATTGCGAGTAGCTCGGAGTCGCAATTTCCGAGTCGCAAAACCATGTTTTGCTACATCTGGCCCTTAGTGTGTGGGCACCCTGGCACTAGCCAAGGTTCCCCCACATTGTTCAGGGCATATTCCCCGGACTTTGTGAGTGCTGGGACACCATTACACGTGTGCACTATACATAGGTCACTACCTATGTATAGCTTCACAATGGTAACTCCGAACATGGCCATGTAACATGTCTAAGATCATGGAATTGTCACCCCAATGCCATTCTGACAGCTAGTCATCACACAGGGAACACATACAGGGCACATACTTATGAGCACTGCGGCCCTGTCTGGTAGGGTCCCAGTGACACATAGACTAAAGCAACATATATACAGTGAAATATGTAACATGCCAGGCAAGATGGTACTTCCCTACACAACCCCCCCAAACGAAGGACAATAAGACTAGCCATGACATGATGAGTCTTCATTGTCTAAGTGGAAATATCTGGAGAGTCCCTCTGCATTGGGGTGGGTACTCCCAGGTCTATGTTCCACTGTATAGTCCATCCCCTGTAGAGATATGGACCACCTCAACAATTTAGGATTTTCACCTTTCATTTTCAAAGTAGAGGTGTGTGGTCTGTCTGAACAATGAAGTGAGTGCCAACAGGTATGGCCTCAACTTCTTCAGTGCCCAGACCAGAGCAAATGCCTCCCTCTCAATGGCAGACCAACGCTTTTCTCTAGGGGTCAACCTTCTGCTGATAAAAGCAACTGGTTGATCCTGGCCCTCAGAATTAAGTTGTGATAAGACTGCCTCTACCCCTAATTCAGATGCATCAGTTTGAACAATGAATTTCTTGGAGTAACATGGGCTTTTTAGGACAGGTGCAGTGCTCCTCAAAAGCTTTCTGACAGCTAGCTGTCCACAATACCTTTTTAGGCATCTTCTTGCTAGTGAGATCATTAAGTGGGGCTGCAATGGAGCCATAGTTTTTAATGAATCTCCTGTGATACCCAGTGAGGCCTAGGAAGGCTCTTACCTGGGTCTGAGTTGTAGGGGGAACCCAATCCATGATTGTCTGGATTTTCTCCTGAAGTGGTGCAATCTTTTCTCCACCTACTAGGTGTCCCAGATAAACCACCTTTCCCTGCCCTATCTGGCACTTTGAAGCCTTGATAGTGAGGCCTGCCTTTTGCAGGGCCTCCAAAACTTTCCACAGGTGGACCAGGTGTTACTCCCAGGTGGAGCTAAAGACAGCTATATCATCTAGATATGCTGCACTAAAAGCCTCCAACCCTTGCAGGACTGTATTCGCCAACCTCTGAAAAGTGGCATCATTGTAAATTGGTAGTGCCCTCCTATAGTTGAAAATGCAGTTTTAGCTTTAGCATCGTCTGCCAATTTGATCTGCCAATACCCTGCAGTCAAATCAAAGGTACTTAGATACTTGGCAGATGCCAGTGTATCTATGAGCTCATCTGCCCTGGGTATAGGGTGAGCATCAGTTTTTGTTACCTGGTTGAGGCCTCTGTAATCTACGCAAAACCTCATCTCCCTTTTTCCATCTTTTGAGTGAGGCTTTGGTACAAGCACCACAGGAGAGGCCCATGGGCTTTCAGAATGTTCAACCACTCCTAGATCAAGCATTTTCTGAACCTCTTGCTTTATGCAGTCCCTGACATGGTCATGCTGCCTATAGATTTTACTATTGACAGGCAAGCTGTCTCCAGTATCAATTGTGTGTTCACACCAAGATGTGGTGCCTGGCACAGTTGAAAAGAGTTCAGAAAACTGTCCAAGGAGATTTATGCAGTTGTTGTTCTGTTCTGCAGTAAGACAGTCTGCCAAAACTACTCCCTCCACTAAAGCATCATCTTCAGTGGAAGAGAAGAGATCAGGGAAAGGGTCACTCTCTTCTTCCTGTTCTTCATCTGTTGCCATGAGCAGGGTGAGATCAGCCCTGTCATAGTAGGGTTTTAGGCGGTTGACATGAATCTCCCTAAGGGGACTCCTGGCAGTGCCTAGGTCAACCAAGTAGGTGACCTCGCCCTTCTTTTCAACAATTAGATGGGGTCCATTCCATTTGTCTTGGAGTGCTCTTGGAGCCACAGGCTCCAATACCCACACCTTCTGTCCTGGTTGGTACTGGATCAGAACAGCCTTCTGGCCATGCCATTGCTTCTGGAGCTCTTGGCTGGCCTGAAGGTTTTTACTGGCCTTTTTCGTGTACTCAGCCATTCTGGATCTTAGGCCAAGTACATAGTCCACTATGTCCTGTTTGGGAGCTTTTAAAGGTTGTTCCCAACCCTCCTTCACAAGTGTTAGTGGACTTCTTACAGGGTGCCCAAAGAGGAGTTGAAAGGGGATGAAGCCCACTCCTTTCTGGGGTACCTCCCTGTAAGCAAAAAGGAGGCAAGGTAACAGGACATACCATCTCCTCCTGAGTTTTTCAGGGAGTGCCATTATCATTCCTTTGAGAGTTTTATTAAACCTCTCTACCAGTCCATTAGTCTGTGGATGATAAGGTGTGGTGAATTTGTATGTTACACCTCATTCCTTCCACATAGCCTTCAAGTATGCAGACATAAAGTTGCTACCCCTGTCTGATACAACCTCTTTTGGGAAACCCACCCTGGAAAAGATTCCCAGGAGGGCTTTTGCCACTGCAGCTGTTGTAGTGGTCCTTAGAGGAATTGCTTCAGGATATCTTGTGGCATGGTCCACAACCACCAAGATAAACCTATTGCCTGAAGCAGTAGGAGGGTCAAGGGGGGCAACTATGTCAACCCCTACCCTTTCAAGGGGAACCCCAACCACAGGTAGTGGAATAAGGGGAGCCTTTGGTGTGCCACCAGTCTTGCCACTGGCTTGGCAGGTCACGCAAGACTTACACAAATCTTTTGTGTCCTCTGACATCCTAGGCCAGTGAAACAGGGGGACAAGACTTTCCCATGTTTTGATCTGGCCCAAATGCCCAGCCAAAGGAATGTCATGTGCCAGAGTTAGGAGGAACTCTCTGTACTGCAGGGGAATGACCAATCTCCTGGCTGCTCCAGGTTTTGGGCCCCTTGCCTCTGTGTACAAGAGGTTGTCCTCCCGGTAAACTCTATGTGAGTCACAGACATCCCCATTTTGCTGCTTGACAGCTTGCTGTCTGAGACCCTCTAATGTGGGACAGGATTGCTGTGCCACACTCAGCTCTTCCCTGGCAGGCCCCCCTCCACCCACAAACCACAAACTCAGCAGTGTCTGCTGCCAGCTCATCTGGTGAAGGTTCTGCACAGGGAGGAAATCCTTCTTCCTCAGAAGGAGAATCATCTGTAGAGGGAGGGATAGTGGGTAGGGATTTACCCTTGCTACCCCTAGCTTTAGGGATCACTTGGTCCATTGTTCCAGGATCCAAGTCACCCTGTCCTTTTTGCTTTTTGGCCTGAGCCCTTGTCAAAGCAAAAATATGCCCAGGAATGCTCAGCATTGCTGCATGAGCCTCCAACTCCACTTCTGCCCAAGCTGATGTCTCTAAATAATTTCCTAGTAGATAGTCTACTGGTAAATCTGAAGCAACCACAACTTTCTTTGGTCCAGTAACCCTCCCCCCAGTTGAGATTCACAACAGCCATGGGGTGGCTAAGAGTGTTGTTATGAGCGTCTGTCACTTGGTACTGGTGACCAAGAAGGTGTTGTTCAGGGTGTACCAGTTTCTCTATCACCATCATAACACTGGCACCTGTGTCCCTGTAGGCCTGAACCTCAACACCATTTATTAGGGGAAGTTGCTTGTACTTATCCATATTAAGGGGACAAGCAACCAAGGTGGCCAAATCAATGGCACCTTCAGAGACTAGCCTCTGTGGTCTCCCTAACAAGACCAACCCCAACTAAATTACCAAAAGTGAGCCCAGCTACTCCCTTGGATTGGCTATTAGTAGGTTTGCTCCCACCACCACTGTTATTACTAGGGGCACTAGAGTTTGCAGTAGGGGTTGTGGTAGTGAGAGGTTGGGTGTTTTTCTTTGGACAACTGGCATAATTTGTCCAATGGCCTTTTACTTTACATAAATAATACCAAGGCTTTTTTACTTGATTTGAAGAGGATTTGGACTCACCACCCCCACCAGAGGGTTTTTGTGGGCCTGATGAAGACTCATTTTTAGATTTGTCCCCACCCTTGTCAGAAGACTTGCCATCCTTGTCACCCCCTGTATGAACTTTTCTGTTCGCTCTTGTTCTGACCCATTTGTCTTCCTTCTTTCCTAATTCTTGGGGAGAGGTCAGATCTGAGTCCACTAGATATTGGTGTAACAAGTCAGACACACAGTTATTCAGAATATGCTCTCTCAGAATAAGATTATACAGGCTTTCATAGTCAGAAACTTTACTGCCATGTACCCACCCCTCCAAGGCCTTCACTGAACAGTCAACAAAGCCTATCCAGTCTTTTGAGGACTCTTTTCTGGTGTCTCTGAACATAATCCTGTATTGTTCAGTGGTTAAGCCAAATCCATCCAAGAGTGCATCCTTCAAAACTGCTAAATTGTTAGCATCACTTTCTCTAACAGTAAGGAGCCTATCCCTACCCTTTCCATTGAAAGATAGCCACAATATAGCAGCCCACTGCCTTTGAGGGACTCCCTGTACCATACAGGCCCTCTCAAGTGCAGCAAACCACTTGTTAATGTCATCCCCCTCCTTGTAAGGGGGGACTATCTTGTGCAGATTCCTGGAATCATGCTCTCTAACAGGATTACTATCAGGAATACTGCTGCTGCCACCATGGGGTCCAAACCCCAATCTCTGTCTCTCCCTCTCCAGATCTAGGGATTCCCTGTCTAGAGCCAGCTGTTGCTGTTTAAGCTTCAGTCTGGTCTCTTCCACCCTCAACTTTTTGAGTTCCCTTTCTAACATGTTGTCTTCAGGGTGAGTGGGTTGGGAATGCTTGGACACTGAGGACAAATTGGAAACAACAGAGGGAGATCTGTCCCTAACACCTTGGACTCCAACAACCTGGCCTCCAGGAACAAAAACATCCCTACTATGATGGGAGCTTCTATTACTACCAGCATTGCTCTGAGGTCTGCTGAGGGTCAGATTTGGAATAGAACCCTCCATACCTCCCTCAAGGGGTTCCCCTGAGTCAGAATGGGAGCTATCTACTAACTTCTCAGTTGAAGTGCCTGCTAGGGACTTATCATTCTCAATGAGCTTGTTAAACAGAAATTCTCTTGAAGGGTTCTTTCCTATCGCTAGACCTCTATCAATTCAGAGACTCCTTAGGCTCTTGAAGTTTAAATTGTCATAAGTAGTATTGACCAATTTAAGAGCAGTTCCTACATCAGGCATGATAAAAGAAGGTTTAGAGACAGTGAGAAGAGAGAAAAAGTTTCAGGACTTTTTAAAGAACAGAAAAAAACTTTTTCAAACTTTTAGTTTAGGAGTACTTTTCAGCACTTAGTAGAAAGTGTAAGGGAAGAAAAACAAAACTTTTTGGTTAGGTGTACAGACACTGAACTTGTTTTGTATATTATTCTCTTATGAAAAGTACAAAATGACAAAGTGGTAAGTAGTTACAAGTACTTATCCCACCGCTGCACAACCAATGTAGGAGGCTGGCCTGGCTTGTAGTGGGTACCAGAGGTACTTACACCTTGTGCCAGGTCCAGTTATCCCTTATTAGTGTAGAAGAGGTGTTTCTAGCAGCTAAGGCTAATAGAAGGTAGCAATGGCAAAGCAGCTTAGGCTGAACTAGGAGACATGTAAAGCTCCTATTATACCACTGGTGTCATATGCACAATATCATAAGAAAACACAATACACAGATATACTAAAAATAAAGGTACTTTATTTTTATGACAACATGCCAAAAGTATCTCAGTGAGAACCATCAGTATGACGATGAGAAATATACACAAGATATATGTACACAAACCAAAATTATGCAGTAAATAGCAAAAGGAAGTAATGAAAGCAATGTAAAGTTACAGTAGATTACAATAGGAGCACATAGGTATAGGGGCAACACAAACCATATACTCCAAAAGTGGAATGCGAACCACGAATGGACCCCAAACCTATGTGAGCTTGTAGAGGGTCGCTGGGACTGTAAGAAAACAGTGAGGGTTAGAAAAATAGCCCACCACAAGACCCTGTAAGGTAGGTGTAAAGTGCACCTACAAGCCCCAGAGAGCACAGAAGTCGTGATAGGGGGATTCTGCAAGGAAAACCAACACCAGCAATGCAACAACAGTGGATTTCTAGATCTGAGTACCTGTAAGACAAGGGGACCAAGTCCAATAGTCGCGACAGTGTCGAGAGTGGGCAGGAGCCCAGGAAATGCCAGCTGAGGGTGCAAGGAAGCTGCCACCAGATGGACGAAGCTTGGTGTTTGCAAGAACGAAGAGGACTAGAAAATTTCCCTTTGGAGGATGGATGTGCCACATCGTGAAGAAGCTTGCAGAGGTGTTCCCACACCGAAAGACCTTAAACAATCCTTGCTAGCTGAAAGGGTTGTGGTTAGGGTTTTTGGATGCTGCTGTGGCCCAAGAGAGACCAGGATGTCGCCACTTGGATGAGGAGACAGAGGGGGCGCCCAGCAAGTCAGGGAGCCCTCACAGAAGCAGGCAGCACCTGCAGAAGTACCTGAACAGGCACTTGGGAGAAGAGTGAACCAGAGTCCACGCGAAGTCAGAAAAGGGAGTCCCACAATGCCGGAGGACAACTCAGAAGGTTGTGCACTGCAGGTTAGAGTGTTGGGGACCCAGGCTTGGCTGTGCACGAAGGAAATCCTGGAAGAGTGCACAGGAGCCGGAGCAGCTGCAAATTACGCGGTAGGAAGCAATGCATTCTAGCGTGGGGAGGCAAGGACTTACCTCCACCAAACTTGGACTGAAGAGTCACTGGACTGTGAGAGTCACTTGGACAGAGTTGCTGAGTTCCAGGGACCACACTCGTTGTGCTGAGAGGGGACCCAGAGGACCGGTGATGCAGTCTTTTGTTGCCTGCGGTTGCAGGGGGAAGATTCCGTCGACCCACGGGAGATTTCTTCAGAGCTCCTGGTGCAAGAAGGAGGCAGGCTACCCCCAGAGCATGCACCACCAGGAAACAGGTGAGAAAGCCGGCAGGATGAAGCGATACAAGGTTGCAGTAGTCGTCTTTGCTACTTTGTGGTGGTTTTGCAGGCGTCCTGAGCAGTCAGCGGTCGATCCTTTGGCAGAAGGTGAAGAGGGAGATTCAGAGGAACTCTGGTGAGCTCTTGCATTCGTTATCTGAAGAATTCCCCAAAGCAGAGACCCTAAATAGCCAGAAAAGGAGGTTTGACTACCTAGGAAGGAGGATTGGCTACTAAGAGAGGTAAGAGCCTATCAGAAGGAGTCTCTGACATCACCTGCTGGCACTGGCCACTCAGAGCAGTCCAGTGTGCCAGCAACACCTCTGAATCTAAGATGGCAGAGGTCTGGGGCACACTGGAGGAGCTCTGGGCACCTCCCCTTGGAGGTGCAGGTCAGGGGAGTGGTCACTCCCCTTTCCTTTGTCCAGTTTCATGCCAGAGCAGGGCTGGGGGATCCCTGAACCGGTGTAGACTGGCTTATGCAGAGATGGGCACCATCTGTGCCCATCAAAGCATTTCCAGAGGCTGGGGGAGGCTACTCCTCCCCAGCCATCACACCTATTTCCAAAGGGAGAGGGTGTGACACCCTCTCTCAGAGGAAATCCTTTGTTCTGCCTTCCTGGGCCATGGCTGCCTGGACCCCTGGAGGGCAGAAACCTGTCTGAGGGGTTGGCAGCAGCAGCAGCTGCAGTGGAGACCCCGGAAAGGCAGTATGGCAGTACCCGGGTTCTGTGCTAGAGATCCGGGGGATCATGGAATAGTGACAGTTCCATAATCTTAGACATGTTACATGGCTATGTTCGGAGTTACCATTGTGACGCTATACATAGGTAGTGACCTATGTATAGTGCACGCGTGTAATGGTGTCCCCACACTCACAAAGTCCGGGGAATTTGCCCTGAACAATGTGGGGGCACCTTGGCTTGTGCCAGGGTGCCCACTCACTAAGTAACTTTGCACCCAACCTTCACCAGGTGAAGGTTAGACATATAGGTGACTTATAAGTTACTTAAGTGCAGTGGTAAATGGCTGTGAAATAACGTGGATGTTATTTCACTCAGGCTGCACTGGCAGGCTTGTGTAAGAATTGTCAGATCTCCCTATGGGTGGCAAAAGAAATGCTGCAGCCCATAGGGATCTCCTGGAACCCCAATACCCTGGGTACCTCAGTATCATCTACTAGGGAATTATATGGGTGTACCAGTATGCCAATGTGAATTGGTGAAATTGGTCACTAGCCTGTTAGTGACAATTTGGAAAGCAGAGAGAGCATAACCACTGAGGTTCTGGTTAGCAGAGCCTCAGTGAGACAGTTAGTCATCACACAGGGAACACATACAGGGACATACTTATGAGCACTGGGGACACATAGACTAAAACAACATATATACAGTGAAATATGGGGGTAACATGCCAGGCAAGATGGTACTTTCCTACACCATGACTATAGACTACTTCATTAGTACCTTTCAAACACTGGACTTCACTTCATGTAGCAAATGTCTTGCAAAATGCACTATTAGGCTATGATGCTCAAACTATTTCTTTGGAAGAGAGCCATTACCAGATCCTCCTCAAGGCTTTGCTTGCTTCTATTGCTCTCTCACTATAATTCATGGCACATTTTTGTGTGCCATAAATTTAAAACTTGACTAGCTGCTATGGGGTGATTGTTTCAAAGCACAACACTAATTCTTATAATGACAGAATAGAAACAAGCAAGATGCAATTTTTTTGAGTCACTTATAGTACTAAGGTATTATAGCAGAAGAGATAAAATGCATGTCCCTCTACATATTGATACTTTGAACGCATGAGTGTTTGCACTGTCCTTCACATATATTGATGAGGGGCTGTGCGAAAGTATTCCTTTTGGAGTAATCAAACCCATTTCTTTTGGACTGTTAGGGCTACTTTGTGACTCTGTGCACTGTGACCACGCTAATCAGACCGTAGTGAGTGTACTTTGACCCCTAAAATGTGGTAAAATTGGCTATCTCCTAATTGGCATATTTAACTTTCTCATAAGGCCATATTGTGTGGTGCATATATACACCATTGGCATGAAAAGTTAAATATCACCTGTGGTCTGCAGCATATACTGTATTGTACCACCCACTATTAAGACTGAGAAACATGGCTGAATGCGTACCAGTGTAGCCAGTCTGCTGCAGTCTAACCCTGCAGTCAGACCTATTAAAATAACCCTTTTTGACAGGGAAAAATGACTTTTTAAATATTAATATTAAATCTAAAGTAGATATTAAAGTATTAAATCTGCTAACTTGAGTTTGGTACTGTAGGAGGCTGGCCTGGTTTGTAGTGAGTACCAAGGGGTACTTACACCTTGCACCAGGTCCAGGTATCCCTTATTAGTGTAGAGGGGTGTCTAGCAGCTTAGGCTGATAGAAAATGGTAGCTTAGCAGAGCAGCTTAGGCTGAACTAGGAGACGAGTGAAGCTCCTACAGTACCACTAGTGTCATATGCACAATATCATAAGAAAACACAATACACAGATATACTAAAAATAAAGGTACTTTATTTTTATGACAATATGCCAAAGTATCTCAGTGAGTACCCTCAGTATGAGGATAGCAAATATACACAAGATATATGTACACAATACCAAAATATGCAGTAATAGCAATAGAAAACAGTGCAAACAATGTATAGTCACAATAGAATGCAATGGGAGCACATAGGGATAGGGGCAACACAAACCATATACTCTAGAAGTGGAATGCGAACCACGAATGGACCCCAAACCTATGTGAGCTCGTAGAGGGTCGCTGGGACTGTAAGAAAACAGTGAGGGTTGAAAAATAGCCCACCCCAAGACCCTGAAAAGTGGGTGCAAAGTGCACCTAAGTTCCCCAGAGAGCACAGAAGTCGTGATAGGGGAATTCTGCAAGAAAGACCAACACCAGCAATGCAACAACGATGGATTTCCAGACGAGAGTACCTGTGGAACAAGGGGACCAAGTCCAAAAGTCACGATCAAGTCGGGAGTGGGCAGATGCCCAGGAAATGCCAGCTGTGGGTGCAAAGAAGCTGCCATCAGATGGTAGAAGCTGTGGATTCTGCAAGAACGACAAGGGCTAGAAACTTCCCCTTTGGAGGATGGATGTCCCAAGTCGTGAAGAGTCTTGCAGACGTGTTTTCGTGCAGAAAGACTGCAAACAAGCCTTACTAGCTGCAAGGGTCATGGTTAGGGTTTTTGGATGCTGCTGTGGCCCAGGAGGGACCAGGATGTTGCCAATTGCATGAGGAGACAGAGGTGGCACCCAGCAAGACAAGGAGCCCACTCAGAAGCAAGCAGCACCTGCAGAAGTGCCGGAACAGGCACTACGAAGTGGAGTGAACCAGAGCTCACCCGAAGTCACAAAGTAAGGTCCCACGACGCCGGAGGACAACTCAGGAGGTCGTGCACTGCAGGTTAGAGTGCCGGGGACCCAGGCTTGGCTGTGCACAAAGGAAATCCTTGAAGAGTGCACAGGAGCCGGAGTAGCTGCAAAACACGCGGTTCCCAGCAATGCAGTCTAGCGTGGGGAGGCAAGGACTTACCTCCACCAAACTTGGACTGAAGAGTCACTGGACTGTGGGAGTCACTTGGACAGAGTTGCTGAGTTCAAGGGACCTCACTCGTCGTGCTGAGAGGAGACCCAGAGGACCGGTGATGCAGTTCTTTGGTGCCTGCGGTTGCAGGGGGAAGATTCCGTCGACCCACGGGAGATTTCTTTGGAGCTTCTAGTGAAGAGAGGAGGCAGAATACCCCCGCAGCATGCACCACCAGGAAAACAGTGGAGAAGGCGGCAGGATCAGCGTTACCAGGTCGCAGTAGTCGTCTTTGCTACTTTGTTGCAGTTTTGCAGGCTCCCAGCGCGGTCAGCAGTCGATTCCTTGGCAGAAGGTGAAGAGAGAGATGCAGAGGAACTCTGATGAGCTCTTGCATTCGTTATCTAAAGAATTCCCCAAAGCAGAGACCCTAAATAGCCAGAAAAGGAGGTTTGGCTACTTAGGAGAGAGGATAGGCTAGCAACACCTGGAGGAGCCTATCAGAAGGAGTCTCTGACGTCACCTGCTGGCCATGGCCACTCAGAGCAGTCCAGTGTGCCAGCAGCACCTCTGTTTCCAAGATGGCAGAGGTCTGGAGTACACTGGAGGAGCTCTGGGCACCTCCCAGGGGAGGTGTAGGTCAGGGGAGTGGTCACTCCCCTTTCCTTTATCCAGTTTCGCGCCAGAGCAGGGCTGGGGGATCCCTGAACCGGTGTAGACTGGCTTATGCAGAGATGGGCACCATCTGTGCCCATCAAAGCATTTCCAGAGGCTCGGGGAGGCTACTCCTCCCCAGCCCTGACACCTTTTTCCAAAGGGAGAGGGTGTAACACCCTCTGTCTGAGGAAGTCCTTTGTTCTGCCTTCCTGGGCCAAGCCTGGCTGGACCCCAGGAGGGCAGAAACCTGTCTGAGGGGTTGGCAGCAGCAGCAGCTGCAGTGAAACCCCTGAAAAGGCAGTTTGGCAGTACCCAGGTCTGTGCTAGAGACCCGGGGAATCATGGGATTGTCTCCCCAATACCAGGATGGCATTGGGGGGGCAATTCCATGATCTTAGACATGTTACATGGCCATGTTCGGAGTTACCATTGTGAAGCTACACATAGGTAGTGACCTATGTGCAGTGCACATGTGTAATGGTGTCCCCACACTCACAAAGTCCAGGGAATTTGCCCTGAACAATGTGGGGGCACCTTGGCTAGTGCCAGGGTGCCCACACACTAAGTAACGTAGCACCCAACCTTTACCAGGTAAAGGTTAGACATATAGGTGACTTATAAGTTACTTAAGTGCAGTGGTAAATGGCTGTGAAATAACGTGGGCGTTATTTCACTCAGGCTGCAGTGGCAGGCCTGTGTAAGAATTGTCAGAGCTCCCTATGGGTGGCAAAATAATTGCTGCAGCCCATAGGGATCTCCTGGAACCCCAATACCCTGGGTACCTCAGTACCATATACTAGGGGATTATAAGGGTGTTCCAGTATGCCAATGTAAATTGGTGAAAATGGTCACTAGCCTGTTAGTGACAATTTGTACAGAGAGAGCATAACCACTGAGGTTCTGGTTAGCAGAGCCTCAGTGAGACAGTTAGGCATCACACAGGGAACACATAAATATAGGCCACAAACTTATGAGCACTGGGGTCCTGGCTAGCAGGGTCCCAGTGACACATAACAAACATACTGAAAACATAGGGTTTTCACTATGAGCACTGGGCCCTGGCTAGCAGGATCCTAGTGAGACAGTGAAAACACCTGACATATACTCACAAACAGGCCAAAAGTGGGGGTAACAAGGCTAGAAAGAAGCTACTTTCTCACAGGTACCAGCTATAAAAATTATTCAACCACCTATTTTTAATATTTATTAACAGAATCCAATTTGTTTGTAAAGGTGGATTTTTAGAAAACATTTAGGAAACATGACTGTTAGAAAGTGACCTTTCTCTTCCTGAAAGCTAATTTGCATTAGCTCTCCAGTGGCTGCCCAGTGAGTACTTGGTCTTATTGCAGTGTGACAATTGCTCTCAGAGCAGGGACTGAAGCCTGGATGTGATGAAGTGTTTTTAGTCTTGTGGATGGAAGACCAGTTAGGTTTGGCCCGAGAACTTTATGAAGTTGCAAAGGGCCCTGCACTTTCACCAATAAATATAAGGTGAGACCTGAGTAAGGTCAACTTTTGTTCCGTCCGTCAGACTGGCAACAAACCTTGTGAAAGGAGATATATCCCAAGAACCAGTTTTGAGTGATCTCAGTTCCCTGGCCACACAACTGGGTGGGTACATGGTCTCTGCACAAGGTATGAAGAGTTTCTCTATTTTTATTTATATTTGGAAGGTACACTGTGGAATTATTTTCAATAGGACAAATAGGAACGGCTTCAAAAAAGAGTTGGCTTGCCCGTGGGTACTTTCACCCTATTGGTTAAGGAGGAGCCAGGAATTTACCGCTCCCACTCGCAATTGCTAACCATAAATCCGGCACCCCAAGGCACTGTCCTCAGAACATTCTTTAAAACTGTGAAAAAACAGAATAATGACTGCACCTGATCTCTGAGACCTGTAAGGATACATAAAGGACTGGGCCTGGTACCAGTTGTACCCAGTACAAAGAAGTGGACTCCAAGTGTCAGTTGGCTGTCTTATTGTATGATGTCAGGGATACAAGCTGCAAGAGGTGTTTTTCCTAAAGTGTCCAGGTGAGCAGTAGTAACTGGACCCTGCTGGTGGCCTTTGCTGGAATGATAATTGTCTTCCGAGTGTTGTTCCTAAGGTCCTGGGACCATCAGCTGTATAAAACGCACTTCTAACAATTCTGAACATTTGGACAAATAAAATATTTGGACTCTGGACCGCCAGAGAACTAAGATCAACATCCCAAGCCAGTTATTTTGCTGGGCTGAAGAAACATGTTTCACCTACTTGGAGCTTCTCCACAGCACCAAATCCATTTCAGTAGACCTTGGGTGACAAGGTATTTAGTCTCATAAAACTCATCATTGGTTATAGCCTGCAAGGTTGTCCTGCTGTGTTGATGGAGGATTCTAAGCTCTGAAAAAGAGACTAAGGCCCATATTTATACTTTTTTAGTGCTGCATTTGTGTCATTTTTTTTACGCAAAGGCAGTGCAAAATTACAAAATACAATTGTATTATGTAAGTTTGCGCCACTTTTGCATAAAAAAATGACGCAAATGCGGTGCTAAAAAGTATAAATATGGGCCTAAGTGCGAATGAAGAACTCTTCACCAGGCAAAGGCTTAAAAAGCTGATTCAAAGTCTTCCCTGGACTCAAAAGTTGAATTTTCTCACCTGGGTCATATCTTACTAAAACCAATGGCTTCAGCAGGATCTCTTTAAATGGTTATATGAATTCTAGAGAACATACTCAGATATAGTTTGCAACTGTGCCTCACTGAAGGATTTTGACTTCAATTTCAGAGTTCCAAAGTCCCAAGGTAAAATCTCTGAACAGGTTGAACCTGATTGATATATCCAATGTGCGCTCCATCACTATTGGCCTGAAAACGTGCCTAGGTCCTGATGCACCACAACCATTTTCTATCATCAGCGGTTAGTGCTTTTTGGCTCTACTTTCCTTAAATGTGGACTACAAGAAGGCCCTTAGAGCATGTGAGACAGCCGTCAAGGTAAAAATCACATCCCGGAATGCAGAGATTGAGGATTCCCAAGAAGAGGAGGGGCCAAGGGATAACCTTACCCAAAATGGATTTTCTGATGCACCATTCAGGGCTGAGAGTGCTGTCGGCTCTAACAGCCATTTCCTAATCACTTCTGAGCTGGCCATCCACTAGCTCGAGTACAGTGGCAAGTAGTCAGCAAAGGAGCTTCAGGCCAACCTGGCAGTCGTAGCCCTGGAAAAGAAGAATCTTGTACTGAAAGAAAAGAACCTGGCCTTGGAGGAAGAAAAGGTCCAATTTGGACTCTGGCTTTCTAATACAGGTGATGTAATAGTAAGGATTCTGCTGGAGCCCCACCCACCCCTCACTTGCCAAAGAGTATTATTGTGCCTGGTTATGTGGAGGGAGATGACATTGACAAATGGTTCACCTGTGATGAAGCAGCATGAATACACAGCTTAGATAAGTGATACTGGGGAGACGTTTTGTGGAAACTGGTACCCTCACTAGGGAAGGGTACCCTCCTTACTGTACAGGAAGAGATAGCCGACTCATACAAACATGTGAATGATGCACTAGTGCAGATGCTTGGTCTTACACCTGAGGAACGTTTGAAGAAATTACATGGACCACACAAAGAAGGACAACAGTCCTTGGATAACTTTGTTACAGTCCAACTGAAAGCAATGGAAAGCTGGGTGAAGGGCAATACAGTTGATGGGCTATATAAAACGTTGGCTGGTAATGTGTAAATGTCTGGTCCCAGGCAGCTTGGTAAGTTGTGTATACAAAATCTGAGGGGTGATTCTGAGAAAGCATATTCAGTGTTTTCACAGGGGAAAGAGGGGATTGTTCCTTTAGGTACTATGGCAGAAGTAGGCCCAGGAAAAACAAAGGTTTGAACTGAAGCCCATTTAGCCTCTGTTGGTGGGGTGGATATTAAAGCCATGGAAACTGTAATTTCCCATTAAGATTATGTAGTTCTGCCGTGTTTAGTACCTATGAGACTGTAGTGATCAATCCTCTTTAATGGTAAAGTTGGATTCATTGTTACACTTGCTGCTCTTACCCTGTGTGTCTGCAGCCTGCCTCTGATCACTTGTCTGGGATGGGTGACAGCTGGGCTTTGTGTATTCCCTCTAGACAGCTTCACACTGTGGGAGTTTATGTGGGACTTAATGGTCTCTGATGAGCCTCCAGGACAGGATAGGAGGGAGGAGCTGGCCACAGTCTCACACTTGCACAAGAACTGACTGCATAGTCCCCTGGAGTGAGTCTGGAGCCAGGCCACAAAGGTAGGACCTCTGTATACTTCAAATACATCCCCCCCACCTCAGAGGCACCACAAGGTATAAGAACTGGATCTTACTGGAACCATACCACTTTAGTATACTTCTGGACGGATGTATACCCTGCCAGAAAGAAGGACTGCTCTGCTTATACAAGTATTGACACTGTGCTGGACTTCTGCTCTGGAAGAACTGCTGCCTAGCTGTGCTGACCTGCTGCCTGCGTCCCTCGTTTCATGGGTGAGAAGCACTGGACCTGAAACTCTCCAACCCAGAGTGACTCCAAGGGCCAGCTGACTGGTTTCCTGATTTGATGTCCCAGGGGCATAAAAGACTTCCAACCAACCCAACTGGACTCTGCCAGCTGTGAAGCTGATTTGCCCAGTGGTGCCACCTCAGTCCTGGACAGTTGGAGGTAGATCTTCAGGCACTTCTCCAGCAGAACCCAGCACCTCTGTCTTTGCATTAGCAGAACTGGGGAAACTCCACCATTGCATGGATAAAACCAGCACATCACTTTCAGGACCAGCACTGGGACATTTCCTTTGATGCACTCTCCTGCTTCTCCGTCAGCGACAGCCTTCATGATGCAGCCAAGCCAAACTCTGCATCGTAGCCACTGCACTCATATGAATCATCGCATTGCCTCAACATCAATGAGGCTGCCTCCTGCACCCAAACTCTAATGCTTCTTGGCTCCAACGCATTTCCACCACTGTATGGGGAACTTCAATGCATCTCCTCGACTGCATGGGAAATTGCGAAACATCTCCTCAACAGTGTCGTTCGGAACCACCACAAAGCACCCACGTTAGGATTTTAAGGTACATTGCTTCAGTAGACCCTCCTGGATCCCCTGGCTGTCCTGTGCTCTATCGTGGTCGACCTCAACCTTTGACTTTTTCCTGGTCCTGTGTGACAAGATAGGCCCAGTTGGTGCTTTTGACATCTAAGCACTTTTCTATAGTTCAATTTTTATAAATTCATAACTCAAGTTATAATTATTGGATATTTGTTGTTTTGGTCTTGTTCTATTTATTAAAATAAGTTCTATTTTTCTAACCAGATGGGGAATCTTTTTGTATAGAGTTTTCACTGTTTTACTGTTTGAATTGTTGCACCAATGCTTAATGCATTACCTCTTAAGTTCAGCCTGACTGCTGTGTGCCAAACCTCCATGTGATGAGCATAGGTTAATTTAGGGTGTGTTTGTGACTTACCCTTATTATGATTATGGTTCCTGCTTGCTAAGGCTTCATACTTCTGGTAACAAGAAAGCCCAATCCTAACACCATGTCAATTGCTTGAAGCTCCACTGTTATAAGATAGGCTTGGCCATGTGATGGTGACCGATGGAGGGGAAGAGAAGGAAAGTTAACGTCTCTCATATATCTTGCCCCGCAATGCTAAAAATGGTTCTGTGGAGGGAGTAGTGTTTTCCCATACAATGCAAGAGCAGCAGCACAGGGACTGTTGTCAAATGTTGCATCAGTTTGCTGGACTGTTCTCCCCGAGATTTGGACTGTCCCAGTGGTATGTCCATGACAATGACATGGGTGACAACTTACCTGTCAGTCAGTCAGTCAGTAATCACTTTATTTGATATAACACAGTAAGTCATAAAAGCACATGTGTAGGAAAGTACCATCTTGCCTGGCATGTTACCCCCACATTTCACTGTATATATGTTGTTTTAGTCTATGTGTCACTGGGACCCTGCCAGGCAGGGCCCCAGTGTTCATAAGTATGTGCCCTGTATGTGTTTCCAGTGTGATGCCTAACTGTCTCACTGAGGCTCTGCTAACCAGAACCTCAGTGGTTATGCTCTCTCTGCTTTCCAAATTTGTCACTAACAGGCTAGTG
The DNA here is from genome assembly GCF_031143425.1 of Pleurodeles waltl. Taxonomy (NCBI): domain Eukaryota; kingdom Metazoa; phylum Chordata; class Amphibia; order Caudata; family Salamandridae; genus Pleurodeles; species Pleurodeles waltl. The sequence continues at coordinate 1,025,022 of NW_027150407.1, read as the reverse complement.
ACTAAATTTACCATTTCACATTGGCATACTGGTACACCCATATAATTCCCTAGTATATGGTACTGAGGTACCCAGGGTATTGGGGTTCCAGGAGATCCCTATGGGCTGCAGCATTTCTTTTGCCACCCATAGGGAGCTCTGACAATTCTTACACAGGCCTGCCACTACAGCCTGAGTGAAATAACGTCCATGTTATTTCACACCCATTTACCACTGCACATAAATAACTTATAAGTCACCTATATGTCTAACTTTTACCTGGTGAAGGTTAGGTGCAAAGTTACTTAGTGTGTGGGCACCCTGGCACTAGCCAAGGTGCAGCCACATTGTTCAGGGCAAATTCCCTAGACTTTGTGATTGCAGGGACAGCATTACATTACACGCATGCACTATACATAGGTCACTACCTATGTACAGCGTCACAATGGTAACTCCGAACATGGCCATGTAACATGTCTAAGATCATGGAATTGTCACCCCAATGCCATTGTAGCATTGGGGGGACAATTCCATGATCCCCGGGTCTCTAGCACAGAACCCGGGTACTGCCAAACTGCCTTTCCGGGGTCTCCACTGCAGCTGCTGCTGCTGCCAACCCCTCAGACAGGTTTCTGCCCTCCTGGGGTCCAGGCAGCCCTGGCCCAGGAAGGCACAACAAAGGACTTCCTCTGAGAGAGGGTGTAACACCCTCTCCCTTTGGAAATAGGTGTGAAAGCTGGGGAGGAGTAGCCTCCCCCAGCCTCTGGAAATGCTTTGATGGACACAGATGGTGCCCATCTCTGCATAAGCCAGTCTACACCGGTTCAGGGATCCCCCAGCCCTGCTCTGGCGCGAAACTGGACAAAGGAAAGGGGAGTGACCACTCCCCTGAGCTCCTCCTGTGTGTCCCAGACCTCTGCCATCTTGGAAACAGAGGTGTCTGTGGCACACTGGACTGCTCTGAGTGGCCAGTGCCAGCAGGTGACGTCAGAAGCTCCTTCTGATAGGCTCTTACCTCTCTTGGTAGCCAATCCTCCTTCCTAGGTAGCCAAACCTCCTTTTCTGGCTATTTATGGTCTCTGCTTTGGGGATATCACCAGATAACAAATGCAAGAGCTCATCAGAGTTCCTCTGCATCTCCCTCTTCACCTTCTACCAAAGGATCGACCGCTGACTGCTCAGGACGCCTGCAAAACCGCAACAAAGTAGCAAGATGACTACTAGCAACCTTGTATCGCTTCATCCTGCCGGCTTCTCGAATGTTTCCAGGTGGTGCATGCTCAGGGGGTAGCCTGCCTCCTCTCTGCACCAGGAGCTCTGAAGAAATCTCCTGTGGGTCGACGGAATCTTCCCCCTGCAATAGCAGGCACCAAAAGACTGCATCACTGGTCATCTGGGTCCCCTCTCAGCACAACAAGCGTGGTCCCTGGAACTCAGCAACTCTGTCCAAGTGGCTCCCACAGTCCAGTGACTCTTCAGTCGAAGTTTTGTAGAGGTAAGTCCTTGCCTCCCCACGCTAGACTGCATTGCTGGGTACTGCGTGATTTGCAGCTGCTCCGGGTCCTGTGCACTCTTCCAGGATTTCCTTCATGTGCAGCCAAGCCTGGGTCCCCGACACTCTAACCTGTAGTGCACAACCTTCTGAGTTGTCCTCCAGCGTCGTGGGACTCCCTTTTGTGACTTCGCATGGACTCCGGTTCACTCTTCTTCCAAGTGCCTGTTCAGATACTTCTGCGGGTGCTGCCTGCTTCTGTGAGGACTTCCTGACTTGCTGGGCACCCCTTCTGTCTCCTCATCCATGTGGCGACATCCTGGTCCCTCCTGGGCCACAGCAGCATCCAAAAACCTCTACTGCGACCCTTGCAGCTAGCAAGGCTTGTTTGTGGTCTTTCTGTGTGGCAACACCTCTGCAAGCTTCATCGCGACGTCGGACATCCATCCTCCAAAGGAAAAGTTCCTTGTCCTCTTCTTTCTTGCAGAACTCCAAGCTTCTTCCAACAGGTGGCAGCTTCCTGGGCTCCTGCCCACTCTCGACACTGTTGCGACTATTGGACCTGGTCCCCTTGTCTTACAGGTACTCAGGTCCGGAAATCCACTGTTGTTGCATTGCTGGTGTTTTTTCTTCTTGCAGAATCCCCCTATCATGACTTCTGTGCTCTCTGGGGGTAGTAGGTGCACTTTACACCTACCTTACAGGGTCTTGTGGTGGGCTATTTTTCTAACCCTCACTGTTTTCTTACAGTCCCAGCGTCCCTCTACAAGCCCACATAGGTTTGGGGTCCATTTGTGGTTCGCATTCCACTTTTGGAGTATATGGTTTGTGTTGCCCCTATACCTATGTGCTCCTATTGCAATCTACTGTAATTTTACACTGCTTGCATTACTTTTCTTGCTATTACCTGCATAATTTTGGTTTGTGTACATATATCTTGTGTATATATCTTATCCTCATACTGAGGGTACTTACTGAGATATTTTTGGCATATTGTCATAAACATAAAGTACCTTTATGTTTAGTACTTCTGTGTATTGTGTTTTCTTATGATATTGTGCATATGACACCAGTGGTATAGTAGGAGCTTTACATGTCTCCTAGTTCAGCCTAAGCTGCTTTGCCATAGCTACCTTCTATCAGCCTAAGCTGCTAGAAACACCTCTTCCACACTAATAAGGGATAACTGGACCTGGCACAAGGTGTAAGTACCTCTGGTACCCACTACAAGCCAGGCCAGCCTCCTACATTCATGAATGTAAACAGTTCAGTAAACTCGCCTCAAATAAAGTACATCACATTTCATGAGGAGGGAAACACCCCTGCTAAAAATCAAGATAAATAAAAACAATCATTGCAACTGGATGAAGGATGAAGGTGAAATAAAGCAAACCTTTTTTAAATAAAATTCATCGTCAGAAAGAGGGGATGTATAAACTTATGGTGTAAGCTAATAAATTTAGGGCCAATAAAAACAGTATGTAAAGTGTCCAGTGCAGTAGCCATTTCACTTGTGCAGACTGCAGGCGCAGATGGTTTGTGCCAGCCAGCTATAACCTGGGGGGAAGGCTCAAATGAAAATAGGACAAAAGACACCTGTGGAAAACTGGCATACCAAGCATTAAATGCACTCTGTTTTATATGAGAATTTCACCATAGCATAATGTGAACTTGCTATGCGAATAGCACACTTTTAAACAGCATGTGTTCATCCATTTTTCCTTGCGCATTAGCATTGAAGGCCTCCTTAACCCACAAGACATCTGCTTCAGAAATTTGATCTGGGTCAGAGAAAAGCTCTGGTCTACCAATTTCAAACAAATTACTTTTGACATAATACAGCCAGGGGATAAGATGATAATAGTCCAAACCCAGACAACTAACTTATCAAAAATAACATTTACATTTTGTCAGAAAAGATAAGGGACAGCTTCAGAGAAAGTGTTCACAATGTTGTCCGGGGAGAGAGATTGAGCCCTCCAGTAATCTCAGATTCAGCCTGCTTTGGATGGTACCCAAGGCTACCCCCAAAGGGGAATCACAGAAGTGGGGTTCTGTGGGTTCTGTGTGGACTTCAGGTCACTTAGTGACATTTGACATGCACCCCATTCCCAATACTGATAGGGTAATTGACTGTTTAAAAGCTGCCAAGTATCACAGTACTTTTGACCTGATAATTGGGGACTGGCAGATTGCCCTTACTGAGAGTACCAAGGAGAGGTTAGAATTTTGATCTCCTAAAGTCCACTTCCAATTCACATTAATGCCCTTTGGATAGGCCCCTTCCACCTTTCAGAGTTTTGTCCACTGTGTACTGTCAGGACTGGACACTGTAAGTTCAGCATACGTAGATGAATTTGCTATTTTTAGCTCCAGCTGGCAAGAACATCTGGCTCACCTCTGGGAAGTGATTGAGACTTTGCACAAGGCAGGACTGACTATCAAGGCCAACAAGTGCCAGATAGGGCAGGGGTCTGTAGTGCACCAAGTTCGTACGGCACATGTACAGCCTCTCCAGCCCAAGATCCAAACCATTATAGCTTGAGAGCCTGCCAAAAGCCAGATGCAGATCAGATTTTTCTGGGTCAAACATGATACTACAAGGGGGTTGTTAAAGTATATTGCACTATTGTGAAACCCTTGACAAAGCTGACTTCTAAAAAGCAATCCAAGAAGCTCATGTAAATCAAGAAGTGTCAGAAGTCCTTTGAAACTCTGAAAGAGGGATTGTGCACTGCACTCATCCTAGAGGCATCTGAGTTCAGCAAGGAGTTTGCTGTTCAAACAGATGCTTCAGAACATGGTATTGGGGCAGTGTTATCGCAGCTTAATGATGATGGGCAGGATCAACCCGTCACCTTTATCAGAAGGTAGCTCACGGAGATGAGAGTGAAGAATCAAAAACAGTTGAGGTAGTCCACTTCCCTGTAGGACATTCACTTAAAACTGCGCATAGCCTTGGAACTGACCACTCCAATACAGGTGGCCTTTCCAGGTTCTTCTGCTTAGATGAAAACTGCCAAGGGAATTTACTGAATTGTTCCTCACTCCCATTTCGTTGAACTGATGCTGCTGGTTTTGTGACCATGTGCACTGGAATACTGATACTCACGTCCCAGTGTATATTCTTTGACCCATTCAATATGGCCGTAGTATATTGTGCAGAAATACACCCATGGATTGGGAAGTTAAATATCGCTTTGTGGGCTGCAGCACTTGTTGTGCCATCCAGTAGTGTGACAGAGGACAGTGTGAAGCCCAACTGTTGCAGTTCAAATCGTCCCTTCCAAATATTATTAGCTCTCCCCTATGTAGTCTTTGTAGCCCACAAAGTAGGAATTTTGGCACTTAAAAGTGCGACATGTAGAAATTTAATGTTATCAGGTCTCTTCAATGACAAGGCCTCAAAAGCTATTTTCACGGCGAAAGGCTTTGACTGTCCTATGAAAGAACAGAGTACAGATTAAAATATTCATTCTGCTATTTTGATTTTGGAACGAGCTAGAAAAATAATACAATCACTATGTTTAGTAATAACAATCCAATGTAATGGTAAAGTTGAACTTTAAAAAAAAACTCTTTAAGAAAAGTGACTTTTAGAAAGTTAGTTTCCCTGCCTCAGGCTCCTGTAGGTTAACTTGCATTAGCTGTCTAGCTGCTGCCCAGTCAGTACTTGGCCTTATTGAAGTGCAGAAACTGCTTCCAGAGCAGGGACAAAGGTCAAGTGTTTTGAGGTGTTTTATTTCTCCTGGCAGGAAGACCAGTTAAAGTGGATCCAGGAACCTCATTAACTTGTGAAATGGCCTGCCCTTTCACAAGTAAATGCAAATTGAGAGTTGGGTAAGGCCAACTTGTATCCCCCCAGTCAGTCTAGCACTAAGCACAGTTGGAGGGCATCTATCCCAAGACCACAGAAAAAAGGACTGATCATTCCCCTAGCCACACTTCTGGATGGGCACCCAGACTCCCCAGCCTCTGACTGACAAGTAGAAATGATGGTTTCCCAAATTATAATATCCTGGTTATGTAAAACAGAAGAAACTATGGCAACATAACTTTTTCTATTTAAAGACCATAAAGGTGTCTCATCACACACAACAAATACAATGCAACAGTAGTTTGAAATGTATATGTAATGCTTATAAATTATTAGAGTTAGTTAATTAAAACAAGGGTAATCGATTTCCTGTGGGAGTTCTTTACCAGCCTTGAAAATGTTTTGAACAATGCAGTAAAAACAGCAAGAGAAAGCTTTAGGAAAACAAAATGTTCTTTTCATGTCAAAGATAGTAACTCCTTCCAGATATATTCATCGCAATTAGGTGAATCAGCTTTGTCAAGTTCAGAAAATGTTGAGTAGGAAATGAAGCAGATTACAGGCCTATTGATTGGTAAACATTCCTGATCCAAGAATGTCCTGTCCTCACTCAGAGACACCTAGCAATTTCCTATATGAATTAACTGGCCTTTTAAAAGTATGTTTTGAGGTGGTTATGCACAGTTGAGTTGTTCGAGTAAAAGTGAAAAATCAACCCATATTAATAACACTTTGCCCCGGTTTGCATTACAAAACTGGTGCAAAGCAGAACAAATTGTTGAATTTGGATTTATGTTCCAGAGCAGAACTTGTTTTGCACTGGAAAGTAGCCGTCTGGTAACACAAAATAGTGTTAATTTGTACTACTTTGCATGAATAGGGCATGCCATGGGTGATACATGGGCGTTTCCATGCAGCCACCCATGGTTTTTGATGCAAACCCAATCCACTAAAAAAAGTGGACAGGGCTATGTGCCAAAAATGTACACCTCGTTGACCAAGGTGTAACATTGGAGAACAGCTTTCCTTTCTTCAAACTTTTCCAACTTCGCATATGTATTGTCATGGACACCACAAATACAAACTTGTAAACGTTTTAAGCTATGTCTAAGCAGAGTATTTCACACAGCAAGGGTACAAAATAAATGTATGTAAGACATCAGAAACACACCCTTGCACCATGTGCAAGGGTGTGTACTTGGTTCATGGCATCCTATACTGTGACAACGCAGAGGGAAAGGAATAAAGCACCCAATGTACATATACAAGGGGCTGTTCTGCTCTCTCCCTCTCATGCAATGGAGTGCAGTGCAGCAGCTTTGATTGTTGTGCCTCAACCCGTGATAAATGTGTAATTTTTGGCCCAGTGTGTTTTGCATAGAAACAATTGAAAAACCATCTATCCCTGGAAGTGAGTTAAACTTTAATTAAACTGGCCAAGCGGTCGAACAGTTAAGCGGACCAGAGACATTCTTCTAATGAATAAATGATTTCAGCTTGCCGTGCACCACCTGTCAGGCCAGGGGAGATTTTTTACAACTAAGGGCCTGATTTTGTTTTGGTGGACAGGTATCCCTTCCACTGCCAAATATAAATACCATAGGAAATAATGGGATTTATGTTTCGAAGTATGGAATATGTGCCACAGTTGTGAAAGAATGACCCACCTGCCGAAACCTAAAACAAACTCTAAGCTGGTTGGCAGTAGACAAATCGCTCAACTGGATTCCAGGAAAATATGGATCTTTGTGGTTTGTTCTGGCGTGGGTGGGTGATTTTGGCTTACTAGACCGTTTTGCGCCCTTTTGCGCCCTGTTGACTGATGTGGGGGAGGAAGGAGAAAAACAAAGAGATCCTGTCATCGAAGATGCATACAAAAGTTCACTGCTTCTAGTGACAAGGCATTGCCCAGTAAAATAATTGCACTCTCACAAGGTTTGCAGCTGTTCATTATTGTCAAGATCACCTTCCAAATTTTCCAATGCAACCAGTTCAACTGTGGATAACCAAGCATGCCCTTGGGAGCGAGTAAGAAAATATTATAAAGCAAAGAAAAAGGTCCAATCATCTGAGAATGGGGAATCTGGCTCCTCTCTTTGGTCTATCTAACTTAGAGGTTCAAACTTAAGAAACCCTCTATAACCAACCAAATAATACTGTTCCAGGTGACTGGTATCACATGGAGGGGGACAAATCAGCTGTAGGTAACAATAACAAATCACCAGAGGAGGGCTATCGGATGGACCAGCAGCCTCAAGGAGAGACTCAAAGGGATCATATCATCAGAAATGAACTAGGCAGGATGAGCGGTAATAATAAGTGCCATGACACAGACCCTTTGCTTGATGGACAGCAAGGAAAACCACCATCACCCCTATCACCAAAAATCTAAAAATTGTGCCTGTTCGATCTGATATCCTTGGCATGGGTTCCCCTTTTTGTCCTTTGACCTCCTGTTTTCCTGACTTCATTTTTGCTGGTTTTAGGATCCTGGACACTTTACCGTTGCTGACCAGTGCTAAAGTGCAGGGGCTCTGTACTCTAAACATGGTTACATTGGATTACCCACAATTGGCATAATCAATGTACTTGTAAGTACCTAGTAATGTGCAGTATATGTGCCCAGGGCCTGTAAATTAAATGCTTCTAGTGGGCCTGCAGCACTAATTGTGCCACCCACTACAGTAGCCCCTCAAACATGTGTCATGACTGCCACTGCAGAGCCTGTGTGGTCAGTTGTAAACTGCCATTACAACCTGGCAGTTGCACGCACTTACCAGGCCCAAACTTTGCTTTTAAATACATCTAAGTTACCCCTAAGGTAGGCTCTGGTTAGTGCCAAGTGCAGGATGCAGTGGTTTTAAAAAGTTGATTGTTTGCTTTTAGGTTTAGCATGCCCTGGTAGTGGAAAACTGCTAAACTCATTGTTCACTATTGCAAGGTCTATCTCCAACATAGGTTAACATTGGGGTTACCCTGAAGCAACCTTGAAGTGTAACCAGTCGCGTCTTGTGAGGTTCACAGGGGGTGGAGTGGCCGGCGCTCGGGGGAGGGGGTGAGGGGAACATTAAAAAACAAAAATAATATAAATTTTTAAAAACTTACCTCCGCTCCGCGTGCTGCTCTGCTCCTCTCCCGTCGCTGCAGGTACAGGCTCCCAGCCTGCCCTGCGGCCAATCCTGATGCTGCTCAGAGCATCGTCAGGATTGGCTGGGAGTGCCAAGACAGGGCAGGGTTGGAGGGAGCCTACCGCGTACGTGTGTTTGGCTGGCCCGAGACGGCCGGCCAAACATACACGCACAGTGAGAGGAATGCATAGTGCACTACCGTCAATACTCGTCACCCCAAATGCCTGGCCCTTTAACAAGGAAAGGATAATAAATTAGGTTTATCATCCTTTCATTGTTAAAGGATTTGAAGCGGTTGCTGCTGGTGGTGGGCGACACTCCTCCGCCCTAGCAGAGGAGCCGGCACGGAGTATAACTTTCAAATGGGAAGAGATAGAAATATGGAGTTTGATGTCCCTGGACTCACAATTTTAAATCACAACTTATGGTGAAGTTGGATTTTAAATTGTAAGTCTACTTTAACCACTTTGTGCCTCTGCCTGTCTCTGAATACATCCCTGGGGCTTATGACAGATAGGCTTTGTGAATTCTTCTGAGACAGTCACAAACAAAGGAAGCTTGCGTGAGACATTTTTCATCGTAATGGCCCATCACCAGGCTGATGGGTTTCCTGAGCTAGATGGCAGGGAGGAGCTGACACTTACACCTGAATAGGGCTGTGCCTTTTCTCATAAAAAGGGCTGCATAACTCCCTGTAGAGTGTCTGAAGTAAGGGATGGAGGGGCAGGGACCTTGTGATCTTCAAAGGCCTCTTCAAAGTCTCCCCCACATCAAAAGCACAATTGGGTATAAGTACTGAGCCCCAAACCCCACCAAATCAGAACTCTACTGGAACCAAGGGCAGTCTACCAGGAAGAAGGACTGCTTAGCTTCCAGGACGGACTGCCACTCCAAAACTGCATTGCTGCATTGCCCTACTGCTTGCTGTGTGCTGTGCTGTAAGAGGAACTGCCACAATGTTACTTGCTTTGCTCTGTTGGCCTGCTGCTTCGGGCCTGGGGGGAGGCGCACTGGAATCACTCTTTACATCCTTGAGACTAAGGTACTCCAAGGGCTTCTTGGCTTGCCCCCTGTTCTCAAAGTCTCAGGGCCTGAGCTTCACTGTGCTTTCCCTCTACTCCTATTGAGGCCCATTCTGTGAGAACCAGTCCCCTACTTTGTGAGGACCAAGATTTCTGTGTACTGGAAAGTCAGCACTGCCAGATCTTCATTTTGGCTCTGCGTGCCATGTGTTCCTCTTCAGGCAGACCCACTCTTCAGTTGCCGATTGCAGCAGAGTCCTAACTGACAACAGCATGTCATCTTCCACCTGCACCTTCCAGCTTTCAGGCATTGCCAGAGCAACAATTTTACCCACTTTCCACCCCGGCAAAAAGTCACTGCATGAGTGCGGCTCAGCATGTCCCGAACTCCGTACAGATGAAGTAGAGCAGCACTCTGGAGTCTCGTAATGAGGCCATCATCAGCTTGTGTTTATAGGTACTGTGGAACTAGGATCTATGCAGTCCTGGTAGCAGCAATGCTCTCACTTGTAGGCAGCTGGAAATGTTATGTGCAATGGTCCTGAGGGGCACTCTTAAAGATCTTTTCACATTAGAGCCCGTGGGGCCCAGGCTCCCTGCCTGGTCGTACCCACACAGACTAATATTTCCCTGCAGGGATCTTACCCAGTGAAACCTCGTACCAAGGATCCTAATTGACTTACATAGGGGAAAACTTTGAATGCTCCAAACATTAAGCACTGTGTATTTACTGGATATATTTTAACCCATACTCATACCTTAAGAAGTATTCATTGGATGTTTGTCAGTTTGGTCGTGTTTTACTCAGATAATGATTCTCTTTTTTTCTAAACTTGTTTGGAGTTTGTTATTTGTTGTGTTTTTCACTGTGTTAATGTAATTGTGTTGCACAAAAACTTTACACTTTGCCTCTTAAGTTGAGCCTGACTGCTCTGTGTTGAGCTACCAGAAGGTGAGCATAGCTTAATTTAGAGAGTGTAACTGAACTCTCCATCCCCAGCTCCATCACCAACGACATCCCGCCATCTCAGACCTGTGCGACTCCCTGGCCACCTTCTTCCACCGCAAGATCACCGACATCCACGACAGCTTCAAGCCTGACCCCTCCGCACGCACCACCGAGTCCACCACCCCTGCGACTACCACTCGCACCAGTCGCCTGACCATCTGGTCCAGCGTCAGCGACGAAGACACCATCAAAACCATGAACTCCATCCACTCCGGATCCCCATCGGACCCCTGCCCTCACCACGTCTTCAACAAAGCCAGCGCAGCCATCGCGCCCCACCTCCGGAAAACAATCAACTGTTCCTTCGAGACAGCAACCTTCCCAGAAAGCTGGAAGCACGCCAAGATCAACGCCCTTCTGAAGAAGCCCAAGGAGGACCCCAAGGACCTCAAGAACTTCCAGCCCATCTCCCTGCTCCCTTTCCTGGCAAAAGTGACCGAGAAGATTGTCAACAAACAGCTGACCCGCTACCTCGAAGTCAACAACATCCTGGACCCTTCCCAATCGGGTTTTCGCAGTAACCACAGCACCGAGACCGCCCTCATCGCCGCCACTGACAACATCCGGACCCTGATGGACAAAGGAGAAACAGCCGCCCTTATCCTCCTGGACCTATCAGCAGCCTTTGGCACGGTCTGCCACCGCACCCTATCAGCACGCCTCCATGACGCCGGTATCCAAGAGAAGGCCCTGGCCTGGACCACATCCTTCCTCTCCCGCAGAACCCAGAGCGTCCGCCTCCCACCCTTCCGCTCCAAAACCACCGAGATCATCTGCGGCGTCCCACAGGGATCCTCCCTCAGCCTGACACTGTTCAATATCTACATGGCCCCCCTCGCCCACGTCGCACAACACAACCTCAACATCATCTCCTACGCCGACGACACCCAGCTGATCATATCCCTCACCGAAGATCCCCACACTGCCAAAGCTAACCTCCACCGAGGAATGAAGGCTGTAGCCGACTGGATGAAGGACAGCAGACTGAAGCTGAACTCAGACAAGACGGAGGTCCTCATTCTCGGACCCACCCCATCAGCCTGGGACGACTCTTGGTGGCCCACGTCACTAGGCACAGCCCCGGAACCCACAGACCACGCATGCGACCTGAGGGTCATCCTCGACTCCACTCTCTCCATGACCAGGCAAGTCAACGCCGTCTCCGCGTCCTGATTCAACACACTCGGTATGCTACGCAGGATCTTCAAATGGATCCCCCTCGACACGAGAAAAACCGTTACCCAGGCCCTCATCACCAACAGACTCGACTACGGGAACGCCCTCTACTCAGGAATTACAAACAAGCTTCTGAGACGACTCCAACTCATCCAGAACGCCTCGGCCCGACTCATCCTCGATGTCCCCCGCCGCAGCCACATCACACTCCACCTGAGAGGCCTGCACTGGCTCCCCGTCAACAAAAGGATCACCTTCAAGCTCCTGATCCATGCACACAAAGCACTGCACAACACCGGACCCACCTACCTCAACAACCGACTCAGCTTCTACACCCCCACCCGAAGCCTCCGCTCAGCCAACCTCGCCCTCGCCACAGTCCCCTGCATCCAAAAAACCACCGCCGGTGGCAGATCCTTCTCCTACCTAGCCGCCAAGACCTGAAACACTCTCCCCAGCATCCTACGACAGACCCAGGACCTGCTGGCCTTCAGAAGACTCCTCAAGACCTGGCTCTTCGACCAGTAGCACCCCCCCCCCCAGTGCCTTGAGACCCTCACAGGTATGTAGCGCGCTTTACAAATGCAGTGATTGATTGATTGACTGATACTGCACTTAAGTAACTTATAAGTCACCTGTATGTCTAACCCTCACTTGGTGAAGGTTAGGTGCAACATTACTAAGTGTGAGGGCACCCTGGCACTAGCCAAGGTGCCCCCACATTGTTCAGGGCAATTTCCCCAGATTTTGTGAGTGCGGGGACAATATTACACACGTGCACTACATATAGGTCAATACCTATATGTAGCTTCACAATGGTAACTCCGAATATGGTCATTTAACATGTATAAGATCATGGAATTGTCCCCCCATGCCAAATCTGGTATTGGGGTGCCAATCCCATGCATCCCCGGGGCTCCAGCATGGACTCCGGGTACTGCCAAATGAGCTCTCTGGGGTTTTCACTGCAGGCGCTGCTGCTGCCAACCCACAGACAGGCTTCTGCCCTCCTGGGGTCTGGGGAGCCCAGTCCCAGGAAGGCAGAACAAAGGATTTCCTCCGAGAGAGGGTGTTACACCCTCTCTTTTTGGAAAAGGTGTTAAGGGACTTGGAGGAGTAGCCTCTCCTGGCCTCTGGAAATGCTTTGAAGGGCACAGATGGTGCCCTCCTTGCATAAACCAGTCTACACTGGTTCAGGGATCCCCCGCCCCTGCCCTGGCATGAAACTGGACAAAGGAAAGGGGAGTGACCACTCCCCTGTCCATCACCACCCTAGGGGTGGTGCCCAGAGCTCCTCCAGTGTGTCCCAGACCTCTGCCATATTGAATGCGGAGGTGTGAGGGCACAGTGGAGGCCTCTGAGTGGCCAGTGCCAGCAGGTGACGTCAGAGACCCTCCTGATAGGTGCTTACCTGACTAGGTGGCCAATCCTCCTCTGAGGGCTATTTAGGGTCTCTCCTGTGGGTTTCGCTCCAGATAACGAATGCAAGAGCTCACTAGAGTTCCTCTACATCTCCCTCTTTGATTACTGCCAAGGATCGACCGCTGACTGCTCCAGGACGCCTGCAAAACTGCAACAAAGTAGCAAGAAGACTACCAGCGACATTGTAGCGCCTAATCCTGCTGGCTTTCTCAACTTTTTCCTGGTGGTGCATGCTCTGAGGGCTGTCTGCTTTCACCCTGCATGGGAAGCCAAGAAGAAATCTCCAGTGGGTCGACGGAATCTTCCCCCTGCTAACGCAGGCACCAAACCTCAGCTTCACCGGTCCTCTGGGTCCCCTCTTATCTTGACGAGCCTGGTCCCTGGAACACAGGAGATGGATACAAGTGACCCCGACAGTCCAGTGGTCCGTCTGTCCAAATTTAGTGGAGGTAAGTTCTTGCCTCCCCACGCCAGACAGTAATCCTGTGTGCTGCGTGAACTGCAGCTGCTAGGGCTTCTGTGCACTTTTGCAAGGAATCCTTCATGCACAGCACAGCCCAAGTCCCCAACACTCCGTCCTACATTGCTCAACTCGCTGAGTTGACCACCGGCTTCGTGGGACTCTCCTTTGTAGTGTTGAGATGACCACTGTGCTCAGTTTTCTTGAACCCATGTTCAAGTGCTTCTGCGGGTGCTGCCTGCTTCTGCGTGGTCTCTCTGTGTTGTTGAGAGCCCCCTCTGTGTCCTCCTCCAAGGGGTGACCTCCTGGTCCTTCCTGGGCCAAGGCAGCACCCATTTTCTTCAACCACGACCTTTGCAGCTAGCAAGGCTTGTTTGTGGTCTTTCTGCATGGAAACAACTCTGCATCCCCCAGGACACTGTGGGACATCTTCTGTGCAAAGGAGAAGTTCCTGGCATCTTCCATTGTTGCAGAATGTTCATCTTCTTCCACCCGGAGGCAGCCATTTTGCACCTTCATCCAGGGTTTAGTGGGCTCCTGCCCCGCCCCCCGGGCACTTTCATAACTCTTGGACTTGGTCCCCTTCCTTTGCAGGTCCTCAGGTCCAGGAATCCGTCTTCAGTGCTTTGCAGTCTGTTGTGGTCTTTGCAGAATCTCCCATCACAACTTTAGTGTGTTTCTGGGGAAGTAGGGTAACTTTACTTCTACCTTTTAGGGTCTTGGGGTGGGGTATCTTGGACACGCTTAGTGGTTTCTTACACTCCCAGCATCCCTCTAAAAACTACACTAGGCCTGGGGTCCCTAAGTGGTTCGCATTCCACTTTCTTAATATATGGTTTGTGTTGCTCCTAGGCCTATTGCATCCTATTGTATTCTACAGTATTTGCACTACTTTTCTAACTGTTTACTTACCTGATTTTGGTTTGTGTGTATATTTTGTGTATTTTACTTACCTCCTAAGGGAGTATATCCTCTGATATATTTTTGGCACATTGTCACTGAATTAAAGTACCTTTATTTTTAGTAACTCTGAATATTTTAATTCTTATGATATAGTACTATAGGACATAAGTGGTATAGTAGGAGCTTTGCATGTCTCCTAGTTCAGCCTAAGCTGCTCTGCTATAGCTACCTCTATCAGCCTAAGCTTCCAGAACACTACTAATCTACTAATAAGGGATAACTGGACCTGGCACAAGGTGTAAGTATCATCAGGTACCCACTATAAGCCAGGCCAGCCTCCTACAGTAAGCTACTACCAGTTCCACTAGACTACTGGTTGTCTATGTAAATAACTTATTCAACATACATATATTTCAACATATACTGTACTGTGATACACAACACACTTCTCTTTTGTTGAGCAAAGCAAGCTTGATTATAATAATGTAAAATAGAACACTTAAAAGTTAATTTTCAAAATGGCTTTTTAATATATTTTCTATGATTAACAGAGCTGAAAACAGGTCTGCCATATTGCGGAGGATCAATACATAGTTCACTTTTCATTTTATTGTTTGATTTGTGTAGATTTGTGAGTGCCACACTGGTATTAAAACCTGGCTAATTTGCCAAAAAGCTTGACAAATTGCTTCTTGGAAACTAATGCTGGGCCTAGTTGCTAATATGTGGACAATGAAAAAAAATCAAGGTAGGCCTTTATATAAACCAAATATTAGCATGCAGTCTTAATATGCTTCTGAATTTACTTACTTAATCATGGAAACTTTAGAACAAATACTGTACACTGATGGTGTAGCAGGGACTGCACTTGTCAGTTGTCTTAAATATGTCTCCATCTCATGGAGGAATCTATTGATCATAAATATAGCGCTCCAGAATTTTTAGTTCAGTTTTCTGAGCATTTAAACTTTGGATTTACTCACACCGGACCTTCATAGCTGGGAAAATGCATAGAAGAGAGAATGTGAATTATGAGTGTTGCCATCCTTGGTCTTCAGGATGAATGTTAAAACCTTGGTAAGCTATTCTGAATACTAGTTTGGCCAATCTACCTTCCGTAACATAAAATACTGGCTATTTATCTTGCCTGGTAGCACATTTGAAGTGGAGCTTTGGTCAGCATGGTGCTTAAAACAGATTACAATCAAGTATTTACAGTCTTTGGAATACATAAAATGCATGACAATTATGTTACAGTTGGTGCTAACCTGACCATGAGTGGGCACACTTTGTAGTTCTCATTGTAGACTTTAATATGTTCTTAAATGTCACCCTATGGTCACCTGGGAGAAGCATAAGCATTCCAACTCTTATGAAAAACTGTTCTACATATAAACTGTGCCCTCTTTTCGAACCAAGCAGTGATCCTAGAGGCTTCATTGCAGAATAGAAGCCCTATTGTGTTTCACAGAAACCAGGCTTGTGGTTTTCAGTGGAAGAAGTGGGAGCCATTGTGCACTTACCTAAGGGGGAGCAGACCATCTTTTTCACTATAAATGTCCTCTACTCGTATTTGAACAGTAAACTTTCAACAGTGGCCACTGCAATACAGATTTTGGAGTGGATATTGGAAAGCCTTGCTGGCAGAGTTCTATCAGCGGAATGTTTTCTGGAGTAGAAGGAACAAAGATTGAAAAATAGTGATTAATGACTGATAGAACTTCTGTAGGAGAAGAAGAAGCTACAGACCTTCCTAATGAAAGCAGTGGAAGAAATGGTAAAACTTGACAGCACTATGGAGATATTGGGCACTTTATGTATCATCTGTGAGTTGTGGGTCTCTCTGCTTAGGTTCCCAGAATCTCTACAGTCTGTGTTGGCTGCACTTCTGGTCTTGCAACCTACTGAGTTGGACAGTGTCGTGAGAAGAGCCTTCTGTTTTACCTCCGGCGGTAAGAACACAAATAGAGGAACATGTGGCACATTGAAGCTTCACGTGTGTTCAATGGAGCGGATGTTGTACCTAAGGCTATGTGCAATAAGAAGGTGATATTGAGAGAACAGCAACTTCCTAAGCATCCCGAATCCTGGTAAGAGCTGAGTGTCTTACTATGTAGTTCAGGGTCATTGGAATGCGCTGTGGGCGTAGGGTGTGTTGGCCTTCCTAATGTGTGGAGCCCTAAGGGTGGGAGATAAATGGGGGTACCTACCCTTGTGTGTGATTTCAGCTAGTGCTTATGCTGCTCCAAAATAAGTGATTACTAGGAGCAAGCGGTTAGTTCTGCTGAAGCAGATGTTTTAACTAAAAATATTAATGAGTGTTTATGCATTTTTGCTTAACAAGGAAATTATAGAAATAATTAAACATAGGAAAATTCATGTGCACGTTTGAAAATGTGCCCACGAAGAGTGGCCATCAGAATTCACAAATTATACTAAAAATGACTAAAAATATGTCAAATGTTGAAAACGCGTAATAATGATGCAGTAATATATCATATTGAGATATGTAGGAGGCTGGACTGGCTTGTAGTGTGTACCAAGAGGTACTTACACCTTGCACCAGGCCCAGGTATCCCTTATTAGTGTAGAGGGCTGTCTAGCAGCTTAGGCTGATAGAAAAGGTAGCTTAGCAGAGCAGCTTAGGCTGAACTAGGAGACGAGTGAAGCTCCTACAGTACCACTAGTGTCATATGCACAATATCATAAGAAAACACAATACACAGATATACTAAAAATAGAGGTACTTTATTTTTATGACAATATGCCAAAGTTTTTCAGTGAGTACCCTCAGTATGAGGATAGCAAATATACACAAGATATATGTACACAATACCAAAATATGCAGTAATAGCAATAGAAAACAGTGCAAACAATGTATAGTCACAATAGAATGCAACGGGGGCACATAGGGATAGGGGCAACACAAACCATATACTCTAGAAGTGGAATGCGAACCACGAATGGACCCCGAACCTATGTGACCTTGTAGAGGGTCGCTGGGACTGTAAGGAAACAGTGAGGGTTAGAAAAATAGCCCGCCCCAAGACCCTGAAAAGTGGGTGCAAAGTGCACCTAAGTTCCCCAAAGAGGATAGAAGTCGTGATAGGGGAATTCTGCAAGGAATACCAACACCAGCAATTCTACAACGATGGATTTCCTGACGAGAGTACCTGTGGAACAAGGGGACCAAGTCCAAGAGTCACGATCAAGTCGAGAGTGGGCAGATGCCCAGGAAATGCCAGGTGTGGGTGCAAACAAGCTGCCACCGGATGGTAGAAGCTGTGGATTCTGCAAGTACAACAAGGGCTAGAAACTTCCCCTTTGGAGGATGGATGTCCCACGTCGTGAAGAGTCGTGCAGAGGTATTTCCGTGCAGAAAGACTGCAAACAAGCCTTGCTAGCTGCAAGGGTCGCGGTTAGGGTTTTTGGATGCTGCTGTGGCCCAGGAGGGACCAGGATGTCACCAATTGCGTGAGGAGACAGAGGGGGCATCCTGCAAGACAAAGAGCCCACTCAGAAGTAAGCAGCACCTGCAGAAGTGCCAGAACAGGCACTACGAAGTGGAGTGAAATGGAGCTCACCCAAAGTCACAAAAGAGGGTCCCATGACGCCGGAGGACAACTCAGGAGGTTGTGCACTACAGGTTAGAGTGCCGGGGACCCAGGCTTGGCTGTGCACAAAGGAAATCCTGGAAGAGTGCACAGGAGCCGGAGTAGCTGCAAAACCCGCGGTTCCCAGCAATGCAGTCTGGCGTGAGGAGGCAAGGACTTACCTCCACGAAACTTGGACTGAAGAGTCACTGGACTGTGGTAGTCACTTGGACAGAGTTGCTGAGTTCAAGGGACCTCGCTCGTCATGCTGAGAGGGGACCCAGAGGACCGGTGATGCAGTTCTTTGGTGCCTGCGGTTGCAGGGGGAAGATTCCGTCGACCCACGGGAGATTTCTTCGGAGCTTCTAGTGCAGAGAGGAGGCAGACTACCCCCACAGCATGCACCACCAGGAAAACAGTCGAGAAGGCAGCAGGATCAGCGTTACAAGGTCACAGTAGTCGTCTTTGCTACTTTGTTGCAGTTTTGCAGGCTTCCAGCGCGGTCAGCAGTCGATTCCTTGGCAGAAGGTGAAGAGAGAGATGCAGAGGAACTCTGATGAGCTCTTGCATTCGTTATCTAAGGAATTCCCCAAAGCAGAGACCCTAAATAGCCAGAAAAGGAGGTTTGGCTACTTAGGAGAGAGGATAGGCTAGCAACACTTGTAGGAGCCTATCAGAAGGAATCTCTGACGTCACCTGCTGGCACTGGACACTCAGAGCACTCCAGTGTGCCAGCAGCACCTCTGTTTCCAAGATGGCAGAGGTCTGGAGCACACTGGAGGAGCTCTGGGCACCTCCCAGGGGAGGTGCAGGTCAGGGGAGTGGTCACTCCCCTTTCCTTTGTCCAGTTTCGCGCCAGAGCAGGGCTGAGGGATCCCTGAACCGGTGCAGACTGGCTTATGCAGAGATGGGCACCATCTGTGCCCATCAAAGCATTTCCAGAGGCTGAGGGCTGCCACTCCTCCCCAGCCCTGACACCTTTTTCCAAAGGGAGGGGGTGTAACACCCTCTCTCTGAGGAATTCCTTTGTTCTGCCTTTCTGTGCCAAGCCTGGCTGGACCCCTGGAGGGCAGAAACCTGTCTGAGGGGTTGGCAGCAGCAGCAGCTGCAGTGAAACCCCGGGAAAGATAGTTTGGCAGTACCCGGGTCTGTGCTAGAGACTCGGGGGATCATGGAATTGTCTCCCCAATGCCAGAATGGCATTGGGGAGACAATTCTATGATCCTAGACATGTTACATGGCCATGTTCGGAGTTACCATTGTGACGCTATACATATGTTGTGACATATGTATAGTGCACGCGTGTAATGATGTCCCCGCACTCACAAAGTCCGGGGAATTTGCCCTGAACAATGTGGGAGCACCTTGGCTAGTGCCAGGGTGCCCACACACTAAGTAACTTAGCACCCAACCTTTATCAGGTAAAGGTTAGACATATAGGTGACTTATAAGTTACTTAAGTGCAGTGGTAAATGGCTGTGAAATAACGTGGACGTTATTTCACTCAGGCTGCACTGGCAGGCCTGTGTAAGAATTGTCAGAGCTCCCTATGGGTGGCAAAAGAAATGCTTCAGCCCATAGGGATCTTCTGGAACCCCAATACCCTGGGTACCTCAGCACCATATACTAAGGGAATTATAAGGGTGTTCCAGTATGCCAATATAAATTGGTGAAATTGGTCACTAGCCTGTTAGTGGCAATTTGTAGAGAGAGAGCATAACCACTGAGGTTCTGGTTTGCAGAGCCTCAGTGAGACAGTTAGGCATCACACAGGGAACACATACATATAGGCCACAAACTTATGAGCACTGGGGTCCTGGCTAGCAGGGTCCCAGTGACACATACCAAACATACTGAAAACATAGGGCTTTCACTATGAGCACTGGGCCCTGGCTAGCAGGATCCCAGTGAGACAGTGAAAACACCCTGACATATACTCACAAACAGGCCAAAAGTGGGGGTAACAAGGCTAGAAAGAGGCTACATTCTCACAGATGTATAACATAAGTTTTACATTATATTGTAGAGCTAACTTAGCCGAAGTTGTGGCCTAGTTTTGCCAGGCCTCATGCAGAAGCAGAATAATCATGCAATGTAGAGAAGCTAACTTGCTGAACTGACCCTGAACTCCTCGTGTTAATAAAGTCTGCTTAGCTAGAATTTTCAGCAATGAACCGACGAACAGGAGATCAGGGAATCAAATTTGCAACAAGGACTGTGTAGAGCAGATGAGATGTACTTTCCCAGGACTCGAACAAAAGAGACACTGACTGCAGAAGAAGATGCAACATTTTTGATACCTGATGGCCGGATGATGAGGACATCGTACAGTGAACCAATCGACAACCTGAGAACGGCGTAATATTATAATTTATAGATTTGTAAAATTCAAGTTATTGGTTGGGGAAATAACTGAAGATCAACTGACCAATTAGGAATTAGTGGATGGACTGGGCAACTTTGATATAATGTCGTGACAAAGGGGAAAAACTTCAGAACTGATGCGGATGCTAGATATCAGAGGTTAGGCGTGGATATTTGAAGAGATTTTGAGATTCTGTCATTGGGCTCATGCTCCTGAGAACCTGATGTGTTGCTGATCAATTGATGACCTGAAGACGAAGACTGACTTTGTTGCAGATCCATTCCGTGGATAGGTAGTTATGACTATGTGACTGGTTAACTTTTGTGCCTTTTCTTTCTAGGTACTGAGTGCGGTGTCTAAACAGTCTTTCTCTTAGCTAGATGTTTTTTTCCAAAATTCATGTTCTAATTTGTTTTTTTCGAATGAAGTCCCACATGCTAATGCTAATCTGGGATAGTTAAGGTTTCCTATAAGTGAGAGGTTGACATATAGTGACAAATGATTGTGACTCATTTGTTGACCTCTGCTATTAATGTTGACATATTCATCTTTGTTGGCTAATGCTGAAGCATTAGAACGTATGTTTCTCAAGTTCTGATTAGATTATGTTATTGGTGGTCACCAATGAATTAATCTTGAGCTGATTTAATAAAATTTGAATTAACCTCATGGATTAGTATTGTAACAAATAAAAATTGTTAAAAGGTATATTGAGTTGTGATTATTTATGAATAGTTGACACTATTGACTAATGATTCATGTTTCTCTTAGTGGTTATTGGTTTGTATATTGATTATTGATGAACATTGGTTACTACATAACTAGGATACTCCATGCGAATCAAAAGGTTCATCAGCCTATACGCGTCCCCTTGTAAGTTTACTTACTAAGGACCAGGCGCTTTAACAGTTTTGAGGGGTATATTTTAATTTCCTAACAGGGATTTGCCACTTGCCGTGAAGGTTGTAGATAGGAATACGAGTTTCTTTACCCAATAATTGAACCTGATTCTAAAATAAAGTGTATTGCTAAATAGAACGTAAGAAAGTGTATATCTATTTTAAAGGACAGAGGCTCCTATTACACCATCCACTTTCTTTTCTCAAATTCGCCCTAATGTTTTTTTAACATATTGGTGGTGTGATATTTTGATGTGGTGGTAATTTGTTCTGGTGTTTTCTGTTATGCTGTGTTTTTGTATTGCATTATTGCAATGTGATATTGTTGTATCGAACTGCAGTTATTGTGTTGTTTTTTATTTTGACTGTTCTGTTCTGATGTGCCTGTTTTGTTATAAATGTTTTGTTATGTTGCTTTGTGTATTTTATTGTGTTATGTTTAGTTATTTAATTTAGATATATGAACAGATGCTGCTACATTATTATTCAAAAGCAACACAAGCCTTGAAAGTTCATGTAGCAAGCAACCATTTAACACTGTCAAAGTGGTAAAATTATAATGAGCTCTTCAAATATTTAAGAGACCAGTCAGCCCAAAACCGTGGCTGACGTTAATCTTAACACTCATGCTGGTCCGTTTAAGTGATGCGGCCAAAAGCGAGCCCTCAAAGTGCCAACTTAAGATAGGTCTATGCCATTGTTTTGGGCTGCCTTTTGTATTAAATAGTAAATAATCTGAAGCCCTTTGATGATGAGCTTTGCTGCCTCAATGCAGAGCTTAGCGCCCATATTTATTATTTATGTGCTTGCAGTGGAAAGTGAATTATCTAACCTCATATTTCTTTCAATTAGTGCTTTATTTTTGGGCAGTAGAACTCGGACACAGTAAGCAAGAGTTGCCTCGTTCTGTTTCTGAGCTGTGCTGTCCAATGTAATGCACAAACTCAGAGAAATATTGGGTTAAATTAGCTGACTTTACACATTATTATGGGTGCAAAAAAGAAGTACTCAACTTTGTGCTGTGCCAGCAAACCTATAATGATACCTCCCTGAAGCAGCTCCCTTTTACTACCTCAGACAGTATTAATGTTTGATTGTCATGGGCACTGTAGAGGCATGTGCTGCATTTGGCTGGAAATGTTGCAGCATTTGTTAACATTTCAAAATTAAGCAACAGACTATAGCACAAAACCATACAGTAAGCAACATACTAGTCAAAACACTGCACAAGCACATAGTTAAATACAAAATGTATTGCTATAATGCAGAACATTTCACCACCATAACAAAATGTCACATGATATACGAGGATTCTAGTTACGCATTACCACCTCCAAAAAGCTGTTTCCTAGTGAAAATGAGCTTGCCTTAAGTAACAAATAGAAGACAAGAAGAATTGGGGAGCTGCTCTGTGGGCTAACATATGTACCTTGTGGCAGGAAGTACTTAGAGAATTCAGGGAGGTATAGTTCACTCATGTTGAGGCAGCCTTCATTTGCAAGTTTAGTCTCACTCTTAAGACCCACCACAGGATGTTTTGGTTAGGACACCCCTAGGGAATTTCAATAGTCTTGGGAAGAGTATGTGGATGCATCATCAAAATCAATGGAAGGTTGCATCAAGGACAGCAAAGTAAATGGCTACTTTGAACTGTATCATTTCTTAAGTGGGGCCACATTTTGTGGCTTTGTTTTACAGTCATACCAGTGCCAAAAAATGATAAGCTTACTGATAATAGGAAGCTTGGGAAGGAGACCAATCTTTGACTCAGTACCAAAGTGTGAAAGCAGGTATCTAGGAGGACCACAAGACGGGTTGTTTGGGCTTCTAATAGCAGAAGGCTAGAGTTTGCAAGGATAATACATTTTAGCTCTCTAATGAGCCTCAAAAAGCTGACTAACGAGAGTGGTGTCCCAATTGACTTCCGGGCAGGATGTGCAGAAGAGGGTTTGTATAGGAAAGAAGGCCCATGTTTATACTTCTTGACGCAAACCAGCGGCAGCGCTGGTTTGCGCCAAAAATTTTACCACCGGCTAACGCCATTCCTACGCGCCATGCGGGCACCTTATTTAAGGAATGAGGTTAGCCGGCGCAGCGGACCGGTCAGAGTAAAAAAAAAATACTCAAACCAGGCAGTGCCGGCGTAGGGGAAAATGGGGGATGTGCGTCAAAAAATAGTGCAAGTCAGGTTTGAGGCAAAAATCGTGCCTCAAACCGGACTTGCGCCATTTTTTGACGCACAACCCCAATTGAAATGACTCCTGTCTTAGCAAAGATAGGAGTCATGCCCCCAGTCCCCCAGTCCCATGGGCATGGTCAGTGGGCACAGTGGCATGTAGGGGGGGTCCAAATTAGGCCCGCTATGCCACTTAAAAAAATTAAAACAAATACCTCATCTTACCTGTACCTACCTGGGATGGGTTCCCCCATCCATGGGTGTCCTCCTGGGGTGGGCGAGGGTGGCAGGGGGTGTCCCTGGGGGCAGGGAAGGGCACCTCTGGACTCCTTAACCAAGCGTTAAAAAGCAGCACACATCAGGCTGTCCGACGTTTTTTAAGGCCAGCCCCCTCCTGTGCATCAAAATGACGTAGGAGTATAAATAAGGCGCACAGACCTTAAAGTCATTTTTTGGGTGGGAACGCCTACCTTGCATGTCATTAACGCAAGGCAATTTCCCGCATCCAAAAAAAATGATGCACACAGAGGAATTTTGACGTCCCTTTGGGCGTCAAAGTTTAAATGTGGTGCATAGCTTGCGCCGAATGTGCATCAAAATTTTTGACGCACATTCGGCGCAAACATAGTATATAAATGCCCGAAGTCTTTTGACCCAACCATGAAAGATCGGTGCTTTCATTGCTTACACACTGGCAATAGAATTGGGTGTTGCCAGTGTGGGGCTTGGTATGGAAGTTGGCCAGTAATGTCAGAGAGCTGGACAGAGGCTACACTGGTTTCCAGGGGTGATGGAGGAATTAAATACAGGTTTTCATGCATTCCAACACTAAGAGGTGCTGGCAGTTGCTGCCTACCAAAGGGAAGGAGTGGAGACCCGGAGAGACACAGAAGACAACATGACTACTGCCTGTGTCAGCTGGTGTGCCCAGAACAGGTATTTCCTAATTTCCATAACCCTTTGTTGAATGTTGACTATGAGATCAGTTACAATCCTGTGTCAATTGTTTCCTTGATGTGAAGTGGAGGGGTTTTAATAAAATCTTCAAGGTAGCAGTAATCCCTGCCATTCCTGTTGACTACCTACTAGGCAGATTTACAGCACTGCCTGAAAGGAGGCAGAACTCAAGGCACCGACTAGTGTCTGCATTATTGGGTGCTCTGGGCACAAATGCAAGAGGACTTATTCACAAGAGAGAACAGGGTATTGGAGACAAGCCACAATAATTTCCACTTTCTTGGTGGAGTCTAAAACTGAAAGGGAGACCTGCCTGAGTTAGCTAACTTGTATGCTATGGAGGACACTCTCAGACAGACTTGTGCATGGTGCAAAAGGAGTGGCAAGCTTTTGAAGTAACACAGTGAGGTAGAGGCCAATTGAGACACCAGAGGGCCCTGCAGGATCTACTAGGGGAAGGGTGTCTTGTATAATGGCATAGGGACACTAACTCTCGGTTTTCCAGGAAGGCGATAATGCCCAGTGCAACATAACCTTTGTACTCATGATAACATCCTCTTAGCTGGACATCTAGGGCTGGCCAAAATCTCAGAGAGGTTGGCCACTTTTACTGCTCCCAAATGGACATTAAAGTGAGGGATTTGTATTGCTCTTGCACGACATGCCAACAGTAAGTAAGAAGGCCAATACATGGATCATTCCACCAAGTACAAGAGGGCATTTGTTTGAGGAAGGTAACTGCACCCATGGTGGTCAGGGAACCTCTGAATATCTTTACTCAGCTAAAGCAGCTCACACAGTGGTGTGATCGGAAGGCCACTATGCTAGAATACCATCCTGGACAGATGATGTAGATAAAGAAGCCATTGGAGGCCCAGGAAAATCAGGATAGGTAGATCAGGCCCAACAATGTGCTAGAAAAGAAGGGCCAAGGTAACTTACCTCGCCACTTGCCACACCTAGTGATGCCTTGGAAGTCCTGTGATTGTGTTGCATGAAAGTCCACAATGGTACTGTAGATTGGACTATGCTGGTGGTGACAGAAGGTAAAGAAGAGGAGAAGAGAGAGCTCCTCCCCAATCTCCTGTCTCACAGTAAGAACAATGGCTCAGTGAAGGTAGCTGTTCTCTTTCCATTCTGACAGAAGAATAAAAAGTGACTGTTAGCAGCTGCAGGTGCAGGTTTTTCATCCTTTTTCTCACTGACTCCTAGGCTCACTAATTGGTTCACCCATGACAGTGACACATGTGACATCATCCCTGATAAAAAAAAGATTTACAGGATACCAGATAAGCAGAGGTCCAGCATTATCTGAGAAACCTGCAAGATATTGGACCTCAAGGAACTTGAACTCTACGGCAGTCCTTGATCCGGTCTGCTTGTTCTGTCACCAATGCTGACCCACAAAGGGGAACATCAGAGCTAATTTTCTCAGTCGACCAGAAGTGCCTCAATGCAGTCACTGAGGCTGATACCCAATACCTAGAGATGAGGATCTCATTTACAGGTTGGAGGATGCCAAATTTGTTAGTCCTTTTGATCTGATTTTGGTTACTGGCAGGCTGTCATAACAGAATATATGTGTGAGGCACGTGCACCCTCTCCATTGAAAGAAACAGACCATTATCCTCTGCTTGCATCCCAGAACCCAGGCTTTCTTTAGGGCTAGAGGATGGATTTTTTGGTGTACCTTTCACTGAGCTCACATTTAAAAACAGCCCAATTAGGTAATTTAGAGAGCAGAGTGTCAGAAGATGTTTGACAGCCTGATGTAAGCACTATGGGGGTCATTCCAACTTCGGCGGGCGGCGGAGGCCGCCCTCCAAAGTTCCCCCACCAGAAGACCGCACTGCGGTCAAAAGACCGCAGCGGTCATTCTGGCTTTCCCGTTGGGCTGGCGGGCGACCGCCAAAAGGCCGCCCGCCTGCCCAGCGGGAAAGCACCAGCAACGAGGATGCCGGCTCCGAATGGAGCCGGCGGAGTTGCTGGTGTGCGACGGGTGCAGTTGCACCCGTCGCGATTTTCAGTGTCTGCCAAGCAGACACTGAAAATCTGAATGGGGCCCTGTTAGGGGGCCCCTGCAGTGCCC
The DNA here is from genome assembly GCF_031143425.1 of Pleurodeles waltl. Classification (NCBI taxonomy): domain Eukaryota; kingdom Metazoa; phylum Chordata; class Amphibia; order Caudata; family Salamandridae; genus Pleurodeles; species Pleurodeles waltl. Next base: position 998,535 of record NW_027150407.1, on the reverse strand, counting down.
ATGCCAGTGGCATGGGCACTGCAGGGGCCCCCAGGGGCCCCATGACACCCGTTCTGAAACAGGATGGCGGGAAGGGGGTCGGAATCCCCATGGCGGCGCTGCTTGCAGCGCCGCCGTGGAGGATTCCCTGGGGCCACGGGAAACCGGCGGGAAACCGCCGGTTTCCCTTTTCTGACCGCGGCTGTACCGCCGCGGTCAGAATGGCCCCAGAAGCACCGCCAGCCTGTTGGCGGTGCTTCCGCGGTCGTTGGCCCTGGCGGTCCATGACCGCCAGGGTCAGAATGACCCCCTATATTCTGTACCAGTGCTCAAAACACTTGACATCAATAAGGTGCAGAAAGATGCTTCACAGAATAGCATGGGGGCTGTACTTTCCCAGCTTCATGGTGTAGGACAGGGCCAACATATGGAATTAATTAGCAGAGAGCTACTAGCCAAGAACTAGCATGTAGTGTCACTGAAAACAGGTCCTTGTGGTAGTGAGGTCCCAGAAGAAATTGATACCAATACCTGATTATATTTTCATTTCCATGTTCAGACAGACCTCTGACCACTCACATGGTTAATGTAGATTTGTGGGAGCACTAAACTGTTGAGATGGTGCATCTCCCTTCAGAAAATAGACTGTACAGTGGACCACAAATCCAGGGCTGAAAATGCCAATGCAGATGGCTTTTCCAGGTTTCTCTGCCTTCGTGATGAGAACTCCCGAGGTTAGATTCTCCTCACCTTCATCTAGTTGGAGGGAGCCCTTTTAAGGAAGAAGATATTTTTGTTGTGTCTCCACTTTTTTTGAGTCTGGTTTGCTGGCCATAGGGTGTTGTGCACTATACGACTGCAAACATTGGTATAGACTCTGCTAGTCTGATATGCTTTTGCCATAAAAATGTACTATAAATTGGATTTACCTATATGGCTTACTTTTCTTTCCTGTAAGGTCACAATAGGTTGGGCAGAAAATGCATCAATGGTGTGTAAGTTAAATGTCAAATGTGAGCCCTTGAGTGCATTTCTAAAACCCACATATAAAACACAAATATGTGGCTGCCAGGAGCACCACTGGGCTGTGTCTGGGCTGCAGTTTAAAACAGTGCAGGCACACATGGAAATGAAAAGTGTTTATATCAGACAGGAAATTTATTTTTGACTATTAATGTAATCCCAAGTGTACCTTCTACCCAAAGTGCTGGGTGCTTAATATATAAAACGTGGCATACTAAATATTGGAAAGAGTGTGCTACCACAGTGAATAAATACCCAAAAGATGTTTTCATTGTGCTCCATTTCCCATAAACAGGCCTAGGTGTAATTAGATTATTTATTTTACATATTCTCTTGAGAAAATGCCAGCAAAACAATTCAATATTATTTAACATTGAGTTTCAAAAAACATATTTAATGGTAAAAGTAGTTGTTTGCTCTCCACCATTGAAAACAAACTTTATAAAAATGTAGTTCAAGGCAAAAACTGTTTTAGAGTCAACTCCATTCTAGATGCGCAATACACATTCTGGGCTGAGAAATAACACCTCTGATATAAGAAGACAGTGACTTGATCTCCGGGTTCAGAAAGGCAGAAGTGTTATAAACAACTTCAATTTAACAGGGATTAGCCATCTGGGAGAGGGACAGGAGCAGTTGGCAGAACAAAGGGCAGCTTTCATCTTTTCTTCTTTAACTTGAAAAACCACATGAGGCTGGCAAGATCTGCTGCTATTCATTCTCAGGATCACCCCATACATTGAGGCTTCAACCACAGCAGGAGGGAAATCAGGTTTTCGGCCCTGACAAGGGGGATGAGGCGTGACAAAGGGAGGTCTAAATAGGTTACGGCTTAGGGAGAGCCAATATTCCTCCGGACAGAAGAAGGGGTAACTATTTTGCATCTAGTAGGCAAAAATTCTCTAATCACTGCATAGGATAAGAATGCACCTCAGCACCATTCCCCAGAACACTCCTAGCCCTGGAAAAAGCAGTACTTAAAGAAAGAGGATCTTTTGCATGGCTCGCGTATAGTCTCCATCTTTGATTCAACTCCTAAAATTGACATCTCTTTGTCGTGAAGACAACACTTTACTGCTAATGTGTGAATGTGCTGTATGTGCAATTCTGATAGCCACTGATGCCCTGTAGTCTGTACCGTTAGTTCCTGGGTCGTTCATTTCAGAACACACTACCATTGTTTTGCTTTCTTGCTGTGCTCATTAGGAGACACTTAATTTTAGCTGGAAGAAACAAATGAGCTGCTTGGCCCCTCTGCCACAGTGTGATACGAATACTACTTTATTATTTAAACAGCTTTCATGCTAAAGCTCAGCATGAGGAGCACTTCTATGCTGGTATTACCACAGAATCTCTGCAAGCTATGACTGAGATGCACCCCTGCTGACTCCAACTTCCATCCTGGAAAGGAAGATAACCTGTACTGGCTTCTTGACACCTAATGCTAAGGCATGGGGGTCAGACTATCCTAAGTGATCTGCTGGAGGGTACTCCCGCTATGCTCTCTTTAGTATAGTAATAGATACAGATAGGAGTAAGAAAACATTAGCAACAATTACCATTGTTGAATTGTTCATATTGTTTACCATTCTAATAAAGCTGATTGCAGTAATACGTTTCACCTTTCTAATAATTGCAACACATGCTTTTTATGCAAAAATATGATCCTTTCAATAAATATTTTGAAAATGTTTTTCATATCTTTCTTGTATTTAGCTTAGGCATGTAGGAGTGACCAATGAAAGGGTTCTGTTCCCACTGGTTCCTTTGGAATCGGAGAGTCATGTTTAAGATTGCCAGCCACATCTTTACCCTGGTAGATTTAGGGGTTGGATGTGGTACTGTGAGCTAGCCGAGACACACCAACACTTACTGATGATATATGTGGACTGAGTTGCTGTATTGTGAAGTTTGTGTTGGTCTAACACACTTTACTGCTACATTTGTAGGAACCACATAACAGCCCTGCTGAAGATAAGGACTAAGGGATGCATGAATCCTCATGCATCCCGCTCTTGCTCATAGCCAGGAGCTGGTACTGCTCTCCCTGGTTGAGCTGGCTATCTGCCTGTTTGCCTGCTCCATGAACACAAAAATCATAAGGACTCCTAACTCCAAGAAGAAACAGTTGACCAATGAGGACTGAAATCTGGAGAGGCCATAGATGGGGGAACTCCTGGTACCTAGAAGAATTCTTGAGGACCTGAATGCTTTAGGAGCTCCCAAGAAGAACTCTTCCAGCAGTTAGAGAAAAGTGGGACTTAGCAATGTTTTTACCTTTAGGGGACAGGGATAAGGCATGGAATATTGACCCAATAGTTTTCAATCTACCTGGGCAAGGAAGCCAAATGTATCTCACTTGGAGCTTTTTGCCATGCTGGAAACTAGTTCAGTACGACCCAATGGTAAAGGTATCAGGACAAGGGTGGCACTAACCAGCTACAGTGTACAGTTTTGCCCAGCTGGAAGATTTTGAAAAATAAGTCTTAAGGTAAAAGCTTCAATCAGGGAGTGTGGACAAATCTATTCCAATGGTAAAGTGACCTCAGATGTGGCAAAATCCAACTTTGGCCTATTCTGAGGTTTTGACAGCTAAATGAAGAGCTTCAGGCAAAGTATGAAGAGAATGCACCCCACTTCTGGAGACTCTTGGTCACTTAAGTCTCCTAAAAGTAGACTAAGGGCCTGATTTAAAGTTTAGCAGAAAGAGCACTCCGATGCAACTGTGAAAGAGTACTCTTTCCACCAATCCTTGGTCTGCCTGTCTGATTTACAGGTGGGTAGACCTCAGGTATGCCAACGTCAGAGCCTACTCGGACATTTCTAAATGCAGATGCAGGAACTCTGTCAGGGCGAAGGAGTGTTTTATTAGGTATCTCTGATAGAATAAATACTTTACTCCGTTCTTTGAATCAGGCTCAAAGTCATAAAATCTTTGATCTGCATAAACCGCTTTGTGTACTTGTCTCTATTCTATGTCAGTCAGCCCAAAATGGTGCCTAGATGTCTGTCTACTAAAAAGTGAGTCTTTACTTTAGCACTTTACTCTTTTAGGTGACCTTTGACATACAACTTGAAAGATGTGTATTTCTGATTCCCCCTCTTTGAGGTTAATTGATTGTTACCTATTTACTACCTTAGATTGAGCAGCTTTTCACAGAGACTTGTCTTGAGATCTAACCAGGATGTATTTATTAAACGGCTGAGTGTTCCTCTTTCCAAAATTAAAACCCTGCTTCTAACAGACACCTTCATGATTCTATGGTAATCAACATTCTGGCTCCAATCTTTTTGTGTGACAATGTTTATCTGTACAATATTGTAACATAAAAGCACACTGGTCACCATATAGGAGTAAACAAATAGTCCCAGTTCACTAAATCAAAATCTAGGTACAAAGGTTTCCATGCATGTAGATTTACTCATACACCTCGATGTGAATGCTCAGTGACTCTTGGAAGAGATGCATATATCAGTAGACAAACTTTCCTCCACTTACTTATATGAGGGTTGTGGGCATGTACAAACCCACATACACCAATATAGTTACTCATAGGAGCTATATAGTCTATGTTAGCCATAAACTAGTCAAAAACATCATAGACCTCTGTGTATGTTTTCTACAACTACTAGTAGTTCAAATGATTATGGAACTAGACAGTGCTTGAGGCGAATAATACACCCTTTATAACCATCACAAGTGGAAGTACATAAATGTAGCCTACTCCCTGGGCTCCACCCTCTTCCTCTTGTGTTGCAAGATGATGTTTAGCCAGATATCTGCTACAGATGCAATGTGTGTCACTGTGTGTGTGTGTTCATGTGTGCCTGCATGTGTGTGTGGGAGGTAGGTGCGCACACGTTTGGGAAATGCAGGATGTTATGATGTGCTTTGCGTGAGTACAGAACGCAGGTACATGTGATATGTCATTTGTTTTTAAATTAATTTAAAAATACTTATTTACAGTTTATGGCATCTGTTTACACCTTTACAACTGGACCTGCCCATGTGTCTGCAATGTCTACATTAATATGACCAGCTTTTATAATTGTATTTCATTCATATTTTAACATTTAATACTTTTATGATGTCATTCGTACAGGTGCCTGCTGAGTCAAGTGTTGAATGCCCATTTATATCTTTTTTTATATTTTGGAAGGCTGTTTGAAATTGTGCCAAGTTTTATTAACTGTCTCCATTGATTTCTATGTGAGTCTCTTACAGTGCGTGTTAATAACCACATGTGCTGTGTGACTCATTTCAAGGTTTGGCTTGAGAAGATGTGAATCTTTTTGGGCTTTAACCCCTTCACTACTAGGCCTTTTCACCCCTGGTGCTGAGCCATTGTTTGGGTATTGGGGTAGTTCGTGCTTAGGTCTCCATAACTTTTGTTTTAGATAAGGTAACCACACCCAATTTGTGTCATTTGTTCCATCAACCAGACCCAGGGTTTGTGAATTCCCCTGGAGGATACTGAGAAAATAGGCAAAATATAACAACATTTTCAGTTTTTAAAAAATGAGGGAAAACGTGCTTCAGATAAAAGTGTCTGTATTTTCCTTAAATATGGCATCTACAAACGGTTTCATGTGTTAAAGTCTCCATCTTCCCAGCTTTCAGGAACATGCAGAGCTGAATCAAGAAATAAAATTTTGTATTCCACGTTTGGCATGTTTCTAAAAGGTAGCCAATGTTCACTAAGCTCTACATTTTTTAAATTTAGACAAAGTTCCAAATTCCTCAAGAGGTCATATGTGTAGATCCCTCAGGGTTTTCCCAAGGAAATATTGAAAATTAGTAGGAAAAAATTGGCATTTGTGACAACAATTTCATGTGTAACTTTTTGCCAAAATGGAAGATTGACAAACACAATATACCATTATGTATGCTAGACCCCTCTGGTTGCAGAGATATATAGTATTTGTAGGTTCTCTACGAACCCAATGCACCCAAAACTAACAACTTAGGTGCACTACACAGTGGGTTTTTCATTGAGTACGAGTATAGGACAATTCTTATAGTGAAATGGGCAGAGTGAAAAATAAGTATGAAGAAAACTAATATATTTTTGAAATGGGCACAAGATGTAGAGTTTAGGAGCAGAGGTTATTTATACATTGCTGAATTTGTGGGTACCTGTACTACTGTATGATTTGGAGGGCATCTTTCAAAATGTAATCTTTCTTATACACTGGTTTACATTTGAGCGACACAAATGCAGCAATGTCCTCTTGGTAATAACAAATGTTGTACTATTCTGTACTCCCACAAGTCTCCCAATAAAAATGTTACTTCATATGTGAGGGTAGACCTAGTGCCTGTGAGAGGAAATGTGCAAAATGCAACTTGGATGCAGCCCATTTTTCCACCCAAAACTGACCCTCTTTTACCATTGTGGGTAGCTCTAGATTTTGGACACTAGTTCAGCTGCCACCTAAGGAAACTTAGCCAAACTGTACATTTTTAAAACGTAGACACCTATGGGTATCCAGGGTAGACTGACTTGCATGGCTTTCACCATGTTTAATTACCAAGAATCGCTTGCAAACCTCAAACTTTGACTAATAACACATTTTCCTCACATTTCTGTGATTGAAAGTTCTAGAATCTGTGGGGAGCTAAAAATTTCCATCCACCCAGCATTCCCCCAGGTCTCCCTATAAAAATGGTACCTCACTTGTGTGGGTAGATCTAGTGCCTGCAATAAGAAATGACCCAACTCGCAACATGGATGCAGCCCATTTTTCCACCCAAAACTGACCCTCTTTTTCCAAAGTGGGTATTTCTAGATTTTGATCCTTAGCTCAAATGGCACCTAGGGAAACCTAGCAAACCTGTACATTTTTCAACACTAGACACCTAGGAGTATCAAGGGTGGGCCGCCTTGTGTGGCTCATGCCACATTTAGTGACCCATAATCCCTTCCAAACCTCAAACTTCAACTTAAAAAACAAATTTTCTTCACATTTCTGTGAAGAAAAGTTCTAGAATCAGCGGGAAGCCACAAACTTCCATCCACCCAGAATTCCCCCAAGTCTCCCAATAAAAATGGTACATCACTTGTGTAGCTGGTCCTAGTGCCTGCACCTGAACCAATCAAACCAAGGTCACTTTGCAAGGACTCCCATTGATGTAGTTTGATCAGTTCCAGTCGCAGGCACTAGACCGAGCAACACAAGTGGGGCAACATTTTTACTGAAACAAGTAGAGAAATGCTTTGTGGTAGGACTATTGTTTTTTCTGGAAGAGTATGGCACAGAAATGCAAAGGAAATGTGGGATTTAGTCAAATTTTTAGGTCTGCAGGACATTGAGGGTAAGAAAACATGTTGGGATCCACAAGAGGCATACCATCCTCTACTCCCGTGGGTGTCTAGTTTGCAAAAATATCTAGAGTTGGTAGATTTTCCTTAGAGACAATGTACATATGGCAGAGAAAGACAGAAAAGACACATATTACTTCACAACCATCTGATTTCTCAAGTACAGGAACTTACTGCTTGGATTTGGCACAAGGGTGAATGAAATTCCAGAACGTAAACTTTTATTGACAAGAGATTTCAACAAAATTAAATGCACTGTTAATAACTGAAAAATCCAAAAACAGAACCAATTACTCACAATTTATTAACTGTAAAGCCGCAACAAGGTAACAACCTCTTTACAGACCATTCACACACCTTTCAAATGTGACACACACAAGACAATTCAAACCGGCAGCCATGAGCCCAGCACATTATAACACGCATCAACAGACAGCACCATTCAAGAGCCCATCACTTTCATATGCCCACATGACTGGCACAGCAGTCACACCACTTGCGGCTGATGGAGTGTGTGGATTGGCATTGGTTAACAGTGTGTTTAGAGACCAGCAGCAAGTCTCTACTCAGATACTACCAGCCAAATACCAGCTCATCCACACCGCCAGCCAAGTGCCAGCTCACACACACCGCCAGGTAAATGCAAGTCCACACACATCAGCAGCCAAGCATAGGCCCATGCACACCACAAACCAAGCACCAGTCCACGCACACTGCCAGCCAAGTGCCAGTCCATGTACACCACCAGCCAAGCGGCAGTTAACACATACCATCATAACATTTTTTCTCCAAAAAAAAGAAACACAAACCAGATGGAAGCAAATACAAAACTATAACTACAATCACAACAGTTCTAACTAAATACATCACAAAAATTTCAACTGTGAAATCTGAGCAAAAAATATAAAACAATCCAAACCAGTCAGTTTACTTTTATGCTCAAGGGTGCTCCCAATAACTCTGTTGCGTGTGGTACAATTTAAAACTTGTTGGCACGCACAGCCTCTGTTTAGAAGGACACTAGGGGCAATACATACAACTCTCCTTCCACACACCTCTTTGAACACAGACTCTACCTCTCCTACCAGGAAAGTTTTTGTTTTGGCATATGTGGAATGTAATCAGCAAAGTGACGATCTTTCAGTCTAGCCACAGCCTCCACTACTCCAACTTTAGGAACACATGCCTGTTCAACTAAAACAAGGCTGCCTATTATAGACTGCTGAAACTAAACAAATATCATCTTTGGCCCTGGAGAGAAATCCTTGAACACAACAAAAGCATTGAAGGTTGAAAGATTTAAAAAATGGATAGCCAACTTCTTCTACCAAATGTAAGCCTTATAAACAGCAGTACAAGTTTCCATCCTCTCATCTACTCTATTGATACCACCCATGTGCTTATTGTAGTCTTTCATCATGGATGGTAGTCAGCATGTAGACATCTCTCCTGTCTACAAACTTCACAGCTGGAAGTTCATCACTACTCAAAATACTGCACTGTCCCCTCTCAAGTTTTTCACAAACACTTTCTTTTGCGTAACCTTTATGGTTCGAGCGGATTGTTCCACAAGCAACAGTGTCTATGTTGAACAATTCCCTGAACAATTGCACACCAGTGTAGAAGTTATCGACATATGAATGGTGACCTTTGTTAAAAAGTCCTCTACCAAGTTCCCACACAATTTGCTCACTAACTCTGAAAATGAATGGACAGCCAGGGGAGTCAATACGGGAACCACTACCAGTGTACAGCCTGAAATTAAAGACATAGCTAGCCCTACTCTCAAACAGCATATACACCTTATTTCCATAATGTGCTTTCTTGCTAGGAATGTACTACTTAAAAAACAAACGGCCCTTGAACAAGTCCAAAGACTTATTCTAAACTATTTCTTTTCCTGGAAAATAGCTCTCTGAAGATCGATCTTCAAAGTCATCATGGACAGGCTAAATCTTAAAAAGGCAGATGCAATCAGGGTGATCTCCTGGCAACTGTGAAGCATTCTCAACAAAATGCAGCATCCAAAGCAGAAGCAAATACCGAGCATGACTCATGGCTGCAGGATATATAGCTGTTGCCATCAAGGGATTAGTAGGCCAACATTAAAACAGTGACAGCTTTTATCAAGCCCATCAAAAAATATTAAGCCCAAGAACTTCTTCAACTCATCCAGATTTGTGGGACTCCACCCGCTAGCTCTAGAGTTGGGCTTAATTCTGGAGCTGTTGTCCCTCAAATACTGTTCAAGTTACAAATTAGTTTGGTCAACAATAGCATCCAAAAACACATTGTTCATAAACAGTTGAAAGAAATTTACAGGCAAAAAGTTTTCAATATTCAATCTACACCATACAACAACAGTAAAGGCAGGCAACGCCAGCTGCCCGGGGGGCAACCTAGTTTTGACCACTTCTGATGCGAAGCCTTTCAGGCCAGGCTGCAATCCGGATACTTCTTGCTGCACTATCGGCATATCAGTGTCCTCCACTTAAACAGGCACTTCCTCTGCACTGATAGTAGCTTTATCTTCAGATGATTCCTTTCAGATACATATTTCACTGCTAGAATCTTGCACTTACTCCTGTGCCTCAGATGTAGAGTCATCTCATTATTATGGTCAGAGGAGGATTCAAAAAGCATATCAACAGCCTGCTGAGTGATAATACTGCAGCTTGCCATAACTCTTACTAATAAAAGTATCTTGACAAATAAGTCAACAACAACCAACACCATGTAAAATATGTATAAGCAAAGTGTGGCTTTATTGTTGTAGGACTCTTACCTTGGGAGTAAGACTGCTTAGTTTAGGATGGCAGCAACACTGAATGCGGGTGACTGAGTCAGACCCACACCAACTGGAAGTTATCAGCCTGACTTCGTATGCTAGGTAGCAGCACCTCACCCAAACCTAGAAAGTAAAGGGGATTTCTGTAAGCCTAGAGATATGACACTTGGCTCCTCAGGGACGTTGTGGTGGAACAGATCATACCCCATACAAACTCTCACACATGATTAGGTAGAAAAAGAGATGCAGGATAAACTTCAATGTATTTTTTGAAGCAATTGCATCCAAGATAAAAAAGCATGCACTGAGATTATAAGGCAGATGAAACATAAGACAGTGATGATTGTGACCATTAGAATAAAAAATATAAACATTCCCACCACCCTGATCTTATCATGAGGTCTAGTGATTCCTACCTGCACCCTAATGTCTAAGCCTGAGAGCATTGTGGTGTTAGCCATTTTACCTGTCCTGGTCTTTTGGAAGGAGTCCTGACCCCACACCTGAAAGATGGCAAGGGTCTTCCTTTGTTCTGCTAGCAATCCTCCCGATTGGCTGGAAAGAAAAGGTCAGAATCACAAAGCTGTCAATGAAGTGGTGTACAGCATCAGGTGCCCAAGGCATGTATAAAAAACATGCTGTGTTCTAAGAACAGGCATCACATGATGATATGACTAGGGTTAAAGTTTGATTCCCTAAATCTTGGAGCAACAGTACTGGGTAAACAATCATGTACATACACAAAAACCCCCAGGTAGCCTTATAAATATCTCAGGCATCCAAAACGATGATCTAAATTAGAAATACACTGTATGACTACTGTGGGAGTTGGCAATGCATATCAATTCTATTTACAAGTCAATAACAACTTTATAAATATGATCAATCCTATTAAATTGAATACCAATAATGAATAAACTAGTAAAATGTGTATGTGTGTAAGAGGGCACAGGCTATGGGCCTAGAGCTAAAATAAGGGTTCCCAATCTAGGTGGTAAAAGGAACCCATGACACCCTCCCTATTGTTGGTACAGGAGTGCAGGGTCCAAGACCTGAAATAAGCTACGTTAGCACTAGGTACTTAAAAGCCTGTTTAAAATATACATAAAAGAGATAACAATGTCCAAGTTGCCAAGCAGACCAGGCCGAATCATGCGGCTACATTTTAAAATAGGTCATGTTAGGAATTTAAAAAATTGCCAAATTAACAATAATCATGATCCCGCAGGATATTGCCGAGCATGTCAAATCCAGGCCAGATCCCACTTCGGCAGACAATAAAATCACCAGCTCGTCTGATAAAAAATCGTAACACCAAGATAAAATTGATGCCAGTGTTCTTGGCAATCCTCCAAAAACACTAGAAAAAAGTGGGTGGATGGCAAAAGGTATAACACCGAATACAGTCTGCAAAGTGCTGACAAAACCAGAACCTACAGCCTTAAAAAAGTGTACAATCCCAGTGGTGTTAGGTGCATTAAAGATGTGATTACTAATTCACTGAAAGGTTTTGGGAATGTAGTTTTCAAAAGGGACTGTATCTCTACAGATGAACTTGCAACTTGTAGGTCATAGGTTTCATGGGCTGGTGTGAGAGCCATGTGTTTTTTAAACAAAAGAGCTTTCAGTCTGCTCAGCTTGTCAAAATTTACATTATAAGTAGAAATGTGAGTGTGACAGGCTGACGCGTCGGTTGTACTCATCAAACCCGTGGGGCACTGACCCTATGCGGATTCCCGACCCGGAAGTCCTCCGGATGGGAACCAATCCGCTGACGCTTCCAGGTGACGGTGGGCAGCAGCAGCCACTTCACGCCACCACCAGGATTGAAAAGGCGGAGGGCAGCGATTTAAAGGAGCGCAGCGATTTCAAGGAGGAAGACGGAGACAGAAAAGATCACGGCAGCAACACAAACCCAGGTGGAGACGAATTCGGAGAAAGAGGCAGTGGTGGAAGGAACACCAGGAGCAGGTCGGAGGAAACTTTTCCTCGTGGCGAACAAGGGAGACCCCAAGACCACATCCAGCACCAAGAATGCTACAGAGGTTCAGGAGGCAGTGGGCCCAAACCCCGCCACGCTCTGGGGAGAGCGTGGCCTCTGAAGGTGCGTGGACAGGACTTACCTGTCAGGGAGGGGAGGTGGTGGGAGGGAAGGAAATGACATATTAAGGTTATCTGCAAAGAGAATGAGCCGGTAGTGGTGTGTAGATTGTTCCCATATTTCTGCATTTATATTGTTTTGGCACCAAGGATCATAAGAAAGAGAGAAAGGTGCAGACAGAACAAGAACAGGAAAAACGGGACACCCTGAACCCAAAATAGGTCAAAGTAAGAACTTCACCCGGTTGTTCAGTTACTTTGTTGTATCTATATATAGACCCTACCGACAGGAAGGGAAGAGAAAAAGAAAGACATACGGGAAAAGAAGAGGAAAGGAAAGAAAACATACTCAGAGAGAGAAGCAGCAAAAAGGGAAAACTACAGGAAAATAAAGAACAAACAGAAGAGAGGGAAAAGGAGAACAAACTAATAAACAGTAGAAAGAGAGGAGAAATAAAGTAATCACCAGTACTCACCAGGGCACTTACCGTTCTCTCTCCATTTCTCATTTCTTCCCACATGTGCCTCCTGCGAGCCCACCTGTGAAGAAAGGAGACGAAGGTGAACATTGGAGAAAGAACAGCTGAAACCACGTACTTCTAGCACTGAACAACCCTTAACCATAAATAAAGATAGCTTATAGGAAATTTGACCACGGCCCGATTCTCATCATTGCGGTCACCCCATTACAGTGAGGCCACATATCTGCTACTTTGACCTCATGCGTGGGGGTGGAAAGGTAAATTCCCACAACAAGTCACAATTTGAGAGACCAAAATCACATATGGGATACCTGGTCTCCTCCCACAGCAACCGTGATCACTCAGCATTAGGTTATTCCCATTAGAAAGTAACTCGAAACACTGGGCAAATCAAAGGGACGGGAATACCCTGCAGCTAAGCACTCTAAATTTGCAACAGAAGCCTTGCATGAACCATGCAAGGCCATCTGTTTACAAATCATATAATGGCTTACAGAAGTTTCATATTCGATACCACTAGGAACGACCTGTTTCTCGCCGTTCAGACACTTGTAATCAAAGGGCAGCTTCCACACCGCATGAATGTAACTGTCTCCTAATTATTCAAGTAGGCATACTGGAAAATGTTTTAAACACAAAGGCCCATATTTATACTTTTTGACGCAAAAGCGGCACAAACTTACAAAATACAATTGTATTTTGTAAGTTTGTGCCACTTTTGCGTCAAAAAATGACGCTAATGCGACACTAAAAAAGTATAAATATAAGCCAAAGTGAATTTAAATAATGATACTGGCAGGCTGATCACTCCATGTATTAACCACAATGACAATGGTATTTCAGCCACGGTAAAATGTAACTTCTCTAACTTTTAAGTGTTATGCATGATATAATAGACTTCCTTCTTACCCATTATCTGTTGTTTTTGTGTCAGATTGAATGTGGCAATCAACTCCTTAGAGTCAAAGTGCTTCCAAGACATTTGGCCGTTTCTTAAAACTTGTAATGTACCATTGAACTGCATAATGGACCGAAGTTGACTCTGTCGATGGTGTAAAAGTGACTTGTCATTTTGAATATTGTCAATTGCAGAAGACACAATATTGTTTAATGTGTAAATGTGGTTCAGCAATGTGTTCATACCATTACCAACAATGGCTAGAGCTTGCTTTACATTTTCTTTATCTATTTGCCTTAAGTGTGCAGTGGTTTCCATTTGTGAAAGCTTTTATATTTCATTGTATTTTGCATTTAAAAATGTTTTGATTGTGGTTTCCTGGGACCTAACAAGAAATCTTGTAAGTCAAAAAAAATAAGGGGGATGGGGAGGTATTCTGGTCCAGTGTATATCCTCCCAAGTAGTACATCAAAAATATTTAATACACTGTTCCAAATGTGTGTGAGACAAATAAAGGATACCTTAGTGGGGGTCCTAAATTTTAGGAGCAAGGCACCTCACACATCCCAAGGGATGTCATGCTTCATCATCGGAGCTGCTCCTCGTCAGACCGGCGGTGCAATGTCTGACGGGCACCACCCCGAAAGGGAGGGCTCTTTGCCGGAGATCTTTTGTAGTAGTGAAGCCGTGACCCCAGATGTGGGAAAGCGTAAAGAAGGAGATCAAAAATACCGGGTGATTAAAATTGACTCACTGAATCAGCACAGGATAACGACTTTATTAGTCCAATGCAAAAAAACAGGGGCCAAGGTTAAAAAATGGTCACAGAAGTGAAACCGAAATAATGTTCAGTCACTCTGTATCAAACTGATCAAAGAAAGGGTGGGGGGACCATCCCTATCGTGGGTCAACATGTTTCGCATCCTGGTGGTCCATACGGATCCAGTGATGCTTCATCAGGACCAGTAAACAGCTATAAGTATCTCCTAGATAGAAAAAGAGGAGGTCTGGAAATAAATTCTGAAATTATCATAAAGGTATCCAGTCACTCACATCAAAAAGAGGAAGGAAATTTGTCTTAACCGTCGCCCAACCCAATTAGGGAAAAGCGCTTCATAGGGTCACACGGACCTTTGGTCGAGCGCAAAAAGAATTTGTCTTCAATGCCGCCGTTGCAGGTACATCTACCCGGGTCCGCGTTCCCTGGAACGGCGGCATTGAAGACAAATTCTTTTTGCGCTCGACCAAAGGTCCGTGTGACCGTATGAAGCGCTTTTCCCTAATTGGGTTGGGCGACGGTTAAGACAAATTTCCTTCCTCTTTTTGATGTGAGTGACTGGATACCTTTATGATAATTTCAGAATATATTTCCAGACCTCCTCTTTTTTCTATCTAGGAGATACTTATAGCTGTTTACTGGTCCTGATGAAGCATCACTGGATCCATATGGACCACCAGGATGCGAAACATGTTGACCCACGATAGGGATGGTCCCCCCACCCTTTCTTTGATCAGTTTGATACAGAGTGACTGAACATTATTTCGGTTTCACTTCTGTGACCATTTTTTAACCTTGGCCCCTGTTTTTTTGCATTGGACTAATAAAGTCATTATCCTGTGCTGATTCAGTGAGTCAATTTTAATCACCCGGTATTTTTGATCTCCTTCTTTACTCTTTCCCACATCTGGGGTCACGGCTTCACTACTACAAAAGATCTCCGGCAAAGAGCCCTCCCTTTCGGGGTGGTGCCCGTCATACAGTGCACCGCCGGTCTGACGAAGAGCAGCTCCGATGATGAAGCATGACATCCCTTGGGATGTGTGAGGTGCTTTGCTCCTAAAATTTAGGACCCCCACTAAGGTATCCTTTATTTGTCTCACACACATTTGGAACAGTGTATTAAATATTTAAGAAATCTTGTAAGCCTACACATTCAGAAGGAAGATTAAGATGTTCTATTACAGCTGTTAATGTGGAAGATTTTAACCTATATTGACATGGTTTGCCCATGCTGTAAATGGTGACGATACCGGAGTATTGTGTGGTGATGTAACCATGGTCAGGTCTGCTTGCTGTAAAACCCGATATGGAGTTAACGAAATGTGCATGACAACCATTTGTGTCCACTTGCCACAATAACCACCCTTTGGGGCCTGAAAGTGGTGAATCAAAGGTACCATTCTGAACCCAACCATTGAGCTGTTCTTTAGTGACATTACAAATCTTTTGCCAATTATCACATTTTGCTGGTGAGGGAATACTGGGCACATTCATTTTTTTGTTGCTAAACCTAGGCAAGTTGTTTATTGTCTTGTGTCATTGAGAAATATAATTTGGAATGGAACAAGGCAAGCTCTAAATAAAGCTTCCCTACCTTGTATTTGCCAATCTTTCATTCTCTGCACACTCTTTAAGTCAATTGACTTATTCCAATACTCATAATCTTCTATGGTCAACTGAGAAATAAAGGAATCTGAATAAATCAATTTGGTGTCAGTTAGCAATATTTTAGTTTGTGAAGGAGGGAAATTTGAAATAATAAGATTCAGCATCTTTTAAATTGTGCTGGATAAAATTAGAAAATGTTTCTACATGTTTTAGAGGTTCCCACTGGTGGAGCCGAACAATGTTCCCACTGTGTATAATTATAAACTATTCTTTGGGTCCCAGCTCTGTGTAGAAAATGGTATCCATAATGGTGATAACAGAGCATTTCCCCATAATTAGCAGTGTTCATGTATACATTTTCACTTCCAAATACAGTTTAATATTGAATCTCAGAAACCATAGAATCAACTGTTTGTACATCTCAGTCACCAGAACAAACACAGATGTGATAATATAATTCATTGATACTATAAACCAGATGGAATTGGAATTATTTCTGTAGGGCCAAATATATCAAATAGTACTTTATCCCAAACGATCCCATCAGGAATTGGAAAGCTGAAATGTTCACAAGGGACAAGGCTCTTTCAACTTTATGTGAGGATAAATAAGGCTTCAAAACCTCATCCACCAGTTTAACAGCTGAGCATTCAGAAAGGTAATGGCCATGTATCAGCAGAAAGAAAACAATGACAAAACCAATCTAAAGAAGAAAGGCAAGCGATGTCAAAAGTATCCACACATAGGGGGTCATTACAACATTGGTGGTAAAAGTCGCTTACCGCCGTGCAGAAGACTGCCAACACACTGCCGCGGCCGCCGAATTCCGCCACAGCTATTATGACCCACAGCACGGTATCCCCCAAAATTCAGACACCCACACAAGTCCGCCACACCAAAGGTCAGTGATAAACTGGCGAAAACAAAACCTCCACCGTCACGCCAACAGAAATACGCCCACACTATCACGACACACGAATCCACGCGGCGGTCTTTCAACCACGGTATTCCGTTGGCAGTACACACCGCCGCGCTCAAAATACACACACATTTACAAAACACAACCACATTGGACAAATCGAAATACACACACCTGATACACATACACACACCACACCCACACACCCAATACAATATAAAACACAGACCCACATCACCCACAAACCCCTACGACCAAAATCCTGAACAAAGGCCAGAGAGAGACACCACAAACAACTACCAAGCATCCACAGGCACACAATACCATCTTCCACAGAACTTCCACGCACCTCACACAACACACCACTAAATATCACCCCACTTATCACTACACACACCACCCCACACAACACCCACACCACCCATGGCACGGCTAAGACACCCCAGGTTCTCTGAGGAGGAGCTCAGGGTCATGGTGGAGGAAATTGTCCGGGTAGAGCCACAGCTATTCG
This sequence comes from Pleurodeles waltl, assembly GCF_031143425.1. Classification (NCBI taxonomy): domain Eukaryota; kingdom Metazoa; phylum Chordata; class Amphibia; order Caudata; family Salamandridae; genus Pleurodeles; species Pleurodeles waltl. The sequence continues at coordinate 981,123 of NW_027150407.1, read as the reverse complement.
GATCACAGGTGCAGCACACCTCCATAGCTAGGAAGATGGAGCTATGGGGCAGAATAGTGGACAGGGTCAACGCAGTGGGACAGCACCCAAGAAATCAGGATGACATCAGGAAGAGGTGGAATGACCTACGGGGGAAGGTGCGTTCCGTGGTCTCAAGACACCACCTTGCGGTTCAGCGGACTGGCGGCGGACCCCCAACTCCTCCCCCACAACTAACAACATGGGAGGAGCAGGTCTTGGCGATTCTGCATCCTGAGGGCCTCGCAGGAGTAGATGGAGGAATGGACTCTGGTAAGTCAAATCTTAACTATTACATCCCCAAGCCTACCTGCATGCAATCACATACCCCCACCCTCAACCTCACCCCATCACTCCAACTCCTCACAAATGTCCCAACATCACAAACCACCCATCCCAACACCAAGCCCTGCATGCAACAACAAAGCATGGACACCCATCACCAAAGCATGGCCACTGCACATACCCATACACCCCCCTAAACCACCATCACACAAGGTCCCACACAGGAATGCAAGCACTGGGGTACACGGTCACCCACCTATTGCACACCATGGCACACACAGATGTAATAAACATCCTTTTATACCCCTGCAGGACCCCTACCCAACGTCACCGGACAGGAGGGTCCAAACATGTCCACACCACCAACAGAAGAGGCCCACAGTGATGACAGCAGCTCTGTCCAACTGGATATAGATGACCAGCCCGGCACATCAGGGACCTTGGGACAGTCGGTTCCCCTCATACAGTCACAGGCCACTACAGAGCTTCCCCCCTCTGGAAACACCAGCACAACACCCACCCAGCGGGCCCATACCTCTGTCCCCAGGACACGTCAATCAGCAGTGTGTCCACCACTAAAGGGAACCCAGGCTAACCCACCACCCCAACAACAACAGGGACCTGGGGGCAGTGGTAGTGGGCACACGGTCCAGGGGACGGAGGCCCAGGAACACAGGGGAACTGGGAGGGCTGCTGTGCGACAGGGGGAGGACAGGCCAAGGGAAACCACTCTCCACGAGGCCCTCTCCTCCATCATGGGAGCCTACCACTACTCCCAGGTAGACGATGACAATGGTACTGACCAAGTTTCAGGAGACCCAGCGCATGCAGGAGGAACAGTATTTGGGCTTCAGGGACGAACTCAGAGCCATCAATTCCACCCTGGGCACCATCGTAGGGGTGCTGAAGGAAGTACTCAACACCTGGAGGGACACTGTAGCACAACAAGGGGCCCCTGACACTAGCATGGACGATGAACTGCCCACCACCTCCACCAGCGCTAGTGGAGAGGAGGCACCGCCACAGGACCACCACACCAGCACCCCACCCCCTGCAGAGGGAGAACCACCCCGCAAATGGTCCCTGATTTCCAAGACAGAGAACGATGCCAAGAACCCCCGCCAAGAAATGAGACCACCCTGAATGTCATCCTTCTGTCCCACTTTGTCACCCTATCCATCCTCAAACTGCCCCAGCTCCACTTCCTATGCCCATTTGGGCAATGCACCTGTGAGACTAATAGACTGGACTCTGCCATGGACATTCCTCCACCATCACCCCTCACCATTTTACAACCCCCTCCAATATTGAGCACTTAAATAAACACCCTTGAAGCACAAAACAATCTGGCGTCAGTCTGTGATTTCGGAATAGTGTATTAGCAATTACTGTGGCAAAATGCTCTTTCAATTGTAATGTCAACATACCTATGTCACACAGCTCTAGTCCATGAGGAAACAAAGCAGATGTCACACTGTGGGACACACATCTGTGAAATCGTAAGGGAAAGTGACAACTCAGTGACCATACACTGGGTGAAAACGACAGACAGTAGAGAGGTAGTAGTGTTAAAGTACATGTAGTAAGCAGGTTTGTATTCTTACCTGTGTCTCACTGGAAATATTGCAGGATCACCGAGTTCCTGTTGTCCATGTCCTCTTCTTCTGCTTCCTCATCTTCACTGTCCACAGGCTCCACCGCTGCAACAACACTGCCATCTGGACGATCCTCCTGCAGAAAAGGCACCTGTCGTCGCAAAGCTAATTTGTGAAGCATACAGCAGGCCACGATGATCTGGCACACCTTCTTTGGGAAGTAGAATAGGGATCCACCTGTCAAATGGAGGCACCAGAACCTGGCCTTCAGGAGGCCGAAGGTCCGCTCTATTATCCGCCAAGTTCGCCCATGGGAATCATTGTAGCGTTCCTCTGCCCTTGTCCTGGGATTCCTCATTGGGGTCAGTAGCCATGACAGGTTGGGGTAACCAGAGTCACCTGCAAAAGGCGAAGGACAATTGTTAGACACACACTAACCTGCAGGGATATCCCCAGATCCAGACAACCATTCCCACTGACTTCTCTCCAGGTGCTCACCTATTAGCCACACACGGTGCCTCTGGAGTTGACCCATCACATAAGGGATACTGCTATTCCGCAGGATGTAGGCATCTTGCACTGAGCCAGGGAACTTGGCATTCACATGGGAGATGTACTGATCTGCCAAACACACCATCTGCACATTCATGGAATGATAACTCTTCCGGTTTCTGTACACCTGTTAACTCCTGCGGGGGGCACCAAAGCCACATGGGTCCCATCAATGGCACCTATGATGTTGGGGATATGTCCCAGGGCATAGAAGTCTCCTTTCACTGTAGGCAAATTCTCCACCTGAGGGAAAACGATGTAGCTCAGCATGTGTTTCAGCAGGACAGACAACACTCTGGACAACACGTTGGAAAACATAGGCTGGGACATCCCTGATGCTATGGCCACTGTTGTTTGAAATGACCCACTTGCAAGAAAATGGAGTACTGACAGCACCTGTACTTGAGGGGGGATTCCTGTGGGATGGCGGATGGCTGACATCAGGTCTGGCTCCAGCTGGGCACACAGTTCCTGGATTGTGGCACGGTCAAGCCTGTAGGTGATGATCACATGTCTTTCCTCCATTGTCGACAGGTCCACCAGCAGTCTGTATACCGGAGGATGCCGCCATCTCCTCACATGTCCCAGAGGACGGTGCCTATGAAAGACAACAGCGAGCACAGAGTCAACCAACTCAGAGGTACGTATCCACAGCTTACACAGAACACGAATCATAATCCGAAAATTGGCATGTATGTGTGTTGAGGCTAGGCCTAGGTATGTGTGACGCAGCTAAAAATTAAGCCATTTGGGCCCCTAGAATGATGGCTGCCTGACCTGTAGAGTGGGACAATGGGATGTGAGGTAACTGTGCTGGCGTTGTACACCGTCGCGGTAGGCGGTCGAAGACCGCGTCGCAGTGCTGCATTGGTTAACATTGGACCCTATGGGTCCCAGGAGCCAATGACGATGTACGCCGGCGGTGACGGTACACACTGCCGCGGACGTGACCGCCATTTTCTATCTGTTCAATCACTCGATACCTGATCTTCGACAGGAGAGGACCTACACTGCAAGTGCTACTGTGACCTCGGTCTGGAAGAGACAATGGCTCATGCGTCTGGGGAAAGGGCCCCTGCCCTCACATCGGAGGAGTTGGAGAAACTCGTGGATGGGGTCCTCCCCCAGTACACGCTACTCTGGGGTCCTCCAGACAAACAGGTAAATACACTGGGAGCATGCTGTATGGACTATGCCTGTGTTGAGTAGGGTTGATGAAAGATGGGGGGGGGAGATTGAGGCGTGCATGAAACGACGGTGAGTGCATGTGCATCATGGCAAGGGTAGGGATGGGGGCCAATGATTGTGACGGTGCATTTGGTAATAACTTTTCTTTTCCCCCTGTACAATTCATGTAGGTCAGCGCCCACCAGAAAAAAGGTATTTGGCGTGCCATCGCCAAGGAAGTCCGGACCCTGGGGGTCTACCACAGACGGAGCACCCACTGCCGGAAAAGATGGGAGGACATTCGCCGCTGGAGCAAGAAGACGGTGGAGGCCCAGCTGGGGATGGCCTCCCAACATGGGAGGGGTGCCCGTCGCACCATGACCCCCCTGATGTTCAGGATCCTGGCGGTGGCGTACCTGGAGTTGGATGGGCGCTTGGGGGCATCACAGCAGCCACAAGGGGGTGAGTACACTCTCATTCTGCTGATTTTGCGCGCAGTGGAGGTGTCTGGGTGGGGGAGGTCGGCTGTGGGTTTCCCTAGGCCAGGGCGAGTTTAGGAGGCAAGGTCCCCTGGTTCTGGCAGAGCCTGTGGCACCCCACCCCACCTGTGTACAGTGCCAAGTACACCTAGTCAGGCTCTTGTGTCATCCATGTGTGCAGATGTCGTCCATAGCCTTGTAGGCCATGTCCCAGGGATTGAACAGTGGAGGCCAAGTGCGCGGCGTAGTGCAGGGGGCTTCTGTGTCTGTCGTGTCCACCAACGGTAACGGTAATGCATGCACTCAACATGTCTTTCTTCTGTCGTCCCCCCCTTTTTGTGGTCTCCCTGTTCTTGTGTGCATTAGCATCATCAGGCAGAGGAGCAGTGGCAACGGAGCAGGAGGGAGCTGCATCCCACATGGCCCTAGAGAGCGAGACAACGGACTCGGAGTTCACCAGTGGGACAGACGGCGAGGGGAGCTCCATGGCGAGGACAGGAGCTGACACCAGTGACACGGACTCGTCCTCTGAAGGTAGCTCCCTTGTGGTGGCGCCCACATCTACAGGTACAGCCGCCACCCCCCCCACCAGCCCCGCCCTCCCAGCAGCCCCTCAGCCTTTGCCCTGTGCCCGGTCAGCCAGGAGGGTGGGCATCACCTTCGCCCCAGGCACCTCAGCCCCTGCCCCAGTCACCACTGCTGCCCTCAGTGAGGAGGCCATTGACCTCCTCAGGTCCCTCACTGTTGGGCAGTCTACCATTTTGAATGCCATCCATGGTGTAGAAAGGCAGTTGCAACAAACAAATGCATTCCTGGAGGGCATTCATTCTGGTCAGGCGGCCCTTCAGCAAGCTTTTCAGCCTCAGCACTGATGGCAGCCATTGTCCCTGTGTCTAGCCTCCTCCCTCCAACTTCCTCCACCCAGACCCAATCCCCTCTACCTCAGCCTATCCCAAGCACACCTTCAGACCAGCATGCACACACGTCAACACACAAGGGAAGCTCAGGCAAACATAAGCACCACACATCCCACAGGCACTCACGCAAGCATCACACACATGCAGACACACCAACATCCACTGCCTCCACTGTGTCCCCCTCCTCCTCATCTCCCTCCTCCCTCCCAGTCTCGTCTCCACTCACACCTGCATGCACGACATCTACAGCCACTACTGCCATCACCAGCACAAACACCACCACACCCCGCACACATGCAGTCACCACCCCCACTGCCATTCACACGTCCCCTGTGTCCTCTCCCAGTGTGTCTGTGACGCCACCTCCCAAGATACACAAACGCAGGCACACACCCACCCAACAGCCATCCACCTCACGACAGCCTCCAGCGCATGCACCTTCACCCAAAGTCACCAAACGAACACCTCCTACAACCACAACCTCTTCCTCCACTCCAAACCCCCTCCAGCTACCCGTCCCAGTGTTTCCAACAAAATTTTCCTGTCCAACCTTGACCTCTTTCCCACACCTCCCCCACCCCGTCCGTCTCCTAGGGCCCGACTCTCCAGGTCCCAACCTAGCACCTCAGCCACAACATCTCCGGGATCACTGGTGCCTGCAGTCACCAGAATCTGGAGTGCACCGGCCACCAGGGCAGTCAGTGTGGCACAGAGCCACAGCACGGACAGTCCCCCACCTGTGAAGCATCAAACGTGGGCCAGTGCCCGGCGGGAGAGGGGGAAGACTCCAGCCACCAAAGCCGCTCTCAGGGGTACAGGTGGGAGTGTGGAGTCAGCTGCGACACCTTCCAAGGTGGGGAAGGGCCATAAGAAAGTCAGCAGGTCTGGGAAGAGCAGCACGGCGGAGAAGACCGCCATCATCCCCGCTGCCCAGGAGCCCACCGCCATCATCCCTGCTGCCCAAGAGGCCACCACCCGCACCTGCCCTGCTGCCGTATGTTCTAGTGCCAAGATCAAAGCCTTGAGCTCCTCAAGTTGTTCTGTGCAGTCCCCTAGGGCAGTGGTTCCCAACCTTTTGACTTCTGTGGACCCTTGCTTTATCGATACTGGGACCCGGGGAGCCCCATTGAATCATTATTCTAACCCAGGGACCCCCCCAATGAGTCATTACTGAAAGCTGGGGACCTAATCTGTTAAAATTATACAATTTTCAAAGTAGTCACAGACCCCCTGAGGAAGCTTGGCGGACCCCCCCAGGGCCCCGACCACAGGTTGGGAACCACTGCCCTAGGGTTTGCGTGTAGGATTGTTGAGGGTGGAATTGAACATGCTTCATCACTCCACAAACAGCTGCGCAAGCCACAGAGTATTGGTATTTGGTACCTACAGATGGTTAACTGAACCATTGTTGTAAATAAGTCTGTATTGATCGAGAGGAAAGATGTTGCTGGACATTGGGCATTCTAGTTCATACTGAAGGAAATCCTGGGTCTGAAATTTTTGATCAAAAACATAATCAACATCAGTGGCAGTCAGGGAGGTAGCCCATTGTATCCAAAGTAGACATTTGTGTTTTGGATGCGTACTTTTGTAACAGCATTGAGCGCTGGTATCAGGGTAACAACAATAATGCATTACCCTTAGGCTAATGGTCTCTCTTTTATAACAGCCATTTGGGCAGCAGTCAGTATTTTGTCTGTTGATGTAAACTGTTGTTCTACATTAGAATACAGGTGTGATTTGTATGCTAGGGGTACGATGTCTCCTTCATTGAATGTGACATAAGTGCCCAGAGTACCAAAACAAGCAAAAACAAATTCCAGCACACAGTCAGAAACACAGGAAGCGGTGGTAAAAAGACAGGGGAACCACACCCAGGATGCCAGTTCTAACCTCTCCCTATAAGGTAACAAGGGTACCATTAACATGCAAGAAATAGAGATACTTGAGAGATTCGTTAAATTTGTGCCTGATGAAATTTTAGTGGCACCAATCCATGGACTATTACATTAGTGGTAAAAACTGCTTAGTTTATGGTGGCAGCACCACCCAATGCAGATGACAAGTCAGTCCCACACCAACTGGAAACAATTAGCCTGATTTTGTCGGCTAGCTGACAGCATCTCACGCAAACTTAGAAAGTAACAGTGATTTGTGGCAGCCTAGAGACATGACAGTCGGATGCCTCAAGGAAGTCATGGTGGAACAAGTCATACCCCATTCTCTGTTTCACAAAGTCTCAACAATGATAAGGCAGACAAAGAAATGCAAGTTAAGTTTCAATATATTTAGTAAAGTGATTGCTTCCTATGATGAAAAGCATGAGCTGCGATTAGGAGGCAGATGAAACATAATACAATGTGGATTGTGACCATTGGAGTCACAAATATAAACAGTTCTACCATCCTGATCTAATCATGAGATCTAGTAATTCCTACCTACACTCTAATGTCTAAACCTGAGAACATAGTGGTGTTAGCCCTTCTGCCTGTTCCGGTTTTATGAAAGGAGCCCTAACACTATACTTGAAAGACAGCAAGAGTCTGCCTGTTGTTCTGTTGGAAATCCTCCCTGTTGGCTAAAAAAGGAAAGGCCAGGATTGTGATGCTGTCCACAAAGTGGTGTACAACATCAAGTGCCCATGGCTAGAATGCCCACTACCCTCCTTAGGCCTGTGCTATGTTTATATATACCAAAACATGCTGTGTTCTAAGATCAGGCCTGATGTGATGATATGTCTAGGGTTGAGGTTTGACTCCACAACTCGTGGAGCAACAATACTAAGTAAACTATTGTGTACAAACATGACCTCCTTGAGCATGGCACAAAGTGAAATGTGTTCAATGGACTGGTAAATGGAGAACAGAAACAATAATGCTTTCTCAGAAAGGCAGCTGATCGAAATAGAAAAGGAGCCAAGCAAAATCGAGCTTCGCTAAAATATAATAAAGTGAGTAAACAAGTAAAATGTGTATGTGTGTAAAAGGGCATAGGCTATGGGCTTGGAGCTAAAATACGGGTGCCCAGTATAGGTGCTCAAAGAAACCCACAACATTATCACAAAGACCTATATATTCAAAACTGACACCACTCTCTTGCCAGAGACAGCTTAACTGACCAGCACCTACTCTACACAGACACAACAAGCACCTATGATATCCCACTAGAAAGGAAAAACAAAAAATAATTACTCAGAAGACACCACAGTACACATTGTGCACGAATGTAAGGAGAATTTCACAAACAATTTCACAATTTCAAGATTTCACACACAATAAAACAGAAGCTAAACATGCTGCTATTAGTACATCATTTTCAAAAAACACATGTGTTAGACTTGGCATCCTTGGCGTGGTCTCCCTTAATTTTTGCCTCTGTCTACAAGGTTTTTGATGTGTGCTAGACTGTTTTTGCTGTTTTTGTTACTCTGGGCACTTTACCACTGCTAACCAGCGCTAAAGTGCAAGTGCTCCTATACAAAATGTGTATGTAATTGGTTCATCCATGTTTGAGATATTAGATTTACTGGTATGTCCCTAATACAGTGCACTAGAGGTGCCCAGAGCCTTTAAATCAAATGCTACTAGTGGGCCTGTAGCACTGGTTGTGCCACCCACCATAGTAGATCTGTAAACATGGCTCAGACCTGCCACTGCAGTGTCTGCGTGTGCAGTTTTAAACTGCCAATTCAACTTGGCAAGTGTACCCACTTGCCAGGCCTAAACCTTTCCTTTTCTTGCATGTAAGACACCCCTAAGGTAGGCCCCAGGTAGCCCCAAGGGCAGGGTGCAGTTTATGTTTAAGGTAGGCCATATACTAAGGTGTTTTATATGTCCTAACAGTGAAATACTGCTAAATTTGGTTTTCACTGTTGCAAGGCATATCCCTCTCATAGGTTAACATGGGGCCTCCCTTTAAATATGATTAAAGTGTATATTCCCTTTGGGAGCGGATAGACATCTGGAGTTTGGGGTCTCTAAGCTCACAATTTAAAAATACATCTTTTAGTAAAGTTGATTTTAAGGTTGTGTGTTTGGAAATGCCACTTTTAAAAAGTGAGCATTTTCTTGCTTAAATCATTCTGTAACTCTACCTGTGTGTGGATTCCCTGTCTGGGTCAGTTTGACAGTTGGGCTGTTTGCACCTCTCTCTAGACAGTGACACAAAGAGAGCTGGGGTGTAGCCTGCATATCCTGATGAGCCATCTGTGCTAGGAGGGAGGGTAAGAGTGGTCACTCACACCTGAAAGGGCTGTGCCCGTCCTCTCACAATGCAGTCTCCAACCACCAGGTGTGTATCTGGGGCCTGGCCCTGGCAAGGCAGGATTTCACAAACAAGAGATACATTTCTTTGCAGTAAGCCTACTTCAATGGGCAAAATGGGTATATGAAGGGCACCCAAAACCACAGTCTTTAGATCACTCCTAGAAACCAAAAGGAACCTCTGCCTGGAGAAGACAGGAAGAGCTGAGGAAGAAGAGCTGCCCTGCCTGTGACTGTGCTTTGTGGAGCTATCCTGCAATTGCTGCATCTGTCTGGGCAAGATGACAAAGACTGGACCTTGTGTGCCTTCCTGCTTGTGAAGATCTTTCCAAGGGCTTGAAATTGAGCTTGCCTCCTGTTGTTGAAGTCTCAGGGACAGCAAAGACTTCTCTCTGCCAGCTCCTGGAGCCTCTGCTGAGACTCCTGCCCTGCCAAGTGGCACCCTATCCAGTTCCTGGGGCCTTGAAAGGAGAAGCTGGCAGACCAAGTTTGAGAAATCCACACACAGACCGCCGTGCAGGGAAAATTTCGACGCAACCTCTGGAAAAACAATGCGCCTCCGGCTTCGCGGCTGAAATCAATGCTCTGCCTGCAGTGCAGCTGGGAGATCGACCCACACGGCTGGAGAAACGACACGCTGCATCGCTGACGAAGACTGATGAGATTGCAACCCACAATGCGCTGTTTTTGGATCACCGTGCGGCAGGGTTTCTGACGCAAACATCGCTGGGCATGTAAAAACAACACAAAGCCTGCCCGGACCCGAGAGTGCTTGTCCAGATCGACGTATCGCTCTTCTGCAGAGAGAAGAAACAACGCACACCGACCCCACCAAAGGAGAAACAACGCACGGTCTCACTTGTGAGTGATATCGACACATCGCAGGCTTCTTTCGATGCACACTTGCCCGTGCAGGGATATTTTTGAGGCGACCCAGGAACATTTTCCTGCTAACGGCGTTAGCGTTGTATTTAAAAGAACATGAAGACTCTTTTTGCTTTTTAATTAATATTTTGACTTGTGTATGTTGGATTTTTGTCGTTTTGGTCTTGTTTTGTTTAGATAAATATTCTCTATTTTGCTAAACCTGTGTTGTGTCATTTTGTAGTGTTTTCATTAAGTTACTGTGTGTGTTGGTACAAATACTTTACACCTAGCACTCTGAAGTTAAGCCTGCCTGCTCGTGCCAAGCTAACAAGGGGGTTAGCTGAGGGTGATTTTCTTTTACCCTGGCTAGAGTGAGGGTCCTTGTTTGGACAGAGGGGTAACCTAACTGCCAACCAAAGACACCATTTCTAACAACATTCATGCAGGGAAATGCTACTCATTTAGAGTAAACAATACAAAAAATGTTTTCTTACCAAACGCATGCAACTACACAAACTGCAGATCTACCAGTGCACTAGAATAAAAGGAGAAATAAAACATTACAATCACAAATGCAAATGATGAAAAAGAAACAAAACATTTGACTTTACAAAATACACAGAAACTTTCCCTGGTGTCTAGTGGTTCTCTTCCCCCCTTGGGGGCAGATGGGCCTAAACAAATGGCAAAACTAAGGCCCGGGTGGGGGTGCAAAACACAGATAGGTAATGTCCCCAGGGGAGAGACCCCTTCCTAAGGGATCACTCCCCAAAATTGACTGAAATAAAAAGATCCCTGGTGTCTAGCGGGTTTTGACCCCTCCACACCGGAGTCAGATAGGTAAATAAAAAAGGCAGAACAAGCCCCCAGGGGGGCAAAACCCAGATAGGTAAAGACCCTTTCCTAAGTGATCACTCCCCGAGATTTGCCAACAAACAAGATCTCTGGTGTCTAGTGGGTTTTGCCCCCCACCCCTCCCCTCCGGGGGGAGGCAGATTGGCAAAAAATAAATGCCCTATCTAGCCCCCGGAGTTTGGAGGGTAGGGGCAAAACACAGATAGGTAATGCCCCCAGGGGAGCAACGCTTTCCTAAGGGGTCGCTCCCCAAAATTGACATAAATAAAAAGGTCCCTTGGTCTAGTGCCCCCAGGGGGCAGATAGACTCAAAAAGAACAGCTGAGCTGTACCCCAACGTGTCCAAAACACAGATAACGAATGCCCCCAGGGTAGCGTGCCTTTCATAAGAGATCACTCCCTGATATTGGCATAAATAAAAAGATCCCTGGTGGCTACTGATTTGTGACCCCCCCTCCCAGAGGGGGGCAGATCAGCTAAAAAGAAAACAGATGAACTAAGCCAGGTTGGGGGTGGGGGGAACAGAGATAATTAATGCCCCAGAAGAGTGACCCTTTTCTAACAAGCCGTTCCCTGAGATTTGCCAAAAAACAAGATTCCCGGTGTTTAGTGGGTTTTGACTCCCCTTCTTCCCCCACTGGCAGATCAGCCAAAAAATGGCCACACTAGCCCCGGGAAGGGGGGCAAAACAGAGATAGGTAATGCCACCAGGGTAGCGACCCTTTTTGAAGGGGTCGTTCTCTGAGATTGACATTAATAAAAAAGATCCCTGGGTATAGTGCCCCCAGGGGGGCATATCAGCCAAAGAAGAAACAGTCGAACAAGCCACCAGTGTGGGGGTGACCTATTTAAGTAATGCTCCTAGTGGAGCGACCCTTTCCTCACCAAAATCAACATAAATAAAAAGCCCCTTGTGTCTAAAACGTTTTTACCCCACCAGGGGCAGATCAGCCAAAAAAACACAGTCAATCTAACCCAAGGAGGGCCTGAAACATAGGCAAATGTTATTTATCCCCAGGGAGCTGTGCGCATTCTGACATCGTCAAATGTCGAGGGGAGTAGAGTCGGAGGTGGCAGTGGACACTCTTCTGCTGCCATCCCTGTTGTGCGTGGTTGAATAAGCGACTCATGGGATGAGCGTCAATGCTTCTCCCATGGGTAGGTGCAAGGATGGAATGGTTCTGTCCTCAGCACATGCTCACTCCTGCTGAGGACGGTACCATTCCATCCTCAGCACTGATGCGGTTAATACTACTCAATAGATATGGGTGTAAAGTTTGTGAATAACAACTGATGTACCCTTTTTTTTGTCTTCTTTTGTTTTTGCATGTCCCTCTCTACGCTTCTACTTAATTTTCACTTTCCAACTCCCATTTTGTAGTAAATATAACCCAGTTTGCAGCACTCTTTCTTGCTTCTCTCACAATTACATCTAACACGTAGAGGTACATGTGCCTAGTTCTGCAGTCTCAGCAGAAATCTCTGGACATAAGAGATTGGGCAAATATGGGCATAGATCTGCACCTATATATTGAGGATTGCAGGAGGTATACTACACATACTCCTAAATGCCCCAAAATCTTAAAACAAAAAATTGTGGGTGCTGATTGCATGGTTTTGCCTGAGATCCGCTCGAGATTTGACGGGCCTGTTAAAACAAATTCGAAACTGGTTAGGATAGAAAATATAAAAGAAAAATACGCACACGGAGCCATATATCAAATTGAATTGCTATAACACTTCGCATAGAATGGACTCCAGTGTGTACTGCAGAACTCGCTTCACTGGGGTTGAGACAGCTGTGATAAATTATGAGGGTAAAAGGATTCCGCTTTTCTGCAATAACAGAAGCCCTGCAGTGAACCGTGGGCTGGTACTGATCACAAGCCCAAAAAGATTGTTCGGACTATTTATTTTTATTCTAATTGTCATTGTCCGTCTGTTCTGAACTGTATAACAAAAACCCTTTTTGATTTTAACTGCAGCTTTCATAAATCCACGTGTGAAGCAAGCAAAGCAGATTTTATGGAATCCAAATGTAACAATACGCCAATTGAATATTTTAGATACACATTTTTCTACCTGTAAAATTCGTGTAGGAATTCAAACCATCATGACGCTTCATGAAGAGAGACACGGTTTTTGTGGTATGAATCAAGTTAATAAATCAATAATTTCTGAGAGTAGGTCTGCTGTGAGGAACACATCTACCTCTCATGAAGAATGTTGAAAGACCTGTCCTTGGCTCTGTGCAAACAAACTTGTGTTAAGAATGTGGCCGGCAGAACCAGCATTGCCACATCAGTAATAGGAAACAGAGATTTTAACAGAACAAGAGAGTTACAAAGTTATGTCTTATAAGTCTGGCCATTTAGGGGGCTTCAGTTTTTTTCAAACTCATTCAGCAGGATTCTCCGCACCTGTGTACACTTCTGGATGGTGCAAGAGCTTGTGTGAAGGAAAGTGTTGCTGTTTAAAGTCTTTGTAACTTACTTCTTTAAAACAAACCTTAGCAGAAGAGCCGAATAGTTGTCGATTCACAAGCACTTCCTGGAGCAGTTGCAGTCCGCTCCAATTGGCCTTTCTGCTTGCTTGCCTTTTTTCACAAACTGCCAGATGAACAAAGAGAATAAAAGTTGGAACGTTTTGAAATGTGTTATATTTGAACACCCTTCCTTACATCCATGTTCAAAACGATGTCCTTCCCTTTTCATCCCCATCTTGAAATACACTCTCTCCTGCCCTTGAGGATAGTATATCTGGGAATCTTTTGGGCGCGAAACTACATACAAAAAGTAAATACGAACAAAAAAGCATATTCCCTCAAGGTTCATAAGCCTCCCAAAACTTAAATCCCTGAATACGAATATTCAAAATGTTTGTGTTAGCAAAAACAATTTGTGAACCAGGATTAACATTTTACTCTCACAAATGAGTTTATTTCTGCACCTAATCTAGTTGGAGTATGGCAGACAATCTTAATTTTTGTTCATAAAGGAAATATTTTTACCTTTGGTGAAACCTCTTCTCTTGCAACCCCATTAAATAGGAGGGAATAGCATAGACTTATCCCATCGTGATAAACAAATCTACTTTTTGCAACAATACATTTAAATGTGTTTCAGGGTGGTAAATGTGTACAAAATGTTTCTGAATAGCAACAGTGTTTCTGCTTGGTCAATGTTCCAATTATTTTTTAGGATCACCACGCTATCATACTCTCTGCCTTGTCTCTTCTTTCCACAAACCTTCACTTTTCTATAGCATTTAAGTGGATTTTTGCACTTTTAGATCTGGTACCCTAGGCTGGTAATCCCACAAGCTTTTTCCCTTCACCCTGCTGCTTTGCTGAATTCTGATTTTATTGGCTTTATAGGGCTCTGTTCACCTAACCACTGCTAACCAGTGCTAAAATGATTGTGCTCATGCCCTAAAACATGGAGAAAATGGCTTACCACCAACTGGCCCATTGCATTTACTTGTAAGTCTCTAGTAAAGTGGTGCCACATGTGCCAAGAGCCTGTAAATTAAATGCAACTAGTGGGCCTGCAGCACGTATTGTGACAGCCCTAAAAATAGCCTTTTTAAAAATGTCTCAGGTCTGTCATTGCAGCCTCTATGCTGTTTTAAACCTGACAAACCCTTTGTTAAGCCTAAAACTCCCTTTTTAATACATATGAGTCACCCCCAGTGCAAGCCCTAAGCAGCCAAAGGTGCAGGATGCATTGTATTTAAAAAGTTGGACATGTACTTTTAAGTTTTACATGCCCTGGAAGTAAAAAAATCACAAATTTGTCTTTCACTTCTGTGAGTCTTACATCTCTAATAGGATACCATAGGGTTACCTTATTACATTCATTCTGATTGGGGCCAGGTGGAAATATCATATTTGATGTATTGTAATTTAAAATGATCTTTAATGATAATGTTGGATTTAAGTAATAAATCTGTAAATGCTACTTTTAGAAAGTCAACCTTTTCTTTCCTTAACCATTTGGTGCCTGCAGCCTGTTGCTGGGTCACATGATTAGGTGTAATTGGCCTCTGTGTATTCCTCATATACAGCCATATAAAAGAGGGTCTTGAGATTGTCAGAAAGGGGAGGGGACAGGGCACAGCCCTATTTGCCCTTCAAAGAGAGCTTCACACTAACATATTGTGACAGCCGGCAGACTGGGAGCAAAGCAGCAAGGCAGGAAATTCCAGACACTTTTGTAGAGGAAAAAATCAGAAGTCTGTTGCACTTCAAAGCTGAAATCAGATATAAAAAAGGGACTCTCAGACCCACTCTTCAGAAACTCCTGGATCTGTAGCCGCTACAGAAGAAGGCCTGCCCTGCTGTCTGTGGCCTACCCTGCTTTCTGAGAAGGAAGACTGGACCTTTTCCCTTCAATCTAGGCTACCTGAGTGATTCCAAAGTCTAGTTAACTGGTCTTCTGTTCTGAGCTACAGGGACACCACAAGCTCCTGAGGCCTCTCTCTAACTGCACAGCTGACCTGCTGCACGCCGTAGGACTTATCTATACCTGCAACTGGACCTGCCTGAGCCCTGCTGGCTTCTGCAAGAATGAGTTCCTAATCCCCAAGAAGTGCCTAACAGATCCCGGATCATTGGTGTGGCATCAGTTGAGCTCTTCTTGGAAGAAAAGGAGACATCATAAAGTTTTGGGCTCTTTGCAACTGCAAATGGATCAGTTCACATCAAGATTTTGCCACCCACAACGACTGGCAACGTAAAGCTCCAGTAAACCTGACTCTCTGCTGCAGTGACCATCACTAGCAATTGGCAATGCTAGATCTGCACTCAGAGCTACAGCATTGACTACCCGGCGTGACTGCCAACATGAAGCTCCAGCAACATCTGTCCATGATGCCCAACCGAACCTTCATGCTATAGCGATGACCATCCACAACACCTGACCTGCTCTTTGTGCCACAGTAATGACCATCTGTGGCACCCCCGCTCCTTGCAGCTTCCTCCATCACAAACTGGACTCTTTGTGCCAGCCTTTGAGAAGGTAACTTTTTCAGCAAGACTGTCCTGGTCCCTCCATCAAGCCCATGCTCCATCGTGGTCGGCCTGAACTTGTGACTTTGACCTGGTATCACAACAAGATGGCCACAAATGGAGCCTTGTGCTTTTAGAAGCTATACTTACATTAAATATTTGAAACTGTACGTCTCCAGTTCTATTGATTTGATTTTAGTCATTTTGATGCCAAATCATTGATTAAATGTTACCCTATTTTGCTACATTAGTGTTGTTTTTTCACTTTATTATTGTTTGTGTGCTGTCTAAATACTTTACACATTGCCTCAAAGTTAAGCCGGACTGTTTTCATCTAAGCTACCAGAGGGTTAAGCGCAGGTTACTTTAATGACTTTTTGTGTTTCACCTGAAAGGGATTGTAGCCATTGCTTGAGTAGAGTTTCATATCCTCTCAACTAACAACCCATTTTCTCACATGCACCAAAGGTTATTCAAATCTCAACACTGTTTCGAAGGTTAGCTATTTTTGAAACATTATTTCCGTTTTTAGAGGGTGAAGGTTTACACCAACAAGAGCCAGCATGGATCGGCCTCACTACTTTTATGCTTTTTTGTTTCTGACGATCATAGTTGTTTCTTTAAATGCCTAATCTAAGGTGCTTTTGAATGCTTGGTGTGGGGTAACTCGGAGTTGTTTTAAGCAATATACTGGATGATTAATCGGACAGTAAACTTCAACCATACTGCCTAGTTCATTCCATTGATTTACATTACTTATTGCAGGGTTCCAACCCCAAAACGGGGCATCCTAGCGCTGCCAAGTACAGTTTTGAAGACAGAGGTAGAACACATTTTGACAACTTTTCTTTATAGCATGAGTTTTTCAATCAAGTGAATTTTAAAAGGGAATGGGTTTTATTGCTTCACTACTTTGAAAGCAAATAGGCCACCTCTTTCATGGGAGCTTTTGTTTTTGGGCACAGTCAACCGTACAAACTCAGCGAATATTTTCTGTTTAGTTTTGCTATTACGTATTCAGTAACCACAATTCAGATAACTGGGTATTTTTTTTGCCCGGCTGCATAGAGCTTCCTTTTTACCATGTTACACTTCAGTACCCTTCAACACATTCCTGTCACCTTGCATAGCATAACTTATGGCTCTCCTTTGTTAAGTTAAAAAGGAGATCTTCTCAAATCCAAATTCATACTCCTATTAGTGCTAAACTTGGGTAAACATAATGGAAGTACTATTTTCTGTCATTAATATGATAGACCTATAATTTCTATTGGTGGTAAAATGCAGATGGCCTTCGAACAGAGATGACATTTGAGAGTGGGGCACTGTGGTCCAAGTGGTAAAGGGATGGTGGAACCCTGTGTAGCCTGGTGTGGCCATGTTCTCCCCAGTGATGAATTTGAAAAAGTAATTTAAACAAACATTCATTTTAAAAGGGCTGGGAAAATCAGCTGGAAAAATCCCCTGTAAATTCAGGTGGATTGGGATTTGCATAAAGACGTTTGCCCAGCCCAAATCGGGTGTTGATCAGTGCGGAAGCTTGCTTGCCTCGATGGACAGTAAAGTTATAATGTTTCCCTAAATCACTGTTATTCCTGCCTAAGAGTTATAAACTGACCTAAGAAACATAAAAGCAATACTACCCTCTAATCTCACCCCAATATGACCCTTCTATTGGAAGTGGGGCTCACACAGCTCCACATAGATCCCAACTAAAGATTTAAAAGAGTGAATATAGAAAAATATGGTTTACTCTAATCTCCTCTATCTTGCTACTCTACCTCTTTCGTGAAAGCAGCTCGACAGTATTTGCTTTACCTTGATTCTGTAAGCACATTTTGATATTTCTATGAAATCTATTGGTCTATATGTCAACTGTACCCTACCCCTGTATTTGTGAGTTTTACACTGCCACCATTCCACAAGAAATGTGCTCTCCAACACAGTGATGTAACATAAAATAATGGGTCTACCAGCAGAACGTAAAAAAGTGCCCCTTAGCCTCTCATATCTTCTAGAAATTCATTGTCATTGGGATGCTTTGGAGACCCCTGAAGGTGTGGGGGGCCCTGAAAGGTCGGGGGGCCCTCTTTGCGGCAGAGCCTGCAGGAGCCTGCTTTACGCCTCTGCTCCTATACCCATTACTGATTCCTTAGGAACAGAGTACTGGCTTGTCTCTTAAGCATTTCAATGCTTTTCACACACGAGACTGTCAAGCCTAAGAAGGAAGTTTTATTCAGAGCTCTATAATTATTTTAGCAACATAACTGAATGAAAAGAGAGGAAAACATATGAATAAACTAAATTGAAAAAGTGGAAAGGATCGCAACTGACAAGTTAATCCACATTTGCTCTACTGGTTGTTGCTCGTAATCCTCATGGTTTATTACCTAGCCTTTGCTCTGTCATTGTTCTCACCCTCTGATCATATTAAAATGGAGTATTACATGATATATACATTTTAGTATACATGGGAGGAGGCACTCTCTCAACTAATGTGCCAATTTTACAGTTTGCTTTGACCTCATAGACTCCTAAGAAGGACCACCTCACTGCTAAGAACGGGACTGTTCAACGAAAGTGCTACCTGACAAAACGGCAAGAACACTTTCTAGAAAAATGGAAGTGCTGGCTGGGCCGCCATAGCATAGTAGGCAAAATAGGTATTTTTTGTTTTGTAAAAATAAATCTCAAAAGTTGGGATAGTTTTTGAAAAAACAAAAAAAGTGATGCTTCTGATTGGAAGGGAATTTTTCCATGCATCTCTGAGGCATTTGGTTTATTTTCCTGTCCGTACCTGTCATACCTTCAGAAAAATCAGCTTTAGAATGTCCACACTAAGTATGTCAGGTCTTCCAAGCAGAAATATCTGCTGTCATGTGGCGAATGCCCATTGGGTTTCTTGCCTTGAACTGCTCCCTTAGGACGTGGCAGCCACTGGAAGGTCAAAATTACTATTCTAAATCGAGTCCTAGACTTTTTGACGAAATAAACGCTTGCCCTCAAATATTCCTGGATGCTTATTTAGTATTCCAACTCCAATCCTGGAATATTTTGGGAAAGTTACATATACTCCAAGTATATTTAGGTATGGTTAAAATGTCGGAATTGTGAATGGTAGAAAGTGCTACCTTGAGGGCGCATCTCAGGGTAAAAAACTAGGAATACCAGAATGGATCACCTATCAACAAGTAATTGATGGAGGGGCTCTGCCATTCAAAATGTGATGATGGTTCTCCAACTCTAAATGAGGCTGACGAACCATAAGATTGGCTGTAAAAGATATCTGCCAGTTCACACCACGTCCTGTTACTGTCCACTTCTATGTGACCCCTTCATTCTACAAACACACACAAGCACACAAAGACACACACAAAGAAAAATGCACCACACATACATCATACCAACATGTACACACACCTCACACAAACCGCACACACATGCACACATACACATAATCACTTTAGAGAACCAACAGGCTCATATGATTGCCTTTGGTTGTGCAGCGCTACTTTCCCTCATGTGCACTGCCTTTCCTCTTCCACTATCATTATATTATAGAGAGAGGCAATACACCTCTTTTATTGCTCAACACCATAGAGCACAACTAATGTTTACTATGGTTTTGCTCCTGCTTAACAGCAACATAGTGGTAGTGAATGGGTTAAGTTGGAGGTAGGTAATGGGTTGGTAGGTTGAGGTTTGGAATGGTGGGGTGGTTAGATAAGGCCTCATCTATCTCAAAATACATGTAGGGCATGTACAAATGGGAACTAAGCCATTGTTTTAAAGCTATGTGAACATCCACACCCCAAGTACAACGTGTAAGTGCAACCCTTCAGAACCCTGATACTCTAAAGATGTTGTAGACAATAAATGATCCATCTCCAATCAGGAAAGAAAATAGAAGAAAAACAGAACTTGTGAGCACCTCTTGATACTGTAGTTCCTTTGTGGAACATGTAGACAGCTCAACACAACAGCCAAAGCAAGCACTATACCAACACCATCAATTAAGCCATCAGCAGAAACAGAGTGCTGTTCAAGACAATCAAGCACTTCATCAACCCCCCCCCACTTGACCTATCTATTCCTCACTACACAGAAAAGTGCAATGTCATCAACCTCTTCTTCAATGAAAACATTCAGAAGATGCAACAGCACACTGAGGACACAGGCCTGCTTCGTCTCTCACACCCACCCTGTCCTGCATAATCCAGCAATGGTCAGTCTTCAAAACCCTATTTCTCCCAGATCCCACTGCCATATTCAGCTTCCTCAAAATCACTTCTAATGAAGATGAGGTCTAATCATCAGTCTTCAACAGAGCTCTTTGTGGGGGTGTGCTCTTACCCTTACTTATCAATGCATCCTACATGCAAGGCATCTTCCCTGAAAGTCTCCGTAGAGGCCAGATCCTCTGACTCATAAACAAACCTATACTGTACTCTGATCACCTCGCCAACTACCAGCCCATCGCGCACCTATCACCCTTCAGCAATATTAGTGAAAATTCAGTGCAATCAACTTCAAGGTCATATGAATGTTAAGCATCTCCTGCGCAATAACTAGTCTGGCTTCAGATCAACCCACAGCATGGAGAATGATATCTTATACATTGTAGGTGATGCACTCTTGAACAAAGATAAAGATGATCCCCAGCCTCCAGATATTGCTATGTGTCTCATCTGCCTTTGACAAAATTGACCATCCCACTCTGATATGCACCCTAGTGCCTCGAATGGGATTCACTAGCAATGTAATTAACTGGTTCTCCTCTTACCTTTCCAACTGACAATAGTTTGTTCACATAGACATTTTCAGGGTACAAAAGGGGTTAATGAGAATTTCTCCTGAGCTAAGACAAATGTCTTGGGTGTAGGGAAGTGGTCTGTTCCTCTAGGTCTGCCCATGAACTTAATTATCTTCCAAGATGCTTACCCTGTCACAGGCAAGTGTGAGCTGACATCTGGGCTGGGCCCTCTTTTGTGCACCTAGACAGGCAGGCACCAATCTCAGTGGGAAAGAACCTGCCCCCGGAATTGTTTTGAAGAGGCCACAGGTGAGGGTGACCACTCTTTTCCCTGTCACATGTCTGTGGTGGGCACAGAAGCTCTGCACAAGTATGGAAAGTTTCTGCTGCCCTGGTTTTACATAGAGAGGGGCACTGTCGGATTTATTTGCAGTAAGGCTCAGAGGAAGTGGTGCAAATGCGCCTCGAAACCCTAACGGGTACATAGCGCGCTTTATAAATTATTGATTGATTGATTGAAGATTACCCCTGGAAACTTCCTCTTTATTGTCAGGATGGGGCCAGGAATCACACAGGTTAGTGTCAGTAGTAAATGTGACACCCCGGACACCCTCTCCAGAAATTACTAACCTGTGGAAGACAGAAGAAGGATTCTATTTGCTGTTAAGTCCTGTGAGAAGACTTGAAAAGCATTACCTGCTCCCTCTCAAGACAAAGAAGGGGACTCCAAGGGTAGGTAAGCTGACCTCCTTTTAAGCTACAAGCGTATAACAAGCTGCTAGAAGCCCTTTTCTTACAAGAGCCCAGCTGGCCAGTTTCAACTGGACCTGCAAGGGGCCCTGTTGGTGGCTGCTGCTGGAGTGAGTCTTGACCCCCAGGTGCTTCTTCCTGCGGTCCTGGATCCATTCCAACGTCAAAGTGTACTCTTCCAAACATCCAGAGGAAGTTGGGACTTAGTAAAGATTTTTGGCTCGAAAGACCTCCTGAGAATGGGAACAAACTTATTAAGTCAATCCAATGAAGATACATTGCCCTTGGGCCAAAGATTCAGTGTGCTCCCTCTCAGAAATTTTCTGTTGCAGTAAATCCATTTTAGCTGGGCATTGCAAAGAAATTATCCAGCCTTGTGGAGCCCTGTTTGTCTACCACTTGTAGTCTTGCTCCACTGGAGAAGTCTGAGCATTAAAAAACAGGCTAAGGGCCTCATTTAGATTTCGGTGGACGAGTTCCTTCGTCACAACAGTGACTGACATCCTGTCCACCAAAATATAAATCCCATTATATCCTACGTGACTTATATTTCGGCCGATGTGCTATCAGTCACCTTTGTGATGAAGTAACTCATCCACGGAAATATAATTTAAGCCCTGAGTCTGAACGTAGAAATCTTCACTGGATGAAGGCACTATAAGTGTCTGTTGGAAATGGCCCTTTCTGCAGGGTCTCCCCAATCGTTTTTCCTTCATCCCCTTTTTTCTGACCTCATTTTTATTGGCTTTAGGACTCTGTGCACTTTCTCACTGCTAGTCAGTGCTACGTTGTTGCATCAGTGATATCTTGACAGAATGGGAAAAACCTTGGATTTCAGCTGCCTATCATTCTACAACATGAAGGAGCCGAAGGAATTCTAAAAGGAGAGAGGGCTGGCTATGAGGAGGATGTCCTTGAGGCAGTATCTCCAGACAACCCTCCATGCTTATGAAGAAGCACGCTGGCTAGATGCTCCAACAGATGACTCTGGGGAGGAGTATGAAAGGACCCCTTTGCAGCTTTCAAACTAGAGGGATGCAGTGCCCTGATTATGGCTGGACTCTCCAACAGAGGCCCAAGAGGGGAGTGGCCAAGAGAGAAACGAATTGAGAAATGAATTGGCAAAGGCTCCAGAGGAAAAGGGTGAGCCCACACAGAGGTAGTCACCTGCTGGATCCACCGCTGGAAGCAGTGTCTCCTTACAAACCCTGCCTCCTGAAGAATTAAAGGACAGGCAGGCTGAGAAGGACCTGACACTACAGCTGGCCCAACTGGCTGCAGAGGAAGGAAGAGTTGAGGCTGACAAAGCCCTGGTGGAGGAAAGGAAGGCTGGGGCTGAAAAAGCCATAGAAGAGAAGAAGATCTTGCTGGCTCATGAATTGAGTCTGAGAGAGCTGGACTTGAAAGGCAAACAGCTGGTAGAGTCTGACAAGAATTATGGCAGCAATACTAAAGTATCCAGTGGTGAGGGAAGGATCCACACACCCATGTACTTTGTGCCTGACTTCAAGGAGGGGGATGGCATATTCATGTGGTTTTAGGCATATGAGGTTACTCTAGCGGAACACAGGATCCCAGAGGAGGATTGGGGAGCTGGCATATGGAAGCATATGCCTAGTAATGGTAGGGTAGTTCTATTGGCCCTAGAGAAAGGGGTCAGAATGACATATACCCCCATGAAGGAGACTCTTGTCGAAAGCTATGGTGTCACCCCAGCAGAGTGTAGTTTGAAATTCAGGGACAGTCAGAAACTTTCTCGCTAGTCCTGGGTGATTTTGTGGGGAACTTCTGCAAGGCACTGGGTGGTAGGGTGAAGGGTAGTGAGGTTCACACTTTTGAGGGGCTGTACAATTTGATTGCTAGAGAGCACATGTTCTCCCACTGCTTTACAGAGCTATGTCAGAGAACTTACAAAGGAGACAGACCTCTGGGAGAGTACCAGAGTGTCTGAGAAGGCACTGGGGAAAGGTCCTAAGGAGGGTTGTTCAGGTTCTCTTAAACAGAGTGAGATGGAGGTACACAGTGAACTATACAAGTCCCACTATAGTAAGGGAGGCAAAGTGTCCCATTTCCCTTGTAAGAGTAGGAGGAGTGATGTGTGTGGGCAGAGGCCCAGGGTGCCGTGCTTCCAGTCCCAGAGCTTGGATTGTTCAAAGAGGGGGCACAAACAAGGGGGCCTGGTCTGTACCAAGAGACCATCCACTAGTGGGAGCTGCATAGTGTCAGGAGTGCTGGGTAGGGGGCTGCCTTAAGCATCCTTCCAGTTCTGTTGTCTGAGGGTAACGCTTCATAGCGGAGGGGACTTAGGTCCAGATGAAGAGACAGGGGGTGGAAACAGTCCACAGTGGAAAAACTTGGGGGTCAGGAATTTCCAGCTCTGAGAACAAAGCAACCCAAAACTGACCCTGGTGAGGCCACTTCTGGCTGAAGGACTCCATGCACTGTCACAGGTACAGAGGGATGGGGACCTGTGCCAGGCAGACTCTTGCACAAAACATGTAGAATGTGTTTTCCTTGGGGGTGGGGGGGTATTTGTACGAACCCTGAAAGACCTGGCTTGCAAGGCCCATGTTCAGCCTAAGGATACAGGCCCTGGGTTGATGGACCAGTTTCAGGATACTACTCCTGAACTGGTGGGAGCAAAAGTGGAAAAAGGGTGCAAGTCACCTGGGTCCAGTGCTCACTGTGCCACTGGATTCAAGCTAGTGTGGCCGATGAGGGGTAATACCCCAAACCCGGTCTCAGGATTCTTGTTTCTGGTCCATGGAGGACCTGGCCTACCAGTGTGGGCTGGACTATTCCCATGGGGAGCAGGGTAAGGCCTGATTTGCATATGGATAGCTCCAAACTGGAGTGACATAATGAGCTAAAAAAACAATGGATTTAATCCAGATCTGTGACTGGAGGTGAATATTTGACAATGTTCAGCATTCCGTCCATCATCTTTTTGTGTTGCTACTGGTGGACCTACAGCATCGATTGTGCCATCCACTTCAGTAGCCTTTTAAACACGACCATGTCCTGCCATTGCAGACCCTGTTTGTGCTGTTTTAAAATACCATGTGAATCTGGCAAGCTAAAGCTCTTTTCAGACCCAATCCTTCCTTTTTAATACATAAGTAACCCGTAATGTAGGCCTTAGACAGCCCAAGGGCAGGGTGCAGTTTATTGAAAAAGTAGGACAGGAACTTTTAAGTTTTACATGGCCTAGTAGTGAAAAACTCTTCAATTTGTTTTTTTTATTAATGCAAGGCCTATCCCACCCATAGAATTAATTTGGGATTGCCTTATTACATTTTATAAGTGTAATTTCCCATTGGAAAGAGATGGGACCCCCATGTTTTGTGTCTCTAAAATCAAAATTTAAAACCACAACTTATGGTAAAGTTAGGTTTTAAATTGTAATTCTGAAAATGCCACTTTCGGAAAGTGAGCATCTTTTTACTTCAACCATTTGGTGTATTCTGCCTATCTTTGGAATACAGTTCTTGGGTTGGTGACAGCTGTCTTCCTGCATTCCCTCTAGACAGCCACACACAAAGGAAGGGTAGGTATGACAGAGTGACCATCTGTGTCTTGAATGGCCATCCTGAGCAGGATGGAAGGCAGGATCAGACACTTTAGCACCTGAAAGGGCAGTGCCCTGTCCCTACACAAAGGGTGGCATACTCCCTATAGTGAGGCTGGAGCCAAGGCAGGAAAGGCAGGATATTGTGCACTTCGAAAGCGTCTGTTTCAAGTCTCCCTACTTCAAAGGCCCAACTGGATAAAAGTACTGGAGGTCTGACATCATAAAATCAGAACACCTCTGTACTTTAGGACATTCGGCCAGGAAGATGGACTGCTGTGTAAATTTGTAACTGCAGATATTCCTCACTCATGATAGAGCCTCCGCAGTTGTAATATTACTAGTAGTAAAATGCCCATGCAGGGACTGATTCACAAAGGGACTTATGAGTGCTATCTTTACAAGTCCATAGATTCTGTCCTGAGTGCGGAAGCTTCACCTGTGTTCAGCCCTTCCGCAGGCATAAAGATACTACTCGTAAATCCCTTTGTGAACAAAAAACTGAAGTCTAAGTTTACCTTAGTGAATTGAAAACAGTAGTAAACTTAGTACAAATTGGGAATTTCCCTTTGTAACTCGAGCCCTTAATGTTCACATGGCTGAGTGTGACCTTGTTTTTTAGTTAAGGGCAGCCCATGTGCTGTGCTTTTGCAAATCTCATGTTTTCAACTGCAAAATGACTTTGTAAGTCCAGTCCCAGGCCTTCAAATGTACGGAATCTCTGAAGATGTAGTTCCTTCTGGGAAATTCTCCTCTTAAATTTTCCTTTACTTTTTGTTGTTATTTTGCAACAACAAAGACAATGCTCATTGTCTATGTCTTCATGAGTCCCCATGCTCAAATGTAGTGGTCAAACATTCTAATCTAACAGGTCATTTCTAAATTGTTCTGAAGGGTAGATCATTGATTTACTGGGAAATGACTGTGCCATTTCAAGCTGATAAACTGGTGTAATTTCAATATGATTAGTGCAGATTTGTGTACATAGATGATGGGCCATTAATTTCCCTGCAAGAGCCCCATTAGGGCCATTTCCCTGCAAAAAGCCCCATTATGTGGGGCAGAGAGGAGCTGGCCACATTTCTATTTTTTGTTTTTTTTAAACATTGTCTCTCTTTGGGTCCCATAGGATGCAGTCCATTGGGCCAGTCAGCAGCTCAGGGAGACCAGAGGACCCCTCCTCACAAAGGCTGAATGCCCCTTTCCCCAGAAATCTTACTTCAGCCCTAATGAATGTGGTCTCCACGGCCTTAGAGAGGTTGAGGGAGGGGGGGCTGATGCCCCACCCCAAAATTATAGTCGCTTTAAGCCATGGCCCAGCCAGGGAGGCCTATATGTAAGGGAGCCTGCCCTTCTTTAACCAGAAAGTGGATCTGCAGATCATCTGCAGACCCACAGTACTGTAAAGATATGTTTTTGGCAGCAGGGGATCCCCACAAGGCCTGGGAGGCAGGATACCCCTACCCTGCCCCTATATGTTTATTATATTCTTTTTCAAGCCTGGGGACTGAGTCTCAAAGTCCTAAAATGGCTGCTGGAACATCTTTGTTGATGTTGTGGCAGCCAATTAGATCATATCATTTGATCTGTTGGGTTTCTGGAGTTATAGTTACCTTAGAGTGAGAGTTATAGTTACTTGAAATAACTCTACCTGCTGAATTTCTATCATTTTGTATGAGTAAATTCAGAACATAACTATAACATAACTATAACATCCTTGTAAACATTGTTTTTTAAAGTGAATAAGTGAATTTATGTGGTTATATATATATATATATATATATATATATATATATATATATATATATATATATTGTAGGAAAGTACCATTTTGCCTTGCATGTTACCCCCATTTTTCACTGTATGTATATTGTTTTAACCCTTGTGTCACTGGGATCCTGCTAGGCAGGACCCCCGTGCTTATAGTATGTGCCCTGTATGTGTTCCCTGTGTGGTGTCTAACTCTATCACTGAGGCTCTGCTAACCAGAACCTCAGTGTTTATGCTCTCTCTGCTTTCTAAATTTGTCACTGCAGGGTAGTGACTAAAGTTACCAATTCTCATTGGCACACTGGTACACCCATATAATTCCCTTGTATCTGGTACTAAGGTACCCAGGGTATTGGGGTTCCAGGAGATCCCTATAGGCTGCAGAAATTCTTTTGCCACTGATAGGGAGCTCAGACAATTCTTACACAGGCCTGCCACTGCAGCCTGAGTGAAATAACGTCCACGTTATTTCCCAGCCATTTTTCACTGCACATAAGTAACTTATAAGTCACCTATATGTCTAACCCTCACTAGCCAAGGTGCCCCCACATCGTTCAGGGAAAAATTCCCCAGACTTTGTGAGTGCGGGGACACCATTACACGCGTGCAATATACATAGGGCACTACCTATGTATAGTGTTACAATTGTAACTCCGAACATGGCCATGTACCATGTCTAAGATCATGGAATTGTCACCCCAATAACATTCTGGTATTGGGGGGACAATTCCATGATCCCCCGGGTCTCCAGCACAGAACCCGGGTATTGCCAAACTGCCTTTCCGGGGATTCCACTGCAGCTGCTGCTGCTGCCAACCCCTCAGACAGGATTCTGCCCTCCTGGGGTTTAGGCAGCCCTGGCACAGGAAGGCAGAACAAAGGATTTCCTCTGAGAGAGGGTGTTACACCCTCTCCCTTTGGAAATAGGTGTGAAGGGCTGGGGAGGAGTAGCCTCCCCCAGCCTCTGGAAATGCTTTGATGGGCACAGATGGTGCCCATCTCTGCATAAGGCAGTCTACACTGGTTCAGGGATCGTTCAGCCCTGCTCTGGCGTGAAACTGGACAAAGGAAAGGGGAGTGACCACTCCCCTGACCAGTACCTCCCAGGGGAGGTGCCCAGAGCTTCTCCAGTGTGTCCCAGACCTCTGCCATCTTGGAAACAGAGGTGTTGGAGGCACACTGGACTGCACTGAGTGGCCAGTGCCAGCAGGTGACATCAGAGACCCCCTCTGATAGGCTCTTACCTTTCTTGGTAGCCAATCCTCCTTTCTTGGTAGCCAAACCTCCTTTTCTGGCTAGTTAGGGTCTCTCCTCTGGGGTATTCTTCAGATAACGAATGCAAGTGCTCACCAGAGTTCCTCTGCACTTCCCTCTTCGACTTCTGCCAAGGATCGACGGCTGACTGCTCCAGGACGCCTGCAAAACCGCAACAAAGTAGCAAGACAACTACCAGCAACATTGTAGCGCCTAATCCTGCCGGCTTTCTCAACTGTTTCTGGTGGTGCATGCTCTGGGGGTCACCTTCCTTCACCCTGCACTGGAAGCCAAGAAGAAATCTCCCTTGGGTCGACGGAATCTTCCCTCTGCAACCGCAGGCACCAAAAGACTGCATCACCGGTCCTCTGGGTCCCCTCTCATCCTGACGAGCGTGGTCCCTGGAACACAGGAACTCTATCCGAGTGACTCCCACAGTCCAGTGATCCTTCGGTCCAAGATTGGTGGAGGTAAGTCCTTGCCTCCCCATGCTAGACTGCAAACCTGTGTACTGCGTGATTTGCAGCTGCTCCAGCTTCTGTGCATTCCTCCAAGGATTCCTTCATGCACATCCTAGACTGGGTCCCCAGCACTCCATCCTGCAGTGCTCAACCCTTTGAGTTGGACTCCGACATCGTGGGACCCTCCTTTGTGACTCTGAGCCAGCTCCGGTTCACAAATCTTCTAAGTGCCTGCTCCGGTACTTCTTCCAGTGCTGCCTGCTTTTGTGGGGGCTCACTGAGTTGCTGAGCACACCCTCTGTCTCCTCCTCCAAGGGGCGATATCCTGGTCCTTCCTGGTCCCCAGCAGCACCCAAAACCCTCTACTGCAACCCTTGCAGCTAGCAAGGCTTGTTTGCGGTATTTCTGCATGGGAATACTTCTGAAACCTTCAGCACGCCGTGAGACATCTTCCTTCGAAAGGAGAAGTTCCTGGCTCTCTTCGTTGTTGCATAATTCTAAGCTTCTACCATCCAGATGCAGCTTCCTTGAGCCTTCATCTGGGGTTTTCTGGGCTCCTGCCCCCCAGGACACTAACGCAACTCTTGGACTTTGTCTCCTTGCCTTGCAGATCCTCAGGTCCAGGAATATGTCTTCAGTGCTTTGCTGGTGTTTGTGGTTCTTGCAGGGTAGTAGGTGTACTTTACTCCTACTTTTCAGGGTCTTGGGGTAGAATATCTTGGACACCCTGACTGTTTTCTTACAGTCCCTGTGACCCTCTACAAGCTCCCATAGGTCTGGGGTCCATTCGTGATTCGCATTCCACTTTTGGAGTATATGGTTTGTGTTGCCCGTAGACCGATGTTCACCTATTGCATCCTATTGTAATTCTACACTATTTGCATTACTTTTCTTACTCTTACTTACCTGTTTTGAGTTTGTGTACATATAACTTGTGTATATTACTTACCTTCTTACTGAGATACTTTTGGCATATTGTCATAAAAATAAAGTACCTTTATTTTTAGTAACTCTGAGTATTGTGTTTTCTTATGATATTGTGCTATATGATATAAGTGGTATAGTAGGAGCTTTGCATGTCTCCTAGTTCAGCCTAAGCTTTGCCATAGCTACCTTCTATCAGCCTAAGCTGCTAGAAACACCTCTATTCTACTAATAAGGGATAACTGGACCTGACACAGTGTGTAAGTACCACAAGGTACCCACTATGAGCCAGGCCAGCCTCCTACATATATACACACATACATCAAGTTTAAGTGAAAGCTACTGGATGGATTTACATCAAATCACAAAAAGCATGCTTTCTAGCTTTCTACCAAATTTGGTGTAATTCTGTTCAACTGTTTTTGGGGTATCACTGTTCAGTTTTCCTTTGGAAAATTGTGTGAAGAAAGTGTTTTGGACTCCTCCTTCTTCTCAGCACCTGCTTGATAGATCACTGCATCAAGTGGAGTGTGCATACTGTGTTTGCCACTGGGTTTCAGTATTTAGGAATACAACACATGTACATCATACACCAATGAAAGACTCAAGCATCAGGCATACAGAATGGGGGCACTATTTTGATCTATAATTGTAAGTACCAAACGGACAATTCCAGAGACAGTAGTTGCTTGTCATCCAGCTTGTCAGTTACATGAAACCAGGTCACAATAAGTCACCCCTATGGAAGGCCCTCTCAGCCCAGAGGGTAGGGTGCAGGTACCCCAGCACCCCTCCATTAGGTGAGGTGCCCCAACAAACTCCAGGCCCATTTTCCTGGACTTTGTGATCGTGGAGACTCCATTTTACGTGTGTACTGACCATAGGTCACTACCTATGTCCAGCTACATCATGGTATCTCTGAACCTGGTCATGTTTGGTATCAAACATGTTGGAATCACACCCCAATACTGTTGCAAGTGACTACTCACCTGTCCATCACCACCCCAGGAGTGGTGCTCAGAGCATCTCCGGAGGATCCCTGGGTTCTGCCATCTTGTTTTCAAGGTTGGCAGGGAACTCTGGGATCATTTAAATGGCCAGGTCAGGCATGTGATGTCAGAGCCCCCTCCTGTTAGGTGCTTACCGAGTTAGGTGACCAATCCCCCTTTCAGGGCAATTTAGGGTCTCTTTATTGGTGGATTCTTAGATTCAGCTTGCAGGACTCCAGCAGGATTCCTCCACTTCAACTTCTGGCCACTGGAACTGTGACTGGACCCTCCAGGAATGGGCAACGCTGCAATCAACAAAGAAGACTCTTCTGCAACTTTGTTTCCATGACTCCTGCCAGCTTTGCAACATTTCCCCAGCCGTGTATCCTCAGAAGTCAGCAACTCTTCAGCCTGCACAAGAAGAAGAAGGAATCTCCCTTGGAGAGGAGTCACTCCCCTGCAACCGCAGGCACCTACAGCAAGTGACGACTGGCTGTGTGGATCTCCCCTCATCTTGAGCTGCATCATGGGTGGTGGTCCAGAGTAGTCTTCTTGGTCCTCTCTGCCCGCTGTCCAACTTTGGGGAGGTAAGCCTTTGCCTTCCCATGCAGGGCAGTACCCCATACACCATGTCTCTTGCTGCTGCCAAGGCTTGTTTGCATCTCCTCCAAGGGATCTTCAGCTGACGTGTAGCTCCAACCCCCGGCACTACTTTCTGCAAAGCAGAGACTTCTGCGTGATTCTCCGGCAGTGTGGAATCCTCTTTTGTAGTGCTATGTGGGCTCCTTCTGCGACTCCTGTGTCCCGGTCCTGTGGGACTGCTGCAGGTGCTGCCTCTGCTCTTGTGAACTCACTGCAATGCTGAAGGTCCCCTATGACTTTCCTTCTTGGGTTGAGCCCTCCTGGGCCTTGCTGGTCCCCGGCAGCACCGCTTTTCCATTAACCGCAGGTTTGCCTTTGCCAAGGCTTCTTGGTGGAATTCCTGCACCAACACCCATCTGCAATCTTCATTCTAACGTGGGACATCATCTGCATCCATTAGGAACTCTTCTACAGCTCCAGGGCTGCAGTGCTGACCAGTTCTTCATCACCGTCAACCAAGTCCTGCAAGTACAGTTGGGTGGGTAGTAGCTCCTACTCCTCCTGGACTCCACAGTGACTCTTGGACTTGGTCCCTTCTCTCCACAGGTCTTCTTTCTTCAGGAATTCACCACTGGTTTTTTTGCAGGATTGTCTGGGTGTCTTCTTTTTCTTCTTTTCCTCCTTTTGGGTGGGTTGGGGAAATTCCAGTGATTTACTCCTGCTTTCCTGGTCACTAGGGGGGTACTTACCTCTGTGTTTTTCTAGTACTCACAGCTCTCCTCTACACATTCCACTTACCTAGGTGGGGGTCCTGTGTTCACATTCAATTTTTTTAGTATATGGTTTGAGCTTCCCCTAGGGTCACTATTGGTTATTGCTATTTGCACTGTTTGCTAACCTTTTCTATGCCTATTACTGTTTACTAGTGTATATATTTAGTGTATTACTTACCTCCTATTGGAGGGTTGCCCTTCTAGTAATTTGTGATATTGTGCTCCAAAAATAAAGAACCTTTATTTTTGTACAACTGCGTGTTTTCTTTCATGTGTGTAAGTGCTGTGTGACTACAGTGGTTTTGCATGAGCTTTGCATGTCTCTTAAGCCTTGGCTGCTCATCCACAGCTACCTGTAGAAAGCCTGGCTTCTAGACACTGCCTACACTTCACTAAGAGGGGAGGTGTAAGTACCTTGGGTACCCACCACACACCATGCGAGCTTCCTACAGTACTTGAGACCCCTGTCACTCATAAAATGAGTCAGAATACTTGCAATGTCTCTCTTTCCTACCTTTGGGCAGGACCAACCACCTTATGCCAGTAGCAACCATTAGATGCTGGACATGTGCATCAGATGTCAGGCATATCTGTTAAATGCCTGAATTAGTAACCAAATGCCACAGATATGCCTTTCAAATTGACATACTTGCTTATGCATTCAGTCATTCACTCAAACATACACAAACACACACAGAGACACACTTTCTGGCAACACAGACAATACCAAATTTTACAAGTCTTAATTACCCATGGTCTCCTTCTTTTGCTATTAATCCTTTCACCCTGGGTGCAGATGTAAGGGAAGGATAATGAATTGTTTATCTCATGTCTAGTGCTTCACAGCATCCATGGCTACATCATTTGTGTTGGGTGCACATCAATAGTAATACCTCTAAGACTTGCATGGTGTGCCCATAGGAAGTTCCAGGAATGAGGAAGCCTAAGGGAGGATAGGAAAAAGACACGGTGAATGGAATGAGGAATTCATCTGTTTCTGGTTGCCATGGCTACATTTCCACATTGGCTAAATCTCTTTTAGGCGCAATATATTGAGGCAAGAGAGGGACCTGGTGTTGTGTTAGGCTATTACTTCATTCCATTGGCAGCAATTCGGTTGAGGTGGTGAAGACCCAGAGCTGTTATTGGCTTGGTAGTGCAATGGGTGAGAAAATTAGCAGTCTTGGAAAATGTTCTCCAAATAGCCCTGTGCTTACACTGCAAATTTAAGTAAAATTGACTTGACCCACCCTTATGAGTAGTGTGTAAATTTGATGACATTGCCTGGACAAAGTATCTAACTCATTAGTGGCTGTTTAGTTGGATGCAGGTGCACCCAACTTGCACCAATGTAATAACCACCACTGCTGATATCGATTATTAGAATTGCTTAGTGAGAGGAGTTTTTTCGGCATATTAAAATCACACTAGATAAAAAATTACATATGGAAACTAAATTAAGTGTGAATAGATATGTATTGATTTTAGAACATGTTTGTTCACATATTCAGCTCTCTCTTGTCAATGCTGTGAGCATTTTAGCACTCAAACACTCAATGGGAGCAATTCACAAACCTATTCGTGTACCGGTGCTTTTCCTTACTAAGCATACCACTGCAATGCATATGTGACAGCAATTAACAAAGAGCCATTCCGAAACACTGCATGATCATAATCCACACAGCGGGTCACACAAGCTCTTATAACTCGCTATTTGAATTATGGCAGTGTATTGTTCGTGGACATAAACGAGTCTCTCGCTTTGCACCTGTAAATGGCACAGACTGAAACAGCAAGCAGGTCCTTTCGGCCAGAAAGAGTGTCTGGCTGGGGATCCGGTTACTCAAACATCCCAGGCTAATACTAGCTCTTCAGTTATCCTATCTCTACTGCTCGTGAACACTGCAGCAATACCTTGAGGGTCTGCCTTGCAACAATACCCCTGAGTACTCAGTTGTTATGCTGGGGCTGCTGAGGAAGTTGGTGGCTTGGCAAAATCCCATCCTGCAGGACCTGAAGAAGGGCTTTGCATTCACGGAGAAGGGGTTTGGAGCCTTGCAGGTTTGCAGTCTACCAACCACAGCAGGATGTCCTGTCTACCCTCCTCTCCTCTCCTGATGAATTCATTAGCACATATTAGAGCTTCTTGAAATACTTGAGCTCAGGATGTGCTCTATACAAAAAGGTTTCCATTTTGTAAACCGCCCATCCTGAGCTTGTATATTTCAAGCCACTCTCATATGTTCTAATGTCTTCATTAGCACGTATGAGAGAATTTTGTTGAAAGGCTCATTTTGTGTGCTTTGAGCCTCAAGGCTGAATCAGAAGATGCCAGGATCCAGCCTTCAGGCTGAAAGCACATCCACAACACACAGACTGGAAGCAGGCATGAGGCAAGGTCTCAGGTCCATTCCTGGCTTACATGTAGGTCCTTGGCTGTCCTAGTCCTGATAAAGATGCACATACACGTTTTAGTAGTATGTGCCAATCAGGTACCATGCACTGTTGCCCCTATGCTCAGTGCTCCCTGTGTGCTCTATTGAACCATCTCAAAGGTAGGATAATAATGCAATAGTCTGTAACAAGAGACTCTGCATTTGGTAAAGCATGCACTATGTATCTGTTGACAGCATTTTCGCGACCCGAAGTCACAGAGTCTCATGACTCTGTGACATCAGGACTCATGCCCTCAATCATACAGGGAGCATGCTGTTAAACCACCCTTTCCCAAGTTCATCACATGATGGGATGCAGTCAGTGACGCTTGCTGACCCAACCCCCACCCAGTGACAACGTGGAAAACAGAGGGTGTGTCATACAGCTCTGTGATTGACAAGAGGCCCCAAAAAATACAGGGCTTGCACCTTAGACGCTTCGGGTTCTTTTTAAAACATGATGTTACTGCGCATCATTGGTGGGTGGTTTCTTGAGACCCGTAAGAATGGCAGGCCAGGGTTGGCACTAGGTCATCCCTTAGCCTGCTGTAGTAAGGAAAAAATGAAACATGATTTGGAACATGCATACTAGCGCATGTGCTTCCTTGACTCTTGTGTCAGCCGAAAAAAAAGAAGGCAGCCAGGCACTGAAGGAAGCATCCTGAAGAGTCTTTTCGCCTGTTACCAATAGTACCCCTTGTTAATCAGAAAAACCACGAATAGGAAATGTTATGTGATCTGTAGGTGGTAACTGCTCTCATTTTACACGATGTTAACTATTACAATATATCTTGTTTATCTTTTTAGGTTCTTAATCACCTGCATAAGAAACTGAGAAACATGTCGAAGAAATCAGAAGCATCCAAGAAAAAGGTAGATGCCTTTCAAAGTCGTTTTGGCCATGATTAATTATGAATACAAGAGTTACGTGAAGGGTATGGATAAAAGAAAAGGCATTACATTAAGTAAAATTAGGAAAAGCTCCTAAAACAGAAACATGTTCTAAAGTGATTTATGTTGGTGGTGGAATTCATTCGAAGAGGAGAAAGTGGTGATAGCTATGAAAGGGAGTGTTAGAAGCCAAAGCCAATGAGAATGAACAAATCTGAAATCTGAAATGTCAGAGGACATTGATGGCGGGAGTTAAAAAGTGAGTGAGGGAAATTAATTTACCTTACTTTTCCGGAGTTGCTGGGCAACAGATTAAATCATACCTGAAGAGACATGAATAAAAAAGTCCAATTTAATTTTTATAAGCATTTGCTTGTAACCGAATCATTAGATGTTCCGGTGTAAAGCAATGAACGGTGAAACATTAGTTCAATATTGAACGAAACATGAAGACATGCTGCAAAATAACTCTGTGAACATCTTCTAGCACAGCTGTACTTTGTTGAGTGAGTTTTCTAATATTTGATGTTTTTAAACATCTTAATTGGTAGGGTAGAAAAATGTTCCGGAAAATTAAAAAGACGAAATTAATGAAGGAAGGGAATCATGGGGCATCAAAAACATAGCTACAGGCTACAAGTCTAAAGAGCAGTGTACCTGGAAGTCAAGTTGGTTTGCATGATATTCAACTGCCGAGAGAGCAACCATAGAAATCCTAGCACACAAAAAATATGACAGGAGAAAGAAGTTGGGAGAAGGAGCGAGGGAGGAAAATGTGAGATTTTTTTGTGCTGGACTTTTGCTAAACGGATACAGTAATATTTATGACCAAGAAAACGCAGATAAAAAATAAAAAAGGAAGCAAATGTGGCTTGCAACCCTGCATATTACTGGTACGAATAGAAAGAGAAGAAAATGGTAACTGAATAACAGAATGAGGATATAACCTTTGCCTTGTAGAAAGAAGCTGGTATATAGTAGGATATAGTTGAGAATGCCATATAAATTAGACAAGCAGAATATTTAGGGTCCCATTATGAGTGGGCTCGTAATACATCCTGAAGTTGCCATTATTTGGAGATGACAATGAGGAACTACATGGAGAATTGGTACTTTTGGGTCCTTTGGCCCTTATAATTACTATTCCCCCCAATGTGCCTACTGAAAAACTCTCCAGGAGGAAAACACTTGGTCAGACCTTGTAATACTGATGGTGCCCGTAGCACGTGCTTTTGGAATTACTGTGGGCACTTATAGGAAGATTCCTAGTGTATATAGAAGTGACTTGTGCATATGTATCGTCTAAATTGGCTCCATAGCAATGCATTTATTGAAAACGAGAGAGGTGTAATTTTGTTTTTATATTATAAATTAGCGCTGAATCACAGACCACTCAGGAGCATATTTATACTCTGTTTGCGCCGGAATTGCGTTGTTTTTTTTACGCAATTCCGACGCAAAACTAACTCCATATTTATACTTTGGCATTATACGCGTCTAGCGACAAAGTCCATGGAGTTTGCGTCATTTTTTAGCGTGGACACCTACTTTGCGTTAATGATATGCAAGGTTTTTGACTCCGAGGCATGTGCGCCGTATTTACACTCCCGGGCAAAATTCACGCCCGGGAGTGGGCGGGTCAAAAAAAATGACGTACGGCCGCCTTTGTGCCGTTTTTTTTGCGCCTGGACAAGGCAGGCGCTAAGGGACCTGTGGGCTCGGAAGGAGCCCAGAGGTGCCCTCCCATGGCCCCAGGGACACCCCCTGTCATCCTTGCCCACCCCAGGAGGACACCCAAGGCTGGAGGGACCCATCCCAGGGACATTAAGGTAAGTTCCGGTAAGTATATATATTTTTTTTTTTTGTGGCATAGGGGGGCCTGATTTGTGCCCCCCTACATGCCACTATGCCCAATGACCATGCCCAGGGGACAGAAGTTTTGCCTCAGCCTGACTTGCCCCATTTTTTGGCGCCCAAGCTCCATATCCCCCTACGCCGGCGCTGCCTGGTGTACGTCGTTTTTTTCCACGCACACCAGGCGGCGCCTGCGGCTAACGCCGGCTAAGGTCATTGATTAAATACGGCGCCCGCATGGTGCTTCAGAAAGGCGTTATCCGGCGCTAATTTTTTTTGACGCAAAACTGCGTTAGCGCAGTTTTGTGCAGTTTTGCGTCAAAAAGTATAAATATGGCCCTCAATTTTTAAAACTATCCCTACCCATGTCTCCATATCACGCATGTGAAATCTCGAATTCATGCTACGGATAACGTTTATCCTCAGACATAGAATAGAGCAGGGGAATTTTTTGTTGAAGCCTATCATTCACGTCATCATCCACAAACCTGGGCCCTGATTTATACTTTTTTTCGCCGCATTACAGTAATTTATTGACGCAAAAGTGGCGCAAACTTACAAATTACAATTGTATTTTGTAAGTTTGCGCTGATTTTGCGTCAAAAAATTACGGTATTGCGGCGCAAAAAAGTATAAATCAGAGCCTTGGTGACAAAATAGAGGGTAAAGTACTTTTCTTGCTTATTCTTAGTACCCATTTTACAGTATCTAGGAAGACATATAGGGCCAGATGTATCAAAGGATTTTACCCATTCTATGGCTATGGGAAAATGTCTTCGTACATATGGCCCATAGTAACATAGGCACTATTCCTTTTGCATCAACAACCTACATTGAGACAGACAGACAGATATTAAATACATTCAGCAATATGATATCACTGTGGCATTTTTCTTTCATTATGCTGGTAACCTTCTAGCTGAATCATCAATGTTTTCTCACTTTATTGAATTAAGAGCCATGTCACTGTAAAACTTCCATTGTCTAATTGCTGGTTCGTTTAAGTAGATTCAACATTAAATTAATCATTGCTGAGCACGATGAGCGAGATTTACAGGTAGATGGGGAGATTGTCATCATCAGATGTGATTGGAACTTAAATGAGCAACATTAAGGAGGTATTGAGATAACCATATATAATATTCGCCATTAGTGATAAGTATTGAAAAAAACATGCATCATTTACTATCTTACTGAGGCTCAAACTGTAACTCCTAATCTTAGGTTTTAGGTGTTAGTGGGAGTAAATATTTAACCAGATTCAAAAGAAAAATGTATATAACAATATACTCTAACTTGTTTACAATAAAGTAGACTAGAGCTGTAGTAAATATTCTTATACCTATCTATAAGAATAGGGGCTATTGTGAAGTTTATTTTTCCACTTTGTGACTATAAAATGGGTGAGATGGTTGCATATTTAGGAGTCTTGGGGTCGTATTACAGAATACAATGCACTCTCCATTCAAAAGGTGCGCCCGGCACAAACAAGGAGAGTATGCCGTGTTATAGTCAATGTGCTGGCGTAGGACAGCCATTGTCTCTTGCAGCCCTCAGGACAGTCCATTTAAAAGAAATATGGAGCATCTGTTCAAATGCTGCTCCGTTTTTCTTTGTATAGGCCTGCACTTTTAATGAGGATTAAAGATCCTCTTGCAGGCGAGTGCAGTGAATGACTGCACCTGCCTGCAAGGCGATGTCTGAGGAGTCCATGGGACTCCTTTTCTCCCCCGCAGGAGGCTGCCTTTAGAAGGTGCCCTGTAAGTGTGCCACCTATTTGTGATGCACTTTCAGTGCACCTTCTAAAGGTATGTTTGCCTCTGTGCCCACATCAGTAATAATGCACGAGCGCAGAGGCAAAGGGATTCCCTCATATGCATGGAGTCACACCACATGCAAATGAGGGAATACCTTCTGATGATAGCACTGGCACTATATGTGCACTAGTGCTATCGGTATTACAGAAGGAGTGGCACAAGCATCTGCTGCCCCTCTGTAATACCAAAGTGCCACGGAGGCACACAAAGCGAGTCCAAAAACCCGCTGCACTCCCAGGGAACTTTATGTAATATGGACCCAAGTGTTTCTCCCTAGAGTTGCCTCACTTTGGATTTTCAAGTTCTCTAATGGTACATAATGTTGTAATTTGTATGTAGCTTTATGCCACCGTAAAGTTACACCAGGGACCTGCGGGGACAGGAAATGTGGAATGATGGACTAGAAAACAGGAATGAAGAGGACAAGGTAGAGAGGATGGGGAAAGGACCTTATAGTTGGAGTTGTTTCACAAGACAGTAGTATCTCAATGGAGGAAGTGATAGTCCACTGTGAATATCTTGTACTTGTTACCAGAGGTGTTTACAGATTTTATGAGGGCCCATGTATAAGGGCAAAATCAGAACATTTTAACCTATGGATAGTTTTCCGAATGTAGATGACAACATGAGACATAGTAAAGCCTACATATCCGCCCCTTCTCAAGGCCATTTCTGATTCAAACCAGGATGTCTCTAGGTGGGACATCCTGGTACAGTATCATGGTGTATGAAAAGGCAGTTCCTGACCACGACCATGGACAGGTGCCTGGAACAGTCACATGTGAGTACAAGAGGTGGAAGTTGAACAATACAGAATGTAGGTAAATGTAGATGGCAGTGGCAAGTGGGGTGTGAGCAGGCTTGAAATATTTTACACTTATTTACAAAAAAATAACTCAGCATGGTACCACAAAGCAGCTTGCTGCACCACAATGCATCATTAGGAAAGTGCAGGGATGCGTCGTATTTACAGCAATATGACACATCCCTGTACTTTCCTCTGTGGTGGGACACAATTGGCTGCCTAGCGCCAATGCAGGCACCCTTGCACTATGGTGCAAGGGTGCCTGCAGTGCAGGGATGATTGTTTATGTGCAGAAAGGGACACCTTCCTGCATATCAACAATCGTTAATGGTGT
Source organism: Pleurodeles waltl (assembly GCF_031143425.1). Lineage (NCBI taxonomy): Eukaryota > Metazoa > Chordata > Amphibia > Caudata > Salamandridae > Pleurodeles > Pleurodeles waltl. The sequence goes on along the minus strand of NW_027150407.1, from coordinate 941,158 downwards.
TTTCCTCCTTCTTCATGTGCTACAGAATGCAGCACACAGAGAAAGAGAAACAAATGAGGAGAAATAAAGTTATTTCTCCTCTTCTTGTCACTTTTATGCCACCCCTGAGGTTGCGTAGGAATCTGACGCATTCTCAGCCTTATAATTCTGGGAATGTGTCAGATTAAATGGGTGTTGCAACACTCATGGAATGTCACTTTCACGCAGAGTAATGCATGAAAGGAGGCCATGTTTACAAGGTCATAAAAAGCCACGCAAGGTGGCTTCACGTGGCCTTGTAAATATGTGCTGGCACACTGCGCCACCGGAGAGTCACAAAAGTGTGCCCCAGGGGCGTTGTTTATATGCCCTTTGTGTCACAGAACAGAAGTGTCAGTGTGAGTGAAAGGATGAATAGCTGCCGAGCTGACACTTTCCAAGCTTTGCAGAAAGCCCTGGGGCCGTAAAATGGTGTACAAATGTGCAGCACCATCTCATAAACACTATCAAGTGTTCTAACATTTGCAGGCGAAGAAAGCGTAAATGTAAGGAATCATACAGAGTGTAGGAGAGTGGGAGTAAGCGAGCTGTTAAGCTGTGTAGGGGGTCTTGAGGCATAGAGCCCTAACAGGGCAGATGAATACCGAACAGGGCAGTCACCCTGAAACACCTTATGTCCCTTGTAATGAGGCAATAGTTTTACTCTGCAACATATGAAGGCAGCTTGCACAGCTCCTCAATTTTTAACTATAGCAATCTGCACACTTAAAACTTTCTCTGTTTTAAAAAATGTGCACATAGCTCGCAGCTTCGCACACTTTTACTTGTTGCTGCCAAACGAAGGTGTGTTAGGACCATCTGCCTCATTGTAATCGTGTTTGGGAAATTCGTCAGTGTTACAGTACACGCAGAATGTTTGAAGGAACGACTGTGCCCCTACTACTTTGAACATGCACTGAACGTTTTCCTTTTAAACATTTTCTATTCATTAATAAGCAAAATATCTAACGAGGTAGTGAACTACCAAATAACTGTTTATTGAAAACTGCACATCAACACTTAGGCGCTTTCCTAAATGTTATTTGTCTGTGTCTTATTATTACACCATCTCATTTGTACAGATCTTCCTTTCTTTATACAAGAGTGCATTTCTCTTCAGTAGGGCACTCGAGGAAATTTGACAAATTGAATTAAAATAATTATATTATCGGTAACAGTGCAACACACATATTGGTTAAAACAGCAATTTACTGATTTATTGACCACAACCTCAAATATGATTTTAATGCTAATGGCCTTGAAATTGTATTTAATGCCATTTGTTTACTTACATAGATAACCTTTGTAGTGATCCCATTAAATAAACAAGAGCTGCTTTGCTGTGTTTCCTTGGTTACAAACGACACTGATAATGCATTGAGAGGTGAGCTCTGGAATTAGGCACAAGAGGTACGACAGAACAAAACAGATGTTGCATGAATGTTCAGGTTGCAGGGACCATTAGGGGTAATTACTCTAAGGTACACTTTAAATAGAAAACAATTACAAAGACAGTTTTTCAGCAAATGCCCGGAAGGCTCATCAGCTGGACACATTTTTTTCCAGAATGTGACTTCTATTAAAAAGTAAGAATTTACTTGTTAATTTTTCAGTAAATATAAGTCCTTTACCCATGGGCAAGCGAAATGTAGGTGAAGAAGACATGAAAGGAAGCAATTCGCTTTAATACGGTACAAAGTTCATTGTTCTTATGCAGATTATACATGTTTCTTTTCATGTCTATTCATTTTCATTAAGGGTTATTACATTCGAAAATTATATTCATTTAGTTATTTTAACAAAAGCAGCTGTGATTACATTTTTACAGCATATAAAATCAGAGGTGTTCGCAGGTTTCCAACTGGTTTGTATGTCGGTAAATGAATAACGTGACTATCAACACACAGCGCCCACTTACCGCCACAGATATCCTCAAGAGGGTTTTATTCATGTCTTTGATTTAAACGTACCTGCTGTGTTCACTAAACTTATGAGATTATAGCCAGTACCAAAACATTTTTAGCTAGCACTCTTGCATGTTTGGTAGTAAGTAATGAAGTCTTTGTTGCAAACATCTTTTATAACTGTAATATGAAAGCAGATTTGCAGCTGTGCTATCGTAAGACAAGAATATTTATGCAAACTTTAGTGTGCGGAGTTATCTACACCCAGAGACTCCGCAGTCAGCGCAAAGAAGAATAGGGAGTCGTAAAACTCTGCAAATAGTTTGCGAATTGTATTTTTTAGTATGCGTTGTACCACTACAAAATGTACTTCAAAGCTTTGTTTGCCAAACAGACACTTAGACTACAGTTCGAAAAACCAGAATCACACAACATAAATCCATATTACAACAGCACACCAAAAGAACAGAAATATAGTACAACACAATGTAACAATACAGCAATGTAGTGATGTAATACAACAACAAATACACAACACAAAAAATACAACAAAGTGCACTCAAAAACACTACTCAACCATATAACAAAACACCAATATATTACATCACACATCAACACACCACAATAATAGTCACAGTTCAAAGAAAAAGAGAGTCAGTCAGTTCACAGTTGTGTGAAAAACAGATTCTTATTCATCCTTTTATTAATTGTCAAACAAGTTACACGGTTATGGCCTTTTCAATAAATATCAACATATTGTCATACTTCTGGCCAAAACATGTTTCATTCCATTTGGGGGGCATCCATGAATCTTTGTCAAAGCTATAAGCAATAGAAACATTGTTGTAACCTTGGTAAGTTCACGTACACTAATTTAGAATAATACCATCAAAGTACCAAATACGTGTGCGTAAATGAATGCAGGTGCAGCCATTCATAGGTGTGTATAAAGTCGGCCTGGGCAACATTTAAAGTACACTAATGTAATTTGCATACTTTTGAGAATTCTGTGTTACAAATGTTGCACAACATTCTGGGCAGTTCGCTGTTATGGCACTTTTAGTAAATATATGCCACTCGAGGTAAAATAAAATGTACAGCAAATGAGTTATTCGCCATAACATTCTACTCTGAATGCATGGGAAGAACATAAGGTGAGTGGCTGTTGTTGGCACTGCTTTTGTTTAAATATTTCCTCATTTGAGGGGCCATTTCACACTAAAATATAGCACAGAATTATGGGTCTGCATTCTGCATAGTTAGCATAATTTTGCTGTAATTTCACAAAAGCAAATTATTGGAATTGCTCATTTCCCTAGTGTAAAGTCCATTAGAATGTATACCATGGTGCCCATTCACTCTAATGTTACCAAGGTAGTTGGAAGGTTGTCCCCGCTGCTGACGGTTTTCCACCGAAATGCACGTCAATGCTTATAATGAGTTGTGGCATCAAACCTGGATTCTGTTGTTGATTATTTGTATGGCTATATAGTTTTGATTGAACATAGAAAAGGTGATTCTAATGTTCCAGAAGTTGATATGTTCAATGTGGATCTGATAAAGAAGTATATTATTTTTGGATTGTGATTTTGTTGACAGGTCAATGTCACCTTCAGAATTGGTCTTTGTACTTAAAGTTCTTTTTGTTATCATATGGAATGCTTATGGTTTTTAGATTGTTTTCATTGGTCACTTGGAGTTGCTTGTGAGTGTATGTTGGTATGTTAGCTGTTTGTATGATTGAGTTTGGGAACATGAGATACCCAGAGTATGTAATATGTTGAATTAACATCTATAATACAAAGTGGTGATCTACTTAATGTATGCACCATTGTAAAGATTTATTATTAATTTTGTGTAATGTAATAAAATGTGAATTTTTTATCTTTCTAAGTGCTTATTTTTGGCTTTTTTGTGCATCAGCAATTAGTTATATTTTAATCTAGTTAGTAACATGTGGGAGATGCAGTATTTGGTTTTGTTTGCATTGTTTGAGAGTAACAGTTAACTATATTATTGGGATTATAGCAATAAAGCAATTCCTGCAAAAGCTACAAACATGTCAGCACATAAGTGATATCAAATCTGTTGCTCGCAAACATGTTTAAATTATGTCATGATAACCCCAGGGTCTCCTACAAGAAAAAGAGTATGTGTTTGCTGATGTTTCACTTATGGAGACCTAAATAGAATGGTGTGGAGAAGAGGCTCTGTAGTCAGATGCAAACTGTGCCACCATATCAAAAAGTATTTCAGCTTCTTAAAAAGAACCCAGAAGGAAGATATCTACCTAAGTGAGAGGCGTTTCCAACTTGATGTCTCCCAAATATATCTATAGCACACTGCAGCCCATATTAATACTTTTTTAGCGCTGCATTTGCATCATTTTTTGACGCAAAAAATGGCGCAAACTTGCAAAATACAATTGTATTTTGTAAGTTTGTGCTGTTTTTGCGTCAAAAAGCAGCGCAAATGCGGCGCTAAAAAGGTATAAATATGGGCCTGTGTATTTTGGCATTGAATCTGGACATCAGTGATCATAAAGACTAGCATGACCTGGTTATGGCAACCACACAGTGAAGAAGGTAAAACTTGTACCACCATCTTAAAGTTTATAAACCGTCATTGTCAATCTTCGAATATATCTGCAGCTCTAGGAGAGTTTTGAAAACAAAGAACTTAATAGTTAGTGTAAATTAGGTTGTATGTTCAATAATAAGTTATGCATTGTTGACTACGAACCTTAGGTTGAATCCATCCTTCTAGAGAACCCTTTTTTGTGCACTTTGGTCAGCCAGGTTCTGCAGGTAATTTGAGCTTCCCATTTGATGCAACACTTTTCCAAAGTCAAAGGCAGCAAATTTGTCTCTGTGGAAACAACCATTTCCTATTGTCTAAGTTTGGATATACCTCAGACCAGTTTGTTTATAGTTTAATACATCAGGCAGCCCAAACTGTGCTGAGACTATGGACTAAGTTAGCACTTCCAAAGCTCATGTTTTCTGATCCATTAGTACAAGTTGTTGATATGTGGCACTAAAAGTCACAAATCATCAGTTTGCTAAATGTCCCTTTATTTACTCTACTTCAGTTCCTCATACTATTTGTCCATAGCTTTTCATAATTGTCCTTCTTTGCCAAGTTATCTATTGACATAAAACAGAGCACCACTGGTAAAATGCTTCTAAACACCTCAGTGCAACAAAATGGTCACTGAGTCCACAGGCATGGTGTAAAAAGAAAATGATGAGCCAGGAAAAGGAGTAATAGAGGACAGAAAAAGGACTTAAAATAGAGGGGAAGAGGGAATGGATGAAGTACTGCTATCAAGCAGATTTGCAGAATCAGTAAATAAAGTACACAATTCTCAAAACAATCTTGTTACCTAATCATGAAATTAGTTTAATTCGTATTCATTTCAATGTCATTTACAGATTCACAAATAAGAAAAACACATAAATTGTGCTTATGTATGTTTTTCCTGGACAAATATGTTAGTTACAGGAACTAATGAAAAATCTATCATCAGTTGTTCAGAGGTCACTGTAGTAATCTTCACACACATAGATGTTGCTTTGTAACTTCTTTATTCATAACAAAGACATATACAGCACTGAATTACCGCAGCCAAGCACCACTACATAGGCCCTCATTACAACTTCGACGGTCTTGACCAAAGACCACCAAAGCTGCAGGTGCCAATATACCATCAGTGCTGGCAGTATCTTTGGCACCCTATTATGACTATTCTGCTGGACCAGCAGATGGTAACAGTGTTACCGTCTGCTGGCCAAGCAGAAAAGTCACATCAACATTGCAGCCGGCTCGTAATAGAGCCAGCAGAAATTTTGAAGTGCAGCGGGTGCAGTAGCAGCCGTTGCACAATTCACTGCACAGTGAAATGCGCGGTAGGGCAGTGCCTGGGGGCCCCTGCACTGCCCATGCCAAGTGCATGGGCAGTGCAGGGGCCCCCAGGGGCACCCCGAGTCCCCCTTACCGGCAGCCTTTCCATGGCGGTGTTTACTGCCATGGCCGGGGACTAATAATCCCCAGGGAGCCCTGGGGATTATGACTGCCAGGTGGAAGCCTGGGGGTATGTTGGAGGGGCCGGCGCTATGGCTGTGGCTATTGCGCCACGGTCATATTAGCTGGCGGAACACCGCCAGCCTGTTGGCGGTGTTACCGCCAGCTTACCGCCAACGGCCAGGGTCGTAATGAGGCCCATAATGACCTACAACTTTCTCTACACTCCCCTTCATACCTAGAACCTCACTACATTCCAGATTGCTCATGCAGTGTGTTCTATTACAAAGTTCTAATACTTACTAATCACTACATATCCCATTTTCTTACAATTAAAATTAAAATTAATCTTGTAAGAATTAGTGTACTAACAAAAAAATTAATAATACCCTTACCCTCACTTCACCCCTTTCTATATATATGTAACATTGATTGTGGAACTGCACACAGCACGTTATACTTCATGCAGTAAAATAAAGAATACTTCTAAACTTGGATTGGTGGTGCCGGTTTCATACGTGTGAAGAGAATCCGAGGAATTGGTTCCTGTTTTTTTGTGAAGTGACTTTATGCTTTATGTATATATATATATATATATATATATACATATATATATAAAATACTGTAGAACAATGCTACTATTTACATTTCATTTACATACAACATTTTCTAAGTTTTTTGGTTTCTTCAGTATTCTCCCAAACTTACTCATTCTCTCATCCATAGCTCTCACATTGTCCTTCTTCTCCTTACTGTTTATACATCTATTATTTTCAGTATCACCCAATATTACAATTCTTTCTTCCAAGTTCTGTGACCTATTACTTTCTTCATCCATCCTACTGTTTTCTTCTCTTTCTTGGTCCACATTTTCCCACCAGTATTTTTCATTCTTATTGCTCTGCACGTCATCTTTCATACGCTCTTCCTTACTACATACATTCCTAGCTATGGCAATACTGCTCATTTCACATATACAACCATCTTCCAGGTCCACAGTATTTTTCCTGACTTCCCTAATCCTTTTAGGTTGGCTGAATCAGCTTTCACCCTTGGCCACTTTCTTGACAGACTTCACTCTTACCCATTGTCCAACCTTTACATGCACTTCTTTAGTAGCATGTCTGCTGTCAAAATATTTTTTATTTCTTTCCTGAGATTTAAAAATACTTTCTGTCACAGTCTCTGTGTAACAAATCATTGTATGCACCTGCACATCCATCCTGGAAATTAACTTGAAAAAGGCACATGGCCCCTCATTAAACCAAAAGGATGTTCTCCAACCGTCTGATGAGTTGTTTATCTATGCAACATTCTTTTGAGTTCATAATTCCAATTTATTTTCTGTCCTTTGCTCGCTATTTGTACAATACCTTTAATTACTCTATTTACTCTTTTCCCTACAGCATTAACCCAGGATGCTCCAATGCTGTGAATTTTTATTCTATTCTGGCTAATTTTACAACATTTGTCCTTTCTCATTTCTTCTGACTTGAACTGTACACTATAGTCTCTTAATATAGTTGCTGGAAACCCTTCCCTTAAAAACACCTCCTATAGAAACTCAGTTGCAATCTTGGTGTTAATTGTTTGGACTACTGTCATTTCTGTTCATCTAGAAAACATGTCTACTAAAATTATTATGTATTTGCACGTACCATCATTCCATATAAGGGAACCTATTATAACCAAAGCTACTTCATCCCATAGCATGTTTGGACATCCCAATGATAACTTGGGTGGATTTAGCATTTTTTGTGCTTTTTCACTAGGTTCACAATCCATTCAGTTCTGTACATACCTTTCAATGCCTAAATCAACTTTAGGCCATGAATACAGCATTTTCATTCCTTTTAATAGTACAGGTTATGCCACACTGCCCATCATGCCGAATAGCTATCAATTTTTGCCTAACACCATATGGAGGAATAATTTTACCACCCATACTCAAAAAAGCCTCGTCTACACTCAACTCATCTATTACTTCCCAATGTTCTTTCAATTCTTCTTTTATTTTTGTTTTACCATACTTCTCCCATCTATTCACAATCTTATTTCTTACTTCTTTCAATGCTTCATCATTAACATATTCTTTCATCCATTCATCTTTTTGCATGACTTTTTCAATTCCTTCTGTGAAAATTCCAGCCACATGCCACTCCTTCCATCGATCCTGGTCCAATTCTTTCAGGGGTATAGACATTCTACTTAAAAAATGTGCAGTATTTTTTTTTTGCCTGGTACGTATTGCACCTCATATGGGAAATCCTGTAACCTCATTGACAATCTTGCTATTCTTGCAGATTCTCTAGACAAATCACCCATTGTCAGTAGTTTTGTTAGCGGTTTATGATCTGATCTCAAAATGCATTTTCTACCCCAAATACATTTCTGGAAGTGCTCCAGCGCCCACACATGCTAGAGTTTCTCTTTCTATCACTGAGTATTTCTCCTTTGTAGGTGATAATGACCAATAGGCAAATGCAATAACACACTCGTTTCCTTCTTTTTTTCTTTTGTGTTAATATACTACAAAGTCCTTTACTACTTGCATCAGCAGTGACTATTTATTGTGCTTCTGGATCAAAACCTTGCAATACTGGAGTCAGTTTGCCTTTTCTATATCCTGAAATGTTTTTTGACAATTGTCATTTCATCCAAACTTTGCTTTATTCTTTAATAATAACCTCATCTCAGGAGTTTTGTGTGAGAAATGTCCCACAAATTTTGAATAAAATTCTGCTAAACCTAAAAATGATCTTAGTTCATCTTTCAACTTAGGTAAAAGTGAATTTACAATGGCTTTAACAAATTTTCTTTTAGTTTTTATTACTACTTGAGTTCATGAACCAAGTATGAGCAAATCTACACTTTCTACTTTCTGCCATTAAACCCCTTTCTTCCAAGATGCATAACACCTTCCTCAATACCTCATCATGATGTTTTTTGTTTTTACCCATCACTAAAATGTCATCCTGAAAGAAAGTGACTTCAAGTATATGTCCAAAAAAGTTGTGTCATAAACCTTTGAAATGAAATACAGCTGCCGCTGATGCCAATCCAAGCGGCATGCACTTGAATTGGTATCATCCGAATGGTGTATAGAATCTTGTAAGGCGCCTACTACTTTGCTCTAGCACTGCTTGGTGGTATGCTGCAGACAAGTCTAATGTGGAAAACAGCTTAGCTTGTCTTGTCAATGATAACAGTTCATCTATCCTTTGTAATGGAAACTGGTCCACAATAACGTTGTTGTTCAACCCTCTTAAGTCCACATGCAAGAGTCCTTTCCCATTTAATTTACATGGTATTACCATAGGTGAAACCCAATGAGATGGCTCTACAGGTTCAATTATTTGTAGCTTAAGTAATTTATCCAATTCACTTTTCACTTCCTCTCTTGTAAAAAAATAAATATGGCTTTATTTTGGCCGGATAGGCCATAAAAGCACGCATAAACATACAAAACACCATTGCATAAATTACAGACTTGAACTTTAACACATAGTGCTATTACTACTACTACTAAAACATGATAAAGTAGGTCATAGCCTTTAAAACACTACAAATTCCCTTTATCACATAAACATTTGATATACACAGTTAAATAATATACTGCAAAATACAATAAGACATATCCTAACTATAAAATACACCATATAAAAACCCTACAGTACAAAATAGCTTTTCTCCCTCAACCTAGGAGATCGATCACCTCATTGTCTCTCAATGATGTACCCACGGCGATTAAAAATCGACCCATCGCACGTCATATCAAAAAATCTCATGTCCATCAAAAGATCAATCGCTAGTCCCTATCTCTAGTACCATATTTAAAAAAAAATGGGCTTTAGATACTTCGCCTGTTGGGGTAAAAACCATAAGCAATTAATAAGGATGTGGAGAGAATCCATTTTCATATTACGACGTCATTGACATATTTTCTGTTCATTTTGTAGAGTCTCCCGATTACCTGACATAAAAAATAAGTTTATTCCAAAAAGAAAACCTTAATATACTATGGTGCATCTTATTATTTGGGACTTTTTCCAAATAAGGAAAGATTCCATCATTCTCTGAGGAATTTAGCAAATGAGAAACTGAGCATTTGTGGCTTAGGTACAATAGATCCTCATCTCTGGAGACATGTTTTAATAATCTTTTGAACTGGGCCATGCTTACCCCCATTTCATCAATACCATGTGTTACCTGTATATTTAATGTCCTGGTGCAAGCCTGAATTCTTCCTCTTCCTTCCCATGCCCAGGATAATTGACATTGTAATGTCTCCTTTTTACATAGCAGGGAGGTTTTCAATGCACAAGGCATTTCCTGAAAAGATTAAGGGGGTCATTCTGAGTTTGGCGGGCGGCGATCGCCGCCCGCCAAACTTACTCCCCCGAATGACCGCTCCGCGGTCATAAGACCGCAGGGGCCATTCAGACTTTCCCGCTGGGCCGGCGGGCGCCCGCCAAGGGAGCGCCCGCTGGCCCAGCGGGAAAGGCCCTGCAACACAGAAGCCGGCTCCGAATGGAGCTGGCGGTGTTGCAGGGGTGCGACGGGTGCAGTTGCACCCGTCGTGATTTTCACTGTCTGCTATGACAATGTCTGCTATGCCAGTGGCATGGGCAGTGCAGGGGCCCCCAGGGGCCCCACGACACCCGTTCCCGCCATCCTGTTCCTGGCGGTAAAAACCGCCAGAAACAGGGTGGCGGGAAGGGGGTCGGAATCTCCATGGAGATTCAGCCCAGCCAGGGGAAATCCGGCGGGAAACTGCCGGATCCCCTTTTCTGACCGCGGCTTTACCGCTGCGGTCAGAATGGGCACTGAAGCACCGCCAGCCTGTTGGCGGTGCTTCCGTTGCCCGTGGCCCTGGCGATTTAGGACCGCCAGGGTCAGAATGAGGCCCTAAGTCTTTCTGGCCCTGAGACTTCAGAAAACAGGAGGCATGCTCATTCCAAGTGCTTGGAGAACACTTTTGGGGAAGGCAATGTCCTTCTCAGAAAAGTCAGAGTCCAGCAGGGCAGTAGGGCAATTGCAGGGGAGCAGTCCTTCTCAGCAAAGCAGTTCAGATGAGTCCTTTGGGCAGCCAGGCAGTTCCACTTGACAGGATGCATGTGTAGATCCACAAGTGTTTGAATCGGGGGGGCCAGAGACCCACTTTATATACCCAGAAATGCCTTTGAAGTGAGGGACACTTGGAGTGGTTTTGAAGTGCACAAGTTACCCTTTCAGTTCAGTTCTGTCTGCCAAGGTCCCAGTAGGGGGTTTGGCAGTCCATTGTGTGAGGGCAGGCCATTTTTCTTTGAAATGTAAGTGTCAGGCCCTCCACCCCTCCAGCCCAGGAAGACCCATTTAATATGCAGATGAGTATGCAAATGCACAAGGGAGCTGCCAACCACCCCACCCCAGACGTTGATTGGAGACAGGTTGTAAGGCACAGATGTTTTTTAAGTGCAGAGAGAAATGCTCACTTTCTAAAAGTGGTATTTCTCAAATAGTAATATAAAATGCAACCTCACCAATAAGCAGGATTTTGCATTACCATTCTGGCCATACTAAATATGACCTGGTTACCCCTTTCAGATCAGAATCTACCACTCAAAATGTATATGAGGACAGTCCTAATGCAAATCTATTAAAAAAGCAAACCTCACAGTAGTGGAAAACAAATGTAGGAGTTTTTCCGTACTAAGACATATAAAATACATATGTATATGTCCTACTTTTCACTACATAGCACCCTACCCTAAGCATTACCTAGGGCCTCCCTTATGGGTGACTTATGTGTAAAATAAAGGGGAGTTTAAGGATTGGCAAATCCTTTTAAATGCCAAGTTGAAGTGGCAGTTAAACTGCACACAAAGGCCTTGCAATGGCGGCCCTGAAACATGGCTAGTAGTAAAGTATGCAGAGTCCTAAAACCAGCAAAAACAGTGTCAGAAAAGTGGAGGAAGGCTGGCAAAAAGTTGGAGGATGACCAACCTAAGACTGTCAGGTCTAACAGGATCCATTTGAAAATCTTATGTAGCACGTGGAGGTTATGGAATCTGTAGGAGGCCACAGTATTTGTCTGCTGTTTGAAGGTAAGTCTGCTGTCTGTGATGATGCCTAAGCTGCATGTGGGGTCTGAAGGGGGTTGGAGGATGTAAGAGTGAGGATGACCACCAGGAGTCATCCCAGTGGGAGGGGTTGCTTCTGAAGGTGATCACCTCCATCTAGTCAGTGTTCAGTTTCAGGCAGTTGGATCTCATCCATTCGGCGATGTGTGTCATGGCTTTGCGAAAGTTGTTTCTGGGGTCATCGAGGTCTTCAGAGAGGGAGAGCACCAGCTACTTGTCGTCGGCATATGACATAATGTTGAGTCCATGGGAGCGGACGAGTTTGGCTAATGGTGTTACATAGACATTGAGGAGGGTGAGACTGAGGGAGGATCCCTGTGGTATGCCATATATATTGTTCTTCAGTTTTGACATGAATGGTGGGAGGCTGACCCTCCGGATGCAGCCTGTGATGAAGGAGTCGATCCCGAGTGGTGGAGTCTGGACCTGGCGGTGAAGTGGGAGATGGTGTCAAACACGGCGGAGAGGTCTAGGAGGACCAGGGCCGCTTTCTCTCTGGGGTCCAGGAGAGTCCTGAACTCATCTGTCGGACCGACATATTATGGGACTATGAGGGTGGTCTCAGTGCTGTGGTTGAAGCAGAAACCACATTGGGAGGGGTCAAGTAGGTTGTGTCTTTCAAGGTGTTCAGAGAGTTGCTTGTTGATATTTTTTTCCAGGATCTTGGCTGGGAAGGGGAGCAGAAAGATGGGAGCGGTAATTTATTAGCTCACTGGGGTCAGCTGAGGGTTTATTCAGGAGCAGTTTGACATCTCCTTCTTTTCATTTTTCTGGAATGGTGGCAGTCTTGATGGAGGTTTTGAAGATGTTAGTGAGGACACTGCATATCTCTTTCTGACCCAGGTTAAAGATGCAGTGTGAGCAGGGGTCATTGGATGAGGTCATGAGGGTAGTTGTTTCTTGTGTGTAAAGTGGCATCCAGTCTGTGAGGAGGTAGCTGGTGGAGTTTTTGGGCGGAGTTAGAAGTTCAACTATGTTGGTAGGTTAAAGCAGAAAAATGCTGTAGATGACGGTGATCTTATCATGGAAGTAGTCTGTACAAGCATTGCAGAGAGTTTAGAAAGGTTGGATAGTGTTGTCTGTGGCTGTTCGTTGGACAAACTCTTTGATGATTTTGAAGAGTTCCTTCGGGTGTTTGGTGCTTTCCTCGATGCGGCTGAGTAAGGCAGTGTTCTTTGCTTCTCTGAGACAGCAATGGTATTTATTTAGCGCATCTTTAAAGGTGATGTGATCCACGTGGTCCTTCGTGCGGCGTCATTTACTTTCCAGACTTGTACATTCTCTGTCTAATGCACAGTTAAAAGTCCTTGTTTTGACCATTGATTGATCATCTGCAAATCAGTTGATTCAGAACTCTATTCCTTATACATTGAATTGAAATCTGGGCACTGAGAACTTCTTCTTACATGTCAATCAGCATGATTGTTTTTTCATAGTCAAACCCAGCATTTTGAGAGAGCAGTTCTCTCTTTCTGAGATGTCAAATGTTTGTGGTACTTGCAGATGCTGGGCATCTCTTATTGACTGGTTAACCTATTGGCTCCTTTGATTTTGTCCAAATGTGTAAATTTTTCTACTCTCTGCATTGTCTATCCCTCTTAAAATAAGTTATTTGCCTTTACTTAATGCAGGCAAACTTGATTACAATACATTTTCTATTTCATTTAGATTTTTGTATGTCTTTAAAGCCATTATAGCAGAGTATTCTTTGACTAGAAGGGTTTCAGTTTCACCTGTCATGCTATATACTATATGCTTATGTATTTCATATCAGCTTTAATTTCTGCTAGAGAGGTTTAAAAATGTTGCACTTCCAGCAAATCTAGAGTCTGGGCTTATTGTAATTGTAATTGCCTTTATTTAGCGCTTACTGCTGCTGATGAGGCGTCGAAGTGCTTATCGTCGAGTAACACGCTACTCCGGAACCCATGACGAATTAGTGGTGGATTACTATAGGGAAACACGATTACAGTATTAGTATTATTATGAGTTAATTTGAGCAGAGGATATTTGAGATTTTTGGTTTGATTGACTAGAGTAATGTAGGGATTGAGGAGGGAAGAATCCAGAAGTGTTAATTGGGAGTTTACAGTAATAGGATGAGGCTTGGGACGAATAAAGGGGAGTGTTGGAAAATGGGTTATTGGTAAGAGCAGGTAAGTACCTATACTTAGCAACACGCCACTAACCTCCACATAGGCACACTTAGGTCTCAATAAATTAAACCCAGCTCAACCCTTGGTAGCTTGGCAACAAGTGACAAGGCTAAACTGAGAAGACCAATGTGTAAAGCATTTACAAATCGCAAAAAAGTGAATAAGTAAAATACAAAACATGATAATAATCCAACACCTATTGATACAAATAGATTGTATATTTATCTTGAAAATGACACCAAAATCAATAAAATCAGATAAAGGAAACCGGAGATATGAATTTTTAAAGAATTTATGCTTTTTAGCACTTAGAAACTAAGCCACACCCGGACGAAGGCAAAGTCAAAGTTTGAAGCCGACCGCGATGGAGCCCTGCTCCGCAACAGCTCACCGGAGGCCTCGGTCAAAAGTTTACCTTCTGACCTAGTTGTTTTTTTTAAGCTTTTCTTTAGGGGGACCAAGTCGCCAGTCCAATCCGACCTCCTGGAACTCTTTCTAGGATACGCATCGTATGAGCCCTCGGTGGAGATTTTTACCTTCGGACGTAGTCATTTTTTTTAGGTGAAAATCCTTCGACCAGAGCAAGCATGAATCTTGATCCGACATCCCTGGAGCCCTCTTCGGATACACTGCCTGGGAGGTCCCGATCAACTTCCTACATTCGGACTTAGCCACTTTTTCCGAGATTTTCTTCACTGAGATGAACCTGCAAGTCAGGCCGGGTCGCAGCTGAAGCAAGCCGGCTAGAGTTGCCGTGGTAGGTCGGTCCCTTTATGGAGCTTTTTTCCAAAAAGTTCCCAACCTTCTCCAAACTTCTGGAGCTTCTTCCAGATGTTCTTTTAAGGTTCTAATGATGTCCACAGCTCACCCCCAAGGTTCCAGAAGCTCTGAGATGCTCCTTGAGGGTGTGGACTACAAATCCCAGAATGCATATGGCACAAACTCCAAAACGGCCACTGGACAGTGGCCAGCTGGTAGTTTCTTCAGGAGTTAGTGCAGGGGACTCTGGTTAGCAATTTTTCACCTGTAGCAAACAGGGAGTCCCTCCTTGAACCAGTTGAAGACGGGCACAGTCCTTGTGGGGATGCAGCTGGTGCAGTCCTCCAGAGTGCAGTGTCCAGGTGCAGGTCAGGGGTCCAGCAGGGCAGTCCTTCTTCTTCTGTAGTTCTTCCTTGTTGGAATCTGGTAGGGATCATGAGGTGTGGGTGCAGGTCTGTCAGTTTTATCCTGGCTCCTGGGTAAAAAAACAGGATGGCCCTTCCTTCTGAGATGACCACTTCCTGGGAAGTGTGGCAAAAATCAACCCTGGGGAGCAACATTCCTCAAAAATCCATTATGGCTGAAAGTGAATTTTGGAGGTTAAATATTGTTAAGACCACCTACTGTTGTGGCTAAAAATCTTAAACACACCCGTCTCCTGCCCTCTCCTAATTTAATCGGGGGGCACCTAATTGTTTTGGTTTGCAGGATGTGAGGGAGGTGCTCTGTTGCTCCAAATGAAATGTCCTTCCCTGCCTTTGAAGACCAGTTTGGCAGCCCTCCCTGCTTCCCCATCTGCTGATGGAAGATTTCCTCCCCCAGGCACATCTCTTTGTGTTGAGCCAAGCCACCTCACGCCTCATGTAGGCAGCCTGGCCAAGCTACCAGAGGCTGGCCAATCAGAGCAAAGTAGCAAAACACTGCAGGGCTGAAGTTGGCAACTTTTCAGGTAAAGTTTAAAACTCTTTACCTGAACAAGTTATATTAAATCCAACTATTGTAAGTTGTGGGATTTATTATAACAAATAATTTGATACCAAACCTAAGGTATCTGACACTTGAGGAGACTTTATAAATTAAAATAAAGTCTCCCCATTCTAGCCTTTGGAGGCCATTCACTGCAATGAGAGGAAAACAAATGTGGCTGTTTTACCTCACCAGGGCTTATAAAAATATTTTTATAATGTCCCTGCTTATAGTTACTAGGGGCACATCGGGCGCACCTTAGGGGTCACTTATATATAAAAATAAGGTAGCTTAAGACTTTGGAACTACTTTTAATTCCAAAGTCGAATTTGCATGTAACTTTAATTTAAAAGCCGCCAGCAAGGCAGGCCTGCCTTTAAAATTACACTGAGTACCTCACAGTGCACCTATGGGTGCATTACCTATGCTGGGGTCCCTAAACCTACATGCTGTACCATATACTAAGGACTTATAGGTAGGTTGACTTAGCCAATTACAATTAACCTATTTTGCATCCTGATTCTACACAGATCACAGACCCTGGGACTGGTTAGCAGCACCCAGGGCATCATTAGAGTCAGGAAAGCACCAGCAAAAATTGAAAAATGGGGGCAAAAAGTCAGGGGGCCTCTGCAATCAGCCCTGTTTTCACACAGAGAGATGGAGGGGGGAAGAGTCTACGGGAAGGGTTAGAGAGATCATAGTAGCAGGAGGGGTTTTGGATGAGTCAGAGGTGAGATAAATGAGCGAGAATTTAGTATGGTTGTTTGGGAGATCATGGTAGAAAACTGAGGTTTGGGGTGAACTAGATGCGGTAGAGGAGGAAAGAGCTTAGGCAGGGTTGATTCCGGGAAGAAAGAAGTAGAATGGGTTTCAAAAGAGCAAACTGGGGATGGAGGATAGATTAATGGAGATACAGGGTGATGGGGAGACAGAGTAAAGCTCACAAGGGAATACATTTATATTATTTTTATTTATTTAGTATGTTATTTAAATATATATATATATACATATATATATAT
Organism: Pleurodeles waltl; assembly: GCF_031143425.1. Taxonomy (NCBI): domain Eukaryota; kingdom Metazoa; phylum Chordata; class Amphibia; order Caudata; family Salamandridae; genus Pleurodeles; species Pleurodeles waltl. Next base: position 924,188 of record NW_027150407.1, on the reverse strand, counting down.
ATATTTATATGTATTATTTTTAATTGTAACTTTCTTTTATTTATGTTTGTACTTATAATTATAATTTCTTTTATTTATTTAATATATACTTAGAATTTTAATTATAGATTTGATTTCATTTATTTTTATGGTATTTTTCTCTAGGCTGCCAATCTTGAGCCGTCCTGTTCCATGTATAGCTTAGTGGGTGATACAAAGCAGCTTGAAGGTGGATCTTCTGGTAACGGGTAACTAGTGTAGTGCTCTGAAGGCAGGGGAGATGTAGGCTTGAGGCTTTACACATAATAGTAGCCTGGCAGCTGAATTCTGAATACATTGTCATTTTTTCATAATAGATAGAGATGATCTATGGTAGAAGCCATTGGCATAATCCAGTTTGGATAGTACAAGAGAGATAGTAGCCTGCACCTTGTTTGGAAATCCAAGGTGAGGGAAGAAGCGTTGCAGAGTCTTCAAGGTGATGAAGCTTGATTGTGCTAATTTGTCCACTTGGGCATTCATTGTTAACTTGGAGTCCATGGAAATTCCAAGGTTTTTAACTTCCTTGGATATTGAGGAGGTGGTCCGACATCGTCAGGCCAGGAGCACAGTGGGTCATAAATTTTCCAGTCTCCACATGTGAGTATTTCCATTTTGGGAGCATTTAGGTTGAGCTGGCATCAAGTCATCCACTGATCAACGGCTCTGAGGCAACTGAACATTTGTAAGTTTTCAATGTCTTTGGGGGATTCCAATTTAAGTAGTATTTGTGTGTCATCTGCATTGTTGTAGCAAGTGAGTTGAAAATCATTGATCAATTCTGGTAATGACGTCATGCAGATGTTGAAAAGCACGGGTGAGATGATTGATCCTTGGGGGAGCCCTGCTTTTGTGAGGTAGGGTTTGGACGAGAAGTGGGTAGAATAGATAATATTTGTTCTGTTTTGAAGGTAGGATGTAATCCAGTGGACCATGTTAAAGCAGAAATCTCGACTATATTTTAGTTACTACAAACTAAATAGTGGATTTCATTCTACAGGTCGATGAATCTTTTGAATCTGCTTTAAAGAAAACGTCCGAGGCATCAAATCAAATATCAAACAATGCACTATACATCATTATAAAGCAAATGAAGACATACCATGATCAATGCTACCATTAATAACCACACCAGTTTATTAAGAAGTTAAAATGTTTATTTCCATATATTAACAATGCTAAAATCACGAATAGTAATCTTAAATTCAATTGTTACATGTAAAGAAACAATAAACGCTGATTGAGTCAGCAAACAAGTCTAAGCTTAATCAGCGCAATGAGAATTATTATTTTAATGGAGAATACACAAAACAATAGCAATAGAATCTGGGCAAGAGAAATTGAATACTTTGAATCAGGAAAAAGGAATGTCAATGACCATTGATGAGTATGAGAGTAACACCTCACTAACCACTAATTAGCATTAACATGCTGGGATTCATACAAAAGATTTAGGGCCAGATGTAGCAAAACGCCAATTTGCGACTTGCAAATTGCGAGTCCCTGCAACTCGCAATTTGCAACTCGCAAATTGGTATGCAGTACGGTGTCTCAGACACCAACTGCGACTCGCTATGGGGTCGCAATGACCCACCTCATTAATATTCATGAGGTGGGTCGCTAATTGCGGCCCCATAGCGAGTCTAGGCACTCGCAAACATGGAGGCCTGCTGTCATCAGCAGACCTCCATGTTCGTGACTGCTTTAAATAAAGCAGTTTTTTTTTTTTTAAGTGTAGCCCGTTTTCCTTAAAGGAAAACGAGCTGCACTTAAAAAAAAAAACGAAACCTTTAGTTTCTGTATTTTTTCAGGGCAGGGAGTGGTCCCTTGGACCACTCCCTGCACTGAAAAAATATTTGTGGGTCCATTCACAAAGTGGAAGGGGTCCCATGGGGACCACTTCCAATTTGCGAGTGGGTTACCATCCACTTCAAGTGGATGGTAACTGCGACTCCATTTGCGACCGCATATTTGCATTCCACTCCGAATCGCAAATAGGAATGGAACACCCCTTCCTATTTGCAATTCTGAAATGCATATTGCGAGTCGCAATATGCATTTCTGAATAGCAAAGAGGCTTTTGCGCCTCGCAAATGGCGATTTTCGCCATTTGCGAGGCACAAACCCTTTGCTACATCTGGCCCTTAGTAACATGAATTTAGAAAACATCTTGCTATGGCGCTATCAAAACAGCAGCAGTATTAGAACAGTAGCAGCTGGTACCTGGAAAATATAAGACAAATAACAATGTACAGATCTATCATAATTACCTAGCCTAAAGTAATCAGCAATAACTTCTACTTCATCAGGAGGACAACAGCATCAGCATCAGGACAGGAACAGGGAAAGAGGGACAGTTTAGAATTTGGACTATAAGATTACTAAACCATCAGAGCATTTGTTCAGTATTGAACAGGCATCATAAACTCAGAAAATAATAAAGAACCAGAATGTCAGTAGTAAAGTATGAAATGTCAAAGGGACAGAGCACACTGAGTAGACAAAGTGAAGTTTCTGGAAACCAGGAAAGTAAGACACCAGACCAATGGCGACTGAACATTAAATTAAACTTACTAAACATTTCCCATTGGATAAAAACATCATCCAAAGAAAGAACATCCAATTACAAACACATCATATATCCCAAATATACTATAGACGATGCAACAATTATTTGCAAGCCACTGATTGGCTTCTGATCTGTTTAGTTATAGTAAATGTATTTTGCACACTTCTTTCTCCGGCTGCATCTGTAGGCTCTTTTTTATTTGACATCTTCCGAATTTGCTTTTACTAGACAGTGGTTACAAAGATGTAGAAACATTTCTCATTGCACCATTTCCCTCAAGAGAAACACATGAGCTAGAAGCATAACTACAGACAAATATACAAATTCAATGAATGGAGTCTGTTAAACAACAGACTTGAAAGTATACAAATGTTTCAAAAATAGGAACACCAAGTGTTAGATAAGCTTGCACTGTGTCCTTGTCTGCTTGAGACACAACAGAGAACACAAAATACTAGTATTATTTCTGCATTTATTGTAACAGAGAACATGTTCTTGAAGAGACAGAATATTTTCCATTATAGTGTTAGTATTTTATTATAAAACATGTGCAGGCCTTTCACTTGATTGTGGTCAATCTAAAAAGCACTTTCTGAGTTAACATTAATTTTTATAGTCAAATTATTTCACACATTAGTACATATGACTGGGCAAAAGACAATTATTCACGCTAATTTTCTGCTCTCATAATCCCTCCTCTGATGACTATTTATGTTATTTCAGAAAACTTTAAATACATTTATTTATTTCAATGCACAATTTAAAACCTTGTTTCATAACCATTTTTGAAAAAAAAAATCTTCTTGAATTTTTCCCATATAGTTTTTGTATTTGAAAATATACCCTCCTCTGATTCTTTTCAAGTCTTCTTTTGATCATTCAAAATAATTTGTACATTCCCCAAATTCCAATTAGACATAACACAATAATTGAAATCCATTATACTAATTTTAATATAATACCTTCTCCTAGGTTGCCAATCCAATTTCCCATTGATGCGATTCCCTTGCCTGTCTTTTCCCAAATATTTATTTCACTTTAATCTTTTAGTTCTGATTCATGTTTCGTTAAATTATTAATCAAACTTCTAACTAATTTGCTATTGTCCTACATACATACCGTATTAGCAACAGTGACACGGACCAAGCAATTTACAAACTCCGCCCTCCTTTGCTAAGTGTATATCTAATGCAAAGCGGTTCTGAAGAGTCATAGCTCTTGTTGCAGCCATTTCATTATCTAAGAGGAGAGTAGCTCCTGAAAAATCCACTAACATGTTATCCACTACTCTAGACAACTTTTGTATTATAATTGAATTCAGAACAATTCCCACTAATGTAATTATTGCTCCAAATATGTCACCCAAAATGCTAGAAAGTGATTCTCGCTTCTGTCTAGGTTGTATTCTGTACATTTACGAAATTTACTCAAGTCATCCAGTTGGTACATTTTTGGTAAGAATATTTCCAAATAACACGTGCCATACCATCCTCTAGGAAGACGGTAATAGGCATTTTTCCAACAGATGTAATAGGTACCAAGCATCGCTGGATACTGACCATTCAACATTACATTTACTCTGAAATAAAAACACGTTTACTTTGACTCTGTCCCACATATATTCTATCAAAATCCTATTGCAGCATATATATACAAAGCTTGCCTACATGTTGTGCATCTAAAGCTAACCTCCCTTGTTTAGTGATGTCAGTGTTAGCATGATCAGTTCCAGGGCTTCGTTGAACTAGTCCCTTATCTATCATAACTTTCATCACCCTTCCTCTTTCCTCAGTGTTCTCTAAGAAGCTCTTTTCAACAGGTGTTAATAAACAGGTTAGGTTATTATGGTGCACATACACTGTCTAAAAGGTTAATGAATGTTCAAAGAATCCTCTTACTAAAACTATGTCATTATCCCTAACTACTCTTCTCAAATATCTGATTATGGGTACAAAGGAAAATACAAGAAAATAGTTTGAGTAGAAATACTGAATACTCTCTTGATTATAGAACTTTGTTAGTAAAAGACTGCAAGTATGCCATGAGTTAATGGCAGACTGTATTATAAAATTCCCTCCTCAACAGAGAGAATCTGCCTACAGACATAGCAGTCTCTTGCATCCATAGTGTCAACATACTCCCGCACTAAGCAATAGAAGACATTAGAAGAAAGCTCTTTCTCTTCATGTAAGTATTTTCTATCTAATCTAAACTTATCTATTGCTGAAAGAGTAGGAATAAATTCTGAAGATGTAGAAGTTGTATGCGTAGTTATGGTATGGTTGGCTCTATTCAAATCAAAGACAATCACACTCACAATCAATAACAAACATACTATTGCACAAACAATTCCAAACCAATACCTATGAATTTGCAACGTCTATTCTTGGTGTGTTGTTTGCTAAAGTCTCACATAGTCTGTAAGGAATCAAAAGTAAAAGCAAATACAAGATATGGCTATGCAGCAAAAATCAAAACAAAAACAAAAAGACAAATATTTGTAATTCTTCAATTCTCAATCTTCTATCTTCTATCTTTCCTAAAAAACAAAAAACAAAATTTCATTCACACTGTCAGGACCCTTTGTTAAAGTTCGGAAGAGGCTTTCAAAATCAGTTTAGCAGCTTGTCAAATTAGGTTATCAAAGTCTTTTCAGATATGATTCAACAAAGTCTTTTTATCTTCTTTTCAAATTCATATATATTTATTTCCCCTCAAATCGTTTTAATCTTCATGTGCCAAAATCTAGACCTGGAATGTCTCTGTCACAACAAAAATTCTAAAATACTTTTTGCCATTAATTTGTAGTTGCATATGCCCATTCGGGACATGAGTATCTTCTATTGGCAACTCTTTTACTTTTCAATCTTCGACCACTGTTTACTTCTTCACTCAGATCTTCCTCTCTGTTGAACTTGTTTTCTTCCTGAATTGGTGCACCATGTTACTTTTCCCTGCCTCTGAGCTTGTCTCCAGCCAGATGTCACCTTTCTGTTGTTTTCTTGTGAATGTTCTTTACAGAATTGGACACAAATTTTTCTCCTTCGATGTTTCTGCAACTAGTTCAGGAGGGGTCAAACCCTCTTGGTTTGGAATTGTCACAACTCCTTTTCCACTGGGGTCAGTAACTTGTTTAGTCTGGTTGTCCAGGCTGCCCTCCATTGAGCGGGTTCAGTCTGGAGAAGTTTTTGCTCTCTCACTGGTTCATTTGAGGATGATTCACCCTCATCTTCTAGGATACCGTCCACTTTGTCTGACACAGGAGTGGGTATTTTCAGGTGCAGCCTCCAGCTCTTCTCATTCTCTTTCCTGACCTGGAGTACACTTAGGTGCAGGTAATCTCAACAGCTCCTCTTCTAGCTTTGTTGAATTATTTACTTTCCGAGTGTGACTTGCGTGGGTCCAGTTCGGGAGCCCTGCACACTTTACAGCTCTAGTTGTTATTAATATCACCTGGTAGGGTCCGTTCCACCGCAGTTTGAAACACAATTTTCTCACGTGCTTTTGGATCACAACCCAATCACCAGCCATCAGGTTTGCTACTTGGCCTTGAGGTGCTTGAAGTGTGAGAGCTTCCACCCGATAAGAGAAAGATCGTACCACATCAGCTACACCCTTGCAGTAGTCTAACACCATATCATCCATAATCTTCACAAGAGCATCTGCAGGTGCAGCTGGTAACCTCATAGCTCTTTCAATGAGGATTTCATGGGGTGACAGTCCTGTTTTCTTGTCAGGGGTGCTTCTCATTGACAATAGAATAAACCGCAAAGCATCTGGCCATTTGAAATTAGTGGATGCACACATTTTTGCTAATCTCGGTTTCAGAGTTCCATTCATCTGCTCTGTGAGTGCTGAAGCTTCTGAGCTGTAACTACAATGGAGTTTCTGTTCAATGTTGAAGGCTGAACATAGCAATTTCATCACTTCATTGTTGAAGTGGCTTCCCCTATCTGATTCCAAAGAGACCGGGAAACCGAAACGTGGAAATATCTCTCTAAGTAGTAACTTTCCTACTGTAAGACTGTCATTTCTCCTTCTAGGGTAAGTCTCAATCCAATGACTGAAAATGCACACAATCACCAACACATATTTCAAACCAGCACACACAGGCATCTCATTTAAATCCATTTGCATTCTGCTAAATGGTCCCATATTGACTACTGTCTCTGTGCCAACAATCATTTGTTGACAAACAATGCACCCATGGTAAATTGCTTCGGCAATCTGTCTAAACTTTGGATTGAACCAACTCTACCTACATGGGCTTGTCTATGTTAGTATCTGGCCACTTCAGTCAGTAGACTATTAGGCAGAACTATCTTCCCTTCTCCCATTACCCACACATCTTCATCCATATGGGCACATTTTGACTTTATCCAATCCCTGCGCTCTTCCTTTCCAACATTGTCTTGAAGAGACTTCAACTCTTCTAAGGAGTCAATAATTTGCATGTTAAAATTTGCATAGACCTCATAATTTTTAGGTAACTATTCCCAGTTTCCTTTGAAGGATATGCTGTGAAATGCACAAACCTTTGCGACTCGATCCACATATGCATTACCCAAAGACACATACTCTCGTGATCTCTGGTGTGCACTGCATTTTACCACAGCAACCTTTTCTGGCATTTGAATGGCTTGTAACAACTCATGAATTCTCTCTCTATTCTTTACTGGTGAACCAGAAGAGGTCAGGAAGCCTTTCCCTGACCATATTTGACCGAAATCATGCACACTGCCGAATCCATATTGACTGTGTAAATTGTGACTTTCATTTGACATGAAATGTGGCAGGCTCTAGTAAGAGCTACTAATTCTGCTTCTTGTGCAGAAAACACTCCTCAAAGCCATGAAGCTTCCTATATGCCAGTAGTAGTACAAACTGCATATCCTGCTCTTAATGTGCCCACATTATCTCTCAAGCAGGAACCATCAACAAAAATAATATGGTAATTTTCTTCCAGGCAAGTATCTCTAATATCAGCTCTGGGTTTTGTGCATAATTCTGTCATTTACAGACATTCATGTTCTGTATCATCCAATTTGTTAGAGAAAATATTCTCATTCGGGAGTAAGGTTGCTTGGTTAAGCACTGTACATCTTTTAATTGTAACATTAGGAGACCCCAAGATTGCGGTCTCATATCTGGTCAGCCGAGAGCTGGTCAGATACTGGGTTTTAGGCCTAGTAAGGAAAATCTCAATTGAATGTGGGACCATAATAGTGAGAGGATAACCCATCACTATACTCTTGCTCTGAGCGAGACTCTGCTCAACTGCTGCAATGGACCACAAACATCCTGGTAAGGCTGCTGCAACCGGATCCAAAGTGCTTAAAAAATATGCCATTAGGCGAGTTATACCACCATGAGTCTGAGTCAAGACAGACAAAGAACATGCACCACGTTAATAGCAAAACAATAAGAAGGACTTAGGCCCTCATTACGACCCTGACAATGAATGGTAAAGTGGTGGAAATACTGGCAACAGGCTGGCGGTAAGTACCACCAAATTATGACCAGGCGGTAATAACTCTTATAGACAGCCAGTGTACCATATCAACCTCCAAGGCGGGAACAACACTCACCACGCTGGTAGCCAACAACAGCCAGGCAGAAGACAAAGTAACGCCCACCATATTAAGACAAATCACTCCACCAGATTTTCCGGGGCGGTACCAACCCCATCAAAAGCCTGGCAGAAACTCATCACTGAAGAGAAAGGACTCGCCATCGGAGACTCAGGGAAGAACAACACCACCATGGAACCCGAACTGCAAGTCTTTCCGATGATCTACATTAATCTCCACCTGGAATACCAGCGGTGACGAAGATGACAACGGTGAGTACAGCCGCCTAGCACACAAGGGAGGGAGGGAGGAAAACGAGAGTGACACACACGTACAACACACACCCAACACACACACCATACACACAACCAGCTGCACACGAAAAACAATTTGTTCCCAACCAGAATGGATTTACGTGATTGTAATCAGATTGAATTCAAAATTAATAATTTGATTTGTCAATGAAACAGATATGTACACATGTACACAAAGGGACACTGACCAGTCCAATGTTCAAAGGGCCCACATGGCCACAAGGCACAGTCTAAGACCCAACTCGAATCCTGAAAACATCTGGATAGTACACTACAGGGGCATCAGTTTACAAATAGGCAGGCATCTCAGGGGGAGGGGGGCACCTCAGCCAGATGCGGAAATGAGCCCACTGGTTCTGGCAGGGGCTCCATGCACATTGCTCTGTCCTGGGGAGTGCAAGGCCACAGTCTCTCAGGTGGGTGACTTTCCAACTGGTTCTGGAGGGGCCAACATGCCCATTGCTCTGTCCTGGGGAGTGCAAGTCCACAGTCTCTCAGGTGGGTGACTTTTCCATTGGTTCTGGAGGGGGCATTGCCCATTGCTCTGTCCTGGGGAGTGCAATGCCACAGTCTCTCAGGTGGATGACTTTCCCACTGGTTCTGGATGGGGCAACATGCCCATTGCTCTGTCCTGGGGAGTGCAAGGCAACAGTCTCTCAGGTGGATGACTTGCCCACTGGTTCTGGATGGGGCACTATGCCCAATGATCTGTCCTGGGGAGTGCAAGGCCACAGTCTCTCAGGTAGGTGACTTGCCTACTGGTTTTGGAAGGGACAACTCACACAGCAGCCCCTGGAGTGTGGCCTACATGGCGTTTGCTGGTGGTGATGGCTGCATTGTAGTGGTGAATGGAGGAACCTCCTGGGCAGCCTTTGCACTTTCTGATGGCTGCAGTGTGGCAGTGGATGGAGGAGCCTTCTGGTCAGCCTCTGCACTTTCTGATGGCTGCAATTCATCAGCTGGCTGTGGGGGCCTGTGACAGCTGGTGGTGGTGGAGGTGTCACCCTGACAGCCTCCGCTGGAGTAGAGGGCTTTCGTCTCCTCCAGTACATGGGGTGTGGATCCCTTACCCTTCCTGGCAGGGGTGGATAGGTTCTTCCCCTTTCTGCCTGGTGGTGCAGGCTCCTTCCCTTCTTACCTGGTGGTGCAGGCTCATTCCCATTCTTGCCTAGTGATGCTGGCGCTTTCCCCTTCTTCGATGGAGGTGTGGTATCCTTACCACCATGAGTAGGTGGTGCTACTACTGTCCCTATGGACTGTTTGAATGAGGTGCTGGGCTGTGTCTTTGGTACCCTGCTCATACCGGCAGGGCGCGGGGGAGGGGAGAGGTCAAGTTGGGAAAGGAAAAGCTTTTTAGTGATGTTGGGGCGGGAGGAGGGAGGAGTAATGGGAGTGGAGGTTGAGGGAGTGGTTGTTGGAGGTGTATGTCTGCTCGACTTGGGTGCAGGTGCATGGGCTGTATGCTGCTGTGAGGTGGATGGCTGTTGGGTGTCTGAGTGCTCGCGTTTGTGTCCTTTAGGATGGGGGACAGACAGGATGGGAGAGGACAGAGGGGACACGTGCACAGCTGTTGCGGAAGTGTCTGTCAGTGAGGTGTGTGTCCTGCTTGGTGTGGTGATGCTGGTAGTGGATGTTGATGTAGTCCATGCAGGTGTGAGTGTGGACATGACTAGGAGGGAGGTGGTGGAGGAGGACGAGGGGGAGACAGTGGAGGCAGTGGATGTTGTTGTGTCTGCAACTGTATTGTGTTTGAATGAGTGCTTGTGGTATGAAGTGTGGTACCTTTGTTTGCCTGTGACACTCTTGGGTGTTGTCTTGTGTGCATGCTCATCTGTATGTGTGCCTGGGATGGGTTGGGGTTGAGGAGAATGGGACTGGGAAGTGGGAGTTGGAGGGTGGAAGGTAGAAACAGGGACAATGGCTGCCATCAGAGAGGAGGCCAGAGCCTGAATCGATCTCTGTTGGGCCGCCAAACAACTGTGGATGCCCTCCAGGAATGCATTGCATTTCTGCATCTGTGATGTAAGCCTCTGGATTTCATTAACCATGGTTGACTGCCCTACAGAGATGGATCTCAAGAGGTCAATAGCCTCCTCACTCAGGGCAGCAGGACTCACTGGGGCAGGGCCTGAGGTGCCTGGGACGAATGAGATGCCCACCCTCCTGTGTGAGCAGGTACGGAAAAATCACCGAGGGGCTGCTGGGAAGGTGGTGCTGGTACGGGGGTGGCGGCAGTACCTGCAGCAGGGGTGGTCTCAGAGGTGTCCGCCACCACCAGGGAGCTCCCATTCAAGGAGGTATCTGAGTCTGTGTTGCCTCCTCCAGTCTCCGCCGTGGTGCTCCCCTCGCCCTCCGGTCCACTGGTTCCCTCAGCGTCGGTGGATTCTGCCTCCTGGATCATGTGGGATGCAGGTCCCTCTGTCGCAGCCTGCTCAGTTCCTCCGCCAGATGATGCTAATGCACACAAGGACAGGATGACATAACAAGAAAGGGGGGGAGAAAAACAAAGGATACACTGGATCAATGTCTGCACCAACACCACAGTTGGCATACACATCACCATCACACACAGGGTACAGGCTTCAGCACTGTGCATTGCACTACCAGGGATATGGCTAGTCACTAAGGCATGACGAGGACAACACACCGCCAACTGCAACACTCCTGGGACCCACAATGTCCTGCCTGAAATGGACTCCTAACAATCCAGGTCACCAGTATTTGCCATACACCCATTACCCTTCAGATGTCCCACGCTGCAATATCTGGCCTGGCCTTAGGGGCATCCACACCACCAGAAAAAATATGTATTGATACCCACTGTACTCACCCCTCGTGGCTGCTGTAATGCTCTCAAGTGCCCATCCAGCTCAGAGTAGGCCACCGGCAGTATGCGGACCATCCGGGGGAGTCAGGGTCTGATGGGCACCCCTTCCTCGTTGGGAGGCCATCCCCAGCTGGGCCTCTGCTGTCTTCCATGCCCAGCGTCTCAGGTCCTCCCACCGTTTCTGAAAGTGGATGCTCCGCCTGCCGTAGACCTCCAGGTTCCGCACCTCCTTTGCGATGGCAAGCCATAATCCCATCTTTTGATGGCCGCTGACCTGCAGAGGCAATGCAGATAGGAGAACACCATTAAACAGTCCAGACTGTCACACAAATGCCACACACATAGCCCAGCGCACAACATGTACCCCACCAACAGACAATCCCCCCGCCTCCACCCACCCTTACATGATGCTTGCACAGACATCTTCATGCATCCTTGACACATGCATCGTGGACAAAGACTACTCACCTATTGGTCTGGAGGCCCATACAGCTGTCCTTACTGGGGTAGAACCCCATCCACCAGCTGAACCAAATCCTCCGAAGTGAAGGCAGGGGCCCTTTCCCCCGTCACACGGGCCATGGTAGGTTCCAGACACAGGCCACAGCAGCACACGCAGTGTAGGTCCCCCCCTGTTGAAGGTCAAGAAACAAGTGAGATTTGAGATAGAATGTGGCGGTGACGTCAGCAGCGGTGTACACCGTCAACCGCCAGCGTAGATCACCATTGGCCTCTGTACTCCATAGAGACCCATATTATCCAATGAGGGATTGCACAGCGGTGTAAGACCACCTTCCGCCATGACACCCAACGTCAGCGGAGTTACCTCACTTCCACCTGTCCCTACATACAGGACATGCGGTCGCTGTAGGAGGCTGGCCTGGTTTGTAGTGGGTAGTTACACCTTCCACCAGGTCCAGTTCTCCCTTATAAGTGAAATGTTGAAGTGTTCTAGCAGCTTAGACTGATAGAGGTAGCTATAGCAGAGCAGCTTAGGTTGAACTAGAACACATGCAAAGCTCCTGTAATACCACTTACAGTTACACAGTACTTATACACAAGTAAAGACAATACTCAGTGTTACCAAAACTAAAGGTAGTTTATTTGGGTGACACAAGACCAAAAGTATCTTAGAGACAATCCTCCTTCTGGAGGTAAGTATTATACACAATATAAATCCACTAGACAAAAATACGGTAATTAATTAGACATAGGATAGTGCAAACAATAGGAAATGCTATAGAATGCAATGGAAGAAAATAGGTCTGGGGCAACACAAACCATATACTAAGAAAGTGGAATGTGAATTACGAATTCCCCCCTAGACAAGTGTAGTGTGTAGAAAATTGCTGGGAGAGTAAAAATACAGCAAAGGTAAGTAAAGTACCCCTCCCCAGAGCCCAGAAAAGCAGGAGTAAAGTACTGCAAAGTTCCTTAGGACACACCACAAGTCGTGATTAGAGTTACTGCAAGAACCAAGCAAGACTGCAAACAACAAATGGTGGATTCCTGGACCTGAAGACCTGCAAAGGAAGGAGACCAAGTCCAGAAGTCGAAAGAAGTTCCAGGAAGGACAAGAGCCCCTGCCAACCCAGAAGAGGTTGCAAAAGAAGAGTCCCCGGTCAGACGAAGGAAGATGTCAGTGGGTTCCTGCATGATGCACTGGATGTCCCATGAAGAAAAGTTGGATGCAGGTGAGTTTTGGGGCTGGATTCCTCCAACAAGCCTTGGTTCTGGCAAAGTCGTGTTTTGCATCAAAGTGGCACTGTCGGGACCCAGGAGGGACCTGGGGGCCTCAACTCTGTGTGAGGAGGAAGAGTGGGCTCTAAGCAATTCAGAGAGCCCTCAGAAGATCAGACAACACCCACGGGAGTCGCAGGACACAGGGACAAAGGAGATGCAAAATGAGGTTGGTGCAGCACTACAAAGGAGGGACCCACGCCGCTGAATGTCAACTCAGCGAGTTGAGCATCGCAGGATAGAGTGCTGGGGACCTGGGCCAGGCTGTCCACAAAGGAATTTTGAAAATAGTGCACAGAGGCCTCAGCAGGTGAAGAAGTCACGGTGCACAGTGGTACTGTTGTTCTCTGGGAAGGCAAGGTCTTACCTCCTCCAAATTGGGACAGCAGGACCTCAGGACAGTCTGTGTCAAAGGGGTCCAGCCTCTGTGTTCCAAGGAACATGCTCATTGCCAGGAGAGGAGTCCAAGAAAACCGGTCATTGACTTAGAAGGTGCCTGTCACTCCACTGGAGATTTCTTTGGTCCTTTTGGTGCAGGGTGAAGACAGGGAGTCCCCAGAGTGTGCACATCATGGAAACTGTTGCAGTTGCTGGCTGGAGCTGAAGTTGCAGAGGAAAAGTAGCCCTTCTGGATACTTTGTTGCTGTTACAGCGGTTCCTGGAGCAGTCTGTGGTTGATCTGAGGTCATGATGGATGGGATATTAGTTAAATGGATTTCTGCTGGAAACTTGCAAGCAGAATTTGAAGAGAAACCCACAGGAGAGACCCTAAATAGCCCTGAGAAGGGGATTGGCTACCTTATCAGGTATGGACCTATCAGGAGGGGTCTCTGATGTCACCAGCTGGCAGTGGCCACTCAGAGGCCTACAGAGTGTCCTCACAACTTGGAAAGCAAGATGCTGAAGTCTGGGACACACTGGAGGAGCTCTGGGCACCACCCCTGGCATGGTGATAGACAGGGGAGTGGTCACTCCCCTTTCCTTTGTCCAGTTTCGTGCCAGAGCAGGGACTGGGGGTCCCTGAACCGGTGTAGACTGGCTTATGCAAAAAAGGCACCATCTGTGCCCTTCAAAGCATTTCCAGAGGCTGGGGGAGGCTACCCCCCCAGCCTGTTACACCCATTTCCAAAGGGAGAGATGTAACACCCTCCTCCCAAAGGAAATGCTTTTTTCTGCCTTCCTGGGACTGAGCTGCTCAGACCCCAGGAGGGCAGAACCCTGTCTGTGAGGTGGCAGCAGCTGTAGCTGCATTGCAGGCCTCAGAGAGCTGATTTGGCAGTACTGGGGGTCCATGGTACAGCCCCCAGAATGCATGGAATTGGTTCCCCAATACCAGATTTGGAATGAGGGGACAATTCCATGATCTTAGACACCTTATATGGCCATATTTAGAGTTGCCATTGTGAAGGTACATATAGGTATTGACCTGTATGTAGTGCACACGTGTAATGGCATCCCCACACTCACAAAGTCCCAGAAATTGACCCTGAACTATGTGGGGCACCTTTGCTAGTGCAAGGATGCCCTCACACTTAGTAACTTTGCACTTAACCTTCAGTAAATAAAGGTTAGACATATAGGTGACTTATAAGTAACTTAAGTGCAGTGAAAATGGCTGTGAAATGGTGTGTACACTATTTCACGCAGGCTGCAATGGCAATCCTGTGAAAGGGTTTTTCTGAGCTCCTTATGGGTGGCAAAAGAAATGCTGCAGCCCATAAGGATCTCCTGGAACGCCAGTGCCCTGGGTACCTAGGTCCCATATACTAGGGACTTATAAGGAGGGTCCCGTGTGCCAAATCAAATTGGTAAATGTAGTCGCTACTTTGTAGTGACAAATGTAAAAGCAGAGAGAGCATAAGCACTGAGGTTCTGGTTAGCAAAGCCTCAGTGACACAGTTAAGGACTATACCTACACACACATTAGGCCATAAACTATGAACACTGTGGTCCTGACCAGCAGGATCCCAGTGAGACAGGCAAAACCATACTGAGATACAGGTAAAAATGGGGATAACATGCCAAGAAAGAAGGTACTTTCCTACAGTCACCATTTCAGGGGGTGGGAACAGGCATGTCAACAATAGCTGTGGGACAGATTAGATTGTCACATACTTCGCCATTAACACTGTCCCAATACGTAAGTGCACCATGTGGACTTCTGTTGTGGATTTGTTGTTCAAATTGTGACAGCCTACTCAATCATGTGCCCCTTAGATACCTACCACTGCGGATGAATAGGAGGTGGAGGCATACCCCCGTGTACAGACCCCTGGTTGTCTTAGCTCCCATGGAGGACAGGCACATTACACTCACCTATAGACTGGACAGGGCCATAATCATAGAGCTGTGTGCCTAGTTGGAGTCAGACTTGATCTCATCTATTCGTCATCCGACTGGGATCCCCCCTCTTGTGCAAGTGCTATCAGTGCTCCATTTCCTGGTGACAGGTTCTTTCCAAGTAACAGTGGGCTTGGCAGCAGGAATGTCACAGCCAATGTTCTCAATCATGCTGGCAAGAGTGTTGTCTGCTCTGGTAAAACACATGTGCAGCTGCATAGCTTTCCCCCAGGTGGAAGATTTGGCCACCGTGAAGGCCGGATTCTAAGAAATGGGACATATCCCTAATATTATTGGGGCGATTGACGAGACACTTATTGTGTTTGTCCCTCCCCTGCCAGAATGAACAGGTGTACAGGAACCGTAAGAGTTTACAGTCCATGAATGTGAAGATGGTGTGCCTTGCGAACCAGTACATCTCCCACGTCAATGCTAAGTATCCTGGGTCAGTGCATGATGCTTTTGTCCTGAGGAATAGCAGCATCCCAAATGTGATGGCCCAACTACAGAGGCACAGGGTGTGGCTAATAGGTGAGTCTTGGTCCCCACCCACTGTCTGTTAGTGTATGCCTCTGGTGTTAACCTCATAGGATAGTGTATGGTAATATTTTGTCCCTCAATACCTCCAGGTGACTCTGGCTATCCAAACCTAGTGTGGCTGCTGACCCCTGTGAGGAATGCAAGGACAAGGTCTGGAGAATGTTATAATGAGGCACATGGGCGAACCAGACGGATCATTGAAAGAACCTTTGGCCTCCTGAAGGCCAGGTTCAGGTGCCTCCATCTGACAGGTGGATCCTTGTGCTACTCACCCGAGAAGGTCTGCCAGATAGTCGTGCCATGCTGCATGTTGCACAACCTGGCCCTCAGGTGACATGTACCGTTTCTGCAGGAGGAGGAGACTGGAGGTGCCCCTGTGGCTGCAGTAGACCCTGATGACAGTGAGGATGAAGAGGCTGAAGATAAGGATGAGGACAACAGAACATCAGTTATCCGTCAGTACTTCCAATGACACACATGTGAGACAGTGCAACTACACATTTCTATGACTTTTGTATTCTGTGTGTCTGTGGCATGATGGCCTAAACAACTTTTTACCTCTACTTACTGTCACCTATGGTTTATCATTTTACAGATGTTGGTGCTATGACAACTGTGTACTGATGTGCTGACTACAGCCAGCTACAGGCCATTATTTCTATGCTCTCACAATGTACAGTTCATTTACAATGGATGTAACTGTTTCCATAAATATACTTTTTCAACACATGACATACAAGTATTCGAGTTGTGTTCAAGGGTATTTATTTTAGTGTTAACAAATTGAGCGAAAAGTGCAACGGAATGGGGTGATGATAAAGGAAAGTCCAGGGTATTATTCCAGTCTGTTTGTAGCACAGGTGCAGTGTCCAAGTGGCCACAGGAAGGGGAGCAAAGGCAGTTCAAGGTGGACAAGGTGACTGAGTGGGACACAAGGGGGACAATCAGGACAGTCTCATTTCCTGACTGTGGTCTTGGCAAGTCTCTCTAGCTTCTGCCTGGGTCGCAGGGAACGTTTGCAGGGTGATTCACCTTCTGCAGGTGGAGGGGTGCTGGCGGCCTGTGGGTCCTGTGGTGGGGCCTCCTGCCCACTAGCGGCAGTGGAAGTGGAGGGCTGGTGAATAGACTGGCTAGTGGTAGGGGCCCACTGGTGTGCTGTTGCCTCCCTCATGATGTTGGCCATGTCTGCCAGCACCCCTGTTATGGAGATCAGGGTGGTGTTAATGACCTGCAAGTCATCCCTGATCCCCTGATACTGTCCCTCCTGCAGCCGTCTGTTCTCCTGCACGTTGTCAAGGATCTGGGCCATCAGGTGTTGGGAATGTTGGTAGGCTCCCAGGATCTTGGAGAGTGCCTCCTGGAGGGTCGGTTCCCTGGTCCTGTCCTCCCCCTGCCGCACAACAGTCCTCTCAGTGTCCCTGTTGCCCTGTGCCTGTGTTCCCTTAACTGTGCGCCCACTACCACTGACCCCAGGCCCCTGATTGTCTTGGGGGTGAGGTGTGGCCTGGGGTCCCTGTACAGGTGGGCACACTGTTGTTTGACGTGTCCTGGGGACAGAGGTGTGGGTATGCTGGGTGGGTGTGTGGTATTGGATCCTGATGAGGGAGTATCTGTGGCGGTCTGGAGTGGGCTTGGGCAACCGGCTGTCCAGTGGTCCCTGATGGGCCAGGTAGGTTATCCAGATCCAGAAGTCCAGATTTACTGTCATCACTTGGGAGCATCTTCTGTTGGGGGACTTGATAGTCGTGGCACCTTCTCTCCACTGACTTGTGGGGATGTAAGTGATGCATTATGCTTCATGTGTATGACATTTATACATCTCTGGTTTCCCCTCTATCGTTGGTGTTGCCCTGCCACCTTTTGCTTGTGTATGGTGATGTACTATGAGAATGTTAGTTTCCCTATGTTGTGTATGCTTTAGTGATGGGTGTCCATGCAGGCCTGGGAGGGGTGTCCATGCATTGGTGTAGCTTGCAGGGTTTGGCATTGTGGTTAGTCATATGTGTAGGTGCAGTGTGTGAGATGGAGTGGAGTGATGGGAGTGAGGGTGAGGGTGTGAGATGGCATGCAGGTATTGGGGTGATAAGTAGTAAATGTTGACTTACCAGTGTCTAGTCCTCCCACTACTCTAGGGAGTCCCTCAGGATGCAGTAATGCCAGTACTTGCTCCTCCCATGCTGTGGGCTGTGGGGGAGAAGGTGAGGGTCCACTGCCAGTCCTCTGTATGGCGAGCTGATGCATTGCTGCTATGGAACGTAGGTCATTCCACCTCTTCCTGATGTCTTCCCTTGTTTTTGGGTGATGTCCCACAGCATTCACCCTGCCCACGATTCTCCACCATAGCTCCATCTTCCTTGCAATGTATATTTGCTGTGCCTGTGCTCCAAACAGCTGTGGCTCTACCCTGACAAATTCCTACACCATGACACTTAACTCCTCCTCAGTAAATCGGGGGTGCCTTTGTGGTGCCATGGGTGTTGTATGGTGTGTGTTGGTGAGAGTGTGTTGAGTAATGTGATGGGGTGTTTGATATGGGGTGTGTGAGGGATGAATGGGTGTATGTGGTTTGTGGTCTAGTTGTGACTGTGCT
The DNA here is from genome assembly GCF_031143425.1 of Pleurodeles waltl. Classification (NCBI taxonomy): domain Eukaryota; kingdom Metazoa; phylum Chordata; class Amphibia; order Caudata; family Salamandridae; genus Pleurodeles; species Pleurodeles waltl. The sequence goes on along the minus strand of NW_027150407.1, from coordinate 905,680 downwards.
GTTTGTCTCACTCTCCTGGTAGTAACTGTTGTTTGTAAAGGGTTGTGGGTAATGTGGGTGTGTGTTCTATAGTGGTGTGAGTGGGTGGGTGTAGTGTGTGTATGGATGTCAGATGAGTGTTTTTAGTATTGGCCAATGTAGTGCTGTTTTTCCATGTGGGTGTCCATTCTGAGGGTGGCAGTATTTACAGCCAAATTGTTTACCACCGTTGAATGTCCGCCATGGTGATTAGTGGGTCGTAATGTGGTGGGCGTTGTTTTGTTGGCTTAATGGTATGGGTGTTGGGACCACCACTTTATCACTGACCTTTGAGCTGGCAGATTAGTGTATGTGGCTGTATTCTGTCAGATTGGTGTGTGTGTGTCATAATATGGAGAACGGATATTCGCCACCGCGGCAGTATGTTGGCAGCCGTCAGCGTGACAGTAGGCGGCCTTTACCGCCAATGTCATATTTAGGACCTAAGTGTAGTCAGGCATACCTAAAACTGGAACTTGACACAAACCTTCTTTCAGATCACTAAGTGCTTTCATACAAGCTGCTTCTATTGATACAGGATAAGAAACATCTTTATGAGTCAGCTTCTGTAGGGGTTTTGAAAGAACCCAAAAATTTGGGATCCACTGGCAGCAGTAGCCAACCATTTCTAAAAAAACATCCTCACATCTTTTTGTGTGCTCTGTAGTTTCATCTGTAAAATCGTAGCCACTATCTCTCTGCAAATTTTCCTAGTTTCTTTTCCAATCAGATGACCCAAATATTTCACCTCTTTCTGACAGTACTGCAATTTAGCAGGGGACACTTTATGTCCATTGTCTCTCAGGAAATTTAACAAAGCAATCGTATCATTTTTACACCCTTCCTTTGTCTTGGATGCATATAACAAATCATCAATGTATTGCACTAATGTTGACCGAAAAGGCATCACTAATGACTATAAATTCTTTTTCAAGATCTGGTTGAAAATGGATGGTGACTCTGAACTACACCAACAGTAGACTTTGTTTAAGAACTTAAAATGAAAGAGATATCTGTTGTCCTCATGAAGAGGCACAGACATGAATGCTTGACAAAGGTCTACCACAGTAAGCCATTCAGCATCACACGGGTTCTGAAACATAATCACAGCTGGATTTGGCACAATTGGACAACATTTGACCACTATTTCATTTATTTTTCTCAAATCCTGGACAAGACAAATTTTCCCAAAAGGTTTTCACAAACCCATTATTAGTGAATTACACAGACTGCTCAACATTTCTTTTAAAATGCCTTTCTCAACAAACTGCTTTATTAATGGGTTCACACCATCAATTACATCAACTATCATTGGCTATTGTGGAGTCTGAGGGAAGACTGCATTTGACTTAACTGCAACCCTAACTGGTTCTACTCCTTTAATTAACCCAATGTCCTTCCCTGAAAGATCCCAGACCTTAGACTTAACAGTCTTTTCCAAATCAACCGGAAGATCTTTCTCTTCAAAAACGGGAAAGAAACTAATAAAAGGAGTTTCCTCATTCACTGGCTCATCAAAAATGTTGAAAGAAAATTCTTTGGACACTGACTCATTGATGACAGTAAGTGTTGAATCTTCCTCATCATCATTGTCTCTTTAAATCTCAATACCCTCATCTGAACAAGTAATTGAGCATCTTGTTTTGCACATTAAATTTCTTCCCAGTAATGATACGAGACTTGAATCACAAACCACAAACTTGTGCAAACCTTTACAATTGCCAATTTTAACCAAAACTGGATCTGTAATGGGATTTGTGAAATATTGATTTTCATCTCCTACAGAATGAACTGTCTTCCCTGATAAGGGCAGGTCTGGAACCTCTGCAGATCTCACTGTCGAGAGTGTAGCTCCAGTATCAACTAGAAAAGAGACTTTGTGACCATGCACCTTTCCCTTAACATAATGACCTTTCAGATCCACTTACAAAGAAGCAGCCAACACACATTCTTCCTCATCTGAACTATCCAACTGCCAGACATAGTTTATTCCATTCTCACTATCTAAAGAAAATTGGTGTAATACATTATTACTCTGATTCATTTTATTACTCGTGACCACCTAAAAAAGCATCACCTGTTGCTGATCCATAGGAGATTGTGGTACCTGTAGTTGTCTAGGCATTTGAATTTGTTGTGCAAGCACCATCTGCACTTGTGGCTGCATCTGTTGCAACTGGGGTATTTCTACTTGTTGTACCTGCGGTTGCCCATTTTGTATAGGCTGAATTGGTTTGTAAGGGTTGGAAACCCTGCATCGGATTTATATTATTCTGGAAATTTGAAATTTGACCTCTAATTCTTGGTCCTTTCATATTCTGAAAATCATTAACATCATTCATCTGTTGCACAACACTTCCCTGATTTAACATTGGACACTGCCTTTTCCAATGTCAAACGCCTCCACAAATGTGAAAAGGAAACTGTTTATTTCCCTGAGACTCTCCCTCTATCATGACAGAATTCCTATCCACACCTCGATTGACACTTCCCATCGACATTCCTCCACGTCATCTACCTCTATAGTAATTTTTAAACATACCACTTCCCTGTTGCTGGTGTTGAATTGGAAATCCTCCTTCAATCCCTGTTTGTGCAGCCTTGATCTGCATCACTATTGCCTTTCCCTTCAACCATTTCTGTTTTAATTCAATCTCATCACTACAGTATTTCGCTTACAGTAATACCTCATCAATCGCCTTTGCTTGCCAACAAATTAAATGGCTTTTAATCATCTGACTAATTTCTGGTCTGAGTCCTTCAACAAACCTGAATACAAAATGAACCATGTGTTTTGCCTCAATTGTTTCAGTTCCACTGCATTCTTTAAATGCTTTTAACAACCTCTCATAGTATGCATGAATTGATTCCTTTGCTTACTGAGCTGTCCTGTCTATGCGTTGCCAATCAATGTTTTTTGCCGAAATTCTTGTTTTCAGGAACTCAATGACCTTATAGTAATATTTCATTACTTCAGGAGATGGGGCACCTGTTGATAGATTTTGCTGCTGCTCACTTGTTGGCCAATCTACATTTCTCTTACACTCGATCCACATGTCTGCTGGAACAACTATCTTCAAAAGAGTGTTCAAATCCTGCCACAGGCATTTTGCTAGTTTCACAAACATATCTGTCTGCTGGTACCACTCTACTGGTTTCTCTCCCAACCTGGGGTAATCATTTGTAAATGACAAAATGTCACACCTGCTCCAAGGGACATGACCAATATTCCCTCCTGGAATTTCTCTAATTGTTAAAACTTTTACTGGCTCTTTAATTTGTGATAGATATACAGGAGGAGTATCTGAACCTTTACTTGGCCTTTCTCTTTGCTTGACCAATCTGCCTTCCCATTTTTCTAATGCTCTCCAAATTTGTACTTTCTCAAGTAGCTCTTTAAGATGTGTTTTCATCCCTGGAGACCTCATGTGTTCAGTCTTTAGCTTCATAATTTAATCTATAACTTCTTTTCAGTCTTTTCGTTTTTGCAAGATCTATTTCATATTTATCTGCTAACTCTTGTAGTAGCTGATGCACTTCAGCTGCTCCCTCTGTAATTAATGGACATAAATATCTCACATAAACTTTGGTGTAAGATTCGAGTCTATGTACTCCCATTGCCCCCTCAAGGAGCTCATATACTTCTATCGACAATCTCTTCTTGTTTATAAACTCATTTTCTTTGCAGTGATTCTCTGGAACACTTGAAACACTTAGGGCCAGATGTATCATCACGGCCCATTGCGATTCGGTAATAGCGATTTTAAAGAAATCGCTATTACCAACTCGCAAAGGGCCATGTATCACATTTGCGAATCGGTAATAGCGATTTCTTAAAAATCGCAAATGCTATTACCGAATCGCAAATTGCGATACCGGCCCCATTTTTTTGCCTCAATTTTGATAATGCAAAAGGCCAGGTTGCTGGGGGCCTACGGCCCCCTCTCCTGCACCCCAACATTTTTTTTTTTAACATGTAACATACACACATGCCAAAAGGGCATGTGTGCTTTACATGTTAAATAAAAAAATGCAGTTTAACTGCATTTTTAAATTTTGCACCAGGTTACCACCTGGTTGCAGATCATGGTATTTTGCAAGTGCAAAATGCAATTTTTGGAAAAATCGCAATTTGCGATTTTTTCCTGCATAGCCTTGCGACCTGGAATTTGCGAATCGCAAATTGCGACTCGCAATTTCCAGGTCGCAATGCAAGAAGTCGCAATTTTAGCGATTTCTTATTTGTGGTCTGTGAATGCATCGCAGACCACTGTTTTGTACTCGCAAACGGCCGAATTTACCGATTTGCACCGTTTGCGAGTGCAAAACTATTTCATACATCTGGCCCCTAATTCTTTCAACCACCTTGCTAATTGCTGTGCAGTCAAACCCTGCACTGAAATATTGCCATGTTGCACACTTGGCAACTGTTGTTGCATTGAACTCACACATTGAGGATTAAATATTTTTAACTCGGACAATTACGTGATCCAGCCATTTCAGAATTTCTAATAGAAGTGAAATCCAATAACGACCTTAATCTATTTAGAGTCTGTCTTATAGGCAAAATTAACCTCATGTTTTTGTTCTGGTTTTTAACTCCTTGGTAATCTGCACTGTTATTGCTTTGAGCATATAAATGTACAGGTGGACCAATTGTAATAGGTACCGTCACTGCATCTGGATTTGGCCTAGCAGTTACATTCTGAGTCTGCATAAGCTCTATGCTCTGGCTCATCAATACAGACATGTTTATCTGCGTGCCTGTCAAAGGAGTGTATTTCGGAATTGCTTGTGGCTGTATTTGAGGCAGCAGTAGCGGAGTTGGCTCTGTCTGAACCAATATTGGCTTCTGTAAAGCCTGTCCTGTGGGAACCATTAGATTAGGAGTTGTCTTTACAATTGGCACGTCTGGGTAAATCTTAGAAATGCTAGACTGCAGTAACTGCTCAGAACCATTCTATAGATAAAAGCTACTCTGCATAGGTATCTGCATTAGATGAGGACTAGTATGTCTAAAACTCTGTGCCATGTTAGAATTAGTCCGTATGGAACTCTCGGTTGCATTGTTCCGTGTGGGACTGTGCACTAAGTCCTGTGTTAGACTTTGAGTCACTACAACAAGTAATGGTACAGTAGGATTTCTACCACTTGTACTCGAACCTTCTTGAGCCACATAAGGTGGTGGACGATTTCTCAAAATCTGTAAAATAAACTCATCATCATCTAATTCCTCATTATTAGTCAAATACATTTCAGTGATTTTGATGTCTACTCTTCATCTGATGAAGAAAAACTCTTTTTAGATTTCTTTGAAACTTTCTTTGCATCTTTCTCACTGTCTTTAGACATTGCAGGAAACAACCTAATACCTTGCAAGGTATCTAATCTCCACTGTCTCTGGTCACTATCCCACCTAGCTTTTGCTAGTGACTTCTCTGCTTTTCTCATTTTCTGCTCAAATTTCAATGCCCTTTGTTGTCTATCTATTAGCTCCAGATCATTATTACTTCAAACTGAGCTGGTCTTAATGGAGGTCCTAGACCATACATCACTTGTCTCATATTCTCCAAAATTCTCAAATTGAATGTCACATTTTCAGGAAATGCTAAGCTCCCTTCTTTTCTTGTAATTTTGTAGCAATGTGTTAACCAAAAACATACTCCAGTACCTCTCTCCTCAATTATGATATCCGCCGGAGTACCTTCTGGCGGACAAATTTCTACTTACTTAGCCGGAATATACTCATCTCCTCTAAGAGCACTTTTTAAAGCTTTGAAGAACTTCATTTTCACAAACTAATTTAAAAAATCAATAATCAGTAAGTGACTGTAATCCCACATTCCTCTTTGTCTCCCTTCTCGACCAATTGCACTTCATGGTTGTCCACCAATCCATGTGCGATCCTTCTCACTAACCAACCTATCTCAGCGCGGCACAAAAATGACCTCATAGTTACACACAGCGGCTGACAAATTCTTGTGGATTGTCCTCCTAAACTCAGAAACACTCATAACTAATGTGAAATTAATTGCGAGCACTTCATCAAAACCCAATAAAAAACAAATTTGTCTGTTTACTACAGGTAGGGTAACCACAACCCCTTCAGGAACCTTGCAGATTTTTCACTGACGGTTTCACTCTAGCAGCTACTCTATCTTTCTCAGTTCCCCAGATTCGCAAGAAAAAATAAATCACTCTCAACCGATCAATGGATACTATCCTGATGCACAAAGGACTCACCAAATCTCAGTTGAAAAGACCTTACACTCGACTTGACTCTAAAACTCGACTTACCAACCACACCTGCTTGGCCTAATAAACTGACAAATTACAACAACAAAAAAGTGTCTCATTACACTTTTCAATACACTCCAGCGCCTTAGACCTACCCTGCGAGGTCCGTATACCAACAACCACGTGGACAATTTTTGAGTACCAAGCGCCACACATATGTGAAGTTCGCCGACTTCCCTACTCTCACACTTCAGATTACACCGACTCCTGCTTTAACCACATTTGGAGTATGCCATCTCCCCTAAAGTCTCAGAAACAACTCAATCATCTGCAAATTAGCAAGCGCATAATCTACTTTTTTCAACCTGACAATAGAAAGCTGAGAACACTACCCATCAACATAGGCAAACTCCAAACACCGGGGAAAGTCACTTTGGGCATTTAGGGACACATCTTCTCCATATTATACAACAATTTAAAAAACAATAATGAAAACAATTAAATCAATTTACACAAATTCTCACACATTTAAAGAGATACTAACCAGCAAATTCTGCTACCAAAACTGTTCAAGCAGAAATCTCAGCTATATTTTAGTTACAACAAACTAGATAACGGATTTCATGCTGCAGGTCGGTGAATCTTTTGAATCTGCTTTAAAGAAAACGTCAGAGGCATCAAGTCAAATATCAAACAATGCACTATACATCATTATGAATCAAATGAAGGAACACCATGGTCAATGCTACCATTAGTAAACACGCCAGTTTATTAAGAAGTTAAAATGTTTATCTACCTATATTAACAATGTTAAAGTTATGAATATTAATCTCAAATTCAATTGTTGCATTTAAAGAAACAATAAAGGCTGATTGAGTCAGCGAATTAATCTAAGCTTAATCAAGGCAATGAGAATTATTATTTCAATAGAGAATACACAAGACAATAGCAATAGAATCTGAGAAAGAGAAATTGAATACATTGAATGAACTAATAGAAAGTCAATGAATATTCATGAGTATGAGAGTAACACCTTACTAACCACTAATTAGCATTAACATGTTGGGATTCATGCAAAATATTTAGTAACATGAATTTAGAAAATATCTAGCTATGGCACTATCAAAACAGCAGCAGTATTAAAACAGTAGCAGCTGGTACCTGGAAAACAAAAGGCAAATAACAATGTGAAGATCTTTCATAAGTACCTAGCCTAAGGTAATAACCAACAACTTCTACTTCATCAGGCGGTCAACAGCGTCGGCATCAGGACAGGGACAGGGAAAGAGGGACGGCTAAACCATCAGAGCATTAGTTCAGTATTGAACAGGCATAATAAACTCAGAAAATAATAAAGCACCAGAATGTCAGTAGACTGACTGGTAAAGTATGAAGTGTCAGAGTGACAGATCATACAAAGTACACAAAGTGAAGTCTCTGAAAACCATGAAAGTAAGGCACTAGACCAATGGCGGATGAACATTAAATTAAACTTACTAAACATTTCCTATTGGATAAAAACATAATCAGAAGAAAGAACATCCAATTACATACACATCAGATATCACAAATATACGAACAACGATACAACAATTATTTGCAAGCCACTGATTGGCTTCTGCTCTATTTAGTTATACTATATGTATCTTGCACACTTCCTTCTTCGGCTGCATCTGTAGGCTCTTTTGTTTGACATCTTCTGGATTTGCATCTTCAAGACAGTGGTTACAAAAATGTGGAAACATTTCTCATTGCACCATTTCCCTCAAGAGAAACACATGAGTTAGAAACATATCTACAGACAAATATGCAAACTCAATGAATGGAGTCTGTTAAACAATGGACGTGACAATGGACAAGAAATACTAGTATTATTTCAGTACGTCCTGAAAGAGACAGAATATTTTCCATTACAGTGTTAGTAAAACGTGCAGGCCTATCACTTGATGGCGGCCAATCAAAAAGGCACTTTCTAAGTTAACATTAATTTTTATAGTCAAATTATTACACACATTAGGACATAAGTATGATTAGAACATTGGAATGCTGGAGGCTCCATTGAAAACAATGGAGTGCTGCGGGCTTTTACAGGCCGGTAAAAGCCCGCAGCGCCAACATTCCAATGTTCGCTTTGTTCACAGCAACAGCTGTGAACAAAGCCTCACGGAGCCCGAGGGGATTTAAATCCCCTCGGGCTCCGTGAACATTTTTTTTTTTTAATAGAACATTCTGCACTGTGTGGCAGAATGTTCTAATAGCCTTAGAACCCCTGTAGCGGGCTCTACCGGCTATTAAAGTCCCTCTCCCTTGTTAAATGCCCTCGCCTTCGGCTCAGGCATTTAACGCGGGGAGCGGGCCTTTAATAGCCGGTAGAGCCCGCTACGGCGGGTTCTAAGGCTATATTACATTAAAGACAATTATTCATACTATTTTTCTGCTCTTACAAGAGCAGTCCCTTCTATGCCGGCTTCATGGAGTCTTTGAATTAGTATGTCATGGTCAACAGTATCAAAGGCAGCTGAGAGGTCCAAGAGAAATAGTGCAGCAACTCTATTACAGTCAACTGTGTTTTTAAGATCATTCCAGTTTGCTATAGGTGCCGATTCAGTGCCTCTCCTTCGGCGGAATCCATTTTGGTAGGCTGAAAGTATTAAATTGTCTTTAATGAATTATGACATCTGGGCGAATGCTGCTCTTTCTATCAGTTTTCCCAGGAAAGGTCCATTTTTGATTGGTCTGTTGTTGATGGAGTCCAGCGGGTCTAGGTTAGTTGTGTTTCCAAGTCTTCAAAATTGAGTTTGCTCCAGAGTTGATAGATGCATGTATGTAAGTTGGCTTGTGGTGTTTTATGTCAGAAAGTTATCCAATGGTGTTCTGACCATGTGATTGGCATGATGCTATGAAAGGTAACTAGTTCAGGCTTTACAAAAATTACATTTAGGATGAGTCCAGCGATGCGTGTGGGATTGTCTATAATTTGATGTAAGTTCAATGCGACTACGCCAATGGTGATTGCGTTTGGATGGGACATATTGGGTTTGTCAAACCAAATGTTTACGTCCCTAAGATTGCAGAGGTTTGCTATGCTATAAGGTTTGAGGCTGTATCTAGAAAAGTGTCTGGGAATGTTGAGTTGTTAAGTGGAGGTCTGTAAAGGAGGAGAAAGTTATATGAGGAAGTTGGTGTAGGGTTGCATCTGGTGAGGATGACCTCAAAACCTTGAATAGAAATGTTGTCTATTTTACTGAGATTTATTGCTTGTTTGAATATAATAGCTAGTCCACCTCCTCTCTTGCCTATATGGTGTTGTGTGATGGTTTGATAGCCCGGAGGAACGGCTTCATGCAACACACAGGCGAATTCATCTCCCTACCATGATTCTATTACGAACAATAAGTCAGATTGTGTGTCCGTGAGCAGGTCATGGAGTGGTCGAGCATTTATGAGCAGGCAGTTTAGAAAATGTGTGTTAGTGGCAGTGTTGTTTTGGTGAAGGGAGGGCAGTATATTTTGAGCTTGTAACAGGGGTGTTGTTGGTTGTGATCACTATGTGAGGGTTACAATAGTCTTCTTTTTCAATATAGTGTTCCTCTTCCAGCAGGCTTAGGAGGCATTTTGTTGGGTCTGGGTGTGTTGGTGGTGGACTTGGTGGCTGAGAGAGATATGAAGAGTGCACTTTTTTTAAGAGTCGCCTTATTATGTAATAGACAAGGGGATGCTAAGTTGTTAAGAGTAGCATGTTGTTTATTTTGCTTGCATCTGTTTAGTGTGGAAGGAGTATGGATTAGGGGTGGTGGAGGAGTACGTGGATCATAATGTAGGGCTCTAAATTGTGCAATGGATGAGAGGCAGGTGAATGAATGTTGCTGTGTTGGGTTGCTTGTGGTAGATGTTTGTGAAGAGTGAGAATGTAGGGGTAAAGATTGGTCAAGATTTGTATTCTTGGTGTTGTCATGAGGGCGGGAGATGGTGTGACGGAAAGTATGAAGAAAGTTTGTGTTATTTTGATGTGCTGATGAGTGTGGGCTGTTTTGTTTTTGTGGAATAGTGAGAGGACATATAGATGTAGTGGTTATCTGTGAAGGATTTGTATGTGAGTAAGTGCTAATGAGTGGTATTAGAATATTACAGGGGGTGTTGATGTGTTTAGGAAAAGAGTCTATGAGGTGTGTAAGGCGAGATGGATGCATGAGTCAGGGGTGTGTTAGTTGTGATTACTGGAAGAGGTAATATGTGTGGTGGAGTGTAGTGTAAGGTTTGTATGGTTGTGTGTATTTGGTGAAGAGAGGGGGAGGGTGTTTATAGATGGTGTGTTGGAAGGCCGGGTTTAGGTATTGTCATGGTAAAAGGGGGTCTATATGGACCAAATAGAGCATGGTGCTTTTGGTTTGTATGAACAGTGAGTGTGTATCTGGAGGACTGAACGTAATGTGTAATGTGGTTTTGTGTTGTGTGGGCGATAGCAGGTTGTGTTAGTGGGAATGGACAGATTAGTGTTTGCTGTGAGAATGAAGGTGTTTTACTATTGTAGGTGTGGTGGATATGTGCATAGGTGTATGTGGGATTTTGTGTTGGTTGATGAGACATAGCAATCATTATGAGGTCAGATGTCTTTGCTGATAATGTGTTTGCATGTTGATGGATGTGTAGGGAGTAAGGTTCTTTCTGGTAAATGGAAAATTGGGCAGCATTTCTGGCCCTAGGCCCAGCCCAAATAGGCAAATGCCCTTGAAGTCTCCACCCTTAGCCTCTACGCCCAGGCTGAGATGCCCGAGCCCTACGCTTAAATAGCCCTGTTAGCCAATAAAAACCTAGTCATCACCCTAACCAATCAGATTCTTAACCCTAAACGCCACAACCAATGGGAGACCCAGCCCTATTCACCAATCACACCCCTAGTCCTGACAACCAATCACAACACTAACCCTAAAAACACAAGCCAATAGGAATCCAAACCCTACTACCAATCACAACACCAACCCTAAAAACACGAACCAATAGGAATCCCAATCCTAGTACCAATCACAACACCAACCCTAAAAACATGAACCACTAGGAATCCCAACCCTAGTACCAATCACAACACCAACCCTAAAAACACGAACCAATAGGAATCCCAACTCTAGTACCAATAACAACACCAACCCTAAAAACACAAACCAATAGAATTATCATCCCTAGTACCAATCCCAACACCAACCCTAAAAACACAAACCAATAGGAATCTCATTCCTAGCACCTATCAAAACACCAACTCTAATCTTTAAGCCAATAGAAATATGAATTCCAACAACCAATCACAACAACATATGCAACAACCTACAGAAACTTATATAAGGGTCAAGTTAATTAAAGCCCAAGCCCCTGTGGGAAGGGGAGAGGGAGCTGCTGTTCTAGTCAGAATCTCCTTGGATACCGACAGGCAGAATCCACATTTCCAAGCTAGCAGGGACTACTTTCCAGGAAAGACAGAGATTATAAAAACACTGAAATACTTCTTGACATGCACTCACATTTTTGGCTTTTTCAAGGCAAAAACAGGTGATGCAGACACTTCTTAAACATAATTTAAACCACAGAGACAGATTAAGCAGTCTCCTAAACACACTTTGGTTAGCCACTGAGGTGTGTGTAGCCTTTTTACTGAAAAAAGAGGGGGTGGGGCTTTATGCAGTCTTTTGCCACAAATTAGGAGGAACATTTCAAACAGTCACTGCTAAAAACAGCAGTTTAAAAAGGCAAAGCTGCCTGAAACACAGGGAGCCTACTGTAAACAGGCACAGGTAGCAGTACAAAACACTTTTTAGCAAATAAAAGGATTTCCCAGAAACGTCTAGGGCTCCTCACCTAGGCCTCCTAGTATTCCTTTATCACTAGGCTGTATTAGTATAAAGGGAAAAAGCTGGACTCAGAAAATGGAGGTGGCTGTCTTGGGGTTCCCTCCACAAATGTAACACCCCAGTGCAGGTGTTAGAGGAGGGCTCAGGTTGCCTGGAAGTGAGAGAGACAATCAGCAAGCACAAGCCCCCGTGGGAAGGGAGGAGGGAGCTGCTGCTCTATTCAGAATCTCCTTGGATACAGACAGACTGAATCCACACTTCCAAGCTAGCAGTGTCTACTTTCCAGATAAGAGAGAGATTGTAAAAACACTGAAATACTGCTTGTCGCACACTCATATATTTGGCTTTTTCAAGGCAAAAACAGGTGATGCAGACAAAGATATGCCGTCTTTTGCCACAAACTAGGAGGGAAATTTCAAACAGTCATGGCTAGTTCCCTTAGGCTGCCCCAGAACTACTTGGCATGATAAACGATTTTGGCTGCTTTTGTTGTCCTGGCATTCTCACATCATTAATTGAACTACAAAATCTACAGAACTTACAAGCACCATTAAGAGTTTTGCTTTTAAACATGGTGACCTGGTCTTAGGTCTAACTCTGCTGGCAATCAATGCAAAATTAACCTGTACGTTGCTATATGTTTAATTTGCTTTTTCTGATAGAATGATTTCAATATCAGATAACATTCTCATTAAAATGTGTTTGTTCTATTTGCGATATGATAATCTTCAAACTTCATAGTAGAATCTCCCTTGAATTGGTGTCGGTTGTTTGTCTTGACACCATCAAGTTTTTTACTTGTATGACTGATTTCTGTAAAACTCAGAGCTCCCTGAGACATATTATTCACAAGAAAATATTTCCTGTGATTTCAATCACTTATTTGCAATTGTCTTAATAATATAATTTTACTTTAGCAAATATGTACCTTGGAGGTGTTACGAACTGAGAAAACTGGAAAAGGAAAAAACTTTTAAGATGAGGTATCAAAGTTGCTTCTTACATGAATGACTTAATATCATTGCTCATGTACAATAATTCAAATTCATTAATTTTCTATGTAGAAACAACAGCCATATTTGAGTAGTAGGGGGGGGTCAAGTGACAAATGAGAATTATTCAGATTGTGATATTCTTATTCTTATTTTTATAATCCTACAGTTTGAGGCCCTATTGTTTATGTTAAAACAATCTGAAAAAGAAATGTTGATAATGCTGTAAAGGTGAAGAAACTATAGGACACATAATTTGTCTTCTTCCAATTCTACTAAATGCAAGAAAATCCTATCTACATTCTCAATTTCATGCAGCCAGTTGCAGGACAATATGTGAAGCTGCTGAGCGTTGTTTTATGGGTGAATCTGTTAAATTTATTGGCTGTGTGGAAAAGATTTTGGATCTTTGAATCAGATTTTTCTTTTAGCAACCTGCCAACAAATCAGGTTTATATAACTGAGCACATTGGCCAAATAACTGTGCTTAGAGTTGTACAGGCTTGTTAACAGGATTGAGGCTTTGTGATTTTACTGTTGGAGTTTGACAATACTTGTTGATATTTCTTTCATCTTATTTCTATTTTATGTTATCCTAATTGTTGTTGTTGCACTTCACAGGTTTCATTTTTTAAACCATTCTTAGCTGTGTTTTTGACTAAATTTTACAAATTATTTTCATTGATTTTTTTAATGCAATAACATTAGTAAACTTTAAAATATACTGTATTTAAAAACAAACACAGGCTCAGAGACCAGGACCTCCCAGCCAAATGCTCCAAATAGCATTGATACCCAAAACAGTCTTCATATGTTAGCTGACATTCCTATCTTACAGTACTGTAATCATTGGTGCTTCATTAAAAGTAGATCTTGTTACACCAATTGAGTCTGTAAGCAAGTGATATTTGGAACTGGAGGGATTTTTTAAATCTTGTATTGGATGACATCAGCTAACAAAATATTCTAGTCTGTAATCCCTGGTTTATCCACTAATGCATAATAAATTTCCATTATGTTTGGCCTAATCAGTGAGGGCCAAATCGGTTAACTGAAAGACTACATTTAAGCTACTCAATTATCTGCCTTCTGCTTGCCTTGTGGCTAAATTACATTAAGATATTTTCGGCCTGATTACGACCCTGGCGGATGGGATACTCCGTCACAAGCATGACAGATATCCCACCCGCCATTTTACAAGTTCCATAGGATATAATGGAACTTGTAATACAGAGGACGGGATATCTGTCACGTTTGTGATGGAGTATCCCACCCGCCAAGGTTATAATCAGGCCCATAGATTGGAAATTATAAAGGTTCAACTGCTCGGTGTCTATGTAGAACAAACATTTTAATTGTAGATATCAGTTTCACCCACTCATGGTCTTTCAATTTGCATTCAGACCTTATATAGACGTTATTTATAATTGTACTTTGTGGTTTCCCAAGCCTGTTTTCAGAATCAAGGATTTTCTGTTGGAGAAGATCATTGAACATTCAAAGTATAAAGACATGTATGTTATCTACTTTTGAAAGACGGTATACTACATTTTTAGCTACCCCTACCTTAGCACTCATAACCCTTAAATGACCCAGAGCAAAGCTGTGTTTTTTTTCAGGAATGACATTCTCCCTTCTGTCGATATTTTAAGGGTGATCTGTAAAAATTAGTCCTTCAGACTTGCCCTACACCTTGAATGGATGTTGAATCTGTTTGAGTTAATAGAACATTAGATCAGTTGGGGGCTATATTTTATCATAACAGTCATAGTTATATGAAATACATTCTGCACTGTCCTTCCAAAGATTAATTCTTGACTTATCAGTGAACAAATGTGTATTATTTCATCTACATTGTTATGTATAGGTACTAACTGTGAAGCCTTACATGTAATTACAACAGAGATCCTGCATATCCTTTTGTATTTAGGTGAAAGTCCCAGCCCGGAAGATCTCCGCACATTGTGAATATCTTCATTTTTGCTGTCTTTCTTTCTAATCATATTTTTCCACCAGTGTGTTACCTCAGCAACCTGTAAATTAGGCCCTCTCTATAACTCAGCTTATACCTAGGTTTCTATAGTCTAGGTATCTTTGCTAAAATTAACATTAATGTGGTCATGCTAGGGTTTATTTATTTTACTTGTTCTAAATAACCAAAACTCATGGCATCATTCAATGATGCTCTGGTGCTAATTAGGTCATTGTTCACCTTTTTGTCAACATTCAGACTATTTTACTTCCACCATCACTCCTGTTATTAGACACTGAATAATAGCTTGTCACTTTTTAAGTGCAACTCAGAATACTACACTGCACCTGAGTAGTAGATCTCCATAAGGACGTGAGACTTTCCACACCCAGATTTTGTGTCACAGATATTGTCAATCTTGCTAGTTTTCGCATGTTATATATATATATATTTTTTTAATTTAAAGATTGATCATGCAACAAAGCTGTAGCCCCAACACAGGTGTCACACCTCAAAGTAGACACACAAGGACACTGAGATATTCAAACAACTAAAACAGATGTCACAGAGCTTTTCCTACCTAATGTCGGCAAACAGGATGTAGGTTATTGAGGAAACAATGATCTTCCTTTTAAAACATCATGACCAAAATATTAAATAAAACACTATCACAAAGACAAGTATATATAGATAAACATCTGCAAAATATGAAAATATACATTGCCAAAGTATGTATATTGGAAGCTAAGAATTGTAAATCTCTACTTATTTATATAATCTTAGCTTCAATATAGTGGTAATTGATATTTTGGCTACAAGACAGGCCACTATGTAAAACTCACTCTTCTAGTAGAATAGCACCATAGGACTGATTTAAAATAATCATCTCAGTCAGTTCTAGGGCAAGTGTGTGTTTGAATTCAATAATATTTTTGGAATTGTCATTCACAAGATGTTTAACTTTGAATAAAATTATTCTGTGTGCATCTATTAGGACAACATGTTGCAACATTGTATGTAACAAATTGTGCACAATCTCTAGTTGTGACCTGTTAGACCTTTCCGCCTTAGGGTGGTCTTCCCCCATTTTTTACCTTCCTCCTTCATTTATTCTGATTTTGCTTTGCTGGCATTAGGTCTAAGCACACTTTACCACTGCTAACCAGTTCTGAAGTATATGTACTCACTCCTCAAAATATATACACTGGGCTTGTACCCAGATGGCATATTTAATTTATTTGTGAGTCCCTAATACAATGCACTACATGTACCCGGGGCCTGCAAAATAAATGCCACTAGTGGGTCTGCAGTACTGATTTCGCCACCCACTTTATTAGGCCATTAAACATGCCTCAGGACTGCCATTGCTGAGCCTGTGGGTGCAGTTTAAAACTGCCATTTTGACATGGCAAAAAAAAACTTTTGCTAGGCCCAAACCTTCTCTTTTTATACAGATAGGTCACCCCTAGTGTAGGCCTTGGACAGTCCAGAGGGCAGGATGCAGTGTATATAAAAGGAAGGACATGTACTGGTAAGTCTTACATGCCTTGGTAATATAAACCATTACATTTGTTTTTCACTACTGTAAGGCCTATCTCTCCCATAGGACACATTGGAGTTGCCTTATTACAATTTATATGTGTAATTTCCAAATGGAAAGATATAATTGGTCCATGTTAGCGTCTCTGAAATCACAATTTAAAATACTAACTTAAGGTGAAGTCATATTTTAAATTGCAATTGTGAAAATTCCACGTTTAGAAAGCTGGCATTTTCTTGCCCTAACCATTTGGTGCCTGCAACCTGTCTGTGGTCACATGACTGAGTGTAGTTAGCAGTTGAGAATTGAGTATTACTCCTAGACAGCCACCCACAATAGAAGCTTATGTGTGACTGGATGTGCCTTCACTGGTAGGATGGGTGGGAGGAGCTGGACCCAGCCTCACTTGCACCTGAATAGGTTGTATCCTTTCTCCAAGCAAAGGGCCTAATAACTCTGCATTGCCACTTTAGCCAGCTTGGAGCCAGGGCAGGGGACAGATGGAAGTCCTTGTGTTCCAAAACCACTGTCAAGAAGCATACCCTGTAGGAGGCTGGCCTGGTTTGCAGTGGGTACCTTGGGTACTTCCACCTTACACGAGGTCCAGTTATCCCTTATTAGTGAAATGTAGTAGTGTTCTAGCAGCTTAGGCTGATAGAGGTAGCTATAGCAGAGCAGCTTACGCTGAACTAGGAGACATGCAAAGCTCCTGTTGGGAGTGACTGGACCTGCAATTTTTGAACCCAAAGTGATTCCGGGGGCTAGTTGGCTGGCCACCTGATCTCAATCCTCAGATAAATAACAGGCAGCCAACAACCTTGCATCTGCACCTGGACTCTGTCCTCTGTGAGTCTGCCTTGCCAAGTGGTGCCATCCCAGTCCTGCTACTTGGAAGTATGCCTAATGTGTGCTGCCAGCATGAGGATCCAGCAGAACATACTCAGTGTTATAAAAAATAAAGGTAGTTTATTTTGGTTACACAAGGCCAAAAATATCTTAGAGACAATACTCCTTTTGGAGGTAAGTATTATACACAATATATACACTAGACACCAAAATAAGGTAAGTAATTAGATATAGGATAGTGCAACCAATAGGAAATTCTATAGAATGCATTAGGAGAAAATAGGTCTAGGGGCAACACAAACCATATACTATGAAAGTGCAATGCGAATCAAGAATTCCCTACTAGACAAGTGTAGTATGTGCAGAATCGCTGGGAGAATAAGAATACCATAAAGGTAAGTAAATTACTCCACCACAGAGCCCAGAAAAGCAGGAGTAAAGTACTGCAAGTTTCCTTAGGACACACTACAAGTCGTGATTAGAGTTATTGCAAGAACCAAGCAAGACCTGCAAAGGAAAGAGACCAAGTCAAGAAGTTGAAAGAAGTTTCATGAAGGATGGGAGCCCCTGCCAACCCAGAAGAGGGTACAAAAGAAGAGTCCCCGGTTGGACGAAGACTGCAGAAATGCACCCTAGGAAAATGTCAGCGGGTTCCTGCATGATGCACTGGAGGCCCCATGGAGAGAAGTTGGATGCAGGTGGGTTTTGGCGCTGGATTCCTCCAACAAGCCTTGGTTCCGGCAAAGTCGCGTTTTGCATCAAGTAGGAGCTATCTGGACCCAGGAACGACCTGGGGGCCTCAACTCTGTGTGAGGCGGGAGAGGGGGCTCTCAGCACTTCAGAGAGCCCTCAGAACACCAGATAGCACCCACAGGGTTCCCAGGACACAATAACATAGGAGGTGCAAAATGCATTTGGTGCAGCACTACAAAGGAAGGTCCCACACCACCTGAGAACAATTCAGCGACTTGAGTGTTGCAGGATAGAGTGCTGGGGAACTGGGCCAGGCTGCGCATGAAGGAATTTTGCAAATAGTGCACAGAGTCCTCAGGAAGTGAAGAAGACATGGTGCACAGGGGTACTGTTGTTCTCAGGGAAGGCAAGGTCTTACATCCTCAAAATTGGGACAGCAGGACTTCAGGACAGTCTGTGTCGATGGGGTCCACCCTCTGTGTTCCAAGGAGAATGCTCTTCACCAGGAGAGGAGTCCAAGAGAACTGGTTGTCAACTTAGAAGGTGCCTGCTTCAGCAGGGGGGTGACTCAGTCACTCCACAGGAGATTTCTTTGGTCCTTCTGGTGCAGGGTAAAGACAGGGAGTCCTCAGAGCGTGCACACCATGGAAACTGTTGCAGTTGCTGGCTGGAGCTGAAGTTGCAGAGGAAAAGTAGCCCTTCTGGATACTTTGTTGGTGTTACAGCAGTTCCTGGAGCAGCCTGCGGTTTATCCGAGGTTAGAGGATAAAGTAGTAGTTTGCAGAGGATTCCTGCTGGAAACTTGCAAGCAGAATCTGAAGAGAACCCACAGGAGAGACCCTAAATAGCCCTGAGAGGGGGATTGGCTACCTTATCAGGTATGGACCTATCAGGAGAGGTCTCTGATGTCACCTGCTGGCACTGGCCACACAGAGGCCTTCAGAGTGTCCCTTCACCTTGCAAAGCAAGATGGCTGAAGTCTGGGACACACTGGAGGAGCTCTGGGCACTCCCTTTTCCTTTGTCCAGTTTCATGCCAGAGCAGGGACAAGTGGTCCCTGAACCGATGTAGACTGGTTTATACAAGGAAGGCACCATCTGTGCCCTTCAAACCATTTCCAGAGGCTGGTGGAGGCTACCCCTCCCCAGTATGTAACACCTATTTCCAAAGGGAGAGGGTGTAACACCCTGCTCCCAAAGGAAATGCTTTGTTCTACCTTCCTGGGACTGAGCTGCGCAGACCCCAGGAGGGCAGAACCCTGTCTGTGAGATGGCAGCAGCCATAGCTGCACTGCAAGCCTCAGAGAGCTCGTTTGGCAGCACTGGGGGATCATGGTGAAGCCCCCAGGATGCATGGAAGTGGCTCCCCAATACCAAATTTGGAATGGGGGGACAATTCCATGATCTTATACACCATACATGGCCATATTTGGGGTTACCATTGTGAAGCTACATATAGGAATTGACTTGTATGGAGTGCACACGTGTAATGGCATCCCCGCACTCACAAAGTCCCGGGAATTGGCCCTGAACTATGTGGGGGCATGTTAGTTAGTGCAAGGGTGCTCTAACACTTAGTAACTTTGCACCTAGCCTTCATTAGATGAATGTTAGACATATAGGTGACTTATAAGTTACTTAAGTGCATTGAAAGTGTCTGTGAAATAATGTCAGCACTATTTCACGCAGTCTGCAGTGACAGTCCTGTGAAAGGGTTTGTCTGAGCTCCTTATGGGTGGCAAAAGAAATGCTGTAGCCCATAAGGATCTCCTGGAACCCCAATGTCCTGGGTACTTAGGTACCATATACTAGGGACTTATAAGGGAGGTCCAGTGTGCCAATTGAAATTGGTACATTAAGTCACTAGCCTATAGTGACAAATTTAAAAGCAGAGAGAGCATAAGCACTGAGGTTCTGATTAGCAGAGCCTCAGTGACACAGTTAAGCACTATACAGACACACACACGCATTAGGCCATAAACTATGAGCACTGGGGTCCTGACCAGCAGGATCCCAGTGAGAGAGGCGAAAACATACTGACATACAGGTAAAAATGGGGGTAACATGCCAAGAAAGATGGTACTTTCCTACATACCCTACCTTCCAGAACCAGGGCACCAGGGTATAAAAGATGGGCCTCAGACACCACTATTTCTGCACACTTCTGGACCTGTGGATACTCTGCCAGGACGAAGGACTGCTGTGCTGCTGAAGGACTGCCACTCTGTAGGACTTCTCTTTGCTGGACCTCTGCTTTGCTGTGCTGATCTGCTACCTGCTGCTTTCTTGCCTGGTTGGGAAAGACTGTACCTGCAACTCTTGAACCCAAAGTGACTCCAGGGGCTAGTTGGCTGGCCACCTGACCTGAATCCTCAGGGAAATAACAGGCAGCCAACAACCTTGCATCTGCACCTGGACTCTGCCTTCTGTTTGTCTGCCTTGCCAAGTGGTGCCATCCCAGTCCTGGACTCTTGGCAGTAGGCCTAATTTGTGCTGCCAGCATGAGGATCCAGCAGAACCGCTGCATCTCCTCTGCTGCGTGGAACAAACCTGAGCAGAGCCGACACATCTCTGCTTTTGCTTGGATTGGACCCATTACAAAGACTTGCATCACACCATAACCTGCAATGCCTATGGAATGCCTGCTTTGTGACCCTTCCCCACTGCAGGCCTTCATATCTCTCATTGACAACAGCCTTGACAATTAAGCCAGACTCCACATCATAGCCTTGCACCTCTTCGGAACCGATGCATCACCAGGAGAGTGCAACGCATCCCCGACACTGAACTTCGCATCTCAAGCCCCATCGAGGGGATCATTGATGTTGATGCAACAGAACTTCACAATGTAGCATCACTGCATCTCTGTACCTGCACTGTGACACACCTTTGACATGGATCCACGCAATGGCCCGCAAACCAGGACTGAAGGTACTTTTGTTTAACTGCTTCCTTGTAGCTAGCCTACGCTCCATTAGGGGTGGCCTGAACTTGTGACTTTTTCCTGATCGGGTGTTACCATATATCCTCAGTTGGCATTTTACTCTTGATGATATTTTCTTTAAAAAAGGCTTTAAAATTCAATATCTCTGGTTCTACTAATTGTATTTTTTGTCATATTGGTCTTGTTTTCTTCATTAAATTAAGATCTATTTCTCTAATCTGGTGTGGGGTCTTTCTTGTTTGGTGTTTTTACTGTTTTAAGGTTGCACAAATACTTTACACATTGCCTCTATGTTAAGCCTGACTGCTCTGTGCCTAGCTACCATGGGTTTGAGCACAGGTTAGTTGGGAGTTGGTTTGAGCCTTACCCTGACAGAGATTGTGATTGATGCTTGGCCAGGGCTCATACTCCAGTAAACCCAAACAACCCAATTTATAACATGTCGGTAATTACATCTTTGTTTGGATGTGTTATCAGTTTACAAAACGTAAATGTTTTACTTTGCACATTTTCAGTACCTGTATTTCGGGAGGACTTTTGTATTTAGTGCAGCAGTGTTTCTTTTCTCAGTCTCTTTGTTGTTCCACTGCAAGCTTTCACTCTTGAGTTGCCGTTTTTGGGCACATAGCCAAAACAGTGACTTAGACTGTTTCAACCACTGCTTTACATTTTAACTATTTATGTTATTTTATCTTCCCTCATCATTGCAGAATTATTGGTAAGGAAAGAATACATTACCCCCATGCAGGTTCTCCTCAGGATAGTAATTGCATAGTGAGGCTCCTCCTACTTCTGGCAGAACGCTACCCAAGCCTTTTTCTATTTTTTGTTCCCAAAATAGAATCGTCATACTGATAAAGACCACTCTCTCCATCCACACTTTTAACATAAGAACACTCAAGGTAATGAATTATTTTCACAATACAAAGCTCCAGCCACGAGTGTTGTCCCAGGCCAACAAGATCATGAAAGCATGTACTTAAAAGAGTGGAAATAAATGGAAAAGACACATTTTCTCCAGTTTGAATTTATTTCCTTTGCAATCAGTTGAGAAAAAGATTTCCCAGATACCTAAAATAAATGCAGTTCTTGATAGTATGAGATCACCATCCTCCTTGGCAACAGAAGAAGCATCTTTGGCAGGTAAACTTGATAAAAAGATTAAAGCTTTCCTTAAAGGATCTTGGGGCATTTGTACAAAACTACTTGTGGTCCGAAATGGGCTGATTCACGGCAAAAAAATGATTTGGTAACTTGTTACTGAATTGCAATTTGGTTTAGCAATTCAACATTTGGAAGAGGCTAATATAGGGTATCACTTCAAAGTACTGAATTACAGGGGTATGCATGAATGTTTTGCGATCAATGTACGGTTGGAAAATATTCACTTTTTACTAACACCTTGAAGGAAGTAGTAGCAATTTGTTAATGGAAACAGGTCCTCGTGGGACCCCTTCCTCTTTGAGAATGTTCAACAAAATATTTTTAAGAGAAGGCAGTGGTCCCATGGACTACTGCCCACTCTTAAAAAATTAAACTGAAATGTTTTTTTTTTCCTTTTCTAGATGCATCCTTTTTTCTGGAAAACAGACTTCATTTAAAAAAATGAAATTGCTTTATTCAAAAGCAATTACAGACATGGTAGTCTGCTGAACTCAGCAGCCCACCATCCCCTTGATGTCTGTGATTCCTAACGGGTCACAAACTGCAACCTACCTCATTAATATTCATGAGCATATTGATTTGTTGCCCATTCAGAATCAGTATTTAAGACTTACACTTATTCAAACATCAGGAATTGGGATTTCTTATCTGTGATTCAGTAAACATCACAATTAGGAACTTGCAACCCCTACATTTTGTGCAAATGGCCCCTTACTGCCGTTCAACTTTTCCACTTCAGGCAGTATTAGATGCAGCATACCTTGCATAAAGCCTTCAATCTCCTCTGTGATTGTCAGCATGAACAAAAGGACCGAGCAGAAATTCTTGCAAATATTGTAATTGGATTATAGTTTTTATCAGATGTGTCATTGATTTATTATGGTCCTCAGCTACTGCAGTAGGAGATGCAATTGGACCTGACAACACCTCTGGTTAAAATCACACACGTTGGAACAGGCTCAGAAACACTGATTCTGTGTTTGCCATTCACTGACAATAAATGTATAAAATTAAAAAAGATTATTTCTTTAGTGCAATTAGGAAGCAACCTACACCAATCACCACATCTATAAAATGAATATCTACCAGGAGACTCATTGCTGAAGACCAAGACATTGGGTGAATCTTGCAAAATATGGCAATCCCATTTAGCATTTCAAGTGCACCAGCATTTTCTTTTATTATTTTTTTAGTGCCCTGTCTGTGACCCCATAGAAAGATAGCCTCAGCACCCAGCAAATTCAGAGTTAAAGAAATTGACTTCTTTGTTTTTAAATAACTTCTGTCTCTAGCACATGAAATATGATTTACTTCTGATTTAGGAATAAATGAGTCATGTTGCTGGCTCTCAATGTAGCAGACATTCAATGTCTTTAAAGTTCTAATATGCTTGAAGGTAGTGGTGACCCATCCATGTGCACTACACTGGTGCTGATTCCAACACAGTGCTGAAATATTATTATGCTCCTCAGGCGAAAGACAGTGTAAATATGTTAGAGAGTGCGAGTTGACTAGATTGTGACAAAATATGAGCCTTAACGCTAAAGTAGCTGTAGGAGGCTGGCCTGGCTTATGGTGGGTACCTTGTGGTACTTACACCTTGTGCCAGGTCCAGTTATCCCTTATTAGTAGATTAGAGGTGTTCTAGCAGCTTAGGCTGATAGAGTTAGCTATAGCAGAGCAGCTTAGGCTGAACTAGGAGACATGCAAAGCTCCTACTATACCACTTATATCACTTAGCACTATATCACAAGAAAACTCAATACTCAGAGTTACTAAAAATACAGGTACTTTATTTTGGTGACAATATGCCAAAAGTATCTCAGAGGATATACTCCCTTAGGAGGGAAATAATATACAGAAAATATACAGACACAAACCAAAATCAGGTAAGTAACAGTTAGAAAAGTAGTGCAGACACTGTAGAACACAATAGAATGCAATAGGGAGAAATAGGCCTAGGGGCAACACAAACCATATACTCCAAAAGTGGAATGCGAACCCCGAGTGGACCCCAGGCCTAGTGTAGTGTGTAGAGGGTTGCTGGGAGTGTAAGAAAACACTAAGGGTGTCCGAGATATCCCAACCCAAGACCCTGAAAAGTAGGAGTAAAGTTACCCTACTACCCCAGAAAGACAGTAAAGTCGCAATAGGGGATTCTGCAAGGACAACAACTGACTGCAAAACACTGAAGATGGATTCCTGGACCTGAGGACCTGCAAAGGAAGGGGACCAAGTCCAAGAGTCACACAAGTGTCTGGGGGGGGCAGGAGCCCACTAAACCCCGGATGAAGGTGCAAAAGGGCTGCCTCTGGCTGGAAGAAGCCAAAGATTCTGCAACAACGGAAGATGCCAGGAACTTCTCCTTTGGTCAGAAGATGTCGCACGGCGTGCTGGAGTTTGCAGAGTTGTTTCCATGCAGAAAGACTGCAAACAAGCCTTGCTAGCAGCAAGAGACCCGGTTGAGGATTTTGGGTGCTGCCAGGGCCCAGGAAGGACCAGGAGGTCGCCCCTTGGAGGAGGAGACAGAGGGGGCGCTCTGCAACACGGAGAAGCAGGCAGCACCCGCAAAAGCACCTGAACAGGTGCGTAGAAGATCTGAGTCCAATTCAGTGAGTTGGGCAATGCAGGAGTGCTGGGGACCTGGGCTAGGCTGTGCACTAAGGAAGTCTTGCAAGAGTACACAGAAGCCCTAGCAGCTGCAGTTCACACAGTACACAGGATTATTGTCTGGCGTGGGGAGGAAAGGACTTACCTCCACCAAATTTGGACAGAAGGGCCACTGGACTGTCAGGGACACTTGGCTCCAGCTCTTGTGTTCCAGGGACCACGCTCGTCAGGATGAGAGGGGACCCAGAAGACCGGTGATGCAGAAGTTTGGTGCCTGTGTTGGCAGGGGGAAGATTCCGTCAACCCACAGGAGATTTCTTCTTGGCTTCCAGTGCAGGGTGAAGGCAGACAGCCCTCAGAGCATGCACCACCAGGAAACAGTTGAGAAAGCCGGCAGGACGAGGCACTACAATGTTGCTGGTAGTCTTGTTACAACTTTGTTGCAGTTTTGCAGGCGTCCTGGAGCAGTCAGCGGTCGATCCTTGACAGAATGCCGTAAAAGATGGGAGGACATTCGCCGCTGGAGCAAGAAGACGGCGGAGGCCCAGCTGGGGATGGCCTCCCAACGTGGGAGGGGTGCCCGTCGCACCATGACCCCCCTGATGTTCAGGATCCTGGCGGTGGCGTATCCGGAGTTGGATGGGCGCTTGAGGGCATCACAGCAGCAACAAGGGGGTGAGTACACTCTCATTCTGCTGATTCAGCGCGCAGTGGAGGTGTCTGGATGGGGGATGTCTATCTGTGGGTTCCCCTAGGCCAGGCCGAGTGTGCTAGTTAAGTATCCTTTTTCAGGCAGACCCTGTGGCACCCCACCCCAGCTGGGTACAGTGCCAACTACACCTAGTCATGCTCCTGTGACATCCATGTGTGCAGATATCGGCCATAGCCTTGTAGGCCATGTTCTCGGGATTGAATAGTGGACCCCAAGTGCACAGCGTAGTGCAGGGGGCTTCTGTGTCTGTCGTGTCCGCCAACAGTAGCAGTAATGCATGCACTCAACATGTCTTTCTTCTGTCTTCCCCCCCTTTTTGTGGTTTCCCTGTACTTGTGTCATTAGCATCATCAGGCGCAGGAGCAGTGGCACCGGAGCAGGAGGGAGCTGCATCCCACATGGCCCTGGAGGGCGAAACTATGGACTCCGATTTCACCAGTGGGACGGTGGGCGAGGGGAGCTCCACGGCGGGGACAGGAGCTGACACCAGTGATATGGACTCGTCCTCTGATGGGAGCTCCCTTGCGGTGGCGGGCCCATCTGTGCCATCTACAGGTACAGCCGCCACCACCCCCTCCAGCACCGCCCTCCCAGCAGCCCCTCAGCCTTTGCCCCATGCCCACTCACCCAGGAGGGTGGGCATCACCTTCGCCACAGGCACCTCAGGGCCTGCCCCAGTCACCCCTGCTGCCCTCAGTGAGGAGACCATTGACCTCCTCAGGTCCCTCACTGTTGGGCAGTCTACCATTTTGAATGCCATCCAGGGTGTCGAAAGGCAGTTGCAGCAAACAAATGCATTCATGGAGGGCATTCATTCTGGTCTGGTCCTTCAGCGAGCTTTTCAGACTCTGCCCTCAGCACTGATGGCAGCCATTGTCCCTGGCTCTAGCCTCCCCCCTCCAACTACCTCCACCCAGACCAACACCCCTGTACCTCAGCCTATCCCAAGCACACCATCAGACCAGCATGCACACACCTCAAAACACAAAGGAAGCTCTGGCAAACATAAGCACCACACATCCCTCAGGCACTCAAGCATCACACACATGCAGACATACCAACATCCACTGCCTCCACTGTGTCCCCCTCCTCCTCATCTCCCTCATCCCTCCCAGTCTCGTCTCCACTCACACCTGCATGCACTACATCTTCAGCCACTACGTCCATCACCAGCACACCCACCACCACACCCCGCTGACGTGCAGTCACCACCCCCACTACCATTCACACATTCCCTGTGTCCTCTCCCAGTGTGTCTGTGAGCCCACCTCCCAAGGTACACAAACGCAGCCACACACCCACCCACCAGCCATCCACCTCACGACAGCCTCCATCGCATGTACCTTCACCCAAACTCAGCAAACGTACACCTCCTACGACCACTACCTCTTCCTCCACTCCCAAACCCTCTCCATCTACCCGTTCCAGTGTTCCTAAGAAACTTTTCCTAGCCAGCCTTGACCTCTTTCCCTCACCTCCCCCACCCCGTCAGCCTCCTAGGGCTCGACTCTCCAAGTCCCAACCTACCACCTCAGCCACAACATCAGCGGGACCAGTGGTGCCAGTAGTCACCGGATTATGGAGTGCACCAGACAGCAGGGCAGCCAGTGTGGCAAGGAGCCACAGGACGGACAATACCCCCCTGTCAAGCATCAAAAGCTGGGCAGTGCCCGGCGGGAGAGGGGGAAGACGCCAGCCACCAAAGCCACTCCCAGGGGTACAGGTGGGAGTGTGGCGTCAGCTGCGACACCTTCCAAGGTGGAGAAGGGGCACAAGAAAACCGGCAAGTCTGGGAAAATCAGCACGGCAGAGAAGACCGCCATCAGCCCCACTGCCAAGGAGTCGACCGCCAGCAGCCCCACTGCCCCAGACAGGACCGCCAGCAGCAGCCCGCTGCCCCAGACAGGACAGCCAGCAGCAGCCCCGCTGCCAAGGAGCCAGCCAGCAGCAGCCCCGCTGCCCAAGACAGGACTGCCAGCAGCAGCCCGCTGCCCAAGAGAGGACCGCCAGCAGCTGAACCGCTGCCAAAGACACCGCCGCCACAAGCACCGCTGCCAAAGACACCGCCGCCACAAGCACCACTGCCAAAGACACCACCTCCACACCGCCGCCACAAGCAATGCTGCCAAAGACACCACTGCCACAAACACCGCTGCCAAGGGCACCGCCGCCACAAGCACCGCAGGCCCATGAGCGCCAAAAGCTCTGATGCTACTGAGGCCTCCACGAGCAGGATAAAGCACTCTGGGCACAAGGCCCCCTACAGAACCAGGGGAGAGATACATCTACTACCTCAGTCCTTGGCAGGATGAATCACCCTGGGCACACGGCCCCCTCCAGAACCAGTGGAGAGATACATCCACTACCTCAGTCCTCGGCAGGATGAAGCACTCTGGGCACAAGGCCCCCTCCATAACCAGTGGGGAGATACATCCACTACCTCAGTCCTTGACAGGATGAAGCAATCTGGGAACAAGGCGCCCTCCAGAACCAGTGGAGAGATACATCCACTACCTCAGTCCTTGGCAGGATGAAGCACTCTGGGCACAAGGCCCCCTCCAGAACCAGTGGAGACTGTTATCCACTTGAGAGACTGTGGCTTTGCACTCCCCAGGATAATGCAGTGGGCAAACCACCCACCGTAGAGATTTGAGAGACTGTGGCTTTGCACTCCCCAGGATTGAACAGTGGGCATCGGGCCCCCTCGTGGATTTGGCGTCGTACACTCAACCGGCTGAGGTGCCCACCCTTTCCCTTCCACCTGAGGTGCCTGTTTTATTTCTATCTGATGCCCCTGCAGTGTTCTCTCCGTCTTGTTCGGGTATCTTGTGTGGGCCTCGCCCATGCATTTTGGGCCCGGTGGTCCACAGACTTTAATGGTGGAATACCTTGGACTAATATTATTGGTGTATATATTTGTAAATAGTGTATGTATATTTTTTTAATACTGAATTTTAATATATTACAATAGTTCACCTCATTTCCTTTTGTCTTTGCATTCTTCCGGAGGGGTTGGGGGTGTAACTGTTATGTATCATGCTGTATTAGTGTGTGTGTTCTCGTGGGTGAGGGTGGGAGTGAGGGTGGTGAGTGTTGCATGTGTGTGTCACTGTTTTTTCCCTCCCCTGTGTTGTAGGTGCAGTACTCACCGTGGTCTTCGCCGCCGACGTTCGTGCTGCTGGTAGAGGAGCAAGAAGATAATGGCTGGAAAAATGGGGAGCTCTGGTTCCATGGCGTCCTGGTTCAGAGGTGAGCGTTTTCCCTTCAAAGTCCTGTTTCCGCCGTTTTTTTATTCATGGTGAATCCGCCCCAGAAAAGGAGGCGGATTGGTAGGTTGTAATTCTGTGGGCGGTACATTGTGTTCCGCCTGTCTGTTGGCGGGGCCCGCCGCTGTGTTTGTTTGTACCGCCGTGGTGGTGGGAGTGTTCAAGTGGCTGTCTATGTTGGCGGTTTCCGCCACGGTCATAATTCCATTTTTTTTACCGCTGGCCTGTTGGCGGTCTTACCACCACTTCAACACTGACCGCCAGGGTTGTAATGACCACCAACGAGTTCCTACATCAAGAGGGTCTACATGTTTGAGCCATACATGATCTGCCCGCCCCCATAGGTTAGATGACTTTATTCTGGAACAGTAATTTATGAAGATCCCTTGTTTAGTTATGTCTGAAACAATCACTCCTTGTGCAATCATGGCATGTATCAGTATTCATTAATTCATGCTTTTGTGTGCATGCCATAGGGTTTTAAACCCCTTATAAGTACCTTCCTCATTGGTAACCAAGAATGATCAAAAGAGAGACTTAGGGCCAGGTGGACAAGGTAACTTTCTGGTCACAAACAACCTGATTTACAGAATATCCAGAGAATTTTTTTTTTCTAATGTTCAAAATGCAAAACGTTATTCTGTAACTTGTTACCAAAAACCATTTTGCATTTGCAATTTATGATTTCAAAGGGGCATGTTTAGGGATTTCCCTTCCAAATACCAAATTTATACAGTTGCCAAACAGTAGTAGTTTACCACCAATTTAAAACTGATGGTAATCCATTTGCATAGGGGAAGGGGTTCACAGGGGATCCCTTACCCTTGAGGATGGTAAGCACATATTTTCTAAGAGCAGCCAGTGGTCCTATAGGCACTGCCTACTCTTAAAATAATGAAACTGCAAAATGTAATTTTTCTTTTTTAAAACATCTTGTTTTCCTTTAAGGAAAAGATTGCTTTATTAAAAGGCAATCACAGACACTGTGATCTGCTGAACTTAGCAGGCTATGATCTCTGTGATGGCTGCAATTTCTAATTGGTTGTAAATTGAGACCTACCTCATTAATATTCATGAGGTAGGTCTATTTGCAGACTACAAGAAATTGCTAATGAAACTCAAAAGAATTTCATGCATTAGGAATACTGATTTCCTAATTGAGATTCGGACAGAATCACAATTAGTAAATCTGTATTCATAATGTTAGTACATCTGGCCCTTAGTTACTACCAATAAAGCATATGCTTATAGTCACTTGTGGTCAGCACTGCACACCACTCTCTAGGTGAGAATAATTTCATCATGCACCATCTTCATTATTTTAAAAGAAGAGAACTTTTAAAAAAAAACTGTGTCTAGGTGAGAAAACGCACTTTAGTGATAATATACCTGCATACATTTTTATTATGGATTATCCATCTAGTCTGGCAATTTAAAATTAGTTTCTAATAGACTTTACTGTAGATAATACTTTGGCTAATTAACCCATGATTTTTTAGGAAGGAAGGCATCACCATTCACAATTATCCTATCCAGGATACAGGAAGAGTACCACTCTCTGTCGTTGAATGGAAAAAACATCTAAACTGACTGGCCCACAGCGGACTATCCAGTGCATTGGCTTAATTTCATTAAAAGAATGTTGCTTTTTATTCAAAGGATTGTAAAAAGAATTATTGAGTCATTGTGCTTTACAAAATCTATGTTTAGTGGAGAGACGCCAGACTACATAGATTTTGTAAATATTAATTATTGTATCAACCTTTAAAAAAATCTATGTTGTGTGGGTAGACTCCAGCATGCCCCCACACATTGGTTAAATGTTATTATTTATGCTTCCTCTGGGAATATTTAAAAAATGGAAACCTGCGAATTTTGCAGCCCTGCCTTAGTAAATGCCACAAATTTCTTATAATCAGAGAATGAAATTACTTCCATTAGTGACAACCAACATATACTAAAATATACATGTCTTCCCCTTAATAGATTTATGCAAGAGCTAAATTGTTCTAAATTCACAATGCATCTACATATCTATCAGTCTTTTTATTCTTAGCCTAAGTTTTCACAAGTGACTCTTTGCCTGTTGGTATGATTAATCAGATCATTTACAGCAGTTTTAAGGCTCCATAAACAGTCATACAGGCAATATTTACAGACGAAAGAGATCCCCTTATCAGATCATTACACCATGCAATTTTATACATAAATATTGAGGATTCTTCTGTTCAGGGAGAACAATGTTGGAGTTGCGATAATTGTTATAATTGATTGCCTTCCAATCAAGTGGCATGATGGTGGGGATATTTGAAAAGGAACGGAAGAACTACTGCTTGAGCTGGTCTTGGTTTTAGTTTGACGTTGACGCAGATGGGCCAATGATCACCTTCATCAAATGTTACTATTCTAAACACCCCTTACAGCAGTAACCAGGCCCATCACAATGATGAGATCTGCTAGAACATCTCAGATCTCTTAAATATCATCCAGAGAATTTGGTCTCTGGAAGCAGCCAAAATCTATAATTGAAAGTCTGGACCAAAAATTAGACCTCTTCAGAGAAATGGGCCCCAAATCACTAATTCTCGACTGTAATTCCTCATTTCTTAGAGGACCCCAATATGGATTGTTTTAATCTCCGAAGTTATAAGTGTCCCCGGTAACATTAATTCCAGGTGTGAGGGAAATCATGCCTATTTAGGAGGCCACTCCTGAGGGTCTAAGACTTAGAACAAGTGGTATGTAGAGTTAAAGGAATATTACATGAATTTAAAAGCTCTTACATTAAACTATCCAACAATTAGGGAGCTAACTTGAGATTAAAATCACCAGCCAGTATTAAGAAAATACTATGAAAATGAGAGTATATGTGCTGTATATCCATTTGCAAACTTGTAAAATAATCAAAATTTGTTTCAGAGCCAATAATGGTAACCTATAGATTTATAATAATTATAACTGAAATATTTGATATATTCAAACACAAAACAACTTTAGAGGCAGGGAGCCATCTCATCCTGTCACTAATATTTCAAATATTAATACTAATAATAATACTAATACGTCTACATTTACTAGCAAATTTTGTGACTACTAAGGTGAAAAGTCCTCTGACGGACAACCAACTTTTTTAGGCTGGCTTCTACTGTAGAACAGGAGTTTCATTTTTGCTTGAATCTTTTTATTCATTTTTTTTCACAATACAGATTGATGTAATTACAAAGCATAATGAAACAGTAAAATGAGAGGACTCAGTGAAACCAAATCCTTAGCATATTACATACAGCCGTGTACTTGATTATAGCGAGAGCTAGATAGCGCCCATCAGTTATGCATTAATGTCATCATAGTGAAATCTGCTAGGACTGCATAGTAGTCTCCAACGGCATCCTGCGGAACTCGTGTAGTTCAGGAGGTCTATCTCATCCTACATGCTTACTTAGCAAGTGGACGTTGTTCGTCATATATGGAGTCTAGAACAATTCAATACATTTCACCTATACACATGTGTAACAACACAACATGAACTTAGTCCAGAATCTGATCCCCCGCCAACCTCCCACCCACTGCTCCCACTTTTCCCTCAGCTCTGATTCATTCAGGCACAATGCTGCAACACCACTCTCCAGGTCTCTATCTGCTTGCAACCGCTATGCCTTCCTCCCCACCCGATGGGGCGATCAAATATAAATACATCCTCTGATGGGGACTGCACCAAGTTACCACAGTCAGCCAACCTGTCTCTCTGCCATCAGCGCTGCATCCGCCACGGTTCTTCCGCTACAAGCCCTCCATCCAGTGCCCTCAACTTTAACAGGATGATATCCCAACTAGAGGCTAGGGGAGCCTTACGCAGTCCCAGGTTGTCCTCCCTGCACAATGCCACCCCCTCTGCTTCCACCCACACCATGAGCGATCATCGCCATACAACTATCGGGGGAGGCTCTGCAGATTTCCATATTTGGTGATGAGGCATTTAGCCATTAGGAGGCCCAGATCCAACAACCTCATGGATGTCCTGTGTTTCTTGGTTCTAGGGAAAAGGCCCAGTATACATGTTTTACATCTGGTCAGACAGGGGCTTGCTGTATAGATCGAGATTTACTCCTCCCAGTAAGGGCTCAGTGGGGGGCAAGACCATAGCATATGAAACAAATCCATGGCTTCTAAGGCGCATCGGTGACACGACACGTCTACCTGGTGAAAGTACTGATTGATTTTTGCTGGCGTGAGGTATGCTCTGTGGACTATGTAGAACTGAATCAATTGAAACTGTGCGTTGAGCGGGACGTTAACATGGCTAATCAGGGCCCCCTCTCATTCCCTGTCCGTGCAGGGTCTGGTCATGTCTCCCACCCAAGCAGTACATAATACAGCACACGCATGTGTTGTGTGAGTTCACAGTGCCTCCGAAAGCCAACGTACCAAGTGTTTACCCTGACCTATAACGTTCATGTATTGCACCAAGAGATGTGTTGGTGGCTCAACAGAAATGTCTCCCCAGCACTGGGACAGCTCCATCACTAATGAGTTATCCAGCAAGAACTTCCCCAACAGAAGTCCCATTTCTTCCGCCAGTGTAGCAAATGGAGTTAACTCACCCTTAGCATATAAATCTTCCATTGTGCATAGCCCTGCAACATGGCAAGGCACCAGCTTCAGCTAAGTCATGTACTGTGTGGTGCGCAGTGTGCCCAGGAGTGCCAAGGCAGGTACATATGGGGTAACTGTCTTCGTGATGCGGTAACAACAATTTGCCACCTTGACCAGAATCGAGCCCGGTGACCTAGGCTGGTGTTGGGGTGTAACAAGTGAGAGATCACTGTCAAGGTCCAAGATGGAGCCGGAATTGCTGTGTGCGATAGCTGGAGGCCAGAAAGCCACCTGGCCGCCCATTGTAACTGGGAAGCCAAGTAGCAATGTTCCATGTTAGGTACTGCCAGGCCACCTTTTTCCCGTGACAAGTACATTTTGTTCAGGGCCACTCTACACCTGTTTTTATTCCAAATGAACTCTCTGATCCTAGACTCTAGCTCCCTAAAGAACCTAGTTGAGATTCATAGAGAGAAATTAGAGAAGTAATAAAGCAGCTGGTGTAGGACAACCATCTTTAGAAGTGCGACACGTCTATCACAGTGTCAGTGTCTGCCATAAGGTCATTTGAGCACGGATATATGTCACCACCTTTTTAAAGTTTCCATCATGTATGTCTTCTATTGCTCGATAGATATTGATGCCCAGGTAGCAAACAGTCCTGGGTTGCTAGGGAATTTGCACCCCTGATAAAACGAGGCCGGGGACTGGCCAGTCCGATGTGAAAGGGAACAGACATGACTTGGCTCAGTTGACACGTAGCCCCAACAAAGTGGCAAAGCGCTGCAACGTATCTTCAACCTCCACAGGGACATTCGAGATGTCTTTATAATACAGAAGGAGATCATCTGCATAGAGTGACACAACATGCCTGCCTTTTCCTAGCGGAACACCCCAGGTTTCTCCCAAGCGATGCAGGTCCACCGTCAGCAGTTCTATCACCAGGGAGAAAAGCAATGTGAGAGGGGGCAGCCCTGTCTCGTTCCTGACCTACCGTTATTGGCTCTGAGAGATCTGCACCCATCTTAACCCTGATCTGTGGGTTTGTGTATAACAATTTCACTAGCCTTAGAAAGCCCAAGCCAAACCCTACCCAGCGCATTGCCGCAAATAAGAAGGGCCATTCCAGGAAGTCAAAGGTTTCTCCAGATCTAACACCAGGCAACCCGCTCTGGGCCACGTCTGCACAGCATATGTCATAACCCAAAAAAGATGCGTAATGTTCATAAAAGTATTGCACGCTGGCACAAACCAGTTCTGATCGGGTGAGCCAGATGAGGCACCAAGGGTGATAGCCTCATTCCCAACACCTTAGCCAGGATTTTGTAGTCTGTGTTAAGCACTGCCAGAAATCTGTACGACCTTTGCTCTATTGGGTTCTTTCAGGTTTAGGAAGGGATATCAACAATGCTTCCCGCTGGAATGCGGCCAGCATTGCCACCAGCAGTGCCTCCTTATACAACTGCAACAGGAGAGGTACAGGGTTGCAGAA
This sequence comes from Pleurodeles waltl, assembly GCF_031143425.1. Classification (NCBI taxonomy): domain Eukaryota; kingdom Metazoa; phylum Chordata; class Amphibia; order Caudata; family Salamandridae; genus Pleurodeles; species Pleurodeles waltl. Next base: position 870,762 of record NW_027150407.1, on the reverse strand, counting down.
TACGATTGGTAGAACTCCAATGGGAGGCCATCAGGTCCCGGGGTTTTGCCGATAGCTAGCACACGCACACTGTCTTGTATTTTTACTAAGGTTAATGCTTTGTCCAGTTCCTCACGCTGTTCCTCCATGAGGCGGGGCAGCGGGAGCAAGGAGAGGAACTCTTTAACCATGTTAGGACCCGCTAGCATCCTCGAGTGGTATAAAGATGCGTAATAATGTGTCAGTTTGTCATGTATTTCCCCCTGAGTGTAAAGCATGTCACCAGTCTCTGATCACAACTCGATGATGGGAGTGCGCTCTTGGTCCTGACAGATCAGCCAGGCCAACAATCTACCTGATTTGTCAGCTGTTGTGTGTGTGTGTGTTGAATGAGCTGCAAAGTTCAGACAATGCAGCCTCTCTACCAAGGATTATTGCTCATCCCTTTTAGTAGCCAAAGCATTTACCTCCTGCTGGTTCTGGACCGCTTTGTTTTCCCGCTGCAACAACTCCTTCTCCACTCAGGTTAAACCATGTGTTATAGACTCACACATGTTCCATTACGTGCTCAGGCAGTGTCCACGTATGTAAACTTTGAATGCAACCCATTGAATAAGTCCAGATGAAGCAGTGCCCGCACTTCGAAAAAAATATTAATTGATGGTTGCACCAAAAGAGGACCTGAAGGGTGATTCCTCCAGCATCTCCAGGCGCAACAGCCAGGTGGGGTTGACATGTACCATCCCAACTGCAGGAATTGGGGATTATGATCTGAATGAGTCCGTCCAAGGTAATCTGTCTGCAGTACCGTAGGGAAAAGATTATAATAAAAAAGAATTATATCAAGTCTCACATGAAGCTGTTGTGGGTGCAAATAAAACCAGTATACCCAGTCCCCGGCATTACGGTAGTGCCACACATCCACCTGCCGTAACCGCAAAATCCAGTACCGCAATGCGTGCTGCCACCATCGTAGGTGCAATGGGTAGTGGTGGGTGGGAGCGGTCAAAGTCTGGGTCTAACATGCTGTTTAAATTGCCTCCCACTAGCCATGGAAGACCACTCCAGAGGGAGAGTGCCGCAGACAGGCCATGGAGAAAGGAGGCCTACTTTATGATTGGTGCGTATACTGACCCCAGCAGTAAGGCGCAACCGTCTAAATGTCCCCACACAAACACGTTTTGTCCTCCCTCATCCCCCTCCCACTCCTCTGCCACAAATGGGTTACCAGGTCTAATCCAAATAATTTCCCCTCTGGGGTATGCAGAGTGTTTAGTTGCAAACAATTGTCCTCGCCAGCACCGCTGCAGCTACGTACACTCAACTTGGGTGACATGTGTCTCCTGCAGAAATACAATGTGCACCTTGTGTCTCCTAAGGTAGGATAATATGAAGTACTTGCGTGTCAGTGAGTTTATACCCCTCACGTTCTAAGTAGGATGGTCATTGGATTCATAGATGGGTGACTAAAAGGAGAGCTGGAAGTTCGCCTCCCATTAAGGTGGCTATCAGTTTAGAGTAGGGCGGCAGGTCATCAGGGGAAGGGGTGCGGTGGGTGTCCAGATCCCAGTCATGCAGTAGCAAGCGTGGCAACCAATGCATAACAGCCATCAAAACATAACAAAAGAATACCACCCGAGCAGAGGAACAACAGGTGTCTGCCCAAACCATTAAACTCGCCTAGCAGCGTAATTAACATAAGAGAGGAAAATACCCGCTAACTAGTGGGTAAGTGGAGGGGTTGATCCTAACCACTGTATTCCGCAGCAGTGCCCCTGTTGCACCATACCAGTGGGCAGAGACTAGGGGCCATATTTATACTTTTTGACGCAAAACTGCGCTAACGCAGTTTTGCGTCAAAAGAATTAGCGCCGGCTAACGCCATTCTGAAGCGCCATGCGGGTGCCGTATTTAATCAATGACGTTAGCCGGCGTTAGCCGCCGGCGCTGCCTGGTGTGCGTGGAAAAAAACGACGTACACCAGGCAGCGCCGGCGTAGGGGGATATGGAGCTTGGGCGCCAAAAAAATGGGGCAAGTCAGGTTGAGGCACATTTTTCGCCTCAACCCGATTTGCGCCATTTTTTCCGACTCCCAACCCCCATAGAAATGACTCCTGTCTTAGCAAAGACAGGAGTCATGCCCCCTTGCCCAATGGCCATGCCCAGGGGACTTCTGTCCCCTGGGCATGGTCATTGGGCATAGTGGCATGTAGGGGGGCACAAATCAGGCCCCCATATGCCACAAAAAAAAAAAAAAATGACTTACCTGAACTTACCTTAATGTCCCTGGGATGGGTCCCTCCAGCCTTGGGTGTCCTCCTGGGGTGGGCAAGGGGTCATGGGAGGGCACCTCTGGGCTCCTTCAGAGCCCACAGGTCCCTTAACGCCTGCCTTTTCCAGGCGCTAAAAAACTGCGCAAAAGCGGCTGTACGTCATTTTTTTTGACCCGCCCACTCCCGGGCGTGAATTTTGCCCGGGAGTGTAAATACGGCGCACATGCCTCGGAGACGGGAACGCCTACCTTGCATCTCATTAACGCAAAGTAGGTGTCCACGCTAAAAAATTACGCAAACTCCATGGACTTTGGCGCTAGACGCGTCTAACGCCAAGGTATAAATATGGAGTTAGTTTTGCGTCAGAATTGCGCAAAAAAAAACAACGCAATTCCGGCGCAAACGGAGTATAAATATGCCCCTTGGTACGCAAGCGCAGACTGCGACCCCCCCATCATTCATTCCATTCTGCCCAATCAGACCACATCTAGCCACATCGGCAGTGCTTCCCAGAACAACTAGTGCATTACAGCAGGACGGGCTCATAATATGTCATCCACCATTTGCGGTGTCACACTTGGTAGAGTCATGGAGCCCCCATCTGAGCAATGTCCACCAAAAGAAATGTCCTCAACGTCATTAAGTTCTTTGTCTGTATCAAAAGAGATTGTTGGTTCTCTGATATCTGCAGCAGTCTGTAGTGCGGCGCTGCTCTTGGATGAACTGCTCCAAGTCTGGGGCTAGACCCAGTCTCACTTTGGAGTTTTCATGATGTCGTCAGTTCCGGCCTTTGCGGGCCCCAAGTTCCATTGTTCCCCCTTCTTTGGTGGCCGCTCATGTTGGTTGACCATACCAGAAGATTCCAGCCATTCCCATGTGGCTTCTGGAATGTTAAAAAAGTGTGTCTTCCCCTGGGCCACAACTCGTAGACTGGCAGGAAAGAATAGGGAGTAAACCAGACCAAGTGTTCACAGTTTACATTTCACATCCAAGAAGGAGCCTCTCTGCTTTTGTACAGCAATAGTGTAGTCTGAGAACATCATCATATTTGTGTTATCAACTTGAAGAGCTAAAAGCGACCTCACCTCTCGCAGAATAGCATCTCTGTGAGCGAAGTGCAGGACCCAGTAGAAGAATAGTCTGGGGTCTGCACCCAGTGGTCTGGGCTTTGTCGGAATGCGGTGAGCACGTTCATTTGAGAAATACTGTGTCAGTGCCTCTGCTGGAACCAGCTCGTGAACCCAATTCTCCACATAGGAGACAGCATCATCCCCCTCTGTCCCCTCCGGAAGGCCAACCATGCAAATGTTATTTCTCCTAGCACGTCCTTCTGCATCTTCAGCCCTATGTTCCAACATTTCTATTCAGGAGGTCAGATCCCTAAAAGAGGCATCCATCTGGCTAGCTTTAGGGGTGAGGTCACTCAAAGTATCCTCCAAAAGGCATGTTTTGTCAGCCAGCTTACGGTGGTCTAAGTGTAGTAGAGTGAGGTCACATGGTCAGTTTTACTCTCCAGGGAAGCACACATTTGGTCAAGCATTGTGCTGATGGGCTCCACCGTGTCAGGATGTCATTGAGTTTGTGGCCATTAGATGCCAAGGCCTCCTGCCCCAAGACCTGTGAGGTATTTCCCTTCCTGGATCGAAGGTGTCCCATGTCATCACCGGAGGGGACCCAGCCGTCTCCCACAATAATGCCAGGTATTCAAGTGGACAGATCAACTGAGGTACTGCAGCCAGTCAGCGGCCCAATTCACATCCAGTGGCCTCTGTCTGGGTGAGGCTGAGCTCCTGCACGTCCTCCTGTCCCAGTCTCTCACAGTCGGGAGAGCTTGCCACACCTCACGGGGGATGGGAAGCACAAGGGGCCCGCTTGCATATTCCAGGTGACCCACAAAATGTGCAGCCCCCTCTTCCAGCCGTCACCAGCTCAGCCACTGCTCCTCAGCTGTTCTACCTGTCCTCAGAGCTTATCAATGCCTCCACCCTCTGGTCACATTGATTGTATATGCCACCTCCGTCTTACTCCTGTGGGAATGCATATTTTAGAGGGGGAGGCCCAGCAGACATCTGCTCCCAGTCAGGTGGTCACAACAGGGATGACCAACAGTGCCCCACCTCCAGTCTTCAGGCACTCAGCGGTTTGGGGTCCACCTGCGCAGCCAGCCGGTTACCCACAGCCGGTTCCACTGTAGGCTCTGCCCTGTGCAATCAGTCTAGAACCCCCAAAGGGCTTGGTACCACCTGCACCCCCCAGGTCGAGCACGGTCCGATTGTGCGACACAGCAGTTGAAGGCCAAGGGGGGGGGGGTCAGTGCGTGCCTCCTGTGCATCTCACGTGCGCAGCACCAAGGGTCCTACAGTCACTTTTGGGCATCAGCACCAAACGCATCCTCACACCATTGCCACCCCCTCACAGTAGCGCTCACCATCTCTGGCCTCTGACAGTGGCCATGTATCTCACTGGCTCCACTAGAGTGCAATACAGGGCAGTCAGGCCCCCAAAAGCCCACAGCTCTGCATGGGCAGGCCCGCTCGGCCTTCCGCTGCCAATTGCCATCTCATGGGCCCAGCCGCCGTTGCTCCTCTAGTGTCTTACCTCTTCGCAGGCACAGGTCACCCCTGTTGAATCCAGTGGTGTAACAATGTCCTCATGGGCCCATCATGGTCCCCACCACTCCCGCAGTGCCCAGCCCTCTGCCCCCGTCAGAGTATTGGCAGATTAGTGGAGCTTCGCTCAGGATCCTTATCAGGATGCGACCGCCATCTTGGCTGGTCAAGCCATGCCTCCCAAGAACAGAAGTTACATGCAGTCAAGTTTACTAAACCATTAATAATAGCAACTTTGAAACTTCTCCTCCATTTACATAGCAATTTCAAATTATTATATCTTGTGCACCTCCACACACAATGTATTGAACTCGGTAGCCACACTACATTAATTTTAACTCATGCATTCTCCTTGCACTGATCAATATACCATGTAAAAAATTGTATTTATGATAACAGTTATGATAGCACAAATAAAATATTTTGTAATAACACAATGCATGGTAGAGTGACTGTTTATAATTAATGCAGTGGCTACCGAGTTGGAGACACTGTGTATTGAGGTGAAGAGTTATAAAAATTTGAAGGAGTTGCATACATTATAAATGAAAGTTATAAGTATAAGTTTAGAGACTTATATTTTTGGGTACTTTAGCTTTTGTTTGCAGCTAAAGGATGAATAAGGTTATATTCATTTAAAGGTGAAGAGTAGATTATAAATTTATGGTATAATTATAACTGAAGAATTTCTAATGTTTATGTAGTTTAAGTTTGGTTTGCGTAGAAAGACTAAATAATGTTTATTTAACTATAACAAAGGTTGAAACTTTTCCATTGAATTTCAATGTTTTTTATTTTTAATAAAAATGTTTTTGAAATTGTATAGCTTAGTGTTGTTGAGTGGAGTGTCATTAAGTGGAGCATTGCACAGCAGTGTGAGGGAGATTGTCGTAAAGTGTATTGTTGTAGGGTATAGTCTCATAGAGTGGTGTAAAGTGAAGTGGTGTAAAGTGGAGCGTGCTAGAGTGGAGTGGCATGTAGTAGAGTATGGTTTGAATGGAATACTGTAGTCGAGTGCTGTAAAGTGGAGGAGTGTAGACAGCATATTGTGCTAGAGTGGCTTATAGTGGAGTGTGGTAGAGTGGGATACTGTAGAGTGGAGTGCTGTAGAGAGGAGTGGTGTACAGTACAATGGCATATAGTAGAATAGCATACAGTGGGATGATGAAAAGTGAAGTGGCATAGAATGGAGTGTGACAGTAATACAACTGCAGTATATTTCGCAAAAATTTAGCATGACAAGGCTGTATGTGATCGGCTGCTGGCTGTGTTTACCAAATATAACAGGTAGCCATGTTGTTTTCATCACATTTTGTCTGTGTTCTGCTTCTCGCTGCATTCTGCATTGGGGTCTTAGATCTAAGTAAGTAGTAGTTGTTATTGTTGTTCCCTACCTATTGCCACAATATTAATTTGTTTATTAACGTGTTAATAGGTAAATAAATTGATTTATAATGTTCTATATATTTTTACAGCAGTTTAGGGACAACTGTGCATTTCTCTATATTTCTTGAGGAGCCTGGTAATTTGAAGACATTACTGGGGTACTCTGTAAACATTTTGTTAGAAATAGGGTCTTTGGTTGGCAGTCAGGTTACTCCCTGTCCAAGCAAGAACCCTCACTCTAGTCAGGGTAAGTCAAACACAAACCAAATTATTCTGTGCCCACCCTCTGTTAGCTTGGCACTGAGCAGTCAGGCTTAACTTAGAAGGCAATGGTTAAAGTAGATGTGCAATAAATCATGCAATAACAGTGCAAACCCCAGAAAAAAAACACCATACAGGTTTAGAAAAATATAGAATATTTATCTGTTTAAATTAAGGTCAAAACGATCAAGATTTCATAAGTACAAGTTGAGATATTACTTTGGTAATGAGTTTAGTTCTTAAAAACTATTAAGTGTCTCTTGCAAACAGACTACCTGGTTTGCATCAAAATTATCCACACGGGACCGAAGAGGAGGAGATGCGTGAACAATGGGGATGTTCCATGTAACAAGGGCATTGCGTTGATTTCTGGCACGCAGACTTGGATCCTCTTTGGATTCCGGCGACGATGTGGAGAAATTGTGGGCGTGTAGGACGAAGTCAGAGAAGCTGCATTGATCCTCTGGGCGATGTAGGGAAATTTCTGCTGCACAGCAGGAGCTGTGTTGATTCCTCTTGCAGGAAGTTGGGCTGTGTCGTTCCAGCTCGGTTATGTGGTGATCCAGTGAGCTGTGCGTCACAGTTCTGGTCGCAATAAACTGTAAACTTTGTACTTGTATAGTGCACTACTCACCCGTTGGGGTCCCAAGGCGCTGTATGCATACTGCTGTGGAACCCCTCTGGGCTTTTCCCTGTGAGGTGCCCACTCCTGGGCAACTTCCAAGGTGAAGCCAGGCATCCCAGTGCTGTTGGGGCTGTTGTGGAGATTAAGCAAGCTATTGCCCAGAGTTACAGAGTGGGACCCATGAATTAGATTAGGCACCAATGCGAGAATTATCAGGTCTGAGGAAATTGAGCCCAGGACCCGCTGAGGCAGGAATTGAACCCTGGTCCCAGGCCAGATTTCTGCATCAGGGTCTGCTGCTCTAACCATTGAGCCACACTTCTCCACCCTCCTCCTCCACCAATGCTGGCGCTGTGTTGATCTTCACTCGGGGAGCCGGGCTGCATCGTTCTGGTTCGGCGTGCAGTGATTTTCTCACCGGGATGCAGGCTGTGCGTTGATTCCGGCAGGCTGTGCATCGATTTTCACTGCACAAGGAGTTCTTTGCAGAGATGAAGTCTTTTTGTCCCTGAAAATTCAGAAAATAGGAGGCAAGCTTAATCTAAGCCCTTGAAGAGTACTTCTCAGCAGAGCCAGAGGGCAGCAAGGCAGCAGGGCAACAACAAGGGGGCAGTCCTTTTCAGCTAAGTAGTCAGGTGAGACCTTTGGGGAGCCAGGTAGCTTCCCCTAGCAGGTTGCATGTTCTGGTTCAGAGTTCCTTTCCCAGTAGATATCTTGTCAAAAAGTGACTGCAGAAGTGTCTGCAGAAGTTTCTTCAGAAGTGTCTGAGTTGGTAGTGTCAGAGACCCAGTTTAAATACCCAAATGTGACTTTGAAGTGAGGGAGACTTGAAAGAGTGGTTTATAAGTAAACAAGGTCCCCTTTCAGTTCCATCCTGTCTGCCAGGGTCACAGTAGGGGGTTTGGCGGTCTATTATGTGAGGACAGGCCACTGTCCTTTCAAATGTAAGTGTTCGGCCCTCCACCCTCCCAGCCCAGGAAGACCCATTCAGTATGCTGATGTGTGCGGGTGTGACTGAGCAACCTGTGGTTGAGGTTGTCTGATTGAAATGCAAAAGGGAGCTGTCAACTAACCTAGCCAGGCGTGGATTGTAAGGCTCAGAAGGATTTAAGTGAAATGAAATGCTCTTTCTAAAAGTGGAATGTTTAGAATAGTAATATTAAATCAAACTTCACCAATAAGCAAGATTTTCTATTACCATTCTGCCCATACTAACTATGACTGGGTTACTCCTTTCAGATCAGAATCTACCACTCAAACAGTATATGGGGGTAGCACTAATGCTACCCTATGAAAGGAGCAAGCCTCACAGCAGTGTAAAACGAATTTAGGAGGTTTACACTACGAGGACATATAGAACACACATGTTCATGTCCTGCCTTTTACCTCCATAGCACACTGCCCTATGGGCTACCTAGGGCCTACATTAGGGCGGTTTAAGGCTTGGCAATTACTTTTAAATGCCAAGTCGAAATGGCAGTGCAACTGCACACACAGGCCTTGCAGTGGCAAGCCTGACACATGGTTAAGGGCTACTTATGTGGATGAACAACCAGTGCTGCAGGCCCATCTAGTAGTATTTAATTTACAGGCCAGGGGCACATGTAGTGCACTTTGCTGGGAATTACAAGTAAATTAAATATGCCAATTGGGTATGAGACAATGTCACCATGTTTTAGGGAGAGAGCTTACGCACTTCAGCACTTATTAGCAGTGGTGAAGTGCACAGAGTCCTAAAGCCACCAAAAATGAGGTCAGAAAAAGAGAAGGAGGAAGGCAAAAAGTTTGGTGGTGACCCTGCAGAAAGGCCATTTCCAATACTTTTTTTATAAAGATTAAATATGATAAACATGAAAAATGTGCTGTAGTATATTATATGTGCAAAATATAGTGTACTACAGTGTATTTTACATTTCTTTTTTTTTAAGAATTCTTTTTTTCTAGGACCATGGTAGTTAGAGGCAATGCCATGTACTCTGTATATTGTTTTAAAAATATATAGAAACTTGAAAATATTTTTGCACTATATATTCCCACATTAATAATGTGTAAGTGAAAAATTTTAAACCTAATACTTACCTACATCTAAGGGTGAAACACAGAACACCGGCAAACTGTACATAAAGCAACATGGCTGCCTTTAACTTTTGTAAAGGCAGTCATTGGCAAATCACATAGGCCCTCATTATGACATTGGCGGTAAGTGCTGCTTACCGCCCTGCTGACTACCGCCAACATACCGCGGCGGTATACTGCTACCCGTATTATGACCCACACATAGAATTCCACCACTATACCACTATACAGCCACACACACAGTCCGTCAGCCCAAAGGTCAGTGATAAACTGGTGGTACCAAAACCCACACCGTCACGCCAACAGAACTATGCCCACAGCATTATGACCCAACATACTGCCGCACTCAAAATACAAACACACACAAAACAACACGACAATGGACAATTCAAACTACACACACCTGACACACATACACACACCACACCCACACACCACTATAAAACACACACCCACATTACCCACAACCCTTTACGACTACAACACATTTACAACAGAGAGAGAGCCACACCAAGAGCACCCACAGAACCAGAGCCACAGAATACCATCACCCATACACCATCCACGCACCTCATAGCACACATTCTAACACATCACACCACATACCCTCACACACACACCACACACACTACACCTATGGTACCCCAAAGACACCCCAGATTCTCTGAGACGGAGCTAAGGATCATGGTGGAGGAAATCACCCGGGTAGAGCCACAGCTATTCGGATCACATGTGCAGCAGACATCCATTGCAAGGGAGATGGAGCTATGGCGGAGAATCGTGGACAGGGTCAATGCCGTGGGACAGCACCCGAGAACAAGGGATGACATCCGGAAGAGGTGGAATGGCCTGCAGGGGAAGGTGTGTTCCGTGGTTGCAAGACACCAGATAGCTGTACAGAGGACTGCCGCTGGACACCCACCTTCTCCCCCACAACTAACAACATGGGAGGAGCAAGTCTTGGCAATACTGCATCCTGAGGGCCTTGCAGGAGTAGCTGGAGGACTGGACTCTGGTAAGTCATATTTCTATTACTATCACCCCTTTACCTGCATGTAATCACATACCCCCACCCTCACCCTCACTCCCATCACTCCACCACGTCTCACATACCAAACTATCACAACCCACCCCTCCCTCAACCAAGCCCTGCATGCAACACCAATGCATGGACACCCATCACAGACCTGCATGGACAACCATCACCACTGCATGCACACTGGAGACAATCACTTAGCCAACCAAATAACAACTCAGACTAAGGCCAATCTGCCATAGTAATAACAAGCATAGAGGGCAACATACCCATGCACCAGATGTCACACGCAGAAACAATAACACTGCATTTACATCCCCACAGTACCCCCACACAACGTCACCGGAGAGGAGGTGCCATCAAAATCCAATCCCCCCACAGAAGAGGCCCACAGTGAGGACAGCAGCTCTGCACGCCTGGATCTGGATGACCAACCAGGTCCATCAGGGATCTCCGAACAGTCGGTTACCCAGGCACAGTCCCATACCACCACAGAGCCTCCCCCCTCAGGAAACACCACCACAGCACCAACAGGGCCCATACCACTGTCCCCAGGACACGTCAATCAGCAGTGTGTCCACCACTACAGGGACCCCAGGTAACCCCACAAAGGCAGGACAATCAGGGACCTGGGAACTGTGGCAGTGGGTACACAGTTCAGGGGACAGAGGCACAGGGCAACAGAAAAGCTGGGAGGACTGCTGTGTCACAAGGGGAGGACAGGCCCAGGGAACCGACTCTCCACAAGGCACTCACCAACATCCTGGGAGCATACCACCATTCCCAGGAGACCATGGGCCAGATAATGTACAAGTTGCAGGAGACCCAGCGGCGGCAGGAGGGACAGTACCTGGGGATCAGGGAGGACCTGAGGGACATCCACACCACCCTGGTCACCATTGCAGGGGTGCTGACAGTCATGGCCAACACCATGAGGGAGGCAGTGACACACCAACCGGCCCCTGACATTAGCCACACTGATGAACAGCCCTCCACCTCTGCTGATGCTAGTGGACAGGAGGCCCTGCCACAGGAACAACAGGCCACCAGCACCCCACCCCCTGCAGAAGGAGAACCACCCCGCAAACCATCCCTGTGATCCAGGCATAAGCCAGAGAACATTGCCATGACCCTCGCCAGGAAATAAGACTCTCCTGATTGTCACCCTTGTGTCCCACTCTGTTACCCTGTCCACCTTGAACTGTCATTGCTCCACTTACCATGCCCCATTGGACAATGCACCTGTGATACCAATAGATTGGACTCTATCCTGGACTTTCCTCCACTATCACCCAAGACCATTACTTCTCAGCACTGAAATAAACACCCTTGGAAAATTACAAGTATGGAGTATGTCAAATGATTTAAGGATGTATTTGTTTAACAATCTGTAGACATTGCAAATAGACTGCACAGTTATGTATAGATAGGTAAGACCTGTAATGTGCTGCAGTCCATACACCAGGAGCCAGAGTAGGGCACAAATATCTGCAAATAGTGGCCATAGTAATGGGAACAGCAGGCATCCATAGAAAATTCACTACACAAAATAGCAATGGAAGGTGGGGTTACAGTGTCTTACCTGTATGATAGTTGATCTGTTGTCCACATCCTCTTCCTCTGCCTCCTCTTCGTCACTGTCCACAGACTCCACCGCTGCCACAAGCCCATCTCCAGCCTCATCCTCCTGCAGAAAAGGCACCTGGTGCCTCAAGGCTAGGTTGTGCAACATGCAACATGCCACGATGATCTGGCAGACCTTCATGGGTGAGTAGCAAAGAGATGCACCTGTCAGATGGAGGCACCTGAACCTGGCCTTCAGGAGGCCAAAGGTGCGCTCAATAATTCCCCTTGTTCGCCCATGTGCCTCATTGTAACGTTCCTCTGCCCTCGTCCTGGGATTCCTCACTGGGGTCAGAAGCCATGAGAGGTTGGGGTAACCAGAGCCACCTGCAAATATTGAGGGATACCTGTTGGCCACACACTCACACTTAGGGCCAACCCCACACCCATATACCTACATACACTGGGTGGGGAACATAGGCTCACCTACTAGCCACACCCAGTACCTCTGGAGTTGAGCCATCACATATGGGATGCTGCTATTCCTCAGGATATAGGCATCATGCACAGACCCTGGATACTTTGCATTCACATGGGAAATGTACTGGTCCGCCAGGTACACTATCTGCACATTCATGGAGTGAAAGCTCTTTTGATTTCTGAACACCTGTTTATATCTCCGGGGGGGGACAAAGGCAATATGTGTACTATCAATTGCACCAATTATGTTGGGGATATGTCCTATTGCATAGAAGTCAGCCTTCACTGTGGCCAAATCCTCCACCTGGGAGAAAACTATGTAGCTGCGCATGTGTTTCTTCAGGGCAGATAACACTCTGGTCAGCACGTTTGAGAACATAGGCTGTGACATTCCTGCTGCCATGGCCACTGTCACTTGGAAGCAGTCACTTGCCAAGAAATGGAGCACTGATAGGACTTGCACAAGAAGGGGGATCCCAGTGGGGTGATGGATAGCTGAGATCAGGTCTGGCTCCAATTGGGCACACAGCTCTTGGATTGTGGCCCTATCAAGTCTGTAGGTGAGGATAATGTGCCGGTTCTCCATTGTTGCCAAGTCCACCAGGGGTTTGTACACAGGGTTATATCTCCATCTCCTATTCATCCTCAGCGGTTATACTATACAGGGAAAAACGGTGAGCAGCTGGTCATATTCAAACATATCCTCAGAGTAAAATGCCTTGCATGCTGTGACAGAAGCAGTATGTTAACATGAACTCCCATAAATGTGCCTATGTCTGCTGTGACACAGTTAGGTGCCATGGCCTGGCCCCCTGAAATGGCGGCTGCCTGACGTGTGTGGAGGGACAACTGGAAATGAGGTAATTCCACTGACGTTGTGCGCCGTTGCAGGAGGCGGTTGAGGACCGCTGTGCAACTTCTCAGTGGTTATTATTGGGCCCTATGGGTTACAGTAGCCAATGGTGATGTACGCCGGCTGTGACAGTACACACCGCCGTGGACATGACCGCCATTTCTATCTGTTCACTCACTTGCTACCTGACCTTCAACAGGAGAGGACCTACACTGCAAGTGCTGCTGTGACCTGTGTCTGGAAGTGACCATGGCTCGAGTCTCTAGGGAAAGGGCCCCTGCCTTCACTTCAGAGGAGTTGAAGAGGCTGGTGGATGGGCTCCTACCCCAGTACCGTTTACTTTATGGTCCGCCAGACCAACAGGTGAGTACACTATGAGCACGATGCATGGGGCCTGAATGCATGGAGTGCTGTGTGTGTAGGCCTTGTGTAAGGGGGGATGGTTGAGGGGTCCTGGGCAGAGTGCTGCATGTACGGTGGTCAATGTATGTGCATAAGGGGATGGGAGGGATATGGTGAGCCATGAGTTTAACAGGCCGGACGGTATGGCTGATACCTTTTTCTATGTATCTTTCTCTGCAGGGAAGCACCCATCAGAAAAAGGGTATTTGGCGTGCCATCGCCAAGGACGTGTGGACCCTGGGGGTCTACGGCAGACAGAGCACCCACTGTCTCAAACAGTGGGAGGACCTGCGCCGCTGGGCAAGGAAGATGGTGGAGGCCCAGTTGGGGATTGCCTCCCAATGAGGAAGGGGTGCCCGTGGAACCCTGACCCCACTGATGTTCTGCATATTGGTGGTGATCTATGCAGAGTTGAATAGGCGCTTGAAGGCATCACAGCAGCCACAAGGGGGTGAGTACAGTTTCCAATTCAGCAAATTGCGCTTGGTGGGGTGTTATCTGGGTGGGGGAGGTGGGCCTGTGGGTGCATCTAGGCCAGGATGACAATGACAGGGTAGGTTACATGTTGGGCAGGGTCTGATGCACTCCAGCCCCAAACATGCCAGTGGGCATCTACTACTGGGCAGGTTCCTGTGGGTCTCATGTATGTTGCTATTGGCATTAGGCATTATACTCCATGCCTGGTGACCAGCATTGTAACTGGTAGTGCATGGCCTAGTGCAAAGGGCTGTTCCCTGGGTGTTGTGTGTGGTGTTGATGCTGGCATTGACCAAGTGTAATCTCTGTCTCTTCCCCTCCCCATTTTGTTTTGTCATCCTGTCCTTCTGTGCATTAGCATCATCTGGCGGAGGAGCAGAAGCACAAGTGAAGGAGGGAGCTGCATCCCACATGGCCAATGAGGCCAGATCCACCAACGGTGAGGGCATCAGTTGGACGGAGGGCGAGGGGAGCACCACGGCAGAGACTGGAGGGGACAATTTGGACAGTGACACCTCCTCTGATGGAAACTCCCTGGTGGTGGCAGACACCTCTGTGCCCACCCCAACTACAGGTACAGCTGCCACCCTGTACCAGCACCACCCTCCCAGCAGCCCCTCAGCGTGCTTCCCGTGCCCACTCACCCAGGAGGGTGGGCATCTCCTTCGCCCCAGGCACCTCAGGCCCTGCCCCAGTCAGCCCTGCTGCCCTCAGTGAGGAGTCTATTGACCTCCTACAATCCATCTCTGTTGGGAAGTCAACCATAGTGAATGCCATCCAGGGTCTGGCAGGGCATTTGCAACAAACAAATGCATTCCTGGAGGGCATTCACTCTAGCATGGCGGCTCAACAGAGAGCATTCCAGGCTCTGGGCTCCTCCCTCCAACTTCCTCTACTCAGTCCCATTCCTCTCAACCCCAGCCTATCCCAAGCACAACATCAGACCAGCATGCACCCAAGACAACACACAGGAGTGGTTCAGGCAAACACAAGCACCACACTTCATCCCACAGGCACTCACACAAGCACAATCCAGATGCAGACACACCTACATCCACTGCCTCCACTGTGTCCCCCTCCTACTCCTCCTCCACCTCCCTCCCAGTAGCATCTCCAATCACACCTGCATGCACTACATCCACACCCACTGCCTCCATCACCATCACGCCTATCAGTACACGCCCCTCACTGGCAGTCACCACCCCCCCACATCCATGCACACGTGCACACGTCCCCTGTGTCCTCTCCCACTGTGTCTGTGCCCCTCCTCCCAAAGTCCACAAACGCAAGCACTCAGACACCCAACAGTCATCCACCTCACAACAGCATCCAGCCCATGCACCTGCACCCAAACACAGCAGACAGACACCTCCTACCACCACTCCCTCTTCCTCCACTCCCAAACCTTCACCCTTTTCCCACCCCAGTGTCCCTAAAAAGCTTTTCCTCTCCACCCTTGACCTATTCCCTGACCCCCAGTCCTTCACTTCGGGCCAGGGTGGTCAGAACCCAGGCTAGAACCTCAGCCACCCAGTCCACGGCCACTGTATTTTCGGCAGCTACTGCAGTTGTGAGAGGCTCCATGGAGACCCCAGTCAGCACAGCTAGTGTGCCTGCACCAGCTGCCAAGGGCAAAAAGGGACCACCAGCTGCCAAGGACAAGGAGGCACCACCAGCTGGCAAAGGCAAGGTGGCACCACCAGCTGGCAAGGGCAAGGAGGCACAACCAGCTAGCAAGGCAAAGGCAAGGAGGCACCACCAGCTGGCAAAGGCAAGAAGGGGCCACCAGCTGCCAAGGGCAAGAAGGGACCACCAGCTGCCAAGGGCAATGACAAGGGCATAGACGCCGCCAGCAGGATGGATATGGGGCCTGGTTCTGGAGCAGAATCTGAGCACACAACACCAGCCATGGCACTTCAGCTGTCCGAGGCTGCAGAGGATGGTCTGGAGCCTCCCCCACCACTGGCAGCACCACCTCCACCACCACCGCCACCTGCACTGCCACCTGCACTGCCACCAGCGCAACTGCCAGCAGCAGCAGCCCCAGTGGGCAGCCATCCAAAACTGCAGGGGATGGGCTGGAGCCTCCCCCCCACCACTGCCAGCCCTGACACCAGCACCACCACTGAGCAGCCGTCACCACTGGCGGGCAGTGTGTAGTTGTGCCTCTATGGGCTGTAGTGCCTCCTGGCCCTTGCAAAACCTGTAGGTGTGACACCCAGGTGAGAGACTGTGACCTTGCACTCCCCAAGATCTGCATCACAGGGCACAAAGCCCCTCCAAAACCAGTGGAAGAAGGCATCCACTCACCCCCTTCTTGCCAGTATAAAGCACACTGGGCACAGAGCCCCCTCCAGAACCAGTGGACGAAGGCATCCACTCACCCATTCCTTGCCAGGACGAAGCACACTGGACACAAAGCCCTCTTCAGAACCAGTGGAAGAAGGCATCCACTCACCCCCTCCTTGCCAGGATGAATCACACTGGGCACAAAGCCCCCTCCAGAACCAGTGGAAGAAGGCATTCACTCATCCCCTCCTTGCCAGGATGAAGCACACTGGGCACAAAGCCCATTCCAGAACCAGTGGAAAAGCCACCCACTAGAGAGACTGTGGCTTTGCACTCCCCAGGACTAAGCAGTGGGCAACCCACCCACTAGAGAGATGGTGGCCTTGCACTGCCCATAACCAAGCAGTGGACAAACCCCCCACTAGAGAGACTGTGGCCATGCACCCCCCAGGACCAAGCAGTGGGCAACCCACCCACTAGAGAGACTGTGGCCTTGCACTCCCCAGGACCAAGCAGTGGGCAACCCACCCACTAGAGAGACTTTGGCCTTGCACTCCCCATTACCAAGCAGTGGACAAACCACCCACTATAGAGACTGTGGCCTTGCACTCCCCACGACCAAGCAGTGGGCAACCCACCCACTTGAGAGACTGTGGCCTTGCACTCCCCAGGACCAAGCAGTGGGCATGTAGCCCCCTCCAGGAGCAGTGGTGTTGTACCATCTTCCAGCTGAGGTGCCCCTCTTTCCCTTGCCTCTGAGGTGCCTGTGTATTTTCGACCTGATGCCCCAGTAGTGTTCTCTCCGTATTGAGGTAGGAGTCAAGTGGGGCCTTGGCCTATGTGATATGGTCCTGTGGCCCACAGACATAATGGACTGGGTAGTGTCCCTCCATTTGTATATATATGTAAATAAAGTTCTGTGATTTGAAGACGTATTTCTAGATTTTTATATTATTACACTCACTTTACTCACTTCCTTTTGTCCTTGCATTATTCCTGAGGAGTACGTGGTGGATATGTAATGTTGTTGCATCTGTTTGTGTGTATGTTGTTGGGGGTGGGGGTGTTGCGTGTTGCATGTGTGTGTCACTCTCTTTTTCCTCCCCCCTACCCTGTGTGCTAGGGGTGGTACTCACTGTGGTCGTCTTCGCTGGCATTGGTATTCCTGGTGTAGGAGGAGGTAGACCAGCATGGGGAATACCTGTAGTTCAGGCTCCATGGCATGGTGGTACTTCCTTGAGTGTCCAGAGGTGAGTTGTTTCCCTTCTTTGTACTGCTGTGCTTTTGATGGCATTTGTACCGACCCAGAAAAGGTGGCCAATAGGCCTATTGCAATACTGTGGGTGGTACATTGTCTTCCGCCTGGCTGTTGGCAGTTACCACTGCGGTGCTTGTTGCTACCGCCGTGGTGGTCGGTGTGTTAAAGTGGCTGTCTGTGTCGGCGGTTTCCGCCGTGGTCATAAATCCATTTTTTTTTGTGCCGGCCTGTTGGTGGTATTACCGCCGCTTTCTCACTGACCGCCAGCGTTGTAATGAGGGCCATAATGATGTGTCATGGCAATTGTACCTCAGCACTGTGAAATAATCAAAAACGTTTCGAGAATACAACAGCCACAGTTATCACTGTGTTAAAATGCCTTAAAACTCAATAAAATATTTACCCTGTGAATCTGTTGTGCCCCAAATGATCATGCACATACCATAATGTCTGATCCTGCCAATTTTCATGTAAATTCGTTCAGTCGTTTTTGCGCTATGCAAGACACAAAGGTCTATGGCAAATGCATTTGTGGAAAAGCTTATTCTGAGACCCCCTTTTAGCTTTCCACCCTCCTTACCAATCACACTAAAACTTTGCATTAACCATCAACGTTTAAGGAGGAATAGGACTACAAAGTTTTGTGAAGATTCATCCACCCGCTGCAAAGTGATGAATGGTGAAAAACCTGGGGTATTCCTTTCTCTGGTAAACCTAACTATAAATACAGAGTGGCTACTGTCACTCTGTAATATATATATATAGAGGCGAAGTGTGGGTTGTGTAATATGGAGACCATTGAAACGGTGGAACATGTTTTGTTAATCTGCAAAGCCTACGATAAGCCAAGGAAAAAATGGATTCAACCAATTTGTAGGAATGTAGGAACTCGAAATTACAATGAAGCGGCTAGACTATTAAGGTCTAGCACTATCCCATCTATTGTTTTTGGAATAAGCCGCTTTGTTCTAGCAACTTCATTCATTAGGGACAAGAAGGGCCTGAGGTTTTAGTAAGTCTAGATTTAACAAATACTCATAGATAAATCTTATGACGTTTTAAATGGCTAATGGGTTTCCCATCCTGTAAGTTAAAAGATTCCCTGTAGTTATTTTGTGCAAAAAACAATTTTAGTCTTTATATATAAAGGAAGAATATAGCTATTTTTGAATTTTAGGAATACTATCCCACACCTATTAATTGATTTTATAAAATGGTTAAATAGCTTTCTATCTGAAAGCTAATAGAACAATGGTATTCCATTGGGCAGGACACTAATTTTTGAAATTCTTAACTCTTTTAGTGTAAGAAATGATTATAATTGATTGCTATTTATTGATCTTAGGAACATTTTCTGTCATTTATGTAACAGTTTTTAGTATTTATATGATTATTTGCTATTTAATGGTGTTTCTTTTGATTGTATTATCCTTTTATGGCTGATAGCCGAATAAAGGTTTGTTGATGATGATGATGATATATATATATATATATACATATATATATATATATTGCAAAAAAAACTATGGTTACAGTGATGTTATAGTTAGGTTCTGAATTTACTCGTTTAAAACCATAGAAATTCAGCAGTTACAGTTCGAGTTCATTTAAGTAACTATATCTCATGCTGTAAGGTAAGTATTGTAGGAGGCTAGCCTGGCTTGTAGTGGGTACCAGAGGTACTTACACCTTGTGCCAGGTCCAGTTATCCCTTATTAGTGTAGAAGAGGTGTTTCTAGCAGCTAAGGCTGATAGAAGGTAGCTATGGCAAAGCAGCTTAGGCTGAACTAGGAGACATGTAAAGCTCCTACTATACCACTGGTGTCATATGCACAATGTCATAAGAAAACACAATACACAGAAGTACTAAAAATAAAGGTACTTTATTTTTATGACAATATGCCAAAAGTATCTCAGTGAATACCCTCAGTATGAGGATAAGATATATACACAAGATATATGTACACAAACCAAAATTATGCAGCAAATAGCAAGAAAAGTAATGCAAGCAATGTAAAGTTACAGTAGATTGAAATAGGAGCACATAGGTATAGGGGCAACACAAACAATATACTCCAAAAGTGGAATGCGAACCACGAATGGACCCCAAACCTATGTGAGCTTGTAGAGGGTCGCTGGGACTGTAAGAAAACAGTGAGGGTTAGAAACATCGCCCACCCCAAGACCCTGAAAGGTAGGTGTAAAGTGCACCTACTACCCCCAGAGAGCACAGAAGTCGTGACAGGGGGATTCTGCAGGAAGAACAAACACCAGCAATGCAACAACAGTAGATTTCCGGACCTGAGTACCTGTAAGACAAGGGGACCAAGTCCAATAGTTGCGACAGTGTTGAGAGTGGGCAGGAGCCCAGGAAAAGCCAGCTGAGGGTGCAAGGAAGCTGCCACCTGTTGGAAGAACCTTGGAGTTCTGCAAGAAAGAAGAGAGCTAGGAACTTCTCCTTTGGAGGATGGATGTCCCACATCGCGGTGAAGCTTGCAGAGGTGTTCCCACGCAGAAAGACCACAAACAAGCCTTGCTAGTTGCAAGGGTTGCAGTGGAGGTTTTTGGGTGCTGCTGTTGCCCAGGAGGGACCAGGATGTCGCCACATGGATGAGGAGACAGAAGGGGCACCCAGCAAGTCAGGAAGTCCTCACACAAGCAGGCAGCACCCGCAGAAGTTCCTGAACTGGCACTTGGAAGAAGAGTGAACTGGAGTCCACGCGAAGTCACAAAAGGGAGTCCCACGACGCCGGAGGACAACTCAGAAGGTTGTGCACTGCAGGTTAGAGTGTCGGGACCCAGACTTGGCTGTGCATGAAGGAAATCCTGGAAGAGTGCACAGGAGCCGGAGCAGCTGCAAATCATGCGGTACCCAGCAATGTAGTCTAGCGTGGGGAGGCAAGGACTTACCTCCACCAAACTTGGACTGTAGAGTCACTGGACTGTGGGAGTCACTTGGACAGAGGTGCTGAGTTCCAGGGACCACGCTCATCGTGCTGAGAGGGGACCCAGAGGACCAAAGATGCAGTCTTTTGGTGCCTGCGGTTGCAGGGGGAAGATTCCGCCGACCCACAGGAGATTTCTTCAGAGCTCCTGGTGCAGAGAGGAGGCAGGCTACCCCCAGAGCATGCACCACCTGGAAACAGTCGAGAAAGCCGGCAGGATGAAGTGATACATGGTTGCTAGTAGTCGTCTTGCTACTTTGTTGCGGTTTTGCAGGTGTCCTGAGCAGTCAGTGGTCGATCCTTTGGCAGAAGGTAAAGAGGGAGATGCAGAGGGACTCTGATGAGCTCTTGCATTCGTTATCTGAAGAATTCCCCAAAGCAGAGACCCTAAATAGCCAGAAAAGGAGGTTTGGCTACCAAGGAAGGAGGATTGGCTACCAAGAGAGGTAAGAGCCTATCTGAAGGAGCCTCTGACGTCACCTGCTGGCACTGGCCACTCAGAGCAGTCCAGTGTGCCACAAACACCTCTGTTTCCAAGATGGCAGAGGTCTGGGACACACTGGAGGAGCTCTGGGCACCTCCCCTGGGAGGTGCAGGTCAGGGGAGTGGTCACTCCCCTTTTCTTTGTCCAATTTCATGCCAGAGCAGGGCTGAGGGATCCCTGAACCGGTGTAGGCTGGCTTATGCAGAGATGGGCACCATCTGTGCCCATCAAAGCATTTCCAGAGGCTGGGGGAGGCTACTCCTCCCCAGCTCTTCACACTTATTTCCAAAGGGAGAGGGTGTAACACCCTCTCTCAGAGGAAATCCTTTGTTCTGCCTTCCTGGGCCAGGGCTGCCTGGACCCCAGGAGGGCAGAAACCTGTCTGAGGGGTTGGCAGCAGCAGCTGCAGTGGAGACCCCAGAAAGGCAGTTTGGCAGTACCCGGCTTCTGTGCTAGAGCCCCGCGGGATCATGGAATTGTCACCCCAATGCCAGAATGGCATTGGGGTGACAATCCCATGTTCTTAGACACGTTACATGGCCATGTTCAGAGTTACCATTATGACGCTGTACATAGGTAGTGACCTATGTACAGTGCACACGTGTAATGGTGTCCCCGCACTCACAAAGTCCGGGGAATTTGCCCTGAACGATGTGGGGGCACCTTGGCTAGTGCCAGGGTGCCCACACACTAAGTAACTTTGCACCTAACCTTCACCAGGTGAAGGTTAGAAATATAGGTGACTTATAAGTTACTTAAGTTCAGTGGTAAATGGCTGTGAAATAACTTGGACATTATTTCACTCAGGCTGCACTGTACCATATACAAGGGAATTATATGGGTGTACCAGTATGACAGTGTGAATTGGTACATTTAGTCACTAGCCTGTTAGTGACAAATTTGGAATGTAGAGAGAGCATAACCACTGAGGTTCTGGTTAGCAGAGCCTCAGTGAGACAGTTAGGCATCACACAGGGAACGCATACAGGGCACATACTTATGAGCACTGGGGCCCTGCCTGGCAGGGTCCCAGTGACACATAGACAAAAAAAACATATATACAGTGAAATATGGGGGTAACATGCCAGTCAGGATGGTACTTTCCTACAACTATAACTCATGCTCTTGCCATGCACAGTTTTCTTATCAATAATTTTATTGCAAATGCTACAGTGATAATATCAAAGATATTTACTTTAGGGCGCAATTTATAGTTACTTATAACAATTCAAATTATAACTGCTGAATTTATATGGTTTTGTATGAATACATTCAGTTCCTAACTATAACGTTCCTGTAACCTTTGGATTTTTCACTGAATTTCTATGTTTTTTTCAGCATAAAGCAATTTTAATTACAATACGGTATTCCCACCCCTGCCACACACAGCCTTTGGTGATGTGCAGCGGGGGCTGGTTGCAAGGCCTGGCCATCAGCCAGGCTTTGCAGCCAAGCTCTTATAACTGCCCGACCTTTCACCACGCAAGTCCTTTGACTGTGGGTAGTGCAGGTTGGCCACAGGGCCTTTCTCTGTCAATGGATCTGTGAGTGGGTGCATGAGTGTTTGAGTGGGTCTGAAAGTGGATGTGTGAGTCTGAGTGGGTGTGAGTGGCTGCATGAGTGTGTGAGTGGGTGTGTGAGTGGTTGCATGAGTCTCTGAGTGCATGTATGAGTGAATGAATTAGTGTATGAATGAGTCTGTTGTTTCCCTTTCAAATTTTTTCCATATTTGCGTATAATTGACAAAATCCATTAATTTTCATGAATATTGTGAATGGTGATGCAAAACTATTTTAAACCCATAATGTGGCCCTAACCCCCCTACTTCACTCCCCTGGGGACAGGGTACCTTCACCTTGACCCCTTCTGCTTCTTTCAATTTTGATTTTCTCCCCTGGGGACCGTGTCCCATGAAATAAAACGATGTCTGCAACTTTCTAGTCAGGTTGCATTCAGGCAATTGCAATGCTTCTTTTCACATGTGTATTGATGAAAAATGTGTGAATTCAGCAAATTATTCTCAAAATATTCCCAAAGTCATTGCGGCCAGAGATACACAAATGTATTTTCCCCTTTAATATCTCAAAAACGACTAAACAGATTTACACCAATAGGCAACCGTGTGATCTGTGTACAAAAGCTAGCTTTCTGCCAAATTTGGTGTAATTCCTTCCAGTGGTTCAGGCTGTAGACGTGTCTAAAGGTCCTATGGGAATTAATATTTGAAACACAGCTTTATTACCCCCTCTTTTTTCTTTGCCTCCTCTTGGTGGATCACCCTGAAACGTTCTGTGTGCAACAAGAATACCCGCAATGCTTGTCTTGGAAACGTTTGTGAAGATTTGCCAAATGTTGCCAAAGATATAGGCAAGTCAAAAAAAAAATATATATATATATATATATATATATATATATATATATATATATATATATATGTGTGTGTGTGTGTGTGTGTGTCTGTGTATATAAAAAAAAAACTGCAATTCACCAGTTATAATTATCTCAAGTGACTATAACTTGTGCCCTAAGATAACTTTCAATTGCACCATGACCATGCACATTGTTCTCAGCAATGATGTAATTTCGGAAGCTGCAGTCATGTTATCAATGATGTCATAGACCATATCATATCATATGGGATATAGCCAACCCCTTGCAGGCAGCAACTTGATTGCCGCTCATGACCTTGCACTGCATAGGGCTGGCTGCAGTTTTGAAACTAGAGTCATTGCTGACTAACAATCCCTGTAAAGGGATCAGAGGCACCTTGGATACAGAAACAAGCCTATTTTGTTATTCACAGTGACACACACTACATTAAGAAGAATAGACACTTTAAATAAAAGCTGTTATTATGACAAGAATAACCTATTTCTTAGAACATCTAAAACAATTACACAAGATAACATAATAATACCAAGAAGGCAAGTTGTGAATGATGAAAATAAAATGAAAATTTCCAACATGTTTAAAATGTTGTCGCAAACCTATCACCCTAAAAAAACTTCTAAATGATACACTGAAAGAGCATGGAAATTAGACCAATTTGCAGTCTAGAGTTTCTTAAGGAGAAGCGACACATTGCATACCTTGTTGATGGATAAAGATGATGTTATCAGTGGAGGTGTGAAAGTAGAGGTTCCCTGCAAAGGGCGCACATGCTATGCAGCAGCAACCTTCCTCTGGACTTGGCACTATTAGACCTGGGCAAGACTTTGCATCTTCAAAGTGCCCCAGCGGTAGGTGAGACAGATTTCTGACAGAATCTCAGGCGATAATCTGAGTGAAAGACCTCTCCTCTAAATGATCAAATGGTGGTCCTTATATATAAAATATTTCATTTACTCAGATTGGAATTTCTGACAGAGGACATCAACTCTTTCTATATTATTTTGACTATATGTCAAGACGTTGCTCTTATTTGATCTAGACATGGTGACTTGTCAGCATTGAGCGAGGTATCTCACCTTTGAAGCTCACTGGCAGTAGGTGAAGCCGTCTTCTGGCAGAATCTCAGGCAATAATGTGGATGAAGGACGTCGTCTCTAAATGATCGAATCTTATCAGAGATATCAAATTTCGGACATAAGAGGACATCAAATCAGGCTACATTATTTTGACTACATATCTAGACTTTGTTTTTATTTGATTTAGACATGGCGACTTGTACACACTTGACCCAGGCTTTTATCACATCAGGTGTCATCGCAATGTCATCAGTTGGATAACTGAACACTTTCAAAGTTCTTAGAAAGATTAAGGTCAGATGATATCTGTCTCAAGTGCCAGAAATGACAATGATTCTGCATTAATGGAGAAAAATGGTGACCTACATGATGTAATAAGGCGATCTCCATGACCTAAAATAGTGAGATGGCCTATCTAGAATAAAGTCAGATGAGTCAGACCTTAGGAGATTTATGTCACATTGGAGCGGAGTAGAGGCGAGTACTGCATTGTGGAGTTGCATGTAGTGGAATAGCATAGAGGGGAACAGCACAGAGTGGAGTGGTGTACCATGGAGTGTCATATAGAGGAGTCTCCTAGACTGAAGTGGCATACAGTGGTTTGGGGTAGCGTCAAATAGCATGCAGTGGAGTGGGGTACAGTGGACTAGCATACAGTGGAATGTCATACAGTAGAAGTGTATACAGTGGAATGGAGTATAGAGGAGTGGAATACAGTGGAATAGTGTGGAATAGAGCGGAATAGCATAGAGTTGAGCAGTGGGCAATGGAGTGGCGTAAAGTGGAGTGGCATCGAGTGGAGTGGCGTACTGATGTACATCAAATTTGTCAGGAATGTAGAAGTTGTGTTCAGAATAACACAAGACACTGACTTGCAATGCCTTGTGTTTCCACATGTTTACTAAGAAAAGCAGGGCCAAGTATGGTATTCTTGTGTTGCTTTGTAAATGTGACTTAAGCATTGCACTGCCCATTTGAGACCATGCATGATGCAGGGGTAACACAGTACAGTAATACATCAGGGCCTTAATTTTATATTGTACAACACGTTATCGTGGTAACTTTTCAGTATACTGCGGTACATGCAGATGAAAAAGCAGCATATATTTGGCTGAGTGTCTTTACAATATTAAAAACAGGCCATATTTATTTTCATACACTTTACTTGTCTTCTAGGTTGAGGCCTTAATTATAGGTGAGTAGTAGGTTTTAATATTATTTCTTATCTATTATCACTTTAATAAAGTGTTAATAGGTCTGGAAACTAATTTCAGTTTTTCTGTATATTTTTAAAAAAGTCTATGGAGTACTGTGCTAGTAACTAGGAAGTACCTTTTCTTTAAATTGTTTTTAAGTTGCATGATAATTTCTTAGTATTTCTGCAGTACTCCATAAACTTTTTAAAGAATAGTAAAACATTGTTTGAAACTTTTTTTAAATGCTGCGGTTCCTGCTTGATAGTACCACAGTACTCAGTGAAATTTGTTTGAGAAGACATAGAAACTAAATGTACTTTTTCCCTACATATTAACACTTTCATTAAGTGGTAATAAGCAGGGTACCATTATGAAACCTAATACTTATCCATATCTAATTCCCTGACCCATAACACAGGGAAAGTGCTCTTAAAACAACAAGATTGCTATAACTTTTGTAAAAGCAGTCATTAGCCAATCACTTAGGGCCTCATTCTGACGCCCGACAAAGTACCGCCGTCAGAATACCGCTGCGCGGTCAAAAGACTGCCGCGGTAATTCTGAGTTTCCCGCTGGGCTGGCGGGCGACCACCAGAAGGCCGCCCGCCAGCCCAGCGGGAAACCGCCTTCCACGAGGATGCCGGCTCCGAATGGAGCCGGCGGAGTGGAAAGGGTGCGACGGGTGCAGTTGCACCCGTCGCGATTTTCAGTGTCTGCTATGCAGACACTGAAAATCTTGGTGGGGCCCTGTTAGGGGGCCCCTGCAGTGCCCATGCCATGCCCGTTGGCATGGGCACTGCAGGGGCCCCCAGGGGCCCCACGACACCCGTTACCGCCAACCAGGTTCTGGCGGAACCAGGCTGGCGGTAAGGGGGTCGGAATCCCCATGGCGGCGCTGCCTGCAGCGCCGCCATGGAGGATTCCTCAGGCCAGGGGAAAACCGGCGGGAAACCGCCGGTTTCCCTTTTCTGACCGCGGCTTTACCACCGCGGTCAGAATAGGCCTGGATGCACCACCAGCCTGTTGGCGGTGCATCCGCAGTCCCCGGCCCTGGCGGTCCATGACCGCCAGGGTCGTAATGACCCCCTTAACGTCTTGTCATAGCAAGGTACAGCGATACTTTGTGAAATACCGCAAAATTACTGTGACAACAGATATTACTAATTCAAAATACCTTATAAGTTAAAACATACTTCCCCAACTTACCTAAACCATCCAAAATGATCATGTGCACGCCATAATGTATAAACCTGCTGAACTTCATTAAAATCCGTTCAGCCATTTGGACACTACTCATGACTACAATGTTTATGGAAAATGCATTGGTGCCAAAACATGTTCTTGGAAGCCCCTTTTTTCCTTGCACCACCTTGACAAATCTCCCCAAAACGTTGTATTCTCTGCCAAAGGAGAAAAAGGAATAGATCTGCAAAGCTTAATCGAGATAAATTAAAGGGGTGCAAAGTTATTAGTGGCCAAATATCTGAGGAATTCCTATCTCTGGGAATTCAAACTATAACTACAGAGTGGCAACCATTTAGCGTCACACATGGGTCCTGATTACGACCTTGGTGGATGGAATACTCCGTCAAAAACGAGACTGATATCCGGCCTGCTGTTTTACAAGTTCTATAGGAAATAATGGAACTTGTAATATGGCAAACGGGATATCGGTCACATTTGTGGCAGAGTATCCCGTTCTCCAAGGTCGTAATCAGACCCATGGTCTTGAATGGGCTACGCAATTCTTAAGTCACATTTACAAAACAGTGCAAGGCCACCATGCTTGGCCTTGTTTTACTTGGTAAATCGGGAGAAATGCAAGACAGTTCAAATTGCTATCTTGTGTTAACCTGCACACTATATTGTACATTACTGACAAATTTAATGTACATCTGTACGCCACACCACTGAACTCCACTTCAGTCTATGCAACTCCACTTTACCCCACCAGTCTATGACATCCCACAGTGCACTACTCTTAGTGTGCTACTCCACACTGCGCTATTCCACTCTCTGCAAATCCCACTCTACGCCCTTTCACTGTATGCTACTCCAGTGTATATTACTTCACGTAATGCCAATCCACTGTATGGCACTTCACTCTATGCCACTCCACTCTATGAGATTGCCCTGTGCATCAGTCCACTGTATGCTTCCTCAATTTATGCAATTCTGCTGCAACCCACTCCACTTTACACCACTCCATTCTACACTATTCCACTGTACACCACTTCACTGTACGCCACTCCACTCTACTCTGTTCCACTCTATGCCACTCCACTGTAAACCACTCCATTATATGCTTTTCTACTCAACTCCACTCCTGTGTACCCCATTTCACTCTACACCTATCCACTGTACGTTGTTCCATTGTATGCCACTCAACTATACGCAATTCTAAAGTACACCACTTCACTCAAGGACACTCCACTATATATCTCTCCACTCTACATCAATGCACTGTATGCCAATCCACTCCACGCTATTCCACTGTATGCAGCTCCACTCTACTCTTCTTCACTCTATGCTATTCTACTCACTGCCACTCCACTCAACACCACTCCATTCTACGCTATTCCAGTGTTTGCCACCCCACTGTACACTACTCCACTCTATGGCACTCCACTGTATGCTATTCTACACTACCCTACTCTACTGTATGCACTCTAGTCTAGGCCACTTCACTTTATACCACTGCACCACTACTTCACTGTACACAATTCCACTCTCTGCTATTCAACTCCATGCCATTCCACTGTACACCACACCACTCTACTCCATTCCACCTTATGCCATTACACTCTACGCCACTCCACTTATGCCATTCAACTGTATGCCACTCCAGTGTACGCTAATTCAGTTTACATCATCCGACTGTATGCCACTCTACGTTATGCAACTCTACTGTATGCTGTTCCACCCTACACCTCTCCACTGTTTACCACTCCAAGGTATGCCATTCTACTCCACTATATGCCACTCCAGTCTATGCTATTCCACTCTAACCCACTGTACGCTATGTCACCCCAGTCTACCCCACCACTCTGTATACCACTAAACTCAACAAAAACGTTTCTCTTCACCATTCCACTGTATGCCTCTCTACTGTGCAAAACTCTACTCTGTAATATTCCTGTATGCCTCTCCACCCTACATCAATCCACTCTATGCTATTCCACTATATGCCATGTTACTGAACCCTCTCCACTCCACGCCATTCTACTCTATGCTATTCCACTGTACACCACTCTGTTGTATGTCATTCAACTATATGCCACTCTACCGTACACTACTCCACTCTAATCAAAATTATTCCACTGTGTGCAACTCCACTCTATTCCATTCTATGGGGGTCATTTTGACCTTGCCAACCCATCAGAGGTCCACTCATACCGTCATGGTGGTCGGAACCGCCAGGTCGAAGATGATCATCTTTGACCCGGCTGTCCACAGAAGACCGCCAGCGGTATTAGGACCTGGCTTTCCACCATGGTTTCCACGGCAGTAGCACTGCCATGAAGAACATGGTAGAAAGGCTACCGGTGACAGGGAATTTCTTCCCTGTCACCGGTGAACAGCACCCCCAGCAAGCGTTAGATCCCACCCTCCCTGCACCCCTTCTTCAGCCACAGTGTCCTTGCCCCCTACCCCCATTCAGCCACAGCGCCCCTCTCCCACCCCCCTTCAGCCACAGTGCCCGACATCCCCCTTCAGCCACAGCACCCCCCTCTTAACTAGACGATACGCCACTCCACTCTACAGTATCCCACTATATGTCACTCCACTCTATGCTACTCCTCTCTACACTATTCAACTATAACAACTATATGCAACTCCACTATATAGTACTCCAATCTATGCCACTCAAGTGTACTACTATGTCAGTCCACTATATGCTATTCCATTGTACACCACTCTGTTCTACATCACTTCACTCTTCCCTATTCCACTCTACACCCTCCACTGTACACCATTCACATGTAGTAAACATAAAAAATAAACAGGGGGAAAGGTATAGGGATGGGCACTCCCAGACAGTCACCAAATTATTTAGAAAACAACAATAGTGGACACAGTGCTACTGGAAGGAGGGTCCTCCCAACTCCTCCAACGTTTCTCAAAATAAATACTAAATATAATTGCAAGAAACCAAGGCACTCAGGAAATCATATAACTCCAAGTCCATGTCTTTAGGTATATCTGGAGTTGGTTTTGTAAATTACGTAGTCCAAAATCAGTACTTTACGTTTATGTTGTGTTTATTCTTGTGATGTTTTTCACATATGGTCAGCACAACAACAGGCTGGTCAGCACAACAAACAGCCAACGCGTGCTTCGTCTTATGAGAGAATAGTCTCATTGACTTCCTCAGGGCTGTGAAAGGCATAATCTATGACCAATTTACAAGCAAGTTTGTGATTAGCATTTGGCAAATTTAGTAGCCAAAATCCTTCAACAACACCACGTGACAATTATGACTTGAAGTGTTGGTGGTGCTTGGAGCCACATTAATACACTGTGATTAATAAACCGGAGTAGATAGCAAATGTAAGTCTCATCTTAATATTGTTGGGTTTGTCAAAGAAAAAAATACACACTTAAAGCCATACATGATGCACACGTGAAATGAAGAAAAGCAGAAAAAGTAGCAAATAGGTCAGACTAAAAAGAGAGAAACCCGCCGTACAAATAGTGCTGATTACTCTAGCCAAAAATGTGATCTCAATTGCTCCATATTCGTGACCTCAGAAAATGTAGAGAAGTAAAAAAGATGTATGATGAATCGTACCTATGGTAGTAGTGGTGCAGTTGTATTCGATGACCTTTGTGAAAGTATTTTAGTTTTATACTTTCGTAAAATTCATATAAAACCGATCTGAAACATAATAACTACTATAGTTAAAAAGGGGAGTGAAAAGTCAGCTTAACTGCTGTGATACAGTAAGAATTGACACCTACCAATGTAAGAGGATGCAGTGTTTGTAACAGGAGTTCTGTATTAAGCTCCCTGTTCCCTCGTGTAATGACGGTAAGTCGTATGGGCGTGTAAGAACTGCAAAACATCTAAAATGAAATGACAATAGTATACAGTCTGTATAATCCTGTAAGCAGGCTACCATATACTCCCCCATCGCTAGCCTGCAGATATGCGGTAATACGGTCCCTCTTACTGAAATGAAATAGACACGGGGTGCTGTGTAGGGAGTTTGAATCTCACTCCTCAATCGGCGTGTGAACAGGACGGCATGTTCGTTAGTCCGTCCTTTATTCACTGTCATAATGAAAAAAATGAAAAATCGAAATGGGACTACAGTTCTGAGGTCGCGGGCGCCATTTTAGGGGAACTTTAACGATCCCTAGTTTCATTCTAGCGGTCTACAATAAGTTGCCAATACAAAAGGGGGAACAAAAGTCACAATTAACAATTAAAAAATTTAAAAATGGGCGCCATATTAGAGGGACAGACAATACCTGCTATGAGAAAATTACAGTTGACCCCATACTAGGTCTATCCAATGATATCAACAAATTTGTGAGAAAATGCTTCGATAAGCACTTGCTCAACGAAGATGAGTACACGTATTTGCGTGTTTTCAGACCTAGACACCCATGCTTGTATACCCTACCAAAGATCCATAAAAATCCATGTCTCCCACCAGGAAGGCCATTTGTGTCAGGGATGGGTGGTCTAACAGAGAGACTCTCAGAATATGTGGATATCTTCCTGCAACCCCATGTGTTAAATCTTCCCTCATTCATAAAAGACACCAAGCACATCCTAAGCATCCTATCAGACATAATTGGGAACCAGGGATGACTCTAGTTACCCTTGATGTAACATCTCTTTACACTAGTATCAAACACACTTTAGGACTCATGGCTTTACGCCATTTCCTTAACAACAGATCAGCCAGTCTGTATGAGCACACCCTGATGCTACGTGACATGATTGAAATTATTTTGAACAATAATTTATTTTAATTTAAAACAGAATGGTACCGACAAAAACGGGGGGTCGCCATTGGATCCAGATTCTCACCAGCATACGCCAACCTCTTCATGGGGTACTTTGAACAAAAAGTGATCTCGAGCTCAGATGGCAACACATGGAACACTGTCATACTATTCTAGGGCAGATCTATTGACTATTGCATAATGATCTGGACAACAGATATACCAAAGTTCAATAGTTTCATTGAATGCCTAAATTCTAACGATCTTAACATTAAATTTACTTGGGAATATAGCAACAATAGCATTTCCTTTCTCGATGTAGAGCTTTATATCTACAACAACAAAATCGAAAGTAGACTGTACAGGAAGAGTACAGCTTGTAATTCTATTCTGTATGCAACAAGCTCACACCCTCAGATAGAATCTACCCCTATGGTGAAATGGTTCGTGCAAGACGAAACTGTAGTCTGGACACAGATCTTTTTAAATGCATTGATGACAAGGAGCACAGATTCAAACAACGTGGATATGCACCACACATTCTTAAAAGAGCTTGCAATAGAATTTTTAATACTTCTAGAAGTGATACTCTTAAACACAAATTTAGACCAACCAATACCAATATTCATTGTATAGTAAACTAATCACAGACCTCTAAATTGCTGCGTAAATGCATGATTAAACACTGGCAGGTGCTGCAAGCAGATGTCAATCTAAAAGGATTCATTTCAGACACTCCACTCTTCACATTTCTTCGGGGTTTGACCCTAAAGAACACACTTTGTCCTAGCTATCCTACTAAACAACAAAACAAAAATTGGCTTACTAGTCGCAACAAAGGAGTTTACAAATGTGGTCACTGCAGAATGTGCAAATGGGCCAGATCAGGAATTTCCACTTTTTGAAATCAGATTGGTGACCTTTTTCCCATCACATATCTAACATTACCTGTAATAGCAACTATGTCATATATATGATTATCTGCAAATGTGGAATGTACTACGTAGGTAGTATTATCAGATCCCTAAAAACAAGAATAAGTGAACATCATCGGGCGTTGAGACAAGATGATAGCCGCTATCCCATAGTAGCACACATGAACCAATGTCCTGCACAAAGCCAAACAAAAAGTTTTGCATTCTTTGGCTTTGAATACTTATCTAAAGATCCTCGAGGGGGAAATAGGGAACTATCTCTTAGGAAACGCGAATGCACCTGGATCCTTAAATCGAGATCAGTGGAGGAGGGTCTTAATACAAATTATGAAATGAAGTACTTTTTAAGTGACTAACTATATTTTACAAGAATGTCCATACGCATTTTCTTCTGTAATTTGCTTATGTGAAATACTGAATAGTTACACCATTCATGTTCTCAACACTGTTGAAAATGGAAGAGTGGGCTTTAAGTACTAAAAGTGTTAATATTGTCTTGCTCGTAAGACCATCAGATCCTGGGATAATAAATTATTCATTTACTATGTAAAAATGATATAGTATCTGGTATGTCTGTTACCTTTAACTATATGCTTTCATAAACACATATTTAACCCCAACACTGTTGAAAATGGAAGAGTGGGTTTTAAGGACTAAAAATGCCAATGTTGTCTATCCTGTAAAACCATTAGACCCTGGTGTAATAATCTACTCACTTACTTTGGAAAATGGTATATAATTTTATTATGCCTGATTACCTTAACTATATGTTTTCATAAACACATGTTTAACCTCGTTTCTTTAAACCCTTACATATCTTCTTACGGATTGTCATATTGCCAACCATACTTACAATGTCTTTATGTTTGTTTACTTTTAAAAAATAAATTCTGTTACTGTGGCCACCTTGATACACACGTGGAATGGATATCAGCCACTCCGACTAAATGTTCAGATACTATTCTATTGCCATCAACTTTAGCTCATTCATGTAGAGGTATCTATAGTTAATCATTATGTTAGCTGGGGCAAACTACTTACTATTCAATACCCACACACTCACAACAAGAACTGATAACTTCCTCTAACATGTAACATTATAATTGGGAGATGATTCTCCTTTTCCCATCCACGTTAACACATGGAGTATACCTCCTTTTCTCCCTCTAATATAGCGCCCATTTTTAATTTTTAATTGTGACTTTTGTTCCCCCTTTTGTATTGCCAACTTATTGTAGACCGCTAGAATGAAACTAGTGATCGTTAAAGTTCCCCTAAAATGGCGCCTGTGACATCAGAACTGTAGTCCCACTTCTATTTTTCATTTTTTTCATTATGACAGTGAATAATGGACGGACTAACGAACATGCGTCCTGCTTACACGCCGATTGAGGAGTGAGATTCAAACTCCCTACATGGCACCCCGTGTCTATTTCATTTCAGTAAGAGGGACCCTCTTACCACATATCTGCAAGCTAGCGATGGGGGAGTATATGGTAGCATGCATACAGGATTATACAGACTGTATACTATTGTCATTTCATTTTAGATGTTTTGCAGGGCTTACACGCCCATACGCCTTACCGTGATTACACAAGGGAACAGGGAGCTTAATACTGAACTCCCGTTATGAACACTGCATCCTCTTATATTGGTAGGTGTCAATTCTTACTGTATCACAGCAGTTAAGCCGACTTTTCACTCCCCTTTTTAACTACAGTATAGTAGTTGTTATGTTTCAGATCGGTTTTATATGAATTTTAAGAAAGTATAAAACTAAAATACTTTCACAACGGTATTCAAATACCCCTGCACCACTACTATCATAGGTACGATTCATCATACATCTTTTTTACTTCTCTACATTTTCTGAGGTCACGAATATGGAGCAATTGAGATCACATTTTTGGCTAGAGTAATCAGCACTATTTGTACGGCGGGTTTCTCTCTATATAATCTGACCTATTTGCTGCTACTTCTGCTTTTCTTCATTTCATGTGTGCATCATGTATGGCTATAAGTGTGCATTTTTATCTTTGACAAACCCAACAATATTAAGACGAGACTTACATTTGCTATCTACTCCGGTTTATTAATCACAGTGTATTAATGTGACTCCGAGCACGACCGACACTTCAAGTCAAAATTGTCACGTGGTGTTGGTGAAGGATTTTGGCTACTAAATTTGCCAAATGTTAATCACCAGAACTATACGTAAAACTTGCTTGTAAATTGGTCATAAATTATGTCTTTCACAGCCCTGAGGAAGTCAATGAGACTATTCTCTCATAAGACAAAACACGTGTTGGCTGTTTGTTGTGCTGACCAGGCTGTTGTTGTGCTGACCATATGTGAAAAACACCACAAGAATAAACACAACATAAACGTAAAGTACTGATTTTGGACTACGTAATTTACAAAACCAACTCCAGATATACCTAACGACACGGACTTGGAGTTATATCATTTCACGAGTGCCTTGGTTTCTTGCAATTATATTCACCACTCACATGTATGTTTCTCCACCATATGCTATTCCAGTGTATAACACTTCACTCTACGCCACTCCACTCTGCACAACTACACCCATGGCCAAAACACTCTATGCCACAGCAATCTATGCTATGAAACTGTACACCACAATACTCTACGATACAATGCTCTACGACACGCCACTGTACAACACTGCACACTATGCCACTCCAGTCTATGCTGCACAAGTCTACTCTGCTCTACAAACTCTACTCCACTATACAGGACACTATGCCCTTCCACTCAACCAAATTCTACTCCACTTCAAACTACTCCCCTGTACAACACTGTACTCCAGTTTATTTCACAACACTATACATCACTGTTTATCTCTCTACCATTCGGTACAGCACTCTATGAGACTCTACACAACTTCCTCCTTGCCACTACACCAGCATTTATTCCACTCTATTCTATAACATACTCCTCCACTCTACTCGACTCTACTCCACGTCACTCCACTCCACTCAATGGCACTGTATGCCACTTCACTGTACCACATTTTACAACACTCTACTTCACTCAGCTCTATGTAACTGTACTCCTCACCATGCCACCCCACTGTTTTCCACTCTACAACAGTTTCCTTCCTTCCGTCACACAGCAAAATATACCTCTGTACGATATAGCATTCCACTGTGTAGCACTTTACTCCACTAGATCCAATGCCATTCTACTCTACTCCACTTCACTGTTTTCCACCCTGCAACATCAGACTCTTTGACACAAGACTGTAAGGCAGTATCCTTCACTAGACTTTAAGACACTGCACTTAACAATATTCAACTAAATGACACTCAACACTACGATTTGGAACACATTTTTATTTAAAAATAAAAAACCATTGAAATTCAATGGAAAAGCAAAACGTTAGGGATAAGTTAAAGAGAGGAAAAATGTATTATTCTTTGTATAAAACCCCAACTTAAACTAGACAATCATTAGAAATTCTAAAGGTATAACTTGAATTTATAATTTACACACCACCTTCAAATTACTATGTCGTGCATGTCCATACCCAGTGTTGTCACTTCACTTATCATTCTACATTAACTCTAACTTGCACTAACGTGCACCTTCTCCATCCAGTGGTTATACCCTTCCATATTACATCAACTACACCATTTGAAATCTTAGCACTCACAACAATACCTATGACATCTCATCAAATACAGTGCATGGTAGAGTGGCAAATTATAGTTAATGTAGTGTGGGGAATGAGGTCACAACAATGGGTACATAGGTGTGTGACTTAAAGTAATTTGGCACATTCCAGGTTGGCTTTGATGACATTTTACCAGTCCAATGCTCTAGTTCTGTGCCTGGAGCGGTAAAATGCTTTTGTTATTTTACAGCTGTTTGTGTTTGGCACTAGCAAAACCTATGTTTAAAGGCTTTGCTGTAAAATTGGCAAAAGGCTTTGTCCCTTTCCAGCTCGGCGCTGATAGCACTATGCTAATCCTATGCTAATCCTGTGCTTGAAAACCTTGTCAGAAAACAGACATTTGAGGTGAGCAGATTCAGAGTGTCGCTGGTGTATGTTGCTTGTATAGGAGCTGCTCTCCACTTAAACTGGAGAGCTACCCACAGTTTCATGCTTCCTCATTTGCTTAATTTATGCTTCACTCTAAGCCTAAAATGGTACTGTATGTATACATAGAAACGTCTATCCCAAGCGAGTAACAGATTTGCCCAGTTTTGACAAAATGGAGGCAAAATAGTGTTTATTTCAGCTTAATTTCCCTGAAGAATGTCCACAGTATGTCAAGAATTATCCCTGTTATGCTAAGAGTAGCATTTTATAAAACCCGGTGGGGACCATTAAGCCATCACTGCCCAAAATATACTTAAAATACCTACCACTAGGCTACAGTAGTCATATTGGGGCTAGTATCTACTATTGTAACACCAATATGCCAGCTAATTACTGTCATTATGTCAGGGAGATAATTACACCAGTAATAGGCATCGTCATGCCATTTTTGTCCAGAGTTTGTATCAAATCACATCATTAGGGGAGGGTCACCACGATTAAAGATGAAAGACTTAGGCCCATATTTATGAAACATGATGCACAACTGTGCTGGCGCATTTGTGCCTCATTTTTCTTAACGCAAGCTAACGCCATTCCCTATGCCATCTGTGAACCATATTTTAAAAAAGACGCATGGTGGCACTAAAGAATGGTTAGCGTCTCAAAAAAAGATGCTAGTGGGTGATGGAAGGCCTTAGGGGAAATGGCGCTAATGGGTCAAAAATTACAGTAGGCTGATTAGCTGCAAAATATCTGCCAGTAGTCAGCCTAGCGTCATTTTTTCACGCACAAGCAGCAAAAAAAGTATAGACAGGAGTCATTACCGCAACCCCAATGTCCACCGCAGGGGACCAGAGTCCCCAGGACAAGCCCAACATTCCCAGTGCCAGCTAGGGGCCCCATGTAACAGGCCCCCAGTGACACACCACACACATACACTGACCTGTGATCATCTACCCCCTCCAGTAGCATCCCTGTGGTGTGGGTGGTGGTGATGCTGGAGGTTCGGGTGGGCATCTATTAGCCCATTCTATGGTGTTTCCCCATGGAAATGGGCCTACCAGCATTTTATCTGCTGGTCTGACCAGGCATTAAATAATTACGCTAATCTGGTTTAGCACCATTATTTAGGTCTGCCTCCTAGGTGTGCGTCGTTTCAGCATTGGGAGGTAAATATGACACTGAAGGGCTAGCATCATTTTTAGGAAGGGAAAGCCTACTTTGCATCTAATTGTCGCAATGATATGCAAGGTGGGTTGGCATTTCCTAAAAATTTACCTAACTCCAATATTTTGACGCTAGATGGGTGAAGCATCAAAATATTATTATGGAGTTACGTTAGCACCTCTTTAGCGTCAAAATAAATGATGCTAAGGTG
Organism: Pleurodeles waltl; assembly: GCF_031143425.1. NCBI lineage: Eukaryota > Metazoa > Chordata > Amphibia > Caudata > Salamandridae > Pleurodeles > Pleurodeles waltl. The sequence continues at coordinate 832,766 of NW_027150407.1, read as the reverse complement.
ATGCTAACTTTCCAAAAACATGGGCGTTGATGCCTTGGGTGCCTACAATATGGGTACACGAATTAGCATCATTATGCCAAGGTAACAGCATCAATGTTGTGTACTAACATGTGTTAGAAGCCATAATATAATTTCCACAATTATTTTTGGGTCCAAATTATACCAAAGGTGGGTAACATCATTCCATAGAAGCTCACAAGTATTACCATCATTATTCCATAGTCAACAATGGCAAAGACTTACCTTGGTTGGTCAAAATATGTCAAGAATGAATATCAATCTGTAACAGCATCTTCAATTGAAGCAGTTTTAGTATATTCTGGTGAAAACAAAGGGGCCATCCTTTTTTTAATTATCATGCATAATGGGTATGAGACAATAAGGGTGCACTTATTGTTAGAGAAATTCAGACTCGGATAGTGATTTGCTGTTCAATTTTAAGTGCTCACAGATCTTAGAAAGAAAGAGCTGGATATTGCATGATGTGTTGGATGCAGAGAATCAGTGCAAGACAATATGAATGAGTGCAAGGACTAATGGAAGAATTTGCTAACAAGTGTGAGAAAGGAGCTGGGTGGATGATTGGGTCACAGAGTGCTAGAGGATGTAGAAAAGAGCTGTGTCCAAAAATAACTGAAAGTGGGTTGATTACATAAGTTAGGAGCAGGAAGTTGCTAACAGTAATAGGTCTGTATATATATGACATCAAAACTGGTAGGAAAATTGATCTGGGTACAGGGGATGTAACCAAGGAAGAAAACCTTCACATGGGACAGAAATTGGATGGAAAATGTGAGGTATTGTAGTGGAGTGAAAGAAATGAAAAAAAAGGATCTTTGCCCAGGGGATAAAAGCATTTAAAGACAATGAGGTGATGTTGTGGGATGGAGCAGATGCTAGAAGCATGGTAAGAGATGGAAGTTAATTTGTGCTAGTAAGTAGGGGAATTGCCCTGGCAATGAAATGAGAGGCAAGATACAGGTGGTTGGTTCCTCATATATAAATACAAAAAGACTACCTCTTACTGAAACTGCTATTATCACCTACACACTGGCAGCGGTTACCCACTGAGATATCCTGGCATATTTTTCACATCTTTTTGTAAAGATATTCAACTGGCCTGAGTACCATTGAAATGCTATCACTCAGATCATACTATTTTATTATTATTTTTTTTTGCAGAGAGATGTACAATGTATCAAGTGTTCAGAACTAGAAGAGACATTCTGCATAGTTAATAATACTGAATATTGTTTTTCAGCACTTATATGATCCTACAAATCATTTTCTGTGCCCCGGCTAAGTGTAACCTCCTATGGTTAGGGGTTCTTTGCACATCCCTTATCACAGTGTAAAGGAGCACTAAGAGAACTATAAAGGCAGAAATAAAAAGCTGAAAATTAATTTCTAAAACTAGATTTGTCAGGTGTTCAGCAGGGTAGTCCTTCTTCTTTCAGTTTCTTCTTGCATTAGGGATCTGAATTGTGGGACAGCTCTGCATTATTTATCCTCGCTCCTGGGCGTGGAAAGAAGAGAGTGCTCCTGTCCAACGGGGTACAGGCCAACACCCTCTAGGGTGACCACTTCCTGTGAATACTTTGAGTGGCTTATCATGGTCTTATAGATATGGAGTAAGGAAACACAGCGCATGTCACTGCATTGCCTAAATCTGAGTTAAAGAAGCATTCCATGAACATTGTGGTAGGTGTTTCCAAGCAACACCCATTGATTTTGACGCATCCCCGATTTACAAGGATTTGTAAACCTGGGAATGTATCAAAAGCCTACGCCTCCCCAGGGGATGAATGAGGAGAAATAACTTTATGTATAGGGCCTAAATGAAGGGCAGGCCTTTCACCTGTATCTCATGGCATATCGAAAAAATGTGTGCAGGGAACTAGGGGACTTATTTCCAATATTGTGGTGCAGGGCAGCACCGCCAGGGTTCTTGCTGTACTGCCCTGCATCAAAAGAAAAGGGTAGAAATGCCTCCTATCCATGAGATACAGTGCATTCCTGTCATCTTCCACTGTGCTGGTGCACAGTTGGCTGCCATGCACCAATGCAGGGCCCCTTGCACCATGGTGCAAGGGTGTCTGCTTGTAGGAATGATCACAAAAACTATCAATGGAGGCATTCTCTTCCTTCTATGTGTGCTGCAGAATGCATCACACATAGAAAGTTGAAAAACAAATAGAAATAAAGCTATTTCTCCTCGTTACTCCTCCCCTGGAGAGGCATAAGCTTTTGATGCATTCCCAGGGTTACAAGTCCTTGTAAATCCTGGAATGTGTCAAACTACATGGGTGTTTAGCTTGAAACACCCACCACAATACCCATGGAATGCTTCTTTAATTCAGAGCAAGCCAACACAGCGACGTGCGCTGTTTCCTTACTCCATATCTATAAGACCATGATAAGCCATTGAAAGTGGCTTTGCCTGGCCTGGTAGATATAAGTCTGCAGCCTGTGCCACTGGTGCATCACGAAACATGAGGCACGTGCGGTGTCAGCAGTTTGTAAACATGCCCTACGTTTCCAGGCCTTGCTTAAGGCCTCATTCTGCAGACAGAGTCCATTGAACCTACAATTTAAAAGGCAAGATTTGTGTCCACAGCGTGCTACCTTTCTACAGAGCTGTGTACAATAGTTTTGGTGCCCAGAGCCCTCTGTTTATGGTCAAAGCCTGTATGCATTTGTGTTGGCAACAAACATTCCTGGACAGTGGATAAAATGGAATAAACAAGGGACACAATAGATGCAAAAGTAACCAATACTGCAAAATTTCTTTTATATCCATCATTGTCTTTTGAATATAGCGTTTGAGGTTGGGATGGGACGGAAGAAAAAAGCCCAGGGCAAAAGGGGCCATAACATGCACACAAGAACAAAATAAGGGAACAAGAAAAAGAGGAAATTACATTATTAAGGGCATCAGTGATTATTTGCTTTTCATTCGAGATAGAACTAGTTGTGTCCTTTAAGCCATTTGTGATTCCATGTGGGAGGTCATGATCAGTACATAAAGGGGGCATGAGTTATGGTAAGTGCAGCTTACTGTAAATTATAAAATTCAGTAATTTCAAGTTTCTTTTTTACTGCATCCATAATGTCAATGAGTTTCATGAGAATTTCCATATTTCTATGGTTTTTAATTTAATATGGGACAAAGGGGGTTATTCCAACTTTGGAGGAGGTGTTAATTCGTCCCAAAAGTGACTGTAAAGTGACGGATATACCACCAGCCGTATTACGAGTTCCATAGGATATAATGGACTCGTAATACGGCTGGTGGTATATCCGTCACTTTACCGTCACTTTTGGGACGGATTAACACCTCCTCCAAAGTTGGAATAACCCCCAAAATGTTTATATTTAGTGTATATCTATATTTATATCTATGTCTATATTGATATCTATATATCTATGTCTATATATATATATCACTAGGTAGTCATAGTTAGGACCTAGTTTCTATAGAAAAAGCGTTTTTTTGCTTGCCTATATCTTTGGCACCGCTTGACGAATCCTCATGAAAATTCCTCCAAAACTTTGACAGTCATGTGAGCCGCTGCCTGGAAAGATTTGGGGTGATCTGTCAAGGGGGACCAAAATAAGGGGTAGGGTGACATTAAGAGTGTTTCTAATGTTGATTCCCATGGGAAAAATTGAACAGCGTTAGCACCAAAACCACTGGATGCCATGAGTGCTGTAATTTGTGGGGTAGCTAGCAATCCATGATGAGTGTGCGAGTTACAGTTACCTTAGGGCATGAGTTATAGTTACTTTAGATAACTCTAACTATAATGGGTGAATTTCTACGGTTTTGTATGAGTAAATTCAGAACCTAACTCTAATGTTCCTGTAACCTTTTTTTTTTCAATTCAGTTCTACGACTTTTTTTATTCTATTTCCTAAATATAACATCCATGAAACTTTGATTTTTTCAGTGAATTTGTATGGTTGTTTATATTCTACTTCCTAACTATAAGTCCCTGTAACCTTTTTCAGTGAATTTCAGTTTTTAAAAAAAATGTATACTCATTTTCATGACTATATGTTAATTCAACCATTGCCACGCATGGCCTTTGGCCATGCACGACAGCAGTTGGCCACACAATCTTGCATCGTGCAGGTCCTTTGCCCGTGTGTAGCAGGGGTTGCCTGCACGGCCTGGTTTGCAGCCAGTCCCTGCGGCCAAGCCCCTAACCACCCAACCCTACTCTGTGCACGTCCCTTTGGCCACGTGTGGTGGTAGTTGGCTGCAGCCTATCTCTCTGGTTGTTAGAATAGTTGTAAGAGTTTCATCTCTGGGATGAAAGTGGCTGTGAGAGTCTCTGGGTGTGAGAGTGCATTCATCGGTGGCTTAGTGGGTGTGTCAGTGTCTGCGCAGGTCTGTGAGTGGGTGCATAAGGGTCTCAGTGGGGCTGTGAGTGGGTGCACAAGGGTCTGAGTGGGTCTATGAGTGAGTGCATCATTGTCTGATTGGCTACATATATATATATATATATATATCCTCAGCACAGTCAATAAAGTACGCTTACTCAGGAAGAAAGTGACAACAGCGATTTTACTTAGAAAATAACACATTTCAGCCGACTGAGTGGCCTTGATCAAGATGTTCAGAGATCCAAAGTTAAGGTAACTCTCCAATAATGTGTAAGTAGCAAAAGCTAAAATAATCTTACAATATGTCATATATATCAAAATGTATACCCTAATACTTCATAACAGAGAGTGCATGACACAGGGTAATAATGCCCATGTCGGTAATCAACAATGTGTTCCATGGGGACCATATAGTTATGAATAAAACTGATCACAACACTGATGATATAACAGCAATTATTTAGAAAACCTGAAATCCCATATAGGCGATACCCAACTGATGCTGAACAATCTCATTGTAGAAGTGCAATTATTCTTCTTGGCCCTTCTAGAAGGGAATAAAAATAAAAACATAATATAAAATTAGAACTTCAACTTTTAATAAAAGCATTTGAAGCAAACAGGAAACTAAACAAGGATGTAAGAAAATGCCGAGGTCTGTCTCTAAAATTAACCTAAATGAACTGATACTTCCTCACTGGAAATGAGACCTCTGGGGATAAGAACATCAAAATCAATAATGTGTCTAGGTTCAAGGATACAAAGTTTGTGCTCGTTGTCCCTACTTCTGATATCAAACCCTATGGTATCAATCACTACATAGCTCAAAAGTTTTGCATTACATTCATTATTTTCTGCAATGCACACTGGTAATTCCTGTGTTTAGTCACTCTCATATGTTCAAGGATTCTCCTTTTGGTCTTTTGTATGCTGCTGCCTACATATAGTTTATAAAATGGGCAAATCAGGCAATATATACAATATTGAGTAAGGCATGTATTCATTTTCTTAATATGATGATACAGTTTGTTACAGCTCTTACTCACGCTTTGCAGTTCATACAACAACAGAATCCTACAGTAGCCGATTCTGTAGTGATGTTAACTTGTGTAGTAGCCATGTTTGTACTGATATTGTCCTGTAACAAGGAACATTTGCAAAAGGTGGTTTGTAATGTACTGTTAGTAAATTTGGAAATGTTGTCATCTGTTTTCAGCCCATCCCAATATTTGTTAAATATCTTTTGAATCTGGAGGTGCTTGGTGGGAGAATGCTGTGATAAATCTGATTGTCTCATCCTCACCTGAGGTGAGCTTATGTGGGTGAAGTAGCTGTGTCCTTTCCATAGAGTCATTTTCACTGTAACCTCTTTCTCTAAATCTAGTGTGCATGGCCAATTTATCATGTTTAAAATCCAGTGGAGTACTACAAAATGTCTTAGCGCTAAGTAATTCCCCATATGGGATGCTGTGGACATGATTTCTGGGTTGGGCATTAGTGGCAAACAACAGGCTACTGCCTGTGGTTTCTTTCCAAAGTAGTTTGGTGTTAAGTTCGGCATTTTCCACAAAAACGTCAACATCTAAAAATGAATTTTTAGGGCCATCAATGTGTCTTGTAAGCTGTAAAATCAGTTTGTTGGAACTGATTTCCTTAATGAATACATCAGTTGAAACAACATCCCCCTTCTAGATGATACAAATGTAATTGATAAAGCATGTCCACAGTATCACATGTTTCTCAAAAGCAGGTGTGCTATTGGTCACTTGCTATTCCCACCAGCCCACAAAAAGATTTGCGCAGCTGGGGGCAAACAAATGCCCATAGCAGTTCCCTTTACTTATCTGTACAAACTGTTGTCAAAAAGAAAATAATTATTAGTGAGACAAACGTAAATCATATCAATAAGCATTTCTGAATGTAATAGGAGGGACAAGGATCTGGCCCTGAAACAATGTCTGACAGCTTTAATGCCCAGCTCATGTTGTATTCTGGTATAAAGGCTATACACATCTAGTGTTATCATAAGATAATCTTCTTCCCAATGTATTTCATCAAATACAAAGAGAAAGTGAGTGGTGTATTTTAGGTATGTTGGTAGAGATGTAGCAAAAGGTCTAAAGTAGTAATTGATAAATCTGAAAATATTCTCAGTCAATGAACCAATGACAGAAACAATGGGCCTGCTTGGAGGGTTTGTAGGATCCCTAGGGAGCTTGGGTAGGAGATACATGACAGGAGTTCTATGGTGGTCACATTTTAGAAATAAGTATGCCTCCAACTTCAAGAGACCTTGGTTTCTCCTTTCTGATAACATTTCTCCATATCTCTTATTGGCACATCTCATGGTATGGAAATTAAATAATTCCCTCACACTGTATCATTGAGTTGTCTCAGACCCTCTGCTAGATTCTTCTCTTTAGTCTTCACAACTACATTACTCATCTTTGCCGATTCCCTGACTACAATCGTGGAGTCAGCTTTTAGCTTAAATCAGAGCATTACGTTGGCCTGGAGTGAGATTATGGTTGCCTATAGGGTGTTCTCTGCTTCTCAGCATTTTTAACACTCCTTTTTCAAAAATGTCAAGTGAATCAGAATGTATTTGGGGTATAAATATGGATTTAGGTTTAAAGTGGCTGTCATAGTTGACACCAACATCAATACCACAATCAACCAAATTCGATAGTGGACCTTTGTGACCCCCACCCATTTCATCCAACATACACAGAGCGTGTAATGTTTTAATGTCACTAATACACAAGTTGCTGAGAGTAGATATCTTATTAGTTTGTATTTTAGATTTGATTTGTGGGAGAGCCATTTCTTTAAATTGAGTTTTCTCACAAACAAGAATAGATCTATTTTGGTTTGTTCAAAGTTCATACTAGTGGTGGGGCAGAAGGACAAACCCAATGAAAACAGTTCTATTTCCTCTTTAGAGGGTGAATGTTCTGAGAGATTTACTACATTAATTGGGTTGATTGCTTGCCCCTTGATCTTATTCCCATGGGCAAGTTTGTTTTGTTTTGCTATTGTCTTGTCTTGGACCGACCATCACTGCGTCCATTTCACCTATAAGAAAACCACAGAGCAACACCGCATCCAGCTACCTCCCCACCGCCGCTGGGGCAAAGTCACCCAAGACCAACTGACCAGCACCCTCATCAACAACCTTCCACCCGACGCAACCGACCCGAGCACAGCCGCCATCAACCTCCATCAATGGATCCTCGACTGCGCCAACACCCTTGCCCCTCTCAAGAAACCCACCGCCATCCAAGGAAAGAAAAAACTGGCCTGGTTCACAGACGATCTAACCACCTCCAAAAGCATCTGCCAGAAGCTCAAAAAGAAATGGATCCAAGAACGCACTCCCGACAACCTCGCCGCCCTCAAAAACGCCAACCGCGAACACCACCAACGGATCCGCATCGCCAAGCGCACCCACTTCACCGAACGCATCAACAACAACGCCCACGACTGCAAAGAACTCTTCGGCATCGTGAAGGAACTCTCCAATCCAAAAGCCAACTCCAACGACATCCCGCCCTCCCAGAAACTCTGCGACGACCTCTCCACCTTCTTCCACCAGAAAATCGCTACCATCCACGACAGCTTCAACACCGGTCCACCGCCAGACCCCACCCCCGACGTCTCCTCCCGCGACTGCCGCCTCACCGCCTGGACCCACGTGGACGAGGCAGAAACCATAACAACCATGAACACCATCCACTCAGGCTCCCCCACGGACCCCTGCCCCCATCATGTTTTCAACTCAGCCAACGCCACCATCGCCCCCGAACTCCGCAAGATCATCAACCTCTCCTTCACTTCTGCCACCTTCCCGGACAGCTGGAAACACGCAGAAATCCAACCCCTCCTCAAAAAACCCAAGGCCGACCCCAACGATCTCAAAAACTTCCGTCCGATCTCTCTCCTCCCTTTTCCAGCGAAAGTCATCGAGAAGATCGTCAACACTCAGCTCACCCACTTCCTCGAAGACAATTCCATCCTGGACCCCTCACAATCCGGATTCAGACGAAACCACAGCACTGAGACTGCTCTCCTCGCCGCCACAGATGACATCAGACATCAAATGGACAACGGCAAAACCTCAGCCCTCATCCTCCTCGACCTATCAGCCGCCTTTGACACCGTCTGCCACCGCACCCTACTGACCCGCCTCCAGGAAGCCGGCATCCAAGACAAAGCCCTCCACTGGATCTCATCCTTCCTCTCCGACAGAACGCAGAGAGTCCGTCTCTCCCCTTTCCGCTCCAAAGCCACCAACCTCATCTGCGGCGTCCCCCAAGGATCCTCCCTCAGCCCTACGTTGTTCAACGTCTACATGGCCCCCCTCGCTCAACTGGCCCGCCAACATCATCTCAGCATCATCTCTTACGCCGACGACACCCAGCTCGTCCTCTCCCTGACCAAAGACCCGCTCACCGCCAAAACAAACCTCCACAAGGGACTAAAATCCATCGCCGATTGGATGAACAACAGTCGCCTGAAACTCAACTCCGACAAGACGGAAGTCCTCATCCTCGGGCGCACTCCCTCGGCCTGGAACGACTCATGGTGGCCCTCCGTCCTCGGACCCCCACCCACCCCTGCCAGCCACGCAAGAAACCTCGGCTTCATCCTGGACTCCGCCCTCACCATGTCCAAACAGGTCAGCGCCGTCTCCTCCTCCTGTTTCAACACCCTTCGAATGCTCCGCAGAATCTTCAAGTGGATTCCAACAGAAACCAGAAAGACGGTGACCCAGGCCCTCGTCAGCAGCAGACTTGACTACGGCAACGCACTCTACACAGGCATCCCAACCAAATACATCAAACGACTCCAACGCATCCAAAATGCCTCCGCCCGACTGATCCTCGACATACCCCGCCGAAATCACATCTCCCCTCACCTAAAGGAACTCCACTGGCTCCCGGTAGACAAGAGGATCACCTTTAAACTCCTGACCCACGCTCACAAGGCACTTCACAACACCGGACCCTCCTACCTCAACACCAGACTGAACTTCTACACTCCAACACGTCAACTCCGATCCGCCAACCTCGCCCTCGCCATCGTACCCCGAATCCAGCGCAAGACATCCGGCGGCAGATCCTTCTCCTTCCTCGCCGCCAAGACCTGGAACTCTCTCCCCACATCTCTTCGCCAGACCCAGGACCTCCTCGCATTCAGAAGGCTCCTCAAGACCTGGCTCTTCGACCGCTAAATCAGCAGCGCTCCCCCCCCCCCCCCTCTCAGCGCCTCGAAACCCTGACGGGTACATAGCGCGCTTTATAAATACTATGATTGATTGATTGATTGATTGGCCTATTTGTTCCTCTGGCTCCTCCTCATTTCCTTCATCCTGTGCCTCTACGTAGATTTGGTTCTCCATGTTTCTCTGTTCTTTCTTGATTTATCAATTGGTATTGTCTTAAAAAACGTATCCTTTGGTTTACTTCTTTTTTAGTGTTTTGTGCCAATGTATTCTCGGAAGTATCTGACACATTGCTATTAGAGGTATCACTATATTCCTCTCATTCCAAGATTGATTGTGCTCCCCTATTATCCGAAAGTTGATCACTGGTGCTCTTGTCAAACAAATGACAAATCTTTAAAAAAAGTTACATTTCTTCCTGTTTGGCAATCCTTGTAATCCCTCGTGTATTTTAGCCAAAGGTTCATGCATGTTCTTAAAAAATTCATCCATTTATATTTATACATTAATTTTGTTATTTCTCATGTTCATTTTTCTATCACTTCGAGTAATTTAGCACGGTCCTTAAGAGCATATTTCACTAGAATGCTCATCATTGTTACTGAACAACTTTTTGAGTTATCAACCCATTCTTGGACCATGTCCAGGTCCTCGTATGTTGTAACTACAAAGATCCTTAGGCCTCTAAGAACTCCCTCCACGTAGTGTTGCAAGGATTCAGCCTCCCACCATTTAGCTATCTCTTTTTTGTGTAATTTGTGACTTTTTGTTTCAAAAAGACAAGTAATCCCATTTCCTCTCCCTGTTTGAGTTGTGTGCTCTGATGTCTGATGCCCTTGTCAAAGAATAGTTTCCTTGATGTTTCCTTTTCTCTTTGCTTCTACACTAGACACCATGAATTCTGTGTACAAGCAGCCTTCACGGAGATTTCTTCAAGGGGAGTAATACCCTTGTTAATAATGTCAGCAAATCCCCCCCTGTCACCTTCTGCCTAGGCTCCTTGTTAATCATGTTCCACCCCAGGACAGAAATGGGGACCCCACTGTGTACTGACCAAGGTCAGCAGTGAAACCTCCGGTTCCACTCTTTACCTGCAGTTAGCAACGAGGCACCGTCCGTCCACCTGGACAGCCTGCTGTTGTGAAAATACAACAGTTTCCAAACAGCTCTGGAACTGGCAATGCTGCGTTGATGATACATCCATAGCAGGTATAGTTTTAAAAATCCCCATCTGGAGTTTGCAGAAGTGCAGAGGGCCCCAACGTGAGAGAAAATCAGGCAATGCAAAGTTCTGGTAATCAGGGGCCACAAGTGTGGCAGTCCGTGTTGGACTCTCTTAGCCCGAACATGACAAAGCAAATCCCTCAAGTTCAAAGAGACAACATGGACTCCAAAGTGCAGGGTGCAAATCAATGCTCAAATGTGCTGCCTTCACCAATCTGTTTTGACATAACCTTGTTCACGGTTAGTGGTCAAAGCAACTACAAACATATTTAAAGTGAATATATATATATATATATATATATATATATATATATATATATATATATATATATACATATATATATATTATTATTTTTTCACTGAAAAAAACAAAGGTTAGAGGCCTGTTATAGTTCGTTTCTGAGTGTACAAAACCATAGAAATTCAGCCGTTGTGGTTATAGTTGTTTCAATTATCTATAACTCATGCCCTACATTAAGTATAACTCATACCCCCGGCTAGGCCCTGTGGCCAAACCCCTCTAGGCACCAAACCCCACCAGGCATCAAACCCCACATGATACACGGCCTTCGTCCTTGTGCGGTGGGGTTGGGCTGTAGGTCCTGGCATGCAGCCAGGCCTCGCGCAGCAGCCCCATATGCATCAAACTCTGGGGCATATCTATACTATGTTTGCACCAAATTAGCATAATTTTTTTACTCTAATTCAGTGCAAAACAAACTCCTTATTTATACTTTGGCGCTAGATCTTTTAGCGCCAAATTTATGGAGTTAAAGTCATTTTTGGAAGTGGAAACCTACATTGTCTTAATGAGATGCAAGGTAGGTGTTCCCATGCAAAAAATTACTCTAAGGCCTTAACGCCAAATTTATACTCCTGTATTGTTTAAGTGCCATTTGGGGCCCTGAATTGGGTCCCCCTACATGGCACTGGGTGCAATGGCCATGCTCAGGGGACCCCAGTCCCCTGTGCTGGCCATTGGGGTGGTGGGCATGACTCCTGTCTTTTTAAGGCAGGAGTCATGTTGTATGGATGGTTTTGCGTCAGAAAATGACTCTAGGCAGGTTAGAGTAATTTTTTTTACTCTAACCTGCCAAATATCATTTTTGGTGCAAAACCCCCTTCTTCCATAGCGCCAGCTCCTCCCGACTAACATCATTTTTCTTTTTTTACGCTAGCCCACCCTTTGCACCGGCTTGTATCATTCCATAAACATGGTGCCTGGCTAGTGCACAGAAATGGTGCAAGCCGGTGCTAAACATTTTGGTGCAAAACTGCGTTAGTTCAGTTTTGCACCAAAAAGTATAAATCAAGGCCTCTGTTTCATACATGGTCAAGCCCTGTAGACAACCCCATTCGGCATCCAAGCTTTTGGAATGTGTGGCTTTCAGATGTGCAAGACAGGAATTAGCTACAGGGCCTCGCCTGCACCCAGGTCCTGTGGCCATCCCCCTGTAGGCATCCAACCCCTCATCATGCATGGCATTTCTCCATGCGCAGGCCCTGTAGCAAACAAAACACATTTGCTTTGCCTTTGCCAAGAGCGGTGAAAAAGCAGTGAAAGGAGTGACTTCACTGACCTCTCAGCGTTAGTATCGCTCAACCCCACACAGCTCCACCTGTAGTTGTTGCTGCCCTTTGCCCTCATAGCCTTCCTGGCTCGCTCTGTTCGAGGCCATCCTCCACCCGCAGGTTCCCGCCTGCGTCTCATCCCTGGTGGCCTAGTGGTTGCCTTCTGTCTCTCTCTCTGCTGCATTCTTCCTTTTTCGTTGCCTTCTTTCTGTTTTTTTGTCCTGTTGCCTTCCTTTTGTTTTTTAACTCGTTTTGCCTTTTTTTCCTTCATTCTCCTATAACACTTATCTACAGGCCCCCTTGAGTCCCTCCCTTCAGCGAAGCACTGGCCGACTTCATTGCTCTCCATGCCCTCACTTCAATGGACTGCATATGCCTTGGATACCTCAAATTTCACAGCGACAACCGCAGCGACCCAAACACCGATACCCTCATGGAGAACCCTGCCACACTCAGATGCAAGCAACTGGTCAACCTCCCTGCGCACTCAGCAGAACACCCCCTCAACCTTATTTTCTCCACCGGAAACCAGCTCTCCTTTTCACTCACCTCTGAACTCCAGCAAGATGAGTAAACAGCACCCCATTCACCATCCCCTGAAAAGGAACTGGAGCAGGGTCACTAAAGCCCAGCTCACCATCATGCCCCACCACTCCCCACCACCAGACTCCGTGGACACAAACACATCAGCCCAAAATCTCCACCAATGGATCATTTGTGCCAACATCCCAGCCCACTAGAGAAACTACTGGCAATCAACACCACAGGAGACCCAGCTGGTTCCCCCCCAACCTCAAAGAATAAAAGAGCACATGCAGACAAGTCGAGAGAAAGTGTAGAAACAGTAAGAGCTCAACAGACCGCAAAGCCTTCAAAGACACCACCATATTACACCACCAACTCATGAGATTGATTAGGAAATCAGCCATTCAGGAAAGAATCAACTCCAGTGCACAAAACAGCAAGGAACTTTTCACCATAGTCAAGGAATTCACAAAGCCCAACATGAACAACACAGACATCCCACCCTCCCAAGTCCTGTGCGAAGGCCTCGCCACCTACTTCCACCTGAAAATTCAGGGCATCTATGAAGGATTTGCAAGCAAGCCCCGTCCCACCAGCACCACCATGGATGCTTATCAACAACCAATTGTGGAGCACTGGACCCTCCTCACCCTGGAAGTCACCCTCAAGCTCATGAATGCCACCCACTTTAGGACACCCTCAGACCTATGCCCCGACAACATCTTTAATCAAGCCAGTGCCATCATTGCTCCCGAGCTGTGTCATACCATCAACCGTTCCATCAAAGCCACCACCTTGCCGGATGCCTGAAAACACATGGAGATAAACCCCGTCTGGAAGAAACCTTCCACAGACTCAACAGAGCTGAAAAACTACCAACCAATCTCATTGCTCCGTTTTCCAGCCAAGGCAATCAAAAAAGTGATCAATTCACAGCTCACGAGTTCATCTAAGTCAACCACATCCTTGACCCCTCCCAATCCGGATTCAGGAGCAACCGCAGCACCGAAACCAAACTCCTAGCAGCCACGGATGACATCTGCACCCTACTGGACCAAGGCGAGACAGCTGCCCTCTTCATCCTCGACCTCTCTACCACCTTTCACACTGTCTCCCACTCCACCCTGTGCCCCAGACTACACAATGCTAGGCATTCGTGGCAAAGCCCTGGAATGGATCTGCTGCTTCCTCACCAGCCTAGCGAGTCAGCCTCCCACCTTTGATTTTGAAGCCAATGGAAACCAGATGCGGAGTTCCGCAGGGGTCCTCCCTGAGCCCCATGGCCTTCAACATCTACATGCCACACTCACTGAGATCTTCAGACACCACGGGCTCAACATTGGATCATATGCCGATGACACACAACTCATTCTCTCCCGCACTGAAGAACCATCAAAAGCCATAGAATGAAGGCAGTCATCGACTGGATGAGGGACAGTTGCCTCAACTCAACACAGACAAGCTAGTGGTCCTCATCCTGAGCCCCGCCACTTCCACCTGGGATGAGTCCTGGTGGCCCAGTAGCCTCAGAACTGCTCCACCTCTGACTGACCACGCCCTCAACTTTGGTATCATCCTTGACTCATCACTGTCCATCTCCCGCCAAGTCAGATTAGTCTCCTCATCATGCTTCCAAACCCTTCACCTGCTCTGGAAGATCTTCAAGTGGATCTCCATTAATGCAAGAAGAACAGTCACCCGGGCACTTGTCAGCAGTAAGCCTGACTATGGCAATGCACTCTATGCTGGAATCAACAAAAAATACCAATGAAGTCTCCAGAGAATACAGAACGCCAAGGCCAGACTGATCCTGGACATCCCCCGCACACAGCCACATCTCCACCCACCCGAGAGACCTACACTGGCTCCCTGTCAACAAACGCATCACCTTCAAACTCCTGACCCACACATACAAGACCCTTAACAGAATCGGACTTGTCTATATCAGCCACCACCTCTCCTTCTACACCTCCTCCAGGCAACTCTGCTCAGCACAACTGGCTAGCTGCCATCCCCAGGATCCTAAAGAGCATGGCTGGAAGAAGATCCTTCTCCCACCTTGCCGCTGAGACCTGGAACAAGATGCTGGTCCGCCTTAGGCTGTTACCCTAGCCAGCTCAATTCAGGAAGGACCTCAAGTCCTGGCTCTTCAACGGACACGCATCCTCCAGATGCACCTTGAGACCCCCGGGGTGATAAGCTGCACTTTATAGATGTTGAATGATTGATTGATTGAAGAGCAGCAAGTTAGAATGATTTGTATCTTGCGGAAGCAGAGCTTCAACTGGCACACCTGCCTTGCTTATATTTGTAACTGCTCCCCATTGAGGTTTAATTTCTGTGAAATGAGCATCACTGCCAGAATAGATCATGACCTGGTTAGAAGAAGCCATAGTGTTGTGCAAAATCTCAATACAGGAGTACTTTCTACTACCTAATTAGGAAGTGCTCTCTTGTTGCATAAAATGTATAGTGCATTTTGTACACTACTGCTGCATAAAGGTCCCCAAAGTAATGTCCCCAGTGACCTTATGAGTCTGTAATGTTCACACATGATTGTTCCTTGAGCATCTTCATACTGTTAACACGAATCCTCTTGCAGTGAAAAGGACAAAGTTTCAAAGAATTCAATCTCTCCAAAACAAAGGTACTTCTGGATAATGTGATTGTTCCTAGTGCGTCTTCAGACTGATAACATGAATCCTATTATTGAGAAAACAATGAGTCTCAAAGATTTTAATATCCTACAAACTAGGGTGACTGCGGGGGGTGCCTCAATGCCCCTGCAGTCCCTGCCAGCTCCCCACCTTCAGCA
Source organism: Pleurodeles waltl (assembly GCF_031143425.1). Classification (NCBI taxonomy): domain Eukaryota; kingdom Metazoa; phylum Chordata; class Amphibia; order Caudata; family Salamandridae; genus Pleurodeles; species Pleurodeles waltl. Next base: position 817,017 of record NW_027150407.1, on the reverse strand, counting down.
GGAGCCAGCATTGCTCCTCCATGCAGGAGCAATTATTTCATCTGTTTTCCTGCCTGGGAAACAGATGAGAACTCCACTTCTAGAGAGCAGGAGTAGTTTTCATGCTCCCACATGCTAGGAGTATAATTACTGTTTGCCGCTCTTGACAAGAGCTATCAAACCTCCCACTAAGTGAAAGCAATCTGCTATCTCTCTTGGGTGGGGACCTTGGGAGATAGGGAGCTGACCTGGGGGTGGCGGCCCCTAGGGGAATTAGTGGCTGCAAGAGGGGGGCATGCAGCCCCTTCCTTTCTTTTGCACAGGGCCAGTCCAAGGGAGATGGTGGTCCTCATTGCTGAATATGGCCCTGGTGGGGGGCTTCTCTCTGCCTCTATCTGGATTTGTTGACCCAGGGAGATGGTTGTCCCTGGGGCTCTACAGCGCAATGGAGGGTGTCCACGCAGCCCCCCTCCAATTCATTACTTAAGATGTGGGGAATTAGTAGTCCCAGGGAACTTCCCAGCTACAAGAGAGTGGTCCGTACAGCCCCCTCCAATTTGTGTATTAAGCCTTCAGGAGGTAGTGGTCCCTGACGCTCTAAAGAGTCTGTGGAGTTGGGTCTGCATGGTCCCCTCCAATATTTAAATAAAACTCTAGACATGTGGTGGTTCGTGGGCCCTAAAGAGCCTAAGGCTGGCGGGCCATGTGCACCCCATCCCAACCTTTTTATGTGCTGTGTGCCCCAAGGACCTGGCCCACTCTGTGGCTAAACTTTAAACAAGTGTGGGAAACCGTGCTAATGTTTTTCTTTTTCCCATAATTCCCAGATTCCCTGCATTTTCACGGGAAAAAAAAAATAAAAATTGGGGGGCCCTGGTGGGGTACTTTGGGGAGTATTTTTTACTATAATTTTGGGACTTGGCTGAACCCGAGACCCAAAATAGCTGCCAAAACTTCATGGTTGAAGTGTTGGCAGCCAATCAGATATCACAACGGGGTCGGTTGGATCTGCGGAGCATCTGCATCCCTAGGTATCTATATTTATTTTTCCTTTTATATCTCAAAAACTACTGAATGAGTTTACACCAAATAACAAAAAAAGGCTCTTTCTGGACCAGAAGCTACCTTTCTGCCAAATCTGGTGTCATTCCGTTCAGTGGTTCGGGCTATAGTCATGTTCAAAATCCCTATAGGAAATTGCTTTGGAAAAAATAATTTTTGGACCCTCCTTTTTCTCAGTCCTTGCTTGGTGAATCACCCCAAAACTTCCAATACAGCAGCTGAACTGACTGTGGTATTAGTTTCGAAAATGTATATATATAGAAAACAGTAACACATCAACACATAAATGCCATCAAATATGTTACAACTAGCACTGAGAGAATCACAATTCTCAAAACAAAAGAAGATGAAGGACAATTGTCCTTGTCATTTCAATCTCATAAACTCATTTTTATAAACTAATTTTTTGGCTTGGGAGAAATTTTAATTATGTTAGCAAAATTTGCCCAATACATAAATTTTACATCATGCTAAATTCCCAAAACTACTTGCACTTTCAAAATACACACTTTTCTCCAAAAGTGCTACCAGCATACCTTAAAATTGTAATTTCATTAACTTTTATGGAATTTGGTAAACTTCCAGGGGAAAATTATTACACAATTTCACTCTCCCTTAACAACCAAAAGTCAAATGGCTTCAGTTACAAAGACAAGGTTCAAAGACTTGGAAATCAACTACCTTAGGTTTCCGTATACTTGGAATGGGTTTAAATATGGTATGGGATTTGCTAAGAATCAAAGGAGTACTCAGAGAAATATTTGACAGTCAAATTTCAATGGGTACATCATCATGTTAAAGTGTGACCTTGTAGATTTTTTACTTTGGGGAAAACTTGTAAGAGTAAATTGTGAGGTAATCTACATTTTAACATCAAACTTTTTTCCCACAGGGAAAATGTTTTCAGTGTGGAGAAACCCTTTCACTACATTCTGTAAAACATGATGGTGTTCACTTTGCTTTGCAAGACTGGAAAGCACTTATGCCTGCCTTTCACTTGAGTAGCCTCATGAAGTTGCCCAGACGGGACAATAATTAAAAAGTCTTTATGCACACCAAAGTCCTCAGGCCATTTACCTTTGATTTCACAACTGAAAGAGCAGTTTAGAAGACATACTTTTGAAGCTGTTTCTTAAACTTATCAGATGAAAGATTAATCATGAACGGGTGTTAAGGAAGGAAATCTAGACTCTGCATGCAGTTCTGTTATACCGTTCCCACTAAAAAGGTAGGGCTGCATATTATGGTGACAAAACTTCAGGACAACCCAATTCCTAGGTAGCTCAGAGAGCCTCACTTGAATCCCCAACCTTCCCAGGGTAGCAGATGAATTTGGCAACCTCAAGGATGACACACTGACTCCCAAGGAAGTCATGGAAACAGATCTTACCCTTTCGTTGATTTACTCTTATTGAAACAATCATATGCTTTCATAGAAAGAATGAGCTGCAATTATTAGGCAGATGAAACAAAGCATTGTAACCATGATTACTAGCATGGTGAAAAGATTAAACAGTCCAACCATGGCCATCATATATCTATATCGTTCTACCTATCACTACCTACACTCTGAGAGCATAATTTGTCTACCCTCTGCCTTTTCTAGGAGGATAGCCTGAGACCTCCATTCCTGTAGAGCTGATCCAGGGAGCCGGTCTAGAGTGGAGTTGGCAATCCTTCTCTGCAAGATGGAAGATCAGCAGAGCTACATATTAACCACTGGATTCATCCAGGACTGTTGTGGCCTGACTGCTCTTCTGACCCTTGTAGAGCTGGGCACTGTTTATATAACAAGAACCACACTGTGTTAGAGGCACAGCTCTGATGCAATAATATGTCTTAATGTTACAATCTGTCTCTGAATGGGCAAAACACACACTAGGATTTCTTGTTCTGTGTCCTTAGACTTGAACATGTTGAGAAAAGCTTACTAAAAACAAGCAGCATGTACAATATATTCTTGGAATAATATCATGCAAGCATAAAGTGTGTAAAATGTCATTGCTAAAAAGTGATGTCAGCCTAAAATGTGTAAAATGTAAAATGTAAATCTAAGCTACGATGGAGAACCAGAGTGGGCCCAAGAAGGCATCACAACACCCTCCCCTTGGCTGTGAAAAGACAATGCTTCCTAATGAAACTACACAAAAAAGGTATAAAATGTTCACCTCAACAAGCAAAGCAAATAAGCTGTTAAAAATATACTGAATAAATGATAAAATCAATTAAAACAATTTGATAAAGACAAGGCCCAAATTTAAAAATCAAAGGAGGTTTCCAAGATGTCTTCATTGTTATCAGTGTCAATGGGATCCAAGATGTCATCCCCATCCGCAGATGACATAACCACCATGGCCTTGGCAAACAAATCAAAGGCACATGGTCACTGACCCTAGCTGATACAGAAGTTGTTGCATCCTGTAGTGTACCCGAAGTAGAAGAGCCAGTAATAAGAGATCCAGGAGCTGCTGCATTCATTTCCAAAGTAAATAATGGTTTATTAAACCATCCTGAAGCAATGGCAGTCTCATGGGACAATACCAGAAATGAGCCCTCAGCGGGTATATCTGCCAATCCATGTCCATAGATTGTACCAATTGTGTTGAAAGACAGAAGTCGAGTGCACCCTCACAAGGGTACCAAAGACAGTGGAGCACAAGCTGTACACAGTAGAACCAGACTGGTCGAAAATACATGGACCCATTTTGATTGACTTCCTCCAGCAAAGAAACTCCAAAGTACTGTATCATGCGTTCATGACACAGCTCAACGTGCGGTAGTTCCATCATCATTTGGCCTTGAGGTGAGACTTTCATTTTGGGGCAACACAATTAGGACCAAAATACACTGATTAGCAATAATGCAAGTGGTATGCCTTCAAATAAGCTCAAAAGCAAGGAATGTATAAAAGACGTTATCACCCAAAAAACAGTCTGGAAGGTGCTGACAAAGCCAGTCTCAACTGATTTAAAAAAGTATACCACACCCATGGTGTTGGAAGCATTAGGCGTCGCAGACCCCTGGGGGTCCACGGACCACAGGTTAGGAACCACTGCTCTATAATATCAATTGCAGGTGTTAGAGTATTAGTGTAGATATTAGTTGACAAAGTTATTCATTTCATTAAAGATAACAGCAAATTCTTTTTCATATTTGCCTGAACAATTTGCCTTAAACAACAGCAGCTTTCATCTGAGAAAGCTTCTAAATGTCATTATAGATGGCATAAAGAAACTTTTCGGAACATGGTGACCTAGGACCTAACAAGAAATCTTGCAAATCCATGTCATCAGAGAGGAGAGAGAGAGACGTTCATTTACTGCAGACAATGTGGAATGTTGTAATTATTGCGGGCATCATTTCTCCACATTATAACTAGTGACAAAACCTGAGTGTTGGGACAAGACGTAATGAGGGCCCAGTCTGCTTGCTTTAAACCCCTTTGAGGGGTTTAAAAAAGTGCATGACAACCATTTCTGTCCATTGGCCACAATAATGACCCATTTGGACCTGAAAACATCTAATTAAATCTGTCATTCTATAACATGCCATTTAGCTATTCCTCTGTGTAATTTACAACATGTTGCCAATTCTTTAAATATGTAATAGAGGGAATATAGGGCAGATTCAACTCTTTCATTTTTGCTAGACCCAAACAAGTAGTTTGCTGCATTGTTTCATTCAGAAAAAATGAATCTCTACTGGAATTAAACATGCTTCAAATAAGGTATCAATGTCCTGTACTTGCCAATGTTTTGTACCCCAAAACTGATTTCAAAGCAATTGTTTCTTTCTACTTTTTATTGTTTTACATTGAATAAATTAATTTAGTCTGTGTCATTATGTTTTTTCTCACTTTTGCAGGGTGAGTTTATAATAATTAGAAACTGGATCTGAGGTATTGTGCCCAGAAACATATACAAATGTGTTTTGGGACAACCCACTGGTGGAGCTGGGCAATGTTCCCATTATGTGTAGTTACAAACTGTACTCAGAGTTGTAACACCTTAACTACCGGTTCTACAGCAGAACATTCTGGGAGGTGATGGCCATTTATAAGCAAGAAGAAAACTGTCAAAAATCCAGTCCACAAAAGCAGAAAAGCAATGAAATGGCTATCCTGATGCATGACCATGGAGGGATCAGATAAGAGTGTTTCAACCAACAAAGGAAAATGCATACACCGTGAAGTGAAATATGTGAAAAATCAGCAGAAAAGTCTTCAATGTCAACAAAGTAACCAGATGCAATCTATGTGAAAATAGGTGCCTCGATTGGTGAAAGAAAACTGGTAGACACCTCTAAAGGTGGTTCATCTTAAACAACACTGTTGCTTTGATTATCAGTAGAAAACTGTAGACTTACATCTGATGTATGGCTTGCATTTGCAGCTGTAACACAAGTCAACAAAAGTTCATTCTCCACCCTCCCCAGCGGGGAGAAACAATATTGGTATTATTCAATACTTGTAGAGATATTTCCTGTAGGGTAGTGAGAGGAGTTAAGGAACTACCCAGGAGTCTTCATGGCCTGCTGTGTAGAATGTGGCACATAACACAATTTGACTTGATCCATTGAAACAAATCTTTTATCTTTACAACCAAGCAGTGACAAAATCACAGTTCTGGTACCTTTAATGATGAGGACTGGCACCAGTGCACGGCATAATGGGTGGAACTTCTTCTTTACCCCAATATTCTCTTGAACTAGGTCCCCAACCTTCAGAATCCAGTCAGAAGGTGCTGGTTGCTCCTTCAGTGGCAGAGCATTTAAATTGTTCATTAGAATGCAAATCCAGTAAGTCTTGTGGTTCCTGTAAGACAGCAAACTTTAATTTATATCAAAATACATATCCCCTGCCCCTGTGCTAGGCATGGTCGGGATCTAGGTGTCCAACCACCCAAAGCTCATCTATGCAGATTATTTAATGCTGTCTGGACTCCATACAAGTGATAGGTCCAACTACAACCTAGACCTAATATTCTACCTGTTTAAAATTGCTTAAAGTAATGCTTCTTCCTCTGCACAATCACATTTTCCTCAGGATGATATGGAGAGTAATAATGTACAGCTACACCCAGTATTCCTGTAAGCCTTAGAGGCAAATGCAGGGCCCCGGTACGAGAGGAATGCAGCTACTGCATATTTCCCAATAAAGACTTGGAAATCTTTAATAACAGTGTAAGCATCAACCAATTGTCTATAGGAATCTGGAACAGGAATTGACAGCAAGTAGAATGAATTGAAATGCACCATCCTAATTTAATGAACCGCAATGGTCTAATACATGAATTGAAGTGGTCTGTTTGAATCTAGAAGGGGTGTCTAAGGTGAGCTTGCAATGGTGGAGCTTTTAATTTGTTGACAAATGTGACAACTAAGGGCATATTGTTTTGTCCGCTCATACTGCCCCTGCAACAAATAGCGCTTCTGTGGTAGAGTAACTGTGGTGGCCACACCAGCATGGGCAGATGCTAACCCCTCATGGGCAGCTTTTATTTTTAGTTCTAGCCTGTGGTTATCATTGGATATCACCCGATAACGCACCCCTTGGATGGTAGCAAAGGGACTATTTTGGGCACTTAGGTGGTAGGATTATTTTCCCAGGTAATTTTTAGGTAAGGGGTTGCTGTTGGGTGAAGCATTGACAGCAGCTATGATATCTTCATCCACCCTAGTATGAGAATGTGTAATAGTAGCTACAGTTGCAGTCTAGACTGCAGACTTGGCTGCTTCCTCAGCAGGAGCCAGTGGCAAACAGTCTTTAAGTCATGCCACCTTTCGCCAAAGCAATTTATGTTCTCTTTTGAGTCATTGAGTCCATTTAGGAGCCAGTAATGTACATTTTCATTGAAAGACTGGACACAAACAATATGAATCACACATTATGAGTCTGGGGGATTTTGAATCTGTATTTTCTAATGCCAGAATTAAGGCTTTCAATTCATCCAGTTGTGCAGTACAATCCCCTGGGTAGTGCATAAGAGATTTTTGAGGATGGAATTTTCCATCCATCATGACACTATGTACCATGGCGCAAAATGCTGAGTGTTGGTATTTGGTGCCCAGCAAGCTGGTTTCAACCATCTGTATATATGATATGTTTATACAGATGCAGAGGCAGTATATCAAGGAGCATTGTTAGAAATGGGGACTTTCATTGGTAGTCAGGTTACCCTCTGGCCAAGCAAGGACTCTCACTCTAGTCAGGGTAAAGGAGAATCACCCTCAGCTAACCCCCGCTCACCTCCTTGGTAGCTTGGCACAAGCAGGAAGGATTAACTTCAGAGTCTAGGTGGAAATCATTTGTACCAACACACACAGTAACTCAGTGAAAAAACTACAAAATGACACAAAGGTTTAGAAAAATAGGAAATATTTATCTAAACAAAACAAGACCAAAATGACAAAAAATCCGACATACACAAGTCAAGTTATTAATTTTAAAAGCAAAAGAGTCTTAAATCCTTTTGTAAACAGTAAAAACACTGTTAGTGTTAAAAAGTCCCTGGGTAGTGTCAAAATAACACGCATTGGCGAGTGTGTGTTGATTTCTCACCCGCAAACGAGACCGTGCGTCGTTTCTCCTTCTCCGGTCGGGTCGGCGTGCATTGTTTTTCCTCTCTCCAGGAGAGCGATGTGTCAATCCTGGCAAGCACTTGGGTCCGGATGGGCGTTGTGTCATTTTTCCACACCCAGCAAGGTTTGCATAGAAAATCCTGATGCACGGTATTAGCAAAACCGCGCTATGTTGGTTGCGATGTTACCAGCCTCCATTAGCGGTGTTACACTTCATTTCTCCAGCCGCATGCATTGATCGTCCAGCCGTGCTACAGACAGAGCGTGGCTTTCAGTTGCTGAGCCGGCGGCGTGTCGTTTCTTCAGCCGGGTCCTGGAGGTTGCGTCAGAAATTTCCCATCACATCTGTCTGTAAGTGGATTTTCAATCTTGGTCTGCCAGCTTCCTCTTTAAGGCCCCCAGGAACTGGATAGGGCACCACTTGACAAGGCAGGAGCCTCAGCAGAGAGTCTAGGTGCTGGCAGGGGAAGTCTTTGATGGCCCTTAGACTTCAACAACAGGACGCAAGCTCAGGACAAGCCCTTGGAAATTTCTTCACAAGCAGAAATGCACAACAAAGTCCAGTCTTTGTCCCCTTTAACCAGGCAGAAGCAGCACCTGCAGGATACCTCCACAAAGCACGGTCACAGGCAGGGCAGCACTTCTCCTCAGCTCTTCAGCTCTGCTCTAGGCAGAGGTTCCTCATGATGTCCAGAAGTGATCTAAAGTCTGTGGTTTTGGGTGCCCTTCTTATACCCATTTTGGCCTTTGAAGTAGGCTCACTTCAAGGGAAAGTCTGTAAAATCCTGCCTTGCCTGGGCCAAGCCCCAGACACACACCAGGGGGTTTGAGACTGTATTGTGTGAGAGCAGGCACAGCCCCTTTCCGGTGTAAGTGACCACTCCACCCTCCCTCCTAGCACATATGGCTCATCGGGATATGCATTCTACACCCCAGCTCCCTTTCAGTCACTGTCTAGAGAGATGTGCAAACAGTCCAACTGTCAAACTGACCCAGACAGGGAATCCACAAACAGGCAGAGTCACAGAATGGCTTAAGCAAGAAAATGCTCACAATCTTAAAATCAACTTTCCTAAAAGATGTATTTTTAAATTGTGAGCTCAGAGACCCCAAACTCCACATGGCTATCCACTCCCAGAGGGAATCTCCAATTTAATCTTATTTAAAGGCAGCCCCCATGTTGACCTATGAGAGGGATAGGCTTTGCAACAGTGAAAAACCAATTTTGCAGTATTTCACTGTTAGGACATATAAAACACATTAGTGAATGTCCTACCTTAAACATACAGTGCACCTGCCCATGGGGCTACCTAGGGCCTACCTTAGGGGTGCTTTTCATGTAAGAAAAGGGAAGATTTTGGCCTGGCAAGTGGGTACACTTGCCAAGTCGAATTGGCAGTTTAAAACTGAACACACAGACACTGCAGTGGCTGGTCTGAGCCATGTTTACCGAGCTGCTATTGTGGGTGGCACAACCAGTGCTGCAGGCCCACTAGTAGCATTTGATTTACAGGCCTTGGGCACCTCTAGTGCACTGTACTAGGGACTTACCAGTAAATCAAATATGCCAATAACAGAAATCCAATTACATATACATTTTATATGGGAGCACTTTAACACTGGATAGCAGTGGTAAAGTGCCCAGAGTAACAAAAAACAGCAGAAACATCGTCCAGCACACATCAACAACCTGGGAAATGGAGGCAAAAAGTTAGCGAGACCACGCCAAGGATGCCATTTTCCACTAAGGAGACGGAAGCAACAACCATTATTTGTTTCCCTTGAGCCAAAGGTCCTTCCTTTATGGCAGCATTCTGAAGTGCAGTCAGCATTTTTCAGTGTATACAAAGCACATTTCAGCATTAGAATATAAATGTAATTTATATGTATCGGTCCCTCTGTCACCCTCATTTAACGTGGCATATGAGAAACCAGTGGTACATCGCAATTATACTGTTTGCCTTTTTTTTTTTTTTACACGTGTGTAGGTGTTTTGATGCAAGCATGTCATTTTTTAGTGATCTGAGAATCAGTGAATGTTCCTACGTACAATGTGCACTGTAAACGTCTCAGTGAAATCATATATTAGTTTTATGCATTGTGCATAATCTGGTATGTATGTTCTGCCAAAATTAAAGAATCTTATAATGGATTGCAATTTTTTGATGGTATTTGGAGGTTTTAGAAGAAAAAATTTCTCTCGGAAATGTGGTGATGGGCTCTTTGACTCATTTGGTAATTTTAATTCTAAAAATAGGACACTGAGAAAGCCAATTTTCAATTTTTTTATGATGTTAAATTTGTAGCCATGTTCAGCAAAGCAGCAATGGGGTCATTACGACCTCGGCGGTCTTCCTAGAAGACCGCCGAGGCCGCAGGAGACAGAATACCACCATTGCCGGTGGTATTCCTGCCTCCCTATTATGACATTTCCGCTGGGCCAGCGGACGGTAACAGTGTTACCGTCCGCTGGCCCAGCGGAAATGTCACATCAACATTGCTGCCGGCTCGTAATGGAGCCGGCGGCAATGCTGATGTGCAGCGGGTGCAGTAGCACCCGTCGCACATTTCACTGCCCGAAATTCGGCCAGTGAAATGTGCGACGGGCTATGCCTGGGGGCCCCTGCACTGCCCATGCCAAGTGCATGGGCAGTGCAGGGGCCCCCAAGGTCACCCCAAGTCCCCTTACCGCCAGCCTTTCCATGGCGGTGTTTACCGCCCCGGACAAGCTGGCGGTCAGGGACTCATAATCCCCAGGGCAGCGGTGCTTGCGGTAAAGTGGAGGGGCCGGCGGTATGGCCGTGGCTTTTGCGCCACGGTCATAATAGCTGGCGGGACACCACCAGCCTGTTGGCGGAGTTCCCGCCACCTTACCGCCGGCCGCCAGGGTCAAAATGACCCCCAATGTGATCTAATCTGTCTAGATGTGTGTTTAAGTATTTTTTCTCTGAGATATATGTCATCAGCATAGGACAATGCTTCTGGGTCCTTATCATGAAACATGTAAGTTACTTGTGCAGCAAGCAGTCCTAAAATGCTCTGCTACCCCTGAGGGGGGCAACAAAAACAGTGTTTTGAGCATAGCACAGAGAAGGCAGTTAAATCTCAGCTTTCAGGTGCTATATTTTGGCCATTGGTAACATCCAACATTGTTTTGTATTTTGTACAGACAGTATTGTTCATTAAAGCCATACCGTGTGAGTTTTGAATTGCAGATATGCATGTGTGACTGTCTAAATGTCTATAATATAACACTAAGCAATAGGAATGACATGGTTTAGCTTCCATGAATAAACGGTTATTCATAGGAGTTACACAGGGTTTAATCACTCCATGGCACTCTAGTGGTGAAAGAATTTCCCTGAAAGGAGCTTTCACTTCTTGTTTATTGGGTATTGTGGTTCCACTTATGGGGTGGACCTTATGGGTATGACATGATAGGGTGAATCCTTATCCCAGACTATGTGGTTGTGGTATAGTGCCGGGACTTGAACAAGAACCCATTCTGTTGCATATGCTTGTTTAACTTCTTTAGGAAGAAGAACAGATAAGGATGGTAGTATTATATCTTCCCTTTGTGGGAATGTTCTAACAAACTATGGGGGCCCGTCAACCTCCACTAAAAGAATGTCGTAGCTAAGTGCTACATTTTCCCAGACTATTACTTTAAGAGTACATGGTATGCTCCCCTCTATTTGTATATTTCATTCATATAGTCAGTCTGGAGGTGCCACTCACTTATAAAGGTTTCTACTTCAGTAATGTTATTAGATGCTTTCTGTTGAGAAAATCTTGAAGATTCTGGCGAACTATCAAGACCTCTGCTGCACTGTGTAGCAGAGTCACTGCCCATATCCTGTTCTGAAGAAATGTTCTCAATATGTGTGGCAAATGCTCTCAAACTTCTTTCTGAATTGTTTTTTTTTATTGTGGAAGTTTCTCTTCCTTTTATGTTATGGCATCAGATGAGTGCTGTGAGGCCTTTTTCGCTTTCACATGCTCTTCTTGTCTATGTTCTGAATGCCCCAATCTCTCATACTATTTGTCCAATGGGTCCTGAAAGGAATGGGAAGAACATGTATCAGTATACTGATACCTATCAGGCTGTTTTAATGTATCACAGCTCTGTGAATTATAACATTTGTCTGAGGTCTCCGGTTGTAGAGATCAACCCTGTGATTTTATTTTTCTGTTCATCCCAGCATTTTTTTTTTTTTTTTATGTGGGCGCTTGTTTCATATATTCTGTTTCCGATCTACCTCTAAATTGTGGTTTATTTTGGTTTGGCTCCCAAATTATCTCATTACCTGCACAAGGCGTTGGTGTTTTGCTAGTGCTGCTACTTCCCCTTTAATATTACTGAAAATAATTGAGATTACTGTGGCAAATTTGCCAAATACCTTCACCCCCAAACCCATGGCAGGAGTGTAGTAAAGTAGCCTTTTTCTAGCTTGGTTACCCCCACTTTTGGCTTGTTTGTGAGTGTGTTTGACTGTGTCTACTGGGATCCTGCTAAGCAGGACCCTAGTAGTTATGCTCTCTTCCTTAAATGTAGTTGTTCGTTAATGCTACCTCTGCATTTCACCCACAATTGGCACACTAGTGGCCCCTTAAAAGTCCCTAATATATGGTACCTAGATCCCAATGGGCTGCAGCATGTATTTTTGCCTCCCTGAGGGAGCCCATGCAAAGGCTTCTGCAGAACTGCCATTGCAGCCTGCGTGAAAAGGTGCAAGCACCCTTTCACTGCCAATTTTCACTACACCTGGTCACTTATAAGTCACCTCTATGGTAGGCCTTCTAGCCTAGAGGACAGGTTGCAAAGTACTTGTGTGCGAGGGCACCCCTGCACTAGCAGAGGTGCCCCCACAAACTCTAGGTCCATTTTCCCGTACTTCATGAGAGTGGGAATGCCATTTTACGCGTGTACTTGAAATGTCCAGCTACTTAATGGTAACTTCAAACATAGGCATGTTTGGTATCAAACATGTTGGAATTATACCCTAAGGCTTTTGCAAGCATTGGTTGTATGATCCCATGCACTCTGGCAGCTCCTTAGTGGACCCCCAGTATTGCCATTTCAGCCTCCTGAGGGTTTCCAGTAAGACCAAGCTGCTGCTACCTCTCAGATAGGTTTCTGCCCTCCTGTTGCTTGAAAAGCTTGAGCCCAGGAATTTAGAACAAAGGATTTCCTTTCCGGAGAGGGTTGTTACACTTCTCCCTTTGGAAATAGGTGTTACAGGCTGGGGAGGGGTAGCCTCCCCAAGCCACTTGAAATGCTTTGAAGGGCACATTCGGTGCCCTCCCTGCATAAACCATTCTACACTGGTTCAGGGACCCCTAGTCCCTGCTCTGGCGTGAAACTGGACAAGGGAAAGGGGAGTGACCACTCCCCTGTCCATCACCACCCCAGGGGTCCCTAGGCTTTGCCATCTTGGATTCAAGGTTGGCAGGGAACTCTGGGAGCATCTGAGTGGTCAGTGCCAGCAGGTGATGTCAGAGCCCTCCCATGATGGATGCTTACCTGGTTAGGTGACCAATTCCCCCTTTCAGGGCTATTTAGGGTCTCTCCTTTGGGTGGTTCTTCAGATTCGGATTGCAATACTCCAGCAGGAATCCTCTGCATCCTCAACTTTGACTTCTCACTGAAGAAACTGCATCTGGACCCTCCAGGAACCTACATGCTACAACAAAGAAGCAAGACGCCTCCTGCAACATTGTATCTCCAGCATCTTCCAGCAACTGCAACAGTTTCCCAGTCATGCATCCTCTGTGGACAGCCTGTCTTCAGCCTGCATCAGAAGGAAGAAGGAATCTCCCTTGGATTGAAGGAGTCACTCCCCTGTATGAATTCCCTCTCCTTCTGAGCTGCGTGGATCCTGCAACGGTCCTCTCTTCCAACTATCCTACTTTGGTGGAGGTAAGACCTTGCCTCCCATTGCAAGACAGTACCCCCATGCACCATGTCTTTTGCAGCTGCCAAGGCTTGTTGGCATCCTTCCTCCAAGTCCTTCATGCATCTTGTAGCTCTGGCCCCCGCACTCTATCCTGCGATGCACAGCTTCCTGAGTGGCTCTCCAGAGGCGTGGGAGCCTTTGTCGTAGTGCTGCATGGGCCTCTTCTGCAACTTTTCTGTACCCGTCCTGTGGGACTCCTGTGTGCGCTGCCTGGTTTTCTGTGGACTCTGTGTGTTGCTGAGGGCCCCTTCTCACTCCTCCTCCTGGGTAGAGTCGACCTGGTCATTCCTGGTCCCCAGCAGCGCTATTTTCCGCTAACTGCGAGCTTTGCGTGTGCCAAGGCTTGTTGGCGGACTCCAACGACGCAAACCCAACTACGATCCCACATCTGGGGTAGGACATCACTTGCACTCTCCAGGAACCCAACTTCGTCTTTTTGGGTGCAGAGTTGACTTTTCTTCTTCGACAGTGGTTCACCTTTTGCACCTTCATCCAAGTTAGCAAGGGCTCCTGCTCTTCCTGGACTCTTCTGTTCTTCTTGGACTTGGTCCCCTTCTTCCACAGGTCTTCTTGTCCAGGAATCCACTGTTGGTGTCTTGCAGTCTCTTCTGGGTTTCCATAATTCTTCTTCTCCTTTGTGTGTGTGATCTGGGAAACTTACTGTGATTTACTCCTGTTTTCCTGGTAGCTAGGGTGGATTGTGCTACTTACCTTTGGGCTTTTCTAGTACTCCCAGCTCCCCTCTACACCCTACACTTGCCTAGGTGGGGGACTGACGTTCTCATCAGCTGTCCCTAGGCCTATTTCTTACTATCGTGATTTTCACTAATTGCACTGTTTTCTAACTGTTTTTATGCCTATTGCTGCATACTAGTGTATATAATTTGTGTATTACTGACCTCATAAGGGAGCATAGTCTATACGGTATTTTTGGTATTTGTGTCACCAAAATAAAGTACTTTTATTTTTTTAACACTGAGTATTTTATTTCATGTGTGTGAGTGTTGTGCGACTACAGTGGTATTGCATGAGCTTTGCATGTCTCCTAGACAAGCCTTGGCTGCTCATCCGCAGTTACGTCTAGAGAACCTGGCTTCTAGACACTGCCTAAACTACACTAATAAGGGATAACTGGACCTGCTATAAAGTGTAAGTACCATAGGTACCCAATACACCCCAGGCCAGCTTCCTACATTGGTGGTGCAATGGTGGGATAAGCACTTGCAATTGCCTTATCACTCTGTCACCTGGTGCTTTCCACAGGAAAGACTACTCTATACCTAGAGACATACATAATACCTAGTGCAGGAATCTAGTCTCTAAAGTTTAGGCAAGCTAGGGTATAGGCATAGCCCTTGCTCTAAACTTATTTCTGAGAGATTAGGGGATCGGGTAGGTTAGGTACACCCTACACCACCCTAACCTACACCATGTCTGCAGCTGGACCTAGCTCTGAAGTCATGGACTCTCCTTATGAGGGCCTAATCTTCAAGGAATTGAAAGGGCTGTGTTCAAAGAGGAAGCTAGACAGGGGAAGTCCCCTAACAAGAGTCTGTTCTTGAGCCTCCTCCTTCAGGAGGACCAAGAACATTCTGGTAGCCAGGAGGAGAGAGGAACGAGACTCTAATCTCATTGAGTTAGAGAATAATCTTCTAGGCCCAGGGGAGGGTTCTTCGAAGGACCTTGTAGTTCCCAGCAGACCAACTAGTGTAGCTGGTAGTGGGAGGGAAACTCAGACAGGTAGGGCTCTCTTTACACCCAGAGGACAAGTAGCTAGGGTCATTAAGACCAGGGAAAGATCCACTTATTTCCATTCTCCTGTCACTTCAGTGACTGAGAGGTCACACTGCACACCTCCAGGGGATGACTCTATAGAAAGAGAGCTCAGAAAACTGAGACTGGAGGAGGCCAGGCCAGGCTGAGGCTGCAGCAGCAACACCTAGCCCTAGTTAGGGAGGCCTTAGCAGTGGAGAGCGAGAGGCAGGGGTTGGGGTTAGCACCCCATAGTCGCAGCAGCAACAGTTTCAGGGATTACAGAGTCAGGGAGGATTCCATAGATTCCAGAAACTCAAACAAAATCGTTTCCTCATAGAAGGTGGAGGATGACATATATTAGTGGTTTGCTGCTCTTCAGAGGGCCTGTAAAGTTCAGAGGGTCCCTCAAAGGCAGTGGGCTGCTATTCTCTCATTGTCATTTTCTGATAAGGGGAGGGATAGACTTCTCACTGTCAGAGAGGAAGATGCAGACAACTACAGCATACTCAAAACAACACTCTTAGATGGTTTTGGTCTCACAACTGAACAATACAGAATCACGTTCAGGGACACCAGAAAAAAGGCCGCACAGGACTGGATTGACTTTGTAGACTGTTCTGTTGAAGCTTTAGGAGCTTGGTTACATGGCAGCAAAGTGTCTGACTACAAGGGCTTGTACAATCTATTACTGAGAGACGCATATTTTGAATAATTGTGTGTCTGACTTGTTGCACCAGTACTTGGTAGATTCAAACCTGATTTCTCCCCAAGAATTTGGAAAGAAGTCAGACACATAAGCCAGAACAAGGGTGAGCAGAAAAGCTCATACATTGGGTGACAAGGACAAGAGGAAGTATGGTAAGCCTCAGGACAAGGGTAGGGACAAAGATAAAAGTAAAGCCTCCTCAACAGGTACACAAACTGTCTCTGGGGTTGGGAATAAAACTTCTTCTTCATCTTCTACACACATTAAAAAGCCCTGGTGCTATGTGTGCAGAAATAAGGGCCATGGGCCAGGGGACAAATCCTGCCCTGGTAAAACCCCTGAGCCTTCCACCACTACTAACTCTACATCCACACCTAGTGCCCCTAGTAGTAGTAGTAGTAATAGTGGTGAGACTACTGGCAATAGTAAAAACAGAAGAGTAGTTGGGCTCACATTTGTGTCCATAATAGAAACTGGGGTGGGTGTAGAAATCCCCAAGACAGTTTCTGTCTCACAAGGTGCCACTGGCCTTGCCACCCTAGCTGCTTGTCCCCTTAATAATGGATAAGTACAGCAGCAAATACAAATAAATGGTGTTGACGCCCAGGCCCACAGAGACACAGATTCCAGTATAACCATAGTCACCGATAACTTGGTGTCACCTGCACAACACCTACTTGGTCAGAAGTACCAAATCACTGATGTTTAAAACTCCACTCAGTCACTCCCCTTACCAGTAAATTGGATCAGATTTTTTTTAATTTAGTTTTCACTTTATTGCTGTCTGTGCAATGTATAAGTAATTTACACAATGCCTTTTAGCTAAGCCTGATTGTGTTTATACCAATCTGCCTGAGGGTTAAGCAAATGTTATTTAGTGACTTTTGTGGTTCACCCTGACAAGGATTGTGGTTGATGCCTAAGATGGACTTCCACCTTCCCCACCCAATAAACCAATTACTTACAAGCATTAATGAGAAAAGATATGTAAGGTTGTTTCAGGAGCGATCTGTGAGTGTCCTTATTCAGATTGGTATAATAGACCCTTAAGGAACCCCTTGTTTTTTCGCTGATCTTGTTTTTGCTGGCCTAAGAACCACTGCTAACCGGTGCTAAAGTGCATGTGCTCATGCCTTAATACACTGAGACATTGGCTTATCCTCAACTAGCATATTTAATTTACTTAGAAATCCCTAATAAAATTGTACTACATGTAACCAGGGCCCATAAATTAAATGCTAAAGGTGGGCCTGCATCACTTACTGTGCAACCCACTTAAGTAGCCCTTTAAACATGCCATAGAATTGCCATTGCAGGCTATGTGCACAGCTCTGACCTGCCTTTTCGACCTGGCAAAATAAACCTTTTGCCAAGCCCAAATATTTCTTTTTAACACATATCAGTCACCCCTAGGGAAGGCACTGGACTGCCCAGAGTGCATGGTGTAGTGTAGTTAAGAAGTTGGAAAACTACTTTTAAGTTCTACATATCCTGACATTGAAAAACCCTTACATTTGTGTTTTTCACTACTGCAAGGCCTCTCTCTCCCATGGAATAATATTGGAGTTACCTTATTATTAGTAAGTCAAAACACCCTAATGGGGAACAGGTATCCACTTTATGTTTGGTGTCTTTGGAATTATAAGGAAAATTCCTCTCTTACGGCAAAGTCACATTTTAAGTTACAAATTTGAAAATGCAGGCTACAATTTTGAAAATTCCACCTGTACAAAGTTGGCATTTTTCTGCCTTAGCCGTGTAGTGCCTGTAGCCTGTCCCTGGGTCACATGAATTGGTGTAGCTGACAGTTGAGCTTAGTGTACTCCTCCTAGACAGCCACACACAATAGAGAGCTTAGGTGTGCCTGGATAGGTCGTCACTAGCAGGATGGGAGTGGAGAGCTGGGCACAACCGTACTTACACTTGAATAGTCTGTGTGTTGCCCCGACACAAATGGCTGCATACCCTGTGCGGCTAGTCTGTAGCCAAGGAAAACAGGAAACAGGAAGGGTGTGGACTTCAAAGGGAAACTGTAGGAGGCTGGCCTGGTTTGTAGTGGGTACTTACACCTTACACCAGGTCCAGTTATCCCTTATTAGTGAAATGTAGTAGTGTTCTAGAAGCCTAGACTGATAGAGGTAGCTATAGCAGAGCAGCTTAGGCTGAACTAGGAGACATGCAAAGCTCCTGCAATACCACTTATAGTTACACAGTACTTATACACAAGTAAAGACAATACTCAGTGTTACCCAAAATAAAGGTAGTTTATTTGGGTGACAGAAGGCCAAAAATATCTTGGAGGCAATTCTCCTTCTGGGGGTAAGTATTATACACAATATATACACTAGACACCAAAATAAGGTAAGTAATTAGACATAGGATAGTGCAAACAATAGGAAATGCTATAGAATGCAATGGGAGAAAATAGGTCTTGGGGCAACACAAACCATATACTAAGAAAGTGGAATGCGAATCACGAATTCCTCCCTAGACAAGTGTAGTGTGTAGAGAATCGCTGGGAGAGTAAAAATACAGTAAAGGTAAGTTAAATACACCACCCCAGAGCCCAGAAAAGCAGGAGAAAAGTACTGCAAGTTTCTTAGGACACACTACAAGGCGTGATTAGAGTTAATGCCCAAATCAAGCAAGACTGCAAACAAAAACTGTTGGATTCCTCGACCTGGAGACATGCAAAGGAAGGAGACTAAGTCCAGAATGCAGAAGAAGTTCCAGGAAGGACAGGAGCTCCTGCCAACCCCGAAGAGGGTGCAAAAGAAGAGTCCCCGGTTGGATGAAGGCTGCAGAAATACACCCAAGGAAGATGTCAGCAGATTCCTTCTTGAGGCACTGGGTGTCCCACGACGAGAAGTTGGATGCAGGTGAGCTTTGGTGCTGGATTCATCCAACAAGCCTTGGTTCCGGCAAAGTTGTGTTTTGCAACACATTGGCACTGTCTGGACCCAGGAGGGACCTGGGGGCCTCAACTCTGTGTGAGGAGGAAGAGGGGACTCTCAGCACTTCAGAAAGCCCTCAGAAAACCAGACAGCACCCACAGGAGTCCCAGGACACGGAGACAAAGGAGGTGCAAAATGCAGTTGGTGCAGCACTACAAAGGAGGGTCCCACGCCGCCGGAGGTCAACTCAGAGAGTTGAGCATCACAGGGTGGAGTGCTGGGGACATGGGCCAGGCTGTGCATGAAGACATTTTTCAAATAGTGCACAGAGGCCGCAGGAGGTGAATAAGATGTGGTACAAAGTGGAACTGTTGTACTTGGGGAAGGCAAGGTCATACCTCCTCCAAATTGGGACAGCAGACCTCTGGACAGTCTGCGCCGAAGGGGTCCCCCACCTGTGTTCCAAGGAGCACACTTGTTGCCAGTAGAGGAGTCCAAGAAAACCGGTCGTTGACTTAGAAGGGGCCTGCATGAGCGGGGAAGTGACAAAGTCACTCCACAGGAGATTTCTTCAGTACTTCTGGTACAGGGTGAAGACAGGGAGTCCCCAGAGTGTGCACACCATGGAAACTGTTGCAGTTGCCGGCTGGAGCTGAAGTTGCAGAGGAAAAGTAGCCCTTGTGGGGTACTGGTGTTCCGAGGTAAGAGGATGTAGTAGTAGTTGCAGAGGATTCCTGCTGGAAACTTGCAAGTAGAATATGAATATGAAGATACCCTAAAAAGCCCTTAATAGCCCTAAGAGGGGGATTGGCTACCTTATCAGGTATGGACCGATCAGGAGGGGTCTCTGATGTCACCTTCTGGCATTGGCCACTCAGAGGCCTCCAGAGTGTCACCACACCTTGGAAAACATGATGGCTGAGGAGCTCTGGGTACCACCACTGGGGTGGTGATGGACAGGGGAGTTGTCACTCCCCTTTCCTTTGCCCAGTTTCACGACAGAGCAGAGACTGGGGGTCCCTGAACCTGTGAAGACTGGCTTAAGCAAGGAGGGCACAGCCTTCAAAGCATTTCCAGAGGCTGGGGGGGATACCCCTCCCCAGCCTGTTACGCCTATTTCCAAATTCCAAATTCCACGTTATTTCACAGACATTTTTCACTGCACATAAGTAACTTATAAGTCACCTATATGTTTAACCCTCACTTGGTGAAGGTTAGGTGCCAAGTTACATAGTGTGTGGGCACCCTTGCACTAGCCAAGGTGCCTCCACATAGTTCAGGGCAAATTCCCTGAACTTTGTGAGTGCGGGGACACCATTACACGTGTGCACTACCTATGTGTAGCGTCACAATGGTAACTCTGAACATGGCCATGTAACATGTCTAAGATCATGGAATTGTCACCCCAATACCATTCTGGTATTGGGGGGGACAATTCCATGATCCCCCGGGTCTCTAGCACAGAACCCAGGTACTGCCAAACTACCTTTCCGGGGTTTCCACTGCAGCTGCTGCCAACCACTCAGACAGGATTCTGGCCTCCTGAGGTCTGGGAAGCCCCGGCCCAGGAAGGCAGAACAAAGGATTTCCCCTGAGAAAGAGAGTTACACCCTCTCCCTTTGGAAATAGGTGTGAAGGGCTGGGGAGGAGTAGCCTCCTGTAGGAAAGTACCATCTTGCCTGGCATGTTACCCCCATATTTCACTGTATATATGTTGTTTTAGTCTATGTGTCACTGGGACCCTGCCAAGCAGGGCCCCAGTGCTCATAAGTATGTGCCCTGTATGTGTTCCCTGTGTGATGCCTAACTGTCTCACTGAGGCTCTGCTAACCAGAACCTCAGTGGTTATCCTCTCTCTGCTTTCCAAATTTGTCACTAACAGGCTAGTGACTAAATTTACCAATTCACATTGGCATACTGGTACACCTATATAATTCCCTAGTATATGGTACTGAGGTACCCAGGGTATTGGGGTTCCAGGAGATCCCTATGGGCTGCAGCATTTCTTTTGCCACCCATAGGGAGCTCTGACAATTATTACACAGGCCTGCCAGTGCAGCCTGAGTGAAATAACGTCCACGTTATTTCATAGCCATTTACCACTGCACTTAAGTAACTTATAAGTCACCTATATGTCTAACCTTCACCTGGGGAAGGTTGGGTGCAAAGTTACTTAGTGTGTGGGCACCCTGGCACTAGCCAAGTTGCCCCCACATTGTCGCGTGGGCTCTCATGATCCTAAATGAGACTACTGGATTTCTAGGCAGCAGGACCGATAACGGTGTGGGGGACTGAGTCTAACCCACTTGTAAAGAACTCTGCCACCCTAAATCCGGTTTTTGCTCCGGCTAACTAGCAGTGCCTCATTTCTCCCACGGGGAAGAGATGGTTGGGCAGCCGAGCGCATGACATCTTTGGAACTTCTCAGGGAAGTCGTGGTCACTCAGATCCAAACCAACTCTCTCATTTACAATATGATCTCATATACAAATGACATAGGCAGTATAAGTTTTATATAATGTTTTAATAAAACAACTGCACTTTAGATAATAAGGCGTGAGCCACAATAACCAGAACCATACAACACAGTAGGATTGAAATAGTCACCAGGAGAGTAAAACATAAGAACAAAGCTATCATCGTGTCTAATAGTTTCTACTCTCCCTCTGCTTGTTCTATTTCGAGCACAGCATGTTAAGCTTCTAACTTGCCTTTCTGAATCACTGGGGAGATATCAGCCCTCATACCTGAGCAAAGGCCTGTGATCTTGGTTCAGCATCTGCAACGAGGCAGTCAGCGTCTAGTTGTGGTTCCCTGGTCGGAATCTCCCTCTTGCGTGTATTAGGACAAGGAAGTGATTTTATAACTAACATGTCAGCGTGATCACAAAAATGTCCCTACGCAGGAATGCCAAAGACTAAACTCCTACCACATCTATCGGCAATGTACCAGACTGTATCCTTGACTGAAGCACAGAGTGAACAGGAATGTGTTATGGAGAACTCCAGTGCTGAGTAGGCTAAACAGTGTGATATGAATATAAAACAAGACCGTAGAACTGGCTATTTGAGCCTAATAAAAAGCATTTAGAGCAAAGTGCACAGAGGCTCTAAGCTGCAAGCAAATGAATAAAATACATCCAGGGCAAAGTGCACAAAGGCCTAAAGCTTGAAGCTAACGCGCAAAGGATACGTAAAACTAACCACACTACACCCTCCCCTTGTCGGTAGCAAGTGGTTCCAATAATATAAAAGTATGCCCCAGATATAAACAATACATAAAAATATATACTGTATATATTTCGACAAGGTCAGAAGACAACAAAGTCATAAATTTAGGAAACATGTGACGATAAAGCCAAATTCAATAAAATGTCAATTTATCAGGAGAAAAAAAAATCCAATTGTCAGACAGAAGCAATAGAAAGTAGGAGCTCCTCCACTTCGATATATGTCAATATCGGAATATCCACGCCACAAAGTACCATGGAGCAGGTGTGTTCCAAAGCCCCAAAACCATTCAGGGTGGCACCCCGTGCAGGGCCTATGAACGAGACAATACCATCTTCCTCCAGGAAGGGAATCTCATAAACTGCCTCACGGAGCAAACGCAAACGTAATGCACAAGTCTGGGAACGAGCCCTAATCGGGAACATCAACAGATCAGTATCGACCACTGGAGGGCGCTGCAGTGAGAGACAGAAAGCCAGTGCATGTTCAAACGAGCACCAAAGGCACCGAAACACGGGTTGCACACAATCCAAAACTGGTCGGAATGACAGAGACCAGTCACACTCCAAATGTCCCAGGAGTGTTGCTCCAAAATGCTGCATCATGCGTTCACGACACAGCTGCGCTGACGGGAGCAGCAATATAGGATCTCGTCGTGGCGGGACAGCCATTGAGAAAAAATAACAACAATAGCAAGTCTCCAGCCAATAAAGCCAAAGTAATCAGGAAACCCCCAAAAATGCTTCCGAAAATAGAGTGTATAGCCGAAGGTATCAATCCGAATATGGAAGAGAAGGTGTGAGCAAAACCAACACCAACGGCTTTGAAAAAATGTGCAATTCCAGCAGTGCTGGACGCATTAAATATACGTCCCACAAGTTCACCAAAGTGACTCGGAAAGTTAGTATTCAAAAGGGACTGTATTTCCGCTGATGACCTTGCCACCTGTAGTGCGTAGGTCTCGCTAGCAGATGTAAGGGCCACATGCTTTTGAAACAATAAAGCCTTCAGTCGACTCAACTTGTAGAAATTAACCTTGGAAGTAGCAATATGAGGCCAGATGTCCGCTACCTCCCTAATTTGAGTGGGGGGAAACAACACATTCCCGCAGCACGTAACGGCCTTGGTGACAACGACAACGTAAACTATTCCAGCATGCATGCCACAGCAGCGTTCGCTGTTAAGAACAATGTAACTGCTGTTAGAAAGCACCTGGAAAGTGTTTTTAATAACCGGGACTGGAACTCCCTTCAGGTAACAAGCTAAGTTTGCAATCGAAGCGTTACACGCTCCGTGCAAGGACAGCTGTTTACAAACCATGGATTGGCTGACAGAAGTTTCGCATTCACTACCGCTAAGAAAAACCTCCCTCAAACCATTAATACATCTGTATAGAAAGGGAAGCTCCCACACCTCATGTATGTAACTGTCTCCCAACCGTTCATATCTACCCACCGGAATGTGCTTCAAACAAGAAGTAAATTGCAGAGTGGAGATAGGCAGATTAATTACCCCATGAATCAACCACTCAGCTGACGGAATCTCAGCAACCGTGAAAGGCAGTTTCTCCAATTTTTCAATATTCAACATGACATACGTCGCTTCCTTTTTAGCCATCAGCTGTTGTTGACGAGTTAAATTAAAGGAGACAAAGATCTCTCTGGCACGAATGTGCTGCCACGGAACGCGGCCTGCCTTCAAGGTCTGAAGAGTCCAACCCAGCTGCATGATGGACCGCGTCTGACTCTGCCCATGATATAAAGAAGACATATCTGATTTAATAATGTCTATAGCAGAGGAAACAATGCTGTCAATTGTGTAAACACGGTCAGAAAGGGTATGCATGCTATTATCCACAACAGATAAAGCCTGTATCAGGTTTTCCTGATCAATTTGCCTCAGCCGGGCCGCTGCCTCCTGTTGTGAAAGCTTCCAAATCTCATTATATACTTCGTATAAAAATAGTTTCTTCCGAGGTACCTTAGGTCCAACAAAAAATCTTGTAAGTCAGTATCATTAGACAGTAACGTGAGATGTGATTTAACTGCATCCAGCGTGGATGATTTCAACCATTGCTGACAAAGCTTTCCCATGCTGTATGTAGTTATGATATCAGCATGTTCTGGTGAAATGTAGCGAGGGTCTGCCCTACTAGTCCTGAACCCCCCTGAAGAGGTGACAAAACGTTGATGACACTTATTAGTGTCTACAGGCCATAATAACCACCCACCCGGATGTACCAATGAAGTGTTAAGCGTACCATTCTGGACCCAGTGTGCAAACTCACTAAACGTAGCATTAACATATCGCTGCCAATAGTTCAATTTGGAAGGGACAGGTATACTAGGCAAATTTAACTCTCTAATCGTTGCTAAGCCCAAACAGCTAGTCTCTTGTACTGTGTCATTGAGGAAAATCATCTGCACAGGGATAAACATGCTCTAAATAATGTGTCCCTGCCTTGCATTTGCCAATTTTTCATTCCCCAGACACTTTTCAAATCAACAGTCTTAAACCAATATTCATACCTGTTGGACCTGGCTTTTTGACAGGGACATCCCCAAACTTTTTGCCTCCTTCCTCCTATTTTTTCTGACCTGTTGTTGTTGGCTTTTGACCTCTGGGCACTTTACCACTGCTAACCAGTGCTAAAGTGCATATGCTCTCTGGGTAAATTGTACTACTGATTGGTTTATCCATGATTGACTATTTAATTTACTTGTAAGACCCTGGTAGAGTGCACTACATGTGCCTAGGGCAGGTAGATTAAATGCTACTAGTGGGCCTGCAGCACTGGTTGTGCCACCCACCTCAGTAGCCCCTTAACCCTGTCTCAGGCCTGCCATTGCAAGGCCTGTGTGTGCAGTTTCACTGCCACTTCGACTTGGCATTTAAAAGTACTTGCCAAGCCTAGAGCTCCCCTTTTACTACATATAAGTCATCCCTAATGTGTGCCCTAGGTAACCCCTAGAGCAGGGTGCTCTGTAGGTAAAAGGCAGGACATGTACCTGTGTAGTTATATGTCCTGGTAGTGTGAAACTCCTAAATTCGTTTTGACACTACTGTGAGGCCTGCTCCTTTCATAGGCTAACATTGGAGCTGCCCTCATACACTGTTGAAGTGGCAGCTGCTGATCTGAAAGGAGCAGGAAGGTCATATTTAGTATGGCCAGAATGGTAATACAAAATCCTGCTGACTGGTGAAGTCGGATTTAATATTACTATTCTAGAAATGCCACTTTTAGAAAGTGAGCATTTCTTTGCACTAAAATCTTGTTGTGCCCTTCAATCCACGTCTGGCTAGGTTTAGTTGACAGCTCCTTGTGCATTCACTCAGACACACCCCAAACACAGGGTACTCAGCCTCACTTGCATACATCTGCATTTTGAATGGGTCTTCCTGGGCTGGGAGGGTGGAGGGCCTGCCCCCACACAAAGGACTGCCACACCCCCTACTGGAACTCTGGCAGACAGGATTGAGCTGAAAGGGAACTTGGTGCATTTCTTAGAGACTCTTTGAAGTCAACCCCACTTCAAAGGCACAACTTAGTATAAAACAGGGCCTCTGCCCTACCTCAAGAGACACTTGCTGGAGAAGAAACCTGAACCAGAAACTACATCCTGCCAAGAAGAACTGCCTGGCTGCTCAAAGGACTCACCTGTCTGCTTTTCTACAAAGGACTGCTGCCTTGCTGTTGGCCTGCTGCCTTGCTGAACTCTTGCCTGGCTGTAAAAGTGCTCTCCAAGGGCTTGGATAGAGCTTGCCTCCTGTTCCCTGAAGTCTCAGGACCAAAAAGACTTCACTCTTCCTCTTGGACGCTCCGTGCGCCGAACTTTTCGACGCACAGCTTGTTCCGCGGCAAGAAAAACGCCGCACACCGACGCTGATCAACGCGACGCCTTCGGGACGACCGAAACTTTGACGCACGGCCTCGCAAGGACAACGCCGCCCGACTTCCCGGGAGAAATCGACGCGACGCCTGCCGTGAGCTCAAAACCTTGACGCACGGCCTCGCAAGGACAACGCCGCCCGACTCCGCAGGAGAAATCGACGCGACGCCTGCCGTGAGATCAAAACTTTGACGCACGGCCTCGCAAGGACAACGCCGTCCGACTCCGCAGGAGAAATCGACACGACGCCTGCCGTGAGATCGAAACTTCGACGCGCAGCCCCTCAGAACGACGCGCAGCCGGAAAACAAGCAGGAAAATCCACGCACAGACCCGGGACATCTGGTAATCCACGCGACCCACAGAAAGAGACTGTCCGCGCACCGGAAAACGACGCCCGACTTCCCCGCGTGGAAAATAACGACGCCAGTCCGTGTGTGCTGGGGAGAAATCGACGCACACACCCTTTTTCCACGCACCTCTTCCTTTGTGGCCCTCTGAGGAGATTTTCCACCAGAAACCAGGTACTTTGTGTTTGAAAGAGACTCTATTTACTTTCTAAAGACTTAAGACACTTTATATCACTTTTCAGTGATATCTTTACAAATTCATATTGCATCTTTGATCGTTTTGACCTGAAGATACCCAGATAAATATTATATATTTTTCTAAATACTGTGTGGTGTATTTTTGTGGTGTTATGCTATGGTGTTGTATGATTTATTGCACAAATGCTTTACACATTGCCTTCTAAGTTAAGCCTGACTGCTCGTGCCAAGCTACCGGAGGGTGAGCACAGGCTGATTTTGGATTGTGTGTGACTTACCCTGACTAGAGTGAGGGTTCTTGCTTGGACAGAGGGCAACCTAACTGCCAACCAAAAACCCCATTTCTAACATTGGTGATCAGCGGTGAGGATAGGACTTGTGTTTGTGCAGTGACATACAGTAGCTAAGTATTTCACTACCTACCCACAGTTGAAGGTCAACTTGATTTTTCATCTTTTTTGGCTCTTGGTTCTCTGATGTCCTCCTGGATATACTATTGATATTTTGGACTTTGGATTTTGGTTTTTGCTGATAAGATCTTATCAAAATGGGATTGTGTACCTACTCATTCTTTGTTCGTACGGACCACCTCACTAAGGCTGACCTAAGGAAGCTTTGCAGAAAATGGGGCCTTCCTGTAGCAAGGAGATCTACTAAGGCGGAGATGCTCCATCACTACATAGTCTGGGGGGAGGAAAGATGGGCAGAGAGAGAGGCAGCAAGAAACCAAATGACTAAGTACCCCTCAGATGAGGAGGAGGACTACTCACATGAGGAGGAAGACTACTCAGATGAGGAAAGAGAACCAGTGGGAGATGAATGGCTCCTAGCTCTAGAGCGGTGTCTAGAAGAGCTAGATGAGCAGCTTGAAAGGGCTGAGGCAGCAAGTCTCTTAGCCCTGGAAGAAGAAAAGATTGCAGCTCAAGAGCTGAGCTGTAAAGAGCTGAAACTGGAGGCCGGAAGGGCTGAGTCCAGTTCAGATGGTGGCAGCAAAAATCTTGCATCCAGTACTGCTGAAGAAGGGCACAAGCCCAGAGATGTGGTGCCCAACTTGAAGAAGGGAGTTGACACACCCCAGGCGGTTCAAGGGTATGAGGTAGTTCCCGTTATGCACAGGGTCCCTGAGAAGGATTGGGGAACTGGCACAGGGAGTCATATTCCTACTGGGGGGAGGGACACTTTACTGACTCTAGCAGAGAGTGACAGAGCAAAGGGTTCCCCCCTGGTGGACGTCCTGGATATAGAGTGTACAGACATCCCAGAAGAGTTTGGGTTGAGTGTCAGGGACAGACAGATACTGTCTCACCAGTCTCAGGAGGGCGAAGTAGAGTGCTTTTCCAAGGTTGAGTTACTGGGTGGTTGGGTGAAGGGTACTGTGGTTAATACATGTGAAGGGCAGAGTGATGTATTGCTGGAGAGCATATGTCTGGTCCTTATTTTCCAGAGCTACGCCAACACCAGGTGGAGTGTGAGCTCTCTGACCCCAGGGAGCTTACAATGGAGGCAGACTTCTGGGTGAGTACCAGAGAGTCTGAAGAGGCATTTGGGGGTGCTCCTGAAGGGAGTGGTCTAGGTGGTTCCCAACCGAGTGTGGTGGGAAAGGATTGTAGTGTCCCAGGTAGGTCCCAGGTCCTAGAGGGTTCCATGAGGGAACACCAGGAGGGAAGCCTAGCCTGTACCGTAGGGCCACCTTCTGAGGAAAGCCCCGCAGTGTCAGAAGAACTTGGGGGGGTGACTGTAGCCAGCATCCCAACAGTTCTGGTGTCTGGCAGTACCCCTCATAGTGAGGGGGTGCAGAAGTCCAGACATAGGGTTGAGAGGGGGTTGCAGACCCCAGTGGAGGACCTTGAGCTGTCAGGGGACAGCTCTGAGAGCAGAGCCCCCCAGGAATGACCCAGGTGAAACCGTTTCTGGTTTGGGGGAAACCCAGTCTCTGCCGGATGGGCAGAGATCGGGAGACCTGCGCCAACCAGACTCTTGTGTGGCCCTTGGCGACGGTGTGTCCCTTGTGGGGGGTGAGAGTGCCCCCCAGGAAGTCCAGGCATGCCAGGCAAAGATTCAACCTCAGGGTGGTGACTCTGGGTTGGATACCCAGGTTCAGAGGTTAAACTCTGACCTGGTGGGAGGTAGATGTGCCTCCCAAGAAGTCCTGCTGTGCCAGGCAATTGTCCAACCTCAGGGTGTTGACTCTGGGTTGGATGACCAGGTTCAGAGGTTAAACTCTGACCTGGCGGGGGGTTGGTGTGCCCCCCAGAAAGTCCTGGCGTGCCAGGCAATTGCCCAACCTCAGGGTGGTGACCCTGGGTTGGGGAACCAGGCTCAGAGGTTAAACTCTGACCTGGTGGGAGGTAGGTGTGCCTCCCTGGAAGTCCTGGCCTGCCAGGCAATGGTTCAACCTCAGGGTGGTGACTCTGGGTTGGCTAACCAGGTTCAGGGAATAAGCTCTGACCTGTTGGGGGGTAGGCGTGCCCCCCAGGAAGTCCTGGTGTACCAGGCAGTGGTCCAACCTCAGAGTGCTGACTCTGGGTTGGATAACCGGGTTCAGAGGTTAAACTCTGACCTGGTGGGGGGTAGGTGTGCCCCCCAGAAAGTCCTGGCATGCCAGGCAATTGTTCAACCTCAGGGTGGTGACTCTGGGTTGGATACCCAGGTTCAGAGGTTAAACTCTGACCTGGTGGGAGGTAGGTGTGCCTCCCAAGAAGCCCTGCTGTGCCAGGCAATTGTCCAACCTCAAGGTGTTGACTCTGGGTTGGATGACCAGGTTCAGAGGTTAAACTCTGACCTGGTGGGGGGTAGGTGTGCCCCCCAGAAAGTCCTGGCGTGCCAGGCAATTGCCCAACCTCAGGGTGGTGACCCTGGGTTGGGGAACCAGGCTCAGAGGTTAAACTCTGACCTGGTGGGAGGTAGGTGTGCCTCCCAGAAAGTCCTGGTGCGCCAGGTAATTGTTCAACTTCAGGGTGGGCACTCTGAGTTGAATGGCCCAGTGCAGAGGTTAAACTCTGACCTGGTGGAGGGTCAGTGTGCCCTCCAGGAAGTCCTGGCGTGCCAGGCAATTGTTCAACTTCAGGGTGGTGACTCTGAGTTGAATGGCCAAGTTCAGAGGTTAAACTCTGACCTGGTGGTGGGTCAGTGTGCCCTCCAGGAAGTCCTGGCGTGCCAGGCAATTGTTCAACTTCAGGGTGGTGACTCTGAGTTGAATGGTCAGGTGCAGAGGTTAAACTCTGACCTGGTGGGGGGTAGGTGTGCCTCCCAGGAAGTCCTGGTTTGCCAGGCAGTGATCCAGTCTGAGGGTACAGACCCTGGGCTGGAAGACCAGGTTCAGGGTGTCCCCCCAGACCTGGAGGGAGGGGCTACTGATAACAGTGCCCCTACCATGTTGTCTTCTGAGGAGGCCACTCCTAGTTGGAGGGTGCTGGACCCCAGAAGGGAGGGCAGGGGGAGGGAAGCCTCACCCCGGGCCCTAGTCCAACCTGAAGGTACAGGCCCCAGGTTGGAGGGACAGTTGCAGGTTAACAGCCCTGCACTGGTGGAGGAATGGTACAGGGTGACTTCTGTAAGCACCCTGACCATGTTGGACTCTGGGGGTACTGCTCCAGGAGGGAGGGTACAAAGCCCCAGAGGGGAGGACCAGGTTCAGGCTGTCATCCCTGACCTGGTGGAAGGGAGAGTGGTTAAAGGGTGCCCAGCACCTGGGGCTACCGCCCCCCACTCTCCACAGCCACAGTGGTTGGAGAGCTTTGAGAGGCCTGGGGCCTGGCTCTCATCCCTGGCAGCTGTCAGTAATCACTGTGGCTTGCTGTCCGGGTGGACAGAGTTATCCCTGGGGAGGGGACAAGTGTCACACCCCAGGGGTAGAGTGAGCAACACCACTGTGTTGGTCATGGTGGTACTATCCTGGGATACATCTGTGAGCAAAGTAAGGTTAGGTGCTGCACAGATGGGATCCGCAGGTAAGGAGAAAGGTTCCCCATGGGTTGGCTTAGTGGGCCCTGAGAGTATGGACAGAGTGATCCAATTGGAGTCAGGAAGGCAAAGAACTGGAGCATGCCCCTGCTGTTGTGGGCCTGGGTCCTTGTTCTGTCGCCTCAAACAGGGAAGTACATCAGGATAGTGATTGTTCTCCCCTGGCTTTAGGTTGGTAGGGGGTCATGTTGGACCTGGCTTTTTGACAGGGACATCCCCAAACTTTTTGCCTCCTTCCTCCTATTGTTTCTGACCTGTTGTTGTTGGCGTTTGACCTCTGGGCACTTTACCACTGCTAACCAGTGCTAAAGTGCATATGCTCTCTGGGTAAATTGTACTACTGATTGGTTTATCCATGATTGACTATTTAATTTACTTGTAAGACCCTGGTAGAGTGCACTACATGTGCCTAGGGCAGGTAGATTAAATGCTACTAGTGGGCCTGCAGCACTGGTTGTGCCACCCACCTCAGTAGCCCCTTAACCCTGTCTCAGGCCTGCCATTGCAAGGCCTGTGTGTGCAGTTTCACTGCCACTTCGACTTGGCATTTAAAAGTACTTGCCAAGCCTAGAGCTCCCCTTTTACTACATATAAGTCATCCCTAATGTGTGCCCTAGGTAACCCCTAGAGCAGGGTGCTCTGTAGGTAAAAGGCAGGACATGTACCTGTGTAGTTATATGTCCTGGTAGTGTGAAACTCCTAAATTCGTTTTGACACTACTGTGAGGCCTGCTCCTTTCATAGGCTAACATTGGAGCTGCCCTCATACACTGTTGAAGTGGCAGCTGCTGATCTGAAAGGAGCAGGAAGGTCATATTTAGTATGGCCAGAATGGTAATACAAAATCCTGCTGACTGGTGAAGTCGGATTTAATATTACTATTCTAGAAATGCCACTTTTAGAAAGTGAGCATTTCTTTGCACTAAAATCTTGTTGTGCCCTTCAATCCACGTCTGGCTAGGTTTAGTTGACAGCTCCTTGTGCATTCACTCAGACACACCCCAAACACAGGGTACTCAGCCTCACTTGCATACATCTGCATTTTGAATGGGTCTTCCTGGGCTGGGAGGGTGGAGGGCCTGCCCCCACACAAAGGACTGCCACACCCCCTACTGGAACTCTGGCAGACAGGATTGAGCTGAAAGGGAACTTGGTGCATTTCTTAGAGACTCTTTGAAGTCAACCCCACTTCAAAGGCACAACTTAGTATAAAACAGGGCCTCTGCCCTACCTCAAGAGACACTTGCTGGAGAAGAAACCTGAACCAGAAACTACATCCTGCCAAGAAGAACTGCCTGGCTGCTCAAAGGACTCACCTGTCTGCTTTTCTACAAAGGACTGCTGCCTTGCTGTTGGCCTGCTGCCTTGCTGAACTCTTGCCTGGCTGTAAAAGTGCTCTCCAAGGGCTTGGATAGAGCTTGCCTCCTGTTCCCTGAAGTCTCAGGACCAAAAAGACTTCACTCTTCCTCTTGGACGCTCCGTGCGCCGAACTTTTCGACGCACAGCTTGTTCCGCGGCAAGAAAAACGCCGCACACCGACGCTGATCAACGCGACGCCTTCGGGACGACCGAAACTTTGACGCACGGCCTCGCAAGGACAACGCCGCCCGACTTCCCGGGAGAAATCGACGCGACGCCTGCCGTGAGCTCAAAACCTTGACGCACGGCCTCGCAAGGACAACGCCGCCCGACTCCGCAGGAGAAATCGACGCGACGCCTGCCGTGAGATCAAAACTTTGACGCACGGCCTCGCAAGGACAACGCCGTCCGACTCCGCAGGAGAAATCGACACGACGCCTGCCGTGAGATCGAAACTTCGACGCGCAGCCCCTCAGAACGACGCGCAGCCGGAAAACAAGCAGGAAAATCCACGCACAGACCCGGGACATCTGGTAATCCCCGCGACCCACAGAAAGAGACTGTCCGCGCGCCGGAAAACGACGCCCGACTTCCCCGCGTGGAAAATAACGACGCCAGTCTGTGTGTGCTGGGGAGAAATCGACGCACACACCCTTTTTCCACGCACCTCTTCCTTTGTGGCCCTCTGAGGAGATTTTCCACCAGAAACCAGGTACTTTGTGTTTGAAAGAGACTCTATTTACTTTCTAAAGACTTAAGACACTTTATATCACTTTTCAGTGATATCTTTACAAATTCATATTGCATCTTTGATCGTTTTGACCTGAAGATACCCAGATAAATATTATATATTTTTCTAAATACTGTGTGGTGTATTTTTGTGGTGTTATGCTATGGTGTTGTATGATTTATTGCACAAATGCTTTACACATTGCCTTCTAAGTTAAGCCTGACTGCTCGTGCCAAGCTACCGGAGGGTGAGCACAGGCTGATTTTGGATTGTGTGTGACTTACCCTGACTAGAGTGAGGGTTCTTGCTTGGACAGAGGGCAACCTAACTGCCAACCAAAAACCCCATTTCTAACATTGGTGATCAGCGGTGAGGATAGGACTTGTGTTTGTGCAGTGACATACAGTAGCTAAGTATTTCACTACCTACCCACAGTTGAAGGTCAACTTGATTTTTCATCTTTTTTGGCTCTTGGTTCTCTGATGTCCTCCTGGATATACTATTGATATTTTGGACTTTGGATTTTGGTTTTTGCTGATAAGATCTTATCAAAATGGGATTGTGTACCTACTCATTCTTTGTTCGTACGGACCACCTCACTAAGGCTGACCTAAGGAAGCTTTGCAGAAAATGGGGCCTTCCTGTAGCAAGGAGATCTACTAAGGCGGAGATGCTCCATCACTACATAGTCTGGGGGGAGGAAAGATGGGCAGAGAGAGAGGCAGCAAGAAACCAAATGACTAAGTACCCCTCAGATGAGGAGGAGGACTACTCACATGAGGAGGAAGACTACTCAGATGAGGAAAGAGAACCAGTGGGAGATGAATGGCTCCTAGCTCTAGAGCGGTGTCTAGAAGAGCTAGATGAGCAGCTTGAAAGGGCTGAGGCAGCAAGTCTCTTAGCCCTGGAAGAAGAAAAGATTGCAGCTCAAGAGCTGAGCTGTAAAGAGCTGAAACTGGAGGCCGGAAGGGCTGAGTCCAGTTCAGATGGTGGCAGCAAAAATCTTGCATCCAGTACTGCTGAAGAAGGGCACAAGCCCAGAGATGTGGTGCCCAACTTGAAGAAGGGAGTTGACACACCCCAGGCGGTTCAAGGGTATGAGGTAGTTCCCGTTATGCACAGGGTCCCTGAGAAGGATTGGGGAACTGGCACAGGGAGTCATATTCCTACTGGGGGGAGGGACACTTTACTGACTCTAGCAGAGAGTGACAGAGCAAAGGGTTCCCCCCTGGTGGACGTCCTGGATATAGAGTGTACAGACATCCCAGAAGAGTTTGGGTTGAGTGTCAGGGACAGACAGATACTGTCTCACCAGTCTCAGGAGGGCGAAGTAGAGTGCTTTTCCAAGGTTGAGTTACTGGGTGGTTGGGTGAAGGGTACTGTGGTTAATACATGTGAAGGGCAGAGTGATGTAATTGCTGGAGAGCATATGTCTGGTCCTTATTTTCCAGAGCTACGCCAACACCAGGTGGAGTGTGAGCTCTCTGACCCCAGTGAGCTTACAATGGAGGCAGACTTCTGGGTGAGTACCAGAGAGTCTGAAGAGGCATTTGGGGGTGCTCCTGAAGGGAGTGGTCTAGGTGGTTCCCAACCGAGTGTGGTGGGAAAGGATTGTAGTGTCCCAGGTAGGTCCCAGGTCCTAGAGGGTTCCATGAGGGAACACCAGGAGGGAAGCCTAGCCTGTACCGTAGGGCCACCTTCTGAGGGAAGCCCCGCAGTGTGAGAAGAACTTGGGGGGGTGACTGTAGCCAGCATCCCAACAGTTCTGGTGTCTGGCAGTACCCCTCATAGTGAGGGGGTGCAGAAGTCCAGACATAGGGTTGAGAGGGGGTTGCAGACCCCAGTGGAGGACCTTGAGCTGTCAGGGGACAGGTCTGAGAGCAGAGCCCCCCAGGAATGACCCATGTGAAACCGTTTCTGGTTTGGGGGAAACCCAGTCTCTGCCGGATGGGCAGAGATCGGGAGACCTGCACCAACCAGACTCTTGTGTGGCCCTTGGGGACGGTGTGTCCCTTGTGGGGGGTGAGAGTGCCCCCCAGGAAGTCCTGGCATGCCAGGCAAAGATTCAACCTCAGGGTGGTGACTCTGGGTTGGATACCCAGGTTCAGAGGTTAAACTCTGACCTGGTGGGAGGTAGATGTGCCTCCCAAGAAGTCCTGCTGTGCCAGGCAATTGTCCAACCTCAGGGTGTTGACTCTGGGTTGGATGACCAGGTTCAGAGGTTAAACTCTGACCTGGCGGGGGGTAAGTGTGCCCCCCAGAAAGTCCTGGCGTGCCAGGCAATTGCCCAACCTCAGGGTGGTGACCCTGGGTTGGGGAACCAGGCTCAGAGGTTAAACTCTGACCTGGTGGGAGGTAGGTGTGCCTCCCTGGAAGTCCTGGCCTGCCAGGCAATGGTTCAACCTCAGGGTGGTGACTCTGGGTTGGCTAACCAGGTTCAGGGAATAAGCTCTGACCTGTTGGGGGGTAGGCATGCCCCCCAGGAAGTCCTGGTGTACCAGGCAGTGGTCCAACCTCAGAGTGCTGACTCTGGGTTGGATAACCGGGTTCAGAGGTTAAACTCTGACCTGGTGGGGGGTAGGTGTGCCCCCCAGAAAGTCCTGGCATGCCAGGCAATTGTTCAACCTCAGGGTGGTGACTCTGGGTTGGATACCCAGGTTCAGAGGTTAAACTCTGACCTGGTGGGAGGTAGGTGTGCCTCCCAAGAAGCCCTGCTGTGCCAAGCAATTGTCCAACCTCAGGGTGTTGACTCTGGGTTGGATGACCAGGTTCAGAGGTTAAACTCTGACCTGGTGGGGGGTAGGTGTGCCCCCCAGAAAGTCCTGGCGTGCCAGGCAATTGCCCAACCTCAGGGTGGTGACCCTGGGTTGGGGAACCAGGCTCAGAGGTTAAACTCTGACCTGGTGGGAGGTAGGTGTGCCTCCCAGAAAGTCCTGGTGCGCCAGGTAATTGTTCAACTTCAGGGTGGACACTCTGAGTTGAATGGCCCAGTGCAGAGGTTAAACTCTGACCTGGTGGAGGGTCAGTGTGCCCTCCAGGAAGTCCTGGCGTGCCAGGCAATTGTTCAACTTCAGGGTGGTGACTCTGAGTTGAATGGCCAAGTTCAGAGGTTAAACTCTGACCTGGTGGTGGGTCAGTGTGCCCTCCAGGAAGTCCTGGCGTGCCAGGCAATTGTTCAACTTCAGGGTGGTGACTCTGAGTTGAATGGTCAGGTGCAGAGGTTAAACTCTGACCTGGTGGGGGGTAGGTGTGCCTCCCAGGAAGTCCTGGTTTGCCAGGCAGTGATCCAGTCTGAGGGTACAGACCCTGGGCTGGAAGACCAGGTTCAGGGTGTCCCCCCAGACCTGGAGGGAGGGGCTACTGATAACAGTGCCCCTACCATGTTGTCTTCTGAGGAGGCCACTCCTAGTTGGAGGGTGCTGGACCCCAGAAGGGAGGGCAGGGGGAGGGAAGCCTCACCCCGGGCCCTAGTCCAACCTGAAGGTACAGGCCCCAGGTTGGAGGGCCAGTTGCAGGTTAACAGCCCTGCACTGGTGGAGGAATGGTACAGGGTGACTTCTGTAAGCACCCTGACCATGTTGGACTCTGGGGGTACCGCTCCAGGAGGGAGGGTACAAAGCCCCAGAGGGGAGGACCAGGTTCAGGCTGTCATCCCTGACCTGGTGGAAGGGAGAGTGGTTAAAGGGTGCCCAGCACCTGGGGCTACCGCCCCCCACTCTCCACAGCCACAGTGGTTGGAGAGCTTTGAGAGGCCTGGGGCCTGGCTCTCATCCCTGGCAGCTGTCAGTAATCACTGTGGCTTGCTGTCCGGGTGGACAGAGTTATCCCTGGGGAGGGGACAAGTGTCACACCCCAGGGGTAGAGTGAGCAACACCACTGTGTTGGTCATGGTGGTACTATCCTGCTCCTGGGATACATCTGTGAGCAAAGTAAGGTTAGGTGCTGCACAGATGGGATCCGCAGGTAAGGAGAAAGGTTCCCCATGGGTTGGCTTAGTGGGCCCTGAGAGTATGGACAGAGTGATCCAATTGGAGTCAGGAAGGCGAAGAACTGGAGCATGCCCCTGCTGTTGTGGGCCTGGGTCCTTGTTCTGTCGCCTCAAACAGGGAAGTACATCAGGATAGTGATTGTTCTCCCCTGGCTTTAGGTTGGTAGGGGGTCATGTTGGACCTGGCTTTTTGACAGGGACATCCCCAAACTTTTTGCCTCCTTCCTCCTATTGTTTCTGACCTGTTGTTGTTGGCGTTTGACCTCTGGGCACTTTACCACTGCTAACCAGTGCTAAAGTGCATATGCTCTCTGGGTAAATTGTACTACTGATTGGTTTATCCATGATTGACTATTTAATTTACTTGTAAGACCCTGGTAGAGTGCACTACATGTGCCTAGGGCAGGTAGATTAAATGCTACTAGTGGGCCTGCAGCACTGGTTGTGCCACCCACCTCAGTAGCCCCTTAACCCTGTCTCAGGCCTGCCATTGCAAGGCCTGTGTGTACAGTTTCACTGCCACTTCGACTTGGCATTTAAAAGTACTTGCCAAGCCTAGAGCTCCCCTTTTACTACATATAAGTCATCCCTAATGTGTGCCCTAGGTAACCCCTAGAGCAGGGAGCTGTGTAGGTAAAAGGCAGGACATGAACCTGTGTAGTTATATGTCCTGGTAGTGTGAAACTCCTAAATTCGTTTTGACACTACTGTAAGGCCTGCTCCTTTCATAGGCTAACATTGGAGCTGCCCTCATACACTGTTGAAGTGGCAGCTGCTGATCTGAAAGGAGCAGGAAGGTCATATTTAGTATGGCCAGAATGGTAATACAAAATCCTGCTGACTGGTGAAGTCGGATTTAATATTACTATTCTAGAAATGCCACTTTTAGAAAGTGAGCATTTCTTTGCACTAAAATCTTGTTGTGCCCTTCAATCCACGTCTGGCTAGGTTTAGTTGACAGCTCCTTGTGCATTCACTCAGACACACCCCAAACACAGGGTACTCAGCCTCACTTGCATACATCTGCATTTTGAATGGGTCTTCCTGGGCTGGGAGGGTGGAGGGCCTGCCCCCACACAAAGGACTGCCACACCCCCTACTGGGACTCTGGCAGACAGGATTGAGCTGAAAGGGAACTTGGTGCATTTCTTAGAGACTCTTTGAAGTCAACCCCACTTCAAAGGCACAACTTAGTATAAAACAGGGCCTCTGCCCTACCTCAAGAGACACTTGCTGGAGAAGAAACCTGAACCAGAAACTACATCCTGCCAAGAAGAACTGCCTGGCTGCTCAAAGGACTCACCTGTCTGCTTTTCTACAAAGGACTGCTGCCTTGCTGTTGGCCTGCTGCCTTGCTGAACTCTTGCCTGGCTGTAAAAGTGCTCTCCAAGGGCTTGGATAGAGCTTGCCTCCTGTTCCCTGAAGTCTCAGGACCAAAAAGACTTCACTCTTCCTCTTGGACGCTCCGTGCGCCGAACTTTTCGATGCACAGCTTGTTCCGCGGCAAGAAAAACGCCGCACACCGACGCTGATCAACGCGACGCCTTCGGGACGACCGAAACTTTGACGCACGGCCTCGCAAGGACAACGCCGCCCGACTTCCCGGGAGAAATCGACGCGACGCCTGCCGTGAGCTCAAAACCTTGACGCACGGCCTCGCAAGGACAACGCCGTCCGACTCCGCAGGAGAAATCGACGCGACGCCTGCCGTGAGATAAAAACTTTGACGCACGGCCTCGCAAGGATAACGCCGCCCGACTCCGCAGGAGAAATCGACGCAACGCCTGCCGTGAGATCGAAACTTCGACGCGCAGCCCCTCAGAACGACGCGCAGCCGGAAAACAAGCAGGAAAATCCACGCACAGACCCGGGACATCTGGTAATCCCCGCGACCCACAGAAAGAGACTGTCCGCGTGCCGGAAAACGACGCCCGACTTCCCCGCGTGGAAAATAACGACGCAAGTCCGTGTGTGCTGGGGAGAAATCGACGCACACACCCTTTTTCCACGCACCTCTTCCTTTGTGGCCCTCTGAGGAGATTTTCCACCAGAAACCAGGTACTTTGTGTTTGAAAGAGACTCTATTTACTTTCTAAAGACTTAAGACACTTTATATCACTTTTCAGTGATATCTTTACAAATTCATATTGCATCTTTGATCGTTTTGACCTGAAGATACCCAGATAAATATTATATATTTTTCTAAATACTGTGTGGTGTATTTTTGTGGTGTTATGCTATGGTGTTGTATGATTTATTGCACAAATGCTTTACACATTGCCTTCTAAGTTAAGCCTGACTGCTCGTGCCAAGCTACCGGAGGGTGAGCACAGGCTGATTTTGGATTGTGTGTGACTTACCCTGACTAGAGTGAGGGTTCTTGCTTGGACAGAGGGCAACCTAACTGCCAACCAAAAACCCCATTTCTAACAATACCCCTCAACCGAAAGTTTAGACACAAACAAATTTGAATACAGTAACTTAGTATCGGTCAATAACATTTGCTTAGTAGCATACGGAGTAACTTTAAAATAGTAATACTTAGCATTTTGTTGATTATGCCCAGAAAAATATGCAAATTTATCATAATACGTTTTTGAACTCCCTTGTGGAGGAGTTGGGCAATGTTCCCATTGCACATAATCAAATATGGACTTAGGGCTACTTGCTTTATGAATAAAGTGGTGTCCATAATAGTTGTAGCAAAACATGTCACCATGATTATCTCTAAATAGGTAAGCATCTTCATCGTCATAGACAGTATAATATTGCAAGTCTGTCAGCATAGAATCTACCGTCTTCACATCCCAATCATCAGAAACAATGCCTGGTATAACAATATCATTCATTGATAACTTGAGAACATACGGTATTTGAATCAATTCTGTGGGACCATATATATCAAACATTACTTTATCCCACACAATCCCATCCGGAATCGGTATTGCAGAAATGTTTACATCGGACAAGTCTCTGCGAACCATATGAGATGAGAAATGTGGTTTTAACACTGTCTCCACGTGCTCAATATCAGATCGTTCAGGAAGAAAATGACCATGTATTACTAGAAAAAAAGTAACCACAAAAAAATAGTCATTATAGCCATAAAAAGCCACAAATAGTTCCAAGGAAAAACAAAATATGTGCGTTTAAGCCAACACAGCAGCTTACGTGGACCTCGGACCGAAGACAGTGAGGACGAGGAGCCTGACACGGCATCATCAGTGTCGTTGAAGCAGCCAGAGGCAGTTCTTGCAAAAGGTGCAACTGTGAACAAAGAAGCAGATGGAGGCTCTCGCCTAGGCACGCTATAAACCACATGTTCAGAAACATCAGGAGAACGTACAGCAACTTGATCAAAAGATTCCAAATAAATTGTCGTCTGTGGAACAATCGCAAGATCATCTTCCACCCTCCCCAAGCTCGGAGAGGAAACAGCATCGGTGTAAATCACCTGCAGCGGGACTTCTTCCCCAGTAGTGAGAGGGATTCCGGAACTACTGGGTGTCCCTCTTGGTCTGCTGTGCAGAATCGGCCACATGTTGTAACTTGACTTTATCAATGGAAACAAAGTGATTTCCTTTGACCCCGTGCAGCGGCGGTAATATTACAGTTCTTGTGCCGCTAACCCCTAATACAGGGACTGGTGCTCGATAAGAAGGAACAAATTCTTTCTTCACTGCAACCTTTTCACGCACTAGATCCCCAATCCTGGGTATCCAACCAGTAGGCGTTACTGGCTCATCCTTAATTCCTGAGGAGGCAGCACTTGCAGAAGAGTTATCTTCACGGAATTGTTGTAAATCCTGCAAAACAGTGACACAATCATTTATGTGAAAAGGCGTATCTGCCGCCTCCACACCAGGACCATCTAGATCAGGAACATACATTTGTGTCCCGAACAGGCACTCATATGAAGTACGACCCCCCAATGACCTAGGCAAGTTA
The DNA here is from genome assembly GCF_031143425.1 of Pleurodeles waltl. Taxonomy (NCBI): domain Eukaryota; kingdom Metazoa; phylum Chordata; class Amphibia; order Caudata; family Salamandridae; genus Pleurodeles; species Pleurodeles waltl. Next base: position 776,431 of record NW_027150407.1, on the reverse strand, counting down.
TTAAGTGCTCTCTGTACTCCATACAGGTGGGCTAGCCAACTACGACCCGTACCTATAACCCTGGCCGTTAAGGATTGCTTTAAATCACGATTTAAACACTCCACGACAGAATTTCCCTCGGGATGAAATGGAGACGAGAATTGGAGTTGGACCCCCAACGAAGCCATGGTGTCCCTGAATGCCTTAGAGGCAAAAGCAGGGCCCTGGTCCGAATGAAAAGCCGCAACTGCAAATGTATCGACAAAGATGTGCAAATCTTTAATAACAGTCCGAGCGTCAGCCGAGCGTTGTGGCCACACCCACACAAATCTGGAGCACGAATCTACAGCAACCAAAATATATTTGTATGCACTATCTAGTGTCAGCGGACCACAATGATCCAAGTACACACACTGTAAAGGCTTATTTAAAATCAGAAGGGGCGTCTGCTGTGGGCCTCTAGCCGACAAAGCTTTAATTTGTTGACAAACGTCACAACAAAGGACATATTGCTTTGTCTCTTTATAGAGACCAGGCCACCAGTAACGAGCCTGTAAAAGTGAAATTGTGGCAGCCACACCAGCATGTGCAGATGCCACCCCCTCATGTGCTGCAGAAATTAATCGAGGTCTCTCAATTTTATTGGGTAGTTCACATACACCAATGCCTGGAATATTAACAACAGCATGTAGCGCACTACTCAAGCAGTAACTATATTTAGAAGGAAATCCTGTAGGAAATGGCGTGCCATCAGCCGTAGCTTTTATGGCAGCCAAAATCTCTGTGTCTGGTTTGGAACTCGAACGAGTCACTGCGGCCACTGCCGATTTCGTGGCTTCATCAGCCAAAGTATTCCCAGCAACGTGTATTCCAACGCGCTGGTGTCCAAGTGTATGTACAACATGGACCTTAGGAAGCGTTTCTTTCAGATCCACAACCTTACCCCACAACAATTTGTGTTTAATGGTGTTGCCCTTAGAATCTCTTAACCCATTCAACTTCCAATAGTGTAAATATTCATTGAAAGACTGAACACAGTAGTAGGAGTCACAGACCAGCCAGGTTAAAGTCGCCGGATCCGCGTGCTCCAACGCTAACAATAGAGCTTTGAGCTCAGCCAGCTGCGCTGTGCAATCTCCCAAGGTTTTAGTATAAGTATGTCGGGGGCAGAACACTTCCCCCTCCATAATGCCGCTCACCACCGCATATGCAGCAGAATACTGTTGTTTAGTCCCAACCGCTGGTTGCGCAGAGCCATCAGTATACATAACCACCTGATATTGGTCAATAGGCAATGTGCCAGCAGGAACTGGGTATTCCATTTCATATTGAAGAAATTCTTGAGTCTGCAGTTTAGGGTCAAATATGTAATCTAAATCAGTGGCTGTCAAAGACGTAGCCCATTGTATCCATTGCGTGTGTAAAGCTTTAGAATTAGGAACACTCGCTTTTGTAACAGCCTCTAAGGCTGGAATCGGGGAAACAACAATGATGCGTTGGCCCTGGGCAAGCGGTCTTTCCTTAATCACAGCCATCTGTACTGCAGTGAGTATTTTCTCAGTTTGTGCAAATCGTTGTTCTGCAGCTGAATACAAATGAGACTTGTATGCAATCGGGACTGTCTCACCCTCATTAAAGGTGACATATGTAAACCCAACAGCCCCAGTTATCACCCTGATGACTAAATGTGTCTTATTGTCCCGTGTGTGTAAGTGTTTAACTGCTAAGAGATCAGTTTGCAAATCTCGTAGTATATGTGTATGCTCAATCGTCCAAAATCTACTCGAAAAATTTGGACGAATCAACTCGTATAAGGGTTTTATACGTGTAGCATATTCAGGAATGTAAGTTCTGTCAAAATTCAGAAACCCCAACAATGACTGGAGCTTCCGAACCGTATTAGGAGGCTGCAATTGAGCACATTTCTACAAAAAATGTGGCGCTAAGCTCTTGCCCTCACTCGACAACTCATATCCCAGGAAAATGACGCTGAGGAAGGCAATCTTAGATTTCTTAAAATTAAACTTATAGCCAATTTCAGCAAACCCCACAACAATGCGTGATACACGCCTTATATGTTGCAGAATCTCATTGTCTGTCAAATATATGTCATCAACATATGATAACGCTTCAGGGTCCAACTCGTGCAGAATTTCAGTTACACGAGCCGAAAATAGTCCTGGGCTATTCTTATACCCCTGAGGCAAACGACAAAACTTTTTCTGAGAGCCAAACGCACTGAAACTGGTATAGTCCCGACTTTCGGGCGCTATATTTTGGCAGAAAAATCCATTCGAGATATCTAATGTTGTTTTGTATTTTTTACGCACTATATTATTCATAAGCGCTGCGCTATGTGAATTCTGTATTGCATATGTGCGTGTATGTCCATTTAAATGTCTGTAATCCACCACTATCCTATATGAATGGTCCGGTTTAGCAACTGGAAATAAGGGATTATTCATCGGCGAGACACAGGGCTCAATTACACCCTGGTACTCCAATTGTGTAAGAATATTCCTAACCGATGCCCTTGCCTCAAATTTGATAGGATACTGCGGCTGCGGCTGAGGTTCGCACTTTATTGGAATTACATGATAAAGTGATTGTCTATCCCACCCCACATTATTTCTATATAGAGCGGGGGCCTGTGCTAGAGCCCATATTTTACTATAGGACTCCGCTAGTTCTCGCGGAACAAGTGGTGAGAAGGAAGGTGTAATAACCTCTTCCCCAACCGGACAGTAGCGAACAAAGTCAGGCGGCCAATCTTGTTCGGCCAGCAGAACGTCATATGATTTTACCACATGGTCCCAAAAGATGGCGTGTACAATGCGGTCAATGTCCCCTTTTACTTTATATACCCTATCAGGATCAGAGACTCGCATATCCGCCGTTTCGACTTGTATGAAGTCATCAGTTGCTTTCACCTCCAGATGCTCTAGAAGACTCCGGTGAACTATTGTGACCTCCGCCGCGCTGTCTAACAGTGCTAACACCCATGTCTTGTTCGTCAAGAGAACTCTCTTCTTGAGCGGCATGTCTAACTGAGACTGCTGCCACTTTCTTCTTTTTAAATTGTTGTTTTTGTTGCAGTGGTTTCTCTTTTTGTTTAATAGAAACCTCAGTTGAGCGTTGTGAATCCTGTCTTGGTTTCACGTACTCAGTTCTCCGCTCTGACCGCCCACCTCTCTCACTTCTCTTGTCCGAGGAGTCCTGAAAGGAACGAGATTGGTGTGTATCAGTATATTGATATCTATCAGGCGTCTTCAAATTATCCCTATTCCTGGGATTATACCTATTCTGCGGGGTCTCCAGTTGCGGAGACTGTCCCCCATCTTTCTTAGGTGTTTGCTGTTTCTTTTCCCAGCGCTTTTTAGTACCCTAAGGCTGCTGTTGTTTAGCATTATCTTTATTATTTTTACCCTGTAATTGGGGTTTTTGCGGTCTAGCCCCTAGGCTATCGCGACCAATACTGGAATATGTTTCTGCTATTATTCTCGGGAGTTCCCGCTCCTGATTAATCTGCGGAACGTCCCGAAGATGCATTCGCACTGCTAGTGCTACTGCCTCTCCCTTGAGATTACTCAAAATAATAGAAGAAACTGCGGCAAAATTGCCCATCAACTGCATGCCCAATTCCAAGGCAGGGGCAGCTCCATATTCATCTTGAATTTGTTTAAGTACTTCCGGTAAATTAGCTAATGTCGGTGTACCGTGTGCCGTAGTGTAGAGCACGGCAAACACTGTGCCCCAGGTATTACAAAGGTCCACCGAAGGAACCATCCCATACGGCAAACACATCGTCAAAATTCTATGTTTATCCTGTGGTCCCGTATGGGGAAATACTGCTTCCAGCGTATTAATTTTTTTGCGCCAGCCAAAATGGAGTTTCCTCACGTTTAGCCGGTACCTTACCCATAACCGAGTGTACAGTGGCCGGATTAATACCCGGAACCACTGTCTGTGGGTGCGCCGGAGCAGCACGCGCTGCATTAGTATTTAATGCTTGCATTACAAACTGAACCAGTCTTCTGTATGTAATTGCTAAGTCTATATATAAACGACGCACTTCAGTCACTGCCAAATTAGCAACCGCAGGATATGGTGTGTAAGTAGCCAATAAAGGCCAGGTCGGACCATCATTACTCAGTGGACCTAACCTTACTTGTGCTATTGTGTGTGGGAGGGCGCCATCAAGCCAATTATGGTGTTCTTGATAAGATAAAGGTATCTCTAAGTATGCATAAGCCCTGTATTGTCCAGGGGAATTCACAACAGTGTATTCGTGAAAAGTGTTTGTACCCCCATCAACTGCTGGAAATACGACCCAAGAATAAAAATGTTCTGTTCTATAGGCTGTATGGGCATCCACCACAAAAGTGACCGGACCCCCCTGGACCGTCAGTCCATGTGCTATCAGATGTTCTGTGAGCGGGTGTCGCATATTAAGCGCTATATTCACTACATTAGGAGTCGCCATTTGTAAAAAACAGCACTAGGTCAGAGAAGGCACACCAATATCGGGGTTTTCCTTTCAAAGTTCAAGCTTGAACGACCAACCACTAAGTAATAGGATGTACCAATCCCGTGGTGGCGGAAATCCTCAGCTCCACGGACGTCTCCGCATACAGAACCGAGCAGTCAAAAATATATATGAGACCGAGAGAGTCAGCCGGACCTAAATATTAGACCCAGACCAATCGTTGGCGGCGCCATGTTGCGTGGGCTCTCATTATCCTAAATGAGACTACTGGATTTCTAGGCAGCAGGATCGATAACGGTGTGGGGGACTGAGTCTAACCCACGTGTAAAGAACTCTGCCACCCTAAATCCGGTTTTTGCTCCGGCTAACTAGCAGTGCCTCATTTCTCCCACGGGGAAGAGATGATTGGGCAGCCGAGCGCATGACATCTTTGGAACTTCTCAGGGAAGTCGTGGTAACTCAGACCCAAACCAACTCTCTCATTTACAATATGATCTCATATACAAATGACAAAGGCAGTATAAGTTTTATATAATGTTTTAATAAAACGACTGCATTTTAGATAATAAGGCGTGAGCCCCGGCCCAGGAAGGAAGAACAAAGGACTTCCCCTGAGAAAGAGAGTTACACCCTCTCCCTTTGGAAATAGGTGTGAAGGGAAAGTACCATCTTGCCTGGCATGTTACCCCCATATTTCACTGTATATATGTTGTTTTAGTCTATGTGTCACTGGGACCCTGCCAGGCAGGGCCCCAGTGCTCATAAGTATGTGCCCTTTATGTGTTCCCTGTGTGATGCCTAACTGTCTCACTTAGGCTCTGCTAACCAGAACCTCAGTGGTTATGCTCTCTCTGCTTTCCAAATTTGTCACTAACAGGCTAGTGACTAAATTTACCAATTCACATTGGCATACTGGTACACCTATATAATTCCCTAGTATATGGTACTGAGGTACCCAGGGTATTGGGGTTCCAGGAGATCCCTATGGGCTGCAGCATTTCTTTTGCCACCCATAGGGAGCTCTGACAATTATTACACAGGCCTGCCAGTGCAGCCTGAGTGAAATAACGTCCACGTTATTTCATAGCCATTTACCACTGCACTTAAGTAACTTATAAGTCACCTATATGTCTAACCTTCACCTGGTGAAGGTTGGGTGCAAAGTTACTTAGTGTGTGGGCACCCTGGCACTAGCCAAGTTGCCCCCACATTGTCGCGTGGGCTCTCATGATCCTAAATGAGACTACTGGATTTCTAGGCAGCAGGACCGATAACGGTGTGGGGGACTGAGTCTAACCCACGTGTAAAGAACTCTGCCACCCTAAATCCGGTTTTTGCTCCGGCTAACTAGCAGTGCCTCATTTCTCCCACGGGGAAGAGATGATTGGGCAGCCGAGCGCATGACATCTTTGGAACTTCTCAGGGAAGTCGTGGTCACTCAGATCCAAACCAACTCACTCATTTACAATATGATCTCATATACAAATGACAAAGGCAGTATAAGTTTTATATAATGTTTTAATAAAACGACTGCATTTTAGATAATAAGGCGTGAGCCGCAATAACCAGAACCATACAACACAGTAGGATTGAAATAGTCACCAGGAGAGTAAAACATAAGAACAAAGCTATCATTGTGTCTAATAGTTTCTACTCTCCCTCTGCTTGTTCTATTTCGAGCACAGCATGTTAAGCTTCTAACTTGCCTTTCTGAATCACTGGGGAGACATCAGCCCTCATACCTGAGCAAAGGCCTGTGATCTTGGTTCAGCATCTGCAACGAGGCAGTCAGCGTCTAGTTGTGGTTCCCTGGTCGGAATCTCCCTCTTGCGTGTATTAGGACAAGGAAGTGATTTTATAACTAACATGTCAGCGTGATCACAAAATGTCCCTACGCAGGAATGCCAAAGACTAAACTCCTACCACGTCTATCGGCAATGTACCAGACTGTATCCTTGACTGAAGCACAGAGTGAACAGGAATGTGTTATGGAGAACTCCAGTGCTGAAGTAGGCTAAACAGTGTGATATGAATATAAAACAAGACCGTAGAACTGGCTATTTGAAAAATAACAGTACGAAGCCTAACAAAAAGCATTTAGAGCAAAGTGCACAGAGGCTCTAAGCTGCAAGCAAATGAATAAAATACATCCTGGGCAAAGTGCACAAAGGCCTAAAGCCTGAAGCTAACGCGCAAAGGATACGTAAAACTAACCACACTACAACATCATTCAGGGCAAATTCCCTGGACTTTGTGAGTGCGGGGACACCATTACACGTGTGCACTGTACATAGGTCACTACCTATGTACAGAGTCACAATGGAAACTCAGAACATGGCCATGTAACATGTCTAAGATCATGAAATTGTCACCCCAATGCCATTCTGGCATTGGGGGGGACAATTCCATGATCCCCCGGGTCTCTAGCACAGAACCCTGGTACTGCCAAACTGCCTTTATGGGGTCTCCACTGCAGCTGCTGCTGCTGCCAACCCCCAGACAGGTTTCTGCCCTCCTGGGGTCCAGGCAGCCCTGGCCCAGGAAGGGAGAACAAAGGACTTCCTCTGAGAGAGGGTGTAACACCCTCTCCCTTTGGAAATAGGTGTGAGGGCTGGGGAGGAGTAGCCTCTCCCAGCCTCTGGAAATGCTTTGATGGGTACAGATGGTGCCCATCTCTGCATAAGCCAGCCTACACCAGTTCAGGGATCCCCCAGCCCTGCTCTGGCACAAAACTGGACAAAGGAAAGGGTAGTGACCACTCCCCTGACCTGCACCTCCAAGGGGAGGTGCCCAGAGCTCCTCAAGTGTGTCCCAGACCTCTGCCATCTTGGAAACAGAGGTGTTTGTGGCACACTGGACTGCTCTGAGTGGCCAGTGCCAGGAGGTGACATCAGAGGCTCCTTCTGATAGGCTCTTACCTCTCTTGGTAGCCAGTCCTCCTTCCTAGGTAGCCAAACCTCCTTTTCTGGCTATTTAGGGCCTCTGCTTTGGGGATCTCACCAGATAACAAATGCAAGAGCTCACCATAGTTCCTCTGCATCTCCCTCTTCACCTTCTGCCAAAGGATCGACCGCTGACTGCTCAGGACGCCTGCAAAACCACAACAAAGTAACAAGACGACTACTAGCAACCTTATATCGCTTCATCCTGCCGGCTTTCTCGACTGTTTCCAGGTGGTGCATACTCTGAGGTAGCCTGCCTCCTCTCTGCACCAGGAGCTCTGAAGAAATCTCCCGTGGGTCGACGGAATCTTCCTCCTGCAACCGCAGGCAAAAAAAGACTGCATCTCTGGTCCTCTGGGTCCCCTCTCAGCACAATGAGCGTGGTCCCTGGAACTCAGCAACTCTGTCCAAGTGACTCCCACAGGCCAGTGACTTTTCAGTCCAAGTTTAGTGGAGGTAAGTCCTTGCCTCCCCACGCTAGACTGCATTGCTGGGTACCACGTGATTTGTAGCTGCTCCGGCTCCTGTGCACTCTTTCAGGATTTCCTTTGTGCACAGCCAAGCCTGGGTCCCCGTCACTCTAACCTGCTGTGCACAGCCTTCTGAGTTCTCCTCCGGCATCATGGGACTCCCTTTTGTGACTTCGGGTGGACTCTGGTTCACTTTTCTTCTAAGTGCCTGTTCAGGTACTTCTGTGGGTGCTTCCGGCTTCTGTCAGGGCTCCCTACGTTGCTGGGCACCCCCTCTGTCTCCTCATCCAAGTGGCGACATCCTGATCCCTCCTGGGCCACAGCAGCACCCAAAACCCTAACCGCAACCCTTGCAGCTAGCAAGGTTTGTTTGCGGTCTTTCTGTGTGGGAACACTTCTGCAAGCTTCTTCACGACGTGTAACACCCATCGTCCAAAGGGGAAGTTCCTAGTCCTCTTCTTTCTTGCAGAACTCCAAGCTTCTTCCAACTAGTGGCAGCTTCCTTGCATCCTCAGGTGGCATTTCCTGGGCTCCTGCCCACTCTAGACACTGTCGCGACTATTGGACTTGGTCCCCTTATCTTACAGGTACTCAGGTCCGGGAATCCACTGTTGTATTGCTGGTGATTGTTCTTCCTGCAGAATCCCCCTATCATGACTTCTGTGCTCTCTAGGGGTCGTAGGTGCACATTACACCTACCTTTCAGGGTCTGGGGTGGGCTATTTTTCTAACCCTCACTGTTTTCTTACAGTCCCCGCGACCCTCTACAAGCTCACATAGGTTTGGGGTCCATTCGTGGTTCGCATTCCACTTTTGGAGTATATGGTTTGTGTTGCCCCTATACCTATGTGCTCCTATTGCAATCTACTGTAATTCTACATTGCTTGCATTACTTTTTCTTGCTATTACCTGCATAATTTTGGTTTGTGTATATATATCTTGTGGATATATCTTATCTTCATACCGAGGGTACTCGCTGAGATACTTTTGGCATATTATCATAAAAATAAAGTAACTTTATTTTTAGTACTTCTGTGTATTGTGTTTTCTTATGATATTGTGCATATGACACCAGTGGTATAGTAGGAGCTTTACATGTCTCCTAGTTCAGCTTAAGCTGCTTTGCCATAGCTACCTTCTATGAGCCTAAACTGCTAGAAACACCTCTTCTACACTAATAAGGGATAACTGGACTTGGCACAAGGTGTAAGTACCTCTGGTACCCACTACAAGCCAGTCCAGCCTCCTACACCTCCCCCAGCCTCTGGAAATGCTATGATGGGCACAGATGGTGCCCATCTCTGCATAATCCAGTCTACACTGGTTCAGGGATCCCCCAGCCCTGCTCTGGTGCGAAACTGGACAAAGGAAAGGGGAGTAACCACTGCCCTGACCAGTACCTCCCAGGGGAGGTGCCCAGAGCTCCTCCAGTGTGTCCCAGACCTCTGCCATCTTGGATTCAGAGGTGTTGGGGGCACACTGGACTGCTCTGAGTGGCCAGTGCCAGCAGGTGATGTCAGAGATCCCTCCTGATAGGTTCTTACCTCTCTTGGTAGCCAAACCTCCTTTCTTGGTAGCCAAACCTCCTTTTCTGGCTATTTAGGGTCTCTCCTCTGGACTATTCCTCAGATACCGAATGGAAGAGCTCACCAGAGTTCTTCTGCACTTCCCTCTTTGACTTTTGCCAAGGATCGACCGCTGACTGCTCCAGGACACCTGCAAAACCGCAACAAAGTAGCAAGACGACTACCAGCAACATTGTAGCGCCTCATCCTGCCGGCTTTCCCGACTGTTTCCTGGTGGTGCATGCTCTGAGGGCTGTCTGCCTTCATCCTGCACTGGAAGCCAAGAAGAAATCTCCTGTGGGTCAACGGAATCTTCCCCCGTGCTAACGCAGGCACCAAAAGACTGCATCACTGGTCCTCTGGGTCCCCTCTCATCCTGACGAGCATGGTCCCTGGAAACAGGAGCTGGTCCAAGTGTCTCCCACAGTCCAGTGGCCCTTCTGTCCAAATTTGGTGGAGGTAAGTCCTTGCCTCCCCACACCAGACAGCAAACCTGTGTACTGCGTAATTTGCAGCTGCTCGGGCTTCTGTGCACTTCTACAAAGACTCCTTTGTGCACAGCCTAGCCTGGGTCCCCAGCACTCCGTCCTGCAGTGCTCAACCCGCTGAGTTGGACTCCGACGTTGTGGGGCCCTCCTTTTGTGAGTACACAGAACTTTCAAGTGCCTCCTCTGGTACTTCTGCGGGTGCTGTCTGCTTCTGCGGGGGCTCTCTAAGTTGCTGAGCACCCCCCGTCTCCTCCTCTAAGGGGCGACATCCTGGTCCTTCCTGGTCCCCAGCAGCACCCAAAAACCTCTACTGTGACCCTTGTAGCTAGTAAGGCTTGTTTGCAGTATTTCTGCCTGGAAAAAATTCTGCAACATCAAGCACGCCGTGGGACATCTTCCATCCAAAGGAGAAGTTCCTAGCCCTTTTTGTTGTTGCAGAATCTTCAGCTTTTTCCACCCAGAGGCAGCCCTTTTGCACCTTCATCTGGGGTTTCCTGGGCTACTGCCCCCCCTGGACACTATCGCAACTCTTGGACTTGGTCCCCTTTCTTTTCAGGTCCTCAGGTCCAGGAATCCGTCTTCAGTGTTTTGCTGGTGCTTGTGGTTCTTGCAGAATCCCCCTATCACGACTTTTGTGTCTTTCTGGAGTAGTAGGTTAACTTTACTCCTACTTTCTAGGGTCTTCGGGTGGGGTATTTTGGACACCCTTGCTGTTTTCTTACAGCCCCATCGACCCTCTACAACTTCCCATAGGTCTGAGGTCCATTCGTGATTCGTATTTCACTTTTGGAGTATATGGTTTGTGTTGCACCTAGACCTATGTTTGCCTATTGCATCCTATTGTGATTCTACATGGTTTGCACTACTTTTCTTACTGTTATTTACCTGTTTTGGGTATATGTACATATAAATTGTGTATATTACTTACCTCCTAAGTGAGGGTATTCTCGGAGATACTTTTGGCATATTGTCACTGTAGGAGGCTGGACTGGCTTGTAGTGAGTACCAAGGGGTACTTGCACCTTGCACCAGGCCCAGTTATCCCTTATTAGTGTATAGGGTGTCTAGCAGCTTAGGCTGATAGATAATGGTAGCTTAGCAGAGCAGCTTAGGCTGAACTAGGAGACGTGTGAAGCTACTACAGTACCACTCAGTGTCATATGCACAATATCATAAGAAAACACAATACACAGTTCTACTAAAAATAAAGGTACTTTATTTTTATGACAATATGCCAAAGTATCTTAGAGTGTACCCTCAGTGAGAGGATAGGAAATATACACAAGATATATATACACAATAGCAAAAATATGCAGTATAGTCTTAGAAAACAGTGCAAACAATGTATAGCTACAATAGGATGCAATGGGGAAACAGGGATAGGGGCAACACAAACCATATACTCCAAAAGTGGAATGCGAACCACGAATGGACCCCAAACCTATGTGACCTTGTAGAGGGTCGCTGGGACTATTAGAAAATAGTGAGAGTTAGAAAAATAACCCTCCCCAAGACCCTGTAAAGTGAGTGCAAAGTGCACTAAAGTTCCCCTAAGGACAAAGTAGTCGTGTTAGAGGAATAATGCATGAAAGACACAAACCAGCAATGCAACAACTGTGGATTTCCAATCTAGGGTACCTGTGGAACAAGGGGACCAAGTCCAAAAGTCACAAGCAAGTCGGAGATGGGCAGATGCCCAGGAAATGCCAGCTGCGGGTGCAAAGAAGCTTCCACTGGACAGAAGAGGCTGAGGTTTCTGCAAGAACGAAAAGGGCTAGAGACTTCCCCTTTGGTGGACGGATCCCGCTCGCCTGGGAGAGTCGTGCAGAAGTGTTTTCCCGCCGAAAGGACGGCAACAAGCCTTGCTAGTCGCAAATCGTGCGTTTGGCGTTTTTGGACGCTGCTGGGGCTCAGGAGGGACCAGGAGGTCGCAAATTGGACCTGAAGAGAGAGGGGACGTCGAGCAAGACAAAGAGCCCTCACTGAAGCAGGTAGCACCCGGAGAAGTGCCAGAAACAGGCACTACGAGGATGCGTGAAATGGTGCTTGCCGAAGTTGCACAAAGGAGTCCCACGTCGCCGGAGACCAACTTAGAAAGTCGTGCAATGCAGGTTAGAGTGCCGTGGACCCAGGCATGGCTGTACACAGAGGATTTCCGCCGGAAGTGCACAGGGGCCGGAGTAGCTGCAAAGTCGCGGTTCCCAGCAATGCAGCCCAGCGAGGTGAGGCAAGGACTTACCTCCACCAAACTTGGGCTGAAGAGTCACTGGACTGTGGGGGTCACTTGGACAGAGTCGCTGGATTCGAGGGACCTCGCTCGTCGTGCTGAGAGGAGACCCAAGGGACTGATAATGCAGCTTTTTGGTGCCTGCGGTTGCAGGGGGAAGATTCCGTCGACCCACGGGAGATTTCTTCGGAGCTTCTGGTGCAGAGAGGAGGCAGACTACCCCCACAGCATGCACAAGCAGGAAAACAGTCGAGAAGGCAGCAGGATCAGCGTTACAGAGTTGCAGTAGTCGTCTTTGCTACTATGTTGCAGGTTTGCAGGCTTCCAGCGCGGTCAGCAGTCGATTCCTTATCAGAAGGTGAAGAGAGAGATGCAGAGGAACTCGGATGAGCTCTTGCATTCGTTATCTGAAGTTTCCCCAGAGACAGAGACCCTAAATAGCCAGAAAAGAGGGTTTGGCTACCTAGGAGAGAGGATAGGATACTAACACCTGAAGGAGCCTATCAGCAGGAGTCTCTGACGTCACCTGGTGGCACTGGCCACTCAGAGCAGTCCAGTGTGCCAGCAGCACCTCTGTTTCCAAGATGGCAGAGGTCTGGAGCACACTGGAGGAGCTCTGGACACCTCCCAGGGGAGTTGCAGGTCAGGGGAGTGGTCACTCCCCTTTCCTTTGTCCAGTTTCACGCCAGAGCAGGGGCTAAGGGGTCCCTGAACCGGTGTAAACTGGCTTATGCAGAATTGGGCACCTCTGTGCCCAACAAAGCATTTCCAGAGGCTGGGGGAGGCTACTCCTCCCCTGCCTTCACACCATTTTCCAAAGGGAGAGGGTGTCACACCCTCTCTCAGAGGAAGTTCTTTGTTCTGCCATCCTGGGCCAGGCCTGGCTGGACCCCAGGAGGGCAGATGCCTGTCTGAGGGGTTGGCAGCAGCAGCAGCTGCAGTGAAACCCCAGGAAGGGCAGTTTGGCAGTACCAGGGTCTGTGCTACAGACCACTGGGATCATGGGATTGTGCCAACTATGCTAGGATGGCATAGAGGGGGCAATTCCATGATCATAGACATGTTACATGGCCATATTCGGAGTTACCATTGTGAAGCTACATATAGGTAGTGACCTATATGTAGTGCACACGTGTAATGGTGTCCCCGCACTCACAAAGTTCAGGGAATTGGCTCTGAACAATGTGGGGGCACCTCTGCTAGTGCCAGGGTGCCCTCACACTAAGTAACTTTGCACCTAACCTTTACCAGGTAAAGGTTAGACATATAGGTGACTTATAAGTTACTTAAGTGCAGTGTAAAATGGCTGTGAAATAATGTGGACGTTATTTCACTCAGGCTGCAGTGGCAGGCCTGTGTAAGAATTGTCAGAGCTCCCTATTGGTGGCAAAAGAAATGCTGCAGCCCATAGGGATCTCCTGGAACCCCAATACCCTGGGTACCTCAGTACCATATACTAGGGAATTATAAGGGTGTTCCAGTAAGCCAATGTAAATTGGTAAAAATGGTCACTAGCCTGTTAGTGACAATTTGGAAAGAAATGAGAGAGCATAACCACTGAGGTTCTGATTAGCAGAGCCTCAGTGAGACAGTTAGTCACTACACAGGTAACACATTCAGGCACACTTATGAGCACTGGGGCCCTGGGTTACCAGGGTCCCAGTGACACATACCACTAAAACAACATATATACAGTGAAAAATGGGGGTAACATGCCAGGCAAGATGGTACTTTCCTACACAACCCCCCCCCAAACGAAGGACAATAAGACTAGCCATGACCTGATGAGTCTTCATTGTCTAAGTGGAAATATCTGGAGAGTCCATCTGTATTGGAGTGGCTACTCCCAGGTCTATGTTCCACTGTATAGTCCATTCCCTGTAGGGATATGGACCACATCAACAATTTAGGATTTTCACCTTTCATTTGTTTTAGCCAAAGTAGAGGTTTGTGGTCTGTCTGAACAATGAAGTGAGTGCCAAACAGGTATGGCCTCAACTTCTTCAGAGCCCAGACCACAGCAAAGGCCTCCCTCTCAATGGCAGACCAACGCTTTTCTCTAGGGGTCAACCTCCTACTAATAAAAGCAACAGGTTGATCCTGGCCCTCAGAATTAAGTTGTGATAGGACTGCCCCTACTCCTAATTCAGATGCATCAGTTTGGACATAGAATTTTTTAGAGTAACAAGGGCTTTTCAGGACAGGTGAAGAGCACATGGCCTGCTTCAGCTCCTCAAAAGCTTTCTGACAGTTTGCTGTCCATAATACCTTTTTAGGCATTTTCTTGGATGTGAGGTCATTAAGAGGGGCTGCAATGGAGCCATAGTTCTTAATGAACCTCCTGTAATACCCAGTGAGGTCTAGGAAGGCTCTCACCTGAGTCTGAGTGGTAGGGGGAACCCAATCAATAATTGTTTGGATTTTCCCCTGTAGTGGTGCAATCTGTTCCCCACCAACAAGGTGTCCCAGGTAAACCACCTTACCCTGCCCTATCTGGCACTTTGAAGCCTTGATAGTGAGGCCTGCCTTTTGCAGGGCCTCCAAAACTTTCCATAGGTGGACCAGGTGATCATCCCAGCTGGAGCTAAAGACAGCTATATCGTCCAAATGTGCTGCACTGAAAGCTTCCAGCCCTTGCAGGACTGTGTTCACCAACCTCTGAAAAGTGGCAGGTGCATTTTTTAAACCAAAAGGCATTACAGTAAACTGGTAATGTCCTCCAATGGTAGAAAATGCAGTCTTAGGTTTAGCATCTTCTGACAATTTGATCTGCCAATACCCTGCAGTCAAGTCAAAAGTGCTTAGATACTTGGCAGATGCCAGTGTATCTATGAGCTCATCTGCCCTGGGTATAGGGTGAGCATCAGTTTTGGTTACCAAGTTGAGACCTCTATAGTCTACACAAAACCGCATTTCCTTCTTTCCATCTTTGGAATGGGGTTTTGGTACCAGTACCACAGGAGAAGCCCATGGACTGTCAGAGTGCTCAACCACTCCTAGTTCTAACATTTTCTGGACCTCTTGCTTTATGCAATCCCTGACATGGTCAGGCTGCCTATAGATCTTACTTTTGACAGGTAAACTGTCTCCAGTATCTATAGTGTGCTCACACCAAGAAGTGGTACCTGGCATAGTAGAGAAGAGTTCAGAGAATTGATCTAGGAGATTTATGCAATTGTCTTTCTGCTCAGCAGTGAGACAATCAGCCAAAACTACACCTTCCACAAGAGCATCTTGTTCTGTGGAAGAGAAGAGATCAGGTAGAGGATCACTGTCTTCTTCCTGTCCCTCATCAGTTGCCATGAGCAGGGTGAGATCAGCCCTGTCATAGTAGGGTTTCAGGCGGTTGACATGGAGCACCCTAAGGGGACTCCTGGCAGTGCCTAAGTCAACTAAATAGGTGACTTCTCCCTTCTTTTCAACAATTGTGTGGGGACCACTCCATTTATCTTGGAGTGCTCTTGGGGCCACATGCTCCAAGACCCACACTTTTTGCCCTGGTTGGTACTGAACCAAAACAGCCTTCTGATCATGCCATTGCTTCTGGAGCTCTTGGCTGGCCTGAAGGTTTTTACTGGCCTTTTTCATGTACTCAGCCATCCTTGATCTGAGGCCAAGTACATAATCCACAATATCCTGCTTAGGAGCTTTTAAAGGTTGTTCCCAACCCTCCTTTACAAGTGTGAGTGGACCCCTAACAGGGTGTCCAAAAAGAAGTTCAAAGGGGCTGAAGCCCACTCCTTTCTGGGGTACCTCCCTGTAGGCAAAAAGGAGGCATGGTAGAAGGATATCCCATCTCCTGCGGAGTTTTTCAGGGAGACCCATAATCATGCCTTTGAGAGTTTTATTAAATCTCTCCACCAGTCCATTTGTTTGTGGATGATAGGGTGTTGTGAACTTGTACGTTACACCACACTCCTTCCACATGGCCTTTAAGTATGCAGACATGAAATTGCTTCCCCTATCTGATACTACTTCCTTTGGGAAGCCCACCCTGGAAAATATTCCCAGGAGGGCCTTTGCCACTGCAGGAGCTGTAGTGGTCCTTAAAGGAATAGCTTCAGGATATCTTGTGGCATGGTCCACTACCACCAAGATAAACCTATTGCCTGAAGCAGTAGGAGGGTCAAGGGGGCCAACTATGTCAACCCCTACCCTTTCAAAGGGAACCCCAACCACAGGCAGTGGGATAAGGGGTGCCTTTGGGGTGCCACCTGTCTTGCCACTGGCTTGACAGGTTTCACAGGACTTACAAAATTCCTTTGTGTCCTCAGACATCCTAGGCCAATGAAACAATGGAACCAATCTGTCCCAAGTTTTCATTTGACCCAGGTGCCCAGCTAGGGGAATGTCATGTGCCAGTGTTAGGAGGAACTTTCTGTACTCCTGAGGAATCACTAATCTCCTGGCAGCTCCAGGTTTAGGATCCCTATGCTCAGTGTACAAGAGGTTGTCCTCCCAGTAAACTCTGTGAGAGTCACTGACATCCCCATTAGCCTGTTTGACAGCTTGCTGTCTGAGACCCTCTAATGTGGGACAGGTTTGCTGTGCCACACTCAGCTCCTCTCTGGCAGGCCCCCCTTCACCCAAAAGCTCAGCAGTGTCTGCTTCCAGCTCCTCTGGTGTAGGTTCTGCACAGGGAGGGAATTCTTCTTCCTCAGAAGTAGAATCCACTGTAGAGGGAGGGATAGTAGGAAGTGGTTTGCTTCTACTACCCCTAGCTTTAGGGAGCACTTGGTCCATTGTTCCAGGATCCAAGCTTCCCTGTCCTTTTTGCTTTTTGGCCTGAGCCCTTGTCAAAGCAAAAATATGCCCTGGGATGCCCAGCATTGCTGCATGGGCCTCTAACTCCACATCTGACCAAGCTGATGTCTCCAAATCATTCCCTAATAGACAGTCTACAGGTAAATCTGAAGCTACCACAACTTTCTTTGGACCAGTTACCCCCCCCAGTTGAGATTTACCACAGCCATGGGGTGGCTTTGTGTTATGTTGTGAGCATCGGTTACTTGGTACTGGTGTCCAAGTATGTGTTGTTCAGGGTGCACCAGTTTCTCAATCACCATTGTGACACTGGCACCTGTGTCCCTGTAGGCCTGGACCTCAACACCATTTATTAGGGTTAGTTGCTTGACTTCTCCAAGTTATGGGGGCAAGCAACCAAAGTGGCTAAATCAATAGCCCCTTCAGAGACTAAAGTAGCCTCTGTGGTCTCCCTAATCAGACCAACCCCAACTAAGTTACCAAAAGTGAGCCCAGCTACTCCCTTGGATTGGCTATTAGTAGGTTTGCTCCCACCACCACTGCTATTAGTAGGGACACTAGGTGTAGCAGTAGGGGTTGTAGTGGTAGGAGCAGTGGTGCCTTTCTTTGGACAACTGGGATCTGTTGTCCAATGGCCTTTTATTTTACATAAATAGCACCATGGTTTCTTTTCCTTGTTCTGATTAAAGGAGGGTTTGGACCCACCACCCCCACCAGAGTGTTTTTGTGGGCCTGATGAAGACTCATTTTTAGATTTGTCCCCACCCTTGTCTGAAGACTTACCATCCTTCTTTTTGTTGCCATCTTTGTCACCCCCAGTATGAACTTTTCTGTTCACTCTTGTTCTGACCCATTTGTCTGCCTTCTTTCCCAATTCTTGGGGAGAGGTCAGATCAGAGTCCACCAAGTACTGGTGCAACAAATCAGACACACAATTATTAAGAATATGCTCTCTCAGGATTAAGTTATACAGGCTGTCATAATCAGTAACTTTACTGCCATGTAACCACCCCTCCAAGGCCTTCACTGAATGGTCAATGAAATCAACCCAGTCTTGTGAAGACTCCTTTTTGGTCTCTCTGAACTTTATCCTGTACTGTTCAGTGGTTAAGCCATAACCATCCAGGAGTGCATTCTTAAGAACTTGGAAATTATTAGCATCATTTTCTTTCACAGTAAGGAGCCTATCCCTACCTTTTCCACTAAATGATAGCCATAGGATAGCAGCCCACTGCCTTTGAGGGACATCCTGTACAACACAGGCCCTATCAAGTGCAGCAAACCACTTGTTAATGTCATCCCCCTCCTTATAAGGGGGAACTATCTTGTGCAGATTCCTGGAATCATGCTCTTTTGCAGGATGACTATGGGGAATACTGCTGCTGCCACCATGGGTATCTAAACCCAACTTCTGTCTTTCCTTCTCTAATTCAAAAGACTGTCTATCCAAATCAAGCTGTTGCTTTTTAAGCTTCAGTCTGGTTTGTTCCACCCTCAACTTATTGAGTTCCCTCTCTAACATTCTGTCATCAGGGTTGGTGGGCGGGACATTCCTAGAAACAGAGCTATGGTGGAAATGAACAGAAGGAGACCTGTCCTTTATAGAAGCCACCCTAACAGCTTGGTTAACAGAAACATTACTACCAGTATGGTGAGAATAAATGCTTTTGCTATGATGTGAGACAACACTATTTGTATGGTGTGGCTCATCATCATTACCAACTATGCTAGACTGTCTAGTAATGGGCAGGCTAGGAAGTTTCTTTCCTGAATCTTTTTCTGGGGGAGTCCCTGAATCAGATTGAGAACTATTAGGTACTTTTTCAACAGATGAGGCACCTATGGCCTTATCCTGTTCTCTAATCATGTTAAGTAACAGTTCCAAGGAAGGATTTTTCCCTACACTCAAACCTCCGTCTAACAGAGACTCCTTGCTCTTTTCCAGCTAAGGTTGTCATATGCAAGTTTGGACAGATCAACATTTTGGCCTGTGCCAGACATTTTTAGAGAGAGTTAAAGTGATAGAAAAAGAGAAAAAAGTTTTCAGAACTTTTTGGAAAGACAGAAAAAACTTTTTAAACTTTTAAGAACTTTTTGAAAGTTTAGAAGTACTTTTCAGCACTTAGAAAAGAGTGAAAAGAGGAAATGCAAAACTTTTTGGCTATGTGTATATACACTGACCTTGTTTTGTATATTTTTCTCTTATGAAAAGTACAATGACAAGAGTGGTAAGTAGTCTCAAGCACTTATCCCACCACTGCACAACCAATGTAGGAGGCTGGACTGGCTTGTATTGAGTACCAAGGGGTACTTGCACCTTGCACCAGGCCCAGTTATCCCTTATTAGTGTATAGGGTGTCTAGCAGCTTAGGCTGATAGATAATGGTAGCTTAGCAGAGCAGCTTAGGCTGAACTAGGAGACGTGTGAAGCTACTAAAGTACCACTCAGTGTCATATGCACAATATCATAAGAAAACACAATACACAGTTATACTAAAAATAAAGGTACTTTATTTTTATGACAATATGCCAAAGTATCTTAGAGTGTACCCTCAGTGAGAGGATAGGAAATATACACAAGATATATATACACAATAGCAAAAATATGCAGTATAGTCTTAGAAAACAGTGCAAACAATGTATAGCTACAATAGGATGCAATGGGGAAACATAGGGATAGGGGCAACACAAACCATATACTCCAAAAGTGGAATGCGAACCACGAATGGACCCCAAACCTATGTGACCTTGTAGAGGGTCGCTGGGACTATTAGAAAAAAGTGAGAGTTAGAAAAATAACCCTCCCCAAGACCCTGTAAAGTGAGTGCAAAGTGCACTAAAGTTCCCCTAAGGACAAAGTAGTCGTGTTAGAGGAATAATGCAGGAAAGACACAAACCAGCAATGCAACAACTGTGGATTTCCAATCTAGGGTATTAAGGGGACCAAGTCCAAAAGTCACAAGCAAGTTGGAGATGGGCAGATGCCCAGGAAATGCCAGCTGCGGGTGCAAAGAAGCTTCCACTGGACAGAAGAGGCTGAGGTTTCTGCAGGAACGAAAAGGGCTAGAGACTTCCCCTTTGGTGGACGGATCCCGCTCGTCTTGGAGAGTCGTGCAGAAGTGTTTTCCCGCCAAAAGGACGCCAACAAGCCTTGCTAGTTGCAAATCGTGCGTTTGGCGTTTTTGGATGCTGCTGGGGCCCAGGAGGGACCAGGAGGTCGCAAATTGGACCTGAAGAGAGAGGGGACGTCGAGCAAGACAAAGAGCCCTCACTGAAGCAGGTAGCACCTGGAGAAGTGCCAGAAACAGGCACTACGAGGATGCATGAAATGGTGCTCGCCGAAGTTGCACAAAGGAGTCCCACGTCGCCGGAGACCAACTTAGAAAGTCGTGCAATGCAGGTTAGAGTGCCGTGGACCCAGGCTTGGCTGTGCACAGAGGATTTCCGCTGGAAGTGCACAGGGGCCGGAGTAGCTGCAAAGTCGCGGTTCCCAGCAATGCAGCCCAGCGAGGTGACGCAAGGACTTACCTCCACCAAACTTGGGCTGAAGAGTCACTGGACTGTGGGGGTCACTTGGACAGAGTCGCTGGATTCGAGGGACCTCGCTCGTTGTGCTGAGAGTAGTGCAGAAGTAATTTGGAAAACACAGAGCCTCATATGTTTTCAGTAGTCTTCCGCTGCTCTCAAGGAGGGCTAAACGCCGGAAAAGGCATGACTTATGCATGCCTTTCACTAATGACATCAAGCAAATTTTAAAAGACAAGCCCACGAACCAACCAAACTCATGGGTGTGACATGGATGTGGGTAAAAGCCCACAGAGAAATTACAATGGGGGCCAGAGCACTTTCGCGCACTCAACCCTAAAAAAATAAGAGTGAGAAATAGGTTAAAGTAAATTTGAACGTTAAAAATAAAGCGAGGGAATCATTCATACCTAGGATTGTTGTGAGTGATAGGGGCAGCTTAATTGTTAGGTTTAATTTAAAAACGGCATGGGAAAATCTGAGATTTCCCTCACTTCTACGAAAATGGTCAGTAATTATTACATATGAAGGAACAAAAGACTCCGAGATTATTCACCCATGATCGCTAATGAAATTATTTATTTGCTGAAAACAATGAAACTTGCTAAAGGAGAATCATTTGTGGTCCTTGGCTTATAGGCCATAGAATCTAGAAAATGTTGTCATGAGGAGTACTCAGAGGTAGGTATTGCTTGTGATTCACCCAGATACAATGGACATAGCAAATTGAATTTAGAAAGTGAGACCAATTCTGGAGGCAGGCTGACGAGAGAGGATGAGAAGATATAGGGAGCAGTGAAGCAAGAGCATCTATCTGGGAATTGGGTAAAGAAAGTCTGTGGCAGGCAGTAGGCTTGATTGCTGGTATGACGATGCAGAGGATAGGAGTGGCTGCTCGTAGCACATGGTTAGCAGGGATATAGTTCAGTCATGCCCGTTTGTGCACAGCTGGATGTGGTACTGTGTGCAGTCAAAAGGGTCAAAGTATTCTGTACTTTTGAAATGGTAAGCCTCTTTTCTTGGGTTCTTGTCACGTTTGGTGCTGTTAACACATTAAGGGGGTTATTCTAACTTTGGAGGAGTGTTAATCCGTCCCAAAAGTGACGGTAAAGTGACGGATATACCACCAGCCGTATTACGAGTTCCATAGGATATAATGGACTCGTAATACGGCTGGTGGTAAATCCGTCACTTTTCCGTCACTTTTGGGACGGATTAACACCTCCTCCAAAGTTAGAATAACCCCCTAAGTGGGTAATACATGCAACTGTAAACACAGTAGTACCACACCACCCATGGGCAGTAACATTCCCAATTGATGTTTACTTCCTCATATTTTTGTCAGGAACAGATGCAAAGCAGATTTAAAAGACCTAGGCCCATATGTATACTTTTGACACAAAACTGCTTTTGAGCACTTTTGCGTCAAAAAGTATAGCGCCAGCTTGCGCCATTGTAGTGCGCCAGCCAGGCACCAATTTTATGGAAGCCTGCAAGCTGGCGCACTGGTTTGCCTAGCGTCAGAAAAAATGGCGTTAGCTGGGTGGGGGTGGAGGTATGGGTGAAGGGCTTTTTGTCTCAAAAAATGACGCTAGGCTGATTAGAGGCAGAACAAATTTCTTTAGCAAGCCTAGTGTAATTTCCTGACGCAAAACCATCCATACCACATGACTCTTGTTTTATAAAAGACAGGGGTCATGCCCACCACCCAATGGCAAGCACGGGGGACAAGTGTCCCCTGGGCATGGCCATTGCACCCAGTACCTTGTATGTGGGGCCCATTTCAGGGCCCTCAGTGGCACTTTAAAAAATGTTTTTAAATACTTACCTCTACTTACCTGGGATGGGGTCCCACCATCCTCTGGTGTCCCTCTGGTGTGAGTGGGGGTGTTCCTGGGGATTGAGGTGAGCACCAGTGGGCTCTTACTATGGTGTTTGATCATGGAAATGGGTCCACAGGTCCCCTAACGCCTGCTCTGACCCAGGCTTTTAATAATGGTGCTAAGCAGGCGTAGGCACCATTATTTAGGCCTGCCTCCCCACTGTGCACATTTTTTGCATAGGAGGATAAATAAGGCGATAGGGGATTTGAGACATTTTTTGTGACTGGAACTCCTAGCTTGCATCTCATTGACGCAAGGTGGTTTCACGCATCCAAAAAATGACTTTAACTCCAATATTTTGACGCTAGACAGGTCTAGAATCAAAATATAAATATGGAGTTAAGTTTGTGCTGAATGTGCATCAAAAAATGACGCAAATGCAGCGCAGAGTACAAATATGCTGCCAAGTGTTGTAGCTGGCGCTCTCTGTCAAAATTGCGATTCAGGCACAGCTTTAGGTGTGAAACAAACCTGTGAGTCATGTTTACTCGATCCACTTTAATAACCTGTCAGGCTCTAGTACCATTGCTACCTCCAAAGCAAGAAAACATCAAAGTACTGTTGATTCCCAAGTGAAAAATGAAAATATAAGATAAGCCGTGCTGCGGACGGCAAGAAAAAAGTACAACCTGCTGTAATTTCGCAAAAGTAATTGATGGTAGATTGGCCT
The DNA here is from genome assembly GCF_031143425.1 of Pleurodeles waltl. Classification (NCBI taxonomy): domain Eukaryota; kingdom Metazoa; phylum Chordata; class Amphibia; order Caudata; family Salamandridae; genus Pleurodeles; species Pleurodeles waltl. The sequence continues at coordinate 753,432 of NW_027150407.1, read as the reverse complement.
TCAAAGTCATTTAATGCGGCACTGAAGGCTCAGAAGAGAAAATCCATTGTACACAAAACACGAAGAACTCCAGGACACTGCAGTCACCCAGTTGAAATAATGTTCCATCCACCCCACGCCAGTCAAGAAACAATGTCATTTTCTCCCTGGACAGATGAATGAGTTTCCACACGTGTTTTCTTTCGGAAACATCCCTAATTGATCATAGTGCAGCCATTCATATTTGATTGCTACTAGCTTGAAAACCATACAGTGAGACATGTGAATCTATGTTCTTGTCAGCTCATCCGTATCCAAAGAGAAAGTAATACAAAACACACTGCACATATGCCTATGTCTGTGTGGTAGCTGAGCAGCAAAGTGACACTTAAATGCACAACTACCTTCATTTCTGAGTGCAAATTATTTGTGTTGATTCACAGACTGTGAGTTTGCACTTGTAAATTAATTTAATCGCATAGAAATGTCTTTCAGTATAGTGGAATTTTCAGTTTCAGGAACTCAGCTTTTGGGTGCAGAATTTATGGTGCTCTGGGACAGGTACTCCTGGCCAAGTTTTGGCAGTTTCTCACTCTAAAGTTTGTTGAGCTTTTGCCCTTGATAAAGGCCGGAGTACATTTTTTCCGTCACGGGATCGTGAAGAGGAACACTTCCAAAATTAATGGGGGTTTAGGAGAAGGGGGTTTGTACTAGAAAACATTTTCGCTTCTAAAGATAAGTTTAAACTTGTGAAAACTCTATAGCGTGACATTTCCACATGCAGAAACGTGCACATCAATCTTTTTGCATCCAAAAATGCCTCCATACGTGAGTATCCCTTGAACTGTATCTCTGTCAGGTTTCCTAATGAACTTCTTGCGCAGTCTTACTGTTAGCTGCAGCAGGTCATTGAAGTCAAACGTCCATTTTTGTGTCTGAGGCATCTAAGGATCATACAATTAACTTGGAATGTATCCATGAATGTTAGACAGAAGAGGTTAGAGACAGAGAAAAGCATTCTCCATAAAAAATCATGCCAGGCAGCACAGCAACTACAGTTGCTGCTCTGCACTGCCTGAAAGAAGAGTAAAATAGTGCAATATCTTCTATGATATGATGCTCTGTTCCTCTCTCCCGGTGTTGCTGCACTTCAGGCTGCCATGCAACAAGGCACACACCATTGTACCATAGTGTGTGTTTGCATTTTATAAGTTATACTTTTTCTCCAGTAAGTGGACCCTTCCTGTACAAAAACTACCCTTGAACACCTTTCCTGCCTTGCATATGTGCTGTACAATGCAGCACATTTACAAAGTAGGAAAAATGAGAAGTGGAAGCATTTCTCCTTGTTGCACCTGTCTCGAGGACCGTAGGATTTTGAAGCAAATCTGTGTTTATGAAACTCCGTAGATAGGAGTTCTGTATTGAAACCCATGGGTGGTAGCACGGAAACGCCTGTGTACTAACCCTTCAACAACCCCCTTGATGCAAAGCAACAGAAGGAGCACATAGCATGATAGCAAAACCAAGCATAACACTTTGCATCGGAATTGGGTTACAAAACGTAAATCTGGGCCTTGGTGTACTGCTCCCCCTAGGCTGTAAGAGTAAAACACCATCAACCATATCATGAGCAATGATATAGCCTGGTGGTGTTTTGCTGGCGGACGCTGCTGCTGACGGCAGTGCCGCGACCCATCTCCAGCCGGAGGACCCCCTTCACGCAGTTAAGTCAGGTTCTCCGACAGAAGAGGGGATGGGGGTGTTGTGTACGTGTGCGGGTGTTGTGTGTGTGTGTGTGTGTATGTTTTGGTATGCGTGCATGCAGGTGTGAGTCGTGTTGAGTGAGTGCGGGAATGACTGAATGTAAGTGTACGTGCATGTTATGTGTAGTGAATGCGTGTGTGCGCCAAAGTATGTTGGTGTGTGTTGCGGTGTGTGGGAATGCATGTGTGCATGCGTGGGTGAATGTAGGTATGCGTGTGTGTATGCAGGTGTATGTCTGTGCGTGTAGGTGTTTGTATGTTGGGGGAGGTCGGAAGGGTGAGGGGGATGGTGGGGGAGGACTCTGGGGAGGGGGATTGGGGCATGGGAGACCCCTATCAGTGCCAGGGAAGGGATTCCCTGTCACTGATAGTGCCTACTGGCATGGTTTTCGTGGCAATACGGTTGCCACAAAAACCATGGCGGTAGGCGGGGTCATAATCCCGAGGGTGGGATTGTAACAGACGCCTGGCTGGAGACTGAAGTCTTAAGCCCAGGGGCTGTTACCACCCTGGCGGTTGGTGTGTTAAAGTGGCTGGCTGTTTTGCCGGTTACCGCCGTGGTCATAATCCCATTTTTGTTTTACTGCTGGCCTGTTGGCAGTATTAACGCCGCCTTATCACTGACCACCAGGGTCATGATGAGGGCCTTAATTTGTTAGAAATTCATACAATGTAATGTCAATATGGTCACATATAAATCATCATTGTGATGTCAAAGGTGTCAGCAAAAATTCTGCTGCACCAAACGATTGGCCTATGAACTAACTACCCATGAATTACTTATCTGCTCTCGTTGAATCTGTTTTTATTGAATTCAATATTTAATCTGTTGTTGACTGAACTTTTTATTAAATCTGATTACTTGTACTCATTTGTTGCACTCTGCACTTTAATTGCCAGCTGTGATTTTTGGGTTTGGGACTGTGAGGAACTAATCTCATCTGTGCATCATGGGTTCTTTTCTGTCTTGGTATTCAGTTTAGTGAGGGTCAGGGTAGCCATTTCTCTCTGGGCTTGATGACTAGAGACCCAGTTTCAGACTGTTTGTTCTCTAGTCCTCAAAGGAGATTATGCACAGCCTGTATTTAAAGAGGGCTGCGGTGCGGATGCGCTGCTGGTGTGCCAAAGGCAAGCCCTTCTGCACACTTCCATGTTTCATCTGTGGCCAGCACTGGCTGTGCTGCTCCTGCTAGGATGCATTACTAGTACTCCTCCCAATAGTGTTTGACCTTATGCCCAGAGTTGCCCTGCAAAAACCAGCTAATATTGGATAACAGCATGGGTGATGTGGGCTGTGTTTCCTTTGGAATGTTGGCACTTTCCAACCTCATTTATTAGTGTGTGGGAAAAATGTGCGCACGGGTTCAGGGAGAATTTTTCTACTTCTCAAGATGAATCCCTACCCATAGCAGCGCTTTCAATTAATGTACATTCCTTGCATAAGCATGCTTCAGATATTTCCGCTCAGAAATCTAGTTAATAGATGCCTCCCTTCCTGATGTAGAGAACACCATACCATCAGGCTACAACTTTCACCATTTAGATAGGCCTATTAGGAGAGGTGGGGGGAGTTGCTTTTGTGTTCAAGCAAGGATTTCAGTGCTTGACTTTTACTATCCGTGAACTTGTGGTGCTGTTCCTTTAGGATTTTGTATCACTTTCAACCCCCAAATTTCCTTAGCTGGTGTTGTGATGCACTGCGCTGTCGGCCATCTGATTGTTTTCCTTAAATCTACTGAGGAGACACTGGCTTAGTTGATTTTAGTACTCATGCAGATCACATCTCAAATAGTGACAATACTGTTTAGTTTGATAAAATGGCTTACCTTAACCTCTCTCACGTAATCTCCCTTCTTACACACTCCGCTGGCCATACTATGAATCTTATTTTTTTCTAACTCTCTTAGGATGACTATCAGTGAAATCTGTCCATTAGTGGCACATAGGCATGAAATCCAATGTTGGTAATGCCTATTATCCTAGGATCTACCAGGCATGGAACCACATAAAATCAGGGGATCTGAGCAATCTGCTCAGCGGCTCAATGCTTGCCCTACAGGGGAACCCTGAATGAGATGCAATGGCCATGCATACTTAGCTCTCAGCAGCTGCTGACGATCTGTCACCCCTTCCAAATTGCACCTTAAGACCATCTCCTGTGGCCCTTCTGCCTCTTAGTTTACTAAAGCTCTAGCTTTGCAAAAGAGAGTGTGAAAGAAAGCAGAGAGACAGTGGCATGAACATTATCGCTTGACCCATAAAGATCTATATAGGGTTGCCTTAAGAAAGTACCATCTGGCAATTAAATCTGCCAAAATATTATACTAATCTTCTCTGCCTCTGAGACGCCACATGAGGTATTTAAAATAGATTGTTTTATAAATGAGTTTCTTATTTTTCCTAGACAATAAAACACTTAAAAAAGGAAAGCAACAGAGTGGTTTTGCCTGTCTCCTGTAGTACTGGCATTCACCCCTTTCAAGTGCTGTGCAACAGGTTGTTGTTTTTTATAAATTAAAAGCTCAAAAATTCAATCTAGTTTGCTGAAGATTCCAGGGGTGTCTGCTGACAATAATCTTATGGGCCCTGGAAACACTCTTCGGTAATATGTACTGCATCAGTGTAATTCCATCTCTGTTGCAGATTGAGAGGCCACTATTTTGGGAGTGGGATCTGGCTCCCCTGATGACCCTTGCCTTATGACTGTATTGGTTAAGTCTGAAGAGGTAGGTAACCCTACTTTGAATAAGCTCTTGAATTTGTCTATATCTACAGCCACTGTTCCCTCAGTCTAAAAGCAGGCAAAGCAGGTGAACAAGATGCCCTTGCTAATAAAACTTTCCACAGATCAGAGCATTTTGGCCAACTTTAGACCTGTTTCTCTTCTTCCTACATATACTAACTTCTTCAAGAAATTGATTAGCAGCCAATTTTCCAGTAACCTTGAGATCAACAAATTGTTGCACTCTAGTCAATCGAACTTTCCCCGAAGTGTAGCATGGATACAGCTTTGCTGGAATTGCAGAATCCCTTAAATCAACTTTGGACATTGGTCAGACAGCAGCGTTGATTCTTCTTGATCTTTCCGCAGCCTTTGGCACTATGTCACACATGCTCCTTCTCCATCTCCTTGGGATCTCTGGGGGTTAAGCGGCTTATCGTTGACTGCATTAAATCCTTTCTGAAGAATGGTGGACAATTGGTTTGGCTGTCTCCTTACTCCTCTGGATGGCTCCTTTCTCCTCTGGGTGAAAGCCCTTACTTGTTGGTATACCACAGAGTGCCACTTCTATTCCCACCCTGTGTATTTTGTGTCTGGCCCGCTTGCTTCTTTGGTGAAATTTAATGGAATTTAGATAGTGTTATATGCCAATGACACTCAACATTTCCTCTACATCCAGATGGGGGAGGATGTTGGATGTAGTCCTAAATAATGCCTGTCTGCCATCTTTGATTGGCTATGTGAGAACTGCTTGTCGTTCCAACCACAGGTGAAACCTGTTTTGGTCTACTTTCTGCCTTAAGGAAATTTCTCCTACTTCTGTTACCTCCTAGGAAGGCAGTAGTTCACACTCTATGTCCAGGCTAGACTACCGCAATGCCTTATACTTGGTCTTTCATGTATTCTTGATCAAAAGACTTCAGCTTGTCCAGAATGCTTCAGCCCAGCTCATTCTGAGGCTCTCCTAAAGTACGCCTATGTCCGTTCCTTTTAGATCTCTTCATTGTCTTCCAGTTCAGAGGAGAACTCTACAACCCATCACATAGTACTTTGTTTTAGCCCAAAAAGGCTATTTTTGCAGGCACTCTGTACTTGGAAGCCAATGGTGAGATAAACTAGAAGGGGCAGATGTTCCTTCTCATACTTGGCCGCACATGCTTGGTATCAAATCCCCTGCAAACTTCGCTTGATGGACTCTGAACCTGTGTTCAGGAAAAAACCTGACTGTTTGCTGTGGATTGATTGTATCCCTAGGACATTTAGTTTCAGTGCCAGAATACTCGTTGCTCATTCCAAAACCTTTTTATTCATTCAATCATGCATTCAGCTTCTTCAGAAGTTAAGGATAGAAAAAGCTGCTCTGAAGCATAGTGAAAGGTTGTGCCAGTTTTTAGGCACAATGTAGGAGAGTGTCTGACCTCCATTTCTGTGTATGACCTGGATGTGTGCCAGTAGAAGGCTGGCTGAGCAGAGGTGCCTATTAGGTTTGTGAAAAGAGATGTGTTTATTGAGATAGGCTGGGCCTATTTTGTGGGGATCTTTGAAGGTCTGTGAGACGTTTGAACTGAGCTCATTTGCATATTGGGAGTCAGTGGAACTTCCTCAGGTGTGATATGCGTGTGGCATGGAAGGTGGAGTGTGATTAATGCTGCCACGTTCTAAATGATTTGAGGTTTTCTGTTGAACTTTTTACTAATTCTAGTGTAGAGGACATTCCTGTAGTCCAGCCTGCTCGTGAAAAGCACGTGTATGACAGTTTTGCACATACTAGTTGGGAGCCACTTGAAGATGTTTTCCAGCACCTTCAGGGTCTGGATGGAAGAAGCTGTGATGGTGTTAACTTGGGCAATCATGTTGAGTTGGTTGTCATTCACAGTCCCAAGATTCTTGCTCTGGGTGGTGGGGATGGGTGTGAGTTCAAATTCGGCTGGCCACCAATTGAGGTCCCATGGAGATTTGTTATTTTCGAAGATTAGGACTTCTGTTGTGTCATTGTTAAGTGCAAGTCAGTTGATCTCCATCCATTTAGCAACTTCAATCATGGTGGTGGCAAACTAGTATTGGGTTTGGGGATCTTGTCTGAGAGAGAGAGATACTGTAAGTTGAGCTTTGTTAGCAGAGACAGGGATGTTGATATTGGTGTACTGATACTGCTTGCTAGTAGGATCATGTAAGTGCTAAAGAGGGTCATGCTCAGTGAGAATCCATGTGGTACACCATATCTGAGGTTGGGGCCATCCAAAGCGTGGGAGCTAAGGTAACTGACTTTGTTCAACTGGGCTGCAAGAAGCATATCCATCAGAGAGCGGATCTCTGAATTCCCAACTCATGTAGGCATCGGATGAAGATGTGGTGAGGAAGAGTGTTGAATGTAGTGGAAAGGTTCAGGAAGATGAAAGAGGCAGTGTGGACCATAGAGATGTCATTTGAGACAGCGATGAGGGCAATCTCTGTGCTGTGATTTAAGCTGAAGCTTGATTGACTGAGATTGAGAAATTGTGATCATTGACATGGTTGATGAGGCATTTGTGGGTATGTTTTTTCAGGACCTTGGCAGGGTATGTTATCAGGGAGATGGGCCTGTAGTTGGTAAGCATTGCTTGGTCCACAGAGGGCTTCTTGAGGAGAGAGAATACTGTATCATGTTTCCATGTGTTCAGGAAATTGACAGAGGAGATAGTGGTGTTTATGATTGGGGTGAAAAGCTGCACGGGGCCATGTCAGTGGGCCCCTGCACTGCCCATGCCAGTGGCATAGGCAGTGCAGGGGCCCCCAGAGGCCCCCCGACTCCCCGTACCGCCAGCCTTTTCCTGGCTGTTCGAACCACCAGGAAAAGGCTGGCGGTAGGGGGACTCATAATCCCCTGGGCAGCGCTGCTGGCAGATTAAAACCGCCGCAACTGAAGTGGCGGTAAACCGCCGGTCCCGGCGGTGCGACCGCGGCGGTCATAATACCATGGGAATACCATGGGAAGCACCGCCAGCAGTGCTTCCGTCGGAACAGCCCAGGGTTGTAATGACCCCCAATGTTCTTTTATTTATTTTTCATTTAAGCTTGCTGTTATTTTTTATGTAGCTACCTGACGGTGAAAGACTTCAGAAAAGTTGAAAAATATTTTGTGGCTTATTTTTTAGTGGCTCGCAACCCCCGGAGCATCACTCTTTTTGACATTCTAGTGGCACAAGCCTCTCAATCTTACCTATGAGGCAACACAATGCCACCCTCATGGATTTCCATGGTCTCATAGATATGGAGTAAGGCAAAGCAGCACAAGCCACTGTGTTGCCTTACTTTGGTCAAGGAGGCATTCCATGGGCGTTGAGGTGGGTGTTCCCACGCAACACCCATGGGTTTTTGACACTGCCCCAGATTGACAAAATCAAGTAAACTGGAGCAGTGGCCAAACGTTACGCCTCCCCAGAGCAGGCATAATTAGGAAAAATGTTTCATTTCCCCTAGTTTTTTCCTCTTTCCATGTGTGTTGCATTCTGCTGCACATATAGAAAGAGAAAAATGGCTCTCAGGATTGTTTTTGTGCAGGAAGGTAGCCCTTCCTGCACAAAAACAATTCTGCCTTCGTTTGCGCTAGGTAGCAATTTGTGCACCAGCACGGGGAAAGCCAGAAATGCACTGTATTTCATAAACACGGTCCATTGCTGCCCTTTTATATTGGCATAGGGCAGTGTAGCAAGAAGACTTGAGGCACTGCCCTAAGCCAATTCCTCATAAACTAGGACCTTTGTTTTTAGTCACACCTTTGATCACACCCCCACACTCACTGACCTTTGGCTTGCTAAACACTGTTTAATATTATTTCCTCACCATAAAAATGATTTTATGTGGGAATTGAGGACGCTTACGATTGTCAATGATGATGAGTACCAAGTTCTAGAAATTTTTGTCAGGAGGGGGTTCTTACACCTAAAAAGTTTTCAAAGGGGGTCTCGGCATCAAAAAGATTGAAAATCTCTGTTTTAGGGGAACATTAGAAGGTGTTCTTGTCTGCATTACCTTTGCACATTCTCCATACACGCTCAAGTTGTTTGCAGTGACACTTGGTTATCCTACGTTCCTCCATGTGTCAGCTGGCTTATGGTCTGGATCTTTTTAGTATTGCTTTGCTTGAAGAGAGCCAGACTGTTGATGCACACAGTGATCCAATTGTTGAGATTGGTGATTAAGTCAGGCAGGCTGTTGCGGGATTTGGACTGCCATTCTGTGAGCATGGTCATCCAATCTTCCTTTGGGATGCTGCTCCACTTTCCACAGGCTGGCTTGGCAGTAGCAGTTCTGTGCTGGTGTGGGACGGGAATGGTGAACTTGATGAGGGTATGGTCCATCCAGGCGATCGGTGTGGGTTTTTTCGACAAAGATGTTGTTGAAGGTGGTGAAAATAGGACTGAGGAGGTTACTGATGGAGGGTTCTTTCACATGTTGGGTGAGGCTGAAGTAACCTGGGTCTCAAGGAGTGTGGTCTGGGTTAGCACAGTCTTCCAGGTCGACATCCAGGTTTTCTAGGAAGATGAAGGTGCTTGTGTTGAGGTTGAGGGGTGCTGGTGCATGGTCCTGATGGTCTGTAGATGAGGGGGCCACAGCTCAGGCTAAAGTTGGCTGTGATGTGGTGTCTGAAAGATGGCGTTCAATGTTTCTAGGGGTTGTGTTTGAGGAGGTGGTGCAGCTGATAGTATCTTTGAAGACACTGGAGATTCCACCACCAGGCTTGTGTTGTCTGTCCTGATCTTGTTTCTGGGAGGGATGACTGTAGTGATGCTAGTGACCAGTGTGGGGTTAGGAACATCAGGTCCTGTTTATGGTCATGCAGAAGTCCCCAAACCCCTGTGGAATGTATGGTGAGAGAGAGCAGATGCTGAGGAGCATACATGAGAGTGCAGAGTGTTGAGCGTGTGTGGCTGGAGAGTGTGGTGTAAAAGAGTCAGGTGCTAGGTTCAGATGATGAGGAAATGGTGAGTAGTGGATGTGGGAGAGTGCATGAGAATGTGCAGGTATGGCAGGATAATTCCCGTTTGAGGTTGTTTGGTGCAGTAACAGAGCAGTAAATAGTAGCTGGAGTTGAGAGTACAGAGGAACACAGCGAGGAATCTGCAGGTGGGGGTGAGAACCAGGGTCCCTGGTTTTGGGCACAGGTGGGGCACAGGTGGGGCACAGATGGGCCCAGACAGGCTTGCCCTTGGCGCGCATTTAGCACACCAGCATGGCGTCTGCACTGCGTCCACCATTTAGTAGTTCCTGGGGCGGAGAGGAGAGAAGGAGGTGGTGAGAGGGCCTGGAAGCAGGCACGGGATGCGGGAGAGCATGGGAGGTGGAAAAACATGAAAGGAGCTTGTGTGGAGACAGAAAAAGCATATGAGAAAGCCCAAATCATAAAAGAGCAACAGAGGCAAAAGGAAAAACAGGTGGAAAATGAGCAGTGATTTGTGTGTATGTGTGGAAAGTAGAAATGTGGGAGTGGAAAAAAGAAACAAGTAGAAATGAGCAAAAGGAAATGAGAGAGAATGTCAAAGAGAAACACGCTGAAAGAAGTGAGCAAGAATGACAAAGTAGAGATAAACAGGATGGGACATGAAGGCAGCAGCTGCAATTAAGCAAGAAAAGCAGTACTGAAAGAGTGGAAAAGAAAGATCAAATCTCATATAAAGCGAGCATGAGGAAAAGGAAAACCAAACTTAATCCAGAGATGAGAAAGATAGAGAGGGCGAGAGAGAAAAAGAGAGCGAGAGAGTGAGAATGAGAGAGAGAGACAAAGAGACAGATAGAGAGGGGAGAGGCAGAAGGAGCAAGGGAGGGTCCTCAGTTGCAGTTGACTGAGGTCCACAAGTTCCTTGCCTGGTCGGAGGACCAGGCACAGGTAAGGCACCTGCTTTTGACACACACATGCAATTTGACTCATTTGGGGCATGATTTCTCATAGGGTTGCATTGCCCTTGCATCACGCAAGGTGACGCAAGAGCAACGCACTTCTTAAGTCATGTTTACAAGCCACACAAAGCCACCTTACGTGGCCACGCGTGGTTTGGAAAATCTAGAAGAACGCAAGGGAGCGTAAGCCTTGTGTTACTCTGAGCCAGGAAGGCTTTACCTGGGTGAAGCATGGGTGTTTCCACGCATCCACCCATGTATTTTGGTGCAGTCACATATTTACTAAGCCTGGTAAAACTGGGAAAGTTTCAACATTATACACCTTCCCAATAGAAGAGCAACATGGAGAAATATCTTAATTTCTCCATGCAGTTTCCTCTTTCAAAGTGTGTTGCATTCTGCAGTATACACAGAAAGAGGAAAAAGAGGAATGTGTCCCCTCCTGCACAAAAACAATCCTTGCAAGACAGGAATCCTTGCACCCTACTCAAGGGTGCCTGCGTTGGTGCTACGCATCCACAAGTGCACCAGCGCAAGAAGAAAGCAGGAATGCACCATATCTTGCTATATATGATGTATTCCTGCCCTCTACATTTGTCTTGCTGCATGGCACTATGGGGGTCATTCTGACCCCGGCGGTCTCAGACCGCCGGGGCCAGGGTCGGCGGGAGTACCGCCGACAGACCGGCGGTGCCCCGCAGGGCATTCTGACCGCGGCGGTTCGGCCGCGGTCAGACTAGGAAAACCGGCGGTCTCCCGCCGGTTTTCCGCTGCCCTACAGAATCCTCCATGGCGGCGGAGCACGCTCCGCTGCCATGGGGATTCTGACACCCCCTACCACCATCCTGTTCCTGGCGGGTCTCCCGCCAGGAACAGGATGGCGGTAGGGGGTGCCGCGGGGCCCCTGGGGGCCCCTGCAGTGCCCATGCCAATGGCATGGGCACTGCAGGGGCCCCCGTAAGAGGGCCTCACTTTGTATTTCAGTGTCTGCTTTGCAGACACTGAAATACGCGACGGGTGACACTGCACCCGTCGCACCTTCCCACTACGCCGGCTCAATTCTGAGCCGGCGTCCTCGTGGGAAGGTTGATTTGCCCTGGGCTGGCGGGCGGCCTTTTGGCGGTCGCCCGCCAGCCCAGGGCAAATCCCAAAATACCCTCAGCGGTCTTTCGACCGCGGAGCGGTATTTTGGTGGGGGAAGTCTGGCGGGCGGCCTCCGCCGCCCGCCGGACTTAGAATCACCTCCTATGTCTTACGTTGATAAATCTCGGCCTTGGTATTAATAAAGGTTTCGTAACTGCAACTCAGATGACTTTTGAAGGTCTGTTACATTACCACCCGTCTTTAAATGAGGCTCTTGGTTTTCGAATTCTGACTATCAATAAAGCATAGGCTATTCAGCAAGATAGCAAAACCATGGATTCACAATAATTCATTACACCTATAAGAAAAAACTGTATGACGATGAGGACCCAAAGGGAAAATTCCGAACAGCTAGTACAGAAAAATGTTTCTTCGTGATTATATTCCTTTAATGATGGGTTTTGAGTCACTAAATCACTTAGTATCCCTTCAGGGTATCGTCTCCGTGTTCAGGTGAATTGTTATGAATGCATGTAGGAAGAGCGAAACTAAGACATTAGAGTTGATGGATGAGCATCTTAAACACATAAAAGGTTCCACTGTCTTGCTCGTTCAGAAGGGATAGCTGTGCCATGGTTATGCCGTTTGAGAGTAATGAAGCTGCCGAACCTCCAGGGTGGGAAAACGTGAGGGCGATTGGTTGGGTTGTGAATTTTATAGGAAGTTCAATGAAGAGTGAAACACCATTTGTTAAAGATAGTTAGTGATGCGCTAAGGTAGAACGCTACATCCATTCAGAAATGTAGCATTTCTCCATTTCTGCTATCGGAGCAGAACAGAGGATACTGAATCCGGAGCTACAAATGATTTCATATCGTATTAGAAAATAATGTTTTGCACAAATTACTTCAACTATATTGTGGCTCTCATAACATTAGTACTGACCACAGCAAGTGATTGCTGAGGGAAGAGTAAAAGTAATCTCTTTTGGTGAACAGGTTGAATTGACAGATTTTCCGCTAATAGGTTAACATTAGCAACTCCTTCCTATGAGCAATGATTGTGTTCCTTATAGTTTGAGAACATTGTAAAGCTAGCGAACTGTGCATTTTTATTGTAACAGTTATGCCACCTTCTATTCATTGTTGATAATTTGCGACTCTTCAATTTTGTCAATTATTACCATTTGGTTTTCCTTTTACTCTGTACATAGTTGATGTTCTGTTTTTTTTTGTGTTACGTTTTAAGCAAAGTAATAATTCATGCCGGTGTTCTGTCTTCATTGAGACTGTAATGCTTGTGTCTAATCCAAAGCTGACCATGTTTCTCTTCCACTAAACTACCTCCTTCGGTCATTGTACTGTTATTTGAGTTTTCTGTAAAGCTCTTTGCTAGGTGAGAACAAAGACAGGAAAGAAAGAAAGAAAGAAAGAAAGAAAGAAAGAAAGAAAGAAAGAAAGAAAGAAAGAAAGCTTCTCCATCTAGTCTAAAACGTCATATAACATACTTTTAGATAGACTTTTACTGTGTTGGAAAGTGGATTATTGGTAAGGGCAGGTAAGTACCTACACTTAGTAATAGGCCCCTAACCCGCACTAGGCCCAGTCAGCTCTCAATAAATTAATCCCAGCTCAACACTTGGTAGCTTGGAAATGAGCAGTTAGGCTTAATTTAGGAGACAGGTGTGTAAAGCATTTAAAAATCACAAAACAATAGATAAGTAAAACACAAAATACAATTACAATCTAACACCAATTTATATAAATAGATTATATTTATATCTTTACAATGACACTAAAACGACAAAAATCCAATAATGGGAACCAAAGATATGATTTTTTAAAGATTAAGGGGGTCATTATGACCCCGGTGGTCGGCGCCAATGTGGCGGTAGTACCACCAACAGGCTCGTGGTACTTACCACCACATCATGACATTGGCGGGTTGGCTGAAGCCAACCCGCAAATGTACCACTCCGACCGCCATGCGGTAGCAGCCGCCGGGTTGGAGATAACCATCTCCAGCCCTGCGGCCGCCATTGTGCTGCTGGCAGGATTATGTCCCTGCCTACTGCAATGTTTTTTTTGGCGTTCATAATGCCACGAAAACCATGGCGGTAGGCCCTATGAGTGACAGGGAATTCCATCCCTGTCACTGATAGGAGGCCCCCTCCCCCCTATACCTCTCCAAACACCCCCCAACCTCCCTACATCTATGCCCCCATTCACACACACGCAGACACACACTCATTCACACATACATATTGTTAGAAATGGGGTTTCTGGTTGGCTAGGGTATGCACCTCAGCCAGGCAGAACTTACCCACTCTAGTCAGGGCAAGGGAGTTACACGTCCAAGATAACCCCTGCTCACCCCCTTGGTAGCTTGGCACGAGCAGTCAGGCTTAACCCGGAGGCAATGTGTAAAGCGTTTGCACAACACACACACACATGTGACGCAATATCCCCACCACAAAGTAAACACAACACCAGATTATATGAAAATATACTGTATTGTACACAACGTAATTATTAGACCAACATCACATAACAGTACTATCCTGCTACCTTAGCAGTTGTCAGAACGTTACACATTAGTTACTCTGCAAACTAGCAGTAGTCACACATAACACACAGGTTACTCAGTATTCTGCAACATAAGCAGTAGTCAGGAAACACGTTATCACATTAGCACACTTGTCATAAGAATATCATAAAACGCCCATACTAGGAACATTAGAAAATCTATGGCAAGTTAAGCAAACATATTAGCAAGTCATGCCCATAAAAGGAACATGTGCACACATATGTCAACACATCAAAGAACAGGTAGGCAATATAACAGAATGAATAAAGTCTGTAGAAAGAACTTTAAATTATCAGCATATTGGTCCATGTTTAGACAGTACCTGTTCTGATGAAGCAGGCACCCTCCGTTCCTGAAGAAAAAGAAGAAAGGGGGCCCCAGCGCTCCTCTGCGCAAAATGGGGGCCCCTGACAATGTGGGGAGCGAGGAGGGTAACACACACCTCCCCTTAACGAAAAACGGGCCCCTCGGGGGACCGTAAATGCTGGGGGCCCCCCCAGGCCTCCACCGGCCCTCTCGAGGGGGGCGCCCCGGTCAGGGAAACCTTTGAGGTTGGGAGGGGGGCGCCACGCACCCCCTCCGGTTGAGAAACGGGCCCCTCCGGGGACCCGCAAACTCCTGGGGTCTCCCGGGGCCTCCGTCGGCCCCTTCGCCAAGGGAGACCCCCTTCATTGAAAAGCTGGCCCTCGCAGGGGCCCCGAGGGACCGAGGGGTGCTGCGAGCCTCCGATGAGGCTGCTGCCCGTTCCCCCTGGCCACCGAAGCCTTCCGAGGCTTCTCCCGGCGGGAGAGAGGCGTCCTCCTCTCCTCCCGCCGCCTCTATGGCTCTCCGGCCCAAGGCAGGGCCTTCCGGTGCCCCGGGGGGACTCCAAAGAGCAGTCCTCGCCCCGGGGGCACCAACAGGAGCACGCTTGCTCCTTACGATAAAAAGGAGGTTTCCTTCGTGCCCTGGGGGCACAGTGCTGAGCGCGAACCTCGCGCTCGGGGATATCTTCGGAACCCGGCTGCGGCGGTGATTTCCAATCAAGCGCTTTTCACAGCGCTAGGAAAATTAGGCAGCCTGGGCTGCGGCGGTGATCTGGGGGTCCCAATCAAGCGCTTTTCACAGCGCTAAGAAAATTATGCAGCCTGGGCTGCGGCGGTGATCTGGGAGTCCCAATCAAGCGCTTTTCACAGCGCTAAGAAAATTATGCAGCCTGGGCTGCGGCGGTGATCTTCTTTTAGCAAAAGAAAAGCGCTTTCACAGCGCAATGGCACATCAGCAGCCTCAGCAGTTAAAAGAATGCCTTGTTCCTGGTTAAAGCATTCTGCGCAAAGGTTTGAAGGATCGTTGCAGGGGTCAGGGGCCACAGCACCCTGCCCCTGGGAACAACTAAACAAGAAGGAGCACAGGGCTGGTGGGCCCAGCTACAGGCCAGCACAAGGGGTGCAGATGGTGGCAGTTCCTCCTAGTGACCAGGCAGGTCACAGGTCAGCACAGCAGCAGCAGTCCATGGCGGTTTCCTGGTGAGTCCATTCATCAGCGTTCTGTGTCCAGTTTCAAGTTCCAAGAATGTTCAAATTGTGGGGAAAATTCCCCTGTACTTATAGTCAGTTCTTACAGTGTTTTACAGTGGTAGGGAGAGGAGGTTCCAGCCAGTTACAACTGGTTCTGGGAGTGCCCCCTCTCTCCTTTCAGCACAGGCTCCAAACATCAGTGGGGGGTTAACGACCCTATTGTGTGAGGCCAGGGCACAGCCTTTACAAATGTAGGTGTGCCCCGCCTCTCCCTTCTCTCAGCCCAGGAAGACTATTCAGTATGTAGATGCACCTCAGTGACACCTCCACCCTCCCTGTGTACAGGCTGTCTGAAAAGTATGCACAAAGCCCCAACTGTCACTCTGCCCAGACGTGGATTGGAGTCAAGCTGCAAAACACCAGAATCATAAGCACAGATAAATGCGCACTTTCTAGAAGTGGCATTTCTGTGATAGTAATAAAAAATACACCCACACCAGTAAGCAGTATTTATTATCACCATCACAACCATACCAAACACGCCTACGCTAGCCCTCATAAATCAGACAATACCCCTACACATAAGGCAGGGCATTTCTAATGCAATCCTATGAGAAGGCAGCACTCACAGCAGTGAGACACCAAGTTAGGCTGTTTGTCACTACCAGGACAGGCCATGCAATATGGCACATGTCCTGCCTTTCTACATACATGGCACCCTGCCCACAGGGCGTACTTTAGGGGTGACTTACATGTAGTAAAAGGGGAGTTCTGGGCCTGGCAAGTAAATTTAGATGCCAGGTCCCTGTGGCAGAAAACTGCGCACACAGGCCCTGCGCTAGCAGGCCTGAGACAGGTTTGAAAGTCTACTTCAGTGGGTGGCGCAAGCAGCGCTGCAGGCCCACTAGTAGTATTTAATTTACAGGCCCTGGGTATAGAGATACCACTGTACAAGGGACTTATAGGTAAATTAAATATGCCAATCAGGTATAAGCCAATCATACCAACTTTAGATGGGAGAGCACCTGCACTTTAACACTGGTCAGCAGTGATAAAGTGCTCAGAGTCCTAGAGCCAACAGCGAAAGGTCAGAAAAACCAGGAGGAAGGAGGCAAAAAGACTAGGGATGACCATGCGTGTGGCCAAAAGTCCAACACAACCCCCTACCAGCCAAAATCCAGGGGAGAACAATCAATACCTTGATGTACTTTCCTGATTGGGGCGATAGAACAAGGACCCAGGCCCACAACAGCAGGGGCATGTTCCAGTTCTACGCCTTCCTGACTCCACGGGGATCTCTCTGTCAATGCGTCCCAGGCAGCCTAGAGCAACCCACGGGGATTCTCTAGCTGCCAATGGCCAGAACCAGGCCCCAGGCCATCTAGGAGCCTCTGGTCTCTGAAACCATAATGAGTGGGGGGCGGTAGCCCCAGGTGCAAAGCAACCTGTCTCCACTCCCTTTCCGATCAGTTCAGGGGCTCTACCCTGCCACTGATCCACCAACCTAGGGTCCGCACCCATAGGTTCTACAGGGGCTAGAGGCGAGGCTCTCCTCCCTCTACCCCTCCTTCTAGGATCCCGCCCTCCTCTCCTAGGAGGGGTATCACCAGAATCCACACTTGCCAGGGTGCTGGGTACAGCAGCCCTGCACAACTTTCTCGCCAGCCCAGGATCACTACCTGGCGACTGACCACCCAACCCAGGGACGACACCCTTGGGTTGCACCGGGGTCCGGGGCGGGCTTCCCCCTCCCTGAACCCCACTTCCAGAGTCCTGCGTCTCCCCACCTCGGGAGAAGCCACCAGAAGTTTCACACGGGGAGGTGAGCGCACTAACCGCCCCCCCAACCAGGTCAGAGTTTATCCCCTGAACCTGTCTATCTAGTCCAGGGACGACACCCTTAGACTGGACCATTGCCCAGCGAACCAGGACTTCCTTGGGAGCACACCTACCCCCTACCAGATCAGAGCTTACCCCCTGAATCTGGCAATCCAACCCAGAGTCACTACCCTGCGGTTGAACCACTGCCTGGCGCACCAGGACTTCCTTGGGAGCACACGTACTCCCCATCAGGTCAGAGTTTACCCCCTGAACCTGATCATCCAACCCAGAGTCACCACCCTGCGGTTGAATCATTGCCTGGCGCACCAGGACTTCCTGGGGGGCACACCTACCCCCCACAAGGGAAACACTTTCCCCAAGGGCCATACAAGAGTCTGGCTGGCGCAGGTCTCCTGACCTCTGCCCATCTGACAGAGTCTGGATTCCCCCCAGCCCAGAAATGGTCTCACCAAGGTCATTCCTGGGGGGCTCTGCACTCAGAGCTGACCCCTGACCCTCCAGGTTCTCCACTGGGGCCCGCAGCCCCCTCTCAACCCTATGCCTGGATTTCTGCCTCCTCCGCTGTAGAGCGAGACTACCAGACACCAGGACCGGCGGAACGCTATCACCAGCCACCCGCCCAAGTCCTAATGACAAAATGGGATCCTTCTGAACAGCTGGCCCTACGGCACAGGCTAGGCTCACCTCCTGGCGTTCACTCATGGAACCCTCCAGGACCTGGGACTGGAGCTCGGGTACCCTGGGCCTCAGCCCAACCCCATTCCCTCTCCTCTGAGACTGGACATGGGGTGCCTTACCCGCCCCAATACACTGGGACCTACCTGGGACACAAGCCTTTCCCACCACACCTGGTTGGGAAACACCTAGACCACTCTCATTAGGAACACCCCCTAATGTCACACCAGACCCTCTGGTACGCAACCAGAAGTCTGCCTCCTTTGCAAGCTCCCTGGGGTCAGAGAGCTCACACACTGACAAGTGTTGGCGTAACTCTGAAAAACAACAACGAAACAGGTGCTCTCTGAGAATCAGATTAAACAGCCCTTCAAAATTGTTTACTGTGCTACCCTTCACCCATCCATCTAGTGCAATGCAGCAAGCCTCCACAAACTCCTCCCAAGACTGGTGGGACAGTTTCTTACCACCCCTAAACCTTTTTCTGTATTCCTCAGGGGAGAAACCATACTTCACAATCAGGGCGTTCTTCACAGCGGAGTACCCCTCCCTGTCACTCTCTTCTAGAGTCAGTAGGGCATCCCTCCCCTCCTCAGGAATAAAACTCCCTAGGCCAGTTCCCCAATCCTTCTCAGGGATCCTGCGCTCTACCAGAGCCTTCTCATATTCCTTTAACCACTGACGTATGTCACCCCCCTCTTGGAACCTAGGTACCAGATCTATGGGTATGTGAGGAACCTCTTTGCTACAGCACTGTACATTGCTGCCACCACTGGACTCCACCTGCAGCGCTGGTGAGTCCAGAACCTTCAGACTGCGCTCTAGAGCGAGTCTTTCTCTGGCAAAGGCCCTCTCTGCCTCTGCCATTCTCTCCTGTACTAAGGCCTTCTCTACCTCAGCCCTTCTCTCCTCAACAGCTAGGCGCGCTAACTGCAACTTCAGGTCCCTCTCTTCCCGCCTATCTCTTAGCTCATCAGGCGTCAAGGAATGAGAGGTAGCCCTGCTTCTTACACTGGACCCAGCAAGGGACTCCCTATCACTGGGGCCTTCCCTGTCAACTGGCGTCCCCAACCGGTCATTCTCACCCTCCTGATCAGTCTCTCTACCACTCTCTAGGGATGAGGTCTGGGAGCCCTCCCATTGGGAACCCTCGCTACACTCAGGATCCTCTGGGTACCCCCTACGCACACTCCCTCCCTGGGTAAATGTCACAAACCTTTCAAAGAAATTCAGAGATCTCCTGAGGTCCCCTTCTACAGGCAGCCCTCTCTCTCTACAGAACCCCTCTAATTCCCCCTGCGTGTAAAACGGCAGGTCCTCTAAATCAAAGGTAAGCCCCATCTTGAAAAGGTACAAATAACTCAACTGTGACAACCACAATACCCAAGCGTGAGAACTGAAAACAGGAAAAATGACCAAAGAGAGAAAGTTAAGAGAAGCCAAACATGTGATGGTCTAAACGCAATCCTTGTAGTGAAATAATGAGTCACAATGGTATTGTGCAAGCGCAAGTCCTATCCTCACCGCTGACTTCCAATGTTAGAAATGGGGTTTCTGGTTGGCTAGGGTATGCACCTCAGCCAGGCAGAACTTACCCACTCTAGTCAGGGCAAGGGAGTTACACGTCCAAGATAACCCCTGCTCACCCCCTTGGTAGCTTGGCACGAGCAGTCAGGCTTAACCCGGAGGCAATGTGTAAAGCGTTTGCACAACACACACACACATGTGACGCAATATCCCCACCACAAAGTAAACACAACACCAGATTATATGAAAATATACTGTATTGTACACAACGTAATTATTAGACCAACATCACATAACAGTACTATCCTGCTACCTTAGCAGTTGTCAGAACGTTACACATTAGTTACTCTGCAAACTAGCAGTAGTCACACATAACACACAGGTTACTCAGTATTCTGCAACATAAGCAGTAGTCAGGAAACACGTTATCACATTAGCACACTTGTCATAAGAATATCATAAAACGCCCATACTAGGAACATTAGAAAATCTATGGCAAGTTAAGCAAACATATTAGCAAGTCATGCCCATAAAAGGAACATGTGCACACATATGTCAACACATCAAAGAACAGGTAGGCAATATAACAGAATGAATAAAGTCTGTAGAAAGAACTTTAAATTATCAGCATATTGGTCCATGTTTAGACAGTACCTGTTCTGATGAAGCAGGCACCCTCCGTTCCTGAAGAAAAAGAAGAAAGGGGGCCCCAGCGCTCCTCTGCGCAAAATGGGGGCCCCTGACAATGTGGGGAGCGAGGAAGGTAACACACACCTCCCCTTAACGAAAAACGGGCCCCTCGGGGGACCGTAAATGCTGGGGGCCCCCCCAGGCCTCCACCGGCCCTCTCGAGGGGGGCGCCCCGGTCAGGGAAACCTTTGAGGTTGGGAGGGGGGCGCCACGCACCCCCTCCGGTTGAGAAACGGGCCCCTCCGGGGACCCGCAAACTCCTGGGGTCTCCCGGGGCCTCCGTCGGCCCCTTCGCCAAGGGAGACCCCCTTCATTGAAAAGCTGGCCCTCGCAGGGGCCCCGAGGGACCGAGGGGTGCAGCGAGCCTCCGATGAGGCTGCTGCCCGTTCCCCCTGGCCACCGAAGCCTTCCGAGGCTTCTCCCGGCGGGAGAGAGGCGTCCTCCTCTCCTCCCGCCGCCTCTATGGCTCTCCGGCCCAAGGCAGGGCCTTCCGGTGCCCCGGGGGGACTCCAAAGAGCAGTCCTCACCCCGGGGGCACCAACAGGAGCACGCTTGCTCCTTACGATAAAAAGGAGGTTTCCTTCGTGCCCTGGGGGCACAGTGCTGAGCGCGAACCTCGCGCTCGGGGATATCTTCGGAACCCGGCTGCGGCGGTGATTTCCAATCAAGCGCTTTTCACAGCGCTAGGAAAATTAGGCAGCCTGGGCTGCGGCGGTGATCTGGGGGTCCCAATCAAGCGCTTTTCACAGCGCTAAGAAAATTATGCAGCCTGGGCTGCGGCGGTGATCTGGGAGTCCCAATCAAGCGCTTTTCACAGCGCTAAGAAAATTATGCAGCCTGGGCTGCGGCGGTGATCTTCTTTTAGCAAAAGAAAAGCGCTTTCACAGCGCAATGGCACATCAGCAGCCTCAGCAGTTAAAAGAATGCCTTGTTCCTGGTTAAAGCATTCTGCGCAAAGGTTTGAAGGATCGTTGCAGGGGTCAGGGGCCACAGCACCCTGCCCCTGGGAACAACTAAACAAGAAGGAGCACAGGGCTGGTGGGCCCAGCTACAGGCCAGCACAAGGGGTGCAGATGGTGGCAGTTCCTCCTAGTGACCAGGCAGGTCACAGGTCAGCACAGCAGCAGCAGTCCATGGCGGTTTCCTGGTGAGTCCATTCATCAGCGTTCTGTGTCCAGTTTCAAGTTCCAAGAATGTTCAAATTGTGGGGAAAATTCCCCTGTACTTATAGTCAGTTCTTACAGTGTTTTACAGTGGTAGGGAGAGGAGGTTCCAGCCAGTTACAACTGGTTCTGGGAGTGCCCCCTCTCTCCTTTCAGCACAGGCTCCAAACATCAGTGGGGGGTTAACGACCCTATTGTGTGAGGCCAGGGCACAGCCTTTACAAATGTAGGTGTGCCCCGCCTCTCCCTTCTCTCAGCCCAGGAAGACTATTCAGTATGTAGATGCACCTCAGTGACACCTCCACCCTCCCTGTGTACAGGCTGTCTGAAAAGTATGCACAAAGCCCCAACTGTCACTCTGCCCAGACGTGGATTGGAGTCAAGCTGCAAAACACCAGAATCATAAGCACAGATAAATGCGCACTTTCTAGAAGTGGCATTTCTGTGATAGTAATAAAAAATACACCCACACCAGTAAGCAGTATTTATTATCACCATCACAACCATACCAAACACGCCTACGCTAGCCCTCATAAATCAGACAATACCCCTACACATAAGGCAGGGCATTTCTAATGCAATCCTATGAGAAGGCAGCACTCACAGCAGTGAGACACCAAGTTAGGCTGTTTGTCACTACCAGGACAGGCCATGCAATATGGCACATGTCCTGCCTTTCTACATACATGGCACCCTGCCCACAGGGCGTACTTTAGGGGTGACTTACATGTAGTAAAAGGGGAGTTCTGGGCCTGGCAAGTAAATTTAGATGCCAGGTCCCTGTGGCAGAAAACTGCGCACACAGGCCCTGCGCTAGCAGGCCTGAGACAGGTTTGAAAGTCTACTTCAGTGGGTGGCGCAAGCAGCGCTGCAGGCCCACTAGTAGTATTTAATTTACAGGCCCTGGGTATAGAGATACCACTGTACAAGGGACTTATAGGTAAATTAAATATGCCAATCAGGTATAAGCCAATCATACCAACTTTAGATGGGAGAGCACCTGCACTTTAACACTGGTCAGCAGTGATAAAGTGCTCAGAGTCCTAGAGCCAACAGCGAAAGGTCAGAAAAACCAGGAGGAAGGAGGCAAAAAGACTAGGGATGACCATGCGTGTGGCCAAAAGTCCAACACATATATGCATGCATTCATCCATTCATGCTTACATCCGCACACACATCAAAACATACACGCAGACACGCATTCCAATTTCCATACATACACACACTCACACTTCCATACAAACACGCACTCACATTTCCATACATACACAAAGTCACACACATTCATACACTCACGAACACAACACGAAACACACACTTGCATTCACTCAGACACTCACACATACATGCACACACCCCCACACACATGCACAACACCCCACACCCCCTCCCC
This sequence comes from Pleurodeles waltl, assembly GCF_031143425.1. Classification (NCBI taxonomy): domain Eukaryota; kingdom Metazoa; phylum Chordata; class Amphibia; order Caudata; family Salamandridae; genus Pleurodeles; species Pleurodeles waltl. The sequence goes on along the minus strand of NW_027150407.1, from coordinate 730,633 downwards.
TGTCGGAGACCAGACTTACCTGGATACAGGGGGTCTTCCAGCAGGATTCTGGATGGGGAGCTGCTACCGCCAGCAGCGCCTGCCAGCAGAACACCGCCAGGCCATAGTATTTGACATAATACGGCTGGCGGCAGTCTACTGGCGTGGCACAGCTGGTGGTAGCAGCGCCAGCTTAGCGCCACCCGCCAGTATGGCCACAGCTGGATTTTCGCCCTTCTTGAGGAGGAAATCCAGCTGTGGTCATAATATGGCGGATGGATTGTAGCCGCGACAACGGTCTTTTAGCAGCCGTTGCCGCGACGGTAGTCGTCATTTACCGCCAATCATAAAATGAGGGCCTAAATATTTTGTAGTGCATAGAAAACAAAAGCACCAATGTAGACATCTGGTCACACACAACCGGGGCAAAGTAATAATTTGAGGCCAGCTGCGATGGAGCCCTGCTCGGCTACATTGAGCGGGAGGCCTCTGTCAAAATTTTACCTTCTGACTCAGTGTTTTTCTTGAAGATTTTCTTCACCGTGACGAAGTCGCAAGTCGTATTCAACCTCCCTGGAGCCCTCTTTGGATACATGTTGCACGGTGAAGAATTCTACCTTTGGACTTAGATGATTTTTCGTGATGGAAATCTTCATCCGGGCCAAACTTGAAATTGAATCCAACTTCCCTGGAGCCCTCCTTGGATACACTGCACCGGAAGCCTCTGTCAACTTTTTACGATGGGACTTTGTCACTTTTTTGGAGCTTTTTCTCTCTGGTGTCGGATGACCTTCCTAAGCAAGCCGATTTCAAGTCAACGCCATTGGATTGCCTTTCCAGGAGACCCTGGTGAAATCCTGAAAGCCTGTGGTTCCGGAACTTTTCAGCGGGAAAGTCCTACAAATCAGGCCAGATCACGGTCGACATAAGCCGGCTTGCCTCACAACTTCGGGTCCATCCCTTTATGGAGCCTTTTCCCAAAAAATCTCTAATCTTCTCCAAACTTCTGGATCATCTTCCAGAACTTCTTTGAAGAACCTTTAGGAACTCACCCCAAGGTTCCAGAAGCTCTGTGTTGCTCTTTGAGGGTTAGGACTCCAACTATCAGAATGCATCTGGCTCAAATTCAAAAATGACTACTGGACAGAGGTCAGCTGGTTAGTTTCTTCAGGTTTTGATGTAGGGGACTCTGGTTATCTATTTTCTACAGGTAGAAAATAGGGAGTCTCTTCCTAAACTAGTTGAAGACAAGCAAAGTCCTTTTTATGGTGAAGCCTAAGTGTGCAGCTGGTGTAGCCTTTCTGAGTGCAGTGACCAGGTGCAGGCCACACATCCAGCAGGGCAGTCCTTCTTCTTGTTGTTGTTGTTCCTTTAAAGGATATGAGGTGGGGGTGCAGCTTTGCCAATTTTATCCTTGTGCCTGGTTTGGAAAGCAGGGGGACCACTTGACCAATTGCGTGCAGGCCACCACCCTCTTGAGTGACCTCTTCCTGGGAAGTGTGGGAAAAATCAATCCCAGGGAGAAATATTCTCCCAAAATCCAAGATGGCAAAAATTCAATCTAAGAGGTTAGCTTTGGCTGAGCACAAACACTGGTGTGGCTAAGTTTCCTTTAACACACCCCTTTCCAGCCCTCTCCTTCTCAAATCAGGGAGCACCTGGCTGTTTGGTTTTGCAGGAAATGGGAGAGGACCACTTGCAGGACCAACTTTCTTTCCCTCCTTTGAAGTACAGTTTGGCTGCTTTTACCCCATCTGTTTCACCATCTGCTGAGGTATTTCTCCTCCCTCAGGCACTTCCTTTGTGTCAGCCCAGGCCACTTCACACCTCATCAAGGCAGCCTGGCCAGGCCCCCAGAGGCTGGCCAATTAGAGAGGGGCTCTACAGAGCTGAAACTGGCAACTTTCAGGTAGACTTCTAAAACTGTTTTCCTGAGTTAGTTATATTAAATTTAACAGCGGCAAGTTGTTGGATTTATTATAACAATACGTTTAATACCAAACTTGAAATATCTAGCTCCTTTCGACACTTTATTAATTTAAAAAAAAGTCTCCCCATCTCAGCCTATGGAGCCCAATCACTACAATGGGGAAAAACTAATTTAGCTATTTGTCCCTCACCAGGGCTTATAAAACATAATTTATAGAGTCCCTGTTTATAGTTACACTGCACCCAACATTGGGGGCTCCTAGAGCACACCTTAGGGGAGACATATGTAAAAATAAGGTAAGTTGGGAAATACCTTTAATTCCAAAGTCAAATTTGGGGTTAACTTTAACTTAAAAGCAGCCAATTATGACCCTGGGCACCACAGCAGGGCACCTATGGGTGCACTACCAATGCTGTGGTTCCTAAACCTACACCATCAGAGTAAAGAAAAAAAAACAGCATAAATATAAAATGGGGGTGAAAAGATAGGGGGCTTCTGCAATCAGCCCAGTTTTCCCACATGCTGTGTATTCCCTCTTCCTCTGGGGGTTCAAGGAAACTTAGAGGATGATTTTCTGTTTTGCAATATACACTCAATGCCCTAATCACCAAGGTATTCTCACATGCAATATTTGTAGGTGGTACCTGCAACTTCACAGACCTGGGAGAGTGCCTGAAGGTATGCAACTAACAATCTCATTCATGTGGCGATGGCTGCCACTTTCAAACACACAAACATCTCCAGCATGTGTATATGTGTACGTAATCTGTCATTTTTGTAAAGGCAATATTAACCAATTACAGGGTTTTTCTTATGTGTTTGTGTATGAGTGTGTGTTGGGGTGAGGGGGTTTGGCGTATCTACATTAAAGTCCATGCCTGCAAATGTTCATTATGGGGACCTGGACTGTGATTTTATCTAACAGTCAAACACACATGTGCCTTAGGACTACACACAGATACCTAGGCCCATATTTATATTTTTTTAGTGCTGCATTTGCGTAGCTTTTTGATGCAAAAGCGGCGCAAACTTGCAAAATACAATTGTATTTTGTAAGTTTACGCCGTTTTTGCTTCAAAAGGCCGCGTAAATCCAGTGCTAAAAAGTATTAATATGGGCCCTAGTGCTTAAAGTTGGAAACTAATACGTACTGAGAAGCCTACGGCTACTGGTGAGGAAGGTTACAGTTGCCAAATACCAAGGCTGCCCAGTCTTGATTACTCCTCTTGTTCTTTTCACCCTACACCATCCCACTTTTTCTGCCAAATTATTTCACTCTTGCAGGCTATTTAAATCTGTGCTTTCATCCTTTATCACTGTTGGTCTTTCATTCTTGTCTCCTTTTCTCGCCTTTCCGTGCCTTTAATCTCTTATTCGGAGTCAAAAGAATAAAATTGTTTGCCAGTACCCAACCAGCATCTTAAGTTCGGCACTTCAGAAACACACAGATATATATATATATTTATATATATATATATATTTTTAATAGCTAAAGGTTCAGCAAGAAAGCAAGAAAGTGCAGGGCATGCAAATATGGGATTATAAAACACGTTTTAGCACCCCTTTGGAGAGATACCACAATACATACAGGGTGGCTTACACCTGCAAAAGAAAAAACATGCTGTGTATGTACTAAAGTGTTGTTAGACCTGGCATCCTTGGTGTGATGTCCCCTAACTTTTTACCTCTGCTTCCCAGGTTGTTGACTGTGTGATGGACTCTGTTTTTGCTGTTTTTGTTACTCTGGGCACTTTACCTCTGCTGACCAGTGCTAAAGTGCAAGTGCTCCCTATGTGAAATTTTATGTATAATTGGCTTTTCCCTAATTGGCCCATCATATTTACTAGTAAGTCCATAGTAAACTGCACTAGGGGTGCCTGGGGCCTGTAAATCTAATGCTACTAGTGGGCCTGCAGCACTGATTGTGCCACCCAGCTGAGTCGCCCTGTAAACATGGCTCAGACCTGCCACCTCAGTGTCTGTGGGTGCAGTTTTAAACTGCCAATTTGACCTGGCAAATGTACCCACTTGCCAGACCCAAACCTTCCCTTTTTATACATGTAAGGCACCCCTAAGGTAGGACTTAGGTAGCCCCATGGGCAGGGTGCAGTGTATGTTAAAGGTAGACAGGATCCTGTCAACAACAAAGACTTTCCTTTGAAGTTTGCCTACTTCAAAGGCAGAAAGGGGAATATGTATTGGACCCAAAACCCGAGACTTTTAGATCACTTCTGGAACCTCTGCCAAGGAGAAGAGCTGAAGAGCTGAGGAGAAGTATGCTCCTGCCAGTGACTGTGGTTTGCTGGGCTATCCTGCAGTTGCTGCTTCTGTCTATGAAATGGGTTAAAGACTGGACTTTGTTGTGCATTCCTGCTTCAGAAGAATCTCCAAGGGCTTGAAATGAGCTTGCCTCCTGTAATGAGGTCTCAGGGCCATCAAAGACTTCCTCTGCAGCACCCAGACTCTTTGCTGAGACTCCTGCCCTGCCAAGTGGTGCCCCATCCAGTCCCTGGGCCCTTGAAAGGTGAAGTTGGCAGAACAAAGACTGAAATCCATGCACAAAACACAATGCATGGACATTTTCAACGCACCACCTGCAACGTGGCTGAAAAATGACTTCCCACCCACTTCATGGCTAAAATCGATGCTCTACCTGCATTGCGGCTGGGAGATTGATGCATCTCGGCTGGAGAAACAACGCAACACTCTCTTGCGGCTGGTGATAATGACACAAACCCCACATAGCGCAGTTTTCTAACACTGTGCGACCGGATTTCTCATGCATCGTTGCTGGGCATCAAAGTCATTGCAAACCTGCATGGATCCGAGGTGCCCCATCCAGAAATCGACACATCGCTCTCTTGCAAGGGAAAAAAATTACACATCACCTACCCAACAGTAGAAGAAACGACGTACGGTCTCACTTGCGAGTAAGGAATCGATGAATCACTGACTTTTCCAATGAAAGCTCACCTGTGCGGCTTTATTTCTGACTCATACCAGGTACTTGGTGTAAAATCAACATTTTCATTGTTTTCTATGGAGTAAGACCATTATTCTTTTGAAAATTCATATTTTGACTTATGTATGTTGGATTTTTGTTGTTTTGTTCTTGTTTGATTTAGATAAATATTGCCTATTTTTCTAAACTAGTGTGATGTCCATTTTGTAGTGTCTTCACTCCAGCCTATCCCCAGGATCCCCTTCCCAGGAAAAGTCATTGAGAAGGCCATCAACAGACAACTATCCCGCTTCCTAGAGGAGAACCGCAGCCTTGGCCCTTCCCAATACGGATTCCGCAGCAATCACAGCACCGAAACCACCCTCATTGCTGCCACTGATGACATCAGAACCATACTGGACAGCGGCAAAACCATGGCCCTCATCCTCCTTGACCTCTTGGCCTCGATCGACACGTCTGCCATCACACCCTACGCTCACACCCCAGCAATGCTGGGATCCGCGACAGAGCCCTGGACTTGGACACCTTCTTTCTCACCGGCAGAACCCAGAGAGCCCGCCTCGCCCATTCCACTCAGAGGCCACCGAAATCATCTGCGGCGTACCCCAGGGTTTGTCCCTCAGCCCGACCCTCTTTAACATCTACATTGTCCCGCTCGCTAACATCGCCCGATCCCACAACCTCAACAACATCTCATACGCCGACGACACCCAGCTGATCCTCTCTCTCAACAAGGACTCTGCCAAGACCTACATTCATGAAGGAATGGAGGCCATCGCCGAAAGTATGAAGAGCAGCTGCCTCAAACTAAATTCCGACAAGATGGACGTCCTCATCTTCGGCTCCACTCCCTCCGCATGGGATGACTACTGGTGGCCTGACACTCTCGGAACCGCTCCGACTCCCACCGACCACTCAGGCAACCTAGGATTCATCTTGGACCCTTCACTATCCATGACCCAGCAAGTCAACGCCATCTCCTCCTCCTGCTTCAACACCTTCTGCATGCTCCGAAAGATCTACAAATGGATACCCACCAAAACCAGAAGAACACTCACTTAAGCCCTCGTAAGCAGCAAACTGGACTACGGCAGTGCCCTTTACGCAGGAACCATGGTCAAGCTCCAGAAGAGGCTGCAACGCATTCAGGACGCCTCCGCACGCCTCATCCTGGACATCCCCCACCACTGCCACATCACAGACCACCTGAAAAACCTGCACTGGCTCCCAGTCAACAAGAGAATCACCTTCAAATTCCTCATCCACGCTCACAAAGCACTGCACAACACCGGACTAGAATACCTCAACAGAGGACTCTCCTTCTACACCCCGACCCGGCATCTATGCTCCGCCGACCTCACCCTCGCAACCGTCCCATGTGTCCACAGAACTACAATCGGTGGTAGATCATTCTTGCACCTCGCTGGCAAGACGTAGAACACTCTTCCCACCCACCTGCGCCAGACCAAAGACCTCCTTACCTACAGGAAACTTCTCAAGACCTGGCTGTTTGAGCAGTAGCAGCACCTCACCCCACCGTCTCCCCCCTCCCCTCCTCAGCGCCGTGAGACCCTCACGGGTGAGTAGTGCGCTTTACAAATCCCCTGATTGATTGATTGATTCACTGTATTACTGTGTGTGCTGGTACAAATACTTTACACATTGTTTTTGGGTTAAGCCTTCCTGCTTGTGCCAAGCTAACAAAGGGGAGAGTGAGGATTAACCAGGTTTGTTTATCCTTTGCCCTGACTTGAGTGACGGTCTTTGCTTGGACAGGGAGTAACCTGACTGCCAACTGAAGACTCCATTTCTAACATGTACCCTTGCAGGCTCTTTGATACGTGGGCAGTACTAAGCGTCCAGTACACAAGCGTATACTGCAACATGTCAGAGGTATAAAAAAACAAGAAAAAACGTAACCATTGGCTAGGCATTTTGCATGGGACAGAGAATTGAAATTGAAATAAATGCAGTGTCCTTTAATATTCGGGGTGGAAACATGAAAAGAATCCTTAGAAAGGGGACAGCAAAATCCAGGCGGCGTCAACGTGGATGAGGAGATGTACACACGTCTGTAGATATGCCACACTCCACATTGTTTTAGCCACTTTGATACTGTACAATAGCGCATACAAATTTTTTCACATTTCCTCTACATGGCTGGTGTTCTTTTAGCCCAGGCAACCTTTGCTGCTTTTTTGGGGGCATCTTATATTCAATAAGATTAACACATGCACATAGGCAGTTGAACAATGAACACTGTCCTACATAGGCTAGGCATAGAACTTGATGCTAGGAGAGAGTAGCAACCAACACTTGTTGAGTTATTCTGTGGATATGGTCGGTATGTTTTTGGGCGTTATCATTTTTCATTCTTGGTGTTTTTGCCCTTATTTTTGTTCTGTTACTGCAATCCAGCATGTGGGGCATTGACAAGTGGAATGCGCCAACTTGGGCAGCAATTGTTTCTTCTCAGGCATTGTCTTCTCTCTTGTTTTTCCAATTTATCCTTCATTCATTTTGGCTACAGCACTACAGTGACTTTTTTTACGGAGTCTATTTTTAGCATGGGGCCTAGCGAGCATCAGCTGTGCCAAACTTGCTAGTTTTAATAAGCCTTCAATTACGTTTATGCCCACTAGGGCTCAAGTTTGTGTACACACTACATACAGTATTGTCGGCATCACTATGCAGTTTACTTTATTATTTAAATTTTTGATTGAGTCCAAAAAGTCTTGGAGCCACTTTTGTACACAGTAAATATATTCATACACAGCAATGTTACACTATCAGCGGTACACTTCGTTTTTGGTACACTGCATTGGACTCAACGATATTTCCCAGCGGAATTAGCAGTTATTGATTTTAAAATTGCGGCGTTATGTGGATGCAACGTCACTACGAAAAGTACAGATAGCACTATGCACTTTAGTTTTTAAGTCTGCGCAATCGTATATACTAAAGAATGGATTATCATGTGATTATCCTAACTTGGATTTGCGTACTCCAGTGGTCGAGGTTAACTATGGATTAATAGTGTTTTAAAATCTGTGGCATTGAGTTTGCTGAACAGGTCAAAAGCACATGTGTAAAAGAACGTGTGTAAAGTATTTTTCACTATGTCTATTATGCAGCGATACACTTTGAACACGAACATATCGCAACTAAAATGGCAGCACCTTGATGTGATCAAGGCTGAAACAGGTCGAAACGCGTTATTGGCGACTTCAATAAAGATGCTTAAACTGAAACCATTGAGTGAAGGTGTCCTTATCTACTTTGGACATATATATATATAGCATGAGAGGTGGAAAAACATGAAAGGAGCTTGCGTAGAGACAGAAAACGCGTGTGAAAAGGCCCAAAGCATAAACGCAAAAAAAAGCAACAGAGGCAAAGGGAAAAACAGGCGGAAAATGAGCAGTGATGTGTGTGTGTGTGTGTGTGTGTGGAAAGTAGAAATGTGAGAGTGGTAAAAAGAAACAAGTAGAAATGAGCAAAGGGAAATGTGAGAGAACGTAAAAGAGAAACAAGCTGAAATGAGTGAGCAAGAATGACAAAGTAGGGAGGAACGGGATGGTACAGGAAAGCAGCAGCAATTAAGCAAGAAAAGCAGTACTGAAAGAGTGGAAAAGAAAAATCAAATCTCAAATAAAGCGAGCATAAGGAAAAGGAAAATCAAACTTAATCCAGAGATGATCAGGATAGGGAGGGCGTTATACTATTGATGAATGTATTGAATAAGACTGCATGAATGATTACACATATTTGTCCTGATAAAGACGATCACGGGAATGAGCCAAAGCTTCATAAAATAATATAATAAATGATTATATCTCTTGCATCAACACACACATCTTGTTTTGACCAAGTAGGGTTTGTGTTCATCCCTACTTCTCAATGTTTTCATAATACACAGTATTATGACCCAACACATTGGCTACTTAGGGAGGATTTCTCTGGAATGACTTATTTATTTATTCTCTGGACGACTTCTACATGCAAAAATAATGCAATGCAATAATGCAAATACTTATGTTGCTTATTTTGCTTTCATCAGATTATTATCGTGACTATTTTTTAACCGAAATGATGCGCTATACTTATTATTTTTCAGTTAGAAATAGCAATATACTTATTATGACCTTTGAGACATTATTTTTGCATGTAGAAGTCGTCCGCAGAGTGAACCTCTGCCATCTTGTCCTTGCTTATTTAATATGATTCCGAGATGTGATTCAAGTAAAACTAATAATCACCGGATGTAGTCCCTCTGTAAGCAAACCAAAAAAGTTAAGGTACCAGGATAGCTTTCCAAGACAAAACTACCCTATTTGTAGATATATTTTTGATAAAGCCTTTTAAATATGTGCCAGGGATGTTTGGTCCTACACAACCACGGTCGGGCACACTCACTCTCGACTTTGAGCATTTTTCGAGGTGTGGACGAGGGATTCTTGGGTTCGGTACGGGGCTCGAATATTTTTTTCCAATACAAGACCAAAGCCTACTGGAAGACATTACGAGCCCCAATTCAGCCTGTGACCCTTTGCTTGCCATCTGTTTCCTTGAAAATATCTTTAAAATAAGTGATGTGTTTTAGATGGAACTGTCCCTTGAGCACATTAACTTTTGATTTTATATAGCTCAAAATGGGGAGTTTAATGCACTTGGTGAACAGGGTCGCTTTGAAATCTGCTCCACGGGATATAATGCCATTCTATGGGGTGATGTATGATCGGCCTGTTTTTATTTTTATTTCCTTACCAGAAATAAAAAGTTTACCAGCCTATTTCATTTTTATGTATGACTCAGTCAGAATTAATTATGTGCATCCCATTTGGTTTTAAATTGGACAATAATTTGCAGATTTATGCGAGTACCTTTACAACAGATTTATTGGGAAATATCCACCGTACTTTTTAATGAAGGTATGGCCTTCCACTTCTACTGTTAGTTATGTTATACAATATTGTGGGAAGGTGTCCACTACAGGGATGATTAGGAGAGAATAGTGCAGGTCGACATCGAGGTAGCAGATAAACATCGATTTTGAGAATAAAGGGCTAGACTTATTAATATTAGGATAATCAATTACCTAATTGTGATTTGCTGTGAATCGAAATTAGGAAACAGCCATTCATAATATATGAAACTCTTTGAGTTTCATTTAACGATTTCTACTTAGCAGCAAATCTTCCTACCTCATTAGCACGATTGAGGTAGGTCCTAATTTGCGACCCGTTAGGAATCGCAGCCATCACAGGGATGGCAGCATGCTTAGGTCAGCAAACCACCATGTCTGTGATTGCTTTTTAATAAAGCACTTTTTTTTAAATGCAGCCCGTTGTCCTTAAAGGAAAACGGGATGAGTTTAAACCGAAAAAAATACAATATTTCAAAATTATTTTTAAGAGTAGGCAGTGTCCCATGGAACCACTGCCTACTCTTAAATATTTTTTCAGACATGCTCAAAGTGGCAGGGGACCTTTGCGGACCCCTTCTCATTCACAAATGGGTTACCACCAACTTTGAGTTGGTGGTAAGGCCAAATGTTTTGCTCCTGCATTTTTGCGGCAAACATTCATACACCCATTCTTATTTGATATTTGGAAAGGATGCCCCAAACACAACCCTACCAAATACCGAATAGGTATGTATTTGCAATTCCAAATTGTGATTTGGTAACATGTTCCTGAATGGCAATTTGGAATTAATACATAGAAAATGCACTTTTGTGGCTGCAACCAGACCAAGTTTGTGATTTGGGATGTTTGCAACAGCAAAAATGTTTCTTACATCTAGCCCAAAGCTCACACTATTAACTAATAATAACCTTGAGAGCCCCAAGGTAGAAGAAGCAAGTCACCTTTTGATACCAATGCAAAAGTAGCTTTATGTGATGTATGTTGAGCTGGTGTGCTATGGAGCCATCTGTGTGAGGGAGTGGGCAACTTCTAACCGATACAAGGTTGCAAAGACCTATGAGGCCAAAGGCAAGGTAGAATGTAAGGAAAAGGGGATATGATACTCTGCTGGGTGGAGTTGCCTAGTATGTACTCATGGGTGCTAACAATGAAAATTCATATTCTGTTACTATTTGTTCTGTGACTATCTGCACTGATTTGTGTTGTCAATCAGCAAGATGTCATAGTGGTGGTCAGCATTTTTAAGGGATCACTACTGTCTCCTTTAATGACACAGCAAGTGTAAGGAATGATGCTGTGGTCAGCCATACATATCACAATCATTCTGCTCCTGCTCTTCCCATAAAAATATACTTGAAAACCCTGAAAACGTGTGACTCTGGCCCACCTCAATATAAGCACCACCTCTTTGAAATATATGCAAAACCTTCCTGGGGTTTTCCCACATTTGCCCCCTTCGCTAAGCCATATGTTTTTTGCCCCGGTGTGTATAATGTATCCCTGAAGTCATTCCATCCTCCTGAACCTCCTTCTGCATCTTCAGCTCCCCTCCACTTTACAGATGATCACCACTGAAAACAATTTTAGCCTCTTACTTGATCAATGTGTCAGCACTCTCTCAGGAACTGAGAACAGCCACCACACCTTGCTAAAGCACTATTAAGCTGGCAAAGCTCCAGTCAAGTGAAGGCACATTTCTTTCCTTCTTTGAGTCTCTATGGTTCCGAGGAAGGTAGGGAAAGCCAACTATAGGTGGTGCAGTAGCATCTCCTTTCCTTTGCATGGGTCTATAGGGACTAGTAGGATTATGGTGTGGCAGCAGAACATGGAAGCACAACCGCAGTGTTTTCCCTTGTTCCCTTGGCAAAATGGAGAATAAGAGGAAGAAAGAGGTGGGGAGTTGCTGTTGCACCATCCCCTCTACTTCTTTGTGGAGGAGAGGTGTCAAGGGCAGATGTGGTGGAAGAAACTGGTACCTTTTTCCAGGATTCCTTTGGTATTTGCCAAGTTGGAGGGGACAATGAGGCAGATTTGAGACCAGGCAGCCTTGGTTTTTGGAACGCTGACTTGTAATAGCGCCTGCCGTGGGCTTCTGAGCAGAGCTTCTGACACTCATTCATTTACAAATTAAGTGTTGTTTGGAAGAAAACCACTGTTCTTGTGATATCATGCCAATCGACCAATCAAATTGTCAAAAGGCACTACATTGCAGCTGTTAACAAGAGAAGCAAAAAAAAATTGCCAAAATTGCATACTTTACTCTAAGATGAGTTCTTCTTTGATTAAAAGGCACATTTTGGAAAGTGCAGGTTCAAAAATAACTTTTTTCATTGCTCTTCTATAAGGGTTTGTGGCAAAGGATAAGGCCTAAATGTTGTTTCTGTAAATCACATACATTAAATTGAGCATTGTAGACCACGAAGACAACTCAAAAATGTAAGCGACAACAAAAATTTGCAAATCATGCACATGCCTCTGTATAATAAAGTCATTATGTAAGCTGTTTTCATTTGAATACACCTTTGTAAATTGCCCCCTTATTTTGAGAGACGTGCATTTTGAGATGGTAGTAGCTATTTACCTGGTTTCCGGGTAAATATAAGGGTGCTGGTGAAATAGCAGATATTATGCACTATTTGACCATGTAAATAGGCAACACATTTAATTATTTACCTGGCTGCTGACTAAATAGTAAGAAATTGTATAGCATTTGGCTAGCAGCCATGCAAACAAAAAAAGGAACTTCATTATTCACCCCGCCACCAACTAGACAGCAGAGATTACATTCTATTTGTTCAGCAGCCATACACAGCAAGCAAATATCATTATGCATCTACTAGCCATCTAGATAGCAGAGATCATGTACTATTTCGTCATTGGCGATTCAAACAGCAAAGAAGCTTCACCTTTTTATGCTGCCACAACCAGATAGCATTGATCATGTTCTATTTCGCCACTGACCATGCAAACAACAAAGGGACTTCAGTATTTATCAAGCTACCTACTAAATAGAAGACATCACAGACTATTCAGCGGCAAGCGAGCAGACAGCTAAGAAACTCCACAATTTTCCTAGCCTCCAAATAAATATCACATATTATGTACTATTTGTCCAGAGCTGTGCATGCTAACCTACACACTTTACCTGGGCACTGGCTAAATACCCAATATTATTTGCAGTTTGGCTAATGGCTGTGCAAATAGCAAAGAAAATTCATTATGAACCAAGCCGTCAACTAAATGGTCGAGATCATACACTATTTATCCTGCGGCCATGCAAATAGCAAAGAAGCTTCACTATTTACCCGGATGGCTACAAAATAGCAGACATTAAGTGCAATTGTGTGAGGAAATCTTACAATTATTCTGTCACTGATTGAATAGCAGACATGCTGAAAGAGTAAGCGTTTTGCGAGATAATGACTGATGTTTCATTGTAGATTAGGTGCATTTGGTGAGTACAGTAGTAATAAGTGGGGAAAGGAAAGGTGTTGTGGAAGTGTTAGGTGACTGTCACTGCTGAGGAATGGTGCACATTACTGGCAGCCTTGGGCTCTTCATTACTGTTTCAGTCTCTGCACTCCCTCTGGAGATCTCTGTCTGCCTCTGCTCTCACCATCCTCTGACCATCCCTGTACATTGTTTCCAGTTTGTTCAGCAGTCATGCGAAAAGCAAAAAAACATGATAATTTTCCTGGCTGCTGGTTAAATAGCAGATATTATATACTATTTTACTAGGAGCCTGGCAAATAGCAAAAAAAGTCAGGGCAATAGTTACAGGCTGCAGGCTTGACACACTAATGGTACAGGCTGCAGGCTTTACATGGCCTTATAGATATGGAGTAAGGCAGCGCAAGTTGCTGCGTAGCCTTATAAGCATCCAACAGGGTGTGTTTATAGGAATGGCGCTCACAACTATTCCACCCTAAGTTTTCAAAAATCAGAAATGTCTCCACGGTGCTCCTGAAAGGAGGACCTATCCCACTCCTCCACAAAAACTCTAAAGAGAAAAAGCTATTCACAATCCAAGGCACTCATGTAAGATAAATATGACCATTGTCCGTATCTCTTAGTACAGCAGATCCACTTGTTTTATTTAGTGTGTTCTTCACTTCCAAACAGTCCAGCCAACATGTGTGTCATCGTGTGAACAGTACTCGCTTTGACTTCATCAAGGCTGAAAACCAACATAATGCAATCTGATTACAATTTATATGTTACCCATGACCATTTAGAATAACCAAAGTTCCATGTTAGTTAATTGGCATTAGAAAGTACATTATCATCCATTCATCAATATTCCAAAGTAAACAATGTAAGTAAAGCTAAAGAACACCAAGCTTTATAGTGGTGGGCGGTATACAACTAATCATTCATGTGATACCAATGTGAGAATACTAGTTATTGATTAGTATAAAGGGATATCTTAAAGACCGTTTAAGTTGTATCTAAAAATAGATTTAGTCAGAATATATTATTGGCCCAAAAGAAAGAAATATATAATCCCTAATGGCAATAAATATAATCATACGAAACCGGTATCACCCATGCAATGCTTACGTATATCGCACAGATATAGCTTAACGGTTAGCGCTCCGAGAGGCATGTACGCGTATGATCAGTAAGCCCAACTCCATCCTGACCTTGTCTATAAATACTTCAAATGTAAACATAGATGACGGACTACATCATCTAAAAATGGTCGCTATCTTAAGAGTATAATCGTATTTATCGTATACCAAATATATACCAAACTACTTGGTAATGTGGACGAAACATGAAAAAATTATAGGGAGTCCATTAGGTTCAAATAGTGAGATTGTATAATAGAAAATTAGCAGCTTAATCTCACAGTTTCATCCATTTATTAACTCGCTCCCCATCACCTATAATGCATATTACAGAACAAATTAGAAGGAATCCCCACCCCAAAGCGGGCAAGATTCTGCACCAAAATGATCTAAAAAGATATTAACATTGTACTTCAGGACATTAAAAATATCCATTAAAAAATCACACTAGTTCATCAATGCCGGTAGAATCAACTAAAACTATTTCATCATTAATTCTCCCCTAAAATGCTTTCCTCAAATATGAAAACATCAGATTTGGGAACTCTCTTTTTAACAATTAGTGACATATTACATAATCAGCAAAGTTAAAGAATTTGTATTTGATTAGTAATTTGCTCCTTTTATGCACTGTATTCTAAATAATATCATATCTAAAGAAATAACTATCTAATGATTACATTGATAAATGAACATAAGAACTAGTAACTCAATACAGCAGGTGTCCACTTATCTGTACACTCATTCACCCAAAAAGAATTCTAATGTGTGATTAGTGTTCAGGCCCTCTCCCACTGCTCTGAATCTAAGAATCCAAATACATTCCCTCTTTCTTAAATATAATTCTCTGTTGCCCCACGTGGGTCTTTGTGATCATGCCCCAAACCGAAAAATTCAAACTTCTTCGTGAGTCCTTGCGCACAACTATAGGATATCGAGTATCATCCTGTCTGAAGGCCCTGTAGTCTTCACTAATCCTTAATCTCAATGATCTAATCGTGCACCCACATACATGGGTTTACATTTGTACACAATGGCATAGATCTCAAAATTGCTGTCACAAGTGATATTTGTGAGTTTCCAAAACTCTTCTCCAATGTTATTGGTGAAAGTACATATCCCATTACGGGCCCATCTGCACATCCCACAGTGTCCACATTTGTAAAAACCCTGCATTTGGGTTGTCAGCCAACTGCTAATGGGTTTCTTGATAGGATAACTAGAATATAATATATTTTTTAAGTTTCTACCTCTTCAGTAAGTGAAATGCGGATTATCTGAAATATATTTCCTCAAAGTATTATCCGCATGTAACACATGCCAATGTTTACGCATGCATTTGCCTAAAAGATCTGATACCTGTATGTAATTCACTATACAACGAATCTTCTCACCTCTGATCTTATGTTAGTATTTTAAAGTATCTTTCCAAGAAATCCTCATGATCTTATTCTGAGCTCGTTCTATAATGTGTAACTGATATCCACGTTGAATAAAACATGTTTTCATATCTATAATACATTGTTGAAAGTTCGAGTCATTGCTGCAATTACGTCTCGCTCACATCATTTCTCCGTACGGAATTACCAACAGTTTGTTACAGAAATTTCACTCATAAATTATCAATAAATTCCTTTCCAAATCAGAAAAGAAAAAGGGAGATGGGAAACCCATTCTAAGACTACTCCTTTTTGCAATTCAGAAACAATCACAAAAGTCCATTTGCAAGTCGAAAAAAAATTCTAACTCATAAAAGGGGTTTTGTACATAATGACAAATGCTTTTGTGGTTACGAACATTGAGATTTTGGAGACCTGTGGCCCTTTGTACTAAAACTGGCTTAGATGCAAGCACTAAATTAGGGCTAGACCTGAACACAATTTTAATTATGCCAGAGTACTTTTGATAATTCCACATTAGTCTTGTGATGAGAAATTACAGAAAATTACATTTTGGCTCCTGTTTGCATAATTAAGAGTAATTGGGGGCAAAATGTCTACCACAGGAGTGTCATATTACCAAGCTTAGCAGTGTGAGTAGCTGCTCCTTTCTGTCCTGTTTTGGTCCCTTTAGCACTATTTTCAAAGCACAAAATGCATCCTTTGATCTATTTTGGCTGCAAGTTCACATTGTGCGTTAAGAAAATAGCTCTAATTGCTGGGTAACACCACTTACATAGTTGTACATAATTTTGCTGTAATTGCATGTAAACATGCTACAGCAAGCTATGCTCGCCCCTACTTATAGGTCAAAAGGTCCCAAATGTTTGGCTGTTTTTAAGTTATTTTGACAGAAATAGCACAGAATGCCATTCCATTGCACCACTGACCTAGACACACAGACCTGGGAAAACCTCATAGAGCTGTCTCGTGCTCCACACATTCTCCTATTCCTTTAAGTTTATCTGCAGAGGTGGCTTATGATAAAAATGATTAGTACTAGTTAAAGCTGTTTACTCTTCTACTACTATGTACTCACACTTACTCACAAAGAAACTAATATTAAAGAAATCAGAATAAAACACCCCAAAACAATGATTTGTAACAGCAAAGGCCAGAATTGGAAATGTTGTATTCCAGTGACACAGGCCTGATTATGATCTTGATGGTCTCACTGCCAAACTGTGTCAACGGTGGACCTGAGAATACCATCAAGTTGATAGTGTTTTGTCCCCAGTATTTAAGTGTTACAGCTCTGCAAGAGGCGGACTGGTGAGGGACTGCTGACGGAGGGAGATGACGAGGGGACACAATGGACTTTGTAAAGTGGCACGAGCTAAGAAATAGAGGTAAGTGGCACACACACACACACACACTGTGCCTTAGCCATATGTGTCCCCCTGCACTAAAGATTATACAACACACCATATACACACCATCATCCATTACAAGTGCAAAACAACACAGCCTATACATGCCGAAAACACACATTGTGGTACAGCCATGACACAACACACAAACCACTGACACCTCACACATACACAACATATAGCACAAACTTACCAGTATGGTGGGGTTCCCGACCTGTGCAGTGCCCCCCCAACTTATCATGGCAATGCCACGTCCCTGCCTTTGAGTTGGGTGACGAAGGGGGAGTCATCTTTTCTCCATGGCTCAGTGGCAGCAGCGACGCCAGGTGTTAGCCAGTGGTGTTCATTTGAAAACAGAGGTAGACTCAGGAAAAGAGGTGATTTTTCATCCCTTTTTCCTCTCAATTTGCCAACTCAGAACTGGAGGTCGGACTGCCACTTTTTGCTTGATGGTAAGGCACATACAAATCTGTACAGTGGGAAGGGAAGCTTGGGTCCCGCCGCAGCCACTTTTCCCTATCCTGCTGTTGACACAGGCAGTGTTTCTTGGCAGAGACAAAGGTTTGAATGCAGGCTTTTGGCTATGAGACCACCAACATCAGGCAAACCATCATGGCGGCGGATGGGTTTTCAGTTGAAAGCTCAATGGTAGCACCATTATCACCAACATCTAAAACAGGCCATTGTTGATAAGTAGGGTGAACTTATCAAAATGGCAATAATTGCATAAGGTTCCTCGTGAAGTTACCAACACAGTATAATTGAGAGATTTCATTACAATCTCATGATGGAAGGAAGAAAAACTATGGGCCTGATTTAAAACTTGAGGGACAGAGTCAACCCAGTCAGGGTGTCGGAGGGGAATACATCTGCCATCATGAGGGCCCCATGCCTGCCAAAGTTAGAGTTGTCCATCGGTCCTGTGGACAATGCTATACATTGACAGGAACTGCTGTTATGACGGTTCTGGATAGCAAATGTTTGACAAACAATATTGTCAGACATGATGGCCATCCGACCTGCCGGCCTGCAAACCTTTCAAAAATGTTTTGTTTTTTAAAAACAACCTCCCAGGGCAGGAGGTTGTTTTTACAAAACAAAATACTACTGCCCCCCACATGCTGGATGTTTTCTCCCAGACTGTTGGGGTAAAATTTAGTTTTTTCCTGACCCTTAGAGCCAGATTTTACCCTAAAAAGGGTAGACGGTGTAAAGTCCATCCTGTGATGATGCCTACTGTGTCAGGCCACCAGTGGAAGTATTCAACGGAGGAGCCACAAGCAAAGGATGGGCCTCTAATAATAGTACTGAATTGTACTGAATGTTATTGGGATATGAATGAATATTCACAGAAAATCACAGAAAGACATGTAGACATCAAAGACACGGAAAAAAAGAAACACTTTATTCATTCACTTTATTACAAATATTGTGAGAAATAAGACACTTAATAAACATAGACATTTTGTTAACTTAATTGTTGTGACATACAGATTGATAATTTCACAGATCCACTTTTATACTTATTTTCCAGATAAGGGATGTAGATCCACTGTTGAGGTTTCAATACTGATTTGTAGTCATTCTCAAATGTCATTTTCTGGCCGTAGCCCAGGCATAACCTTTATGCTATGTGATGGCTCTCATAGAAATAGCAATAGTGCTGGTTCTAATTAGGAGAATTCAAAAGAAGGACACAATAAAGTGTGAGATTTGAGAACCTTGCTGTCTTCAGCCTTCCTGGGTAGTCATAAGGCACAGACAAAAGGGCAGAGCTGCATGGAAATTGTGTCACCTTTAACAAGAGAAATCTCTCATTTACATATCACTCCCAATCAACCCTATGTCGTCATTCAGGAACAACTTATCAGCAG
Source organism: Pleurodeles waltl (assembly GCF_031143425.1). Lineage (NCBI taxonomy): Eukaryota > Metazoa > Chordata > Amphibia > Caudata > Salamandridae > Pleurodeles > Pleurodeles waltl. The sequence continues at coordinate 711,580 of NW_027150407.1, read as the reverse complement.
CCGTTTGGTAAGAAGGGCCTCACAGAATTTCTGTTGGTTGCCTTTTATCCACCCTCGCTCACTTCAATGTCTGGGACTCCACCCTTCAGTCACAGCCATGCAGTCAACACACTTCCACTGTTTAAGGAGGCTGTATCTACTCTTGATCATGTGATGCAAAATGCATCCCACTGGTTCATGCACTTAGACTTTCACCACACATGAAATCTTACTACTACACACCACATACAATCACATGGAATGTCAACTCAAAGATCTAGATGTCACACAGACTATTCTACTGTTCTTGATATTTCCTCTTAGATGGTCTTCTAAACACTTCTGCCACATATGTATCTCCAACACCCTTCATCTGGCCCTAAGAGGTTCACAGGCCACTAGTCTGGTACTGATTCTTTCAGAGCTCTTCATTACTCAGAATGCCTCTTTCGACCATCTGAGACAATATATTTGGATCCTTCCACTGCTCCCCTTCTGCTTATATGAGCCTTCTTATGATCTTGAGTTCTCCTTCGCTGATTCTCATAGCCCTTTGATGCCCTTTGTTAGCCAATAGCCATTTTTGCTACGAGTTTCCCAAATACTTTCTGCCATTTTCACAGACCACACTTCTTCGTTCATCCAACTTTAGTCCCCTTTGCATAGTGTCAGTCCCTCTGCCACCAGATCTACCCTCAGACTACTGTGGCAGCACCAGGCAGTGTCTTCCATCATTCAGATTTCAGAGTGTAACCATTTAGGCGGTTTATTTCCTTTGCGTGCATTGTTTTTTTCAGCAAATACTTACCAGCTGTTTACAAGAGCTAAAACAAATTGGAGGTTTCTGAGGGTTGACAGCATAAAAAGCATGAATCAGAACCATTTACAAAATATATATCCTCATAGATGTGTAGTAGAAATGGGAAGTATCTTCCTTCTCCTCCATGTCCTTCTGGGCCTTCTGTGCTGGTTCCCCTCCTGGTCCTCTTCCATGTTCTCATGTTCTGGGTTGTTTTGGTACTCTTGACCCTCATCCCAGGAATGGTCTAACTAGTTCTAGCCAACCAGATACTGGTTTCCTGAATCTTGAGCTCCTGGCTCTAGTTCATCCTGGCTCTGCTGTTTTTCTTTGTATTAGCAAGTAATGGGCCTACTGATCCTGGTTCTACTTATCCTTACCCTGGATTTTCTGGTTGACTAGGTCCTTCTCCACCTAACCCTGCAGTGATTATTCTTGATCTGGCACTTATAGTCTTCCTGGTTTGGGTCAACCTTGCTGTGGTTCTTGTGTTTGTGATTCACTTGATACTTCATCCACAGGTTCTGGTCTTCCTCCTTAGGCCCTCTTGAGCTGGGCCTGTTCATTTTGGTGATGGTATAGTCCCATTGGTATTTGTGACTCTAGCTGTCCTGGCATTCCTGTTCTCATCAGCCTGGTCCTGCCACTCCAGTTCCTGGTTCTCCTGCTTCATTTGGTCCTTTAGGTCCCGGTCCCCTCGGTTGTCACCTCTCTGGATCTCTTAGTTCTGTTCCAATTTCTAATACATCATTTCCTGGTCCAGTTGGTCCCCTCAGTCCACCTGGTTTCTAGTGTCTTTGTCCTCTTAGTCCTTGCCCTCTTAACCCTTGTCTTCCTGGTTTGGATCATCCTATTCCTACTGGCTCCTCGCTAAGGTCTGGTCCTGTTAGTCCTGGTTCTCATTTGGTCCCTCCGAGCCTCATCATTTGGTTCCTTGTTCTCTTTCTGCTCCACATGTTAGTCTGGGCCCTGGTCATATGCTCATGATCCTCCTGGCACTCCGAGGCCTGATCCTGGTCCTCTTAGTACTGAACATTCTAAACCTCTTTGCTCTGATCCTGGTACTCCTGACATTGGTTCTACTGATGTCCATAGGACTGCCCCTCATCTTTCTTACTTATTCTGATCCCCTGGCCTTATTGACCATAATCCTTATGCTTCTAAACTTCCTAGTCGTCCAGGTTCTTACCTCTTGATCTTTGTCCTCACGCTTCTTAACCAACTAATCCATGGTCCTCATTGCTCTGGTCATCCTCGGCCTGACCTGTTACTCAACTTCCTGGCCATCTTGTTCTTAGCGCTGTGGCTTGGACCTTCAGGGTGTGGTCATAGCAGTCCTGATCTCCCTGTTTGCGATGCTCCTTTTCCTCCCCATTCTTGTCCTCCTGGTCCTGATACTCTTAGACATAGGGGGTCATTCTGACCCTGGCGGCCGATGGCCGCCAGGGCCACCGACCACGGGAGCACCGCCATCAGGCTGGCGGTGCTCCCACGAGCATTCTGACCGCGGCGGTTCAGCCGCGGTCAGAAGCGGAAAGTCGGCGGTCTCCCGCCGACTTTCCGCTGCTCGGGGGAATCCTCCATGGGGATTCTGACACCCCCTACCGCCATCCTGTTCCTGGCGGTAGGGGGTGCCGCGGGGCCCCTGGGGGCCCCTGCAGTGCCCATGCCATGCAGGGGCCCCCGTAAGAGGGCCCCGCAAAGTATTTCAGTGTCTGCCATGCAGACACTGAAATACGCGACGGGTGCAAACTGCACCCGTCGCACCCCTGCAACTACGCCGGCTCAATTCTGAGCCGGCGTCCTCGTTGCAGGGGCATTTCCTCTGGGCCGGCGGGCGCTCTTTTGGAGAGCGCCCGCCGGCCCAGAGGAAATGTTAGAATGGCCGCCGCGGTCTTGTGACCGCGGTGCGGTCATTTGGCGGCGGAACCTTGGCGGACGGCCTCCGCCGTCCGCCAAGGTTAAAATCAGGCCCATAATCTTCCTAGTCCCCCTAGTCATTTGTTTCCTGGTCCTCTTAGAAACATTTTCCTCTGGCTCTGATGCCGTGTGTCCCTGCTCTCACCTACCTGACACTCCTAGCCGAGGTTGGGCTGTTATTGCTTTTCATAGTTGTTATCTTTCTCAAGCATATGTGCCCATTGGTCATGATCCTCTTCTCTTGGGTCAGGCACTTCTAGTTTGGTTACTCCTGGGCCTAGTTCTCATGGATCTAGTTCACCAATCATCCTAGCACTGGTCTCCCTGGTTGAGGTTGCCCTGCTCCTTCTTATCCTATTGTACTTATCATAAACCTTGCAATTTGGCGATCCCCACCCTTTTGAACCCTCTAGCTCTGTTTCTTTGTGGTATTCTTTGCCCCTGGTCACCTTGTCCTGGTTTGTCTCTCCCTGAACCTCCAAGAGCGGGTACCACGAGCCCTGGTCCATCTGGTCATTCATGTCCTGGCCCTCTGAGTCTTTGTGCTACTGGTTTGGCTTGTTTTGATCCTCCTGGTTCTGTTCCTTTTCTATTTAGTCCTACTGGTACTGCATCCATTGATCCTGGCCCAATTGATCTAGTTTCTTCTTGTTCAGGTTTATTTACACCTAGTCAGTTTGGTTCTGGCCCTTATAGCCATCAGTGTTTACTTCCCTTGCTCTCCCCCACCTGGTAATCAGAGACCTGGTTCTCTAGTTCTTGTTCTTCCTGGCACCTTTAAGCCCTTTTTCTGGTTCTCCTGGGCATGATCCTTTTAGTTCACCAAGTCTTTCTGGTGTTAATAAGGGTGAGGGCCATCACCCCCCCACCCTAGGGCAAAAAGAAAAAGATAAGAAAGAAGACCGAGCAACTGGTACTAAATTGTGGTTGCTGCTAAGTCATGGACTAGGGTGAATCTCAGATCTTTTCTGACAGAAGGGGCTAGTGGAATGTGGCCTTAGGTCTTATGCACACTTCAAATGTGTTGGATGAGCAAGATCTTCCTTGCCCCAGAGACATAAGTCAGGCCTGTGTTGACAAACCAGGGGGGGCATGTTGAGTTTTCATTTTAACATATAGGTTTGTTTGGGGGGTGTTATTCACATGGCCCAGAGGGGGAATAAAACAGTGACATTAAACTAACTGGCCGAGGGGAGGGCAGGCTGTGTAATCAATGAAGGAATGGGTGTTTGTCTGTCTCCTTCATTGCTACACAGCATCTGCTCTTGGCCATGAATCAAGTGTGTTTGCTGGGCCGTGGTGGGGGAAAGGACATAGCTTCCCTCCAGCTAAAGTAACCGGATTGGCGGTGTTATGCTCAGGGGTTCCTAATCTGTCCACTGTATTTTTGTATCATAGCCAGCATGCAGTGTGTGAGCTGTACAGTAAATGCCAGAGCTCAAAAAGCAAAAGACACAGAGCAGCAGTAAACTGAGAGCCTTTCTTGCAGTCTGATGTCAAATCATCCTAATGAATTTTCGAGTTGCAAGGCATGAGACATTTTATTAAGGATGTCATTTAGGGGTAGCCAGGGGTCGCAGCTGTAATGCCTGGCTTGCCCTTTGCTATCCCTGGCACTGTGTTTGCAACCCCTGGCTTCACAGGTGGCAAATCAGTGGCAGGAGCACAGTGGCAGCTCGTCCTTATGGACGTCAGTTGGGGCTCCACTGTCTTTTGTTTTCTGTCAATTTTGTAATACACTAACAGTGAATAATAACATATTATTCACTGTTAGTGTAATAAAAATGGAATATGATTGGCTCGAATATGCCCTACCTTCTGGAGCTTGGCCCTCTATGCAGTGTTACAAAAACCAAGCACACTATGAAGAAGGTCCGGACAACCACATGTTAGTTTTCAGGGGTAAAAATCAGACCACCTAATGCTCTAATTTTTAAGGTAGCTGGTCGAGCAGTTAGGCTAATCCAGGAGATGTGCTAAGTATTTGCTGTACTCACAAATCCAATCATGCACCACACACACTCAATGAATAACTTGAGACCAGAATTTATAAAAATACTTCAGACTTTTATATAATGTTTTAGAACAAAATCTTTAGAATAGGTTTAGTACTTTTTTTTTTATGACTTTTAAAACTTTTAGCAAAGTTTGTCTTTCTATGCATAATTACGCACCATTGGAATCAATAGGCAGTTACTTTTGAAAAAGGAATTAAAAATTGCACAGTTAAGTTGCGAGTCTCTCCTTTTGCAGGGAGGTCGCAGTGGTTGGGGGGCACCTTGTGCAGCTGGAGAGCGGGAGCAGCGTTGGAAATGTTCTTGGCATAGGCACAGGGCCACCTAGTTGGGCCACTTCAAAAAGGGAGCTAGATTGCAAATTCAAAGTGGTGCATGGGGGTCCCCTTGGGCTGTCAAGCTCACAAGGGGGTGGGGACCCGGAGCACACAGCAGATCCCGCAATGCAAGGCCCAGGGTGGCCAGGTGCAGGGCGTTTTGGAGGTCTTGGATGCTGTGTGCAACGAAGTCCACTAGAGCGGGAGGTAAGTCTCTTTGAGGGCTGCTTACAGGACAACGGGGGCACTCTGGTCAGAGGTCCGGGGTGTTCCTGAAGTCCCTCGACTGGGGCTTCCTCCTGATCCTTTTTCAGCTCGGGGGAGCTGTTTTTCTCCTGATCCAATGTCAGCTGACCAGTACACAGGGTATTGCTCTATCTCGCCCACTGGGGATCGCAGCATCACAAAACTTGTTGCAGCTGGGGGGTACTTCTAAGCTGTTGTCTGTGTTTCGTTGGGTCTAGCTGTGACTTTTGGTCACAGAGATATTGGTGATTCAGTGAAGTGTTCCTCACCGGTTTCTTGGTCTTTTGCAGTTTTCTTGCTTTTCTGAAGTGGTGCTTCCACTCAGGAGGGAGGTCTTGGGCGATCTTTTAAGCCTTGAGGTCCCCTGGATTTCTTGGGCTTAGTCCAGTGTTCAGCTCCTCTGCTGTTGCGATTGACAGGACTCTGGTGCAACAAGCAGGGGTCTTGACACCTCTTTTGGTGCAGTAAGTCCTCAGTTCTCATCCTGGCGGCTTCTTTGGTGCTGGTCTTTTTTTCTTCTTCGTATCCTTTTCAAATCTAAATTCTTGGTCCAGGGGAGCCCACTAAATACAGAATTTAGTGCGTGTTTTAGGGGGAACCTGGTAGTGTCCAATGGGACACTTACCCCTTGGGTGGCTACACCCACTACAGTGACCACTTCCTGTGGGAAGGGTCACTTCCCTAAACCTGATTGGCTATTTTTCTCCATTCCAAAATGAAGAAAAATGAAATAAAGGGTTCAATTCACCTGCAAGTGTCTTAGGGGTGGTGTAGGCTAGGTGAGGCCACTCCTCCTACCCTTTGGGTGGTTTCCCGCCTTTGCTCCCTACAAGGCTAGGGGTTTGCAAAGGGGGAGGCCATCTGCTACTAGCAGCAGGCCTGGGGGTCGAGTTTCAAGGGTGGTAGCCCTTTGAAGCTCACCGACAGGGCAGTTTACATTCCTGAGTGAGGGGGAGTTAGCTCCTTCACCCAGGCAGGGCTTTGTTTCACAAACCAGAGAGCCAGGGCTCCCCCCCAAGGTTTGTGGATTGGCTCCCTGTCAGCAACCATGCCAGGATAGTTACCTCTAAGGTGACCCCGGGTACTTTTTATAATAAATCCTGTACTAGTTCCAGTATGGATTTATTATTCTGAGTTGTTTGATATCAAACAACCAAGGGTTCAGAGTAGCAATTATGTAGCTCGGAAACTTGTATTGATCGGTGTCCAGCACATATATTAAAATGGCTGCTTTGTTCACTTACTATTTCCCAGGTTTGGCATGGACAAAGTGGGGGCATATTGCTCATGCAATTATGCCCTCACATATAGTATGGTGCACCCTGCCTTAGGGCTGGAGGTTTGCTAGATGGGTGACTTACCCATGAAATATGCAGTGTAGGGTGGACAGGACCCACAGAGTGTGTGCCATGTTGAGTTCGTATTTTAGGTTTGCACCAGGACACCCAGCCTGCTATTGCAGTGCTGGATGCATCTAGATGCATAGCTCTTGAGGGTGGCACAATCAGTGCTGCTGCCCTCAGGAGCTTACCCATAGTACCCCATGCACTGGGTACCTAAGTACCTTTTACTATGGACTTTTAGTGGTAGCTAAAGGTGTATCCAATTACTTTTACCATGTTTTAGGGAAAGAACACTGGCACTGGGAACCTGGTTAGCAGGATCCCAGTGTACTCCAGTCCAAGTTGCATTCAGAAACTAGGCAAAAAGGAAGGGGGGGGGGGGTTACTGCAACAAGGAGCCAGTCTCGCCACACTACCATGACAGGCAAGGTGAGTAAAAATGCTTTAAAAAGTATATTGTGTCTGCTTGTGGGTGAGAGTGTATTTATGTAAGACAGATTGCATGTAAGTGTGAATTTGTGTGTGAGTGAAAGTGGAGGTCAAAGGGCATGTGATATCACTTTCGCTACCTCTGGCATTTCGGTGAATTGACATCCATGCATTTGATATCTGTAAAGATGCAACTTATGGAAAACGAACAATGTTGTAGTGTGTGACACACTAACCTGTCTTACTGCAAGATAAAACAATTCCCTGTGTCTGTGTTGGTGCAATCTCATGTTCAGTGGAATTGCTCCATGCTGCAAGTGAACAATGTTCTGATAACCTTTTTCCGTTGGAGCTTGAGCCATATCTGGTTGTCACTTTCCAGACTTGCTCAATATACAATCTGGCAACTTTGCAGTCTCAACACTACACTCTCATAATTTCCTGTAAAATAAATACCAAACAGCACAGTCAAACGCATTACAGTATAATCACTTTTACTGAGTATCAGTATGTAAACAGGTGAACTTATTTAAAATCGTCAGAAACAGTAACAACTTCTTTGGAGTATATTCTCCTTAGGCTATAGCTGTATTGAAGAACATATCGCCTACATCTCCATATCATCTGTGTGATCACATTCAAAGTTCAATCCACACATGACAGAATGCTTAATACTATTGGAGAATGCTACAATATTGATCATTGTAGGGAAGGGTTGCCACCTTTCCCACAGAAAAATACAGGTCACACGTTTTAAAATCTGCAAGACCTGTATCTGATTCTTAAGTAGGACTGTATATGAAATTGTGTGTGTTTGTTTTTAACATGGCCTTTCTGTATTAATTTACTTTTTCACTCAGGGTTCATTAGGGCAGCCTAACACATAATACAGTGTTTTCTTCTTACATTTATTGTTTAAAGTATGTACTTATAAGGGGGAAACAGCAGCTTTAGGTAATGTTTTTTAATCTTTGTACCACTGAAAATCAATACTGGTTGTGCTGGTATCAAACCAGCCAGGTGGCAACCCTATTGGAGGGAAGAGTCCTATATTCAGAGGTGTGCATGAATGCTGCATAGGTTGCTGCATTGCATGCATTATAAGAAAGACATGTTAGGCCACAGTTTAGTGGGGAATTTTGAGGGGGCTATGTTATTGAGGAAAATTATGCAAACTGTCCTATAATTGTCTTTGTTAAAAGACACATTTAAATAGCAAAGTTTCAACATTTTGCTAAAATATGCAATCTCAGTTTTTTAGAGATTCAGAAATATGTGTCACAAGTTACAGGCTAATCCTAATCTCCTGAAACCTTAATCTCTTTGATTGGCCAGGAAAACACAGCTAAACACAATTTTAGGCGTAGTGGGAATTGATGGGTTTGTGCCTGTTTTTCTATGATTAAGGGTACCTATTCTTTGTCTCTCATACTTCCCTGAGGTCTCTCACACTTGAGATCTTCAGATGTGGCAAATGTGGTCTTGTGTTTAGAAGCAGAAATTCAATTTGGCTACTGGTTACAGTTTGACGTTTGCTTACAATTATGAGTAGTAGTCCCAAATAGATCATCTTTTTATAGCTTGTTTGCAACTTAATTCAAGTTGTGACCACTGATGGCAGTAAGACTGGTTGAAAGAAGAGTGGTAATGTTCCTGGCCGAAAGATGTTTAAAGTTCCTTACTCTTCAAATGAAGTGCTCTCCTAGAAAATCAGGAAATTGTTTGGGGCTGTCCTAGTTTCTCGAACAATCAGAAAACTCCAGCTGTAGGCAAGTTATCTGTAATCTATTTGGAAGAGGCACAAGGCAGCATGGGAAAAAGAAGGGAAGTACATTGTGATGTTGTGATTATTTTTTTTTAACCGCTACGGTGCCCGGTATGAGCTGGTCTTGGCCTCGCACATGGTTCCTGTGTGCCGCGGACGAGACCAGCTCGTCCTGCAACAGGCCCCGGTGAGGAGCGCCAGCGCTCCCCCAATGAGCCAAGAGGCAGGGATGGAAGGGAAATCGCTCTCCCCCACACCCCAAGTGAAGTGCAAATCACGCGCTGACCTTATCAGAGGATACCTCCAATCATCCTGGAAGCATCCCAGAATAGAAATGCAAAAGCATTTCTTTTCCAACCAGGAGGTGGGGCGGGAAAGGCATGAAAGGGAAGGAAAGGACTTTCCTTTCCTTTCATGTCTGTCTCAGCATTTCTGCTGCCCGATCGCGAAGCAGAAATGCCCTCTAGACACCAGTTTTTGTTGTTGTATATATTTCAATAAGGGGAGCGGCCCCTTGGACAAGGGTCACTCCCCCCCAGGGGGGTGTTTTTTTTTAAGACCTTTTCTGCCTCCATGGGGGCCGAAACCTCTAGACAGCAGGGATTATTTATTATCATTTTTTTTTTTTGCAGTAGGGGAGCAACCCCTTAGGCAAGGATCACTCCCCTGTGGGGCAAATTATTTTTAGGCCATTTCTTGGCGCAGATCGGCCTATTTTTCTTAATATTTAAAATTTCCTACCACCCACTATTGTCACATCTATACCGATAAAAATTCTGCCCCACTTGTCAGCCTAAATTTTTTTTTTTCCAAACTGCACTTTTGGACCTGCTTTGGTTCCCCCTCAATACCGACATGTTTTTGGCTCTTCCCTGTCACAGGCACTTGGCTCACCTTCACAAGTGAGGTATCATTTTTACCGGAAGACTGATGAGAACATTGGCTGGTAGGGAATTTGTGTCGTTGCCGTGATCCCACACAGAGTGTTGGAAAAATTAGATTTTTTTAGCTAAATTTGAGGGTTAAAAAAACACTGGGGGATCCACACAAGTCACATCTCCCTGGACTTCCTTGGCTGTCTAGTTTTCAGAAATGTTTGGGTTTGGTAGGTTTCCTTATATGGCTGCTGAGCCCAGGACCAAAAACGCAGGTGCCCCCCCCCCTAAAAAAAACAGGTAGTTTTGTATTTGATCATTTTGATGTGTCCACATAGTGTGTTGGGGCATTTCCTTTAGTGGGCACTAGGCCTACCCACACAAGTGAGGTACCATTTTATCGGGAGACTTGGGGGAACCCTGGGTGGAAAAAAATTTATGGCTCCTCTCATATTCCAAAACTTTCTATCACCGAAAAGTGAGGAAAAAGTGTTTTTTTGGCCAAATTTGCAGGTTTGCAAAGGATTCTGGGTAACAGAACCTGGTGAAAGCCCCATTTGTCACCCCATCTTGGACTCCCCTAGGTGTCTAGTTTTAAAAAATGCACAGGTTTGGTAGGTTTCCCTAGGTGCCGGTTGAGCTAGAGGCCAAAATCTACAGGTAGGCACTTTGCAAAAAACACCTCTGTTTTCTTTCAAAAAATTGGAAGTGTCCACGTTGCGCTTTGGGGCATTTCCTGTCACGGGCGCTAGGCCTACCCACACAAGTGAGGTATCATTTTTATCAGGAGACTTGGGGGAACGCTGGGTGGAAGGAAATTTGTGCCTCCTCTCAGATTCCAGAACTTTCTGCCACAGAAATGTGAGGAACATGTGTTTTTTTAGCCAAATGTTGAGGTTTGCAAAGGATTCTGGGTAACAGAACCTGGTGAGAGCCCCACAAGTCACCCCATTCTGGATTCAGCTAGGTGTCTAGTTTTGACCAATGCACAGGTTTGGTAGGATTCCCTGGGTGCCGGCTGAGCTAGAGATCAAAATCTACAGCTAGGCACTTTCCAAAAAATCAGTTTTCGATGTAAAAATGTGATGTGTCCATGTTGCGTTTCCTGTCACAGACATTAGGCCTACCCACACAAGTGAGGTACCATTTTTATCGGGAGACTTGGGGAACACAGAATAGCAGAACAAGTGTTATTGCCCCTTGTCTTTCTCTACATTCTTTCCTTCAAAATGTAAAGGCAGTGTGTAAAAATGACGTCTATTCACATGCTATTATGGGCACCCCCGATTTTCAGAGATGTGCAAATAACCACTGCTTCTCAATACCTTATCTTGTGCCCATTTTGGAAATACAAAGGTTTTCTTGATACCTATTTTTCACTCTTATATTTCAGCAAATGAATTGCTGTATACCTGGTTTAGAATGAATACTCATTGCAAGGTGCAACTCATTTATCCAACAATTGAGATGACTAGAATCAAGATTCATTATTAAATTAAAAGCCAAGATCCCGTAGGGGATCAATGGGGATGAAGAATTGTGTTGTCATTTATAGGAGTGGGATATGAGTATAGTGAAAGGACATGTCCTGAAAAGAAACTGTAAGTATGGATTACTCTGTTATATGTGCAAGTTATTAATGATAATAGGGTTCTATACCCAAAAAACGCAGTTCATGCAGAGGATATGGATTTAGATTTTGTTATTAAAATCTTAGGGTGAAAAATATGGGAATATATATGTAAATACTTGGAAAAGTACTATCAATGAGACCATGACCCCACATCCTTTTTTTTACAACATTGAAGTTATATGTATAATTGACAAACTGTTTGTACAAAAGTCGCTGAAAGATGTTGTTTTTGTTGTTTTTTTTAACAGTTTTAAATTAGGTACAAACTTGGATTTGATTGGGTTATTTGATTTTGTTTCATTTATTATTCGTTGGAACTACGTATCCCACAAAGCCACATAATGGGATTGGGTGGGAAACAATATAAATATAAAACAATATAAAAGAGAAATGAATGAAGTTCTCACTAACCGAGATCAAGACCTTGTTGGTCAAAATGCGTTGGGTGTTGAGTATTTCGTTCATTAAACAAGAAGATTAGTGATATCCTGGGAGTGCCACGTGTGACTTGGTTGTAATTTATTGGAAATTAGTTACAGGAATCGGGGAATCAGTCCATCCCTGACGCAGACACCAGCTGGAGAGCGTGCTGTGAAGGGGCTAGTTAGTGTGTGCGTATATATATATATATATATATATATATATATATATATATATATATATATATATATATATACACACACATATATATATATATATATATATATATATATATATATATATATATATATATATACACGTATGTATACATATATATACACTTATATAGATAGATAGATATATATATAGATATATATAACTTACTAGCAGTCACCACCAGTAGGTAGTTATAGTTAGGACAAGACAACTATTTCCATAGACAAAGTGTTCATTATTTTGACAATAGCTTTGACGCTGCTTGATGAATTTTAAAAAAAAAATCAAAACTTGGAGTTTTGGTTAGTTTTGCTGTTGTTCTGAAACTTTTGGGGTGAACTGTTAAGCTGAGTTGAGAAAAATAGGAGGGTCCCAAAACACTTTTCCCCCATTTTATGTCAATGGGATCTTTCAAATATTCGAACACAACTACAGCCCGAACCACTGGACACAATTACACCAAATTTGGCAGAAAGCTACGTCTTGGTCCAAAAAACACACATTTTGTGGTTTGGTGTAAATCTCTTTAGGAGTTTTGGAGAAACCAGAGTTTGAAAGAAATAGACATATAGGGACGCAGATCTGTCGGAGGCTGGCCTGGCTTATAGTGGGTACCTTGTGGTACTTACACCCTGTGCCAGGTCCAGTTATCCCCTATTAGTAGAATAGAGGTGTTTCTAGCAGCTTAGGCTGATAGAAGGTAGCTATGGCAAAGCAGCTTAGGCTGAACTAGGAGACATGCAAAGCTCCTACAATACCACTTATATCATATAGCACAATATCACAAGCAAACACAATACTCAGAGTTACTAAAATGAAAGGTACTTTATTTTAGTGACAATATGCCAAAAGTATCTCAGAGAATACCCTCACTTAGGAAGTAAGTAATATACACAAGTTATATGTACACAAACAAAAAACGGGTAAGTAACAGTAAGAAAAGTAGTGCAAACAATGTAGAATCCCAATAGGATCCAATAGGTAAGCATAGGTCTGGGGGCAGCACAAACCATATACTCCAAAAGTGGAATGCGAATCACAAATGGACCCCAGACCTATGGGAGATTGTAGAGGGTTGCTGGGACTGTGAGAAGACAGTAAGGGTGTCCAAAATACCCTACCCCAAGACCCTGAAAAGTAGGAGTAAAGTTACCCTACTTCCCCAGAAAGACACAATAGTCGTGATAGGGGAATTCTGCAAGAACCACAAGCAAAACACTGAAGACGGATTCCTGGACCTGAGGACCTGAAAAGGAAGGGTACCAAGTCCAAGAGTCACGATAGTGTCCAGGGGGGGCAGGAGCCCAGGAAACCCCGGATGAAGGTGCAAAAGGGCTGCCTCCGGGTGGAAGAAGCTGAAGATTCTGCAACAACAAAAAGGGATAGGCACTTCGCCTTTGGATGGAAGATGTCCCAGGGCGTGCTGGATGTTTCAGAAGTGTTTCCACGCAGAAATACCACAAACAAACCTTACTAGCTGCAAGGGTCGCGGTAGAGGTTTTTGGACACTGCTGGGGACCAGGAAGGACCAGGATGTCGCCCCTTGGAGGAGGAGACGTGGGGCGCTCAGCAACTCAGAGAGGCAACGCAGAAGCAGGCAGCACCCGCAGAAGTACCAGAGCAGGCACTTGGAAGTTCTGTGAACTCAGAGTCACAAAAGGAGAGTCCCACAATGTCAGAGTCCAACTCAGCAGGTTGAGCACTGCAGGACGGAGTGCTGGGGACCCAGGTTAGTCTGTGCACAAAGGAATCCTTGGAGAAGTGCACAGAAGCCGGAGCAGCTGCGAATCACACAGTACACAGGTTTGCTGTCTGGCGTGGGGAGGCAAGGACTTACCTCCACCAAATTTGGACAGACGGGCCACTGGACTGTGGGAGACACTTGGACCCAGCTCCTGTGTTCCAGGGACCACGCTCCTCAGGATGAGAGGGGACCCAGGGGACTGGTGATGCAGTCTTTTGGTGCCTGCGTTAGCAGGGGGAAGATTCCGTCGACCCACAGGAGATTTCTTCTTGGCTTCCAGTGCAGGGTGAAGGTAGACATCCCTCAGAGCATGCATCCACCGGGAAAAAGTCTAGAAAGCCGGCAGGATGAGGTGCTACAATGTTGCTGGTAGTTGTTTTGCTACTTTGTTGCAGTTTTGCAGACGTCCTGGAGCAGTCAGCGGTCCATCCTTGGTAGAAGTTGAAGAGGGAAGTGCAGAGGAACTCTGGTGAGCTCTTGCATTTGTTATCTGAGGATATAGCCCAGAGGAGAGACCCTAAATAGCCAGAAAAAGAGGTTTTGCTACCACGAAAGGAGGTTTGGCTACCAAGAGAGGTAAGAAACTATCAGGGGGGGTCTTTGAAGTCACCTGCTGGCACTGGCCCCTCAGAGCAGTCCAGTGTGCCCCCAACACCTCTGAATCCGAGATGGCAGAGGTCTGAGACACACTGGACAAGCTCTGGGAACCTCCCTTGGGAGGTACTGGTCAGGGGAGTGGTCACTCCCCTTTCCTTTGTCCAGTTTCGTGCCAGAGCAGGGATGGGGGATCCCTGAACCAGTGTAGACTGGCTTATGCAGAGATGGGCACCATCTGTGCCCATCAAAGCATTTCCAGAGGCTGGGGCAGGCTACTCCTCCCCAGCCCTTCACACCTATTTCCAAAGGGAGAGGGTGTTACACCCTCTCTCAGAGGAAATCCTTTGTTCTTCCTTCCTGGGTCGGGCTGCCTAGACCCCAGGAGTTCAGAATCCTGTCTGAGGGGTTGGCAGCAGCAGCAGCTGCAGTGGAAACCCCGGAAAGGCAGTTTGGCAGTATCGGGGTTCTGTGCTACAGACACGGGGGATCATGAAATTGTCCCCACAATACCAGAATGGTATTGGGGTGACAATTCCATGATGTTAGACATGTTACATGGCCATGTTCGGAGTTACCATTGTGAGGCTGTACATTGGTGGTGACCTATGTGCAGTGCACGCGTGTAATGGTGTCCCCGCACTCACAAAGTTCAGGGAATTTGCCCTGAATGATGTGGGGGCACCTTGGCTAGTGCCAGGGCGCCCACACACTAAGTAACTTGGCACCTAACCTTCACCAAGTGAGGGTTAGACATATAGGTGACTTATAAGTTACTTATGTGCAGTGAAAAATGGCTGTGAAATAACGTGGACGTTAATTCACACAAGTTGCAGTGGCAGTCCTGTGTAAGAATTGTCAGCGCTCCCTATGGGTGGCAAAAGTAATGCTGCAGCCCATAGGGATCTCCTGGAGCCCCAATACCCTGGGTACTTAAGTACCATATACAAGGGAATTATATGGGTGTACCAGTGTGCCAATGAGAATTGGTCAAATTAGTCACTAGCATGCAGTGACAATTTTAGAAAGCAGAGAGAGCATAAACACTGAGGTTCTGGTTAGCAGAGTGATACAGTGAGGCACCACACAGGGAACACATATAGGCCACAAACTTATGAGTACTGGGGTCCTGGCTAGCAGGATCCCAGTGACACATATCAAACATACTGACAACATAGGGTTTTCACTATGAGCACTGGGCCCTGATTAGCAGGATCCCAGTGAGACAGTAAAAACACCCTGACATATACTCACAAACAAGCCAAAGGATGGGGTAACAAGGCTAGAAAGAGGCTACCTTCCTACAAGATATGTATAGCAGCTCCCTGCTTTTGGGAGCAATGCCAGCTCCCACAGGAATTGAAGAGCCAGCTATGACTACAAGGACCTTAAGGCTCTCCCCATGGTTCTGTCACTTTCTCTTTCTTTCATCCCATGAAGGGATGAAAGAGAAAGAGAGAGATAGTAATTGTAATGCTCTCTGTATACAATGACTGCAAAGAGTCAGAATAGAACGATGTTTGGCACACATGTTATAGTTACGTTTGGATGCAGAGCAGAACAGAGTCACTTCTGGTCTAAAGGTCAAGGTCGTGTGCAGTCACTCAGTAGCTGAATGTTCAAATCCTAGTATCGCTTGGCAGTGTGTTTGTTTATTTTCTGGTGTCTTGAATGTTAAACCTTCCTAGTGATGGAAAATTCACATTTCGCTCCCATCACATGCATAGGTTGACTGTCATAGGTTTGTCTGGAAACATCACAATAAGTAGTCACCTATGGTCTAAAGGTTAAGGTCACAGACTCTCACACTGAAAGTTGATGGTTGTCCTCCAGGTGTGTCCACGGTCATTTTCTTTGTTTAATTTCTTCTAAACTTCAAAAGTGTAAGGTTCATACTGAAAGGTGATTGCCCTCTTTTTAATTGACAAATACACTTTTCATTTCAATTTGTCCAGAAATAACTCATTCTAAGTATATCAATCATCAAAGCCTAAAAACTCTCTATCTGCTCCTCACTCTCTTTTTCTCCCTTTCTGTCTCTTTCTCCTACTCACATACCCACTCAGTGTCTGGAAGACTTCAAGGCCTTTGGAGTTGCCACCAAATCCCATCACCACCTCATCAAAGTCACCAGGAAAGCCACCCTGCAGGACCGTCTCATCCACACCGCTCACAACATGAAAGAGCTCTTTGCAGTGGTCAAGGAGCTGGCCAAACCCCAATCGGAAACAGCAATCATCCCTCCATCTCAAGACCTCTGCGACAGACTAGTCACCTTCTTCCACCGGAAATCCAAAGACATATATGACAGCTTCGGACCCCTCAACCCTCTGATCCTTCCTACAACCCTCTAGCTCCAACATCCATGAACCATCAAAGATCCTGCACAATGGACCACCCTCATAACGGACGAGACCTGCACCATCATGAGCAGCATCCACTCTGGAGCCCCTACAGACCTCTGCCCTCACCACCTTTTGAACAAAGCAAACACCTCCACCTCACTCTCAACTGCTCCATAGATATAGCCACCTTCCCACACAACTGGAGGCATGCCGAGATCCGCCCGCTCCTGAAAAAAACCCACAGCCAACGCTCTGGACCACAAGAATTACCACACCATCCCTCTGCTGCCTTTCGCAGCCAAGGTCATCGAAAAGGCCATCAACACTCAGCAACATTGAGGGCAACAACATCCTGGACTTCTCCCAATAGGTGTCAATAGTAACCACAGCATGGAGACCACTCTCCTCGCCGCCACAGGTGACATCCGCTCATTCCTTGACTGCGGCCATACAGC
This sequence comes from Pleurodeles waltl, assembly GCF_031143425.1. Classification (NCBI taxonomy): domain Eukaryota; kingdom Metazoa; phylum Chordata; class Amphibia; order Caudata; family Salamandridae; genus Pleurodeles; species Pleurodeles waltl. The sequence continues at coordinate 694,485 of NW_027150407.1, read as the reverse complement.
AGCCCTCATCCTACTGGACCTATCGGACACCTTCAACACGGTTTCACACCTCACCCTCTGCTCCAGACTCCATGCAGCCGGCATACGTGCAAATTCCCTCCAATGGATACGTTCCTTCCTATCTGGCAGAACTCAGAGAGTCAGACTCTTACTGCCTTACCTGTCAGAACCTACAGAGATCAGCTGCGAGTTCCACAGGGCTTCCTCCTGAGCACCACACACTTCCACATCTACATGGCCCCGCTTCCATCCATCGTCAGGAACCATGAGCTGAACATTGTCTCCTACACCGACAACACCCAGCCGATCATCACTCTAACCAAAAAACCCACAACTGGCAGGAAGAATTTCCACAACGGGATGGAAGTCGTCACCGCCGGGATGAAGGATAGCTGCCTCAAGCTAAACTCTGACAAGCCCAAGACCCTCATCCTGGGACCATCCAAATCAGCCTGGAACAACTCCTGATGGCCATCCACCCTCGGCATTCCCTCACCTGACAGACCATGCACATAACATCAGCTTCATCCTGGACTCACCACCCTCCATGACCCAGCAAGTCAACTCATTCGCATCCTCCTGTTTTCCCACTCTCCGACTGCTCCGGAAAATCTACAAATAGACCCCAAAGGACTGCCGCAGAACGTCACGCACCCACTCACAAACCCAAACAGACACTCATGCATACACTTACAGACCGACCTACTCAGACACTCATGCACATACTTCCATACCCACTCAGATCATCATGCTCCCACTCACAAACCCACACAGACACTCATCCACCCACTCACATACCCACTCAGACCTTAACACACCCACAAATAGACCTACTAAGACCATCACACATCCACTCACAGAACCACTCAGACCCTCACACACCCACTCTCACACCTAGACACTCTCACACTCAAAGACACCCTCTGACACCTATTCTCACACCTACAGAGATAGACCCCTTGGGCATGTGCAGCACAGAGTTGGGTGGTTACAGGGTATTGGCCGCAGGGCAAGGCCACAGGCCAGGCCCTGCAACCAACCACCTCCATGCAAAGCTGAAGGCTGTGTATGTCAGTGTTTGGATTAATGTATAGTAATTAAAGTTTCTTTACATTAAAAAAACATAGAATTTCACTGAAACAAATAAAGGTTACAAGGACATTATAGTTAGGAAATAGGATTTTAAAAAAACATAGGTATTCACTTAAAAAAACAAAGGTTACAGGCACGCTATAGTTAAGTTCTGAATTTACTCCAACAAAATCTTAGAAATTCACCAGTTGTAGTTAGAGTTATTTCAAGTAACTATAACTCTTACCTTTAGGTACTATAACTTGCACCCTCGGCATGCACTGCTCATTACCCCAGGTATTACAGCACTCATGACCTCATTTATACCATCATTGATAATATCAGTGTAACTTTTGTTGAAAAATTATTAATTAAAAAACAGTGCATGGTGGGGGCATGAATTATAATTACCTAAGGGCACAAGTTATAGTTACTTGAAATAACTCTAACTGGTGAATTTCTCAGGTTTTGTACAAGTAAATTCAGAACTATAACGGCCCTGTAATCTTTCGTTTTTTAAGTGAATTTCTATTTTTTTTAATTCTATTTCCTAATTATAACCTCCCTTTAACCTTTGTTTTATTCTGTACATGTATACACACACATATATATATGTGCCCCCCTCTGTCCCAGGGACCACCATTTTACCGTAATAAGGGGCATAGGGCTGTGTGGGGCCACGGAGCCCCGGGGACCGTCACCTCCGCGGGGCACTAAACACACACTGTGTGGGGTGCCACGCAGCCCTCCACAGCTTCAGGGAGCCTCACCTCCCTGGGGCACACATTTTAAGATCACCACCTCCCCGTGCTAATAATGTTAGAGAAGCCATTGATGGCCCTGGAGACCGCTACCCCTCACCACAGGCTCTTGCCATGTCCCATGGTGTCCACCCCTCGGACATGATGGTTTGCTCTTGCCGAAACGCGTCAGGAAAAACAAAGAACATTTGATTATATTGTCAGAAATGGATGAATAAAGTGCCTTTTATTGCTGCGAACTGGCGAAACGGCACACTTCTCTTTTGTTGGAGATGTTTGTTTGGATTCTAGCTGGGTCTCCGTCCCCGCAGCTATGAGGCCCCCTGAAAAGTGAAATGGCTTCTGTGCGGAGAGTTTTTGTTGGAATATGTTTGCTCTTGCTTGGTGGGAGCTGCCCCTGTCAGAAAGCTGAGTTTTCATCTGTCTTCCCTGCACACATATTCGCGTGCAGGGAAGACAGATGAAAACATTTCCCTCACAAGCAGTATGCTGCTATTTGAAGCAGCTCCCTGCTTCTGGGAGAAATTCTAGCTGCCACAGGATGTGGGGAGTCAGCTTGGACCATGAGGGCCTTGAGGCTCCCCCTCATGGTCCTGTCACACTCTCGCTCTCTCTCTTCCATCCAATAAGGGGATAGAAGAGAGAGAGATTGTCATTGCAAATGGTCTCTCCATTCAATGACTTCAAAGTGTCATATTGGGAAGATGCTTGGTACAAATGTTATAGTTGCATTTGGATGCAGAATGGAACAGAGTCCCTTCTGGCCCAATAGTCAAGGTCTTGTGCTGTCACTCAGTAGGCTGAAGATTCAAATCCTAGTATTGCTTGGATGTGTGTTTATTTATTTAGTGTTTTAATTAGTGTTTTGACTGTTAAACCTTCCTAGTGATGGAACATGTATGTTTCTTTCCAATCACATGCATGTGTTGACTGTCATAGGTATGTCTTTAAGAAAGTAATGAGTCACCTATGACCTAAAGGTTAATGTCACAGATCCTCACCCTGAATGTTGAGGGTTCTGTTCCAGGTGTGTCTGTGGTCATATTCCTTCTTTAGTGTATTTTAAACTTCAAAAGTTTAAGGTTCATACCAAAAGGTGATCTCAGTCCTTTTAATTGACAAACACATCTTTCTTTTCAATAAGTTTTCAATAAGTCCAGAAATATCTCATTCTAAGTATATCATTCACTAAGGCCTAAACATTCTTTATCTCTCTCCCTCTCTTTTTTTTCTCTCTCTTAATTTCTCTTTTTCAATCTCCTTCTCCCACTCACAAGCCCACTCCGACTCTCTCACATCCAGTCAGAGACTCTTTGAAACCCTCACTCACTGACAGACCCACAGAGACACTGATCACCCACTCTGACACCCAGACAGACAGCCACTCTCACTGCCAGATACACCCTCTCAAAACTATTCTCATATACAGACAGGCAGCAGCCAACTCCCACCACGCACAGCCAGAGGGCTGTGTGCAGTGTGGGATTTGGTAGTTAGGGAGGTTGACCACAGGGTCTGGCCACAGACCAGGCCCTACAGCCAACCACCGTCATGCACAGTCGAAGGTCATGTGCAGCGGTGGTTGGATTAACATAAAGTAATGAAAATTACTTTATGTTACAAAAAACATAGAGATTCAGTGAATTACAGGGACATTATAGTTAGGCTCACATTTTAAGCATACCAAACCATAGAAAGTAACCTGTTATAGTTAGAGTTATATCAAGTAACTATAACTGATGCCCTAATGTAACTATAACTCACGCTCTCACCATGCACTGCTAATTACCCCACAAATTATGGCACTCATGACATCTTTGATAGCATCATTGATAATATCAATGTAATATTTGCAGTACAATTTTTGATGAAAATACTGTGCATGTTATGAGTGATGTACTATGTGAGGGCATAAGCAGTGAATTACGGAAGAGCCAGTTATAATAGTTAGCTGAGGTATCTATAACTGCTTTATTTCTATCGTTTTGAATGAGTACATTCATAACCCAACTATAACGTCCATGTAACCTTAGGTTTTTTCAGTGAATTTCGAAGGTTTTTTAAATTTTATTTCCTAACTATAATGTCTCTGTAACCTTAGTTTTTTTCAGTGAATTTCTAAGTTTTTTAATTCCATTTCCTAACTATAATGTCCCTGTATCCTTCAGTTTTTTCAGTGAATTTCTGTAATATTTTTAACGTATAGTAATTTGAAATACTATACGTTAATCCAACCATCGCAGTGCATGGCTTTTGTCCGTGCAGGGCGGTTGGCCACAGAGCCTGAAGCCAACCCCCTATAAGCACCCAACCGTGCATATCCTTCACCCATGTCCAGGTGAGGTTGCCTGCCCTGGGCTGCAGACGGACCATGCGGTCAACACCCCCCAACCACCCAAACCCACGCTGTGCACAACCCTTTCGCCGTACGCTTCAGGAGTTAGCTGCAGCTCCTCTGGGTGTGAGAATAGGAGTGAGAGGGTGTATCTGGGGGTGAGAGTAACTGTCAGATTGTCTGTCTGCGTGTGAAAGTGTATACATCAGAGTTTTAGTGGGTGCCCCAGTCTGTGCGCAGATCTGTGAGTGGCTGCATGAGAGTTTCAGTGGGTCTGTGAGTGGGTGCATGAGTGTCTGAGTGGGTCTGTGAGTGGGTGCGTAAGTGTCTAAGTTAGGGTGTGAGTGGTGAGCAATTGATTGAAAGAGAGACAGAAAGAAAGAAAGTGAGAGAGACAGAAAGATTGTTTTTTAGGCTTTAATATCTCATATACTTAGAATGAGATAGTTTTGTTAGATTTAACAAAAAATGCATTTAATATATTTTAAGAAAGTATAATTATTTAATTGAACTGAGCTATGAGGGTTTTCTCTTTTTTGCTTTTTTAGCCCTTTGTGGGCTTTCTATTAAAATAAAAAATAAAAAAATAGGGACCGCATGGGGAGCCCTCAAGGGTCCTTATGCAATCCCTACTTTTTTATTTTATTTGTATTTTTTTTATTTTTAAAATAATTTTTACAATGAAGCCCTTTATGGGCTTATGGGCTATGTGGAGCTATGAGGAAGCCCTCAAGGGCTCCCTACTTTTATTTAATTTAATTTTTAAAACAAAGCCCTTACAGGCAACCTGGCACTGCTAGTGCTAGTGCAGTGCTAGTGCTTCAACAAGCACAGAGCTGCTTTGACAGCAGCTCCATGCTTGTTGAAGCATTTCATCTCTGTCCCCTACATACGTGCAGGGGACTGAGATGAAAGCTTCGGGCTTTTGACAGCGGGTCCTGCTTTACAGGTCCCGCTGTCAAATCCCAAAGTGTTAGCTGCAACCAATCCATAGCAAACAGCTATGTCCGGGGGGGGGTACCCTGGGACATAGCAGGATCAAGCCCTGGGGAGTGTCGGTCCCCAGGGCCATCAGAGGCTCCTCAAGGGGGGCTGAAATGGACCCCCTTTATTTTTTAAAACATTTGCCCAAGGGAGGGGTGGTCCCCGCAGCACTTTTTTGGCCCTCTGCACCAAATACAGTCCTGCCCCGGGGTTGGTGGTCCCTGGGGCAACAGGAGGAGGCCAGGAGCCCCCTCCCTTTAAAAAAAAAAAAAAAAGCCCCAGGACTTGGCCCATCTGGGGGCATTAGACTAACAAAGCACGGGAGCCCGCTTTAAAAAAAATATTTTTTAATTATTCTACGAGTAAAATTAAAAAAAAATGCTTTTAGCCCTGGGCCTCCCTTTGGGAACCCAGCACCCGAGCTAAGGGGTCAGGATGTTCGTACCCTGGCCCATTTTGTTTTTTTTTTACTTTTATTTTTGGACTCACCTTCAGCCAAGTCCCAAAATGGCTGACAGCACTTCAACAGCTTCTGTTGTTGAAGTGTTATCAGCCAATCAGATCTCAACACAAGATCGTTAGGGGTAGCAAATCCTTCATGTCCCAAGATGTACAAATTTGTTTTCCCCTTAATTTCTCAAAAACTACTGAATGGAATTACACCAAACCAAAAAAGCACTCTTTGTGAACCAGGACCTACCTTCCAGTCTAATTTGATGTAAATCCATCCAGTAGTGTTTGTGCTATCGCTGTTCAAAATCCCTATGGAAAAATGAACGGGGAAAATGTATTTTGCGACCCCCCTTTTTTCTTAGCCCCCCCAGATGGATCACCCCGAAACTTTTCAGGCAGCAGCTGATGGAACTGGCAATTTTTTTGGGAATGTTTTGTGAAGATTTGTCAAGCGATGCCAAAGATATTGGCATGTAAAAAACACTTTTTGTATAGAAAATTGATCCTACGTATAACTACCTAGTGGCCACACACACAAATATATATATATACATTTATGTATGGTGATGCTGCATCACATACGCTGTTAACTCTTCTTGAGTGTGCCAATAAAACTTTCTACTGAAGGAATTCTTCTTAATGCTTGGAACTGTGGTTTGACAATAATATATTACCTCCAATTGAGTAAGCTGGTTTACTCTGAGGAATGAGTACTATGCTCCATGCCTTTTTACTATGTTCTTGCATAGTATTCAAACCAAAGTCTTCTAAATTAGGTTCTGTTCAAAACTGATAGAGAGAATAGGCAAATTGGTAGTGAGGGTTGTATAAAAGCACTTCTCATTAGACCCTCTTAATGGGGTTGCAGCGTTGTTTTTATGATGAATAAGTTGTTTGTGAAGTTTTTTACTATCAGCAATTGTTGGGATAGAAATGTCATTTGCATGTTGCACTTTTTTGTTACCCAGTCCTGAGTGCCTGAATGCATGTCTCTGGTACATGTTTTTTTTTAAATGTGTCCATGGCTCACTCTCATCTAGTGTATGTGCAGAGCCTTAGCGCTGCCCCCTGACATGAGTGAGGTCCTAAGCCTTATCTGTAACCTGGAGGGGTATATCAAATGTATGAGATTAATGCACGCATATGGGATGCAGTTCAGATACCCTAAGTCTGGCCTGGCACACATTATGTAGCTGATGTTTTTCCCAGAAAGTGAAGCTGTATTTTTGACATATCTGAAGCTGGAGGGACATAACTTAAATAGTGAAGAGGGCAAAGAACCCTTTGGGAATTTGAATAGGCATTTTACTGAGAACATATGCTGATTAGTCTTCCTGAAGCTTTGCCATTTGGTAGATGGTTGGAGTGGAGAGTTTAACTGCAGTCTCTGTTGTTCAAGGTGAAAGGCAACCCGTAGGCTAGGCTTGCCTTTTGTCTTTCTTTTCAAACCTCTTCAATGTGGCTGGTAACAGCCAGGTGCAGAAAGCTCCTACCTCTTTGTGCCTGTGTTGTCAGTGCTCCAGGTTGGAAATTACCATGTTGTGAGGCGAATCCTTAAACACAAAACCTGTGAATGGAGAAGAGCCCGGATAGGATACATGAAATGATTGTCACCTAAACTGTTTCTCAAAGTGCAGTCAGCGGATCCATATCTCCTGTCTTCTTTGACTGTCTAAAGGTGAAACCCACTTGTGGTTCCAGTTCCAAGTTCTATAAGTAAGAGGAAGGAAATGCTCTCTGAGAGTACACTGAGCACTGCTGTGCAACCAGAGCCGGTGCCTGCCTCACAGCCAGCTCCCAGATGTGAGGGGGCATCCCTGAGTCTACCACTTACTTCAAGAGCTGATTACCATCCTAGAAGCACCTAGGAGCTAACCTACATGCTGAGAAAAGGAGCCCCTGATAAACCTGCATAAGCATAGACTGTTCTGGAGGATGAGGTGCAGTGTGACCCAGGCGCCTTGCGTCTGACTAAGCAGTAAACTGTGGAGACCACTTTGGTGCCTTGGACTCCAAAACAATTCCTAGTGGGAGTGTGAGAGTTCAGCATGAAATGAGCCTTTAGGTCTGATTTGTGAAGTTGCAGAATGACCTGAGCTGCTGAGCCCAGTTGTTGAAGATGTGGTGTGACCTAAGCCAATGTGGCTGAATTGGGAAACTGCACCATGGGCTGAAGCCACTGCACTGCAGTGTGACCCGAATTGCTGTGTGACATAAGAAATTGGCATGCCGGAAGCCATGGTACACCATCCAACCTGTGAGGCTTTAACATTGGCTTAAGCCTGGCTCTGAGTGGTCACATTGATCCAGACAAGAACAGTCAAAGTGAGGCTGTGCCTAACATGTGCTGGACCAAGCATCAGAAGACCTAGCTTTCCCCTGAGCAGCCATAACCCATACATGATCATTAAGTATGCAGCGAGGAACTGAAGGCTTGTGCTCAGTCTAGATGGGGCTGAATGAGTGAGCATCATAGGAGCGAGGCAGCTGCCCAACAAGACCTATTCACAGACTGAAAGAGAGTCATAAAGATAGAACCTGTGAACTGAGTCAAGGACTGTATGCTAACACAAGAATATAGATATAATCTGAACCTAAAACTAACCATTTTAGAACCAGACCAAATGAGGGACATGCTTAGGTCAATAATGAAAGAGGCACTGACCGACTCTATTGTCATGACACTACATTTCACAGACTATATTTTCCTATGTTTAGATTTTAGTTCTAGTGTACGTTGAAGTACTTTTCTTTTTTAAAGTCAATCACTGGGTTGGATAATCATTTATTAAATTATTAAATTAAAGTATATTTGTTGAGTGCTGAACTTAAGCCACAGTGGGATGGCCCCGTGGACTTGAGAAGCAAATTCCCTCAAACCCCACAGTTGAGGACTAATAGCCCCTGATTGCCCTAAATGTGGTCTGACAGCAACCAATCAAATCCCACATGAAAATCCTTAGGTAAACCTGAAAAAGAATGCTGGCAGTGAGAAGGCCATATAAGTCAAACACCTTGTTAAAGGATAGCGAAAATCATGCACTTAGGGCCGGCTCGTTGAGTTGGAGTGGATATTGTCCCAGTAAGGAAGTAAGCATTGCAGTCTACAGGGTGGTTGGTGCTAAAGAGGTGTCATCAAGTTGGAGCTTTGAGATTGTGGAAGGGGGCGGAGGGCAACAGACCTCTCTGATCTTTCTGGTGAGAAATTCTTGTTATGTTTTATTTGAATCTAAACTCACGGAGGACAATGGGGGTGGGGCGGGGTAGGGTAAGATACGAGTATCTAATTATGTTGGGGGAAACTTCATTTTTATTCATATAGAGTGGAAAGAACCTTTCATCAGGGATAGTAACAGAAGTGGCCGGATAAGTGGTCAGACAAAACAAGATGAGGCAAAAGAGGCAAATGGCAGAGGACCATACACCAGGTAATCATAAACGCTCAGTTATGACATGGAACATAAATGGCTTACGCACCAAAGTTAAGTGCGGGCTGGTAACTACTAACATAAAGAGACACAAGCCAATTGTAGTCTTCCTCCAGGAGACCCATCTGAGGGTCCCAGTTTTTTTCTGGGCAGAGGGGCTTACACAATGTTGGTGCACGCTGGATACTCTAAGGGGCAGATGTAGGTAGATTCCAATTTGCTACTTGCAAATTGTGAGTCAGAGCGACTCGCAAATTGCGAGTCGCGAATTGGAATGTAGGATGGTGTCCCTGACACCATCTGCGACTCGCAAGGGGGTCGCAAAGGCCCACCTCATTAAAATTTGCGACCCCCTTGTGAGTGGCAGCATTCACAGGGATGGTGACTGCTTTTTAATAAAGCAGGTTTTTTTGTTTGTTTGTAATGCAGCCCGTTTTCCTTAAAGGAAAACGAGATGCATTACAAAAATGAAAAATGAAACGTTATTGTTTCATTACTGCCTGCTCTGAAAAAATGTTTGCAGTTCCATTCACAAATTCACTTTTGCGCAAGGGTTACAACCCATTTCAAATGGGTGCAAACTGCGATTAGTTTGCGACCACGTTCGCGGTCACAAAGCAATCTGGCATTGCACTGCGACTCGCAATTAGGAAGGGGACTCCCCTTCCTAATTGCGACTCGCAAACCCTTTTTGCAATTTGGTAACCAGGTTACTGAATCACAAAACAGGTTTTGTGTCTTGCAAAGTGCAGTTTGCACGTCACAAACAGTGAAATTCGCTGTTTGCGACATGCAAACTGTTTCCTGCATCTGGCCCTAAGTGATCCTGGGGAGTTGCAATGTGAATTAGGAAAACACTCCCATTTAGGATTGAGAAGCCCTGGGTAGATCCCAAAGGCACATATGTGGCAGTTAAGGGGGATGTGGGGTCAGACAGATAATACCCTGGCAAGTGTGTACACCCCTCCGAAACTCTGGAGACAGACTATGGATAAAATTACTTAGATACTACTAGAAACAAACTATGTTCTCCATCTACGAGTGGAAGACTTATCTTATGTAGTGGACCCGGAACTCGACAGGTCTGAAGGCACACTGGCGCCTTTATGGGATAACAGCAATCTTTGTGAAGACTCTGGAGTTAACGGACATCTGGTGATGCTAGGAGCCTGAAGACCGATACTACTCCTATTTCTCAGGCACACCCTGGGCACTCTCCAGGCTGGACTACCATAGTCATGCCAGCGGGAGAAGTTGGTGAGACAGAAAGGGCAGAGTATTTGGCCAGGGGCCTTTCTGACCATTCACCCGTCTGGCTCACATTCTGGACTAGCCCACGTAGGTGAGGCACAAGCTGGAGACTAAGGCCCGTATTTATACTTTTTGACGCTAAACTGCGCTAACGCAGTTTAGCGTCAAAAGGTTTTGCGCCGGCTAACGCCATTCTGAAGCGCCATGCGGGCGCCGTATTTATTGAATGTCGTTAGCCGGCGCTAGCAGACCGGCGCTGCCTGGTGTGCGTGGAAAAAAACCACGTACACCAGGCAGCGCCGGCGTTGGGGAAAATGGCGTTAGGGCGTCTTAAAATGGTGCAAGTCAGGTTGACGCCAAAAAATCGCCTCCACCCGATTTGCGCCATTTTTAACAACGGCCAGACGCCATTTACATGACTCCTGTCTTAGTAAAGACAGGAGTCATGCCCCCTTGCCCAATGGCCATGCCCAGGGGACTTATGTCCCATGGGCATGGTCATTGGGCATTGAGGCATGTAGGGGGGCACAAATCAGGCCCCCCTATGCCAAAAAATAATATAAAAAAAATAAAAAATTATACTTATCTGAACTTACCTGAATGTCCCTGGGATGGGTCCCTCCATCCTTGGGTGTCCTCCTGGGGTGGGCAAGGGTGGCAGGGGGGGTCCCTGGGGGCATGGGAGGGCAGCTGTGGGCTCATTTTGAGCCCACAGGTCCCTTAACGCCTGCCCTGACCCAGGCGCTAAAATCCGGCGCAAATGCGTGGTTTTTTGCCCCGCCCAAAGTATAAATATGGCGTTAGTTTTGCGCCGAATTTGCGTCGAAAAAAACGACGCAAATTCGGCGCAAACGGAGTATAAATATGCCCCTAAGTGCATGGGAATTTAAGTATGAGAGGGTGTCTAATGAGATTAGGATTAACACAGATCTGTATTTGAACAAAAATAAGGGCTCTGCAATGAGCGGCCACACTATGGGAGGCTTACAAAACCATATTTTGAGACAGGACAAAGAACATGATATCACACAAAAAAGAAAAGGGGAAACAAAAATGTTACCCTAGAAAAACAGCTAGTAGAGTTGGAGAGGCAGCCAGGCACAGGTCTAGATCCATGTACCTCGAGGAAGACAGTGATCGATCCTTTGCAGAGAATATCAATCACTAGCAAATAATGAATCAAAAACCCAGGTTTTAGCAATGCAACATCACTTATACGACACAGGAGATAAAGCTGGCCGATTATTAGCATGGGTGAGAAGGCGGAAAATGGAAGGTCCCTGGGTGCACGGTATACAGGGTCCTAATGATTAGATCACCAACAAAGAGATTGCTAATGAGCTTGCATGCTATTATAGGGAATTCTAAAGGGTACATGAACTGGCTGACTCTCATCAAATAGAGTTGTACCTAGAAGAAGTGTAGATTCCCCTCCTAATGCTGGAAGAAAGGGAGGCCCTTGAGGGAGACATAGAGTTGTCAGAAATAAAGTCGGCAATGGGTAAGCTGAGACCGGGTCCAAATGGGATCCCTGCGGAATTCTTTAAAAGGTATGCTGATATCCTGAGCCCATGTCTGCTAGCCATGTTTAAGGAGGCCAAAGAGTAAGGTACATGCCTACAGGACCTCCACAGCACCACAATAGAAGTAATTGAAAAGCCAGGGAAGCATCTTAGATACTGCAGCTCCTATTACCCAATTTCTCTTCTGAATATAGAGACTAAGATCTTGGTAACTATACTAGCCATAAGACTAATAACAGCCATGACCCCCCTGATCCATAAGGATCAAACCATCTTCAATCCCGGGAGGTCAACCAGATTCAATTCTGCAGACTGCATAACTGGAGAAACAGTGTGCGAGTGTGAGTCTGGGAGGAGCCCCATATGTTATTGTCATTAAATGTTGAAAAATGTTTAATACCGTCCAATGGCCCTTCCTATTACAAGTCCTGAGAAAATTTGGGTTTTGACCCAGATTTCAGGGATGGATATAGTTATTGTATAACAACCCAGTTGCTGCAGCGTGGGTGAATGGAGTACTATCAGCAGAGTTTCCAATGGAAACGGAGGCATGACAGGGATGCCCCTGTCCCTTCTACTATTCACCCTTACACTGGAACCCCTGGCTTGCATAGTTCGGGCATACCCAAATATCACCAGCTTCCACATAATCGAAGGGGAAGGAAGGGGAAGGAAGGGTAAGGAAGAGGAAGGAGAGGATGAATGAATGTCATTATATGCATACAATATCCTTTGTATGTCACCCGCCCCCGGGAGATACTGCCTGGAGTATTCTGTATATTTGAAAAGTATGGAGCCCACATCTTCATTAGAATAGATGGAGAAGTCCAGAACCTGTTATGGACTGGGGGACCCTTGAGAATTGCATTACAGACGCTATGGGGTAATCAATATGATGGGGGAATAGCCCTAACAGTTCTAAGGACTTATTACTGGGCAGCCCACCTGACAGTAATCAACAATTAGGGACATGCACCAGGAGATCCTCCCCCATACCTACTGGAATGAAGCCAATTTCACCAACATTCATATTTACACTTTCTGTACAGAGGGAAGGGGACTGGGAGGTTACTGGCACCTACACAACTGAAAAAAGATGCATGGAAAAGGGAGGGGAAGCACAGGAGATGGGATACATGACTGACTAGAGAAATCCCTGTTTGGGTGGGAGCACTCAGCGGAAACTGGGAAACTGAAGGGCTTCAAAGCTCAGGATATAATTGGCATCTCTAAGATAGGTCATTTAATAGTATGGGGAGACCTAGTACATTCGGCTCTTTGCAAAGGGATTACTAGTTTGCCAAAACACACTATAAAAATCTACGGCTCTAACATGCCTGGCAGGTGGAGAGGTTAGACCCTTATACAATACTGGAGTACGCACCGCTTGAGGGGAGACTGCTCCAGGGAGAAATGACAAGAAATGCTCTGTGCTGGACATATAGAATACTGAACAATAACATGTCTGATTCACTTAATAAACTGCAGGAATGATGGGGAAGGAAATTAGAAGAGCTAGATGACACAGACTGGCTGACAGCCCTGATTCACCCACGGAAAGTGGCAATTAGATCTAGGCTATTGTTTATAAAATTCTAAATCTTACATAGAGTGTACTATGATAGGGATCACCTGCACAGGATTTGAAGGGCAAAATCCCTGGCCTGCCTAAGATGTGGGGTGGATGAGGGTCCATTCTTTCGTACACTCTGGGAGTGTCCTCCCATACAGTCCCATGGGTCGGTAGTATTGAAAAAACTGAATATGGTGCTACGGGAGGCAATCCCTGAATGATTCCAAATACACATTATTGGGGATTCTAACAAATATAGATGTCCCAAGATCTAAACTCCATTTTACTAACCTGGGCCCCACAGTGGCCCTAAGAGATATAGCCAAATCTGATTTCAAACATGTCAGAGTGAACCACTTTTTGCAAATTAAAAGAGGGAATCATTAGAAAACAACTGCCAGACAATGGTTTGTAACATCTAAATTATGTGCTAGAAGCCACTAATAGAAGAGCTCTTTAGACTTTCTTGGGAATTTAACAATGCCAGCTAAAGGGAAATGGAGACACTCACCCACAAGCCTACTGTGGCATTAGCAAATTATGTTTGTCTGGCCGTAACCTGTTCTAAACTGGCATTTTGTAATGGAAATTGCTGCTAATCACTTGCCTACAGCTCAGATCAACAAGGTGTCGAGCTTCAGCACCATGATAAAACCAACAATCCTGGGTAACATGGTACTTACGCACAAATAAGAAGATGTTCTCATATCATCTGGGGATGACATTGAAAATTAGCATCTGAAAATGCAAAGGAGCTTGTTGTGAATAGACACTAGCCGAAGAACGTCAGTGGATTCTACCATTTTAGCTCTTTGAGCCTCTAGAATCTAATTACACTCATATGGCAGAATTTGTAGCATTTTTAGAAGTATCTGGGGTACCCATCATAACAAATTTGTTCATATCAAAAATTCAGTGAAAAATTATACACTGAAAATGACCAATCTCAAAAGCAGTGACAATTAACACCATGGGGCCTCAACTGTATTTGAAACCCTTATTAGTAAAATGACCTTTGCTCTAATATCTAAGAGTTACAATTATGTAGTATAGTCATTTCACATACAACATTTTGAAGCATCTGGGCTGATGGGTGGCCAATGCCCAGAAAACATTAATTTACTTATGTCCCAGGAATTTCACCAAATACTTAAATTTGACTCATTCTGTTATGGGTGTACCAGACTTAGAGGCATGATGCAAGGACAAGGTGCTTTAAGCAATTGCCAAATATGGTTTGTAGCTGGAGAAATAAATCTGAATCCTCAAAAAAGTCACAAAAACTAAGGGCTTTCCCACGCTATAGAGAAAATCCATTAGAAGACCATGCATCACATTCAGAAAGCAGCTCACTTGATGATTATTAATTTGGATTTTGTTCATACAAAGTGGAGAAATGTGTAAAAGATGCCAGGAACACATACCAATGAGTCATTGAATCAGGCATTTGTAAATATCTCCAAAAAGCCTGTAAACTACTGATTACTGAATTAAGAGTGATATATTTTAAATCAAATGAGGCTCACATAGGTTCCATGGAAGCTTGAAGTGAAAAAGTCATTGTACAATCATTTCTAATTTAGAAGGTATTTGCATACAACCTTCCTTTAGCTTATCTCTTACAGGATAGTTGCAGATCAAGAGCTGAAGAGAAAATCTGATGTAGTTCTGACTATTCAAACTCAGTTTGATGCCACCAGCTATTATTGCCTTGAAGATATCATAAAAAGACCATCTGAAGTAGGGGTAACAGGGAACACCTGTAGTCCCGAGAACAACAAAGTCAAAATATCATTACTCAGAAAAAAGAAACCGGTATATGATCAACTATCTAGTTACAAAGCTTACCTTTCATCAGTTACTCGATGAGAAGGGAAAATATGGGAAATTAGGCATTCTGCATTGGTGATCATAAGGCCACACCAAATGCTGTGTGCTGGAATAAGAGCTGCAAAATTGTATTCACTTTGTTGGGAGGGAGAGGTAGGCTGACAGCACCCTTGGAAATTGATTACACTCTTTTTAAATGTACATTTCAAACTTGTGCTATTTCTGAAACTGAAGGAGGAAGTCTGAGTTTTTCACAATTCCTGGGATGTAATTCTACTATAAACAATTGTGTGATTTGAACAAAACAATTTGGCTGACTGATATTTATTTCAATATCCACTGTGAGATGAAACTTCGGCCAGCGCAGGTTTTGAAACTTCATGCTTCTCTTCCCTCAGGACACAGGATGCTCCAAATATGCATGACTGAAGTAAGGGAGGTCTTGCCATTTCTCTTAGCAAATGCACAGCCTATATCCTGCAACTTATCTGATTTGATTTGTTAGGGATTCAACCAGTGAAACCTGTGAAACTGAATGACAAGAGGACCCTGACCTAAGTGTATGAGAAAGTTTCAGACCCATTTTCTAACATCTCTGTATTCCACAGATTCTTTAAGATTTCTGAAGAGTAAAGGAAGTAAAAGTCAACACTTCTAACAAATCAACAGTGTAACCTATTTGGTCACATACTAAATCTCAGGGTCAGATATTTAAGTTAAAAGATTTATTATAAATCTAAGCTAGACTTATGTAAGTGAGTCTCAAGAACATGCTACACAAATGCTGAATCAGCAAAGGTGAAGCAAAGCATTGAATCAAATCGTACAAGAACAAGGCAGCAGCAATATAATAGATAAGAAACAGAATCTGATGGTCAGTATACAAGTTGAGATCCTCTTGTCTAATCATTTAAGAACTAATTTAACTTAAATATTCTAAGTAAGCTGTGAGAGAAATTATATTTATCTCCTAGGAAATACAGAAAAATAAAAATAATTTGAAAGTGTTAGCATAACAGAAAACTTCAGTAGAAGTTCTGATACAGAGGTGTGTGTAGCATAAAGCCGAACAACCGGATTAAGAATATAGAAGTCTATATCTCTCTACGTCTCATGGGAACCCTGCTCTAGTCAAAGGGCAAAGTGGTCTGCTGCTGTCTAACTAAATAAATGGCAAGTTAGACTTTGTAGAGCCTTTGAGAATCCATGTCATCATCACCAGTAGTTTTCCATCTTCCATGCACAGCTGGAATTAGCAACTCCCATCGGACTTTCATGCCCCAAAAAAGCACCAAGACTACCTTGGGTGTCTCCCAGATATTGGTGCATACAGGGGAGTCTTTCTTTTCCCAGTTAGTTAGCACTCCTTGTCCTTGTCAACACATCCTCTGTACCCCACTATCTCAAATGCACAAAATGCCTTTCATTAAATGTAGGCTTGTGCAGATGCAACTGCATATAAAGAATAATATAAAAACAAAACAAAAGCAAAACTCCACCATGAAGGTTAAGCATGGGAAAAAACAACATTTCAGGCGTTCCCTTGAGCTAAGTTAGTAAAATGATTCAATGCACATTTGAGATACATAGATATACGTACATTTCTCTTCATAGGTGTAACATAATTATGAATAACTGTGATTATGCATCCTTCAAGTATAATACCACAATCCAAGTATATGAATAAAAATACATACACTTGTTATTTTTCAACCAGTTACCATTCAAAAAACACATTAAAAATATGACCTTTCTACTTGTGAATGCACCTTTTATAAAATTATTTTGATGCATCTCTTGACATTAGTAATATTAAAGCACACAATATATGTTTATTGATTACACTTTTGCAGCACATAATGGCACAGCCATGTTATGTGTTCTTATATCTGATTGGTGTTTATAGTAAAACTGTAGATTGTGACATGATATGTGACTATAGATGTTCAGATA
The DNA here is from genome assembly GCF_031143425.1 of Pleurodeles waltl. Classification (NCBI taxonomy): domain Eukaryota; kingdom Metazoa; phylum Chordata; class Amphibia; order Caudata; family Salamandridae; genus Pleurodeles; species Pleurodeles waltl. The sequence continues at coordinate 677,323 of NW_027150407.1, read as the reverse complement.
TTGTAATTTTCATTTTAAAATTCGAATATAAATTGTAAAAACTGTCTCCATTATCTGTACATTTCGAAAACACTTTCACATTACTCTCAGAACCCTGACATAGTGAATTATGCATACACTGTCATCAATCACTTGTAAAAATGTGGCCCACCATAGCTCACTGGAGTGCTCTAATGAAGGCCTAGGTGCTAATAGTCGGTATTGGTGATCACAAGGCCACACCAAATAACGTGCTGGAATAAGAGCTGCAACATTTTATTCACTTTGTTGAGAGGTAGAGGCAGGCTGAGAGCACACTTGAAATTGAATACACTCTTTTTTAATGTACATTTCATACTTGTGCTGTTTCTGAAACTGAGGGAGGAAGTCTGAGTTTTTCACAATTCCTGGCATGCCATAATTAAAATAGGCAGCAATTTCTCTACTTTCAATCCTATTCTTACCGTACCTTAGCATTTGTCTTCTCTCTTCCTTTATACCAACTAGGTTTTAAAATCTGAACATAGGGAACATTTGAAAGGCAAAGAACTTTTCAGATTATCGTTGTAATGCACTGACAAAGTATTGGGCGATAGATTTCATATTTAAAATTACTAGCTTGATGAAAAAAATAAGCGTTTGGAAACATCACATTTTTGTTTTTTGTATTTCCTATTTACCTTTATGGCCTTTTCTTTTACACACTCCTGTTTGAAAGTTTGTTGCCCTTGAGATAATTTTTATTGTGAGAAAAATATAACAAAACATATTTAGCTGACTAAGGGGTGGGTAACTGCATGGTTTCAGAAGGCAGAGCCTCAGCCGCTCAGCCATTGGCAACCTTTGACCTGGCCAGTCTACCACAGTGATATCAGATTACAGTGATGATTGCGCTGCACTATGTAGGGCAAGGCGGGCATCACTAGATTTCTCTGCATAGGACCACCATGCAAGGCAATATTTTTTAATACTACTGACCTGGCAGGCCTACAGACCTCCAACCAAGGCCAGAAAGATTGTCTAGGTGTTTGCATTATTTTAGCACTGAGGTGTCAAAGATCTCATTATGTTCCTCGTGAGGAGCTCATTGATATAACCATTCATGTACATCTGCCTGGGACGCCTACAGGTTTCTGTCACCGGCCCCATAAAATGCGGGGAAAACAATAAATAGCGAAGGCTCCACTGCACAGCAACTCTATCTAACCTGGAGATGCTAGTTTCTTCATATCTCCCTGCAGTTGTTGGAGCAAATGTCCCTTCTGGATGTATGAATGGGTCCCCACGGCAAGAAAAACTGATTGTAGCAAATGCATTCAAGAGTGTGAAGTCTCGCTGGAGTGAGGAAACAGTTCGTTAGAGACACCATGATTGAATTTGGGGTTGTGAATGAGCTCATTTTCAGGTTTTAAACTACTGTAGCATGTCAGACAGTGGGATCATGCCTTGCTCCAGGAACACAGCAATAGGACAAGTCAGCCCACCGGTCTGCCTTCTGCCCAAGTTGAATGGAATACAGCCTTTACACCTTGGTTTTTACCCCTCAGAACTTTTCCAACCATGCCTTTACTAAGCAGGGCTTTTTTTGCTACTTTAAAATGCTGTACTTAACCACGCAGAGGAGATGGAGATTTTTTTTAAACAACATAATTATTTTGTCTTGTGTTATTAAATGATATTCAAACTTCTTCTCATATCAGAGTTTGCTTATTTATTCACCTTTGTTCCTATTTCAGAGAGCATATATGTGGTACTTAATCCCTCAAAAACTTAAATCTAAAACAAAATTAAACAAAAAAACAGAGGCCTTAATTTATAATTGTGCGTCTATCGGAGAGAGAGGTGGAAAACCAAAGATTAAAGGCCTGATTTAGAGCTTGGCGGAGGGGTTACTCTGTAACAACAGGGATGAATATCCTGTTCGCCTAATTATAAATACCATTATATCCTATGAGATTTATATTTCGGCAGAAGGGATATCTGTCACCATTGTGATGGAGTAACCCCTCCGCCAAACTCTAAATCAGGCATTGAAGGCCTGATTTAGATCTTGGCAGGCGAGTTTCTCTATCCCAACGGTGACGGATATCACTTTTAACGAAGTATAAATACCATAGGACATAATGGGATTTATATTTCAGCTGATGGGAAATCCGTCACCATTGTGACGGAGTAACTTGTCCATCAAGCTCTAAATCAGGTCCTTAGTCATCTAAACATTTCAGGTGATTTCACTCGGGCAAGTCAGTCCGATACCCACCTTCTTCCTCACGCTTGTGTCATCTTCCCTGAGGATAGCATGAAAGCACTGTACAGAGACAAATTTAACAGACATTTTATGTTGTGTGGAGATTCAGACGAAAGCTACTATTAAAAGGGCAAAATACCAGAGCAGGTCGATTGATTGTCAGCCAATCAGAAAATTGTTTAATTAAAAAGTTACATATATTATTCCTTTGCCAACAGAACAAGTGCGTTACGGGTAAGAGACAGGCACCGTTGTAAATAAAATCCAGTATCAATTAAAACAATATGTTCGATCTATCTGCGTACCTTGTTCAGACATGATAGAGTGGATTGATAGCATTTACAAAGGTCAATGATTTATGGCTATCTATCTATTGCTAAAGTGAAACATGTAAACAAGCATTGTAATTCTAAATCCCAGTAGACAGATTCCCTTCTCGTTGAAAAGCATGGGACCGGATTAGTAAAGGTTTTGATATTGACGTGTAAAGTACACAATGCATTCACTATGCTTATATTTATGCATAGTGTATGATTCGCACAGTCACAAATCTCCTGAAAAAGGTACACGTCATAGTACAGATGCATGTTGACCTGGCTGATTTTTTCGATATTCCACAGATTTAACGTAGGTCTGCCAATAAATGATTATGAGAGAAAGTCACATTCTTGTTTCACATAATATAATTGCTATGCTTTTACTCCCGGCAATATGAATTAGGAAATGCAGTGCTCAATTTGTAAGTAAAAACGATCCAGTGCCCAAAGCCCTCCTCTTAAACAGGCGGCTGCTGCAATTAAATGTGCGAACACGGATACTGAGGCAGCCTAATCCTGAAGCCATTTTGGGCCTCTTCAATCCAATTAAAGCCAATCCCTGTCCCTTCAGCTCACTCTTGCAGCTTTCTTCTTTCTCCCATTGTGACGTTTTTTCGTTTTTTCTGTTCCTCCGTCTTTCCCATATGTGTCTTTTGCTCGCAGCAAATACTTGAGGCAGAAGAATAAGCGCACAAAAATAAGTGCTGGTGCTCCGTACCGGAAACAACAAGCACAAATTAAGCACTGAGGAAATGCCACAATTGTGCACAAAAGGCAGACTATCTACAATCCCATTTTAGGGTTAAGTACGGTTTGCACGCATTCCATTGAGGCCTTACCTGCAAAAGAAACTCATAAATCTGTGTTCAAATCTGGACATGTTTGCAGATTTACTACTGTGGAGTGCTAGAGTAAGTTTTTTAGGATTTTATTTTGGAGGCCTGACCGACATAATTAATACAAAACTAAAGGAAGTGGATTCTCCTAAAATAAAATAGTTTCTCCATCCAGAAATTGGAATACACTTTGCACCAGGTTGAGAAATGTCCATCTCTTAGAAATTCGTCATGTATACATTGTACACATCTGTTAGTCCTGGAAAACGAAAACTGAGAATTCCATACATTTTGTAAATGTGCTCCAAACATATGGAGTATTCATTGGGGAGGGAGAGCATTTCTGGCAACGATTGCCTAGCTTGATGAATTGGGTCGATTTTGAGGTGTGGGCACTGTTTTGCAAAGGCGAAGATTCGGGGTTGGGGGGAGGGGTTGGGGTGCTTCACCCCCTAATAAATGTATTTTGGGTGTAAATAGCTGGGTGCAGGTCCTTTCAGTTAGGTATGGTAAGGGATGTATCGGATTTCTCAAGCAATTTTACACACAGACAAAAACGCACACACATTCTCTCCCCCTCTCTGACTTTAAAATTGTTGGTTATTTCACAAAATAATGTGCTTTCATTCACTTAGGACAGACACCCTGTCAGTCGCACTACACTCCCTTTCCGCTGCCACTTAAGCCCCTTTCATGCTCCCTGATTGTCATATAATGTATTTTAACTTCATGTGCTGACATGAATATTCGGAAATCTGAAGCTCACATCCCTCAAATCTTACCGACCAAGCTATGCCCCTGATTGCTTGCACTGTAATTTGTCGACAGAAGGTGGCAGACATCCTTTTACTATCTACCACCAAAGATAACTGCCTTCCGGTCTGTAGATCTGCATCAACCATATGCACACTAAAATAGAATCAATGTACATTAGTGACGTACGCGGTTACACACACAATGACCGGTATTGAAAGTAGAATGCATTTATGTAGACTAAATTAATTCACGAGGAGTCATGACAAGAACGCATGATTATGAACAAGCAAAGGCAGAAAACATGATAATGCAGATGAGTCAACTTGATTTCTTATATGAATTTGATTGCATGTTATTAGGAATACAAATAGGGGTAGATACGAGTCTAATTGTAACCCAGCATGTCGGCTCCTGGTATCCTCTGTATGAAATACAGTGCACAATGATACAAGAGAGCGGCTGTGGGGTAGCATGGTATAAGATCAATGGCTGTGGTAAGGAGCGAAAGGTGAGATGGGCCAGCATGCACGAAGGTGAAAGTGTCAGAGGACTTAACCAGGACAGTCTGTTAAACTATGGAACACAAGAGGCTGGATATGGGGGGAGGGACAGATAGGAGTTGCGGGGGTGTTGGGGAGGAGATGAGATAGGAGAGAGGATGTGCTTGTGCCTAGCCGGGTGGAGGTCACCAGAGGCTGGGATAAGTTTTGGGAAGGAGAACTACCATCTAAGAGGGCTCAGTGAGAACTTCACTGTTCCACCTTCATCTCCCTCATACTGTGAGTGCTATATGGGTTTTGGAGATGTGAAGGGTCAGGACTATCTAAAGACAGAGATGGTTTGATTGGGGCCGTAGGAGGGGTCGGTCAAAACAATAGGTTTTCCCAGCCACCGACAAAAGGTCGGCAGCGTAGGTATCCTCGCTTCCTCCTGGTAAAAAGTCGTCATCTCGACCCCCACCCAACTGATGAGGGCGTGCTCCCAGGCCTCATTGTGATGGATTAATTGGCCAGTATGAGGGACAAGTCCAAAAAGTAGGTCATTGTCTTGTGGCTCTTGGGGCACTTAAAGACACCCAGGGCCATGGCCTCTCATGAGATGATCTCCCTTATTTCTGTGACTGCCTGAGGGAGTGCAAACCTTTGTTCCAAAACGTACAGATCTGGGAGCAATCCCATTTTAACATGCTTCAGTCCTATGGAGCAGAGCATCTGGTGGACGTATCTGAGGCTCCTGGGAATATCTCAGAGATTTGTTGGGGAGAGAGGTAAGCTCTGTCATCATCAATTGGTGGCGGGTGTTCCAAGAGACCTTCCTAAGGTAGGCCCAGGCCCAATCCTCATGAAGGGCTCTGCCCAATTCTTCCTTCCACATCTTTGTACGAGCTCTTGGACTGTTAAATAAAGACTCCAGCAGGCCAGCTAATCAACCAAAAGCTGCCCTCCAAGATGCATATAGTTCTGAGGAGGGAGTGGGTTGGAGGCTCCTCACCCTTGATTTCCCCAAATAACGTGGAGTGAGTCAGCCAGCATGGCATATAGGAGGAATTGGCCTTTGTGAAGGATGAACTGTTCCTTCAGGTCTATGAAAAGCAGGAGCTGGCCATTTTGGAACAAGTACCCTAGTGTATTCAGAGGTCCGGGGGCATAGTCAGTGGGTTGAGGCATACAGGCCACGAGTCAGCAGGTCCAAATTAGGGATGACGGGTGCCTATGGAGGTGTTGGACGAGTGAGTGCTTTGCTGAAATATGTGAGGGTCACCCAATGTAAGTGTGGGGGATTAGATGAGGCTCAGGCCCCGGAGAGTATCCACTGAAAGAGTGATATTGTGGACAGTGAGGAGTTAACTGTGCTTGTGTCCTCTAAGTAATATCCCACCAGCTGGTACCTGGGCCACTGTAATTGGGTCCCTACAAAGGAATATCCAAAATTGGTGGTCCCCAGGCCTTCTTGATTAGGGGGAAGATGTAATTTTTGTAGAGCCACACGCCTGTGCCAGTTGTGCCATATAATATCCCCAAACAGGGAGTGTAGTCACCTGAAGATTGTGCGGGGGAGGGTAATGAGGAGGTTTGCAAAACACTACAGAAGATAGGGAAACATCACCATTTTCGAGACAGTGACCCTTCGTACCTCAGACAGTGGGAGAGACCTCCAGAAAGTCAGCTGGGAACCACGGGCCGACACCGCCACCTACACGTGTCATCTAGTAAATCTGAAATGGTGTGGAATATTTGGATACCCAGATATCTGAAGGAGGTGGGCTCCCAAAGGATTGGGCTCCCTGCTACATCGAGGTGCATTAGGTGCTCTTTAGGGGACAAGACTTGTGTCATCTGAATCGGAGGACCAAGACATCGCCAAACTCAGCTAGTCGAGCAGTTGAACAGTGATTGACAGAGGCATCTTTGAGGTACAGTAGGAAATTGTCAAGATGGTGTGGATGACGCCCAGAAGGGGTATGCTCCTGTCTCACGCCAGAAACACTAGGGGTTCCATTGCAAAGACGAAAAGGAGAGAGGATAGGGATACCCCTTTCTCATGCCCCTTCCAACTGGTATGGATTTGCAGAGCTTTTTCCTATAGTGTACCCTGATTGTTGGGTCAGTATAGAGAAGACAGATTAGGAGAGTGATGCCGGGCCCTACGCCAACCTGCACCAGTACTGCTAAGGGGAAATGCCAACGATGTACGGTATTGAAGGCCTTGTGAAGGCTCATGACCAGGGCAGTCTTTCCAGGCCAAGATCCCTATGTGGCCTTCATTATCCTGTAGAGGCGATGGAGATTAAAGGAGGAGTTTCTACCAGTGATGAACCTGTTCCGGTCTGAGCGAATTAGGCATGGAAATACTTGTTTGACTCCGTCTGCCTGGATCCTACTAAGGATCTTGTAGTCTATATTTAGGGGAGCTATCTGGCGATATTAGGCAAGATTGGTGGAGTCTTTCCTGGGTTTTGACAGAGATACCAGAGAGACTTCCCAAAATGTTATAGGAAGGAAACCTTCCCTGGCAACCATATTGCAGAGTTTTGTCAGCTTGGCAGTCAGAATGCCAGTGAAAGTGTTGTACAACTCTGCTGGGATGCCATCCATAACAGAAGTCTCCCCCGTCACCAGTTCAATTATGACTGTGTGAACATTGTTGTCTGTGGTGGGGGCATTGAGTTCTAACTGCTCCTCCAGGGAGAGGTGAGGGAGGAGTGCTTTTGCCAAGTAGTCATGCTCAGCAACTTTGGGGAGCTTCTGGAGAGGGGACAAAAATGGCAGAGTAGTAGGCAGTGAAGGCACCATGGATCCAGTTCTGAGTATGGAGCAGTATGCCCCCGGGGGGCTTGGACTGAAACTATCTGAGGGAGTCATAGTCATTATTTATCAGCCATTCCTGGAGGCTACTAGACTTCTCACCCTGTGAGGGCATGTTGGCCCTGTAAGATATGTAATCCAGGGATCGCAAACACTCCAATAGTCTTGTTTTCTTGGAGCTGGGACAGCCAGGGATGCAAAGAGGGGTCCCCAACTGTGTTCTATTCCAATTATATGTACTTAAGCTCAGGGGCATCCAAGGCACAGAGCAATGTCTTCTGTTTCCCTAAATCTGCTAGAGTGCAGAATCCTGTGACCACCACCTAAAGACCTCCAATTCGACTGAGGGCAAAGAGTCCAAGTGCCTTTGTTATGCTCAAAATAGTCTACAATGCTACTGGAGACTTCTTCTCTGAAGGTGGGGCCGTCGAGACTGCAGGGCTGCAATCGCCATGTGGGGATGGGAGAGCGGAGTCAATTCGCCATTAAGGGCTGTGATCTGACAGCTTGCACCCCAAGTAGTCTGGTGAGGAGATGGAGGGGCATAGCACAAGGGACCCAGCCAGCCGGTCCAAGCGGGCACTTACATCATGTACTGGGGAATAGTAGGAGTAGAGTTGGGTTGCTGGGTTATGGTGGTAGTGTACTTTCCAGCAAGTCATCAGCCGTTTGGGGGAGGGGGTCAACCTCCTGGATGAGTCCTGGCCAAATAGAAGGATCACTGTAAAGGCTCCAGCATCTGAGTCCTCTAAGGGAGATTTGAAGAAACTCCAGGGGGGTCATGGAAGGCAGAAACTGGTTTGAGGGCCAATCTGTGACCACTTCAGACCTGATCCAGAGAAAGGGCCGCCTTTGCCAAGGAAGTCGATCTTTAGCCCTGCTGATGACAGCGGTGGCATCTTAGCAGTATCCTTTGTCCCTCCACCAAGCTGGTTTGATGTGCAAAAGGGGTACTAGCTTCTGCCCAGTCCCAGGCTTCCCAGGGGTCAGTGAAGAAAAAGGTCTTATCATCAGGGATGATCTTTAACTTGGCTGGAAATAAGAGGGCGTATTCGAGCCAATGTCACACAAGTGTCATTTGAGGAACAATGCACGCCGACTTTGGACTGCTAGAGTGTAATCCTGGAATATGAGTATTCTGTGGTTATCTTTCAGGACGGGTTGCGACTGTCATGCCTTTTAAAGGAATATGTCTTGGTAATTAAAATTGAGGATTTTCCCAGTGATAGAGTGACGAGTTGCCCCCACAGTGGGTTGCTGAGCCGGTAGCAATATGCCCTTTCGATTTAAAAGAATGGGGTGAGATCTTGAAGAGCCATCAGATCTTTAAACCAGGCCTCTAGGAAGTCCACCATGTTGGGCCCTTCTACACTCCCCAGTAGGCTCACCACCCTGAGGTTGCTACACTGGCTTCGCCCCTCAGCATCATCTACACTATTCTATAGAAAACCAGCTCACTCCATGATGTCATGGAGTTGTTTTTGGAGGTCCAGGATGTGGGGTTGCAGATCCATAATTGTCTTGTTGAATAGCATGACCATTTTGGCATGTTTGAACTGGTTGTCACGCAGGCGGTTGACATTTTCAGGAACAGTGTCTGCCTTTGCTTCCAGGTGAAACTTGGAGGCTTCACTTGCCTGCAAGATGGCATCCAATTTATTTGGGTATTCCTTGGAAGAGAATGGGCTAGCCACGTCCAGTGAGGGTGGCAGGGTCCCTGGTGACAGGTGTTTTGTGCAACCCATAATTTCCATGCACTGGTAGGGGCCAAGCATGCAATTGGGTCTTTGGGGGTCTGAGCCCCTTTGCCCTTGCCACCTCACCAGCAGGCTGCAGGAGGCAGAGCAGCACAAGCAATTCACTCAGCACCTCCTTGGAGAGGGCCCTGGTTCCCATAGCAACATAGGTCCAGCTGTCCAGTTCATTCAGCAGGGGTAGGCCCCCTGTGGCGCAGCAAGCACTTGTATGATCCTAATGCAGGCATCAAGCTGGGGGGTGGAGCTTGGAGGCTCCAGCCAATGCTGGGTGCCCCTTGGAGCAGCCCAGTGTACCAAGCCCTGTACAGTCAAGGGACCCTTTACACCGTCCCAGTGGTCAACAGAAGGTGTGGGCCACCACAGTCCTCAGCTTTTGCACTGAGTACAGTGAAGGGATGCACATCCACTGTCCAGGTAGCTGCAGGTTGGAGGTTGGAGGCCCCGCAGCACATACTGTTGTCGGACTGCAGCAGTGAAACTGGTGGCTCATAGCTGGCCCACTCTAAGAGGACTCCTTGGGTCCCCCCCCCACTGGATGCTAGTACTAGAATCACATTATGTGAGAGTAATTGGGTGGACTGAAGAGCCAGGAACTCTGGTTTTAGGCAGCTGTCACAATAGCCTCCCAAGCCACGCCCCCGTGGCCAAGTCAACTTAATAGGAAGGTCAAGGCAGAACAGGCATGTGGTAGTTTATAATTGTGAAGGGCAATGAAGTAGTGGGCAAAAGGCATGGTTTTCTTTGACATGCTGATTGTGTTCAATGAGGGGGTTAGCCTTAGATGTTGGGGTGGACACTTTTGAATTTAGAACGATAAAGCTTGTGGTCTCCCTTTGTTTTTTTCTTGAGTTGGTTATATACAGTTTCATCAGTATTGTCTTGCAGGTCATGAGGACGAGACCTGAGGAGATTGTTTTTTCAGTGACATGGTGTTAAAGAGTCGGAAACCACTATCTCTCAATCACCTGTGATTGTGGGCTAGAGGATCCCAACCAGGGCCAAACTGAAAACCCAAAGCAGCCCTCACAGATTTTGGCAGACTATCCCTCACAGGGTGTCTAACGAGTGAGCCTGACCACTACAATGGGGCTTGGAAGGTTCTCCATCCCCCAAGAAAATATGTGGAAATATGTGGAAAAATGCCACAACACATTTTTCATTATATATTAAATTGTATTCATTTCTAAAGAACACTAAGGTGGTCATTACGTGGCTGGCGGTACAGAGGCCCTTATTACGACCGCAGCGGTAGAGCCGGGGTCGCACCGCCGGGGCCGGCGGTTTCCCGCCGTTTTAGCCCCGGCGGTGATAATCCACCAGGGCAGCGCTGCAAGCAGGGCTACCCTGGGGATTATGACCCCCCTACCGCCAGCCTGTTTCTGGCGTTTTGCACCGCCAGGAAGAGGCTGGCAGTAAGGGGTGTCCTGGGGCCCCTGGGGGCCCCTGCACTGCCCATGCCACAGGCATGGGCAGTGCAGGGGCCCCATAACAGGGCCCCGGCCAGCTTTTCACTGTCTATAGGAGCCGGCTCCTATATTGCGGCCTCATTCCCACTGGGCCGGCGGGCGCAAACTTGGTTTGCGCCCGCCAGTCCAGCGGGAATGTCATAATGGGGGCCGCGTAAGTGTGGCTGCGTTGGTGGCCGCACGGTGGTTACGGCCTGGCGGGCGGCGGTAGCCACCCGCCAAGGTCGTAATGACCCCCTAAATGAGACCTTAGAGTGCACCAGGATACAGCAATTTTTATTGGGGCTCGTCAATGATTCCCTCACCATCACCTTCTAACAGTGCCTTTCATCTCTCCCTAGTCCCTCTCTTACATGTATTTCATTTGTTTTGTACCACCTCTCTTACCAGAGTAGGGTGTTGGTGTACTTCACATCACACATGCAGAGAAAATGAATCATACATATGTAAATCAGCGTATAGAAAATGTTACATAAAACAACAGGGACTAAAATGTGTAGGATTCACGTCATCCATGCTGGTGGGCTTTTTTAAGAGTGCTTGGTCTGAGGAAGCATGCACTCAGGATTCAGAATGTAACACAGTGGTTATGGTTGACTTTATTAATAACAGTTCTACCCAAACAAACCCTTTTTAGCAAAATTAGGATAATCAAAGACTGGGAGAAATAAATTGTTCTAACCTGTACCATAAATTCTGCATACAGCTCTTTGATGGCAGCTCATAGCTCACTGTGCTAGATTACTATTGTAAATTATGAACTGCACAGTTACAAAAGCATCTCTGTGACAAAAACAGTATCCCACTGAGCATGCCACATAAAATACTGTTCTGTGATCTGCAAAGTATATTTTTTTGCAACAGCCATATTAACCTTCTGCTACCATAGATGAGTCAAAACTCCAATCTCTCTCCAGCAGCTACATTAACAACCAAAATTATCTTGGCACATTTATTGTTGCCTGAAAACTTTTGGAAATACAAGGAACTCTGCAGTGATTTTAAAACTGCTGAACTGTAACAAAACCGACCCCCGTAACAAAAGTTACCCCCCCCCACCACCTTCCCACCCTCCCTGATGCCGAGTACGGCTGGTGCGGTCTTGATCCCAACTCTTGAACACCATGTTGATCTGTGTTTGTACAGTGTTGGCTTTTAAAGTGTGAATACGTTTACGCTAGCATTTAGTGCAAGGTTTATTAAACATACCTTTGATGAAGGACATTTTGACCGGCATGCATTAGGCATTTATTGAATAGTAGTGAAATGAACTACCTTTTGAGAAACCCTGTAATGAGAAGGATATTTGCTTTTTAATGTTTTGTGACTTTTATGAAAAAAGTGGAAATTCATAAAAAGAATACTACAAGAAATATTTTAAAAGAGCAAGATACAATTTGAATTATTTTTTGAAACATTATAATTGTACCAGCAGTGTATCTGTGGGACTGTGTAATATACAACAAACAGCATGGCACTGATGCGTTCTTAGCATTCTAGAAAACAGGGCACTCCCAGATGGCACCCTACAAAATATTGTTGAAAATATCTATGAGAACATGTATTTAATTAAAGTTGTGCACATCAGAAACTTGTTGGAAGTATTTAGGATCCTTCTTCCAGGTATACATGTTGTCATCTTTTCTAGCATTAACAAAGTCAAAATGTTTGTCTTCAGTGTAATAATGCATGCGGACACAAGCATGTACACATGTGGCAGGTCTCTGAGCAGATGCCTCTTTCTGGTTCCAGTATGTTTATACCCTATTATTGTATTTTTACTAGTCCTTCTGCTATGTATCTGTTTTTGGGGGGAATTTGATTTATCACCTGTTGTTTTCTGTAATGAAAGTAGTTGCAAAGGTGTTCGAACTGTGTAAACATTCTAGGAACTTTTCTTAAACTACAGTTGGACTAATCACAATGTTGAACTCAATAACCTTTGTGGCCTTAGCAGCCTCCAACGCCTCTGCAGTCTAATCTTCAAATACGTTTCTACAATCATTCCGTTAGATATTAATTTGTTCATATTTCTCTTTTTATCCAGACTGCTCAGACTGTTCTGGTGGTAGTCGTGGTTTTTGGAATATCATGGCTGCCGCACCACGTGATCCATCTCTGGGCGGAATTCGGCGATTTCCCGTTTACACAGGCCTCGTTCCTCTTCAGGATAGCAGCGCACTGCTTGGCATACAGCAACTCCTCCGTAAACCCCGTTATTTATGCCTTTCTTTCCGAGAACTTCAGAAAGGCATACAAGCAGGTGTTCAAGTGCCAAATAGGTCATCTCTCGCCTCAGAATGACGCAAAAGAAAATAAAAGTCGCATGGACACAGCAGCAGCCTCGACCAACTGTACCCACGTTTGAAAATTGTGCATGGATTCTAATCAAAATCGGTTTCAATCTCCAAAAACTGGCCGTGAAACAAAGCACAACATTCACCTAAATCATTTAAACAGTTATTGCAAATGTTCTTTAAATCTTTATTTTTTTTGCTGAACCTTCTGGTATTGAATAAGCTTCTTTGAATGGTTGACAATAGGCAATCTGTATAAACACGTTTTACAGGCACCTTTCTGTGATGGAATTTTGAAAGAAATCGAGGTTCAATTTTTGAAGGCTTTGTCTTGTCCAACCACACTTCACCGAGTACACCAGAAACAGGAAAAGAGTAGGCGTTTACGTGTAGAAAAGAATGGCTGTTAAGACTGAACACGTACATGGTCCTGGTGCGAGGCACACTTGGTGAAGCGAAATGCATTGTGGTCATAGAGCACAGTCACCCATGCTACTGATACACATGGCTTACTGGCATACATTGTGTATCCCGCTCTCCTGTGCGTTACCAGAAACGTATTCCAAGAATAGCTTAGTAATCAACACTGTATGCCTTGTAACAATTATTTGAAGTTTATCAATCATTATTTTTGATTGCATTGTAAAATTGCTTTTTTTTTAGCACTTTCAGTACGCAGTTTATTTATTTCAACAAACTGTACAGTGTAAATAGGATTTGAAGCCTGGTAGCTTTTCAGAATTTCGTTGAAGTATGGTTCACGGCCAAAAAGCACCCCGCTCTAGCAATGATTCTGATGTGACGTGCTTGTTTGTGGAGACTGCTTCGATGCATAACGCAATGTCGGCGCTCTTGCTTGATTCATGAATTAAGAGGAGAGCTCTATATGTAATAGGGTTAGACAGTTACATGATCAATTTCTTTGAGGTATGTGGAATCTTATATGTGTTGCTCGACAAGTAAAACAAATACTGCATGTAAAATCAATGCACTGTTTTGCAAAGGATAAGCTTTTGTGTCCACGTCTGCGGCTAGGTCACATAAATTGCACCAGCGCAGCATGATTTTGTACTGGCGCAGTGACATTTGCGCCGAAAAACAGTCTGAAGAGCGTTAGCACCACGTCATCCTTACATAAATAACATTTTAATTAATTTAATGAAAATGCCAGTTCAAGAATGGCGCTGAATTAGCATGCATAGCTGAAAATGATCAGGCAACAGTAAACAAAGCTAGCAACTGGTGCAGTTTAATGATCTTTCCCGGACCTTTATTTTACAGCAAAACTCATCTCTTAATGTAGACCAATGGTATTCCAATGACTTCACTAAAATGTACATAAATAAGTATTCTAAGCTATTTTTGTTGAATAAAGTTATTACTTTCTGTAAGCTGTATGCAGAAATAATTAGTGTGTCATAAATGTAATACGTATCGGGACATACATACGTGACACTCTTGCTGGTGTAAAAGGTCATTTATTAGAACAGGATTTAAACACAGACAATACTTCAAAACATTAACTGTATATCTTTTAAGGCAAACTTTAACTTTTACAACTCCCTCGCCTTCATTTTCTCCACAAATGTCTCCCTTCAATTTTCCTGCCGTGTATGCTCCCCTATTCCGCCCATGCCTTCCTTGCCTGTAGCCTACCCCTACCCACTCTGATGCTTCACCTCCTTGTTTTCCCCCTGGAAGGGTGGACAAACCCGCACCTGGCTCTCCACCCTCCCCCATCTCCTGCTACCTCTTCATAACTCACCTGTCCTAAATGACTGTTAACCCCCCCTACCTCACCTAACTACCCTACCTAACTAAAACCTTTCCTCCCCCTGTCTTCCTAAGCTGGGTGGGTGGGTGGTCACTTAATAAAACCTTCCCCCTCCTAAGTCGGCGTGAAAAAAGGGCCGACCCCACCCTCCACCCCCCTTATAAACCTACTCTAAACCCCACCCCACTTACCAATTATCCAATCAGGCGCCTTGTGCGCCACTTCCCCCGTCCCGAATCCACCCGCGGAGAGACTAGACTGCGTCTCTCTCTCCACGGGTCCCTTCATCGGGACATACATACGTGACACTCTTGCTGGTGTAAAAGGTCATTTATTAGAACAGGATTTAAACACAGACAATACTTCAAAACATTAATTGTATATCTTTTAAGGCAAACTTTAACTTTTACAACTCCCTCGCCTTCATTTTCTCCACAAATGTCTCCCTTCAATTTTCTTGCTGTGTATGCTCCCCTATTCCGCCCATGCCTTCCTTGCCTGTAGCCTACCCCTCCCCGCTCTGATGCTTCACCTCCTTGTTTTCCCCCTGGAAGGGTGGACAAACCTGCACCTGGCTCTCCACCCTCCCCCATCTCCTGCCACCCAGGGAAACCCGTGAGGCGTTTCGCTGCCCCACCCCTTTTTTCAGTTTCGGGTACACAAGTTCGTACCCCATATGCTTTCCAGCATTAGTCTCAGTTCTGTGATATAGTATGCGTTACCTATCTGTGATAGATGCACCCCGTCATCACGGAATAAAGCTTGCTCTTGCTCTGTTATGTCCCCGTGTCATAAAACCTTGATCCCTTGATCCCAACAAAAAACTCTCATGGCTTTGTTCAGTTTCCTTCGAGCCCGCTCAATGGCTCCATGGTTGATTGCCCCTCTCCATGCCCTTCTTGGCACAAATTCAGTCCAAACCAAACTTGTCCCGCATAGCTTCCGTTTCAAGAGCTCCAGATCCCTCTGCATCAATTGTATCAGAGTGAGCCCTGATAGCTTCACTAAATCATTCTCACCCAGGTGAATCAATAACAGATCTGGGCATCCCCACTGTGGCAAGTTACCCGTGATAAAGGGGAGCAGGCTCCCCCACCTCATACCACTCTTGCCCCACCAACGCACTTCATGGCTTCTGCTGGGCAGTCCCAACGATCTGCCGTAAATTTGCTTCTCTGCAAATTTCGCCGCCCAATGAACGAACGAATGGCCGACCAACCACGTCGTCATCTTTTCCTTCTCTGGCCCGGCCACACAGCCTGCAAAGAAAAAACATTGTAACCACTGTCATGATAAACTAACCGCAAGCGCACCCCCCCCCAACCCGTTCGTTCTGCCCTTATCAAGGCCTGACATAACGCTCACAGCATCTAGACTTCCATCTCCCTATGGATTTGATCTTAGCCCAATCCCAACCAATGTGTGCTGCCTCCGTCGCTGCGCCAATTCTGAATGAGTGTGTTCGATAATCTCCCGCGCGCCGCCCTATCCTTATAAGGGTCATTCTCATCACTTGTAACAATTGATAACTAGTTAACTTTTTCCCCGACGCATGCATAAAAACCCCTGATTCACCTGCTCCTGGCCACCTCGTCTTGAAACTAACCCATTCTTTTACCGGGCAAGCCGCCTCAACGCCCCCTTTTTCTAGCCATATCCACTTGCCCTTACCCAGCTGATCCGTTTTGGACCGTCTTAGCCATATCCCCAACCTTTCTTTGTGTATGCACACCTCTTTTCTCCTTACTCCAATCTCCTTACCTACTCCCAACAACTCTGATACTCTAAACGCCCCAAAAAACATCTACAACATGCATAAACGAAATAAACCCACCTCATCTTTATCCCTACAACAACTTGGTAACACCTGTGTCATCTCAACTAACATTTCGAATGTAATGGGCTCTCTTGCTGGTCTATCCCCACTCGTTCTAACCCTGCTTCATCCCTTCAGCATTTTACCCAATAAATCACTATGTGCTGGGTCATAACCGAAAAATAGTTTTCCGTAAAAAGACACTCCGGCCAGCTTTCCGCCAATTGTCGCCGGAGATAAACCCTCCCTGATCAGAAACAGCACGAAACGTCTGGTCCGTGCCTCCAGTACCGGCAAGCTTTGTTCCCAAAAATTGCCCCCAAACTGTTCAAAAGATTGAAACTCCAACCATGCCAGTCTGTAATTACGCCGCGTGGATACTGCTAATGACATCTCCACCAGCCCTGTGATCGTCATGCCCCCCATTCCCAGATGTCTGCCGGGACCACAGTCTTGTTCTGATCTGCTCCTGGGGCCAATTCGCGGAAACGCTGCCACTGTGAACGAGATAGGGAGTCTGCAATCTCGTTGTAAATCCCTGGTATATGTGTAGCTTTAAATATGACATTCAAAGATAAGCATAAAAGCATAAACTGCCGCAACAAGCGCAAAACTCTGATGTCCTTTGCTCTCTGTCTATTCACCAACTCTACCACCGCCATGTTGTCTATTTGAAAAATCACTGTCCTGTTGGCTAATTCTTGTCCCCACAATGCTAGTGCCACTAAAAGGGGAAAAAACTCCAAGAACGCTATGCTTCTCCCTTGCTGCTTCCAGGATGTTGGCCAAGACTCCGCACACCACCTCCCATCCCAGTATAAACCAAACCCTGACACTCCTGCCGCGTCTGAGAAAATTTGTACTTGTCATATTGTGTCTGACTCACCAAAAGACATCGGTACTCCGTTGAACCTTCTCAGAAAAATCTCCCATATTCTAATGTCTTCACGTAATGTCAATGACACTCGTATCTTGTGGTGCGGAAGTACTGCACCTGACATGGAAAGTCCTAAACGCCTGCAAAAAGTCCTCCCTCCCCTAACTACCCTGCAAGCAAAATTGAGGTAACCTAACAGCTTTTGAGCTGTCCGCAACTCCATCTTGCGCAGAGTGCGCACTACTGCGAAAAACTCCAGTATCTCCCTCACTTTTGTCGCTGGCAACCTAGCGACCTAGCGACCAACATCCTTGTGTCTAGTTCAATGCCTAAAAAGGTTAGGATCGTCACGGGGCCTTCTGTTTTCTCTGGGGCCAAAGGCACACCCGCCTGTTGTGCAAGCTTCTGAAAAGTGTCCAGGGCCCGCCCACAAACCCCAGATGTCGCCATTCCTACAAATAAAAAGTCGTCCAAGTAATGTGTCACCCACCTATGCCCGCTTGTCTTCACAAAAACCCATTGCAAAAAGGTGCTGAATGTCTCAAACAGGGCGCATGATATCGAGCAACCCATGGGCAACACTCTATCCACGTAGATGTTGCCATCTAGCTGCATGCCCAAGAGGTCAAAATCTGCTGGATGGATAGGAAGCAACCTAAAAGCTGATTGAATATCACATTTTGCCATTTCCGCCATCCTACCGCACTTTAAGACCAGCCTTATTGCATCATCGACTGACGCGTACACCACCTTAGAGTCCTCTTTGGGAATGAAATCATTTACTGACGTCCCTTCGGGCCATGACAGATGGTGAATCAAACAAAATTCTCCCTGCACTTTCTTGGGTACCACTCCCAATGGTGATATCATTAGCGCGTCACTTGGCCAATTGTAAAATGGGCCTGCTATTCTGCCTAAACCTACCTCCTTTGCTATTTTGTCGCGCACAATCTGCGGGTGATCCTTGGCTGACCGCAAATTGTCAGCCCATCTCCTTTGCCGTGGGCCTTGGTAACCTAATCTAAAACCTTCTCTAAAGCCCCATTCCAATAGTCGTGCCTTATCCATATCTGGGTATAAGCGCAACCATGGCCGCAGAAATTCCAACCTAACTGGTGTAGGCCCCTTTTGGCGCAGGAGCGCCATGTGCCCCTCTCCCTCTAGAGGTCCTCCACTGTTCCGCTGGGCTGGATAATGAGAAACATTGTGTGACTGGATGACGACCCCCGCACTTGGAGCAATCATGCTTGAACCTACATTGTGCTCTGGAACAAAAACCTTTGTTAAAGTTCCAGCAAGCCCCCGCAGTTGCCCCCGCTGTCTTAGTTGAATTGCCCGCCCCTCCATGGGTGGGTCGCGCTTGAAAGGGCTTGTAGGTCACCGGCAGTCCGCTCGCCGTGTGAGTGGACGCCGCCGTCTGTGCCGATGCCATCCATTGCATCCACAGTTCGGAGTCTACGTCACCCCATGGTTTTTCCGGGTTAACACTTACCCGGTTCCTGAACTCTTCATCGTAACTGAGCCACGCGAAACCCCCAAAATGCATTTGAGCCTTTCTAATTATATCCATGTATTTAAAAAGGGCGATAGCCCTGTCTGGGTATTTTTCACAGTATATACTTGCGAATATCAAAAAGGCCGACGTCCAGTTATCCATTGTTATGGGTACCCGGGGCCTGCGTGCCAACTCCCATTCTTCCTCCTTGGACCCTTCCTTCGCCTGTATGTCCCTATGTAATAGTTTAAACACATCTACATATTCATGCTTCCATATCTTACTCTTTGTCTTCTCAGCCACATGTGAACCCAGTGGCATGACTAAACCCATGTACGGCAGCCTCTTCTTGTGACTTCCCCCCTCCTTATCTTCTACCGCTTTTTCCCCTTTATCCTCCTTTCCTGCCGTGGCCGTATCCATCATGGCGGGACCCTCTTTCTCCTTGTTCTCGCCCTCCTTTTGCGTGATGCTATTGCCAGCTATCTCCAACACTGACCCGTCACCTACTCCTATGGACCTACTCGTGTTAGCCTCCCTTATTGTCCCCCCCCACCCCATACTGACCACCATTTCTTACCTCCGGCGGTGTCCCCCAGGTTCTTTGGCACTCCTTTCCAGCTCCTGCCACGCTGCATGACTTGCCTACTCCCCGTGGGGCCTTCCAACGGAGCTGTAACTTGTAAAACAGAGCACGAAGAAGAGGTTGCGCCGCTCTTGCGCCCTCGCCGCCACCCTTTTTCACAGCACTCACCACCCAATCGCGTATTTCGCCATCCTCCCATTCATCCCCTTCCTCCTCGTAATCCAAATCCAACTCATCATCTCCTTCCCACTGGCCCTTGCGTTGGCCCACATCTCTCACATTGGTTGATGTACTCTCTTCTGCATCCCTGCCCGCATAAGGAGGGTCCTCGTGACGGCGTCCCTGGTCCCTCGGTGTGGAGAGGGCCGCCATAGACCCCTCCAGTGCTTCGTGCCAACGTGTTTGGGCCGTCTTGCGCCCAGTCGGCGTGTACCGCCTCTTGCCAACCTCTGTTGTTGACATTGTTGCCCTGTTGCCCCAATGACCGTCTGCGTCACTGGGTCTCCCTGCGCCTACTAACCCCTCGGCCGCTCTAGCCTCTTGCCCCTGTTCTCCTCTTACCCGTGGTACCCATACCCAGGATCCGCTCTCTTGCCCTGGCTGTTGCATCCCTAGTTGCCCTCTGGCCTCTCTGGTTTTAGGCGTTGCCTCGCTGTGGGCGCTTGCCCCTTCCCTGTCTTTGCACAGCTGTGCCCACCTGGCCTCCGTCTCTAATACCACCCTGCGCTGTTCCTTGATTCTAGCCTCTAAATCCCATGTATCTGCCTGTTCCCAGTTCCCTTGTGTGTGCAAAACCTGGCTCGTCCCGGCCCTTGCTTCCTGCGGTGTCTTGACTTTCCCCCCCCTGGCCTGGCGGGGCGCCGTCTTGGCCCTCCCCGTCCCCCCCCTGTTTTTCCCGGATTACTTGCCTCTTTTCTTCAGTGGCGCCCCAAACCAACCTGGGTTGGGGGCCTCCCCTCTGTGATATGACAAATCTAGGGGGGCGCAAACCCCGCTGGTCCCCGGTGCGTGTTGCTCTGTTTCCTTGCCTAGTCCTTCCGCCCCGGCCCCCCCGCCGCCTGGCCGCCCGGGCCTGCGGGGTCGGAACCCGCCTGTGCGCTATCCGTGCCCATGACCTGGGAGGTTTGTGTCTCCTCGCCGAACATCAGAGGGCTCTGAGCCCCGTGCCTTAATTGAGCTGAGGTGCCTTGACCGGGGGGAATGGGGCCTTCATCTTTCTCTCTGTCAGACTCCTGCGACTCACAGGCCGCTACTGCAGCCGCGACCCTGCCAGATGCCACCCTGGTGGGGCGTGTCATCCCGATCCAAGCCTGCTCTAAGACCCCTGGCCTGAGCAGATCTGCCCTGCCTGCTTCACCCAAAACGCGTAGTGCGGCCCTCACCGCCTCTGCGTCGTGGCCTGTGGCCATACCGACGGCCTGCACTATCAGTTGCCAATCCAATGAAAAACTGATCCCCTTGACCTAGTTCTGGATTTTTATATATCTGGCCTTGGGTGTGCACTTTATCCTGCTTGTTGTTATATATTTGTCCTTATTAAATGTATATAAATGGGGGGGGGGGTATATCCACTGCCAAAAATTACCCAAATCCTAAAAGCGAAAGATTTTTTTTATTTTTTTTTATTACCGGGGGGCCCTCACCGCCCTTTGCGTTTTACAGCGTTTCTGTGTGCCCCCCCGCGGGGAAATGTGGTCGCCGCCCGCCCGCTGGGCCCGCAGTATCTGTCCTCTTAAACCCAGACGCTCGATGTTGCCCGCGGTCTAGGGGGCCGCCTCGTGTTGCCGTGCGCGCACTCCGTGCGTTGAAAAAGTTCAAATTGCCCGCGGGGCTGGCTCCCGCTGGTGCGATGCTGCCCTTATGGGTTTCCCCAGCCTCCCGGCTCCGCACGCCTTTGCTGACGTAAACTTGCCCTCGGGGCGGCCCTCCCTTCACTCCGCTGCCTTCCTCACTCTGCTGGCCGCGTCCCGGTGTCCTAACAGCCGGGTAAAACCCCACGCGGCAGAAAAGGCCTGACTAACCTAAACTGCCAACAACTCCTTACCTCGCCTCACTTAATAAAACCTTCCCCCTCCTAAGTCGGCGCGCAAAAAGGGTTGACTCCACCCTCCACCCCCCTTATAAACCTACTCTAAACCCCACCCTCACTTACCAATTATCCAATCAGGTGCCTTGTGCGCCACTTCCCCTGTCCCGAATCCACCCGTGGAGAGACTAGACTGCGTCTCTCTCTCCGCGGGTCCCTTCAGGGGCAATAATCAGTGGCGGTGGGAGGAAGGTTTTACTGTGGACTTCAGTAGTATGGGGAAAAGGGAGCCTTGCAGCTACTGGGCACGGTATCATGATGGCGACCCAAAACAGTAAGTAATACACCTGAGTTCACTCCTCCAGCAACACATTTTGGCAGCTGGTTCTGCATTAACCCTTTTTGATTAAAGTGTTTTGCTTTTTGTCCCATTTTCCTTAGGATCTGTGGTTTCTGGCAAGGCTTACTAGATGTCAAGGTTTTTCTTGCAGATAAGAATATAAATATGTGCAAAAAGGCACAAAACTGTGCCTGCAGGAAATCAATGAGAGTTTCTGAAAGAGGTTGCTAGTGAAGCTCGACAAATGTCTCAATGAGGAAATGTAGGAGCATATATACAAAGAATTGGTATAGGGCAGCATTGCAATTTTTTAAATTTGAAAGGGCAGTAATGCTCCTTTTTTATAAGATAAGGTGCATTCCTGTCCTTTCAGTCAGCTCTGACGTACAATTTGGAGCTTAGCGACAATGCAGGCACCCTTGCACCATGGTGCAAGGGTGTCTGCTTTGTTGGCAGGATTGTTTTTGTGCAGGAAGGGAAACCTTCTTGTACAAAAACATTTCATGAATGCTTTTTCCTGTGTGCTGCAGAATTATATCCTATGGAACTTGTCAAACGGCGAGCTGGATGTCCATCACGTCTGTGATGGAGAAATCTCCTCAGCCAAACTCGTAATGAGGCCCTCAAGCTCTCCCTTTTCAAGTAAGTTCTAACACTTTTAGCATTTGTATTTTCTTGAATCGTTTTGACAACTGTAGTAGACCTTGGTCCAGTCCTTCATTCCTTAATTGTATCAAAAGTTGTGTGCAGTTCACTGAGTCAATTGCTGCTTTTAAATGTATAAAAACTAGCCGTATACAGACGTTTTTGTAATCACAACAGGCTTTGATAGTATGACGCTGTGAGACCTGACAGCCTCAGGGGGGTCTTCCCACTAACTTTTTCCCTACCTCCTCAATTTTTCTGACCTCGTTTTTGCTGGTATTAGCATTTTTCAACTGCTAACCAGTGCTAACGTGCTGTCTCCCCTAAACCTGGTACTTTTGGCTTATCCCCAATTGGCATATTTAATTTACTTATAAGTCCTTAGTAAAGTGCACTACATGTGCTAAAGAGGCCTGCCAATTAAATGCTTCTTGTGGGCCTGCAGCACTGATTGTGCTACCCACTTAAGTAGCCCTTTAACCATGTCTTAGTCCTGCCATTGCAGATCCTGTGTGTGCAGTTGTACACTGCCATGTCGACCTGGCTAAAGGACCCTTTTGCCAAGCCCAAACCTTCCTTTTTATACATATAATTCAACTTTAAGAAAGGCCATGGACAACCCTGAGGGCAGGGTGCAATCTATTTAGAAGACTGGACATGTGCATTTATGTTTTACGTGTCCTGGTGGTGAAAAACTCGCAAAGCTGTTTTTTACTAGGCACCAAGGCCTATCTCTCCCATAGGATAACACTGGAATTAGCTTATTACATTTTATAAGTGTAATTCACAATCTGGAAGAGATAAACCTTTCTAGTTTGGTGTCTCCGGACTCACAATTTAAAATCACAATTTATTATCAAGTTGAATTTTAAAATGCAATTCTCAAAATTCCACTTTTTGGCATTTTCTGACTTTAGCCATTTGGTGCCTGCTGCCTGTCTCTGTTTACTTGTTTGGGGTGGATGACAGCTGGGCTTTGTGTACTCCCTCTAGACAGCCGCACACAATGGAGGCTTAGGTGTGATTTGATGGGCCATCCTGAGAGGATGTATGAGATAAGCTGGGCTCAGCCTCTCTTACACATGAATAGGCTGTGTCCTGTCCCCACACAAAGGACCACATAACCCCCTGTGGTGAGTCTAGAGGCAGGGCAAGAAGGACATGAACTATGTGCACTTCAAAGGCCTGTCCTTGAAGTCTCTTCCACTTCACAGTCCCAACTGGGTTTGGACCTCTGACACCACCAACATAATACACTCCCGGGCCTCTGAATACTCAGCCAGGAAGAAGGACTGCTGTGCTGCTGAAGAACTGCCGCTCTGCTGGACTGCTGCTTTGCTAGCCTCTAGCCTTGCTGTGTCACCTTGCTACCTGCTGTTCCCCTTCCTGGGTGAGAAGGATTGGACCTGCATCACTTGAACCCAGAGTGACTCCAAGGGCTAGCTGGCTGGCCTCCTAATCTGAAGTATCAGGGACATGAAAGATTTCCAACCACTCTGCTCCTGCACCTGGACTCATTCATATGTGAGTCTGCCCTGCCTAGTAATGCCACCCTGGTTTGGGGCCCTTGGAAGTAGGCCTAAGGTGCTTGCTCCAGTGGAACCGATGCATCCTGCTGCAAGAGCAAAATCAATGCATCGCCACTGCTGTGTGGATCAGAAACGGCGCACCATCAGGTCGGGTCAGAGCTGATGCAACATGTTCATATCACCGCATCTTGGGACTGGTGCATCTCATTTGGGGCTACCACTGCACAATTGTAGGAAAGTACCATCTTGCCTGGCATGTTACCCCCATTTTTCACTGTATATATGTTGTTTTAGTTGTATGTGTCACTTGGACCCTGTCACCCAGGGCCCCAGTGCTCATAAGTGTGCCTGAATGTGTTACCTGTGTAGTGACTAACTGTCTCACTGAGGCTCTGCTAATCAGAACCTCAGTGGTTATGCTCTCTCATTTCTTTCAAATTGTCACTAACAGGCTAGTGACCAATTTTACCAATTTACATTGGCTTACTGGAACACCCTTATAATTCCCTAGTATATGGTACTGAGGTACCCAGGGTATTGGGGTTCCAGGAGATCCCTATGGGCTGCAGCATTTCTTTTGCCACCCATAGGGAGCTCTGACAATTCTTACACAGGCCTGCCACTGCAGCCTGAGTGAAATAACGTCCACGTTATTTCACAGCAATTTTACACTGCACTTAAGTAACTTATAAGTCACCTATATGTCTAACCTTTACCTGGTAAAGGTTGGGTGCTAAGTTACTTAGTGTGTGGGCACCCTGGCACTAGCCAAGGTGCCCCCACATTTTTCAGGGCCAATTCCACGGACTTTGTGAGTGCGGGGACACCATTACACGCGTGCACTACATATAGGTCACTAACTATATGTAGCTTCACAATGGTAACTCCGAATATGGCCATGTAATATGTCTATGATCATGGAATTGCCCCCTCTATACCATCCTGGCATAGTTGGCACAATCCCATGATCCCAGTGGTCTGTAGCACAGACCCTGGTACTGCCAAACTGCCTTTCCTGGGGTTTCACTGCAGCTGCTGCTGCTGCCAACCCCTCAGACAGGCATCTGCCATCCTGGGGTCCAGCCAGGCCTGGCCCAGGATGGCAGAACAAAGGACTTCCTCTGAGAGAGGGTGTTACACCCTCTCCCTTTGGAAAATGGTGTGAAGGCAGGGGAGGAGTAGCCTCCCCCAGCCTCTGGAACTGCTTTAATGGGCACATTTGGTGCCCATTTCTGCATAAGCCAGTCTACACCGGTTCAGGGACCCCTTAACCCTGCTCTGGCGCGAAACTGGACAAAGGAAAGGGGAGTGACCACTCCCCTGACTTGTACCTCCCCTGGGAGGTGCCCAGAGCTCCTCCAGTGTGCTCCAGACCTCTGCCATCTTGGAAACAGAGGTGCTGCTGGCACACTGGACTGCTCTGAGTGGCCAGTGCCACCAGGTGATGTCAGAGACTCCTTGTGATAGGCTCCTTCAGGTGTTGCTAGCCTATCCTCTCTCCTAGGTAGCCAAACCCACTTTTCTGGCTATTTAGGGTCTCTGTCTCTTGGGATTCCTTAGATAACGAATGCAAGAGCTCATCCGAGTTCCTCTGCATCTCTCTCTTCACCTTCTGCCAAGGAATCGACTGCTGACCGCGCTGGAAGCCTGCAAAACTGCAACATAGTAGCAAAGACGACTACTGCAACTCTGTAACGCTGATCCTGCCGCCTTCTCGACTGCTTTCCTGGTGGTGCATGCTGTGGGGGTAATCTGCCTCCTCTCTGCACTAGAAGCTCCGAAGAAATCTCCCGTGGGTCGACGGAATCTTCCCCCTGCAACCGCAGGCACCAAAAAGCGGCATTACCGGTCCCTTGGGTCTCCTCTCAGCATGACGAGCGAGGTCCCTCGAATCCAGCAACTCTGTCCAAGTGACTCCCACAGTCCAGTGACTCTTCAGTCCAAGTTTGGTGGAGGTAAGTCCTTGCCTCCCCACGGCAGACTGCATTGCTGGGAACCGCGACTTTTGCAGCTACTCCGGCCTCCGTGCACTTCCGGCGGAAATCCTTTGTGCACAGTCCAGCCTGGGTCCACGGCACTCTAACCTGCATTGCACGACCTCCTAAGTTGTTCTCCGGCGACGTGGGACTCCTTTGTGCGACTTCGGGTGAGCACCGTTTCACGCATCCTCGTAGTGCCTGTTTCTGGCACTTCTCCGGGTGCTGCCTGCTGCTGAGAGGGCTCCTTGTCTTGCACGACGTCCCCTCTCTCTCCTGATGCAATTTGCGACATCCTGGTCCTTCCTGGGCCACAGCAGCATCCAAAAACGCTTTCCGCATGATTTGCAGCTAGCAAGGCTTGTTGGCGTTCTTTCGGCGGGAAAACACTTCTGCACAACTCTCCAAGGCAAGAAGGATCCGTCCTCCAAAGGAGAAGTCTCTAGCCCTTTGCGTTCCTGCAGAAACCTTAGCTTCTTCTGTCCAGTAGAAGCTTCTTTGCACCCACATCTGGCATTTCCTGGGCATCTGCCCATCTCCGACTTGCTTGTGACTTTTGGACTTGGTCCCCTTGTTCCACAGGTACCCCAGATTGGAAATCCATCATTGTTGCATTGTTGGTTTGTGTCTTTCCTGCATTATTCCCCTATCACGACTTCTTTGTCCTTTGGGGAACTTTAGTGCACTTTGCACTCACTTTTCAGGGTCTTGGGGTGGGCTATTTTTCTAACCCTCACTATTTTCTAATAGTCCCAGCGACCCTATACAAGGTCACATAGGTTTGGGGTCCATTCGTGGTTCGCTTTCCACTTTTGGAGTATATGGTTTGTGTTGCCCCTATCCCTATGTGTCCCCATTGCATCCTATTGTAACTATACATTGTTTGCACTGTTTTCTAAGACTATTACTGCATATTTTGTATTGTGTATATATATCTTGTGTATATTTGCTATCCTCATACTGAGGGTACTCACTGAGATACTTTTGGCATATTGTCATAAAAATAAAGTACCTTTATTTTTAGTATATCTGTGTATTGTGTTTTCTTATGATATTGTGCATATGACACTAAGTGGTACTGTAGGAGCTTCACTCGTCTCCTAGTTCAGCCTAAGCTGCTCTGCTAAGCTACCATTATCTATCAGCCTATGCTGCTAGACACCCTATACACTAATAAGGGATAACTGGGCCTGGTGCAAGGTGCATGTACCCCTAGGTACTCACTACAAGCCAGTCCAGATTTTTGCGTCCCTCATCACCGCCAACCTAGATGATGATGCTACAACTCAGCATCGTAGCCATAGCGCTAATCACAACCAACGCATGGCCTCAGCTGCACAATGCATGCCTGATACTGGCTTCACATCGCAAGGCCTGCTGGTGGGATCTTCGATGACAACATAACAGGACCTCAAACTGCAGTCTCAAGACAAGTTTGAACCAATGCATCACATCAGCTACACAATGCATTTTTTGTTTTGGACATATGCAACGCTCCGCAACCAGGATTTAAGGTACTTTGGTTCAGTGGGCCTAACCGGGTCCCTGTAGCCAGCCTGCACTCCATCACAGTAGGGCTGAACTTATTAATGTACCCCAGTCCGGCATGGCCAGATCTCTCTGGTTGATTCTTCTTGCTTTTAAGTGCTATTTTACAGTTTACTCTGTAAACATTCATAACTCAAGTTGTGCCTATTGGATTTTTATCATTTTGGTCTTGTTTTGTTTATAAAATTCAAACATCTTCCCCATCAAGACCAGAAGAATTTTTGCCCTATAATTTCATGGATTATTTAGCTCATTGTTTATGCAATTCCCATGGCAAAAGGATTCCATGTGCACACTGGAGGTTTACTTCATACAAAATATGTCAAATTCAATAATTAGCTACTTCTTTGGATCAAGGATATGTCAACAAGTGTTACAGAAAGACAATGGTACTTTTATTATATGTTGCAAATGTTACATTTTAGGCAAATGTTTATCAAAATGCTCAGGAATAAATTACTAACACACATTGACATACATATTAATTTTATGTTTTTGTACTATAAACATCTTTTACCAATCATCAAATTATAATAATTGTATATATGCTAGACTTTCATACATTATTGAGAATCAAATACGTTATCTACCTACACATGCTGCAAAAGATATTTAAATGGTTGCCTCAGAACACCAGACAGACAATCAAGCAATCACTCATCACCAGCAGACTGGACTATAGCACCACTCTCTCTGCCAGAGTCCTCAAAACCACCCCTTCACAGACTCCATACCATCCAGAACATGACCGCGAACTGGAACTCCTATGCCACACCCACATTACATTGCACCTCAGGAAGCTTCACTGACTCCCCATTCACAAACACAGCCAATTAAAACTTCTCACACATATATACAAATTCCTAAATAACTAAGGAACAGAATACCGAAACAGCTTCAAAGACTTTCACCAACTCACCAGACAACTAGGCTCACCAGCACACTCTCCTCGTATCCACAAAAGTTAAGCTAGAGGTCACTCATTCTCCTACATCACACCCAGACATGGAAGAACCTCCCTCAACAATCTGAACCGCCTCTTTACTTCTTGAGTTCCTCAAGAAGCTGAAGACCTGGCTATGTGGATAAGCACCTTGGGAACCATACACCTACACACCTGCCCAAGGGCTGGATACCTTCTCAGGTGATTAGTGTGTAATACAAATAAACATAACATAACACTACCAGTCCTCATGCACTTTTCCTGCTGCCTGCCAACAAAGCTGAAAGAAGAGCAAGTGGTATTTCTGACGTGGTCAGGCACTCCGCCCAAGAACAGCGTGGACTAAAAAAAACAACAAAAAAAACCAAGAACTGAGTGGCATATTTATACTCTGTTTGCGCCAGATTTGCGCCATTTCTTTCACGCAAATCCGGCATAAACTTAACTCCATATTCATATTTTGAGGCTAGACCCATCTAGCATCAAAATATTGCAGTTAACGTCATTTTTTGCCTGCAGAAAACTACCTTGCATCAATGAGATGCAAGGTAGGCATTCCCAGGCAAAAAGTGACTCTAAGGACTTTGCGCCTTATTTATCCTGCCATGCAAAAATCAAGTACAGGAGGAGGAGGGCCTTAAATAATGGTGCTAAGCCTGCTTAGCACCATTATTTAACGCCTGGGTCAGGGCAGGAGTTAGGGGACCTGTGGGCCATTTTCCATGGTCAGTGGCCATGGAAACAGCCCACAGGTGCCTGTCCCTGCACCCAGTTACACCTCCACCCACCCCAACCCACACCTGGAGGACACCTTAAGATGGGGGGACCCATCACAGGTAAGACCAGGTACGTTTTAATTTTTTTCTTTTTTTTAATTGCCAAAGGAGGGGGGGGCTAGCTTGGGCCTCACTACATGGCACTGTGCCAATGGCCATGCCCAGGGGACATAAGTCCCCTGGGCATGGTAATTGGAAAGGGGGGGCATGACTCCTGTATTTACTAAGACAGGAGTCATGTACATAGGGGTTGTGCGTCAAAAAATGATGCTAGTCAGGTTAGAGTAATTTTTCAGACTTGCGGTATCTTTGATGCACAACCTCCTGTTTCTCCTAAGCCTCCTGCACCCGGTTAGCGTAATTTATTTTGACGCTAATCGGGCCTTACCGATGGCTAGCATAATTCCTTAAATATGACTTCCGGCTGGCTTCCAGGTATGGCGCTGGCTGGCTGTAAGGCATCAAATCAGGTCCCAAATGTCAAGTGGCCCTCATTAGCAAATTAGCTAAAAAAAATGTCTCACATCCAAAAATCAGGGCAGTTTTAAACATGTAAAGATATGTTTTCTGCAAGACATGAGAGATTGTATACATTTGTACTTGCTAGAGGCAATACTTGTGGTAATATTAGAGAAATCACCAGTAAAAGCTGGCTCTCCAGACCATAAAACAGGCTTTCAAACAGCCAAAAAAACAGCCCATACACTGAGTTGTCATGCCAGTTCTTTGCGCAGTTATAGATTGCCCTATGGGCCAGTCCATTCCTGACCAATAAATTAATTCGTCACTGCCAGAAATGTTTCCGTCATGCCCCCATACTTCCTTTCCAGTACATAGTGGCAACATTCTTAATCTTCTCCTCATGCTATAATATATTCAGATGTTCAATATTCCATTTTCAGCCTGCAAGGATTCTGGATTTATCCAAAATGGTCACAACACATCAGGTGCAACATCGCCAGTGATGTCAACACATTTTCTATTTGTGTTTATGAGTGTTCTCATTGGGCTCCACAGCATTCCTTATTTTATTTTGATGTTCTTGACATTAGATAATAGAGCTTCAAGATGTCCACTTGATTGGTGACCCTCCTGCCTATGCTTTGGAATGTTCCTCCAGATTTCAGCCATAAACACATTACTTTGCACTTGGTTAGTGTAAACGTTTTCCACCAACTCCTTGACCACCATTCTATCCACATCATGTTGTGTCCTACTCTTTAAAACCTGACCTGCCATTTCCATGTCTTCTACAACATGAACTCTATGACAAATCTTTGTAACCTCTGAAAATAGTGCTTTATTTGTAAAAACAAACAGTTTTGGTGCCAAATCTCTGCTCAGAAGTGTGTGTCGGGTGCAAATAAAAATCCCCTGGATAACAAGGCTATGTAGTCATAAAGCCACCTTGAGCCTGTTTAATCCAGTACCAGACACTTGTTGCCCCTTTATCTTGCAGGAACTCCCTTCCTTCCTTTGTAACAGTTTTGCCATCTTTCTCCTCCTTCTTTCTGATCTGTGTGTTTTTCCCTCTTGTCTTCTGCAAAAATATAAGTGCCTGTCCCAAGAAAAGAAACCACCGGCTCAAATTATGCACTGTCTGAAAATACCGCCATACTTCAAATTAGGGGATAGTGAAATTCACTTAAGGGATGCTGTCAATGACTGCTAGCTCCACAGACATACCCATTCATTGCTCCAGTATCAAACAATAAACTTCTTTACTTTGACATACTCATGCTAGGCAAAGCATATTCATAGTACGGTACAGATGATAATGGACACATTTATGAAAAAACATAGGGGGCATATTTTGAGCCCCTTTGTGTCACTCTTGCACCATGCAACCTGGTGCAAGAGTGCTGCAAATGAAAAATGATATTTATGAAGCCATGCAAGGTCATCTTGTGTGGCCCTGCATGGCTTAATAAGTCTCGATTAATGTAACACAGTGCAAATTTCTGTGTTGCATTACTTTGCTCCAGAGAGGCATTTCCGTTGATGCTGAATGGCTATTCCTATACAACATCCATTGATGTTGATGCATTCCCAGATTTGCAGGTACAGGCAAAGCTGGGCATGCAGCATAAAGGTGCGCCTTCCTAGTAGAGGGGTAACAGGAAGAAATATCTTTATTTCTCCTCACTTTTTCCTCTTTCTATGTGTGCTGCAGAAAACATAGAAAAAAAGAAAAGACCTCTCAGGATTATTTTTGTGCAGGAAGGTGACCCTAACTGCAGAAAAACAATCCTGCATGCAACATAGGCACCCTTGCACCATGGCACTATCAAAGGATTGTCTGCCTGCACAGGGAAAAGGACAAGAGTGCTCCGTATTGCTTAAATACGGCACATTGCTGCCCTTTCTCAGTTACGCAGCGTAGCAAGGTGACTTTATGCGCTTTCCCATTTTTACAAAAATATGGCCCCTAGTTTCCAGGCTAATGACCTGAGACATAAGTTCAGTTACTGCTTCAAAGCTTTGATTTACAGTGTCATGTTTTAAGTGAATATTTCTTGCAGTGGTGCTGGAACAATATTTAGAGTGGGGGTGCTGCCATTAATGTTATATCACTGAAGCCATAGGGATCATGAAAGATCCAAGCATCATACAAAAAAAGTGTATCAAATCTGTCATGCCCATTCAGCAGGAGGGTGGTAAGGATATGATAGTGAATGTAGCACATTTACAATTGAAATCGCCAGACATTTGCATAGGCATTCAGTTTTACTGGTACATATATATATCGCAAAAACGAATATGTGTGGAAATCTTGTTTCAGAGAATATATATAATTTGCACATCATCAAGTAAAGTGTCTTGATTTCTCTTGATCCCATTAAAATCTTTGTCTCATCCCACTTCAGAATCACAGAAAGTGCTTCATTTATGCTTTCCTAATTGCTGATTTATATTGAAATATGTGTATAGTTTATATTTGGATATTTGAATGTTCTTGTGTGTTAGGAAAATGCTGACATGCTACAGGTTTCCCTTTTGTTTCCTGTTCCCTAGCAGGATTGTCACCTAGACCACTTTTCCAAAATGCTCTCA
The DNA here is from genome assembly GCF_031143425.1 of Pleurodeles waltl. Taxonomy (NCBI): domain Eukaryota; kingdom Metazoa; phylum Chordata; class Amphibia; order Caudata; family Salamandridae; genus Pleurodeles; species Pleurodeles waltl. Next base: position 644,977 of record NW_027150407.1, on the reverse strand, counting down.
CTTTTCACTTAGACAAATAAAAGTACACTCCATTTTCCAATAAGCAGCACTTTGTCTGAAGATATAGCCTATTTGACCATTGTCTTTGAACGTGCAGCAAATGTAACTAGATACACGTAACATTTAAAGCCATCTTTATTGCTCATTCACCTTCTGAACTCCACAATGATTATTTCTGGGGCTGATGCAGCAGTCCACTTCCAGTGTCTATGATTCTTGTCCCTGTCGCAGGGCCAACGCATCTATCTAACCACAAGAGAAAGGTGAAGGACTTTTCATTCAGGAGTTAATCATTCTGCTTGCAAAGTATATTTGATTATCGAAAAGGTTGGAAGCATTAACTTGATTTCTATTACAGCTTGTGTGGTAACCATATTTATGCCACAAGCAAAAAATCCTTTCTTTAATAAAGTGAGCAGAATATATAATTTTAATACTCAAGACTATTGACTCGGTGTGTGCTAATGCTTTGTGAGGATTTTAATTCTGTCGGTTAAGCGTAAAACGTCTTTTGAACACATTTGGTTTTTTTCAGTTTTATTCTTGGGTTTTAACAAAAGCAAGTCGATCCTTTGAACTCCCATTAATCTGCACTATGAGGATTTGTAGCCAGTTCTTCAAACATAACAAGAGACAATGGGAAACGTTACGAAATATTGCAAGAAATATTGAAGATGCCTGGACCCCAAGACCTGCAAAAGAAGGAGACCAAGTCAAGAAGTCAGAAGAAGTTCCATGAAGGGCAGGAGCCCCTGCCAACTCAGAAGAGGGTGCAAAAGAAGAGTCCCCGATTGGACAAAGACTGCAGAAATGCACCCAAGGAAGATGTCAGCGGGTTCCTGCATGATGCACTGCATGTCCCATGGAGAGAAGTTGGATGCAGGTGAGTTTTGGTGCTGGATTTGTCCAATAAGCCTTGGTTATGGCAAAGTCGCATTTTGCATCAAAGTGACACTGTCTGGATCCAGGAGGGACCTGGGGGCCTCAACTCTGTGTGAGGAGGAAGAGGGGGTCCTCAGCACTTCAGATAGACCTCAGTAGATCAGGCGGCACCCACGGGAGTCCCAGGACATGGGGACAAATGAGGTGCAAAATATGGTTGGTTCAGCACTACAAAGGAGTGTCCCACGCGTCCGGAGGTCAACTCAGCGAGTTGAGCGTCACAGGATAGAGTGCTGGGGACATGGGCCAGCCTGTGCATGAAAGAATCTTGCAAAAAGTGCACAGAGGCCTCAGGAGGTGAAGAAGACGCGGTGTACAGGGGTATTGTCGTACTAGGGGAAGGCAAGGTCTTACCTCCTCCAAATTGTGACTGCAGGCCCTCAGGACAGTCTGTATCGAAGGGGTCCACCATATGTGTTGCAAGGAGCATGCTCATCGCCAGGACAGGCGTCCAAGAGAACCGGTCGCGACTTAGAAGGTGCCTGCTTGAGCAGGGAATTGACTCAATCACTCCACAGGAGATTTCTTCAGTCCTTCTGGTGCAGGGTGAAGACAAGGAGTCCCCAGAGTGTGCACACCATGGAACCTGTTGCAGTTGCTGGCTAGAGCTGAAGTTGCAGAGGAAAAGTAGCCCTTCTGGATACTTTGTTGCTGTTACAGCAGTTCCTGGAGCAGTCTGCGTTTGATCCGAGGTCAGAGGATGAAGTAGTAGTTGCAGAGGATTCCTGCTGGAAACTTGCAAGTAGAATCTGAAGAGAAACTCACAGGAGAGTGTATTAGGCTGGCCTGGCTTATAGTGGTACCTTGTGGTACTTACACCCTGTGCCAGGTCCAGTTATCCCTTATTAGTAGAATATATGTGTTTCTAGCAGATTAGGCTGATAGAAGGTAGCTATGGCAAAGCAGCTTAGGCTGAACTAGGAGACATGCAAAGCTCGTACTATACCACTTATATCATATAGCACAATATCATAAGAAAACACAATACTCAGAGTTACTAAAAATAAATGTACTTTATTTTGGTGACAATATGCCAAAAGTACCTCAGAGAATACCCTCATTTAGGAGGTAAGTAATATACACAAGTTATATGTACACAAACCCAAAACAGGTAAGTAACAGTAAGAAAAGTAGTGCAAACAATGTTGAATCACAATAGGATGCAATAGGTGAACATAGTTCTAGGGGCCACACAAACCATATACTCCAAAAGTGGAATGCGAATCACAAATGAATCCCAGACCTATGGGAGGTTGTAGAGGGTCGCTGGGACTGTAAGAAAACAGTCAGGGTGTCCAAGATACCCCATCCAAGACCCTAGAAAGTAGGAGTAAAGTTACCCTACTACCCCAGAAAGATACAATAGTCGTGATAGGGGATTCTGCAAGAACCACAAGCACCCGCAAAACACTGAAGATGGATTCCTGGACCTGAGGACCTGAAAAGGTAGGGGACCAAGTCCAAGAGTCACAATAGTGTCCAGGGGGGGCAGGAGCCCAGGAAACCCCGGATGAAGGTGCAAAAGGGCTGCCTCCGGGTGGAGGAAGCCAAAGATTCTGCAACAACGAAAAGGGCTAGGAACTTTTCCTTTGGATGGAAGATGTCCCACGGCGTGCTGGATGTTGCAGAAGTGTTTCCACGCAGAAATACCACAAACAAACAAGCCTTGCTAGCTGCAAGGGTCACGGTAGAGGTTGTTGGGTGCTGCTGGGTGTAGGAAAGTACCATCTTGCCTGGCATGTTATCCCCATATTTCACTGTATATATGTTGTTTTAGTCTATGTGTCCCTGGGACCCTGCCAGGCAGGGCCCCAGTGCTCATAAGTATGTGCCCTGTATGTGTTCCCTGTGTGATGCCTAACTGTCTCACTGAGACTCTCCTAACCAGAACCTCAGTGGTTATGATCTCTCTGCTTTCCAAATTTGTCACTAACAGGTTAGTGACAAAATTTACCAATTCACATTGGCATACTGGTACACCCATATAATTCCCTAGTATATGGTACTGAGGTACCCAGTGTATTGGGGTTCCAGGAGATCCCTATGGGCTGCAGCATTTCTTTTGCCACCCATAGGGAGCTCTGACAATTCTTACACCGGCCTGCCAGTGCAGCCTGAGTTAAATAACGTCCACGTTATTTCACAGCCATTTACCACTGCACATAAGTAACTTATAAGTTACCTATATGTCTAACCTTCACCTGATGAAGGTTAGGTGCAAAGTTACTTAGTGTGTTGGCACCCTGGCACTAGCCAAGGTGCCCCCACATCGTTCAGGGCAAATTCCCCGGACTTTGTGAGTGCGGGGACACCATTACACACGTGCACTATACATAGTCACTACCTATGTATAGCGTCACAATGGTAACTCCGAACATGGCCATGTAACATGTCTAAGATCATGGAATTGTCACCCCAATACCATTCTGGTGTTGAGGGGACAATTCCATGATCCCCCGGGTCTTTAGCACAGTACCCGGGTACTGCCAAACTGCCTTTCCGGGGTCTCTGCTGCAGATGCTGCTGCTGCCAACCCCTCAGACAGGTTTCTGCCCTCCTGGGGTACAGGCAGCCCTGGCCCAGGAAGGCAGAACAAAGGATTTCCTCTGAGAGAGGGTGTTACACCCTCTCCCTTTGGAAATAGGTGTGAAGGTCTGGGGAGGAGTAGCCTACCCCAGCCTCTGGAAATGCTTTGATGGGCACAGATGGTGCCCATCTCTGCATAAGCCAGTCTACACCGGTTCAGGGATCCCCCAGCCCTGCTCTGGCGTGAAACTGGACAAAGGAAAGGGGAGTGACCACTCCCCTGACCTGCACCTCCCAGGGGAGGTGCCCAGAGCTCCTCCAGTGTGTCCCAGACCTCTGCCATCTTGGAAACAGAGGTGTTCAGGGCACACTGGACTGCTCTGAGTAGCCAGTGCCAGCAGGTGACGTCAGATGCTCCTTCTGATAGGCTCTTACCTCTCTTGGTAGCCAATCCTCCTAACCTGGTAGCCAAACCTCCTTTTCTGGCTAATTAGGGTCTCTGCTTTGGGGAATTCTTTAGATAACAAATGCAAGAGCTCACCAGAGTGCCTCTGCATCTCCCTCTTCACCTTCTACCAAAGGATCGACCACTGACTGCTCAGGACGACTGCAAAACTGCAACAAAGTAGCAAGACGACTACCAGCAACATTGTAGCGCCTCATCCTGCTGGCTTTCTCGACTGTTTCCAGGTGGTGCATGCTCTGGGGGTAGCCTGCCTTCACCCTGCACCAGAAGCTCAGAAGAAATCTCCAGTGGGTCAACGGAATCTTCCCCCTGCTAACGCAGGCACCAAAAGACTGCATCACTGGTCCTCTGGGTCCCCTCTCATCCTGACGAGCGTGGTCCCTGTAACTCAGCAACTCTGTCCAAGTGACTCCCACAGTCCAGTGACTCTTCAGTTCAAGTTTGGTGGAGGTAAGTCCTTGCCTCCCCACGCTAGACTGCGTTGCTGGGTACCGCATGATTTGCAGCTGCTCCAGCTCCTGTGCACTCTTCCAGGATTTCCTTCATGCACAGCCAAGCCTTGGTCCCCAGCACTCCTTCCTGCAGTGCACAACCTTCTGAGTTGTCCTCCGGCGTCATGGGACTCCCTTTTGTGACTTCGCGTGGACTCTGATTCACTTTCCTTCCAAGTGCCTGTTCAGGTACTTTTGCAAGAACTGCCTGCTTCTGTGAGGGCTCCCTGAGTTGCTGGGCGCCCCCTCTGTCTCCTCCTCCAAGTGGCAAAATCCTGGTCTCTCCTGGGCCACAGCAGCACCCAAAAAACTCTACCACGACCCTTACAGCTAGCAAGGCTTGTTTGTGGTCTTTCTGCGTGGGAACATCTCTGCAAGCTTCACAGCGACATGGGACATCAGTCTTCCAAAGGATAAGTTCCTAGTCCTCTTCTTTCTTGCAGAACTCCAAGCTTCTTCCAACCAGTGGCAGCTTCTTTGCACCCTCAGCTGGCATTTCCTGGGCTCCTGCCCACTCTCGACACTGTCGCGACTATTGGACTTGGTCCCCTTGTCTTACAGGTATACTCAGGTCTGGAAATCCACTGTTGTTGCATTGCTGGTGTTTGTTCTTCCTGCAGAATTCCCCATATCACGACTTCTGTGCTCTCTGGGGGTAGTGGGTGCACTTTACACCTGGTGTAAGTACCTCTGGTACCCACTACAAGCCAGGCCAGCCTCCTACACTGGGGACCAGGAAGGACCAGGATATCGCCCCTTGGAGGAGGCGACAGAGGGGGCGCTCAGCAAGTCAGAGAGCCCCCGCAAAAGCTGGCAGCACCCGCAGAAGTACCAGAGCAGGCACTTAGAAGATCTGTGAAATGAGTCACAAAAGGAGGGTCCATACGACCCTTCACACCTATTTCCTCTCAGAGGAAATCCTTTGTTCTGCCTTCCTGGGACCAGGCTGCCGAGGACCCAGGGGGGCAGAAACCTGTCAGAGGGGTTGGCTGCAGCAGTAGCTGCAGAGGAGACCCCGAAATGTTAGTTTGGCAGTACCCAGGCTCTATGCAGGAGACCCGGGGAATGGTATTGGGGGGACAATTCCATGGTCCTAGACATGTTACATGGCCATGTTCGAAGAAACCATGGTGACGCTACATATAGGTATTGACTTATATGTAGTGCATGTGTGTAATGGTGTCCCCGCACTCACAAAGTTTGGGGAATTTGCCCTGAACGATGTGGCAGTACCTTGGCTAGTGCCAGGGTGCCCTCACACTAAGGCCCATATTTATACTTTTTGACGCAAAACTGCGGCAACGCAGTTTTGCGTCAAAAAAATTAGCGCCCGGCTAACGCCATTCTGAAGCACCATGCGGGCGCCGTATTTATTGAATGACGTTAGCCGGCGTTAGCCGCCGGCGCCTTCTGGTGTGCATTAAAAAAAACGACGTACACGAGGCAGCGCCGGCATAGGGGGATATGGGGCTTGGGCGTCAAGAAATGGGGCAAGTCAGGTTGAGGCAATTTTTTCGCCTCAACCCGGTTTGCGCCATTTTTTTTCACTCCCAACCCCCATAGAAATGACTCCTGTCTTAGCAAAGACAGGAGTCATGCCCCCTTGCCCAATGGCCATGCCCAGGGGACTTCTGTCCCCTGGGCATGGTCATTGGGCATAGTGGCACGTAGGGGGGCACAAATCAGGCCCCTCTATGCCACAAAAAAAAAAGAAAAAAAAAAAACACTTACCTGAACTTACCTAAATGTCCCTGGGATGGGTCCCTCCAGCCTTGGGTGTCCTCCTGGGGTGGGCAAGGGTGACAGGGGGTGTCCCTGGGGGCATGGGAGGGCACCTCTGGGCTCCTTCAGAGCCCACAGGTCCCTTAACGCCTGCCTTTTGCAGGCGCTAAAAAACTGCACAAAAGCGGCCGTACGTCATTTTTTTTGACCCGCCCACTCCCGGGCGTGATTTTTGCCCGGGAGTATAAATCCGACGCACATGCCTCGGAGTCGATTTTTTAGACGGGAACGCCTACCTTTCATATAATTAACGCAAAGTAGGTGTCCACGCTAAAAAATGACGCTAACTCCATGGACTTTGGCGCTAGACGCGTCTAACGCCAAAGTATAAATATGGAGTTCGTTTTGCATCGAAATTGCATCAAAAAAAACGACGCAATTCCGGCGCAAACAGAGTATAAATATGCCCCTAAGTAACTTTGCACCTAACCTTCACTAAGTGAGGGTTAGACATATAAGTGACTTATAAGTTACTTAAGTGCAGTGTAAAATGGCTGTGAAATAACGTGGACGTTATTTCACTCAGGCTGCAGTGGCAGTCCTGTGTAAGAATTGTCTGAGCTCCACATGGGTGGCAAAAGAAATGCTGCAGCCCACAGTGATCTCCTGGAACCCCAATACCCTGGGTACCTAGGTACCATATTCTTGGGGAATTATAAGGGTGTTCCAGTGCGTCAAGCAGAATTGGTAAAATTAGTCATTAGCCTGCAGTGCCAATTTTAAAAGCAGAGAGAGCATAAACACTGAGGTTCTGGTTAGCAGAGCCTCAGTGAAACAGTTAGGCACCACACAGGGAACACATATAGGCCACAAACTTATGAGCACTGGGGTCCTGGCTAGCAGGATCCCAGTGACACATATCAAACATACTGACAACATAGAGTTTTCACTATGGAAAACAAGATGGCTGAAGTCTGGGACACACTGGAGGAGTTCTGGGTACCACCTCTGGGTGGTGATGGACAGGGGAGTGGTTACTTCCCTTCCCATTCCTTTGTCCAGTTTGGTGCCAGAGCAGGGATTAGGGATCCCTGAACCGGTTTAGACTGGCTTATGGAAGGAAGGCACCACCTGTGCCCATCAAAGCCTTTCCAAGGGCTGAGGGAGGCTACCCCTCCCCAGCCTGTAACACCTATTTCCAAGGAGATGGTGTAACACCCTGCTCCCAAAGGAAATGCTTTGTTCTGCCTTTCTGGGACTGAGCTGCTCAGATCCCAGGAGGGCAGAACCCTGTCTGTGAGGTGGCAGCAGCTGTAGCTGCATTGCAAGCCTCAGAGAGCTGGTTTGGCAGTACTGGGGGTCCATGGTGGAGCCCCTAGGATGCATGAAATTGGATCCCCAATACCATATTTGGAATAGGGGGACAATTCCATGATCTTAGACACCTTACATGGCCATGTTTGGAGTTACTATTGTGAAGCTACATATAGGTATTGACCTATATGTAGTGTACGCGTGTTATGGAGTCCCCGCACTAACAAAGTCCCGGGAATTGGCCCTGAACTATGTGGGGGCACCTTTGCAAGTGCAAGGGTGCCCTCACACTTAGGGCCATATTTATACTTTTTGACGCAAAACTGTGCCAACGCAGTTTTGCGTCAAAATGTTTAAAGACGGCTAACGCCATTTCTGTGCACCACCCAGGTGTCATTTTTTTTTACTTTAACCATTGCACCACGTCGTAAAGCAAAACAGCGTTAACTCAGGGAAAATGGCTTTAATCCAGTTTACGATGTCGTAAACCGGATACGCGCCATTTTTCCCCACAATAGCTTCAAAAAGCGGCCCAAACATAGCAAAATGTGCAAAGGAGCCCCAAAATGGATCCCAGAAGCCAGGAGAGACCAGAGAAAGACCCCAACCGACCAGGAACCAGCCAGGCGGACCCAAACAAGATGCAGGAGAGGGAGAAGAAAAAAAGGAAGTGTTGATTCAGTGCAGAGGAGCAGGAAATACTGGTGAAAGAGGTGACGGAACACCAGCATCAACTTTTTGTCACCTCAAAATTGCCAATTGGGAGGAGAGATGCAATTTGGCAACAAATTGTGGACAAGATAAACAGTGTGGCAGAAGTATGGAGAAGTCACTGAAAGCAAGAAACGCTGGCATGCCTGCAAGCGCAGGACCAAAGAAAAAATGGCAAGGAACAGGAAGGCAGCACTGCAGACTGGAGGTGGGAGTCCAGCAGCCCAGGAGGCCCTGGACCAGATGGAGGAGATGGTGGCAGCAGGCATCCCAGAGGAGATCGTCACAGGGATTCAAGGACAGGACAGCGCAGACTACCAGGAAACAACACAGATGATGGATAAGTTACATGGGGGACAAAAATGACTAAATGTTACTGCAAGCAGGGGAAGGACAAACCTACTACACAATGCATGTCAGCCCTGAAAATCAGACAGTGGAAAGGGCAAAGGGGCATGGCACGGGTGCATGGGCTATGCAGGGGAGACCAGGGGCACAGCACAACACAAAACCAACAACCTTTGCATGGGGGTACTTTGCAGTGCCAAGGATGTTGGAAAGGCAAAGCCAGTCCAGGAGGGTAGGGTACAACATAAAACTGGCCTGCTGTCACACAACACCTGGTATTGTCACAACATGAACTAGGGCTCAATTTCCAGTCTCAGGCCATATCCGCAAGTGGCATTTACCATTAACAACAGTTGCCACTACCACCTGTGCTGTGTGTGCTGGTCAAGCAGCAAATGGCAGTTAGGTGTTCATTGATCAAAGACACCCAAAATAGGGGGTTCAGGATGACAACATTGTGAGAAGGTAGCCTCTTTCTAGCCTTGTTACCCCAACTTTTGGCCTGTTTGTGAGTGTATGTCAGGGTGTTTTCACTGTCTCACTGGGATCCTGCTAGCCAGGGCCCAGTGCTCATAGTGAAAACCCTATGTTTTCAGTATGTTTGTTATGTGTCGCTGGGACCCTGCTAGCCAGGACCCCAGTGCTCATAAGTTTGTGGCCTATATGTATGTGTTCCCTGTGTGGTGCCTAACTGTCTCACTGAGGCTCTGCTAATCAGAACCTCAGTGGTTATGCTCTCTCTGTACAAATTGTCACTAACAGGCTAGTGACCAATTTTACCAATTTATATTGGCATACTGGAACACCCTTATAATTCCCTAGTATATGGTACTGAGGTACCCAGGGTATTGGGGTTCCAGGAGATCCCTATGGGCTGCAGCATTTCTTTTGCCACCCATAGGGAGCTCTGACAATTCTTACACAGGCCTGCCACTGCAGCCTGAGTGAAATAACGTCCACGTTATTTCACAGCCATTTTACACTGCACTTAAGTAACTTATAAGTCACCTATATGTCTAACCTTTACCTGGTAACGGTTGGGTGCAAAGTTACTTAGCGTGTGGGAACCCTGGCACTAGCCAAGGTGCCCCCACATTGTTCAGGGCCAATTCCCCGGACTTTGTGAGTGCGGGGACACCATTACACGCGTGCACTACATATAGGTCACTACCTATGTGTAGCTTCACAATGGTAACTCCGAATATGGCCATGTAACATGTCTATGATCATGGAATTGCCCCCTCTATGCCATCCTGGCATTGGTGGCACAATCCCATGATCCCACGGGTTTGTAGCACAGACCTGGGTACTGCCAAACTGCCTTTTCAGGGGTTTCACTGCAGCTGCTGCTGCTGCCAACCCCTCAGACAGGTTTCTGCCCTCCTGGGGTCCAGCCAGGCTTGGCCCAGGAAGGCATAACAAAGGACTTCCTTAGAGAGAGGGTGTTACACCCTCTCCCTTTGGAAAATGGTGTGAAGGCAGGGGAGGAGTAGCCTCCCCCAGCCTCTGGAAATGCTTTCATGGGCACACATGGTGCCCATTTCGGCATAAACCAGTCTACACCGGTTCAGGGACCCCTCAGCCCTGCTCTGGCGCGAAACTGGACAAAGGAAAGGGGAGTGACCACTCCCCTGACCTGCACCTCCCCTGGTAGGTGCCCAGAGCTCCTCCAGTGTGCTCCAGAACTCTGCCATCTTGGAAACAGAGGTGCTGCTGGCACACTGGACTGCTCTGAGTGGCCAGTGCCAGCAGGTGACATCAGAGACTCCTTCTGATAGGCTCCTTCAGGTGTTGTTAGCCTATCTTCTCTCCTAAGTAGCCAAACCCTCTTTTCTGGCTATTTAGGGTCTCTGCTTTGGGGAATTCCTTAGATAACGAATGCAAGAGCTCATCAGAGTTCCTCTGCATCTCTCTCTTCACCTTCTGCCAAGGAATAGACTGCTGACCGCGCTGGAAGCCTTCAAAACTGCAACAAAGTAGCGAAGATGACTACTGCAACTCTGTAACGCTGATCCTGCCGCCTTCTCGACTGCTTTCCTGGTGGTGCATGCTGTGGGGGTAGTCTGCCTCCTCTCTGCACTAGAAGCTCTGAAGAAATCTCCTGTGGGTCGACGGAATCGTCCCCCTGCAACCACAGGCACCAAAGAACTGCATCACCGGTACTCTGGGTCTCCTCTCAGCACGACGAGCGAGGTCCCTTGAATCCAGCAGCTCTGTCCAAGTGACTCCCACAGTCCAGTGACTCTTCAGTCCAAGTTTGGTGGAGGTAAGTCCTTGCCTCCCCACACCAGACTGCATTACTGGGAACCGCGACTTTTGCAGCTACTCCGGCCTCTGTGCACTTCCGGCGGAAATCCTTTGTGCACAGCCAAGCCTGGGTCCACGGCACTCTAACCTGCATTGCACGACCTCCTGAGTTGTCCTCCGGCGGCGTGGGACTCCTTTGTGCAACTTCGGGTGAGAACCATTTCACTCCTCTTTGTAGTGCCTCTTCCGGCACTTCTGCAGGTGCTGCCTGCTTCTGAGAGGGCTCCTCATCCTGCTGGGCACCTCCTCTGTCCCCTGACACAATTGGCGACATCCTGGTCCCTCCTGGGCCACAGCAGCATCCAAAAACCCTAACCGCACGACTTGCAGCTAGAAAGGCTTGTTTACGGTCTTTCTTCAGGAAAACACTTCTGCACGACTCTCAACGGCGTGGGGCATCCATCCTCCAAAAGGAAAGTTTCTAGCCCTTGTCGTTCCTGCAGAATCTTCAGCTTCTACTGTCCAGTAGCAGCTTCTTTGCACCCACAGCTGGCATTTCCTGGGCATTTGCCCATCTCCGACTTGCTTGTGACTTTTGGACTTGGTCCCCTTGTTCCACAGGTACCCTCGTTTGGAAATCCATCGTTGTTGCATTGCTGGTTTGTGTCTTTCCTGCAGAATTCCCCTATCACGACTTCTGTGCTCTTTGGGGAACTTTAGTGCACTTTGCACTCACTTTTCAGGGTCTTGGGGTGGGCTATTTTTCTAACCCTCACTGTTTTCTTACAGTCCCAGCGACCCTCTACAAGGTCACATAGGTTTGGGGTCCATTCGTGGTTCGCATTCTACTTTTGGAGTATATGGTTTGTGTTGCCCCTATCCCTATGTGTCCCCATTGCATCCTATTGTAACTATACATTGTTTGCACTGTTTTCTAATACTATACTGCATATTTTTGGTATTGTGTACATGTATCTTGTGTATATTTGCTATCCTCATACTGAGGGTACTCACTGAGATACTTTGGCATATTGTCATAAAAATAAAGTACCTTTATTTTTAGTATATCTGTGTATTGTGTTTTCTTATGATATTGTGCATATGACACTAGTGGTACTGTAGGAGCTTCACTCGTCTCCTAGTTCAGCCTAAGCTGCTCTGCTAAGCTACCATTATCTATCAGCCTAAGCTGCTAGACACCCTATACACTAATAAGGGATACCTGGGCCTGGTGCAAGGTGTAAGTACCACTTGGTACTCACTACAAGCCAGTCCAGCCTCCTACAAACATTATCAATCCCCTGTAATTCCTAACAAAGTGTAAATCCTGTGAAATGCTCTTGTCTATGGGCACAATAACCATCAGGTATTGATACTTACATTATGAAGGACACAGCAGTAATGTCATACCATGCTGCACATTATAGGGTCTAACCCGTGCCTGTGTTACAATAGCTGCAATGCCACCTTGCAACATCCCATCTGTCATACTGCTAAGACAACAGCATTGAGGGGGAGAACATATGTGTCTGGCTGATTAAACACACCCGCATAGTCATAAAAGGAAATGGAACACTGCCAGGCCCATCAGTGCAATCCAATGTAGCACACATTCCCCAACATCAACATGACACACTACCAATGCGGACAACTGTATCGTGCCATGCCAATGCTATACATAGTATGTGCTTGGTCTCAGCAACATATAGGTGTATGTGAAATATCAGAGACTGGGTCAGTCCCATATTGTTAAGTGTGGTGCAAGTGGCATCAGAACACCCACAGCCATTGCAAGGCCATGCTAATGGAAGTAGACGGAGGGTTGAGCAGGACAAGAAGGTGGCAACATACAATTTGGACAGACCCTACACCTACAGGATGTGACACAGACTATTCCCCAAACTGCCCACACTACATGTGACATGCAGGTGAGGGATAGGCCTGTGGGAAAACTAATATTAATGACAGGAACAATGAACAGGAACGAAGATTACAATGTCTCACTAATAGGAAGTCAGTAACGTCACATTACAACTGCCACAACACAGACACACTAATTGTACAATATATCATTGCAGAGGACGATGGCTCTCTTGTGGATATGCCTGTCCTGGACTTCCCTGACGACATGGATGACGAGCTGACAAACATTAGAGAGCAGACCCTCCAAGATGTCCTTGGAACCCTCTAGACCCCACCTTCAGTCGCAAGGAGGAGTACAGATGCAGCAGCCATCACAGAGGACCCACCCACTACCCCAAAAGCACGACCTGCTAGCTCCAACCCAGCTGAGGACTCTGGGGACACTGGTACCACCTTTGAGACTACAGTAGTGGGAGTACAGCGGGAGCTGGCCAAAGAGGTGTGGGTAGGGATGCAAAATATGGCAGCCAGCCTTGAGTGGATGCGCATTGTGCATGATGTCATCTGCAGAACAGTCAGCAGCCATTCAAGCCCTACCATCCCTCCTGCAAGGACTACAACAATGTGTGAGGGATTTCACCACAGCAGTTAGGGAGTTGCCACAACACCTGGCATTCCAAACCTTTCACTGCATGCACAAATGCAATCACACCCCCTCATGGCGGACCTGGCTGCCTACCACAGTGATGTTGCTGCTATACTCAAGAACCAGCAGCTCTTCCTTGCTGCAGTAATGCCCTTAATAGCCCCACAGTTGGCAGCTACTGGGAATTCTGACTCCACGTCTTCCTACACTGAAATGTGTGTTGCCCCTTCAAACCCACCAACACCAAGGGCGGGGGAGACAACACACATATCAGAAGAAGACGTGGAAAAGATCACCGTCACTCGGTAGCACAAGTTCATGCTACATGGGCACTGATTTCCTATGTCCTGTGCTCATTAACATGCCAGTCTTGCTACAGTTGGTAACATGCACTGTTCTTCAGCACACTGTTTACCTTACCACTATGCACTGCAATTGTCTCTCACTACCTCATTGGCAATTTATGTTCCTCTGCACTGACTGACACTTCACCCCAGCATATCCAATGACATGTCCCTCACCATTGCACTTGTGTTGCATCACAATAGAAGGTGTCACACTAATGGACTTACAATCCCGGACTATGTAAATATTGCACTACAGCACTTTAAAATAAATAGCACTTACACTCCCATTTTGTCTCTGTGCAATGTGACACATCAACTGTGTAGGAAATTTGTGATGCATGTAACATGTCAATGGGCATAAAATCAATACAACAATGTAGAAAGAAAGTGGGCTGATAACTATGCACTGGGGCCTGGATTTTCTCATCATCTGTGCTTCCTTAGGCTTATTTCTGAAGTGGAATGAGAACAAACAGTATAATGCTGTGTAGAACAAAAAAAGTCTGCTCCAAAGTATGTATAAGAGGAAACTCAATGTGGCCAACATTCCCTTCAAGACAATCTTTATGTATGTGACATCTGACTGGAAACTTTAATCACACACACACACACCATACAGCAGGAATGGTTGTGTACAAGTGTATGGACAATTATGTAACCTGGGAGTACAATGTAAGAAATGATAGGTGTGAGTTATGTATACAGAACTTCATAAGATTATAACATCACTCAACTTATCAGGGTTCACATGAACATCAGGCCACAGGCAGACATCCCACAGTGGCCAAGATTCCAATTCGGGACTCAAAGATTACAGATTTAAAGACACACCAACCTTTACAACACATTGGGAACCATAGTTACCTTGAGTGGTGGGTGCAATGGATGGCAGATGCATATAGAAGTAGCTTAGTTGTAGCTGCCAATATGACAGCTCATTTGGAATAGGGAATAACCATTTTAATAATGGGATTCTAATGCAGGATGGAACACAAATACAAATACTAAATTGACACTGTACACCCATGATCCCCAAGCATATGACACATACTGTAACAGAGTACCAAAAACTTTATTTTACAGTAATAAAGGAAACTTAAACTATTTAATTAACCTAACCTATCCTAACTATACATTACCCACAACTGGCCTTAACTACCCTAAGCTAAACTTACTTACCATATTTAACTAAACACTCTAAACATCAACTCCCCACCCCCTTATATGACGGGACACATGTAGGACAACACATACTACCCTAAACACATACTAACATATCCTAAACAAATATATATATATTTTTTATTTTGTTTTATATTTCTTTATTTTTTTATATATTTTTGTTTTATATACACATCCCCAACATCATCCCCCACCCACCCACCTACAAAAAACATGTAATAATATAACACCCTCCACCCCTCAACCCATGTATATTAATTAAACTAACAGCCTACTTTAGCCTAACACTAAGCCCCCTAAACCCACTAAAGAAAAGAATGAGGAAAGAGGAGGGAGGAGAGGGAATCATGGTTGAGGATCCATAATTTACAAATTGGCCCTCTGCATGATCTTTTTGATACCCCGCAGTCTCCTGCTATTGCGGGACACCTCCTGCTGCAGCCTGCCCATCCTGCACAACATTTGTTGCATGTCACGTTTCAGTGTCTGTTAGTCCTAATTGTCTATCACAGCAGCTAGGGTTGTCTAGGTACCACTTGTAGATGCCATTGCTGGTGCTGGTGCCGTGGTTGGAGGGGGAGGTGCAGGAGGTGCTGCTTGTGGGCCCGTAGCAAATGAAGTCGAGGGATCTGCTACAGGGGTTGTCATCCTTGGGGCCACTGTGATCTGAGCCTTGGTGGTGGTGGCTGTTGTGGGCAATGCTGGCCCCCCTTGGGCAAATGCCCTCCATACCCTTGTGGCTCTCTCATGGCGATATTGACGTGCCATATTGCGGAACTCAGCCTCCACATCTAGTATGTGGCAGTAACGCATTGCCCGCCTTTGGAATTCCCGTATCTCCTGGGCATTCATGTTGGCAGCTGGAAAAATAGAGAGAGCCAAACATTAGTGACATCATTGTGTGATACATCTACAGATGATATTCTAACACGCCATCAAAAATAGCACATACAGTCCAAATCACAGTACAAATGATAGAATGTCCCTGAGGAATGACATGCCAATGCAGCCTAACCATCAACTATTTAACAGCACAGCAATGCACACCAAGGTGTGTACTTAATTAAATGATCTGTGCATCTTTGTACTGCTAGTAGTCACATAACAAATGCTGCAAGTACTCCTCATGTGCCAGGCCACCTAATAACTATCTTCTCGATGACAATCAAGGTCCACAAGACCTGTGATTTGTAAATGGAACTGGCTGGACGGTATGCAGTTGGTAATCATGAGGGTGCATTGTAGTTTGGAACACGTGAATGTTTAAATTATAGGTCTGTCTTCTACACTGGGATCATCACACCAAGGTACACATATTTTCGAGCCCTAATCCTGTGCCTCAGGGGGGGATGGACATGCAACACATACATTCAATCATCAAGGACAGCCAGGAAGCTTTGGACAGCTGTCCATGGGTTTAGTCAGTTGACCACTTATAAGGAGGGCTGCCAACTAGGATTTACTCAAACATTGGACAATCACATCTACACTCATTTTCTAAATGTGAACAATTGTCAACATTATTACATCTCACTGACACCTTTCCAAAATCAAGCACATTGATGCAAGCACCCATCTGTCCTTGACCTGCATGCACGCCCATGAGAGTTCACTCAAGTGCCACGTAAATGGAGTACAACATGTGGAGCTAGATGCTGCCGGAAAGTCTACCATACAGTCATTATGTTATTACTTAACAGGAATGCTCAAGTCTGTGGGTAAAACTTCTGCATCACTGGTCTGTGTGAATCAGGGTATAACTTGCTGACTAAATCATGACACTGGCCACCTCCAAATTAATCATTGACATACATGTAGCAACAAATCACCCTGTTCACCTGCACATGCCTATAGCGCAGCACTCGACTCCCAATATATGACTCTCCGCCACAGATTGTCCAACTCGAACATGGAACAAAATGTCAACCTCCAGTCAAGTCACATATCAGATCACGTGCCAGCACATCATACCTTGCAATAAGTCCAACACACAGGAGTCAATCACACAACAGCTGCAAACACGAACACAGGACAAACATATTAACACTTATTGGATACGTCTAGGTCCGCAAATCGAGCCACTTCACCAATTGTATATGGGGCAGGTCCACCTGTACAACATGGAAGGGTGATATGTGCTCAATGTCTGCTCACTGTACAAAACTTGGATCAACAAATGACTGTGTGTGACATTTTATATGATAGAGCAGCACATCAGGGATGTAGACACACCAACAGGCATAGTCATGCAAACATGCATTGACTCTGCCACTCCAGTTAGTGATAAACATACATATGCACACATGCGCTGGCCCTAACAATCATTTGGTGCCAAACATGATTACTCAATTTTGTGCTTAATTAATTCTAGAGGGTACTCCATTTCATCATTTGTTATTATGAGAGACATGCAATACCACATTCCTGGTGCACTGCAATACCAGTGACTCAGGTATTGTGGCTTGTACATCAAGGGACAATGAGTTACTGGGTGATGCTCATGTGGGTTGAGTTTCGTTCAGGAGTTATTGTGCTTTCAATGGTCCATTATATGTGTGCCACTGTTGTATGTATGTTTCATATGCCACATTGGCAGTGTACCCAGAGCCGTATATGCACCCTATGACAACATGACGGCAGGGATCCTGTGTGTTACTTGATGACAATGTTACGTGAAACATGGATTAGCCATTTATCTGATTCAAAACAACAAAAAGATGTATGCTGACAGTGTCTAATTTGATCATCCGTGACAGAATGCATCGGCACAGATGTAGTCATTGCACCTGAAATGTGTTACTCTGGGCCCTGTGTACCTATATCAGGTATTTGTAAATCACACTTTGCCACATTCATTAACTTAGAATTGCGAAGTTGAGTAATCTGTGGTAATACAATGGAACTGACACTGTGCGCTATTTAAAACATAGGTTAGCAAATGTCCTACTTCTGCAATCTTGATGAGGTAGGTCTCTATTTGAAAGCACCTTGGGAATGGCGGCACCCACAGGTATGCTGGCCTGCTGATCTTAGCATACCACCATGTCTGTGATAGCCTTCATACTGAGAAGTTAATAATTGTGCATATGCTGCACTTCATCAGCAGGGGTGTACCAAACATAAAATAACAAACTATTTTGTCACTTAAAATGTATAATGGAAGCAGTCAGTGGTGCCTTGCACAACTTCATGCAAATAAATAGTTTGTGACCATGCATTCACAAAGTGCAGGGATCCCATGATGACCCATTCACTTTATAAAATTGTTTGGCTATAAAGGGGCACAGATGGTAACTGCACCAGCTCTGTACCAGCAATTGTGCCCAAGGCAAAAATTTTGTTGGGCCATGCTACTCAATTATTCAATTACTACTCCGAAAAGCCACAAGCTGAACCACTTTTGTGCTACTGCAATCTGGTATCATCCGGGCACAATTAAGTTTGGCCATGTGAAAGATTTTCTGTCCAGACGTAAACACACAGAAACAATTAACTTAAGGCCAGATGTTTTTCTTTTTTTATGTGTAAGATTTGCTTCATTTGTTTACGCTACAGCTATGGAAAGTAGCACAAAAATGTTTGATAGTAGCAAGTGTGCTATACTTTGGCATCCAGAAATAATGCAAATGCTGCAAAAACAAAGTAGAAATATCATCCTAAGATATTAGCAGAGGTTAGGAAGTTCTCTGATGTATGGCCATGAATACTGATCAGACATGGTTTAAAAAAAATGGGGACTACATTGGGTCCTCTACATCCCATTCCTGGTACACTCACAGGCCCTGAATCCTACATTGGTTTGTGCTGCATTACCATCATCTATTGATGCCAAAGCAGCACTAATTTACAAGATAAAGTTGTCTTTTTTAAGTTTGTGCAGCTTTCATGTCAACAAATGACAGTAATGCATTGCAAAAATTGTATAGTTTAGGGCCACTGTTTGTTCAACTTACACTCCACATGTCCACAAACATTGCATACAGCATGTCACAAAATCTGCTACTGTCACTCCAGAGCATTGTACTGTACACATTAGTATAATTTGTACTCACCAACAGGGCCACCAATCACCACACCCAGGTGGTCCAGCAGGTCCTGCTCTCGGGCCATCAGGTCAGCCCAACAATGTTTCAATTGTTGGTTGTTGCGCTGGCTGTTGAAGAGTCTTCTTAGGTGGAATAGCATCTTTGCCCACCTGAGCCTCCTTGCCTCCGTGTGATACCCCTGTATCACCCAGCCCCCAGCCTCCAACATCAGGGGGAGGAAGTAGCACACAAGCCACACAAAAGCTCCCAGCTCCTCCTAACCCATTCCCCCCAGACGTGGCCTTCCCAACATCTCAAAAACAATTAGGATATGAAAGGGTAAAGAGGGAAAAACAGGCAAAGGAGGTATGGAAAGGAAACTTAAATAACCCACAGACAGCCCAACAATACTTCAACTAACAATACCCACAAACACACTCCCAACAGTACAAAGACAAATCTAATCAAAATAAATGACAAAAACACACCTACACTGATTAGCACAGACACATACAAAAAACAGAATACAATAGCAATAGCACACAGGAGACAAAAGCACAATATTCACAGAGACAACTCAATACACAGCCACACAGTCTAGAATAATCATAGACTGCAAACTGAAAGTACACCCACTGTACCTATCTGTAAACAGGATATCCTAATATATCACTTCCTGTCTCAATTGCGGGGCGTTTTTGTTATTTTGCATGACATTTTCTTACTGTTATGGGGTTTGCGTCAATATTTTTTTGACGCATATGCTTGAAAATTCCCCCACATGCAAGGATGAATACATTTTTAATGGATAACCGATTTCATGCTGTGCGGTGATGAAATTAACGCTAGGGACCAATCGATGTATTATGGGTGTGAATGTCATTTTTTAACGCATATGCGTTATATTTTGACGCATATGCGTCTTTTTTTTTTACTTTTTGCATCAACAAATCTGTCTTTAACTGTGTTTGTGTTATTTTTCATTTTTTAACATGCATGCAGCCTGTAACTATACAAAGATAGAATGGTATGACCTGCAGTGTGTGTTCTAGTGTTTAGGCACATGTGGCAGACCACACTACTGCAGACCATAATACTCATGTTGTTGTGCCTGATTAGCTGTCTTAACTGACACAACAGCGACACAAACTTTTGGAATAATATTCGTATTTCCTAGTTTGAGCAGGTGTTGCATCAATAGAGGATAACAAGGCCACACAACTAAACAAATAGACTGATGGCCTGTGTGTTTATGTCTGTGAATTGGCTATTTAAATTGTTGTTGTGCCTCTGTGCGAATGTCACAAGAATTATTTTGCGTAATGTGCATGTATGAATGTGTTATAATTGTGTATAACCATCAGATGCCATTCAATGAGGTACATCAGTCATGATATGTGTTTGTAATATCTGTTGCATCTTTTTCTGTGTGTATTTCCTTGACTTTGGGGACAAAACATTTCCCATGACGAACTATACACAGGATAGATAGAGGACAGTTGATAATTGCTATGTCAGATATGTAATCCATCACATTTAATTAAATGTTGAATACCACATCATGGTCACTTGTGTGTATACTACACATGCTAGGTAGGTACAGTGTTTGTGACACAGAGTCTCAAATCCAATCCTAAAATTGTTATGTACACCACAGTTTGAGTCATGTAAATGACCTATGTTTCTCCTGTGGCTGTGGAGCACCAGCAGACCATGCTGCATGTGTTCACATATTTCCAGTGGTTCATTGCACAATGGTGTCCAGTTCAAGTGTGTGGCCATGTGTACCTTGTGTCAGTATTGGCCTCCATGTTGTCACAGTTATGTGCAGGTCTATTCATGAGTCTGTGGAGCCAACCCCTGAATTAACAGATTATCCTTCAAAGCAGAATTGACCTAAAGCCAAAGATCAACTAACAACACACATGGGGATAGTCCAGCTATGGTGTTCCAGAACTTTGATAAGGCTGACAACAGGGCAACCTTGGTGTGCTCAAAATCTTTATGGATCAGTAATAGGAAACAAGCAGCTTTCATTACAACATTTGTGCACAGGGTGAGCTAGAAAATTCCCACTGCAACAGGAAACATCAGTGCCTATGTGCTGATTAATCTTACAGCAAGTCACCACGTAAGCACCATCAAAAGGTGGCAGCAGAAGTGAATCTGTGTGTGGACCATCAGGGCACAAACATGTTTTGTCCTTACATACACATTAGCAACCCTTGTTTGTTGTGCTGGGGGCATTGTACCAAATCCATGCATACAGCCATAGCACACTGTCACTGTTTGGCACTAATGAATACATGAAAAACCAGACAAGGGATGGGGGCTGGATTAGGCCATTTGAATACATGTCCCAGAACAGAATACAATAACTAAACTGATTAAACTATACTACATATTTGAGGATTCATTGTAGACATACCAGACACAATACCCCAAGAGGAAAGAGAGGACATGGAAAGCAACTATGAGACAAATGTAGCCACAGGGAACCTCTATGGTTAACACAAAGACAGGAACAAGTCAGGGTAACAGGATGCAGGCTCTGTCAGGAACAAACATGAACAAGGCAAATACACAGTGAGCAGACTCTGACTGGGGAAAGCAGAAAAAACACTGTGGGAACTAAAAGAAAATGTGCTGTGGTCTGCAATGTTACACAATCCCCCAAGGGCTCTAGTACACAAGTGATTTGTACGCCAATGCACAACAAGGAGATTCAGAAAATGGCAGCTTCTAAGCAGTTCCAACCAGCAGCAAGGGCAGAGCAGGTTCAAATGGCTAGTCTGCATGTAAGTGCTCACAGGTTTGTGCACCTTTAGTCTCTCACAAGTCCTGGAGTTGAGAATCAAGTTCAAAGGGCCAACTGGACCTTTCACATGGGAAGCAATGGACAGCTGATTACAGGTCCTACCGACTACCAGGCAGTGCATTATCGGACCTGAAGTCCATGCAGACTGACGAACTATGACTATGGCATTCCATACTGAAGAGGGAAGCACACAGGAGTCAGAATGGGAGTCTGGGTATGTGCAGATGAAGATTCTAAGGATACAGATAGTCCATTTACAGGGCCCCCCTAGGGAAGGTTGGGCAGAGACTGGAAACATGGCAGTGGCAGGACTTATTACCTGGGATGGACTGCGGAGGGCATGTCTTGTGAGCATTATTTGTCATACCTGGGGCACTCGTGTTATCCATTTTCAGCTTAGATGGACTTCTTGACACACATGCTTCCTGCAACGATAGCTGATGTCACACTTGTTGCTGTCAAGGGTATGGTCATACATTTCTGTTACCAATGCAATAGCATATCCACTGCCTCATGAATGAAACACTTTTTTACCTTATGATTGATGGTGTCTTAGTTGTGTGCCATTTGCTGCAATGGACCATGTTGGCAACATGGATGTATCTCACAGCTGTGGTCCTCTGATATTGCCCTTCCAATGTGAAATAGGCAGAATATATGTCATTTCCACTGTGTGTGATGTTTGCTGTACATTCATACCCATCAAATGTGATGTGCCTTTTTCAGTATCCTAATTTGTATTTCTGCAATGCTCCATTAGGCTAAACTCTGATCATGATTCCTAGGGATCATGTGATGCATAAATAATTACCCAGAGCATGATTGATTGATGAAGTGAGGTGTTTAATTACATATGATAGCAAAGTGGTGATGGTGACTATAGTTAGAAGACGTTTTGTATGATGTGTTGTCTCCTACGCAATCCGGCAGCTGTGTTTGGATGTTCCCCCTCATTTTCACGGACAGCATCCTCCTCTTCCTCCTCTTCAGGCATTTGTGGATCTGGTTCTTAGAGGGGAATGTTCCTCCTCACACAAATGTTGTGCAGGATGGCACAACATTTGTCAAAATGATCTTGCAGACCATTTCAGGGGGATATAGGAGGCTGCCTCTAGTGATGTCCAGGCACCTGAATCTGGACTTCAGAAGCCAAAAGTATTCTCAACTATGGTCCCACGATGTGCCTCACTACAGGCACGCTCTGCTGCTGTGCTTGGGGTGGCAATTGGGGTCATGATCCATGGCTGGATCCCATAATCCTGATCAGCTGAAAGAGAAAATGAGGGTAAGTACTTGGTTGTTGGTGGCACTGTGATTATCATCTTGTGTCTTCTGTGACTCATCAGTGTTTGTGGTAATGTATGGGATTCTAGGCTTCTGTGATGTTCTTTCTTTCTGCAATGGGTTGTTTAACTATCAAAACTGGTGTTTGGCTGATTGACATGATGTCAGTGGTATATTTATAAACTTGCTGTTCAGTGTGTATCTCCCATGTGTTATGTAATGTGAAAGAAGTGTCCGTGTGCCTTCACTTGAGGTGACATGATACTTCCACACAGACAATCAATTCCACTGTGGTGGTAACACGGTTGCACTATATGGCCTGAACAACCTATCCAATCTGACATATATGATTGCAGGTGAAATGCACCAGTGAGGCCCTTATATTTGGCGTGACAATGCACAAAACACCTCCATAAGTTGGCAGCACGGAAGTGTTCACAATTGACAATGCACAATTATCCCATGTGTGACAAGTTCTATGCAGACCTATTTTTGTGCCCTCACCGAGTTGGCACATGTGCAAACGTGTACCTACACTACTGAACCTGCTCCAGGTAAGCTGGCTAACTTGGTTGTGGGGGTGGAGGTTTTAGTGTACACAGGTCCATCTGTCTGTAAATCGGTTATGTATATGGGGAATTGTCTCAATCTGTATGTGTCGCAGTGTGCACTTTGCATTAGTGTCACATCCATATGTTTTCATAGCACAGTCCACTTCCTTATTGCTAGCTGGCAATGTCACCCCAGGAGTGATGTGAGATGTTGGTACTGCCTCAATGATTCCATGTCACCTTCATTAGAGTCAGCATCATCATGCTATGTGTCTCATGGTGTTTGACCTGCAGCAAAACACATTGCACACCCCTTACATAGGACGTATTGGTTGGGGGTGTGTGGGATTGAGTGTTATTGATGTGATATTGAAAGATTCATCTTCCAAGTTGTACTGCCAGTTAAGGCCATGTCATTGTCACTGTGTGGTTTTAAATTGGTACCTTGTGGCTCTAGAGTGGCATCTCTTGTTATTTACATCTATCATTTGTCCATAGGTGTGTTTCCCATTGGGTCAGGATATCAAACATGACTACCAGCGTCACAACCTCAGTGTCTTCCTGGCCATGTGTCAATGTAGTGGTGTATGTGTTGTGTGTTCTACAGGGTTGCTGTGCTATGTGTAAATAACTAGGTTTCTGTACTTACCAACAAGTAGGCCATTGCCATATCTTCCATCCTGGAAGTGCTGATTGATGATGCTGTGGCGGAAGAGGAATGAATCATGTACACTCCAAGGATTCTTTGCCATGATGTTGTGAACAATCCACGGTGATCCACAATGGCCTGCACATTTGTGGAGTGTGTGTGCTTCCTGTTGCGGTATAGATTCTCTGTTGCAGCAGGTGGCACAATCCATACATGTGTGCAGTCAATGGCACCAAGCACGTGCAGGAAGCCATTAGTTTGATAAAACCCCTGTTTGGTCTCCTGCTGCTTCTGCTATGTGTTGGGGAAGCTGAAGTGGCGGGTGTGAGGGAGATGATGGCATCAAGTACCTTGGGAAGGAAGGCAGAAAATGAGGGCTGTGAGATCCCTACAACCAGGGCACTAGTGGTTTGAAAAGAGACACTTGCCAACATATGCAGGACAGCTAGCAGCTTGGTCTCCGGTGGAATGATGTGGGGTGTCTGCAAGCTGGGTGCCAACTGTGGCTCAATGTGGCGCAGCAGCTGCTGTATGGCTTGTCAGTTTAGTCTGTACCTCTGGATGATGTCATGTTTCCTGAGGCCCTGAAGGGTTGTCCTGGTCCTGAATATCCTCTCCTGCCTTCTGTGTTGCCTTTGGGGTCCCTGTTGGTGTGGTGGTAGCTGCTGCTGTTGCTCCTGTTCTCTGCGTCTTCGTGCATGCTGGATTAATAATACCTCCATGTCTTCCTCTTTGAGCTCTGATGTTGCTTCTATGAGTTTTCCTTCAGTAGTGGTGTGGTTGCCCCATTTTAATGCCTGCCCTGACCAAGGCATTCCATTTTGGCACAAATTAGGATTTGCTCCATTTTCCAGCTCCGCCTACCAGACGTGAGCCTTTTTTGTGCAGTTGGATACATATGGCGCACAGGTGTTTAAGTCACTTTTTAGATGGGAATGCCTACCTTGCATCTCATGACGCAAGGCGGTTTCACACATCCAGAAAATGTCGCACACTAGGATATTTTGACGTTAGACGGGTCTAGCGTCAAATGATAATTATGATGTAAAATGTGTGCCGAAATAGTGCTAATCTGGTGCAAAGGGAGAATAAATATGGGCCTTAGGAACTTTGCACCTAGCCTTCATTAAATGAAGGTTAGACATATAGGTGACTTTTTAAGTTACTTAAGTGTAGTGAAAATGGCTGTAAAATAATGTGTGCACTATTTCAAGCAGGCTGCAGCGGCAGTCTTATGAAAGGGTTTGCTGAGCACCTTCTGGGTGGAAAAAGAATTGCTGCAGCCCATAAGGATCGCCTGGAATCCCAATGCCCTGGGTACCTAGGTACCATATACTAGGGACTTATAAGGGGGGTCCAGTGTGCCAATTGAAATTGGTAAATTAAGTCAGTAGCCTATAGTGACAAAATTAAGAGCAGAGAGAGCATAAGCACTGAGGTTTTGTTTCGCAGAGCCTCAGTGACAAAGTTAAGCACTATTGACAACACACACATTGGCCACAAACTATGAGCATTGGGATCCTGGCTAGCAGGCTCCTAGTGAGACAGGCAAAACATACTGACATATAGGATTTTATCTAAAAGCACTGGGGTCCTGGCTAGCAGGATCCAGGTGACACAATAAAAACACACTGACACACTCATACACAGGCCAAAAGTGGGGGTAACTGTAGGAAAGTACCATCTTGCCTGGCATGTTACCCCCATTTTTACTGTATGTATGTTTGTTTTAGCCCTTGTGTCACTGGGATCCTGCTAGACAGGACCCCAGTGCTCATAGTATGTGCTCTGTATCTGTTCCCTGTGTGGTGCCTGACTGTATCACTGAGGCTCTGCTAACCAGAACCTCATTGTTTATGCTCTCTCTGCTTTCTAAATTTGTCACTGCAGGCTAGTGACTAAATTTACCATTTCTCATTGGCACACTGATACACCCATATAATTCCCTGGTATATGGTACTTAGGTACCCAGGGTATTGGGGTTCCAGGAGATCCCTACGGGCTGCAGCATTTCTTTTGCCATCCATAGGGAGCTCAGACAATTCTTACACAGGCCTGCCACTGCAGCCTGAGTGAAATAACGTCCACGATATTTCACAGCCATTTTTCACTGCACGTAAATAACTTATAAGTCACCTATATGTCTAACCCTCACTTGGTGAAGGTTGAGTGGCAAGTTACTTAGTGTTTGGGCACCCTGGCACTAGCCAAGGCGCCCCCACATCGTTCAGGGCAATTTCCCCAGACTTTGTGAGTGCGGGGACACCATTACACGTGTGCACTATACAAGAGTCACTATCTATGTATAGCGTCACAATGATAACTCCGAACATGGCCATGTAACATGTCTAAGATCATGGAATTATCACCCCAATACCATTCTGGTACTGGGGGGACAATTCCATGATCCCAAACTGCCTGTCCGGGGTTTCCACTGCAGCTGCTGCCAACCCCTCAGACAGGTTTCTGCCCTCCTGGAGACAGGGCAGCCCCGGCCCAGGAAGGCAGAACAAAGGATCCCCCAGCCCTGCTCTGGCGTGAAACTGGACAAAAGAAAGGAGAGTGACCACTCCCCTGACCAGTACCTACCAGGGGAGTTGCCCAGAGCTCCTCCAGTGTGTCCCAGACCTCTGCCATCTTGGATGCAGAGGTGTTGGGGGCACACTGGACTGCTCTGAGTGGCCAGTGCCAGCAGGTGACATCAAAGAACCCCCTCTGATAGGCTCTTAACTCTCTTGGTAGCCAATCCTCCTTTCTTGGTAGCCAAACCTCCTTTTCTGGCTTTTTAAGGTCTCTCCTCTGGGGTATTCTTCAGATAACAAATGCAAGAGCTCATCATAGTTCCTCTGCACTTCCCTCTTCAACTTCTGCCAATGATCGACCGCTGACTGCTCCAGGATGCCTGCAAAACCGCAACAAAGTAGCAAGACGACTACCAGCAACATTGTAGCGCCTCATCCTGCTGGCTTTCTCGGCTGTTTCCTGGTGGTGCATGCTCTGGGGGCTGTCTGCCTTCACCCTGCACTGGAAGCCAAGAAGAAATCTCCTGTGGGTCGACGGAATCCTTCCCCTGCTAACGCGGGCATCAAAAGACTGCATCACAGGTCCTCTGGGTCCCCTCTCATCCTGATGAGCGTGGTCCCTGGAACACAAGAGCTATATCCAAGTCACCCACACAGTCCAGTGATCTTTCAGTCCAAGTTTGTTGGAGGTAAGTCCTTGCCTCCCCACGCTAGACTACAAACCTGTGTACTGCATGATTTGCAGCTGCTCTGGCTTCTGTGTACTTCTCCAAGGATTCCTTTGTGCACAGCCTAACCTGGGTTCCCAGCGCTCCGTCCTGCAGTGCTCAACCCTCTGAGTTGGATTCCGATGTCGTGAGACCCTCCTTTGTGACTCTGAGTTATCTCCGGTTCACAAACCTTCTAAGTGCCTGCTCTGGTACTTCTGCAGGTGCTGCCTGTTTCTGTGGGAGCTCTCTGAGTTGCTGAGTGCCCCCTCTGTCTCCTCCTCCAAGGGGCGACATCCTGGTCCTTCTTAGTCCCCAGCAGCACCCAAAAACCTATACCGCAACACTCGCAGATAGCAAGGCTTGTTTGTGGTATTTCTGCAGGGAAACACTTCTGCAACCTCCAGCACTCGGTGTGACATCCTCCTTCCAAAGGAGAAGTTCCTAGCCTTTTTCGTTGTTGCAGAATCCTCGGCTTCTTCCACCCAGAAGCAGCCTTCTTGCACCTTCATCCGGGGTTTCCTGGGCTCCTGCCCCCCTGGACACTATCGCAACTCTTAGACTTGGTCCCCTTGCCTTGCAGGTCCTCAGGTCCAGGAATCCGTCTTCAGTGCTTTGCTGGTGTTTGTGGTTCTTGCAGAATCCCCCTATCACAACTATTGTGTCCTATTGGGGTAGTAGGGGTACTTTACACCTACTTTTCAGGGTCTTGGGGTGGGGTATCTTGGACACCCTGACTGTTTTCTTACAGTCCCAGCTACCCTCTACAAGCCCCCATAGGTCTGGGGTCCATTCGTCATTTGCATTCCACTTTTGGAGTATATGGTTTGTGTTGCCCCTAGACCTATGTTCACCTATTGCATCCTATTGTAATTCTACACTGTTTGCATTACTTTTCTTACTATTACTTACCTGTTTTGGGTTTGTGTACATATAACTTGTGTATATTACTTACCTTCTAACTGAGGGTACTCAATGAGATACTTTTGGCATATTGTCATTAAAAAAAGTACCTTTATTTTTAGTAACTCGGAGTATTGTGTTTTCTTATGATATTGTGCTATATGATATAAGTGGTATAGTAGGAACTTTGCATGTCTCCTAGTTCAGCCTAAACTGCTTTGCCTTAGCTACCTTATATCAGCCTAAGCTGCTAGAAACACCGCTATTCTACTAATAAGGGATAACTGGACCTGTGTAGGAGGCTGGACTGGCTTGTAGTGAGTACCTAGGGGTACTTGCACCTTGCACCAGGCCCAGTTATCCCTTATTAGTGTATAGGGTGTCTAGCAGCTTAGGCTGATAGATAATGGTAGCTTAGCAGAGCAGCTTAGGCTGAACTAGGAGACGAGTGAAGCTCCTACAGTACCACTTAGTGTCATATGCACAATATCATAAGAAAACACAATACACAGATATACTAAAAATAAAGGTACTTTATTTTTATGACAATATGCCAAAAGTATCTCAGTGAGTACCCTCAGTATGAGGATAGCAAATATACACAAGATATATGTACACAATACCAAAATATGCAGTAATAGTATTAGAAAACAGTGCAAACAATGTATAGTTACAATAGGATGCAATGGAGACACATAGGGATAGGGGCAACACAAACCATATACTCCAAAAGTGGAATGCGAGCAACGAATGGACCCCAAACCTATGTGATCTTGTAGAGGGTCGCTGGGACTATTAGAAAATAGTAAGGGTTAGAAAAATAGCCCACCCCAAGACCCTGAAAAGTGAGTGCAAAGTGCACTAAAGTTCCCCAAAGGACATAGAAGTCGTGATAGGGGAATTCTGCAGGAAAGACACAAACCAACAATGCAACAACGATGGATTTCCAGTCGAGGGTACCTGTGGAACAAGGGGACCAAGTCCAAAAGTCACAAGAAAGTCGGAGATGGGCAGATGCCCAGGAAATGCCAGCTGTGGGTGCAAAGGTGCTGCTACTGGACAGTAGAAGCATAGGTTTCTGCAAGAACGACAAGGGCTAGAGACTTCCCCTTTGGAGGACGGATCCCTCACGCCGTGGAGAGTGGTGAAGAAGTATTTTCCCGCCGAAAGACTGCCACCAAACCTTGCTAGCTGCAAATCATGTGGTAAGGATTTTTGGATGCTGCTGTGGCCCAGGAGGGACCAGGATGTCGCAAATTGCGTCAGGGGACAGAGGGGGCGTCGAGCAAGACAAGGAGCCCTCTCAGCAGCAGGTAGCACCCGGAGAAGTGCCAGAAACAGGCACTACGAGGATGCGTGAAACAGTGCTCACCCGAAGTCGCACAAAGGAGTCCCACGTCGCCGGAGAACAACTTAGGAGGTCGTGCAATGCAGGTTAGAGTGCCGTGGACCCAGGCTGGACTGTGCACAAAGGATTTCCGCCGGAAGTGGACGGAGGCCGGAGTAGCTGCAAAAGTCGCGGTTCCCAGCAATGCAGTCTGGCGTGGGGAGGCAAAGACTTACCTCCACCAAACTTGGACTGAAGAGTCACTGGACTGTGGGAGAAACTTGGACAGAGTTGCTGGATTCAAGGGACCTCGCTCGTCATGCTGAGAGGAGACCCAAGGTACCGGTGATGCAGTTCTTTGTTACCTGCGGTTGCAGGGGGACGATTCCGTCAACCCACGGGAGATTTCTTCGGAGCTTCTAGTGCAGAGAGGAGGCAGACTACCCCCACAGCATGCACCACCAGGAAAACAGTCAAGAAGGCGGGAGGATCAGCGTTACAGAGTTGCAGTAGTCGTCTTTGCTACTATGTTGCAGTTTTGCAGGCTTCCAGCGCGGTCAGCAGTCGATTCCTTGGCAGAAGGTGAAGAGAGAGATGCAGAGGAACTCGGATGAGCTCTTGCATTCGTTATCTAAGGAATCCCAAGAGACAGAGGCCCTGATTCTAAGATTGGCGGGCGGCGGGAGTCGCCCGCCAAGCGGGAACCGCCAGAAGACCGTACCGCGGTCAAAAGACCGCAGCGGTCATTCTGGGTTTCCCACTGGGCTGGCGGGCGACCGCCAAAAGCCCGCCTGCCAGCCCAGTGGGAAACACCCTTCCCACGAGGAAGCCGGCTCAGAATGGAGCCGGCGGAGTGGGAAGGTGCGACGGGTGCAGTTGCACTCGTCGCGAATTTCAGTGTCTGCAAAGCAGACACTGAAATTCTTTATGGGGCCCTCTTACGGGGGCCCCTGCAGTGCCCATGCCATTGGCATGGGCACTGCAGGGGCCCCCAGGGGCCCCACGACACCCCATACCGCCATCCTGTTCCTGGCGGGTGAACCGCCAGGAACTGGATGGCGGTATGGGGTGCCAGAATCCCCATGGCGGCGCAGCAAGCTGCGCCGCCATGGCGGATTCCCATGGGCAGCGGAAAGTCAGCGGTACACCGCCGGCTTTCCTCTTCTGGCCGCGGCTGTACCGCCGCGGTCAGAATGCCCGGCGGTGCACCGCCAGCCTGTTGGCGGTGCTACCGCCGACCCCGGCCCTGGCGGTATTTACCGCCAGGGTCAGAATGACCCCCAGAGACCCTAAATAGCCAGAAAAGAGGGTTTGGCTACCTAGGAGAGAGGATAGGCTAGCAACACCTGAAGGAGCCTATCAGGAGGAGTCTCTGACGTCACCTGGTGGCACTGTCCACTTAGAGCAGTCCAGTGTGCCAGCAGCACCTCTGTTTCCAAGATGGCAGAGGTCTGGAGCACACTGGAGGAGCTCTGGGCACCTCCCATGGGAGGTACAGGTCAGGGGAGTGGTCACTCCCCTTTCCTTTGTCCAGTTTCGTGCCAGAGCAGGGCTAAGGGGTCCCTGAACCGGTGTAGACTGGCTTATGCAGAAATGGGCACCAAATGTGCCCATGAAAGCATTTCCAGAGGCTGGGGGAGGCTACTCCTCCCCTGCCTTCACACCATTTTCCAAAGGGAGAGGGTGTAACACCCTCTCTCAGAGGAAGTCCTTTGTTCTGCCATCCTGGGCCAGGCCTGGCTGGACCCCAGGAGGGCAGATGCCTGTCTGAGGGGTTGGCAGCAGCAGCAGCTGCAGTGAAACCCCGGGAAAGGCAGTTTGGCAGTACCAGGGTCTGTGCTACAGACCACTGGGATCATGGGATTGTGCCAACTATGCCAGGATGGTATAGAGGGGGCAATTCCATGATCATAGACATATTACATGGCCATATTCGGAGTTACCATTGTGAAGCTACATATAGGTAGTGACCTATATGTAGTGCACGCGTGTAATGGTGTCCCCGCACTCACAAAGTCCGGGGAATTGGCCCTGAACAATGTGGGGGCACCTTGGCTAGTGCCAGGGTGCCCACACACTAAGTAACTTTGCACCCAACCTTTACCAGGTAAAGGTTAGACATATAGGTGACTTATAAGTTACTTAAGTGCAGTGTAAAATGGCTGTGAAATAACGTGGACGTTATTTCACTCAGGCTGCAGTGGCTGGCCTGTGTAAGAATTGTCAGAGCTCCCTATGGGTGGCAAAAGAAATGCTGCAGCCCATAGGGATCTCCTGGAACCCCAATACCCTGGGTACCTCAGTACCATATACTAGGGAATTATAAGGGTGTTCCAGTAAGCCAATGTAAATTGGTAAAGTTGGTCACTAGCCTGTTAGTGACAATTTGAAAGAAATGAGAGAGCATAACCACTGAGGTTCTGATTAGCAGAGCCTCAGTGAGACAGTTAGTCATAACACAGGTAACACATTCAGGCACACTTATGAGCACTGGGGCCCTGACTAGCAGGGTCCCAGTGACACATACAACTAAAACAACATATATACAGTGAAAAATGGGGGTAACATGCCAGGCAAGATGGTACTTTCCGACAACCTGGCACAGGGTGTAAGTACCACAAGGTATCCACTATAAGCCAGGCCATCCTCCTACATTGGTGGTGCAGTGGTGGGATAAGTACTTGCAACTGCTTTAACACTTTGTCATTTGGTACTTTTCATAAGAGAATCATATACCAAATAGATCAGTATTTGTACACTTAACCAAAAAAAAGTTTACTTTTCTATTCTAAAACTTTTAACAAAGTTCTGAAAAGTTTTTGAAAACTTCTAAGTGTTCCCAAAGTTTGAAAACGTTTGTCTTTCTGTGCTTTCTAAAGTTCTAAAACTTTTCCTCTCACTATCCTTAAACCTATACTATCATGCCTGTTGTCGAGCCCACTCCCAAAACTGTTAATGCAACATATGAGAGTTTGAACTATAAATGTTTGAAGGGTCTCTGCCTGGATGGAGGTTTGAATATAGGTAAGAATCCTACAAAAGAGTTTCTCTTTAACATGCTCATTGTAGATGACCAGTCAGGCCCATCTCAGGAGAGGTTAGAAAATGGGGAAGCTTCCCAGTCTGACTCAGAGGAGTTCCATGAGGAAGCTGAGGAGGGTTCTTACAAAGTCCTGCCCACTAGCTGGGCACTTAGTGACACTGGTAGTGTTAGAGGGTCCAACACAAGTAGGGAATCTTTCACCCCTAGAGGCCAGGTTACTAGGGTCCAGACAGTTAGGGACAGGTCTCCCTCTGAAACTTCCCACATTTCTTCTGTGTCTAAACATTCAGAACCCACCCACCCTGAGGATAACTTGTTAGAAAGGGAACTCAAAAGGGTGAGGGTTGAAGAGACCAGACTGAAGCTTCAACAGCAGCTAGCCTTAGATAGGGAATCCCTAGACATAGAGAAGGAAATACAGAGGTTGGGGTTAGTTCCCCATGGTCGCAGCAGCAGTATTTCTGATAGCAATCCTGTTAAAGAGCAAGATTCCAGGAATCTGCACAAGATAGTCCCCCCTTACAAGGAGGGGGATAACATTAATAAGTGGTTTGTTGCACTTGATAGGGCCTGTATGATACAGTTGGTCCCTCAAAGGCAGTGGGCTGCTATTTTGTGGCTAACTTTCACTGGAAAGGGTAGGGATAGGCTACTTACTGTCAGAGAAAGTGATACCAATAATTACAAAGTTTTGAAAAATGCACTCTTGGATGGATTTGGCTTAACCACTGAATAATACAGGATTAAGTTCAGAGACACCAGAAAAAAGTCTTCTCAAGACTGGACAGATTTTGTGGACTGTTCAGTGAAGGCCTTGGAAGGGTGGTTGCGTGCAGTAAAGTTTCTGACTATGAAAGCCTGTACAATCTTATTCTGAGAGAGCATATTCTCAACAATTGTGTGTCTGACTTGTTGCACCAATACCTAGTGGACTCTAACTGACCTCTCCCCAAGAATTGGGAAAGAAGGCAGACAAATGGGTCAGAACAAGGGTGAACAGAAAAGTTCATAAAGGGGGTGACAAGGATGGCAAGAAGAAGGATGGTAAGTCTTCTACTTGGTCAGCTGTACCAAGTGACAGACGCTCATAACAACACTCTTAGCCACCCCATGGCTGTTGTGAATCTCAAATGGGGGGGGGGATTACTGGTCCAAAGAAAGTTGTGGTAGCCACTGATTTACCTGTAGACTGTCTACAAGGAAACGATTTGGAGACATCAGCTTGGGCAGAAGTGGAGTTGGAGGCCCATGCAGCAATGCTGGGCATTCCTGGCCATATATTTGGTTTAACAAGGGCTCAGGCCAAAAAGCAAAAAGGACAGGGTATCTTGGATCCTGGAACAATGGACCAAGTGTTCCCTAAAGTTAGGGGTAGCAAGGGTGAATCCCAACCCACTATCCCTCCCTCTACAGATGATTCCCCTTTTGAGGAAGAGGAATTCTCTCCCTGTGCAGAACCTACACCAGAGGAGCTGGCAGCAGGCACTGCTGAGCTTTTGGGTGGAGGGGGGCCTGCCAGGGAAGAGCTGAGTGTGGCACAGCAAACTTGTCCCACATTAGAGGGTCTCAGACAGCAAGCTGTCAAGAAGCAAAATTGGGATGTCAGTGACAGTCATAGAGTATACTGGGAATACTACCTCTTGTACACAGAGTCAACGGACCCAAAACCTGGAGCAGCCAGGAGATTGGTCATTCCCCTGCAGTACAGAGAGTATCTTCACACTCTAGCACATGAAATTCCTTTGGCTGTGCATTTGGGCCAGACGAAAACTTGGAAAAGACTTGTCCCCTTGTTTCACTGGCCTCATATGTCAGAGGACACCAAAGATTTTTGCAAGTCTTGTGTGACCTGCCAAGCCAGTGGCAAGACTGGTGGCACTCCAAAAGCCCCTCTAATTCCACTTCCAGTGGTTGGGATGCCCTTTGAAATGGTAGGGGTCGACATAGTTGCCCCCCTTGACCCTCCTACTGCTTCAGGCAATAGATTTATCTTGGTGGTAGTGGACCATGCCACAAGATATCCTGAAGCCATACCTTTAAGGACCACTACAGCTCCTGCAGTGGCAAAGGCCCTCCTGGGAATCTTTTCCAGGGTGGGCTTTCCTAAAGAGGTGGTATCAGACAGAGGTAGCAACTTCATGTCTGCATACCTAAAAGCAATGTGGAAGGAGTGTGGCGTTACCTACAAGTTCACCACCCCTTACCATCCACAAACAAATGGTCTGGTTGAGAGGTTTAATAAAACTCTCAAAGGTATGATAATGGGACTCTCTGAAAAACTCAGGAGGAGATGGGATGTCCTGTTACCTTGCCTCCATATTTTGCTTACAGGGAGGTACCCCAAAAAGGAGTGGGCTTCAGCCCCTTTGAACTCCTTTTTGGGCACCCTGTAAGAGGTCCACTTACTCTTGTGAAGGAGGGTTGGGAACAACTTTAAAAGCTCCTAAACAGGACATAGTAGACTATGTACTTGACCTAAGATCCAGAATGGCTGAGTATATGAAAAAGGCCAGTAAAAACCTTCAGGCCAGCCAAGAGCTACAAAAGCAATGGCATGACCAGAAGGTGGTTCTGATCCACTACCAACCAGGACAGAAGGTGTAGGTAGTGGAGCCTGTGGCCCCAAGAGCACTCCAAGACAAATGGAGTGGACCCCATCTAATTGTTGAGAAAAAGGGTGAGGTTACCTATTTGGTAGACCTGGGCACTGCCAGGAGTCCCCTTAGGGTGATTCATGTCAACCGTCTAAAACCCTACTATGACAGGGCTGATCTCACCCTGCTCATGGCAACAGATGAGGGACAGGAAGAAGAGAGTGACCCTCTCCCTGATCTCTTCTCCACCACTGAAGCAGATGCCTTAGTGGAGGGAGTAGTTTTAGCAGATTGTCTGACTGCAGAACAGAAAGACAACTGCATCAATCTCCTAAGCCAATTTTCAGACCTCTTTTCACTTGTACCAGGTACAAAATCCTGGTGTGAACACAGAATTGACACTGGAGACAGCCTACCTGTCAAAAGTAAAATTTATAGGCATCCTGACCATGTCAAAGACTGCATCAAACAAGAGGTGCAGAAAATGTTGGATTTAGGGGTTATTGAACCTTCTGAAAGCCCATGGAATAGCCCAGTGGTGCTGGTACCAAAACCTCACACCAAAGATGGAAAGGGAGAGATCAGATTTTGTGTAGATTATAGAGGGCTCAATCAGGTAACCAAAACTGATGTTCACCCTATACCCAGGGCAGATGATCTCATTGATACACTGGCTTCCACCAATTATCTTAGCACTTTTGATCTAACTGCAGGGTATTGGCAGATTAGATTGGCAGAAGATGCTAAACCCAAGACTGCATTTTCTACCATTGGAGGGCACTACCAATTCACAGTGATGCCCTTTGTTTTGAAAAATACACCTGCCACTTTTCAGAGGCTGCTGAATACAGCCCTACAAGGGTTGGAGGCTTTCAGTGCAGTATATCTAGATGATATTGCTGTGTTTAGCTCACCCTGGGCTGATCACCTGGTCCACCTGTGGAAAGTTTTGGAGGCCCTGCAAAAGGCAGGCCTCACTATCAAGGCCTCAAAGTGCCAGACAGGACAGGGGAAAGTGGTTTATCTGGGCCACCTGGTTGATGGAGAACAGATTGCACCACTACAAGGGAAAATCCAGACTATCATGGATTGGGTTCCCCCTACAACTTAGACCCAGGTGAGAGCCTGTTTAGGCCTCACTGGGTACTACACGAGATTCATAAAGAATTATGCCTCCATAGCAGCCACTCTAATGATCTCACTAGCAAGAAAATGCCTAAATAGGTGTTATGGACAGCTAGCTGTCAGAAAGCTTTTGAGGAGCTCAAACAGGCCATTTGCTCTGCAACTGTCCTAAAAAGTTCATGTTACCCAAGAAATTCATTGTTCAAACTGATGCATCTGAATTAGGGGTAGGGGCACTACTATCACAACTGAATTCTGAGGGCCAGGATCGACCAGTTGCTTTTATCAGCAGAAGGTTACCCCTAGCGAAAAGCCTTGGTCTGCCATTGAGAGGGAGGCCTTTGCTGTAGTCAAGGGCACTGAAAAAGTTGAGACCATACCTGTTTGGTACTCACTTTATTGTTCAGACAGACCACATACCTCTACTTTGGCTAAAGCAAATGAAAGGTGAAAACCCTAAATTGTTGAGGTGGCCCATATCTCTACAGGGAATGGACTATACAGTGGAACATAGACCTGGGAGTACCCACTCCAATGCAGATGGACTCTCCAGATATTTCCACTTAGACAATGAAGACTCATCTGGACAAGGCTAGTCTTAATGTCCTTCGTTTGGGGGGGGGTTGTGTAGAAAAGTGCCATCTTGCCTGTCATGTTACCCCCATTTTCACTGTTTGTATGTTGTTTTAGCACTTGTGTCACTGGGATCCTGCTAGGCAGGACCCCAATGCTCATAGTATGTGCCCTGTATGTGTTCCCTGTGTGGTGCCTAACTGTATCACTGAGGCTCTGCTAACCAGAAGCTCAGTGTTTATGCTCTCTCTGCTTTCTAAATTTGTCACTGCAGGCTAGTGACTAAATTTACCAATTCTCATTGGCACACTGGTACACCCATATAATTCCCTTGTATATGGTACTTAGGTACCCAGGGTATTGGGGTTCCAGGAGATCCCTATGGGCTGCAGCATTTCTGTTGCCACCCATAGGGAGATCAGGCAATTCTTACACAGGCCTGCCACTGCAGCCTGAGTGAAATAACGTCAGCGTTGTTTCACAGCCACTTTTCACTGCACATAAGTAACTTATAATATGTCTAGCCCTCACTTTGTGAAGGTTGCGTGCCAAGTTACTTAGTGTGTGGGCACCCTGGCACTAGCCAATGTGCCCCCCCATTGTTCAGGGCAAAATCCCCGGACTTTGTGAGTGCGGGGATACTGTTACACGCGTGCACTATACATAGGTCACTACCTATGTATAGCGTCACAATGGTAACTCCGAACATGGCCATGTAAGATGTATCAGATCATGGAATTGTCACCCCAATACCATTCTGGTATTGGGGGGACAATTCCATAATCCTCGGGTCTCTAGCACAGAACCCGGGTACTGCCAAATGGCCTTTCTGGGGTTTCCACTGCTGCTGCTGCCAACCCCTCAGACAGGATTCTGCCCTCCTGGGGTCTAGGCAGCCCTGGCCCAGGAAGGCAGAACAAAGGATTTCCTCTGAGAGAGGGTGTTACACCCTCTCCCTTTGGAAATAGGTGTTAAGGGCTGGGGAGGAGTAGCCTCCCCCAGCCTCTGGAAATGCTTTGATGGGCACAGATGGTGCCCATCTCTGCATAAGCCAGTCTCCACCGGTTCAAGGATCCCCCAGCCCTGCTATGGCGTGAAACTGGACAAAGGAAAGGGGAGTGACCACTCCCCTGACCAGCACCTCCCAGGTGCGGTGCCCAGAGCTCCTCCAGTGTGTCCCAGACCACTGCCATCTTGGATGCAGAGGTGTTGGGGGCACACTGGACTGCTCTGAGTGGCCAGTGCCAGCAGGTGACGTCAGAGACCCCCTCTGATAGGCTCTTACCTTTCTTGGTAGCCAATCCCACTTTCTTGGTAGCCAGACCTCCTTTTCTGGCTACTTCGGGTCTCTCCTCTGGGGTATTCTTCAGATAATGAATACAAGAGCTCACCAGAGTTCCTCTGCACTTCCCTCTTCGACTTCTGCCAAGGATCAACCGCTGACTGCTCCAGGACACCTGCAAAACCGCAACAAAGTAGCAAGACGACTACCAGCAACATTGTAGCGCCTAATCCTGCCGGCTTTCTCGACTGTTTCCTGGTGGTGCATGCTCTGGGGGTCACCTGCCTTCACCCTGCACTGGAAGCCAAGAAGAAATCCCCAGTGGGTCGACAGAATCTTCCCCCTGCTAACGGAGGCACCAAAAGACTGCATCACCGGTCCTCTGGGTCCCCTCTCATCCTGACGAGCGTGGTCCCTGGAACACAGGAACTCAACCAAGTGACTCACACAGTCCAGTGATCCTTCAGTCCAAGTTTTGTGGAGGTAAGTACTTGCCTCCCCACGCTAGACTGCAAACCTGTGTACTGTGTGATTTGCAGCTGCTCCGGCTTCTGTACACTCCTTCAAGGATTCCTTCGTGCACACCTTCGCCTGGGTCCCCAACACTCCAGCCAGCAGTGCTCAACCCTCTGAGTTGGACTCTGATGTCCTGGGATCCTCCTTTGTGACTCTGAGCCAGCTCCGGTTCACAAATCTTCTAAGTGCCTACTCTAGTACTTCTGCGGTGTTGCCTGCTTCTATGGGGGCTCGCTGTGTTGCTGAGCGCCCCCTCTGTCTCCTCCTCCAAGGGGCAACATCCTGGTCCTTCCTGGTCCCCAGCAGCACCCAAAAACCTCTACAGTGACCCTTGCAGCTAGTAAGGCTTGTTTGCGGTATTTCTGCATAGGAACACTTCTACAACCTTTAGCACACCATGGGACATCTTCCTTCTAAAGTAGAAGTTTCCAGCTCTCTTCATTGTTGCAGAATCCCAAGCTTCTTCCATCCAGAAGCAGCTTCCTTGCACCTTCATCCGGAGTTTCCTGGGCTCCTTCCCCTCCTCCCCCGGACACTATCACGACTGTTGGACTTGGTCCCCTTGCCTTGCAGTTCCTCAGGTCCAGGAATCCGGCTTCAGTGCTTTGCTGGTGTTTGTGGTTCTTGCAGAATCCCCATATCACGTCCATTGTGTCCTTTTGGAGCAGTAGGTGTACTTTACTCCTACTTTTCAGGGTCTTTGGGTGGGGTATCTTGGACACCCTGACTGTTTTCTTACAGTCCCAGCGACCCTCTACAAGCTCCCATAGGTCTGTGGTCCATTCGTCATTCGCATTCCACTTTTGGATTATAGGGTTTGTGTTTGCCCCTAGACCTATTTACACCTATTGCATCCTATTGTAATTCCACCATGTTTGCATTACTTTTCTTACTCTTATTTACCAGTTTTGGGTTTGTGTACATATAACTTGTGTATATTACTTACTTTGTTACTGAGGGTACTCACTGAGATACTTGTGGCATATTGTCATAAAAATGAAGTACCTTTATTTTTAGTAACTCTGAGTATTGTGTTTTCTTATGATATTGTGCTATATGATATAAGTGGCATAGTAGGAGCTTTGCATGTCTCCTAGTTCAGCCTAAGCTTTGCCATAGCTACACTCTATCAGTCTAAGCTGCTAGAAACACCTCTATTCTACTAATAAGGGATAACTGGACCTGGCACAGGGTGTAAGTACCACAAAGTACCCACTATAAGCCAGGCCAGCCTCCCACACTCAGTGTTACCAAAAATAAAGGTAATTTATTTTAGTGACACAAGTCCAAAAATATCTCAGAGGCAATACTCCTTCTGGAGGTAAGTATAATGTGCAATATGTACATAAGTAACCAAAATCAGGTAATTACACAGTAAGAAAATAGTGCAAACAGTGAAAAACACAATAAGTTGCAATAGGCCCAGGGGCAGCACAAACCATATGCTAAAATAGTGGAATAGGAATAACAAATTCCCCCCTAGGCAAGTGTAGTGTGTAGAGGGGTGCTAGGAGTGTAAGAAACCACCAAAGGTAAGTAAAATACCATACCCTAGAGCCCAGGAAAACAGTAGTAAAGTACAGCAAGTTTCCTGAGGACACATTACAAGTTGTGATAAAGAATTATGCAACAACCAAGCAAGACTGCAAGCAACCAATAATAGATTTCTGGACCTGAAAACCTGTGGAGAGAGGAGACCAAGTCCAGAAGTTGATAAAGAGTCCTGGAAGAACAGGAGCCCCTGCCAACCTGGAAGAAGGTGCAAAAGTTGATTCTCTGGTTCGAAGAAAAGTACAGAAATACACCAAAGAAGATAGCTGCGGGTTCCTGCTTGGTGCTGGAGGTGTCCCACGTCGAGTAGTTGGATGCAGGCTATTTACATCACTAGATTCCGCCAGCAAGCCTTGGTTCACGCAAGAACGTGTTTTGCATCAAAGTGGAGCTGCCCGGACCCGGGGGGACCTGGGGGTCTCAACTCAGAATGAAGAGACAGAGCGGGCTCTCAGTACTTCAGAGAGTCCTCAGAGGACCAGGCAGCACCCACGGGAGTCCCATGAAATGAGGACAAAGGAGTTGCAAAGTACAGCTGTTGCAGCACTACACAAAGGGATCCCATGCCTCCGGAGAACAACTCAGGGAGCTGAGCAATGCAGGATAGAGTGCTGGGGACCTGGGCTATGCTGTGCACAAAGGACTTTTGGAAGAAGTGCACAGGAGCCCAAGGTGCTGCAGAGGACGCGATGACAGGGGTACTGTCTGGCAGGGGGAGGCAAGTCCTTACCTCCACCAAATTTAGACAGCTGGACCTTTGGACAGTCAGGATCACTTCGGTCCACCACCTGTGTTCCAGGGATCATGCTCATCGACAGGGCAGGAGTCCCAGAGTACCGGTCGTCATTGCAGAGAGGTGCAGAGAGGTGCCTGCTGAAGCAGGGAAGTGACTCTGTCACTCCACAGGAGATTTGTTTGGTTCTTCTGGTGCAGGGTGAAGACCGGCAGTCCTCAGAGTGTGCACACCTTGCAAACTGTTGCAATTGCTTGCTGTAGCTGAAGTTGCAGGTCACAGTAGCCTTCCTGGATACTTTGTTGCAGCTACAGCGGTTCCTGGAGCAGTCTGCAGTTGATCCAACGGTCAGAAGCAGAGGATGCAGGGATTGCAAACCGAATCTGACGAAACACCCAGAGGAGAGGCCCTAAAAAGCCCTGAGAGGGGGATTGGCTACCTACCCAGGTATGCACCTATCAGGAGTGTTCTCTTACCTCATCTGCTGGCACTGGCAACTCATATGCTCCCAGAGGATCCCACACCTCGGAATTCAAGATGGCTAACGCCAGGGACACTCTGGAGGATCTCTGGGCACCACCCCTGGGGTGGTGAAGGATAGGGGAGTGGTCACTTCCCTTTCCTTTGTCCAGTTTCACGTCAGAACAGGGACTGGGGTCCCTGAATCGGTGTAGACTGGATTATGCAAGGAGAGCACCGTTTGTGCCCTTCAAAGCATTTCCAGAGGCTCTGGGAGGCTACCCCCCATGCCTGTAACACCTATTTCCAATGGGATAGGGTGTAACACCCCTCTCCTATTGGAACTGCATTGTTCTACCTTCCTGGGTTTGTGCAGCTCAATCCCTAGGAGGGCAGAAACCTGTATGTGAGGTGGCAGCAGCTGGGGCTGTAGTGGAAACCTTAAAAAGCTGGTTTGGCAGTACTGGGGATCCATGGTGGAGCCCTCACGGTGCATGGAATTGGACCCCAATACCAGATTTGGATTGGGGGTTCAATTTCGCAATCTTAGACACCTCACATTGCCATATTCGAGGTTACCATTGTGAAGCTACATACATGTATTGACATTTTGGTAGTGCACACTTATAATGGTGTCTCTGGCACTCACGAAGTCTGGGGAATTGGCCCTGGACAATGTGGGGGCACCTTTGCTAGTGTAAGGGTACCCTCATACACAGTAACTTTGCACCTAGTGTAGGAGGCTGGCCTGGTGTGTAGTGGGTACCTTGGGTACTTACACCTTACACCAGGTTCAGTTGTCCCTTATTAGTGACATGTAGAAGTGTTCTAGAAGCTTAGGCTGATAGAGATAACTATAGCAGAGCAGCTTAGGCTGTACTAGGAGACATGCAATGCTCCTGCAATACCACTCAAGACAATACTCAGTGATACCAAAAAAAAAGGTAGTTTTCTTGGGTGACACAAGGCCAAAAATATCTTAGAGGCAATACTCCTTCTGGAGGGAAGTATTAAAAACAATATATACACTAGTCCCAAAATAAGGTAAGTAATTAGACATAGGATAGTTCAAACAATAGGAAATGCAACAGAATGCAATGGGAGAAAATAGGTCTAGGGGCAGCACAAACAATATACAAAGAAAGTGG
This sequence comes from Pleurodeles waltl, assembly GCF_031143425.1. NCBI lineage: Eukaryota > Metazoa > Chordata > Amphibia > Caudata > Salamandridae > Pleurodeles > Pleurodeles waltl. The sequence continues at coordinate 602,362 of NW_027150407.1, read as the reverse complement.
ATTGCGAATCACAAATTCCCCCCTAGACATGTGTAGTGTGTGGAGAATCGCTGGAAGAGTAAGAATACAGCAAAGGTAAGTAAAATACCCCACCGAGAGCCCAGAAAAGCAGGAGTAAAGTACTGCAAGTTTCCTTAGGACACACTAAAAGTTGTGATTAGAGTTATTGCAAGAAACAAGCAAAACTGCAAAAAACAAATGTTGGATTCCTGGACCTGAAGACCTGAAAAGGAAGGAGACCAAGTCCAGAAGATGAAAGAAGTTCCAGGAACGACATGAAGGACAGGAGCCCCTGCCAACCCAGAAGAGGGTGCAAAAGAACAGTCCCTGGTTGTACAAAGACTGCAGAAATGCACCCAAGGAAGATGTCCGCACGTTCCTGCATGATGCACTGGATGTCCCACAAAGAAGCTGGATGTGGGCGAGTTTTGGCACTGCATTCCTCCAACAAGCCTTGGTTCCAGCAAAGTTGTGTTTTACGTCAAAGTGGCACTGTCTGGACCCAGGAGGGACCTGGGAGCCTCAACTCTGGGTGAGGAGGAAGAGGGGGCTCTCAGCAATTTAGAGAGCCCTCAAAAGATCAGACAGCACCCATGGGTTATCAGGACACGGGGACAAAGGAGGTGCAAAATGCGGTTGCAGCACTACAAAGGAGGGTCCCACGTCGCCGGAGATCAACTCAGTGAGTTGAGCGTCGCAGGATAGAGTGCTGGGGACCTGGGCCAGGCTGTCCATGAATGAATTTTGCAAATAGTGCACAGAGGCCTCATGAGGTAAAGAACACGCAGTGCACAGGGATACTGTCGTTCTCTGGGAAGGCAAGGTCTTACCTCCTCCAACGTGGGACAGCAGGACCTCAGGACAGTCTCTGTCGAAAGCGTCCACCCTCTGTGTTCCAAGGAGCACGCTTGTCACAAGGAGAGGAGTCCAAGAGAACTGGTCGTCGACTTAGAAGGTGCCTGCTTGAGCAGGGGAGTGACTCTGTCACTCCACAGGAGATTTCTTCGGTCCTTCTGGTGCAGGGTGAAAACAGGGAGTCCCCAGAGCATGCACACCATAAAAACTGTTGCAGTTTCTGGCTGGAGCTGAAGTTGCAGAGGAAAAGTAGCCCTTCTGGATACTTTGCTGCTGTTCCAGCGGTTCCTGGAGCAGTCTGCAGTTGAGCCGAGGTCAGAGGATGAAGTAGTAGTTGCAGAGGATTCCTCCTGGAAACTTGCAAGTAGAATCTGAAGAGAAACTCACAGGAGAGACCCTAAATAGCCCTGAGAGGGGGAATTGGCTACCTTATCAGGTGGGGTCTCTGACATCACCTGCTGGCACTGGCCACTCAGAGTCCTCCAGAGTGTCCCCACACCTTGGAAAACAAGATGGCGGAAGTCTGGGACACACCGGGATGGTGTATGGGTGATGGTGTTATGTGGCTCTGGTTCTGTGGGTGTTCTTGGGGCCATATTTATACTTTTTGATGCAAAACTGCGCTAACGCAGTTTTGCGTAAAAAAAATTAGCGCCGGCTAACGCCATTCTGAAGCGCCATGCGGGCGCCGTATTTAATCAATGACGTTAGCCGGCGTTAGCCGCCGGCGCTGCCTGATGTGCGTGGAAAAAAACGACGTACACCAGGCAGCGCCGGCGTAGGGGGATATGGAGCTTGGGCGTCAAAAAATGAGGCAAGTCAGGCTGAGGCAAATTTTTCGCCTCAACCTGATTTGCGCCATTTTTTTCGACTCCCAACCCCCATAGAAATGACTCCTGTCTTAGCAAAGACAGGAGTCATGCCCCCTTGCCCAATGGCCATGCCCAGGGGACTTCTGTCCCCTGGGCATGGTCATTGGGAATAGTGGCATGTAGGGGGGCACAAATCAGGCCCCCCCTATGCCACCCAAAAAAAGAAAAAAAAAATACTTACCTGAACTCACCTTAATGTCCCTGGGATGGGACCCTCCAGCCTTGGGTGTCCTCCTGGGGTGGGCAAGAGTGGCAGGGGGTGTCCCTGGGGGCAAGGGAGGGCACCTCTGGGCTCCTTCCGAGCCCACAGGTCCCTTAACGCCTGCCTTGTCCAGGCGCTAAAAAATGGCGCAAAAGCGTCCGTACGTCATTTTTTTTGACCCGCCCACTCCCGGGCGTGAATTTTGCCTGGGAGTGTAAATACGGCGCACATGCCTCGGAGTCAATTTTTTAGACGGGAACGCCTACCTTGCATCTCATTAACGCAAAGTAGGTGTCCACGCTAAAAAATGACACAAACTCCATGGACTTTGGCGCTAGACGCGTCTAACGCCAAAGTATAAATATGGAGTTAGTTTTGCGTCGGAATTGCGTCAAAAAAAACTACGCAATTCCGGCGCAAACAGAGTATAAATATGCCCCTTGGTGTCTCTCTCTCTCAGTTGTCAATTTTTTTTGTCATAAAGGTTTGTTGGTAGTGTGGGTGTGTGTTTTATAGTAGTGTGGGTGTGTGGGTGTAGTGTGTGTATGTGTGTCAGGTGTGTGTAGTTTGAATTGTCCAATGTAGTGTTGTTTTGTATGTGTGTGTATATTTTGAGCACGGCGGTATGTACCACCAATGGTTTACCGCGGTTGAATGTCTGCTGCGGTGATTCGTGGGTCATAATGCTGTGGGCGTAGATCTGTCGGCATAATGGTGTGGGTTTTGGTACTGCCAGTTTATCACTGATCCTTGGGCTGGCGGACTTGTGTGTGTGGCTGTATAGTGACGAATTGCTATGTGTGTGTCATAAAATGCATAGCGGTAATCCGTCGCACCGGCGGTATGTTGGCGGCAGTCAGCATGGCGGTAAGCGGGACTTACCTCCAATGTCATAATGAGGGCCTTAGAGACACTTTTGAGGTCTTAGGTTCAAGGCAAGCAAGTCCAGTCTTTTCTCATGATTCAGACAGCATGGCAGCCCTTCCTCTCATCCTCAGAGGTCCAGGATTGATCTGAGAAGGATCCTGATGATGACACATTTATGCCCAATGCTAGCCTGTGGTTGGGGGAAATGTTGGCCGCACCATAACCATTGGGTGCAACTTCCAAGAGGTGCCCCTACCCACCTTTGCAACACTCCCTGTGTGTTTTACTGTAAACTATCTCACAGTGCCATTCTCCTCTTAAATCCAACAAGGGTCAACCCTTCGTCCCCTAGTCAGAGCTCCCTCTAACCACCCAAAGGTGTGCTTTAGATAATGGGAAAACCCACAACCTCTCCCTTGTGGTCACTCTAAACCACTTCAGGGGCAGCTACCCTCTCCTACTGAGTTTAGAGCTCAGCTGACTAGAAAGTCATAGAGAGGCCAGACTAGATGTGAGCTACATCTGCCAGTGACAGGATAGGCATTTTTTTAATCTCAGGAAGGGGCTGAGCACAGCCATCCTAGCCATCCTACCCAGGGAACTGAAACACATCTGCACATCCAAGCCTTTTGTCCACTCTCTGAAGGTTTAGGTATGGCAACAAATTATTTTGACAGGTTGAAATTACAGTTTAAAACTGCCCATCCAGGTTGCAGTGGCAGATCTGTAGATGTTTTACAGTGCCACTTTAGTGAGTTGAAGAATGAGCATTGAAATCTATTAGTAGTGTTTATTTTAATGTAATTATACTAGGAATTGATACATAAGCTGAATATGCCAATAGGGATATGCCAATTGTGTCATGTTTAAATGGGAGAGCACAGTCACTTTACCACTGGTTAGCAGGAGTAAGGTGCACAAAGTCCTATGGCTAAACAACAGATTCCGCTTCAGAAGGAACAAATCTGGCGGAATACCACACAAAAGATGGCCTTTCCCAACATAGAGGGTATATTAATGGTGCAAACACTGAAATTCCTATGTAGCGAAGATAGCAACCTTAATTAAGGAAGCCCAACCCTATAACAATTAAAACTGATATATTTATGTTGGACTGAACTAACTCACAATCCTTTTGTAGATTGTTAACATCTGGTCAGTGCTTGTGAAAAAAAAGTTTTAAAAAAAATCTAGGGATCAAATGGTGAGACAGAAGAATATATAGGTATCCCAGTAAGGACACCATATTTGAATTGCCATGTCTATTAAAGAAAATTGAGAAATACATTTAGATGATTGTACAAGGGAAATGTTTTTGAACCTTGGTCCAATGCATGCTCACTCAAGGAGCCAGGTAGTGTCCATTGACTGGAGTGATTTGATTAGCTGGCTACAACTGCAAATTATGTTGCACAGCCATTAGAGGATATGAGCAGTTAAGTGTGTAAAATGGAGAAAAGTGTCAGGGCATACACAATTTGACAGGGCAACCATCGTGGGGTGGGTCTGGGTGTAAGTTAAGACAAGCCCTTTAGGGGAGAATGTGGGTAGTTGTAAAGAACTGTTTTTATTTTTTATTTGTATTTTACTTAGGGTTTTTGTTAAGCAATCCATCAATGTAGCCTCAGAGGACTTTGGTTTAGATACAAGATTAGAGGTTGGTCTGAGTGTGTAGAGTGACAGTAAATCTAAACTATGTGATCTCATTAGATTCATAATCAGATTGTAAATACTTGAAAGGAAAAAGGCAGCATGTGGCAGGGTGGGTGTCAAACAGGTTTAGGTGGAGAGCAGGTGAAGGCAGCAGATATCATCCATATAAGTTTGATCAGTTTCCTAAATCTATTGAAGTTGGTGTCCAGTCTTAGATTCTTTGGAGGGACTTCAATATGGGTGATCCATGCATATGAACAGTCCTGCCTCCAAACTTCTTGTATCTTTCTGATCTAATGACCAGTATGTTGTGGGTGACAGATCATAGGCTTCTGAATGGGAGATAAGTTTAGATAAGTTCTCCTAGAGATAGGTCATTGAAAACTTTGTTGATGAAGTATAGGGATATGAATTTAGCTCTTTCCGCCAATGGGTGTCAGTGAAGGGACTGTAGTGTGAATGAGATGAGGTTATAATGATTCAGGTCAAAGAGAAATCTGACAGCTTGTTTTTGGACCTACTGAACCTTAGATTTAAACTTATAATGGAGGCCAGTGCAGAGGCTGTTACAATAGTTCATGTGGGATATCACTGAAGAAGATAGCTATTTTTTTGGATGTGGTGAAGGAGATGAAGCACATCTTGGAAGAGGCACAAAGGTTTGCTTGAGAAAAGAAAGGCAACGTCAAACAGCACACCTAGGTAGTGGGCTGATTTGCACTAACTGGGGAGAAGTGCCCAAGATTCTGGCCAGCGAAGAGAGATAGTTTAGAGGGACAACTCCCATTAGAAGTATTTCGAGTTTCTCACCATTCAGGCACAACCAGTTATTCTGCATCTAATGATGAAGCTAGGACAAGAAGTGTGAGGTTTTAAATGTGTTGCCAAAGTCATTGTCAAATATTATGGGGCAGATTTATGAAAAGTGGCACTGCACCTAGTGCAGCAACACTTTCATTGCACCCCTTAGCGCTCCCTAATGCCACCATGTATGTGCCGTATTTAAAATATGGTGCACCATGGCGGTAGTCAGAGGAACTCGCACCATCATTTTTGACACTAGTCGGTGCTTTGCAGGATTAGCGTAAAAAATCATGATGCTAATCCTACAAAGCACCCAGAGCCCTGTTGTAATCAATGGGAGCCTCTTTTTAGCACCTGCACTTAGAAGGCTTTAAAAAATGCAGGTAAAAATGGCGCAAAGGAATCTCATAGATTCCTTTGTGCAATTGTTACACTCCCGTAGCACCGGAACGCCCCCTTGCATACATTATGCTTAGTGCAGGCATAATGTGGCGCAAGGGGTTACAAAGTGGCACAATGCAAGCATTGCATCACTTTATAAATTAGGCAGTGTTTTTGCCCTTCCAACACCACATCAGCATAAAAAAATTACACTAATGTTGGTGTTGGAATGGCGCAAGGCCTCTATAAATCTGGGCCTATGTGGGTAGGGTCACCATACAGCCGATATCCTACGTCTTAGGAGTCAAGGATCCTAATGAGAGGGAGCATGTAAGAATTGAACAGTAGAAGTGTGAGAGCTGAACCTTGTGGTAGTTTATAGGTGATAACAGCAGATATAACGAGCAATGGGCTAAGTTTGACTGATGTGTGCAGTTTAAGAAGAAAGAGGAAAACCAAAACAGCACAGTTCGGTTGAAACTATCTTAGAAAACCAAGCAGTCTAGATATACATAGTCTGGAGTGCCCAGAGGGGTCTTGAAGGATTAAGACACAGGTATACCTGGGTCTAGTTTATTGAAATGTTTTTACCTGAGGTTTATAGGCACAGATTATGTTTTCCTTCAAGGTCTGAAGCCTGATTGAAAGTCACAGAAGATGCCATGAGCATTAATGTAAGAGGAGAGTGGGTATGCCACTACTGTTTCAAAAGCCTTCGCAATAGAGATTAGGCCAGAGATTGTTCTATAGATTATAGATTAGATTGGATTAGAGATTGTTGGGTTCCAAGGAAGGCCTCTCCAGGATTGGTGTGATGATAGTAAGCTTTAGAGTTTGAGAGATGCTACCTCTAGAGAGAGAATGAGAAAGCTATTGATTAGATTGGCGATGTGTGGGAGCAATGCTGGAAGACCTGTGTTGATGAATTAGGAATTACAGGTGTCGCAGTGTGTTGATAATTTCTTAAAGGATTTAAAGATTTCACAGACTTCATCCTCAGAGACATAAGTGAACTCTGTAAGACCTGGTTAGGGAGGAAAAGGTACAAAAGGACAGGGCTCCTTTTGCTGGTGAGAAGGGATGTTCACTTGAAGAGTATCAATGTTTTTAATGACGGTTAGGAGATTATCAATTAGATCCTTCGGAAGCTCAAGATGGCTTGACGTTTGATTGGGAGACACCATTTCCCTGCAGACAGAGACAAGTTCCTATGGGTTTATTGCCTGCCTCTGAACTGTGGGCTTGGAAGTACTTGTTTTTGGCTCTAGTGCAAGCTGGGTGTCACAGTTACTTTGATCTGGGCAAGCATTTGTGTCTTTGGAGATTCAGGTGTTCTCCTGTGTGGTGGTATCAACCTTGAAACCTCCCTTCTGTTAGATGGGGAAAAGTATAAGAATTAATGAGGCATTCTAGCCCATTGTCTTAGAGTCCAAACATTGTGCACTTGACAACTCATAGGAAGTGAAGGAGGCAAGGAAATGCCTTGAAATGTGTATGTTAGTGCCATATACCTTCCTCTTGACACTTGTTTCAAGATGCACAAAGGGGATCTCATAAACATTTAGTATTGAATCTGTTTTATTGACATTTTATCATGTACAACGTTTCCACCTACAACCACTGGCCGGTGTATTAAAATTGAATAAAAAACTTGTAACAAAATACCATGCCTCCCCGTACCATTCCCATATCCTGCGTTATCACCTGTTCACTCTCTCGCTTCACACTGGCCCTCTCAACTCATGTCACAACTGTCCCTCTCACCGGGCTGTAGTTAAGCTCATCAGGCGCAGCACTTGCAAATAGCACGGGCATGTCAGCTCCCTGAACCCATCTGAAAGGTAAGAGATACAGGGCCCCCATACCTTATCAAACTGGGGTACAGATCCCATGGCCATTGCCGTCAATTTTTCCATCCCCAGGATGTCTCACAGCTTGTGTAGCAGGTCTGTCTGTGAGGGCACCAACTCTGAGCCCCATCTAGCTAAAAGTAGCTGTTTGGCAGGCCTAATCGCAAGTGTAATGGCCCTACCCTTTGGAGCCCTGAGAGGATATGTCTGTGGGTTTGGTAGCCCCAGTAAAACATAGCTAGGGAAACGGGGTATGGCTGTGTCATACATTCTGTGGATAGCGTCGAGTACGTTCTCCCAGAAGGCAGACAAATGCGGACACTGCAATAGAAAATGTGTGAGTGTACCCCTCTGGCCACACACCCACCAGCAACTGTCTGTGGTGCCCGTCCGCCAGCCAGCCACCCGCGCCAGAGTGTAATACCAATAGTGCTCTATTTTCAGGAGGAATTCCTTAGTAGTCATATTACAGGCTGTTACGTGCGCTCTGTACAATACATCTCGCCATTCCTTATCAGTGTTGACCTGCCCACATTCAGCCTCCTACCTGTGCCTTGCTGGAGTCCGGGGGAGATCCGGTTGCGCCAATATGAAGCCATAGATATCTGAGCTAAATTTCTTATCTGACGAGCGCGTCAACACCCAGTGCTCGAAGGAAGTAGGGGCTAAGTCGCATGGGGTCTTACAGCCAGGGACAATACCCAGTGCCTGATAGCCAAGTACTGCCAGTAGGCCTCATTTGGTAGACCGTAAGTCTCCTTAAGTTGGGGAAACTCCAAGATCCCCCTGCATATCAAACAGATCCCCCACCCTTTTACAATTTGAGTTCTGCCAAGATTGGTAGGCAGACCCTATGATTGCGGGGGTGGTCCGGGTTGCCAATAACTGGCATTTGCGGAGATATGGATGAGGATAGGGCCTTTTGCATTTGTACTTTATCCCACACTTTGTAGGAAAGTACCATCTTGCCTTGCATGTTACCCCCAATTTTACTGTATGTATGTTTATTTTTGCCTATGTGTCACTGGGATCCTGCTAGCCAGGACCCCAGTGCTCATAAAGTATGCCCTGTATGTGTTCCCTGTGTGGTGCCTAACTGTATCACTGAGGCTCTGCTAACCAAAACCTCAGTGTTTATGCTCTCTCTGCTTCTAAAATTGTCACTGCAAGCTAGTGACTAATTTTACCAATTCTGATTGGCACACTGGAACACCCTTATAATTCCCTTGTATATGGTACCTAGGTACCCAGGGTATTGGAGTTCGAGTTTTCCCCTATGGGCTGCAGCATTTCTTTTGCCAGCCATAGGGAGCTCAGACAATTCTTACACAGGACTGCCACTGAAGCTTGAGTGAAATAACGTCCACGTTTTTTCACAGCCATTTTACACTACACTTAAGTAACTTATAAGTCACCTATATGTCTAACCCTCACTTGGTGAAGGTTAAGTGCTAAGTTACTTAGTGTGTGAACAACCTGGCACTAGCCAAGGTGCCCCCACATTGTTCAGGGCAAATTCCCCGAACTTTGTGAGTGCGGGGACACCATTACACGCGTGCACTACATATAGGTCAATACCTATATGTAGCGTCACCATGGTAACTCCGAACATGGCCATGTTACATGTCTAGGATCATGGAATTGTCACCCCAATACCATTCTGGTATTGGGGGTGACAATTGCATGCATCCCCGGGTATCCAGCATAGAGCCCAGGTACTACCAAACTAACTTTCCGGAATCTCCTCTGCAGCTACCGCTGCTGCCAACCCCTCAGACAAGTTTCTGCCCCCCTGGGGCCTGGGCAGCCCAGTCCCAGAACAAAGGATTTCCTCTGAGAGAGGGTGTTACACCCTCTCCCTTTGGAAATAGGTGTGAAGTACCTGGGAGGAGTAGCCTCTCCTGGCCTCTGGAAATGCTTTGAAGGGCACAGATGGTGCCCTCCTTGCATAAGCCAGTTTACACCGGTTCAGGGATCACCCCCAGCCCTGCTCTGGTGCGAAACTGGACAAAGGAAAGGAGAGTGACCACTCCCCTGACCAGCACCTCCCAGGGGAAGTGCCCAGAGCTCCTCCAGTGTGTCCCAGACCTCTGCCATCTTGGATGCAGAGGTGTGAGGGCACAATGGACAGCTCTGAGTGGCCAGCGCCAGCAGGTGACGTCAGAGACCCCTCCTGATAGGTGCTTACCTTTCTCAGTAGCCAATCCTCCCCTGTGGGCTATTTAGGGTCTCTCCTGTGGGCATCTCACCAGATAATGAATGCAAGAGCTCACCAGAGTTCCTCTGCACTTCCCTCTTTGACTTCTGTCAAGGATCGACAGCTGACTACTCCAGGACACCTGCATAACCGCAACAAAGTAGCAAGAAGACTACCAGCAACATTGTAGCGCCTCATCCTGCCGGCTTTCTTGACTGTTTCCTGGTGGTGCATGCTCTGGGAGCTGTCTGCCTTCACCCTGCACTGGAAGCCAAGAAGAAATCTCCAGTGTGTCGTCGGAATCAAAGGATTCCTTGCAAAAATGCACAGAAGCACTGGCAGCTGCAGTTCACGCAGTACACATGATTAATGTCTGGCGTGGGGAGGCAAGGGCTTACCTTCACCAAATTTGGACAGAAGGGCCACTGGATTGTCGGGGACACTTGGATCCAGCTCCTGTGTTCCAGGGACCACGCTCGTCAAAATGAGAGGGGACCCAGAGGACCGGTGATGCAGAAGTTTGGTGCCTGCGTTAGCAGGGGGATGATTCCGTCGACCCACAGGAGATTTCTTCATGGCTTCCAGTGCAAAGTGCTGCGGGCCCATCTTACAAAACGTCTGAAGTATGAGGTCTCTGTCCTGATAATTACGTAACTGGGCTATTATGGGGCGAGGGTGCGCTCCCGGCGGTGGTGATCTGCCCGGAACTCTGTGAGCGTGTTCAATAAAAAATAATTTAGGGATTTTGTCCCGCAATACAGTTTCTGTTAGCTGTTTTTCTATAAATGGTTCAGCACAGGGACCCTCGGCTCTCTTTGGAAACCCCACCAGGCGGATATTGTTCCACCTAGATCTACCTTCGGCATCGTCAGCTCTGCACTTCAGTCCATCCACCTCTGATGACAAGCGTAGTACCTTTTATTGTAATGCTTGGACCGTTGGAGCTAGTCCAACCAGGTATTTCTCCGTCTCTGAGACCTAGTCCGCCAGCAAGCATTGGTCGGCCCTGAGCAGTCCGATATCCGCTGCCACTTCGCCAATCTTTGTTTACTGGGTAGTCTTGGTTTCAATAATAGCCTGCAACACCTTCTCAAACTGCGAAGTATGGTTGCGCAAAGTGAGTTACATCTGCCGTAACGCCTGGACAGGCGTATCCTGCTCCATAGCTGGGGCGTCCGGGGCCTCCCTAGCCCCAGAAGGTGCTATTGCCATTTTTGGTTTGCCCATTTGGTCCCTACAGCAGCGAAAGAGGCGCCCAAATGGCAATCTTTTGATTAAAACCCCCCAGATTGCATCCCCCTAGATCAATGGTGCAGGAAAGAGATTGTTCGGTGCTCAGAGTTTTGTGCCTGCTTACTCACAGTTGCAGCAGGTGCCCACAATCATATCTCTTCACATACTCCCACCTGGTGACCGCTCGGCATATAGCGGCCAGCGCAGACCACATATAGCGGCCAGCACAGACCTCCGGATGTGGAGTTCAGCCTGCTCCCCAGGGGCGAGAGGTAATGCCAGGCGCTCCTAAGGCTGAATGTAAGTCTGATGTGTAGCAGTGGCAGATGCAGGGTCAGAGGCCCGGGGCCACTCTCATTTAGGTCACAGACCCGGCTCTCATACAGGCTCCACAACTTATGGCACGTGTAAGTAGCGCAGCGACTCTACATTTCATGCTCCCACCTTAAATCCTGTGGTTGACAGCCCCCGCGAGGGGGCGCATCGAGCCGTGGGCCTCCAGGGCCAGCGTCGACAGGGCATATATTGCAAAGCAGTTGCCCAATAATAAAAAAGGAAATTAGGAGCAGCCCACCCCCCTTTCTTTCTTGGGAGCACTAGATACTTGTATGCTCGCCGTGTTTTGGCAAAGGACCATATGAAACTGTTTGCTAAGTTCTCCATATGTTTAAACCAATCCTTGCTAATTTCCAGTCGGTTGGTGTGAAAAATATACAGAATCCTGGGTAAAAAGAGCATTTTGACACTGCCCAATAATCGTTAAATGGAAATGATTCATACGGTGCAACTCTTTCCTAGTTTTAGCTAGTACGGGAGCAAAATTGCTCTCAGCGATCTGCTCTAGGTTAATCATTAATCTAATACCTAAGTAAGTCACTTGTTCAACCCTCTCGCCCCTGGGGAGCAGGCTGAACTCCACATCCTGAGGTGCACGGAGGCACCTATCTGTTGGAGCAGAGACCGAGTGCAGCCTCGGTTACCCTATGCCGCTCGGGCTGTCATCAGAAGCCCTGCGCTCCATTCTGGGGTATGGACGGAGTTCTCAGCGATCTGCTCCAGGTTAATCATTAATCTAATACCTCAGCAAGTCACTTGTTCAACCCTTCTATTATCAACAATAGAGATCCATTAATTGCCCAATATTTGACTTTTAGCCTTATTTAATAAATAGCCCGAGACCTCGCCATACTCCGCCATTATCTTCTCTAGTTCTTCAATAGCAACCCAGGATCGGGTGTAGTAATGGCTATATCATCGGCATAAGCCAGAATTTTAACCGTGCCATCGGTCATTACCATGGGCGGGATCAAATTACTTTGAAGAAGCCTCCTAATTAAAGGATCAATATAGAGTGCAAAAAGTAGAGGCGAGCAGGGACAGCCATGTCTAGTACCTCTTGTAATGAAGATAGGGTCAGAGGCTGCCCCGGCCGATTGAATTCGCACCGTGGGTTTCTGATATAAATCCTGTATAGCCCTAATAAAGCCAGGACCTATATTAGCTTTAGGGAGCACTGCCCAAAGATACTCCCAGCTCACCCTGTCAAAGGCCTTTTGGGCATCTAGCAGAATTAATGACATGGGGGGGGCCGCCATGACCTTGGATGCATCTAGCATGGCAATGACCCGCCTCACATGGTCAGCGGTCCCCCACCCAGGGATAAACCCATGTTGCCATGGGGAGACAAGTCTACTAATTACTCTGCTCATTCTAGTCGCAAGAATTTTGGTATGCAACTTTGCACCTGCATTTATTAATGAGATAGGGTGATAGGAGCCTGGTAATATTGGGTCCTTCTCCTTCTTTAAGAATACAATAATGTTAGCATCTAGCCATGAGCCCGGCGCCTGCACTCCATCCTGCAGTGACAAAAACAGCGCCAGGATGTCGTCTTTCAGTTCCTCAAAAAAAGGTCTTAAAAAATTCCATTGGGATCATGTCGGGCCCAGTAGCTTTCCCATTAGGCAGAGAAGCTAATGTTGCTGTGATCTCATCCAACAAAATAGGAGTAGCCAGCTGGCGGTTCTCGTCTACCGACAGCCTAGGGCCTGGCGTTTCACTCAAGTACTGGCTAATCTTTTCTTCTAAATCACATAGGGGATGGTTTTCCTGCTGACACAAAGCAGAATAATAATCCTTAAAAAACCTTTAATATCGCCAGATCCCCCGGTAAGATCTGTCCCTGGCTATCCTTAATAGCGATAATGGCATCCCGAGCCGCCTTCTGTCTAGTATTGTATGCAAGCATCTTGCCCACCTTCTCGCTAAACTTGTAGCACTCCTGTCTACACGTCTGGGCCTTAATAATATCTTGATCTAAGTACAGCTGGGTAATCCTGGCTTTCATAGTGGCGATCTCATCTAAAGTATCCTGTATAGGAAGATTATTCATTGTCAACCCCACTATATGTGTTCCAAAGAGGCAAGCTTCATCTGGGCCACAGATATAACTGAACTACGTTGTTTTTCAAGGTTTAGTGCATAGCTCAGAGTTTCCCCACAAGCAGCTGCTTTTAGGGCATCCCAAAGCATCCCAGGAGGAGCCGTGACCCTATTAAAGCTCAAGAACTCTGGTAATCATTTTCTTCAGCTGTGACACATAAGCCGGGTCGAATAATAGTCCCCGATCAAAAGACCTGGGTTTAAGACCTTGCTCTTTACGCAAGACAGAGAGTTGTGCTACCAGAGTATTATGATCAGACATGACCCTGGGAAACTTTTCAACAGAAAGCCCTTCACACAGTGAGACTGACAGAAAATAAAATCTAGCTGAACAGACTTCCTGTGTGGATAGGAAAAAAAGGTATACCCAGGATCAACAGGTGTACAATGCTGCCAAGCATCCACAAGGCCATGGCTCTGCACTAGAGTTTGTAGAGCTCGAAACACCTTCGCTTTTCTTACCGAATATGAATCCTGATTCTGCAAGGGAATACTAGTCCCAATATGTATATTCAAGTCACCACACACAATAAGCGGTAAAAGCCAAGCAGCAAGCTCCACATTTAAGATATTAATACTATCCGGATCGTCAAAGTTAGAGCCATACATTGAACACAAAGGAAAATTAAATTGCCCCATTATACACTCTAATATAACCCAGCGGCCCAGATTATTAACCCTTTTCTTAGCCACTGTAAAGAGGTCACGTCATGCAAGTACTGCAACTCTTTTTGTTTTGGTTCCTTGAGTGGTGTAGGCCAATAGTTGGAAACCATGAAAATCCAACAAGTGTATTTTGGTCGGGATAACATGCGTCTCCTGTAGGCAGATTATATCTGCCTTTAATGTTTTTAGGCCATGAGTGACAAAGCGCCTTCTCACCAGATCGTTTAGCCCGCATATATTTATTGTGGCTATACGGAGAGTGTTACAGTGCCCCAGTTAAAGCTCTAACAAATGCAACCATAGTTTATCCGTACCTAAGCATACATACAAAAAAAATCTTCAATACCTTCATATAAATCATTCTGTGCATCTTCCTTGCTTTAACACTACCCTAGACTAAGCAACCCCACCCATCAACCACCAGCCCCCCCAAACCAGGACCCACCTCGCCCCCCCACACCCTACCAAATGAGACAACCAGACTGAAGGTCTGTAAAATGGAAAAGGCCCCTCCTCTCGGGGGCTCCAACAACGGCACCTAGAAAAAAGAAGACAACCCCCCTAATAACCTCAAAAGCAAGCCCCAGAAAGTAAACTAAATAATAAACCCCAGCAACGCCAGGAAACACCTGGCTATTAAACTACTAAGCCAAAAGCATTTTTCTTTTTCCACTCTTTTAAAAAAAATCCTCTTCTCTTTTCCTTTCTCTCTTTCCCTCCTTTCAACCCCCTCTTCTCCACCTTCCTCAATCCTTCCCCCTTTTAAATATTTGTTTTCTTTTTTTTTAAACCTCTTGAAGTCAATTAAGTCAGATCTTGCAAATACTCTTTAGCCTTGATCTCAGACAAGAACACGTTAACAGTGCCTTTATATATTGTCTTAAGTCGAGCAGGGGTCAGTAGAAATGCTTTAGCTCCCTTCTCCTAAAAAAGGGCTAATCAATTGTCTCAAGTGCCAACGTCTCTCCACTGTAGCATGGCAAAAATCTGGATGAGAAAAAAAAGAGCAGCACTCAAAACTAATCTTAGAATCGGGGCGAGCTTTCTCGAAAATTATTTGGTGCAGCAGGTAGTTGCCAAAATAAACAATAAAGGCCCTGGGCTGCTGCTGATTTGCCCTGGCTCCTCCTGCCGCTTGTTGCTTTTTCAGATACAATTGGAACCAATGGGCTCTTTGTATCTCTTTCTCCCAGTCCCATCCAGTCTGCCCCGGAAATGCTGCCCTAAACAATCTAATTATGAAGGCCCTTGGGTCCTGCCCTTCTACTCCTTCTTGTATCCCCAGTGAGCGTAAATTATTATGGCATTGCCGGTTTTGAAAGCCCTCTATTTTCCACTGTATGTCAGAGAGTTGAGTATCATGTATGGAAGTTTGTTGTACTACTGGCCCCAAATCTGTTTCTAATACATCGGCCCGGGAATTGATTGTAGCAATCTGTTCCCCAATTTCTGAGCAAGTCTTTTCAATCTTGCTAACTGCTATTTGTATTTGCTTTGTGGCCACCCTGGCTTACTTGCTATCACCTTGCATCTGTTTGTGTTGTGCCATAATGGTTTGGTAAATAAGGCGCAATGAACGAGGAGGAGTCTCTGACCTTGCAGCATCGATCTCAGAGCCACCTAGATCCAACGAGCGATCATCCAGACTATGCGGTAGTTGTTGTATACCTGTTTAATCCAACAAATTTGCTCTCACCCCACGTGCCTTTTTCTTTCTTTTCTTTTTCTCTCCATAAACTTGTCCTGGTTGGGTCCTTTGCCTCGCCTTTCATGACACTTGATTGCAGTACGCCTCAGCATGGAGTTGGGGACAGTGGAACTATTGCCAGTCTCTGTGTCTGTAGAAGAGCTAGTGCTGGCATCATCCGAGTCCCTAGATCGATCCGAAAGGGAAATTCTCTCCGACTTCACCCAGACCAGGACAATCCTCTTTTCCCTGCCGGGAATTGCGGATGGCCCCGGGAATGCAAACAGGGGCCAACAAGTCTGTACCTGCCAATGGAAGTTTTGCCGCTGCCAGGTCGCAATGTACTATCTAAGGGACTTGAGCGGACTTTACCTTGCCCAGAGGGGTGAGGCCTTGTGGCAGCTGGCAGGTCTTTCCCTCAGGCAATGCTAGCTGATCATCACCGCTAGAACTAGGAGCGGAGATGTGTAAAGATATCATGGACAGGCCTCCCGCAAGGTTTCTTATGTCCAAGGGCCCACTACCATCAGCGACAGCATCAATCTGGAGCGACTTCTTGTTATATGGAAAAAGTGCAGGAGTCACTGAGTTGCTGCCACCGTCTGTCCCCTCAGCCTCCACTGCTACCAGATCCCAGGGGCACTCAAAGTCAGTGGGCTCTATGGGCATACTGCCTGCTGAAATCAACCCTCCCGCTTATGCTCCAGGTTAACATCACTTTTCGACTTACAGTTCTGATTCAGAGCTGATTGTTTATCCTCCGGGGTCCCCTGGACTCTTAAAGTAGCTTACCTCCCAGCATTGCCAGCACTGCCGCTCCTGGATGCACCAGTGGGGGTGGGAAGGTCCTCAGTCCTGCGGCCTGAGTTTTGGTCGGCTGCCACGTGCAGCCTTCGGGCCGTTGACGCTTGTTGTCCACGTCGAGGTTGAGAGGAGGAGGAAAAGGAAAAAAAAAAGAAAAAAGCCTCCAGGAAGCTGCCGTTACAACCGCTGTGACTGAAGCAGCTCGCACGGCCGACACGGCTCACTGGGCAGCAGCAGGAAGCACGGCCGCGAAACATCACAGCAGAAATACCCCCAGGTACGGCGGCACTTGCCTCCCGTATAATCTGCTTCTGTCAGAGGGCGGGTGGCACGAACGCCGAACAGGAGCCGCAAGGGGAGAGGGAGCCTCTGGCCACTAGAAGCTTGCGGCCGCCATCTTGTCTCTGAGACTCCCTGTCTAAGGCCAACTGCTGCTGTCTCAGCTTCAGTCTGGCCTCTTCCAACCTTAGCTTTCTGAGTTCCCTGTCTAGGGAGGAATATCCTCAGGGTGGGAGGCTTGGGACTTCGCTGACACACATGTGATGTGGGAATTGGCAGAAGTGGACCTGTCTCTAACTGCCTGAACTCTAGTTATCTGGCTTTTTGGAGTGAAGGGTGCCCTACTGATGTGTGACCCCCTCCCACTACCAGCTTCACTAGATGGCCTGTTGTGAGAAAGTAGCCTCTTTCTAGCCTTGTTACCCCCACTTTTGGCCTATTTGTGAGTGTATGTCAGGGTGTTTTCACTGTCTCACTGGTATCCTGCTAGCCAGGGCCCAGTGCTCATAGTGAAAACCCTATGTTTCAGTATGTTTGTTATGTGTCACTGGGACCCTGCTAGTCAGGACCCCAGTGCTCATAAGTTTGTGACCTATAGGTATGTGTTCCCTGTGTGATGCCTAACTGTCTCACTGAGGCTCTGCTAACCAGAACCTCAGTGGTTATGCTCTCTCTTTACAAATTGTCACTAACAGGCTAGTGACCAATTTTACCAATTTACATTTGCATACTGGAACACCCTTATAATTCCCTAGTATATGGTACTGAGGTACCCAGGGTATTGGGGTTCCAGGAGATCCCTATGGGCTGCAGCATTTCTTTTGCCACCCATAGGGAGCTCTGACAATTCTTACACAGGCCTGCCACTGCAGCCTGAGTGAAATAACGTCCACGTTATTTCACAGCCATTTTACACTGCACTTAAATAACTTATGTCACCTATATGTCTAACCTTTACCTGGTAAAGGTTGGGTGCTAAGTTACTTAGTGTGTGGGCACCCTGGCACTAGCCAAGGTGCCCCCACATTGTTCAGGGCAAATTCCCCGGACTTTGTGAGTGCGGGGACACCATTACACGCGTGCACTACACATAGGTCAATACCTATGTGTAGCTTCACAATGGTAACTCCGAATATGGCCATGTAACATGTCTAAGATCATGGAATTGCCCCCTCTATGCCATCCTGGCATTGTTGGCACAATCCCATGATCCCACGGGTCTGTAGCACAGACCCTGGTACTGCCAAACTGCCTTTTCAGGGGTTTCACTGCAGCTGCTGCTGCTGCCAACCCCTCAGACAGGTTTCTGCCCTCCTGGGGTCCAGCCAGGCCTGGCCCAGGAAGGCAGAACAAAGTACTTCCTCAGAGAGAGGGTGTTACACCCTCTCCCTTTGGAAAATGGTGTTAGGGCTGGGGAGGAGTAGCCTCCCCCAGCCTCTGGAAATGCTTTCATGGGCACAGATGGTGCCCATTTCTGCATAAGCCAGTCTACACCGGTTCAGGGACCCCTAAGCCCTGCTCTGGCGCGAAACTGGACAAAGGAAAGAGGAGTGACCACTCCCCTGACCTGCACCTCCCCTGGGAGGTGCCCAGAGCTCCTCCAGTGTGCTCCAGACCTCTGCCATCTTGGAAACAGAGGTGCTGCTGGCACACTGGACTGCTCTGAGTGGCCAGTGCCAGCAGGTGACGTCAGAGACTCCTTCTGATAGGCTCCTTCAGGTGTTGCTAGCCTATCTTCTCTCCTAAGTAGCCAAACCCTCTTTTCTGGCTATTTAGGGTCTCTGCTTTGGGGAATTCCTTAGATAACGAATGCAAGAGCTCATCAGAGTTCCTCTGCATCTCTCTCTTCACCTTCTGCCAAGGAATCGACTGCTGACCGCACTGGAAGCCTGCAAAACTGCAACAAAGTAGCGAAGACGACTACTGCAACTCTGTAACGCTGATCCTGCCACCTTCTCGACTGTTTTCCTGGTGGTGCATGCTGTGGGGGTAGTCTGCCTCCTCTCTGCACTAGGAGCTAGGAAGAAATCTCCCGTGGGTCGACGGAATCTTCCCCCTGCAACCGCAGGCACCAAAGAACTGCATCACCGGTACCCTGGGTCTCCTCTCAGCACGACGAGCGAGGTCCCTTAAATCCAGCAACTCTGTCCAAGTGACTCCCACAGTCCAGTGACTCTTCAGTCCAAGTTTGGTGGAGGTAAGTCCTTGCCTCCCCACGCAAGACTGCATTGCTGGGAACCGCGACTTTTGCAGCTACTCCGGCCTCTGTGCACTTCCGGTGGAAATCCTTTGTGCACAGCCAAGCCTGGGTCCACGGCACTCTAACCTGCATTGCATGACCTTCTAAGTTGTCCTCCGGCGACGTGGGACTCCTTTGTGTGACTTCGGGTGAGCACCGTTTCACTCCACTTTGTAGTGCCTGTTCCGGCACTTCTGCAGGTGCTGCCTGCTTCTGAGAGGGCTCCTTGTCTTGTTCGACGCCCCCTCTGTCCCCAGACGCAATTGGCGACATCCTGGTCCCTCCTGGGCTACAGCAGCATCCAAAAACCCTAACCGCACGACTTGCAGCTAGCAAGGTTTGTTTGTGGTCTTTTTTCAGGAAAACACTTCTGCACGACTCTCCACGGAGTGGGGCATCCATCCTCCAAAGGGAAAGTCTCTAGCCTTTGTCGTTCCTGCAGAATCTTCAGCTTCTACAGTCCAGTAGCAGCTTCTTTGCACCCACAGCTGGCATTTCCTGGGCATCTGCCCATCTCCGACTTGCTTGTGACTTTTGGACTTGGTCCCCTTGTTCCACAGGAACCCTCGTTTGGAAATCCATTGTTGTTGCATTGCTGATTTGTGTCTTTCCTGCAGAATTCCCCTATCACGACTTCTGTGCTCTTTGGGGAACTTTAGTGCACTTTGCACTCACTTTTCAGGGTCTTGGGGTGGGCTATTTTTCTAACCCTAACTGTTTTCTTACAGTCCCAGCGACCCTCTACAAGGTCACATAGGTTTGGGGTCCATTTCGTGGTTCGCATTCCACTTTTGGAGTATATGGTTTGTGTTGCCCCTATCCCTATGTGTCCCCATTGCATCCTATTGTAACTATACATTGTTTACACTGTTTTATAATACTATACTGCATATTTTTGGTATTGTGTACATATATCTTGTATATATTTGCTATCCTCATACTGAGGGTACTCACTGAGATACTTTTGGCATATTGTCATAAAAATAAAGTACCTTTATTTTTAGTATATCTGTGTATTGTGTTTCTTATGATATTGTGCATATGACACTAGTGGCACTGCAGGAGCTTCACTCGTCTCCTAGTTCAGCCTAAGCTGCTCTGCTAAGCTACCATTATCTATCAGCCTAAACTGCTAGACACCCTATACACTAATAAGGGATACCTGGGCCTGGTGCAAGGTGTAAGTACCCCTTGGTACTCACTACAAGCCAGTCCAGCCTCTTACACCTGTTAGCTGAGAGGTCTTTGGAGGAACCCTCCCCAGAGTCCTCAGGGCCCTCCCCTGATTGTACCTGGGTGCCCTCCTCCTCTACCTCCTGATCCTGGGATGGGCCTGACTGGTTCTGGTCACTTTCTAGGAGAAGGCTAAGGAGAAGATCTTTGGTAGGGTTCTTACCAATACTTAAACTTCTTTCTAAGCAGAGACCCCTCAATCTTTTAAAGTTTAAATTGCCATAAGTTGTCTGGACAACTTTGGGAGTGGCCTCTACTACAGACATAGTTGCAAGAAAGAGTTCAGGAGAGAGATAAAACAAAAGTTTAGAAACTTTTAAAGAAAAGAGAAAAAGGTTTTCAAACTTTTCAAAACTTTTTAGAAACATTTTAGAAAAAGAGTTAGACCTTTTAGGTTAACTGTGTATATTTCAAAGTATTTAGAATATGGTTTTCTTATGAAAAGCACCAATGACAAAGTGGTAAAGCAGTTACAAGTACTTATCCCAGCGCTGCACCACCAATGTAGAAGGCTGGCCTGGCTTATAGTGGGTACCTGATGGTACTTACTCCTTGTGCCAGGTCCAGTTATCCCTTATTAGTAGATTAGTAGTGTTCTAGCAGCTTAGGCTGATAGAGGTAGCTATGGCAGAGCAGCTTAGGCTGAACGAGGAGACATGCAAAGCTCCTACTATACCACTTATATCATATAGGTACTGTATCATAAGAAAGCCAATACTCAGAGTTACTAAAAATAAAGGTACTTTATTTTAGTGGCAATGTGCCAAAAACATCTCAGAGGATATACTCCCTTAGGAGGTAAGTAAAATACACAAAATATACACATAAACCAAAATCAGGTAAGTAAAACAGTCAGAAAGTAGTGCAAACACTGAAGTATACAATAGGATGCAATAGGCCTAGCGGCAACACAAACCGTATACTAAGAAAGAAGGAATGCGAACCACAAATGGACCCCTAGGCTAGTGTAGTGTGTAGAGGAACGCTGGGGTATAAGAAAACACTAAGGGTGTCCAAGATATCCCACACCAAGACACTGAAAAGTTGGAGTAAAGTACTACTATTTTCCCAGAAACACACTAAACTCGTGATAGAGGATTCTGCAAAGAGCAAACAGACTGCAAAGCACTGAAGACGGATTCCTGGACCTGAGGACCTGCAAAGAAAGTGGACCAAGTCCAAGATTCGTGAAAGTGTCCGGGGAGCAGGAGCCCACTAAATCCCAGATTAAGGTGCAAAATGGCTGCCTCTGGATGGAAGAAGCTGTAGATTCTGCAACAAAGAAATGTGCTAGGAACTTCTCCTTCAAGCAGAAGATGTTCCACGGAGTGCTGGAGGAAGCAGAGTTGATTCTTTGGAGAAAGACTACAAGCAAGCCTTGCTAGCTGCAAGAGTTGAGGTAGAGAAAAAAGGGTGCTGCCCAGGCCCAGGAAGGACCAGGATGTCGCCACTTGGGAAAGGAGACAGAGGGGGCTCTCAGCAACGTAGAGAGCCCATGCACAAGAAGGTAGCACCCGCAGAAGTCCTTGAACATGGGTTCAAGATGACTGAACATGGCGGTCATCTCAACACTACAAAAGCGGGTCCCACGAAGCCAGAGGCCAACTCAGGGAGTTGAGCAATGCAGGACAGAGTACTGGGGATCTGGGCTTTGCTGTGCAAAAAGTATTCCTTGGAAATGTGCACAGAAGCCCTAGCAGCTGCAGTTCATGCAGTGCACAGCATAACTGTCTGGAGAGGGGAGGCAAGGACTTCAAATTTGGACAGTTGGACCACTGGACAGTCTGGGTCACTTGGATCCACCACCTTTGTTCCAGGATGAGAGGGGTCCCAGAGTACAGGTGACGCTGAAGTTTCGCGCCTGCTTGCGCAGGGGGAAGATTCCGTCAACCCACAGGAGATTTCTTTGTGGCTTCCAGTGCAGGATGAAGACAGGCAGCCCCCAAAGCATTTACCACCAGGAAATAGTCGAGAAAGCCGGCAGGACTAGGCGAAACAATGTCGCTGGTTGTCTTCTTGCTACTTTGTTGCACTTTTGCAGGCGTCGTAGAGCAGTCAGCGGTCGATCCTTGGCAGAAGTCGACGAGAGAGGTGCAGAGAAACTCTGGTGAATTCTTGCAAGTCATTATCTGAGGAAAAGCCCACTGGAGAGACCCTAAATAGCCCTCAGAGGAGGATTGACCACCTAGTCAGATAAGCACCTATCAGGAGAGGTCTCTGATGTCACCTGCTGCCACTGGCCACTCAGAGGCCTCCAGTGTGCCCACACCTCTGGATTAAAGATGGCAGAGGTCTGGGACACACTGGAGGAGCTCTGGGCACCACCCCTGCGGTGGTGATGGACAGGGGAGTGGTCACTCCACTTTCCTTTGTCTAGTTTCGTTCCGGAACAGGGACTGGGGGTTCCCTGAACCGGTGTAGACTGGCTTATGTACGGAGGGCACCATATGTGGCCTTTAAAGCATTTCCAGAGGCTGGGAGAGACTACCCCTCCCCAGCTTTTAACACCTATTTCCAAAGAGAGAGGGTGTAACACCCTCTCTCTGAGGATATCCTTTGTTATGCCTTCCTGAGACTGGGCTGCCCAGGAGGGCAGAACGCTGTCTGTGGGGTGGCAGCAGCGGTAGCTGCAGAGAAAACCCCAGAGAGCTGTTTTGGCAGTATCCGGGGTCCATAGTGGAGCCCCGGGGATGTATGGGATTTAGTCACTACACAGGTACACACATTCAGGCCACAAACTATGAGCACTGGAGTCCTGGCTAGCAGGATCCCAGTAAGACAGGCAAAAACAAACTTACATACATGTAAAAATGGGGATAATATGCCAGGCAAGATGGTACTTTCCTACAATGCCATTTTCAGGGGAAAAAAACACATGCTTTCTTCTGCAGCCCTTTTCCCCATTTTGTCTGGAAAAAAACCCAAAATTTTTGCTGTATTTTGGCTAATTTCTTGGTCTTCTCCAGGGAAACCCACAAACTATGGGTGCCTTTAGAAACTCTGCAATGATGGACAAAAGGACGCAAATTTGGAAAGGGTAGCTTATGTGAACAACAAAAGTATGAGGGCCTAAGTGCGAACTGCCCCAAATAGCCAAAAAAAGGCATGGCACCTGAGGGGGAAAACACCTAGCACCGTAGGGGTTAAAGACACATCAAACATAATTTAGAATATACTGTGATGCTGGCAACAGTTAGTGAATTATAAGTGGATGAACATTATATGATTTGCCCTGATGGCTAAAAGTGGATAAGAAGTACATGATTTGTTCCAATTAAACAGTTTGTATTGGTGAAACACATGTTGGCATACATATTAGCACAAAGTTAGTTTTGCTAATTATGTGGCTTCCATCATTAAGTAATTTAAGAGGTGACTCGCCTTGATTCACAACACACTGCATGATGGATCAATTCTAAACTTCAAAGTGGCTTTACCCTCTACAAGACTATTCGTTTAGTTTCCAAAGTGCCTTATCTTTTCTTAATAATTTGCTTTAGAGCTTTATGAGACAACAATTTACAAACATTCAACTATCTTTTCATATTTAGATAATGAGTGTAACGCTTTTGGTAGAATAGGCCTCACTTAGTAGTTTTCTTGAAAATATTGTGCCCTTACTTTCAAAATATTCCTCAATATGGGGAGAAGAGCAACTTCTCTAACCACTACAGGCCCTCAGATCTGGAGTACTGAACCAAGGCTCTGGTGGACACCAATGATCGGATACCGTTGATCAAAATACCTAGGGGCCCAGATGTACAAAGCCCTTTTGCAGTTGCAAACATTTAGATTTGCAAATTCCCACATAACTGAAACACACTTTCTAAGGTGTATTTAACAAGATATTGAATGCACAAAATCAGAACCAGGCATAAATGAAGACATGGTAATCCTGGCCTGGAAGATTCAACCTATTGCAAAGCTGTACTATCATTGTCAACAATATTACAGAAGTCCCTGGAAAGTTCCATAGACCACTATTTGCAACCAATTATGTGTTTAATGATAACATGATTGAAGGTCAAGTTATTTCAAAAGAGATAACCAGTGAATTTGCAGTTTGTGAAGGGATGGTCACATAGGAATGTCACTGCAGGCCATTTCACAGGCCACAGGTAACATAAAAGACTGGTAAATTGTGACTGAAGGAGTACCAAGGCATAATGAGCAGGAATCACAAGGCCAGAAACAGACCAAAGAGTGGGGACTTCCACCAACTAATTATTGTCATGAAAAAGCGTTAAGGTGTGAGTTAATAACCTGGAGGTGTGGAATCATACAAGTTGAGTGAACGAACTGGCAACAGACTAACCAGTAGCACCTCACCACACAGCTGGCAAATTGCAAAGCAAACAAGGAGGGCACATATTTTGACAGTAGTCTGCAATATTAAAGACAGATTGTGAATATGAGGGTAATTGGAAGATGACTCTGTTTCAGTAATAGCTCAAAGCAAGGGGTATTCTCTTGAAACAAAGACACACAATTTCCCTAGGACAATGGACCACAGTGTCTCACATTTCATTCCTCTCATATACTCTCAACCTCCAGCATTGATGATGATTCAAGTTTAAAGTTAACCTTCAGGAGGATAGTTGCATCCATAAACACTATACCAATGAAGGAAAGGTGCAGTCAATCATCAGTGAGAAATTCTTGGACCCCCCATGTGTGTCTTTTTAGAGCAATGAACATGGAGGTATCCAAATCCAGTCATGCATTAAATGCACATCTGAATATTGGCAATGTTGGGATGTTTTTTCACCAGCTACAGACTCACATTGTCAGTCACAAGATCGGGTAGGGAACAACAGCATAACATGATGCAAAATGATAAGGGAACAAAGGACCCAGGCTCATGCACAGGAAGGAGAGGTCATAAATTATGTCAGGTTTGATGGTGGAGCTTCTGAGAGGTGAGTAAAGAGTGAGGCCAGATAGAGGTTAAGTGTAGTGTTCGTGATAGCCATCCTGTAAGAGAAACATATTCAAGAAACCTGCATAAGATTTTCCCCTTACAAGGAGGGGCTGACATAAACAAGTGGTTTGCTGCCCTTGAGAAGGCCTGTATGGTACAGTTGGTCCCTCAAAGGCAGTGGGCTGCTATCTTGTGGCTCTCTTTCACTGGTAAGGGTAGGGATAGGCTCCTTACTGTCAGAGAGAGTGATGCCAACAAATACAAAGGGGGTCATTCTGACCCTGGCGGCCGGTGACCGCCAGGTTCACCGACCACGGGAGCACCGCCAACAGGCTGGCGGTGCTCCCTCGAGCATTCTGACCGTGGCGGTTCAGCCGCGGTCAGAAACGGAAAGTGGGCGGTCTCCCGCCGACTTTCCGCTGCTCGGGTGAATCCTCCATGGCTGCGGAGCGCGCTCCGCAGCCATGGGGACTCTGACACCCCCTACCGCCATCCTGTTCCTGGTGGGTCTCCCGCCAGGAACAGGATGGCGGTAGGGGGTGCCGCGGGGCCCCTGGGGGCCCCTGCAGTGCCCATGCCCATGGCATGGGCACTGCAGGGGCCCCGTAAGAGGGCCCCACAAAGTATTTCAGTGTCTGCAAAGCAGACACTGAAATACGCGACGGGTGCAACTGCACCCGTCGCACCTTCCCACTACGCCGGCTCAATTCTGAGCCAGCGTCCTCGTGGGAAGGTAGATTTGCCCTGGGCTGGCGGGCGGCCTTTTGGCGGCCGCCCGCCAGCCCAGGGCAAATCTCAAAATACGCTCAGCGGTCTTGCGACCGCGGAGCGGTATTTTGACGGTGGAACATTGGCGGGCGGCCTCCGCCGCCCGCCAATGTTAGAATCACCCCCAAAGTTTTGAAAGATGCACTCTTAGATGGATTTGACTTAACCACTGAAGAATACAGGATAAAGTTCAGAGGTACCAGAAAAGAGTCCTCTCAAGACTGGATATACTTTGTAGACTGTTCAGTGAAGGTCTTGGAGGGAGGGCTACATTGCAGTAAGGTGACTGACTATGAAAGCCTATATAATATTATTTTGAGAGAGCATATTTTGAATAATTGTGTGTCTGATTTGTTACATCAGTACTTGGTAGACTCAGATCTGACCTCTCCCCAAGAATTGGGAAAGAAGACAGGCAAATGGGTCAGAACAAGAGTGATCAGAAAAGCTCATACAGGTGGTGACAAGGATTGCAAGAAGAAGGATGGTAAGCCTTCTGACAACGGTGGGGACAAAGATAAATATAATTCTGAGTCTTCATTAGGCCCACAAAAATCCTCTGGGGGGAGTGGGCACAAATCCTCTTCTAACAATCAAAAGAAGCCATGGTGTTATTTATGTAAAAGTAAAGGCCACTGGGCAAGTGATTCCACTTTTCCAAAGAAAAACACCAAGGCTCCCACTACCACAACCCCAAATGCGTCCTTTAGTGCCCCTAGTAATAGCAGTGATGGTGGGAAGAATACTTCAAATAGACAATCAAAGGGTGTAGCTGGGCTCACTATTGGTAATGTAGTTGGGATTGGTATTGTTAGCGAGACCACAGAGGCTGTTTTAGTCTCTGATAGTGGTATTGACTTTGCCACCTTGGTTGCTTGTCCCCTTAATATGGGTAAGTACAAGCAACTTCCCCTAATAAATGGTGTTGAGGTTGAGGCCTACACGGATACAGGAGCCAGTGTCACTATAGTGATTGAGAATCTGGTTCACCCTGATCACCACCTACTTGGTCAGCAGTACCAAGTGACTGATGCTCATAACAACACTCTTAGCCACCCCATGGCTGTTGTGAATCTCAACTGGGGGGGGGGTTATTGGTCCTAAGAAAGTTGTGGTAGCCACTGATTTACCTGTAGATTGCTTACTAGGCAATGATTTGGAGACATCAGCTTGGGCTGAATTGGAGTTGGAGGCTCATGCAGCAATGCTGGGCGTTCCAGTGCATATCTTTGCTCTCATAAGGGCTCAGGCCAAGAAGCAAAGAGGACAGGGAAACGTGGATCCGGGAACAATGGACCAAGTGCTCCCAAAAGCTAAGGGTAGAAAGGGTAAATCCTTGCCCACTATCCCTCCCTCTCCAGAAGATTCCCCTTTTGGGGAAGAGGAATCCTTTCCCTGTGCAGAACCTACACCAGATGAGCTGGCAGCAGACACTGCTGAGATTTTGGGTGCAGGTGGGCCTGCTAGGGAAGAGCTGAGTGTGGCACAGCAGACCTGTCCCACACTAGAGGGTTTATGACAGCAAGCTGTCAAACAGTAGAATGGGGATATCACTAATAGCCATAAAGTCTATTGGGAAGAAAACCTCCTCTTCACTGAGTCAAGGGACCCTAAACCTAGAGCTGCCAGGAGAATGGCCATCCCTTTGCAGTATAGGGAGTTTCTTTTGATTTTGGCTCAAGATATTCCTTTGGTTGGGCATTTGAGCCAGAGTAAAACATGGGACAGACTTGTTCCATTGTTTCACTGGCCTCATATGTCAGAGGCCACCAAGGAGTTTTGTCGCTCCTGTGTGACCTGCCAAGCAAGTAGCAAGACTGATGGCACACCTATAGCCCCCTTAATTCCACTTCCAGTGGTTGGGATGCCCTTTGAAAGGGTAGGGGTTGACCTAGTTGCCCCCCTTGACCCTCCAACAGCTGCAGACAATAGATTTATCCTTGTGGTAGTGGACCATGCCACTAGGTATCCTGAAGCTATAACCTGAAGGCCACTACAGCTCCTGCAGTGGCAAAAGCCCTCCTGGGAATCTTTTCCAGAGTGGGTTTCCCTAAGGAAGTGGTGTCAGATAGAGGTAGTAACTTCATGTCTGCATACCTCAAAACTATGTGGAAGGAGTGTGGTGTAACTTACAAGTTCACTACTCCTTCTCATCCACAGACACATGGTCTGGTTGAGAGGTTTAATAAAACTCTCAAAGGCATGATCATGGGACTCCCTGAAAATCTCAGGAGGAGATGGGATGTCCTGTTGCCATGCCTCCTTTTTGCTTATAGGGAGGTACCCCAAAAAGGAGTGGGCTTTAGCCCCTTTGAACTCCTCTTTGGGCACCCTGTAAGAGGTCCCCTTGCTCTTGTAAAGGTGGGTTGGGAACAACCTTTAAAAACTCCAAAGTAAGACATTGTGGATTATGTACTTGGCCTACAATCCAGAATGGCTGAGTACATGAAAAAGGCCAGTAAAAACCTTCAGGCCAGCCAAGAGCTCCAAAAGAAATGGCATGACCAGAAGGCTGTCCTAACTCAGTACCACCCAGGATAGAAGGTGTGGGTATTGGAGCCTGTGGCCCCAAGAGCCCTCTAGGACAAATAGAGTGGACCCCATCTCATAGTAGAAAAGAAAGGTGAGGTCACATATTTGGTAGACCTGGGCACTGCCAGGAGTCCCCTTTGGGTGCTCCATGTCAATCGCCTGAAACCTTACTATGACAGGGCTGACTTAACCCTGCTCGTGGCAACTGATGAGGAGCAGGAAGAAGAGTGACCCTCTCCCTGACCTCTTCTCAGTCACTGAAGCTGATGGCTTAGTGGACGGAGTTGTGCTTGCAGATTGCTTTACTGCTGAGCAGAAGAACAACTTCATAAATATCCTAAACCAGTTCTCTGACTTCTTCTCACTGATCCATCTACTGGCACATCTACCTGGTGTGAGCACACATTCAACACTGGAGACAGTTTACCTGTCAAAAGTAAGATTTATAGGCAGCCTGACCATGTCAGAGATTGCATAAAACAAAAAGTACAGAAAATGTTAGATCTGGGAGTGATTGAACCTTCTGAAAGCCCATAGGCTAGCCCAGTGGTGCTTGTCCCCAAACCTCTCAGTATTGAATGGTAAAAAGGAAATGAGGTTTTGTGTGGACTATAGAGGTCTCAATCAAGTAACCGAAACTGATGCTCACCCTATACCCAGGGCAGATGAGCTCATAGATACACTGGCTTCTGCCAAGTATCTAAGCACTTTTGGCTTAACTGCAGGGTATAGGCAGATTTAGTTGTCAGAAGATGCTAAACCTAAAAAAGCATTTTCAACCCTTGCAGGGCACTATCAGTTCACTGTTATGCCATTTGGATTGATAAATGCACCTGCCACTTTTCAGAGGTTAGTGAACACAGTCCTGCAAGGATTGGAAGCCTTTAGTGCAACATATCTAGATGATATGGCTGTCTTTACCTCCACCTGGGATGATCACCTGGTCCACCTATGGAAAGTTTTGGAGGCCCTGCAAAAGGCAGGCCTCACTATCAACGCTTCAAAGTGCTAGATAGGGCAGGGGAAAGTGGTTTATCTGGGCCACCTGGTAGGTGGGGAACAGATTGCATCATTGCAGGGGAAGATCCAAACCATTATGGAATGGGTTCCACCTACAACTCAAACCCAGGTGAGAGCCTTCCTAGGCCTCACAGGGTACTAGAGAAGGTTCATTGAGAACTATGGCTCCTTTGCAGCCCCTCTTAATGACCTCACCAGCAAAAAGATGCCTAAAAAGGTTTTGTGAAGAGCTAGCTGTCAAAAGGGTTTTGATGAGCTCAAACAGGCCATGTTCTCTGCACCTGCCCTAAAAAGCCCTTGTTACTCAAAGAAATTCATAGTCCAGACTGATGCTTCTGAATTAGGGGTAGGGACAGTTCTATCAAAGCTTAACACTGAGGGCCAGGATCAACCTGTTGCTTTTGTCAGCAGGAGATTGACCCCTAGGGAAAAGCGTTGGTCTGCCATAGAGAGGGAGGCCTTTGCTGTGGTCTGGGCCCTGAAAAAGTTGAGACCATACCTGTTTGGTACTCACTTTATTGTTCAGACAGACTACATACCTCTATTATGGCTTAAACAAATGAAAGGTGAAAACCCTAAATTGTTGAGGTAGTCCATCTCCCTACAGGGAATGGACTATACAGTGGAACATAGACCTGGGAGTACCCACTCCAATGCAGATGGACTCTCCAAATATTTCCACTTAGACAATGAAGACTCATCTGGGCAAGGTTAGCCTTATTATTCCTCGCTTGGGGGGAGGGGGGGTTGTGTAGGAAAGTACCATCTTGCCTGGCATGTTACCCCCATTTTTACATGTATGAAAGTTTGTTTTTGCCTGTCTCCCTGAGATCCTGCTAGCCAGGACCCCAGTGCTCATAGTTTGTGGCCTGAATGTGTATACCTGTGTAGTGACTAACTGTGTCACTGAGGCTCTGCTAACCAGATACTCAGTGTTTGTGCTCTCTCTGCCTTTAAAATTGTCTCTATAGGCTAGTGACCATTTTTACCAATTCTAATTGGCACACTGGATCACCCTTATAAATCCCTAGTATATGGTACCTAGGTACCCAGGGAATTGGGGTTCTGGGAGATCCCTATGGGCTGCTGCATTTCTTTTGGTACCCATAGGAAGCTCAGACAAATCTTACACTGGACTGCCACTGCAGCCTGAGTGAAATAACGCACACGTTATTTCACAGCCATTTTTCACTGCATTTAAGTAACTTATAAGTCACCAATATGTCTGGCCTTCACTTGATGAAGGTTAGGTGCAAAGTTACTAAGTGTGAGGGCACCCTTGCACTAGCAAAGGTGCCCCCAAATAGTTCAGGGCAATTTCCCCGGACTCTGTGAGTGTGGGGACATCATTACAAGCGTGCACTACATTTAGGTCAATACCGATATGTAGCTTCACAATGGTAACTCAGAATATGGCCATGTAGCATGTTTAAGATCATGGAATTGTCCCCCCATGCCAAATCTGGTATTGGGTGCCAATCCCATGCATCCCCGGTGTTCCACTATGGACCACAGGTACTGCCAAAATAGCTCTCTGGGGTTTTCACTGCAGCTACCGCTGCTGCCAACCCACAGATAGGATTCTGCCCTCTTGGGGTCTGGGCAGCCCAGTCCCAGGAAGGCAGATCAAAGGATTTCCTCTGAGAGAGGGTGTTACACCCTCTCACTTTGGAAATAGGTGTTAAGGGATGGGAAGGAGTAGCCTCCCCCAGCCTCTGGAAATGCGATGAAGGGCACAGATGGTGCCCTTCTTGCATAAGCCAGTCTACACCAGTTCAGAGATCCCCCAGCCCCTGCTCTGGGCAAAACTGGACAAAGGAAAGGGGAGTGACCACTCCCCTGTCCACCACCACCCCAGGGGTGGTGCCCAGGGCTCCTCCAGTATGTCCCAGACTTCTGCCGTCTTGAATGCAGAGGTGTGAGGGCACAATGGAGGCCTTTGAGTGGCCAGTGCCAGCAGGTGACGTCAGAGACCCCTCCTGATAGGTGCTTACCAGACCAGGTGGCCAATCCTCCTCTGAGGGCTATTTAGGGTCTCTCCAGTGAGCTTTTTCTGAGAGAACGACTTGCAAGAATTCGTTCCTCTGCACCACTCTCTTCAACTTCTGCCATGGATTGACCGCTGACTGCTCCAGATTGCCTGCAAAACTGCAACAAAGTAGCAAGAAGACTACCAGCGACATTGTAGCGTCTAATTCTGCCGGCTTTCTCAACTGTTTCCTGGTGGTGCATGCTTTGGGGGCTGCCTGCCTTCATCCTGCACTGGAAGCCATGAAGAAATCTCCAGTGGGTTGACGGAATCATCCCCCTGCTCCAGCAGGCACCAAACCCCAGCATCACTGGTACTCTGGGGCCCCTCTCATCCTGACGAGTGTGGCCCCTGGAACACAGGTGGTAGACCCAAGTGACCCAGACTGTCCAGTGGTGCAACTGTCCAAATTTGGAGGAGTTAAGCCCTTGCCTCCCCTCTCCAGACTGTAATCCTGTGGACTGCGTGAACTGCAGCTGCTAGTGCTTCTGTGCAAATTTCGAAGGAATCCTTTGTACACAGTCAAGCCCAGGTCCCCAGCACTCCGTCCTGCATTGCTCAACTCCCTGAGTGGATCTCCAGCTTTGTGGGACCCTCTTTTGTAGTGTTGAGAGGACTGCTGTGTTCAGTTTTCTTGAACCTGTGTTCAAGGACTTCTGCGGGTGCTACCTTCTTGTGTATGGGCTCTCTACTTTGCTGATGGCCCCCTCTGTCTCCTCTCCCAAGTGACGAAATCCTGGTCCTTCCTGGGCCCGGGCAGCACCCTTTATCTCTACCACAACTCTTGCAGCTAGCAAGGTTTGTTTGCAGTCTTTCTCCAAAAAAACAACTCTGCTTCCTCCAGCACTCTGTGGGATATCTTCTGCATGAAGGAGTCATTCCTAGCACCTTTTGCCATTTGGCACCTTCATCCGAGGTTTAGTGGGCTCCTGCCCCCCTGGACACTTTCACGACTCTTGGACTTGGTCTACTTTCTTTGCAGGTCCTCAGGTCTAGGAATCCATCTTCAGTGCTTTGCAGTCTGTTGTGGTCTTTGCAGAACCCTCTAACATAAGTTTAGTGTGTTTCTGGGAAAATAGTAGTAATTTACTCTGACTTTTCAGGGTCTTGGGGTGGGATATCTTGGACACTCTTAAGGTTTTCTTACACCCCCAGCGATCCTCTACACACTACACTAGCCTAGGGGTCCATTCGTGGTTCGCATTCTACTTTCTTAGTATATGGTTTGTGCTGCCCCTAGGCCTAGTGCATCCTATTGTAATCTACAGTTTGCACTACTTTCTGACTGTTTTGCTTACCTGATTTTGGTTTATGTGTATATTTTGTGTATTTTACTTACCTTCTAAGGGAGTATATCCTCTGAGATATTTTTGGCACATTGTCACTAAAATAATGTACCTTTATTTTTAGTAACTTTGAATATTGTCTTTCTTATGATATAGTACCTAGATGATATAAGTGATATAGTAGGAGCTTTGCATGCCTCCTAGTTCAGCCTAAGCTGCTCTGCTCTAGCTACCTCTATCAGTCTAAGCTGCTAGAACACTACTAATCTACTAATAAGGGATAACTGAACCTGGCACAAGGTGTAAATACCATCAGGTAACCACTATAAGCCAGGCCAGCCTCCTACAGGCATGAACAAAGGCTTTCCTTTGCTAAAATCACCATCTTCTCCGCTTTCAGGAACAGGCAGACTTGAATCAGAAAATCACATTTTTCAACACAATTTTGGCATTATACTGGGACATACCCCATTTTTACTATTTTTGTGCTTTCAGCCTCCTTCCAGTTAGTGATAGAAATGAGTGTGAAGCCAATGCTGGATACTGGAAAGCTAAACATTTCCGAAAGGTAGACAACATTTTGAATTCAGCAATGGGTTTTAAATATATACTGGATATACACAAATTAATTTGGTGAAATATAAAGAGTTAAGAATAGGAATCAAGGGATCCTTTGTATTTTCAAAATGGACACAAGATAAGGTGTTGAGAAGCAGTGGTTATTTGCACATCTCTGAATTCCGGGGTCCCCATACTAGCATGTAAATTACAGGGCATTTCTCAAATAGACTTCTTTTTTACACACTGTCTTACTTTTGGAAAAATATAGGGGCATATTTATACTCCGTTTGCACCGGAATTGCGTCGTTTTTTTGACGCAATTCCGACACAAAACTAACTCCATATTTATACTTTGGCGTTAGACGCGTCTAGCGCCAAAGTCCATGGAGTTTGCGTCATTTTTTAGCGTGGACACCTACTTTGCGTTAATGATATGCAAGGTAGGCGTTCCCGTCTAAAAAATTGACTCCGAGGCATGTGTGCCGTATTTACACTCCCGGGCAAAATTCACGCCCGGGAGTGGGCGGGTCAAAAAAATGACATCCAGCCGCTTTTGCGCTGTTTTTTAGCACCTGGAAAAGGCAGGCGTTAAGGGACCTTTGGGCTCTGAAGGAGCCCAGAGGTGCCCTCCCATGCCCCCAGGGACACCCCCTGTCACCCTTGCCCACCCCAGGAGGACACCCAAGCCTGGAGGGACCCATCCCAGGGACATTAAGGTAAGTTCAAGTAAGTCATTTTTTAAATTTGTTTTTGTGGCATAGGGGGGCCTGATTTGTGCCCCTGGGCATGGCCATTGGGCAAGGGGGCATGAGTCCTGTCTTTGCTAAGACAGGAGTCATTTCTATGGGGGTTAGGAGTCGGAAAAAATGGCGCAAATCGGGTTGAGGCGAAAAATTAGCCTCAACCTGACTTGCCCCATTTTTTGGCGCCCAAGCTCCATATCCCCCTACGCCGGCGCTGCCTGGTGTACGTCGTTTTTTTTCCACGCACACCAGGCAGCGCTTCAGAATGGCACTAGCCGGCGCTAATTATTTTGACGCAAAACTGCGTTAGCGCAGTTTTGCGTCAAAAAGTATAAATATGGCCCATAATGTAGAGAAAGACAAGGGGCAATAACTCTTGTTCTTCTATTCTGCATTTCCCTAAGTCTCCCCAAAAAAATGGCACCTCACTTGTGTGGGTAGGCCTAATGCCCACGACAGGACTAGCTCCTCCGGCACCTACAAAAACCTAGCAAACCTGGACATTTCTGAAAACTAGATACCGAGGGGAACCCAGGATGGGGTAACTTGTGGTGCTCTCAACAGGTTCTGTTACCCAAAATACACTCACATTTCGGTGTTGCAAATTTCTGGAATCTGAGAGGGGGCCACACACTTCCTTTCACCCAGCATTCCCCCACATCTCCTGATACAAAATGGTACCTCACTTGTGTGGGTAGGCCTAGTGCCCGCAACAGGAAATGCCCCAAAACACTATGGGCCATATTTATACTTTTTGACGCAAAACTGCGCTAACGCAGTTTTGCGTCAAAAAAATTAGCGCCGGCTAACGCCATTCTGAAGCGCCATGTGGGCGCCGTATTTAATCAATGACGTTAGCCGGCGTTAGCCGCCGGCGCTGCCTGGTGTGCGTGGAAAAAAACGACGTACACCAGGCAGCGCCGGCATAGGGGAATATGGAGCTTGGGCGCCAAAAAATGGGGCAAGTCAGGCTGAGGCAAATTTTTCGCCTCAACCCGATTTGCAACATTTTTTACGACTCCCAACCCCCATAGAAATGACTCCTGTCTTAGCAAAGACAGGAGTCATGCCCCCTTGCCCAATGGCCATGCCCAGGGGACTTCTGTCCCCTGGGCATGGTCATTGGGCATAGTGGCATGTAGGGGGGCACAAATCAGGCCCCCCTATGCCACAAAAAAAAAATGACTTACCTGAACTTACCATAATGTCCCTGGGATGGGTCCCTCCAGCCTTGGGTGTCCTCCTGGGGTGGGCAAGGGTGACAGGGGGTGTCCCTGGGGGCATGGGAGGGCACCTCTGGGCTCCTTCAGAGCCCACAGGTCCCTTAACGCCTGCCTTTTCCAGGTGCTAAAAAACGGCACAAAAGCGGCTGGACGTCATTTTTTTTGACCCGCCCACTCCCGGGCGTGAATTTTGCCCGGGAGTGTTAATACGGCGCACATGCCTCGGAGTCAATTTTTTAGACGGGAACGCCTACCTTGCATATCATTAACGCAAAGTAGGTGTCCACGCTAAAAAATGACGCAAACTCCATGGACTTTTGCGCTAGACGCGTCTAACGCCAAAGTATAAATATGGAGTTAGTTTTGCGTCGGAATTGCGTCAAAAAAAACGACGCAATTCCGGCGCAAACGGAGTATAAATATGCCCCTATGTGGACACATCAAAATTTTCAATTACAAAACTACCTGTTTTTGCAGGGAGGGGTACCTGAGTTTTTGGTCCTGGGCTCAGCAGCCATTTAAGCCATTTAACCTACCAACCCGAGACATTTCGGAAAACTAGACACCGAGGGAGTCTAGGGAGGGGTGACTTGTGTGGATCCCCCAGAGTTTTCTTACCCAGAGTACTCAGCAAACCTCAAATGTAGCTCACATTTTTCCCACATTTATTTGCTTGTGTAGGTGGGCCAAGTGCCTGTGACAGGGAAGAGACAAAAACATGTCAAAATTGAGGGGG
Source organism: Pleurodeles waltl (assembly GCF_031143425.1). Lineage (NCBI taxonomy): Eukaryota > Metazoa > Chordata > Amphibia > Caudata > Salamandridae > Pleurodeles > Pleurodeles waltl. Next base: position 566,279 of record NW_027150407.1, on the reverse strand, counting down.
AACCAAAGCGGGTCCAAAAGGGCAGTTTGAGAAAAAACATTTTTAAGCTAACAAGTGGGGCAGAATCTTTATCGGTATAGATGGAACAATGCTGGGTGGTAGGAATTTTGTGGATTCCTGCAGATTACGGTAGGTTCTATCACGAAAATGTGGGGAAAATGTGTGATTTCAAGCAAAGTTGGAGGTTTGCAGGGCATTGTGGTAGGAAAATGGTGCATGTGAAGCATACCACCCTGGACTCACCCAGATGCTTAGTTTTCAGATGTATCCAGGTCTCATAGATTTTTCTACTTGGGAGCATCCCAAAGTCTAAAAAGTGCAGCCCTCACCATTCCAAGTGGGACTATTTTGAGAGTTAGACCAAATGTAAAACCAAAACCCAAAACAATCAAATGTTCAATTGCTTGCCGTTGGGATAAGATCTTTTAGTGTGCGGGGGAGAGCTGAAAGACTGTTACCCCCTTCAGTTGGGGTGGGGGCATAATCATGCCCATACTGTTTGGTAGCTACCACCCCACAATTGTTTTTAAATTACCTAGCATCTAGTAGGCTTTCTTCCCCCCCCCCCAGGGAGTGGATCGGGGGTAATTGTCTCATCTGCCCACCGGTGGGCAGAACAACTTTGTCTCCATTCATTTGGGGTTGGGGTATGGCCATACCCCCACCCTCTTTTAAAAAAAAAAAACATCCCTGGTCTCTGCTGGGCTTTCTGCCCCACTCCCTTGAGGACAGATGGGCCTTCCTTTGGGGGCAAAAATTGCCAACAGTAATGTGCCCCCATGGGGAGCGACCATTGCCCAATGGACTGCCCACCCAAACAGAACACACATAAACACACACAGCAATCCCTGGTGCCAAAGTGGTTTCTGCCCCCCTTGGGGGCAGATAGGCCAAAACAAATAGGCTGATCTGCCCCCAAGGGGGGGCAGAAATGGCATAAAAACAATCCTCCCCACCACAGGAGCAACCCTTGCCTAAGGGGGCGCTCCCCACATTTAAACAAAAAAAAACAATTAAAAAAATGACCCCTGGTGTATAGAGATTCCACCCCAGGGTGCAGATCTGCCTAATTACAATAGGCCGTTCTGCCCCCATGGGGCAACCCATGCTCAAGGGGCTGCTCCCCTGGGGGCATACAAAATGTAAGAGACGGGTCCCCCATTTACTTAGCAGAAGTTGTGATGATCTGTTTCAACTCCTGCTGAGTACATCATTTACATACACATAAATAGATACAGTTGAACCATACCTGCATCATGATGTGCCTTAATTCTCATTAGGCGCACACATGGCGGCAGTAAGGGGTGCACTAAGGGCCACAATGACTGTATTGATGCAATTGGTGCTGCAACGCTGTTGTTCTATGGGCCCCTTTGTGTCATTGTCCAAGGCCATGTAAGGGAGCTTGACCATGCACTGGGTCCAGACTACTAGCACTTCCCTGTTCCAGGTCATTGTGTATCACATACACCCCATACTATGACTATTACCACACACATGTGCAGAGTCAGTTCCACAGGTCTGTCGCTTCTCCCTGACAGTATGCAACTGGCCTGCATCTGTTCCAGCACTGGCACATCACTCAATAACCTGCACCAAAGAATGCATCCTTGGACCATAGAGCAAGTGTGTCTGTGTTGAGGCATATTTCTATGCCCATGTTCTTATCCGTCCCGGACAAATAATGGTATACCAAGGCAACAATGGCTGGCCACACACTATTGACAATACATCCATGATTTCAATCAGTCAATGCATAGGTAGCAACAACCATCTTCACATGACTAAACTCCCATAGCATTTTTGATCATGTGTGTGCCTTGTGATGGCACACACATATTACTTACTTCACTGAAGGATGTATGACAGCATTCCCCAATACCCTGGAATACCCACACAACCCCAGGGCAGTAGTTTGTCAGTTTGCTGTGACAATGAGGTAGATGTCTACAACATTTGAGGCAGGCTCAAATGCTATGGGTGTCAAAATGGGACAGACCCTGCAACAACCATTGCATACCCCTCAGATGCAATAGACAGTGTCAATCAGCCCCATATCGTCATGGAGGTGTAGAGTTAGCAGACACCTGCATGACAATGCCATGTAGAAATGGTGCAGTGAGAAGCACCCCAGGAGTGTCAGGGCCAGTGATGTTTTGTAGGTACCTGGGTCTATATTATCTGAGACTGTGCATGATTGACTGATCATAGATGTTTGTTAGTTGCTCCAATCCACCACTAGGATGACTTGCTCACTCAGCCCATCAAGTTGATAGTGAACAATGTCGTCCATTAACTGTTATGTAAAAATTACACTAAGCAATGTTTTCCATTCTTGTTTTGCAGGGGGACCTGTGCCCTACTCCCTAGGAGAGGTTGCTCGATTTGAAGACCCCAATGAATCCAGTAAGTTTCATCTTGTGCGTCATGTGTGCTAATCCAGGGTTTGGTGCGAGTCAGTCTGAAGTGTGGAGTGCCATGAAAAATGGTTTTGCCCAACTAATGATATGATATCATCGGAGAATGGATGGTGACATCATATATATTAGAATGTTGTGCAATGAGAATGGCTTGCTTGTAGTTCAAGGGGCAATGTGTGCTGGCATGGAATTGTGTCAAATAGTATTGTAATGGCTCGCCACTTATTCATTGATGTCTACCATGATAGGTCTCAGGGCAGCTGTATATATACATTGCATGCCTGTTGACAACCACTTTGTCACTGCACCATTGTCAGCACTGTGTGTAACACATAGCTTTCACTTACTGACAAGACTGTACAGATGTGGGTCATATCTGCAGAGGCCTCGAGGGGGCTCATGTAGTAGACACATACACCACAGGTGCCTCAGTACTCTTCACATATAATAAGTCTGTAGTACTGCAAGGAGCCATAATGTGCTTCACAACAGTCAGTAGTGTACACAATCAGTAGACGACTAAGCTCCAGATGGTTGTGGGAACAGTCTATGATTCTTCCCATGCCAGATCTCAGCAGTTTTCGAACATGGTCCTGCCACCATGATATTTGTGAGTGATGTACGTCACATCACTTAAATACACAAACTAAAATTGAAGACTTTTTTTGTCTAAAATCAGATGGATGTAGCAAGGACGGTTCTTAGATATGTATGGGACAGCCCCTTATTCTGACCTTAATGTAAGGGGTGTGGACACTTTGAAAATCTTAGGAGCATATTTGTAGACCCCTAGCGCCACCTTGCCCCACATTAAAGTCATTTATTTTTACGTGAATGTGGCCCAACAAGGCCAAAATCCCCACGCCGTATTTACAGGGTGGCGCAATGCATGCAGTGCTCCACCCTGTAACCCTTTGCGCTACCTTATGCATGTGCCAGGCATAATGTATGGCAAGGGGAGCCTGTAAAATGGTGCATGGAAACTTATGGGATTTCCTTGCACCATTTATTATGGCACTTTTAACGCCGACTTAGGGGGCTACCATTCTTTAGAATGGGCCCCTATGTACTCTGCAGGAGTAGTGGCAACAGTTTGGTGCTACTCTTGCAGAGTACATCAACAGAGTCATTAATAAGGACTATAATGCCCCCTACCCTGCGCGATGGCGGGCTGTATTTTAAATACAGTGCACGCATGGTGGTGGTAGGGGGATGCTAAGGGGCACAAGGAAAGTGGTGCTGCAGTGGGTGCAGCACAACTTTCCATAAATCTGCCCCTTAGTATCTTTAACTGATGAGGATGATATGATTGAGCTAGAGAATTGTGACATTGCTTTAGATAAATTATGCCCAAGTGGGTTTAAGTTGAACTCCACTTTCACAACAATATTATCCAATGACACATTGACTTGGTTCATGAAGTGATTATTAATGACCTTAAAAAAGTAAAAGAAAAAATATCTCAGGTAAACACAATCTGCATTGGTCACAATGGAAAGCCTTATCGGTTCTTGAAGACAATGATAATATTGTGATCTGCTCTTCGGTCGATGGTGGTAATGTGGTTATTTTACACAGATATATTTGGATGAGGTTGAATAACAAATAGCTGATTATAACTATTGTGATGTTTCTACTAGATCTGATTATGCCAAGCATGTACTACATATGCTACAATATTAAAATACATTACCTATCTCCTACCTCTTGCCTAAGACACATAGAAATATAAGCAATGCCCTGGGAGACCCATTATTTCTTCAATGGGAAGCTTTCTTCAGAATACCTCTAACTATAATGATTTCTTGTTACGTCCTTTTGTGGAAGTTCACCCATCCTATTTCAAAGATAGCTGTGAAATGTTTGAGTCACATTGATAACAACAGTTGTAACTCTAACTACATGCTGATGACATTAGATGCCAAATCACGATATGCTTGGAAAATGGTGGCTGATCATTCCAATATCACATAAAGAAGGAATTTGACCTTTAGGGACAGGCTCGCACACTCTGAAATCTTACCTAATACAAAAAGTAAAGAAGTGACTGTTACAGGGTTTTGTAAATATCATAAATGCAAATAATGTAAACATAGTAAATATAGTGCTAATGTAAAAGAATATCTGTCTCCTCATTCTAAGACTCATTGGGGTGACCAGAGTTTTTTGTTAACAGAAGGTCGATTGTGAAAGAAGATCTAAAGGGCACCAAGAAACCTTTTCAGAATAATGAATTATTAGAAAGAGAGGCAAGGGACAGTCTAAAACCATCAGTACACTCTTACATCGTGTTAGAACCTGCCCCATAGTAGAGTCTTATTTAGTGATGTTTTCAAACTCATAGATTTGATTTTTATTAACGAGGTTCAGATTCAACCTCACATATTCGCTACTGGCCACATCTAAGGATTATTAAAGACTAGAGGAGATGAGCCAATGTTCGTTTGATCATTTTTCTAATCAGGATAATGTACATTTCAGTCTGTTTTGTGGTTACTGTTGTATCCCAAGGAAACTGTTTATAGTCCCACTAACATTTTGTGCAAGCTGGGACTGCTTTGATATATTTAGAGATGCTTCCAAGCCCCAAGGTATGTTTTGGTATGGCTAGTTTCCTGGCAGGTGCCCTTAGAATCAGGAAAAAACTCCAGGGTTAATACTATATGTTTAATAATGTAAAAACGGTTAATGAAATTGACGTATGTCTGATGTAGAGGTTTTATTAAGTTTTTATTTCTTTGGGAATACCCTTTTATGGTTTTTATGGTTTTAATTTTGTTAAACTTATAACAATGTATTTATGTATATTTATTATTAATATATTGTGTTGTTTTTAGGGTGCTTTTATGGCTTCAAGTAGCCGAACGTTTGCTTGGACAGACTTATATTGTCATTAGCTAGTGTTTCAGATTTTTCTGTTTATGCATTGACTTATAACTGTTCACTCAGAAATGTAGATAGTGCCAACCATTCACTGAAAAAGCAAACATTGGAACTCATGCATACTATCAGAAACAATGCGCACACTAAACCAGTAGGACATCATTTTCAAACATTCCAGAATAGTGAGCCAAACTTCCTGAACTTCTTTGTAATTAACAAAGTCAATGGCACTAGTGAGAGGGGATAACAGACTAATTAACCTCCATCACCTTGCGCCTGGCTACATTATTAAAATGGAGACCAGTTACCTTATGGGTTAAATCAGGATGAAGAATTGAATAGTTATTTGGGAGAATCATTTCGGTCCTTTACTCAGTCACAGTTGATTTAATTCCATTTGGATATTATACTCTTTATCAGAAGCTGTTATCAATTAAGTACATATGACACAGCCAATGCATTCATTATATGTATTGTTTTTATTTCTGTGTATATATTTAGCTGATGTTATTAGGAGCCTAATTTTAATTATATAGGTTTCTTTACAGATGGGTGATTTGATTTCACTGAGACAAAATCTGGTATGATTCCTGTCATCACTTTGATCTGTTCCCTGGGGTAATATGGTCTCCTTTATCATTTATATTTCTGAGATAAGCCCACTTGGGCATGATTATCTTTACTTGAAGACTTAACATCTATTTGTTTTATATCAAGCTACTCTAATACATATCATGATGTTGCATTGATTTTTGACTATTTTTTTATAGATTGGATTATGGTGCTATTTTGTTGCAATGAGGTCTTCTGTCCCATTGCCTTCCCTTCCTGTACTTTCATTTTGTTGACATTGTTCCTATTGAGTGGCTTGTGATAAATCATGAATTTTTTCCTACTGGGGCTGGAAATCCTTGTTAAATATTGATATCTTCTTGTTTTTTGTATGCCATGTTTGAGCTATATTTTCTTTTATTTTACTTTATTGAGGATTTCTCATGATTTATAACTGGCATATATTGATATATTCTGTATATTCAGTTCTAACACCAGATCCTTGTATTTTTTAAACTGTTTTTACGTCATTACATGATGGCCTTTCATGTGAAACATTTGTTGTTTGACCACACCATTAGAGTCTGTTTTTTATATTTATCATCTTATCACGTTAAATATGTTTGCAGTACTATGTTTCTCATGAACAAAGTGTTTGCTCAGACACGTTAGATAGCTACCTCTGTAACATTAAAACTAGCTAATGTGTGTATATATCTACATCTATATCTATATCTGTATCTATAATCTATATCTATATGTAAAACCTACATCTTCTGCCAAATGCATCGGCCATCGTCGCACCCTGCACTTTGTTTACAAAGAATTTTAATGCTTCAATGAATTCGATCTAAGCATACCTCAGAGCTATGCTGTCTGATTTTGGAGCTCTGTTGTTGATATCGGAGAGTAAGGTGTTTAGAAAGGACATGCACAAGGAAACGAGAATGCAAATATCTTTATGTATATATATATATATATATATATATATATATATATATATATATATATATATATATGTTACATGTATATACATATACACATTTAAATACTGAATTAATGTTTGTAAAAATGTAACCTAAATTAGTTAGAATGCTTTTAAATACACTTTGAAAATGTATATGAATGATATTTTAATAATGAGTTACTTCATAGAATTATATGCATCAAACATTTATAAAAAATACCCCTACAAGTAATTTTTTTTAACGAATTACTGAAATAAATTAGTTTACATGTAATTAATATTATGTATTAAAAATTACATAATGTCTACATTTAATTTAGATTTACTATTCATTGCTCTTATTTTTTTAATTGACATACCCTTAAAATTGAATACTCCCAATGTACTTACCTGTGATGTAGTGTCCAACAATGTGACAACTGTGATATAATACTAACACATTTTCATGCAATGTGGTAGTAAAACAATTGCTAACCATTTAGCTTGATGCTGCTCATTTCACATTTTCTTCGTAATCTGGATGGCTTTGAGCTTATCATTTGGGGTAGAGGATTTTTTTATTGGTTTATTAGACCTGCTAAATTGTGTGAAAGTACTAATGCTTAATTTGTAAAATAATATATTCTGGTGCCTAAATATTTTCTAAGCAGCCTGAGTCTGACCTGCTGAATGTTGAACTTGAGACTTAGGGCCTCATTACGACTTTGGTGATCCTAAAGAACCACAAAGCTGTGGTGAGTACTCCACCATCATACCCGTGGCATCCCCCCAGCATATTATAATGTTCCCGTCGGGCTTGCAGGAACATTGTAATACGTGTTCCTGCTGGGCTGATCTGCTGGAATAGTGCTACAATATTGTTATCTGTTTTCCATACCTCCTTGCTTTCAGAAATGGAGTGCCTGGTCCTAAATCAAGAAGCTTCCGCACAGCATCAGGAAAGCTACGATGTGGCTCCGGTCTAACAGGCAATGTGGGTGGTAGGAGGCAGGGGAACTTAGGAGTGATCCACATAGTCTCCAAGCCCTCTAGGCTTGCCTGCGGACCCTGTTCCCACAGGGCCCCTAAATGCCATGTCAGGCCATGGCGACAGGCTCAAGCAGCAGTCATTGCTCTACTGGTCTCTCTGCACTGGGCACAGCATGATTTAAGAAATCTAAAGGCATGAATTAAGGGCTGTTCTGTGCCCGAGGACAGCAACATGTAGGTGTCTTTCTTTCTGAGTTTGCCTCATCCCACTCTCTGGGAAGTGTATCGGGATGTTATCTATCAGGCTGTTTAGCTGTATCATGGTTACCTAAATTATAACATTTTTTGGAGGTCTCCAGTTGTTGAGAGCCAGGAATGGATCCAACAGAGGTCAATAAGAGTCCCTACACAAAGGCTCTCATTGTCCTTGGTTTCATCCGTTCCTGTCACTGGCACTAGGCCCAGTTACACAAGTGGCACAGAATTGTTATCAGCACAAGCGGTGCAGTCCTGGGTGATAGGAATTTTTATGGAGTCCTGCAGAATGTGGAAGTTTACATTACAGAAATGTAAGGAAAATGTGTGATTTCAGGCAAAGTTTAAGGTTTGCAGGGCATTGTGGGTAAAAATAAACCTCATAGAATCCATGCAATTCACCTCATCCTGGATTTTCCTAGATGTCTAGTTTTAAAAAATGTACAGGTCTGCTAGGTTTCAGAATGTGTCAGCTGCACTAGGGTCCTAAAACCACAAATACCCACTTTGCAAAAAACAGGTCAGTTTGTGTGGAAAAATTCCATGTTGCATTTTGGCCATTTTCTTTTTGTGGGTGTTAAAGGCTGGCTATTGTTCGGGGTAAGTAAATACCTACCACTTGCAATACACTCCCATCACAAGGTTGTGCCCAGTCAAGGTCTCAAAGTAGCCCCTGGCTCAACCCCTTGTAGCTTGGCAACAAGCAGCCAGGCTCAACTCAAGAGACAGTTATGTAAAACATTGAAATACACAAATACAGTAAATATGTAAGATTCAACACACAATAAAAATCCAAGACCAAATTTATAAAAACATAAAATATTTTCATCTTTAAACTGACACCAAAACGACACAAATCCAATATAAGGAACACAAAATATGAATTTTTGAAGATTACAATTAAAACTAGCACGTATAAGCGATTAGCGCTCAAAAGGAAGGTTGCACCAGACCAGGACACAGTCAAGAGTTCCAGCCGCCTGCAATGTAACACTTTTATACCTACTTCCAGAAGTGATTCTTGGCGCAGGAAAGTGAAACACAACCCCAATCAAAGGAATCTCTGAGTTGCTCATGGGAACATTAGGACTACAGTTCTCACAATGCACCAGGCCAAAATCCTTGCAAGTCAACTGGGCCCACTCCAGGCTGGGGGCATTTGTGAAAGTTGGTGCAGGGAAGCTCTTTTAACCTGTTGCTTCAGCGAGTCCACTCCTGAGTCCTTTTTGAAAGAAAGCAAAATCCTTTGGGCTGTGGTTACAGTGTGCAACAGGCGCAGTCCTTCAGTGTGCAGGCCTCTGGGTTGCAAACACAGATTTCAGATTGGACTTTCAGGCAGCAAATTTGAATTCCATTGCAGATCAGACACTTTAATTCAATCATCTTGGGGGACAGTCAGTAAGCATCCTTTTCCAATGAGCTGCAGGGTGCTACTTAGAAATATGACAACTTTTTGTCCCATAATGCACTGCACTTTAACATTCCAAGATATATGATTTTCCTCCAGAGGAGTAAGACCTTACGAAATCAACCCCTGATGTAGCATGTTTCCATTTACCTCTCCCCTGCATCCTCTGGGCATCTGCAACTTCCTTTTATAAGCGCACTATCTATCTGTGGGGTACATGGATGAGAGGCCAGGCTTGGCTGTATTCCTATCTGGCTGGTGTCCTTTTGAAGCCTCAGCTTGATTCACCCAGCCCCCTTTCTGGCCTGGCTTCACCATCTGCCTATCTTCCCCCATCAGGTAACCTCTGTTCATTGCAGGCCACTTATCACCTCATTAAAGCAGCACTGCTAATCCTGTTAGGGCTGACCAGTCACGAGAGACCACTAGCAGGCTCGAATTTGGCTTACAATAAAGAAAGTCTCATAACTTATTTTTTGTATAGGTTTAGATAAACTTAACAATTGCAGATTTCTGCATTTATCATTACCATTCATTTGACTACTTTCATGGCATTTTTATCTTTTTCTCAAGCAGCGCTGCCTCCGGATTACGAGTCCCCTTTCCGCCAGCCTTTGCATGGCAGTCAGGTCGCCATGCAAAGGGTGGTGGAAAGTGGTGTTGGAGGCCCTATAGGGGCCCCTGCACTGCTCATGCAAATGGCCTGGGCAGTGCAGCGGCCCCCCATGGACAGCCCTGTTGTGCTTTTCACTGCCCAAAATATGTGCAGTAAAAAGCACGACATGTGCTGTCGCACCCTACGCACTGCAACATTGCCGCCGGCTAGATTACGAGCCGGCATCAATGTTGTGGTGAGTTTCCCCTGGGCCCAGTGGGAAACTCATAATAGGGACCGCAAAGTGATGGCCGCATAGGTGGTCATCCAAACGCAGGACAAAGTTGTTATAAGCCCACCAGTCTACATATATCATCAATAAATGTTGGTTTGTTTTGGTTAGCTCACAGGATCACATCCAAACCTCGAACATTACCAGGGTAATAGATGCCATTGGTGACCTCGAGCATCACCACTCTAATTCTTAAAGAGAACTTGTGGAAACATATCCAACCCTTCCATTTGTTACCCTTTCTTTCCCAAGGCATACACAGCAAAGATACGAAAATGCATTTTCAAAACATTTATTGAAATTATTGTATTCTTGCAAAGAAAACATGAGTTATGATTATTAGACAGATGAGACACATTACTGTAATCAGCATGATTCCAATGGTGACAAACACAAACAATTCAACCATGTTAATTGTTACTAATGTTAGCTCATTCCTATCTGTTACTAATACTATACTAAAGAGAGCATAGTGGAAGTACCCTCTGCCAGATCAATTGGGACAGTCTAACCCCTGAACCTTGGCCCCAGGTGCCAGGAAGCCGGCCCAAGGTCCAGGATCTGAATGATGTCACACAGTGCAGTGCAGCAGCCAAAAATACTACGCTGCCAGACATGGAGAGAGCAGGAGAGTGCCATATTCACATAGAAATGGCTCTTTCCTCCCCTCTCTTTAGTACCAGCACTGATTTCAGCTGCCGTGTTCCATGCACACACATTAGCGCAATAGTGCTAGGGTGTGAGTGTGTGTCTCACACAGGTTCTGCACTTGAAGGGTATCCTTCCTGTACAAAATACTATGCCTAGACAAAGGGAAATGTTGTTCCTACTTTGTATGTGTGCTATACAGTGCAGCACACTTGCAAAGTCAGAAAAGCAGGGATAAATAAAATGTTTCTGTTTAACGCCTGCTTTTCAGTGGCATGAATTTTTGCACTAAACCACTTCTTCTAGTCTTTCAGAATAGGGATTAGCATAAAAAATAATGGATGGTAACATCGATACACATACATATCACCCTAGTAACGCCCCCTTGATGCAAAGTAATGCAAAGCAGCATTTTATGCTGCTTTGGGTTACTTTGCCACACAAACCAATGCAAATACCCATTGGTTTGTGAGTGCCCAAAGAAGTTTAGTGTTAGTTTAGCCTTACAAAAGTAACGCTAACCTGATGCTAAACCTTTGAGAATTTTTGCCTACGTGTAAAGACTATCTTCCTTAGCAGGATGAAGGTCTGGTTCTGCAGGGCTGTAGCTCAGTCACAGTTCACAACAGTTCAATGATAATAACAGCATCAAATTCTCATCTTACCAAGTGTAGCATGAACAGAGGTGCATAAAAGCTATTTTGGTCTGTGTAGCGTAAACGGATTATCACCTGATGAGCACAAGAAAAACAATTAAGGGCATCCCATACTGATTATACAACCCTGGACGAAATGAGCAGACTATAGGGCGACACTGCCTACCAAGAATAAATGCATATGCAGCGCATTCTCTTGTTAGTGGAAAACATATACAATGCCACCATCACAAAAAAAGACATCAAGCTAAAATGGAAATCCAAAATGGAGACTAAGCATGGGCCCAACAACAATTCCAACTCACGCCTGTTTTATCCACCACCCTACACATCTTGGCCCTTTACTTCACTCTAGTAATTCTTTTTCATTAATGTTATTTACCTACGCTTCTGTTTTTCCATAATTCTCTTCATCTTTCTTTATCGATTGTCTGCCCTTTTCTCTCTTGTTCCAGGTCTAAGTCTAACGATGGAAAAATAAGTTTCAGTCACCAAAGGAGAGTGCTACTGGGTCCCACCCTCAATCACTGACTCAAATTAAGCACCGGAATGAATATAGGTGGAAGAAACCCCTTGTAGTTTGCCATCTGGATTGTTAAATACATGGATCATGACTGAATTTCACAAGTACTATTTCACTCTCAGAGAGTGGATTCTCTGCATTGAAACATAGGGGGTCATTATGACCCTGGCGGTTGGAGACCCCCAGGGGTAATGTAGCGTCCGTACCGCCAACAGGCTGGCGGTACGGAGGCCCCTATTATGACCGCGGCGGTAGCGCCGCGGTCGCACCGCCGGGGCAGGCGGTTTCCCGCCGTTTTAGCCCCGGCGGTGATAATCCACCAGGGCAGCACTGCAAGCAGCGCTGCCCTGGGGATTATGACACCCCTACCGCCAGCCTGTTTCTGGCGGTTTGCACCGCCAGGGAGAGGCTGGCGGTAAGGGGTGTCCTGGGGCCCCTGGGGGCCCCTGCACTGCCCACAGGCAGTGCAGGGGCCCCCTAACAGGGCCCCAGCCAGCTTTTCACTGTCTGCATAGCAGACAGTGAAAAGCGCGATGGGTGCAACTGCACCCGTCGCACGGCCGCAACACCGCCGGCTCCATTAGGAGCCGGCTCCTATGTTGCGGCCTCATCCCCGCTGGGCCGGCGGGCGAAACTTGGTTTGCGCCCGCCGGCCCAGCAGGAATGTCGTACTGGGGGCCGCAGGAGTGCGGCTACATTGGCGGCCGCACAGCGGTTACCGCTTGGCGGGCGGTAATGTTGTAATGACCCCCATAATCTTTAAATACCATTCTTTTCAGAAAAGATAATACAAAGATACATTTATGTTTAGTGGTTGTGTATGTATGTATGTGTCATTAACCTTCAAACATATATATGAAAGACTGCAGCTACTACCAAAAAACTGCTGAAGATTAATAATTCACTTTTAAGGGTAAACTATAAAATTGCTTCTCAGCTCACTCTATTTAATGTATAACCATCCCTGCACGAAAGGAAGGTGAAGAAAATGGGAAAATATAAACATCTGTCTCACCTACAGCTCTCTACAATTTCCCAGTAAAAATATGAAGACCTGTACATGGTCTCATAAAATTAAACGAAATAATAACTAACATTAAAGTGATATGTTGGGAGGAGTTGTGAATTGGTGGGGAATGGTTAACACCAATGGTATCTGTTCCAAGCTGAGACATTTAAGAAAAAGGTTCATAACCCACTAGTGGCATGTTCGGCTATTTGAATCCTGAGATAGTTTGTGGTCTTGGTTATAAGCGATAACACTCTAGACTTATCCTGAAATCTGATTACGTTTTTTATGGCTCAGGTGTTCACGATGGCTAAAACAGAAGTCACTTTCAGTTGGAAGCAATGAATGGTGCATGGGTTGCATGATTTGGATTTTTGAGCCAATGTAGTTGTTGATGTACTCAATGGATGATTTAAATGTGATCCGAGTTTAAATGCTTTGCTTGGTCATCTCAGGAAGGATGCGTCAGAGGTGCAGAGTCTAAAACCTTGAGAGTACTAGGGTTGTATTTGAGGGAGCAGTGATCTTATAGTAACTTTTGTAACATCTTCCTAGATCATAAACTGGTGCTAATAGTTTAAAGAAGAATGATTTAGAAAAACAAAATAATAAAAAAGAAGTGAACTTCATGATGTCTGGAAAGAGAGGAGATGATGATAGTTATTTATTAAGAAATGTGATGCAGTACAATGACACATATGATTGTGTTCATGAAATGAAACTTTTAAGCATGGTTAAGAATGCTCACACTTATGTTTTTGGTTCCAGGTGACACTGTGCATACCTTAAGGCATTGGGTACTTGCAACATATTTAGCCCCAGAAAACCAAAACAAAAAACGTTATTGTGTTGCTCATCTATGCACAAGGACTATGATAGAATGCACATGATCATGCTTAAATCTAGATTTCCGTGCCTTCACAGAAGTGGAGGCACTCAACAGTATACTCCTGAGACAGCCTGAAAAACAGTGGAAACATATAGCACAACATAGCAACCAGATGGGGACTACCCTTCACAATGAGTGACTCTAATTCCGAAGATGAGGAATCCTGAGCCACCTCTTCAGCAGCCTTGAGACCAGAATAAAGCAGTGGAGGAGAGATGCAGATGGGATCACATTACAAGAAATTACTTTTCTAGGTAAGTTATATGTGACAGTACTCTCACTGAAATGAGCAAAGCAGATTTGATGCAGCAAACAACAGTAACCTTTATTGTCAAGCTACTTTTTCAATCGGTAAAATATTTTCAACTGTATGGCATCCTAATGGTTAGAAAAGTTCAAAAGAAATATTGGCTAAATCATTAAAACTATAATTACATGGCAAAAATTAGACACACTATTTTGTGTCCTTCAATGCCTCTTGCAGCTACGTCCCACATGGTTGACCCTATTTGTTCTACAGCAGGAGTACAGCTGCTGCTGTATCCCAGGACATGTGCATCTGTGGCATAGGCACTGCTTACACCAGACCTGCCCACACGATCTTTTGGGGCATCTGCAAGACCTCTTGCTATCCGCGCATTTTGTGGCACCTCAACTGTAGAGGTGATATGCCCTAAGCCCATTGCAATGACTCAGCTAAAGAGTCCCATTTCCACTTGTAGGGTTACTGTTCGCATGAATAGGGTGGAAGTAGCATTGGCCAACAACCAATGCAACAGGTTAACCCATCCATTCTAACAACAGTGCTCTTCCCTCAACACCTTTGATAAACATGATCATCCACCGTGTACTGCCATATTTATTTAGAGCAGTGGTCAGCTGTCCATTTTTGTGTTCATGTTAGCTAATTGAGTACCAATAGCATCACATCCAAATGACATTCAATGCTGAATGTTCTGCATTTATTTGTTCATTAGTTTCATCTGCTTATGTAGCAGATGCTAAATGTCGATCATGGATGCATCAAGGCCTCCAAATAACTGTGCAATTGCTTCAAGATCTATGACATGATTTGCCTCACAGTGCTAACTGTTCACATGCATTAGAACTTGCTATTGTTATTGACTCACTCCTTGGTGCCGGATGGGACTATTAGACAGAGTGACATCATCATCCTCCATTATTGGTGCCTGTGAGGACAATGAGGTAGTGCTACATTGGGCTGGAGGTGTGCTTGGGTGACTGGCTATGGTTAGTGGTTCTTCAGCTGTCATGTATGAGTCCTACACTCCTTCCACATTGGTGTTAATGGTGGCCACAGTGCAGCCCCACTGAGCAGGTCCCCAGGCCGTGCTCTCCACTTATCTCTGTTGACCCTTGGCCAGCTCCAGATCTGCAATCTTCCAGGCCCTCTTTCCTCTGTTTCATTTTCTTCCTGCTTCTGTGCCATTCTCTTCTGAAGCCTCTTCTTGCTCTCTTTCCCACCCTTTATGATGCTCCTGCTCTCTTTCCTGCCATTTCTGCTGCTCCTCTCCCCCGTTTTTCCACTTACGTTTCTTACTCTCCACTTCAGTCTTTTCTCTATTGCTCCGTTCTCACTTTATTCCTTCATTCTTTTTGGCTCTCTTTTTGCTTTTTTCTACCCTCTTTTGACTTTTTAAGTCTACGTTTTCTGCTGCACCTTTTTGCCCTTTTCCTGATTCTTGTTCCCTCTTCTGCCTCCTCCAGTCTACCCCTCTCATTCCTGCCTTTTTGCCAGCCTTGTCCACCACCTCCTAGTGCCTTTCCCAACGCCCAACACATACCAAATGGCGACCGCAGTGTAGCCGTGCAGCAGGCGTGCTGCTGGCATGCCAAAAGCACACCAAAGGCAAGCAGGTCTGCACATGTCTGCACCTGGACTGCAGCCAGTGCCAGGAACCCCGATTCAACTACTAACCACAGCTACACTTCTACTCCGCTCCCTTGACCCTTGACGCTGCAATGAACCCTGCTACCATGCCACACCACACTTCACAATAGGACCTTTCACCTGGATTCTCTGCCAGTTCACCTGCCACAATACACATATCCCACTTCCCTCAGCAACGCTCAGCTCACTTAATGCACTACACCAGCTACCAAACACCAGTGCACATGAACCTAAGCAAACATGCCATAGAGGTCTAAGACCTTATCAACACTTTCATGCCTGACATCATCTTCCTAGCCAAGACCTGGCTCAACCCCTTCATCGGCCCCCAACATCACCACTGCCATACCAGTAGGATGCAGAAACACCCCCCACATCAACAAGCCAGGTGGAGGATTTGCCATCATTCACAGAGACTTCATGAAGTGCATCACCACCGACACCATCCTAGCAATGGAACACCTCAAATTTCCCTATCCGAATGTGTGAGAAATCCACCATTAGGGGAACCCTTGCACACCGTCCACTGAGACCTCAAACCACCTTCTGCAACCTCATTGCTGATTTCTTCACCCCCCACCATTGTCTCTAAAGACTACGGGCCATATTTATACTTTTTGACGCAAAACTGCGCTAACGCAGTTTTGCGTCAAAAAAATTAGCACCGGCTAACGCCATTCTGAAGCACCATGCGGGCGCCGTATTTAATCAATGACGTTAGCCGGCGTTAGCCGCCGGCGCTGCCTGGTGTGATTGGAAAAAAACGACGTACACCAGGCAGCGCCGGCGTAGGGGGATATGGAGCTTGGGCACCAAAAAATGGGGCAAGTCAGGCTGAGGCAAATTTTTCGCCTCAACCCGATTTGCGCCATTTTTTTCGACTCCCAACCCCCATAGAAATGACTCCTGTCTTAGCAAAGACAGGAGTCATGCCCCCTTGCCCAATGGCCATGCCCAGGGGACTTCTGTCCCCTGGGCATGGTCATTGGGCATAGTGGCATGTAGGGGGGCACAAATCAGGCCCCCCTATGCCACAACAAAAAAAAAAAAGAAATTACCTACCTGAACTTACCTTAATGTCCCTGGGATGGGTCCCTCCAGCCTTGGGTGTCCTCCTGGGGCGGGCAAGGGTGACAGGGGATGTCCCTGGGGGCATGGGAGGGCACCTCTGGGCTCCTTCAGAGCCCACAGGTCCCTTAACGCCTGCCTTTTCCAGCCGCTAAAAAACGGCGCAAAAGCGGCCGTACGTCATTTTTTTTTACCCACCCACTCCCGGGCGTGAATTTTGCCCAGGAGTGTAAATACGGCGCACATGCCTCGGAGTCAATTTTTTAGACGGGAACGCCTACCTTGCATATCATTAACGCAAAGTAGGTGTCCACGCTAAAAAATGACGCAAACTCCATGGACTTTGGCGCTAGACGCGTCTAACGCCAAAGTATAAATATGGAGTTCGTTTTGCGTCGAAATTGCGTCAAAAAAACCGACGCAATTCTGGCGCAAACAGAGTATAAATATGCCCCTACATGTTCCTGGATGACCTCAACTTCCACGTCGACAACATAACCAGCCCTAACTCCGCCAACCTCCTCAACAGCCTGAACATCATCGGCCCCATTTAACTCGTACACAACCCCATTCACATCAGGACAAATGCTTGACCCAATATTCACCCCATAACAAAATACAGCCGCACCACCAAATTCACATGGACTGACCACTCAATCGTCCACTTTATCATCATGACCCCAATACCCTCACCCTAATGCAACACAATGCCACCCGTCGCAGCTGGAAAAAGGCTTCAGAGACTAAACGGACCAAAACCAAAAACCTCACCCTCAACCCACCAAAACACCACAACAACATGAACCAGGATGTCTGAAGCTTCAACACTTGGATCACTGACTGAGCTGACATTGTCGCCCCATCAAAAGCAAGACACACAGAAGATCCACCAAGCAAACCAGGTGCTATACTGAGGACCTCAGGACAGCCAAGAGCCACTGCAGGCACCATGAGAGAAGGTGGCACCCAAACAAATAGCCAGTCAACAGAACCACCTACAACTCAGCTACCACCACCAAGTACAAGAGAGAAAATAAAACTCCTGTATCGCACATTGAAGCTTACCCTAAGAAAACTAAGGAGCTGTTCTGCATAGTCAGGGAATTTGCCAACCCCACAACAGCAACAGGCAACATCTTTCCCTCTCAGGGCTTATGTGACAGCCTCACAGACTTTTCCATGACACAATCACCAAAATCAACAGAAACTTCAACCCCCAAATCAAGCCTGGAGACTTTTCTCAAAGGCCATACCTCCACGCACATGACCCTCCCAAGGCTAACCACTTGGAACCACCTCACCTCTCAGGACACCATAACCATCATGAAATCCAACCACTCAGGGGCCTCACTTGACCCATTTCCCCACCACATCTTCAACTGAGGAGCACCCAGGGTCGGCCTCAAACTTTCCACCCTACTCAACATATCACTGTATTCTGTTACCTTTCCAAAAGACTGGAAGCATGCAATAATCAACCCCCTGCTAAGGAAACCTTCAGTGGACCCCAACAAACTCAGCAACTACAGACCCATCGGCCTGCTCCCTTTTTCTGACAAGGTCAGACCCAAACCAAACATCTACAAAGTCCCTCAAGGTTCATCATTCAGCCCTACCATCTTCAACATCTATGTCTCCCCTTGCAAACATAGTCAGATCCCATGGACATCATATCCTACTTTGACAACACAGAACTCATCCTCTCACTCTCCAAAACCTCCACTGCCACCAGAGGCAACTTCCACCAATGCACACCCAGTGTTGCCTATTGGATAAGGAATAACTGACTGAAGTTCAACACAGACAAGACAGAAGTCTTGATTTTTAACAGTGATTACTCCCCCTGGAATGCCTCCTGGAGGCCCACAGAACTGGGGCCAACTCCAACACCAGCTGAGCCCACCAGTAAACCTGGTATCATCCTGGACAGCAAAGTCACCATGAGGACACAAGTCAATGCAGTGTCTTCTTCCTATTTCTTCACCCTGTGCATGTTACATAACATTTTCAAGTGGCTTCCCAAAAAATGTGTGACACATCATGACCCAAGCCCTTATCACTAGTTATCCGGATCACAGAAACACTCTCTATGTGGCAATCTAGACCTACCTAGTTCAAAGACTACAGACCATCCAGAACACCCCAGAAAGACTCACACTGGATTTTTTATTTGCACCCACATCACCCCCACCACAAAAATCTCCACTGTCTCCTGGTTCAGAAGAGATGTCAGTTCAAGCTCCTCACCCACATGATCAAGGCCCTGCATGACTCCGGACACACCTATATCAACCACCACCTGATGTTCCACAAACCCTCCTGACCCCATTACTCTGCCTCCCTCACACTGGCCCATGCCTCCGCATACAACATAGCAGAACAAGGGGATGCTCCTTCTTCTATCTCACAGCCAAATCCTGGAACAGCCAACCTCTGCACCCCAGGATCTCCCACATTCTGCAGGAGTTTTGAAGGATGCTGAAAAGCTGGCTCTTCAACAAGTCGCTCTCTACAAGTCGGCTGATTGATTGATTGAATGTGCTCCTCAGAGATAGCTGTGTAAAAAATTTAACTTTATTGAATCACTGACATATCAATGTTTCAGTGGTGATAGCATTAGAATAATAAATGTCTAACAGTAACCACAGTGATAAGTTTTTGACTACATGTCCCATACTGCATTATAAAGGTCTTTTTAACTAAAATAGACACCCATCTGATGTATGGTACAGTTTTTAATGGACATTAGCCATCGATTTTGGTTCAGAGATGTGATAATAGTAAATATTTTACACTTACTTGATTTAGAGTTGCCAGTGTTTTCAATTCCTACAGCAGCCTCAGGCTCCAGGGTGGTCTCAGTCATTTACTCCAGTGTAGTGGGCGAGGGTACAGTTGGGGGGTCACCTTCTGTTGCCCAGGACACAGACAGTTACATTGCCACCTTCTTCTTTGTTTGCGACCTGAGGTCATACCACCTCTTCCTAATCTCATTAATAGAGCTGTGAGTAACTTAATTTTGTGCTGCTCATCTTGTCATAATCTCTTTTTCTGGGACTCAGGGACAGCCATGGAGGCCCTTCCAAACAGCACTTCATGATTTTGTCAGCACTCTTTGGATAGCATCACAAGCACCTTCTTAGCCTTTTTTTCTGCACTTTGGCTGCCCATTGATGTTAATGGGACTTGTTTTTTAGTTCAAATATACAAATTCTACGTGGCAGCTGCTCTCCACATCCACTCCACATCCACTCAAGCTCATCTCTAGGCATGAACGGTGAATCACATTCTGGTTCAAAGGTGAATACTGATCACCAGGAAGTGTTTTACCTCTATTTGTGATCGGTTACAAGTTTGAAAATCAGTATTACCAATTTCCTAAACTGTGATGCGACTAAGTAGCAACTCGCAAATTGAGGGGTGAAATTGTACATACATACTGAATGGCAATTTCCTAATAGGGATTCACTGAGATTGGCTATTCGGAAATTGCTTTCCATAACGTTCGTACATCTAGCCCTAACTTGGGGCCAAATTTCCCAAATGATATGGGACAGCAGCAAAACAACCAAAGATGCTGTGTTGTGTAACAGGGAGAGAGAAGAACAGGGCGATATCTACTAGGAGATGGTGCATGCTTTATCTCTCCTGCTGCACAGGTGCACTTTAGGCTGCCTTGCGGCACACACACTCACGGCCTCGCACCATTGTGTTTGCATCACATCTACTATAGGTTCTGTAGTGGAAGGCTACCCTTCCACTACATAATAATACACGTAGGCATAGTACAAAATGTTTTTAAGTTTGTAAATGGGCTGTATTTTACACAAACATTTCTCGATTGTTACACCTTCCTCCAGGAGGCGTACAGTCTTAATGTAAAGCCCTATCTGACTTTTTATTAGATAGAGCTTTGCATAAAAAACAATGGTGGTTGCATGGGAATGCCCACATAGAACCCATGATACACTCTCTTGATGCAAAGTATGGCAAGGTAGCTACATGTTTTGTTCTGGAAAGTAAATCTCAATTCTAAAGTTTGCACCGATTTTGGGTCACTTTTGTGATGCAAACTTGGCACAAAATGTTAGTTAATCTGGGCTGCCATTCCTCACCAGAGGTGCAAGAAGAAGCAAGCACTAAAGCATAGGAATCCAGGGATGAACAGCATATGGAAGCAGTTGTAATATTGGTTGGGTCACAGTGCAGTCCTATTTTTTCATTCTGTCTGTGAGGCAATAGAGATATTTTTTATGAGGTGCCAGATGTACTAATTTGATAGAGCTCAAATAGATGTTTTCATGGACTTACAGAAACACTGGCTCATCAATATTCATGAAGCAGGATTCCTGATAAATTACTGTGGAAGCTGTTATGGAGGCCTGAAATGCACAGAAAGCCCCTCCCCTCATTTGCATTCACAAAGTACATACATTACAATCTCTGTCCATTGAATAAGCATGAGCCTCAATGCCAAAGAAGGGACATGCCACTTGGAGGTCGTTGAGAGAAGCTTGCAGCTGTCCATGAAACCAATGTCTACTCCTTAGGATGCCCACAGCTAGTACATGCAAATTGAAAACACTCAGAACACTTCTACAGGAGTGGTTGTAAAGTATTCATACATGTCCTTGCAAGTCACAGTGAGGTGGGATATGTCTCTTTCTACAAATCACTGACAGAATATTAGAAACAAATTTAGCGTGTGGACAGAATATTGTGTCAAAAAATATGGAGAACCAAAATATCAAGAAGGTAAGTGCATATAGTTACGTATTTACTATTCTTAACTACACATCTACGTACCTTGAAGATATGTATATATATATATATATATATATATATATATATATATATATTATCAAGGTAGTTGTATGTGGAGTTATATGTAGTAAAACTTTGCTTACCTATAGAAACTTACCTTCACAATATTTTAGCCTCGATATTCTTGACATATTTTGTCCACATGGTACTTTTTCTCCACTATTTTGTCTAAATATCTCTTTTTACTTCACTATCAACTTTTCCATGCTTTTCGTAAGTAGTAGCAAGTTTAAAATCGCAAACTCTGGTTTCTCATTCGGGAATTGTTCCGAATTCTGAAGCACCGCCTTTGTAATAGCAGTAAGCCTTTATACATCTACTTCATTGTTACAAGTCTGAATCAGGACCGGGAGGATTTTTTTTTTTATTTCAATAGAAAGGGGTCCACATTTGAAAACATTTAAGCAAAAAAAGATTAAAAACCTTCACGGTTGTTAATAATCCATGATGGGTAACTGTTGATTAAAAGAGAACAACCTTGAACCTTCCACTTTCTTTGCTTATCATTGCATTAAGTCTTGCCCAGCAAGAAATACATCAACAGCATAATTGTAATGCTTATTAAACAAAAGCGCCCCATCTGTTCAAAAAAGTACCATTGGAAACCTTTATTGACGGTATTGTAGGTAAAACGTACTGCTAATTTGATGTCTGTTTCAGACATTATTCATCCCGATTGCCCACGTTTTTTCATTTCTGTAATGTGAGTGACTATTACATGAAAGTGTACGAGCCAGCATCTGGTTATACGATGCAATGCTTTTTATAAAATGATGATGGAAATAGCTTTGAAAAACAGTTGCAGAGAGAAAAGAGATATACAATTTACTTATTTCAGTGACCTAGCTGGAAGAGATAATCAATTTCCAGGCAACAGAGTCATCCAGACATGAAGTGAGGTATTCTTTCTGCTTATTGCTTGCTAGCTTTTCACATCACAAACCGTAGGCACTATGCAGAAATTCAGCGTGCATGATTTCAAGTAGTACCTTTAATACTATGGGGGTTATTCTAACTTTGGAGGAGTGTTAATCCGTCCCAAAAGTGACGGTAAAGTGACGGATATACCACCAGCCGTATTACGAGTTCCATAGGATATAATGGACTCGTAATACGGCTGGTGGTAAATCCGTCACTTTTCCGTCACTTTTGGGACGGATTAACACCTCCTCCAAAGTTAGAATAACCCCCTATATGTTCCATTTTTCTCTAAGATATAAAGGGAAAGAGGACAACTGGTAACCCGGAATATAAATTGTATTTCCATTTTTTCTTTAAAAATGAATGAATTTCTGTCACGTTTGGGAGCCATTCCTGTGTAGTAAGAGCATGACCTAGACTTGAACGTCTTTCCGTATTAAAGAGTGGCAAATTACATGGTGAACCTAATTAGGAGACAGACCAGAGGTTTTGGATGGCATTCACTACTCCCTTAGAAATATGGCATCGGTGGAATTGAGCATCATCCACTAGAGGTCCCTCGTGACACTGGCTACAGTAATCCAAGCCCCCGATATACCACCGTAAAAAAAATTGTTATCCAGAGATTTTTGATTCGTGTTTTTGGATCAATTTAACTTGGGTAGACATTGCTGATTTGGCTGAATTTTTCTGAACAACATTTTTAAAAATGGCGGATTGTGTTGCAGGGATGATGAAATCTTTCAGGAAGCATGAGACCTACATACTTCATTTTGGTGTCAAAACATAGTTTTTTTTTGTATAAACATTTTTTATTATTTTCAAAGGGAAAGGAAAAAAGAAAGGGTACAAAGCAAGGGACGTATGCATCTTACAAAATTTTGTTATCATTTCCATTTTCATAGTAATGTTTAGACAGCATTGTTGTTTGAGGGGCTGACAATTGTTGTAGTAGCCTTCCATGCCTCCTTACCATATTACAATCATGCAACAATACAGTATTTTTAGCCATGTGATCTTTCTGGTTTATGTCAATAATTCTAACCATCGTCCCCAGATCTTTCGGAATTTTTGTGGGCATCCTCTAGATTTGAATACTATTTTCTCCTGGTTAGCACACCAGTCCACCCCTCTCTTCCATTTTTTGAGAGATGGGCCCCCAGGGAGGCTCCAGGCTACTGCAATGTCTCTTTTGACAACTAGTAATGCTGTGGCTACTAGGGTGCGTTTTGCACGTGTTCCATCCATTTCTTCCAATATATTCCCAATAAAGTTAATTTTGCGGACTTGTGTATATCTTGCTCCAGGGCTCTTTTCAATTCCTGAAATACCCCATCCCAGTACTTCTGTATTATTGGGCAGGTCCATACCATATGGAAGAAGTCTGCTGGGTCACTCGGGCATCTTGGGCATCTTGGGCATCTTGGGCATCTGGGAGAGGGGCGGGCTCCCATTTTTTGAAGTCTGGATGGTGTCAGGTATGCTTCGTATAGGTAATAGAATTATATTACACTGAATCTAGCTGACACTGCCAGTACCTTGTGTGCCATCAAGGCTTCTCTCCATTCCGCCTCTTCCAGGGTTCCCACCCAGGTTTCCCACTTGGTCCTAATTGGGGCTAATTTATCTGGGATATTATTAATTAGTGTCTTATAAATTTGATAGATGCCTTTCCCTTCTAGGTTTCCCATGAGTAGTTTGGCTTTGAGTGGGTTAAATTCTGGCATATGGCCTGTGGTGGGCAAGTGTATTCTCAGGGCGTGTCGTAGTTGGAGGTATCTGAAGAATTGTGTCGAGTTTAGTTGAAATTCTGTCTGGAGTTCCTGAAATGATTTCATGGATTTCCCTTTCCATATGTCTCCCACCAAGGAAATACCTATTCGGTCCCATTCCGTAAATCCCTTTAGTGCAGCTGAGGCGCTCAGCCATTTCCCTCTCCATAACGGGGTCTGGAGGGTGACAATGGCGTTCCAATGGGTGTACCGCAGTGCTGCTCGCCAAGCCAGGAAGACTGCCTTAGTTACGTCTTCCATATCCCGGGGGAGCGGCGCACCGTATAGCATGTCAAGAACACAAGGGAAGCCCAGGATTGTCAGTTCTGTTTTGTAGGCCGGGTCGTCCCAGCCCCCAGTGAACCAATCATGGATCACAATTAATTGGGTGGCCAGATAATACAGGTAGGGGTCTGATGCGCTTAGGCCTCCATCATATACTCCTTTCCGACAGTGGTGTATTGCTACTCTGTGTATGGCACCTCGCCAAAGGAATTTCCCTGTGATACCTTCAAGGTTTCTGAACCAGGAGTGAGTGATAGGAAGGGGAAAGTTCTGAAATATGTACAGGAGTCTTGGTAGGATCATCATTTTATATAGGGCCACTCGGCCCATCACGTTTAGTGGCAGGGTTTGCCATTTCTGTAAGTCTAGTTTAATTCGTGTTAACAAAGGGGATAGGTTTTTAGCCCATGCCATTTCAGGCAGGAGGGATACCCAGATACCTAAATATTTGAAGCTGAGCCTACGCAGGGGTATTGTGCGTTGCCAGTTAAAGCATTCACGTGAATTCGCCAACGGGATCAGAATTGATCTAGTAGAGTTCATCTTGAGTCCCGATATCTGTTCATATTTTCGTAAAAGCTCAAGACTTCTTGGGCCGGTTATGTTCGGCTCTTCCATGTATAGCAAGACATCGTCAGCGTACAGTGCTGTCCTATCCTCGTGAGAGGTGCCCCATCTCCACCCGTGGTAGTTTGCGTTGGTCCTAATCATCTGGGCCAAAGGCTCGATGGCCGGGGTAAACAAGAGAGGGGATAAGGGGCATCCTCGCCGCGTGCCCCTACGGATATCAAATGCAGAGGACAGTGTCCCATTGACTTGCACCCGAGCCGTAGGGTTAGTGTACAATGCTTGGACCAATCGACGGAACTGTGTTCCAAAACCTGCGCGTTGGAGCACCAAGAGAAAGAAGCCCCAATCAACCGAATCGAATGCCTTTTCAAAATCGATGAGCAGGAGGGCAAGGTTTCGGGGCAGTCGGCGTCTCTCCGTCAAAGCCACGTGTAGTCTGCGGAAGCAGTGCTGTGTACTATGGGTTGCCATAAACCCACATTGATCTGGGTGGATTAGTTGCGGCAGGACCCTTTTGAGACGAGTGGCAAGGATGGATGCAAAGATTTTAATTTCAGTGTTTATTAGTGATATTGGTCTATAATCTGCGCAGTGTGGCGAGGGGGGTTGGGCTTTGGGGATCACCACAATCGTGGCAGTGTCTAGCTCCTGGGGGAAGGACCCATTGTTTCCGACTTCCGTATAAAGTCGCAACAGGTATGGGGTCAGTCGTTCCCTATATGCCTTGTAATACTCCGAAGGGAACCCATCAGGGCCTGGTGTCTTGCTCGTGCCTAGAGTTGAGATTGCTTCTCCAATTTCGTCTGCCCCGATGGGTTCTTCCAATATTTGTATTTCTACAGTGGGCAGTTGTGGGAGGGAGGTCCCTTCTAGTGTTTGGCGGGTCTATTTGTGTGGATGCCTGATATAGAGCAGTGTAGTATTTGGCGAAGGCATTTGCAATTTCGGAGTGTCCTGTAACCAGGGTGGTTCCTTTATCATAGACTTCGGGGACAATTCTGGAGGCATGTTGATGGGAAATTAGTGAGTATAGCATTTTGCCGGTTTTGTCCCCCCACCCGTATAATCTCCCAGTGTTTGCCCTCCATATGTGTTTTGCAGTTTCTAGGGAGCGATCTCAGATTTCCTCTCAGATTAGAAGGAGTTGCCTCTTTTGCTTCTCACTTGGGTTTGTTGTGTTTTTGTTTTCAAGGGTGATCGCCTGGAGTTCTAGTTGTGTGATTAGTTGGGTTTTGGTGTGTTCTTGATTTCTCATCAGATTTTTCGCTACACCTCGTAGTACCGCTTTACCCGCTGCCCATAGAGTGCCTGTTGAGGACACTGATCTTTCATTTAAGGGAAAGTATTCTGTTAATGTCTGTTGTATTTGTTCCCTGTATTGTTTGTCTTGAAGGTACCATGTATTTAGTCGTCATATCGGGTGGAGCTGGGGTTGAGGTTGGCCCAGAGTAAACCGGAGTGGAGCGTGATCTGAGATCCCTCTTGCTAAAATTTCCACGTGTGTAAGGGCTGCACAGTCAGTGCTTGGGAGAAGCACCAGGTCTATTCTAGATTGGGAGCCATGAGCTGCAGAGGTGTGAGTGAATTGTCACTTTCTCGGATGCCATATTTGCCAGGCATCGCATAGCCCTGTCGTTGAGAGCCAACCATTGATTTCTGTCGCTAATGTGGACCTGTGTGTTGAAATTGGTCTGGTTATGTCAAGGGTTGGGTCTGGGGTTGCGTTGAAGTCGCCACCTAGTATAGTACATCCCGGGGGTAGGTCGGAAAGGAGTGTGGTGAGTGCTTGGAGTGTTTTGCTGATCAAGGACGGAGGAGTGTAGACACTGATTATATTAATTGTGGCTCCTTCAATTTTGCCGGTGAGGGCTATGTATCGACCTTGTTTGTCTCTCCTTACCTGGATGTGTGTCATGGGGAACGTGCGGCGTAGTAATGTAGCTACCCCTTGTGATCTGCGTGTAAATCCTGCATGATAAACTCTATCAAACCCGTGGTGGGCCAGAAAGGGACAGTTATCACCTAGCAGGTGCGTTTCTTGCAGCATAAGTATTTCTGGTCGATATCTCTGTATATATGAGAATATTGCGGTGCGTTTGATTTTGTCAAGGAGACCATTGACATTCCATGAAATAATCTGTGTCTGGCTCATGGTGGATGGGTGGTTTTGAGTAGGGTTTCACAATGGCTGTTCTTGTTTTTAGTAATGGAGACATGCATTTTTGGGGAGCTTACTTCTTGCTTTCCCTTTAGCTGATTTTGCGCCCCAGTTGTGTCAATAGTATTTTTAAAAGCCTTGCTTTGTGTGTTAATTAACAAATATGAACATGAACATTGCAGTAACAGAACCGATTGAACAGTGGCCTTGGAAACTGGGCCTGAACCCCTTTGCCCCCCAACTCCCTCCCCTCCCCATACTTCCCCCCAGAAGCATCTGTCGCCCATATATATATGACATCTCACTTCTATAACTGGTGAGGTGACTGGTGGGTTGTAGTACTGGTGGCGGTGGACCCCTCCATAATGTCGGATCATCGAAGAATGCATAATGAATAGTTAGTAGGTGTTCAAGTTAGGCCTTGATTTCACTCATCGGTTCAATTTTCCCCCTCGGAGCATTTTTGGGCCTGTGGGTTCATAGAGTCGGGCTGTGGGATAGATCTGTGCCCCCAGGTGTGTCCCTTTGTGATCGGGTGGCATTCTGTGGACTCTGGTTCTCGGGAGTATTTACAGAGTTTTCAGGAGACCGTGATTCCCTCAGTCCCGATCGGCGAGTCCCCATAGGGGAGCTCGAGCGAGATACGTGTCTGTCCTTTCTTCGCTGCGAGCGAGTGCGCCAGCGCCGACCAGGCGGTCACCCTTTTGAGTGGGTTGGCATTGTTTTGGGTGGCGGCCTTCATCCCAGTTTGTCTCTGTTCAATGGGATCTCTTCTGTCAACCACGTCCAGGCTGTGTCTGGTTGTTCAAAGAAGTATGTCTTGTTTTTATAGATCACCCGGAGTCTCGCTGGAAACAGGAGGCGGTATTGGATATCCATAGATCTTAGTTTTTGTTTTACTTCAGTAAATGACTGGCGTTGTTGTTGGACTTCATATGTGTAGTCTGGGAAGAGGAGGACTTTGGTCCCATTATAGAGAAGATCTCCTTTGGAGCGTGCCTCTTGCAACACCATATCTCTGTCTTTAAAATTAAAGAGGCGGATTATTACCGGTCGGGGTGGGGACCCGGGTGGGGGTCTGGCTCGCAGCGATCTGTGGGCCCTTTCAATTATACACCATGGTGTGAGGTGGTCTGTGGGTACCCAGGTTTTAATCCATTCCTCCAGGTGGGTGGCCAGGGATGATTCTGCTGTGGTTTCAGGGAGCCCTACCATGCAGAGATTGTTGCGTTTCGATCTGTTCTCTGCATCTTCGGCTCTCCTGTGTAGTTTCGATGTGCGCGTAGTTAGCAATGAGACCTGGGCTTTAAGAGCAGCTATCTCATCCTCTGTTGTGGAGGTTCTGGATTCGGCTTCTGTGATTCGGGCCGTGGCGTTACGCAGGTCTTGTCGGACCAGGGCGACATCCACCCTAACCTCTCCAATTTTGGATTCGACCGCCACCTGGGAGGCCTGGATCACCTGAAGGATTGCTGCCAAGTCGCCAGATGTTGTCCGCTGTTCGCCGCCCTCATTTGGGTTCGAGTCTACCTGTAGGAAACTGGTCTATGCGAGTTTGTGCCGTTGCCTGTTTGGCAGATTTGTCTTTGCCTATGGTGTTTGGTGTTGGTTTTGAGCTTACAAGGGCCGCAATGCTCGGCCGGTCATGTGTTTTATTGAAGTTGTCTTGTTTTACTTGAAGGCCAAATGATATTCTCAGGTTCAGAGCTTTAGAAAATTATAGTGCTTTAGTGTCTAGATTATATCCTTATTGTTGTTCGGGTCAGCCTTCAGTTCTGTGGTAATTAGTGAATTATTTGCAAAAGTGATCTTGGGGTCTAATCCCTTTCATATATGAGGGGGATCTTGAGGCCAGAGCGAGAATGGAAGAGATTCTCAGGAGGAGGAAAGAAGGCGAGGAGGATTCCCCCCCCCCGGATATGCAGTGCACTGATTTGGAGTTGGGTCTTCCTCCCAGTGAGAGAGCAAACGGGGGGAAGATTGTGAGGTGCAGATGTCTCCTCACCTTGTGGCTTTGGTTCTGCACCCTATTCTCCACGCACTCACAGCACTCACAGCATTTTATGGCCTTCTTCCCATCGCGTGCCTCCTCTCGAGGTGATTCTTCGTGATGACCCGATTGTCCTTTCTTCTTGTGTGGCCTGCGGATTTTCTTTTCTTTAATTTCTTTATTTATGGGGGGGGGCCTCCAATCAGTGTCTGGGCCCTATGCCGGATCCATGAGCTCTGACTTTGAGGGGGCCCGGTCTCATGCAAGGGCGCCGTTTTCTGCGTATCCCGTGTTATCCCCACCTTTCGGTCCCCAGCTGCGGCTCACCTTTCACGTTTTTTTGCAAAATTGTATAATCTCGTTCGGCTCCCTCTGTGTTCCACCATCGGGCGCCATCTCCACGTTGCCGGGGCGCCACAAGACCCCAGTCACGATCCCGGGCCGGGGACAGCACCCTCGCCGGGCGCTGCCTCCCAGCCTGATTTCGGGTTTCCCCGCCGCCGGGGTGTCACCCGGCTCCAGCCCGATCCCAGGCCAGGGGTATATTTCGCCCTTTCTTCAGTCTCTGCCGGCAGCAGAGCGATGTCAGTAGGGGAGAGAGGGGAGGAGGGGACAGCAGGCTGCACGCCCGTCAATCCCTGGCCCGGGGGCCCCTTCAAGCCGACCCCCGGCGCCGCGCCCCAGATGGCCGGACACACCTCCTAACATCGGGGACCCACTGCCAGGCACCCAGGTGTTCCAGACCACAATCGATTGCCCGCTCTGGGTATCTCGTCTCCCTGCCTTACTCTCTAGCCGGCATCTTGGCCTGCGGCGATTCCGGCTGGATTGTCCAGTATCAGGGCCGGGGAGGGTCGGAAAGTTCGCCGCTGGTGTGGTGGTGAGACAGCTGAACCCTCAGGGATCGATCGCAGCAAAGATGAGAACGGATGGCCTTTCCCTACTTGAGGCGGATGACGGAGGGGTCCGGAGCACTACTAAAGTGCGACCGCCATCTTGACGCCTTGGCCACGCCTGCTCAAAACATAGGATTTAGGGCTCAAATAGTCTTATAAAGACGGAAAATAACTCCTCAAAGCAACCACTCTGCTATTTTCCAAAATGGCAGCTAGAATAGAGGAAGAAGAGACATATAGAAAGGAAACAAGTAATAATTGTTTTTAATCGTTTTAAGTACACCAAACAATGTTTATGATCTGAATATGAAAAAATAATGGTTATCACTCCTGTTTTAGACATATTTTTATGCTACACTTTATTTATTTATTTTGGCAATTGCTCATGGTATATTTGCAGAATGCTGAACATTTGAGAAGAGCATATCGACAGGGACATCTTTTTGTAGCAAAGGTTTTGTAAGTATATGTATTTGTAAGTTCTGTGGCTAGCGGCTTTAGAAACTTTGTATATTTTAGCACTCCATCAATACTGTCCACACCAAATTCACACGTATCTTTCTCTACCTATGCATGATCCAAAACATTCACACATCTTCTGATCAAGTAGAGTGCTTTTTTAATGTGTCCATGCACAGAATATGAGATCAGTGGAAGGTCACTTAGCGGGACTGCTCTTTTGAACTCCCTGTACTGAAGATCATCAAATGTGTGACAGTCAGAACTCATTTTCCATACATGCACAAGGTATTTTTCTATGTCTTTAAAGTCACATTCTCTTCTGTCTCAGTAAATCTTTTTAGAAACTTCATAAGTTCAGCAGTTAAAGCTCAAGGCTTGGTCCCGATTTTGCTCATAGTGTCATCACCGTAAGACTATGGGGATCATAACAACCCTGGCGGTCTTTGACCGCCAGGGCTGTTTTGGAGGAAGCACCGCCAACAGGCTGGCGGTGCTTCCAGGGGAATTACGACCGCAGCGGAAGTGCCGCGGTCGCACCGCCGCGACCGGCGGTTTCCTGCCAAATTGGTCCTGGCGGTTTAAATCCCCTGGGGCAGCACTGCTTGCAGGGCTGCCCAGGGGATTACGAGTCCCCCTCCCGCCAGCCTTTTCATGGCGGTAAGAACCGCCATGAAAAGGCTGGCGGAAAGGGAAGTCATGGGGCCACTGGGGGCCCCTGCACTGCCCATGCCACTGGCCCCATGGAGCTTTTCACTCTCTGCTATGCAGAGAGTGAAAAGCGCGACGGGTGCAACAGCACCCGTCGCACAGCCGCAATACCGCCGGCTCCATTTGGAGCCGGCTCCCGTGTTGTGGGCGAGATCCCAGCTGGGCCGGCGGGCAGAAACCAGGTTTCTGCCCGCCGTCCTAGCGGGGATCTCATAATAGACCCCGAGGGAGTGCGACCGCGCTGGCGGCCGCCTGTCGGTTCAACCTTGGTGGGCAGCGCTTGCCACCAGCCAAGGTTGTAATGAGGGCCTATGTGTCTTAATAAGGACACTGGGCATCTCTGGGTCAAGTTTCTTGTACAAAAAATGAAGCAGGATTTAGTGTTTTTTTCCACCTGTTCCATTATGTATGCATAACTTTGACATTCCTTTACTCATGAAAATTGCAACACATTTAAGTAGCCCAATTATAACATCTATGTCATTTGACAGTACTATGACTTGACTGGAACCATTTTGAACAGCTCACTCACCATGTGGCACAACACAAAGGCCAGCTTCCTCAAATGTGTTGTTAAGTTCTTGAACAATATGGCCCATAACTTTTGAATATATCTCTATAGGTACCAACTCCCCATTGACAATCATTCCTCTTGCAATAATCAGAAATTCAGTGTTTACTGAAGCATCAACATTGTTTGGGGGAGTTAACATCTCCAAGTTCATCTTGTTAGATATTGATGACCAGAATTTAAAAAGTTGCAGAGGTCGCACGCAACGCAATTATGACATATAGTCCACAACAACTGCAGTTTATATTGAGGACACCTTTTTCGAATTGGACTTCTTCTGTTTAAAGTTTTTTATTTCAACTCATGTATGAGTTTATGCTTCACTGGTTTAGTTGCAGCATCTCCATCAAATAATGCACTTGTTGGAAGAAGATAATGCAACAGAAAGTCCTTGATAAATTCACCCCTTTCTCTAGCTACATCCATCTCTCTATGAGCTTGCATAAGTGTTTTTTTTTGTATCCTGTTTCGTAGTAGCTGGTTTAATGTATCTCTCTTCTATGGCAATTAATGCTAGGAAATTTAGCTTTAGTGTCTATGTCAAACAGCTTTTTCTCTTTCAATACAAATCTCTACAGCTTCAGTTCTGAGTATAGTTTTGATCCACGTTCCAGGACATGTACTATTGTTACTCACATATTGTTTGGTTTCAAAGTTGTGTAGTCACACAGGTTCAGTCATTTCAAAGGGGTTTCCTTGCTGCTGCATGAAACAAAGAAGGCTGTCAACATGTTTATTAAAATGTTCCCCTCTCTTTCCCACAAGTTCACGATGGCCCATTAATTTTGAATTTGTCATCTCTCTGAAAACATTTCAAATAGAAAGGACTTCATAATAAACTAGCTGCCACTGAGCAACATATTCACTTTTAGTGTCCGACCAACAATTCCCTTGGAGCTTTTCTGTGATCTCGGAATCGTCTGTTCCAGTTTCATATCTGGAGCCACAGCATTGAACCTTCCCTCTCTGTCTTTCATTGCAAAATGTCTTTGGATTACTTTTCTGCAGAGGTATGGTTTTTCCACCTCTAGCTTCTTCACTCTTTCCAAATACCAGGACTCATATCTCAGTTACTTTATGCAATCAGATTTCATTAGAGCTATCATATGAAAAATATTTCCCCATTACTTGCAAAGTTCTGATTTTTCTTCACATTCTATGACAAACTCCATGAACTTGGTTTTCCGGTTTTCTGATTTTGAACTGAGGGTATTGAACATTGCCTGGCTTTGCATTAAGTCTTTTGAATGCACCCTGTGCCTTGTTCACTTCTGAGATAAGATATGCAAAATCTAATTTGCAATATTTCTATAGCCTCAGAGATGATGCGCTTACCATGTGATGTACAAACATAATGAGTTCCGCTCAATACTGACTGGACAGTTTTACTTTGAAAGATTTCAGCCTCAATAAGGGCATCGTACATGCCACATCCACTAAGATAACTTCCTTCACACTGCAACACAGCTTTTGTCAGGGGGAAAAGCCCATCATTGGATAAAGATCATCAAATTCTACTGGATTACTCATAAAAATGTCAGCTACAATACAGAAAAGACCTTAATTTCACAAAATTGGCAGGATAGTCTGGTCCTCAATCAGAGCATGCACATTTTGGAATTTCTTTAGAGCTTTGTATACAGTTGCATAGTTTGTGACTGGAGATTGTATTACTGGTAAAAACCCAACCTTCTTCAGTGGGATAGTATTCTGCGAGATCAGAGCATGAATTCCAGCCCACGGAGGAATTGGCTTTTCTTCATCTTTTAGTCTGCGCCAAATAAGAAATATAATCGATTCGGTTAAATCAGCTTTGTGGACCGCAGCATCAGGTAGAAGAAGATCTATGTCCTCAGCCACTTTAAAACTTTCTGGTACACTGGGATGTCTTCATGGCTTGTAGGGATACTATACATGTTGGCAAGAGAGTTGGGTTATGAGTTTGCAGCTTTGTATGTTTATGCCTACAGCTGGCACAGCTTGTTTTAAAGCAGCTACCTCATTGGTACAGTCTTGAAAAAGCACCATGGCAGTATTATGGATGTTCCAGACAAAGAAGAGCTGTCTTCAACATCAAAATTATCAAGAGCAGCAATTGTAAATCCTTTCATGATACAGTGACTTGAAGGGGGTGTGCTGTTAGATTCACCAGATGTTACAGCATGGTCTGCTTACAAGTTCCTGCTCTATAATATGTCATTATTACTTGTTGATACACCAATCATATTCATTGAAGTGGTCAGCTATCTACTTTTGCACTTGTCACTGATTGAGTTGGCAGTCATCATGTTTAGCTGAGTTTTCTTTTTGCCATGATGCAATTCATAATTCATGATTTGAAAGAGACAGTACATTTGCACAGCATTAGCCTCCCAATTTGTGGGATTGTCTTCCAATTCTTTGTTTATATCTTCAAGCCATCTTCAATATTGTCTGCTTCTGGTCAGAACTCAAGAAGTTTAGTTTATAACAGTTTTGCTTTGTTGATATTAAACAATGATGTAAAAATGTTAAGACAACATCAGGCATTTTTGTTAACTCCCATGATTTGAGGAGCTCTGGGGCATCACAAAATTTGTCATTAAGACCAACATCTAAATCTTTTACAACATTTCTTAAAATGGTTCCTGCTGATTTTACTGCATCCTGTGATCTTCTTTTGCCAGCAAGAACTTCTGGAGTCAAATCAGATGAGAACACCATAAGTGGCTCATTCTTTTTGTTAGATTGACAAAAACAAATTCTGTCATTGTACATTCTCACCAGAAAAATCTTAGTTTCATCATTATGGATCAAAACAGTTTAATCAATGTTGACCATTATTTTTCTGATCTCACTGAGTGTGAACACATGGTGAGCACTCAAGAGTTGATTTAAAACTTAATTTGTTTTTTCAAAGAGTACAAACTTAATTAAAAGCTGGTGGTTACTTTGCTGCTGGGAGCTCATTGTACATTCATTTTTTCAAATGTATGCACACATGCAGTTAGGGTGGGACTACAAATCCACTGCAAATACATTCGTCAAGTTGTTTAGGTCAGCTGAAAACTTCATCTTGGAAGATACTAGCTGCAGATAAAAACATTTGCCATTTCAGATTCAAATATTCTGTATTGGCCCTTGTTCTGGCTGAACCACAGGCAACACTTCTTTCTGGTAAGTTGCTCGAGGAGGATGAAGGGTAGCCATCAATCTTCTAAGTGGATGGACACTGAGTTTGGTTGTTGTCCCTTTCTCAGAAGACTTGGAATCTTGCTGCGAGTCACTGCTTTCTGCTATTTTTTCATGAATTCTTTCTAGGCTTCATTCCATTGTATATGACTTGCAGCACTTGTTAACAATGATAAAATATTTGATCCTCTTTACCCGTCAGTTTCAATCTTTTGTGAACTTTGCCTTGACGTATTTCTTGCAGCATCACAAACTCTCTTCTGTCGAGCTGCAGTTGATATTAGTTTTTATTTCAGATTAGCTTGGCATATGACACATTTTTCTGTGTTGAAGGAGTCCTCAGATTTTGTAGTTAGCAACAGTCAGTCAGACCACCGTCTTTGCTCATGATTATGAATTTGAATCAACTGAAAATCTGAAACAAAAACAAACAATATTAAAATAAATTACCAATATGATGCCTAAAACAGTGGTCCTCAACCTGTGGTCCGGGGTCCTTGGCGGGTCCACAAAGCCTCTTCAGTGGGTCTGCAACTGCTTAGAAGATTGAATAATGTTAACAGATTAGGTTCCTAGCTTTCTCTAAGGACTCAGTAGGGGGTCCCCAGATTCCCATAATGATTTAGTAGGGGTCCCCAGGTTCCAGTAATGATAAAGTGGGGGTCCACAGAAGTCAAAATGTTGGGAACCACAGAGCTAAACACATCATTATAGAGCCGCTGTTTTTTAAAATGGTGGAAGGGTTGCTCTCAGGAGTTTTTTTTCTGTCTCTGTAAAACTAGTCGACCCCCAACCCTATGTTTTAATAAAGTTGTCCAGAAAAAATGGTCCCAGATTAGCAATGTCTACCCAAGCTAAATTTATTCTCTAATGATACAAAAACACAAATCAAAAATGAACATCTTTGGGCAACAGTTGTTGTCTGAAGGTATGTCAAGGGGCCAGGACTACAGAAGGTGACCTAAAGAACGAAGTCTGGTGAGGTTACTATGCACGTGGCTTATATAAATTTACCTGTAAATGCTCAATGATTATACCTCTTTGTGTTTCTACTTAATTCATGTTGGGGGAGACAAGCGTGAACAAACTTTTAATTTTTGGAGTCATTATTACAATCAGTTGAAGAGGTTCTGCTTGAATCTTCTTTGCTTGCTATTTTTGGTCACTGCCCACAAATTTGTATATGTGATGCCAACAGGTGTGCTATAGTTACCAGGAGTTGAACTCGGTTTAATTCTGTGTCTTTGAAAGTTCACCCAGACAAGAGTTGTGCCTATTCACTGAGGTGAGCAGTCACCCACCCCAAATAATGAGATCAAAATAATAATCTACTTTACCCTTATAATCTGCTCCCCACACTGGCAATTGTCCTTAATTGTGGACACAATTGTTAACCCTTCAAGTCATCTGAATGGGTTTCTGTTTCAGGACTGCTAATTATTGACAATCTCCTCATCTGGACTATTCCTATTTCAAATAGAAGTTGACACAAATTGCAATTGGTGCTTCTGATATGGAAATTTACAAAGAAATAAACATCTAACAATGTGCTCATATGACATCTCAAAAATACTTAATAATATGTAATACAACATGTACAATAAAACAATGACATAGATATACTTTAATTCCCAAAGCCAATCGATTTCTTTGAGAAGTGGTACTTATTTACCTACTAGTTAATAACATCAATATTTATTTAATACTGTTTTATGTAGCACAGAAATGTTGAAACATTATGTGAAAAATGTGGACAAACCATAATATGAGGGAAACCTATTGCCCTAAAATCCATAACATACATGTTTAATAATTTGTTGAGAAATCATTCCTGAGATGGATTCTAGTAAATATTGTTTAGAATATTTCCTATAACTATCCAAAGGACTATCCATAGAAAATATTTCAATCACTACATGTTTAGGAAACTAGTGAAAGTGTAATCTACAAATATGAATTTGTCAACTTTGCCCCACTTTAGAAATTGGTGGACATGTTTATTTCATGCAGTGACATACACTTGCCCATATTTTTCTAAACTAAAGGACGATATTAAGTTCCATTTGTAGTAATAGGCACATGTTTTGTAGAGCTTAGGCACTTTAACTCTGCCACATTATTTTGGAAATTGCATAATTTTTGGGGACTCTCTGTAATCAAGTGAGGTGTGTTTATGATTAGTATCTCACGTCATACAAAATCCACCTCCAACAAATTGTGAAAGACAAGCCACATCATTACCTCCATTGAAAAAGCTTGAAACATATTTGTATTTGTTGTTAGATTTCACTTCAGAGGTCCTAATGGGGATGGCCCCCCAATCGCCTACATTTTTAAATAGGTATATAGTTCCATTAGATTTCCAGGGAGTGGATTGTAAAACTTTCCAGAATAAACTAAAAATACAAATAAGAAGCAGCGACATAGTGGAGTAATTTTACCCATTCCCAAAAGTTAAACCTCATGGTCACATGTTTGAATTTTTTTAAGTTGGCTCAGCCTTTCATCCTTCTGAGATTGAGCTGGTTAACAATAGACATCAGCTACTCTTCATTCTGAACAGGGGAGGCAAGATGGCAGTTGTGTTAGGGCAGCTGAACAGTTCTTCTCCTGACCCATCCTAAATAGATAAAGATACCTAGATCACGCTACAACCCCCTGATTGGAATGAGGACAGGACATCAGTAGCTAGTATAGCGCTAGCTGTCTGTTTTCTTATCTGTGGAAGAGGAGGGGAGGGTCCCTTCATGGTACGTGTCCAGTTACAAGTTCAGGCTCTGGGGCTCAGAGGCGGTAGGAGTATTTGTGGGTCGACTGTCTGGTGGTGATTGAGATGCTGCGAACGCCGTTGACCTCACAGTGCACTGGTAATGACCCCAAAGGTGGCAAAGAGCTCTAAAACATATAATGGAAGCTCCCTGCTAGCTGGAGGGGAGCCCAGCTTGCAGAACTCCGATGTGTCAACCCAGAAGAAGTATGTGTCGAGGCCTGATCCTGTGGTGTGGGTCCATAGACACACATGACCAGCTGTATAGGAGAAAAAGTTACAGATATTTTTAGAAATCTTGTCAGCCACAGGATTCAGAGGCAATACAGAAGGAGCTGGTGCCGGAATTACTGCAGCATGGATTAGTGATGGGCCTGGGCCGAATGGCTAATATTGTTGCACACACCTCTGCCTCCACAGCTGTTACAATTGTTTCAGATGCTACAACTGTTACAGTTACATCATTGGACACAGCAACTGCTGCTACAGTTGCTACAGGTACTGTTTCTGATTCTGCTTCAGCCGAAGATGGGCAACATGTAGAGGGTATGTTGGGCTCTGAAGAGCCTGTAAGTACAATGCACACTAATCAGCTTGCTGGTGATATTACTCCAAAAGGTACAGTGACAGGGACAGGGTCAGAGGAGCTCCCAGACGTCATGGGCGAGGGATTAATAGTAAAAGTCAGGCAGGGGTCAAGAGAAGAGGTTCCCCAAGTTGCCTTATTGGACATGGATGGTAAATATCATACAAACCTGGTATATGCAAAGACCCCCGCAGGCTCACATATAAAATTGGGTATGGACAAGGACCCAGGAGAACAAATTTTCTCTCTCTCTGATCAATCAGAATAGTCAGATGAGTATGTAGATTCACCTGGTAGGCACCGCAGAGAGAATTTAGTGAGCAGTATACTTAGGGCCATATTTATACTTTTTGACGCAAAACTGCGGCTCTGCAGTTTTGCGTCAAAACATTTACCGCCGGCTAACGCCATTTCGTAGCACCGTACGGGCGTCAAATTTATACTTTGACGCACGGCGGCGCAATCAACAGGTGGGAGTCATTATTTTTGACGCACATTGCGGCGTCAAGTCGTAAAGGAAAACGACGTTAGCGCGGCGGAAATGACTGTGGGTCGATTTACGACACCGCAACCCGGATATGTGCCGTTTTTTTACGCAATAGCGTAAAAAAAAAACGCGAACACTGCAAGTGCACCAGAGGAGAGCCAAAATGGATACCAGATGCCACTACAGACCCCAGGAAGATGACAGCAGACCAGGAACTAGCCAGGACGATCCATACAATAACCAGGACATTTATAGAAAGAAAAGAAAGTGTTGCTTCAGTGCAGAGGAGCAGGAAATCCTGGTTAAAGAGGTGACGGAACACCAGCACCAACTGTTTATCACCTCAAAGTTGCCAATCAGTAGGAGAGAGGCCATATGGCAACAAATTGTTGACAAGATCAACAGTGTGGCTGAAGTACGCAGGACAGTCACCGAGTGTAAGAAACGCTGGCATGACTGCAAACGTAGGACAAAGGAAAAAATGGCCAGGAACAGGAAGGCAG
This sequence comes from Pleurodeles waltl, assembly GCF_031143425.1. Taxonomy (NCBI): domain Eukaryota; kingdom Metazoa; phylum Chordata; class Amphibia; order Caudata; family Salamandridae; genus Pleurodeles; species Pleurodeles waltl. The sequence continues at coordinate 526,562 of NW_027150407.1, read as the reverse complement.
CACTGCAGACTGGAGGTGGGAGTCCAGCACACCAGGAGGCCCTGGACCACATGGAGGAGATGGTCGCAGCCGACATCCCTGAGGAGATCGTCACAAGGATTCAAGGACAGGATAGCGCAGACTACCACGAGACAACACACATGCAGGGTAAGTTGCATGGGGAATTAAAATACAATAATGTTGACTGTAAGCAGGGGGGAAATACCTACTACACATTGCATGTAAGTCATCATATACACGGAGTGGCATGGGTAAAGGGGCACGGCAGGGGGGCATGGCCTGCACAGACAGAAGCTGGGGCACAACATTACACTACACCAACAACAGTCCTTTGGGGGCATGCTGTCATGCCAACAATGGAGCAAATGGAAAGCCGCGATAGGAGGGAAGGCCACTACATCAAACTTACATCCTGGCACTCGTCAGCCAACATATCTCCTACATTAACTAGGGCCCCATTAGCAATCATCTAGCCAAAACGACAACTGCAATGTAACTGCCACAACAGTTGACACTACCACCTCTGATCTGTGTGCAGCTCAAGTACCCAATGGCAGTAACCTCCCCATTGAACATACATACCTAAATTAGGGGGTGAGGATGACATCTGCAACAATCTCCTGAAACAAGACAAAGGCCCCAGTACACGCAAATGTCAATGCCCATAGGTGTCACAAACATCAGCCAATGTAAACAACAATAGGAGTGACACAGCACTAAGGACACACCCATGCTGCATATGTCAGGGTCCTTCCCGTGCCTGGCAAACAAGGCAACTTCACAAAAGTCATACTGCTCAGACAACAGCATTGAGAAGGGGACACATGGAACTGGTCACTGAAACACACCTGCATAGTCAGAGGGGGAAATAGGACACTGATACGACTATCAGAGCAATCCAATGTAACACACATTACCCAACATCAGCAGGATCCATTAACGAGGTCAACATCCATATCACATCATAACATTGCCATGCATAGGATATGCTACATGTCAATTACATTTAAGTCAATGTGAACGATCAGGGATTGGGGCAGGTCCTGAGAGTCAATTTTGCTGCCAGGACCATCAGAACACCCACAGCCAGTGAAAGGTCTCACCATGAGAATGGATATACACGGAGGGTCGAGTAGGACAAAAAGGTGGCTATTCTCTATTTGGTGTAAAGCAACACCTAGAGGCGATGAGGCTGACAAGTCTGATAACTCAATAACATACATGTGACACACAAGTGGGCCATAGGCCTATAACAATGCCCATCTGAAGGACAGCAGATACCTATAACAAACAAGATCACAAAGTGAATTCATCAAAAGGCAGTCACGTCACGTCACAATTGTCACAACACAGACACCTAATTGTACCCTGTTTCATTGCAGAGGAAGATGGATCACCTGCCGATATGCCTGTCCCAGATTTCCCTGATGACATGGATGACGAGCCCATAAAAAATCCCCAGGAGACCATCCAAAAGGTCCTTGAAACCCTCCAGACCCCACCTTCAGTCACAAGGAGGAGCACAGAACAAGCAGCCATCACAGAAGAACCACCCACCACCCCAATTGCAAGACCTGCCAGCTTCAATACAGCTGAGGACTGTGACAACACTGGCACCAGCTTTGAAAGAACTGTAGTTGGAGTACAGCGGGAGCTGGCCAAAGAGGTGCGGGTGAGGATGCAAACTATGGCAGCCAGCCTTGAGGGGGTGCGCTCGTCCATGATGCCATCTGCAGATCAGGCAGCAGCTATGCAAGCCCTAACATCCATACTGCAAGGACTACAAGAAACTGTCAAGGAATTCACCACTGCAGTAAGGGAGTTGCCACAACACCTCGCACCCCAAACCTTCCACTGCATGCACAAATGCAATCATGACTCCCTTAGGGCCGACCTGGCTGCCTACCATCGTGATGTGGCTGCTATTCTCAAAAACCAGCAGACCCTCCTTGCTGCAGTACTGCCCTTAAGACCTTCACAGGGAGGTGTGTGTGTTGCCCCTTCACAACCAACAACAACAAGGACAAAGCAGGCAACACACACATCAGAAGAAGAAGACATGGAACAGATCACATTCACACGGAAGAGTACCCGGAAGCACTAGTCCCTGCACCATGGCCTACTTTGACCAAGGTCCTACATTTTGTCAAATGCCAGTCTTACTACAACTATACTCAATGACTGTTCTGCTAACCACTGTATAACTTGTCAGCATTGCCAGTGAATGTCTCTCTCCTACTAATCGGCAAATCCTGTCCCTCTGCACTGTCTGTAACATCACCCCAGCATGTCAGGAGCGTTATCCACACCCCTTCTGTAGGCTCACCATGTAAGTTTGCAGTAGAACGGACTTAGAAAACATGGACAATGTACATATTGCACTACAGCACCTATCAATAAATTGCACTTGCACACCAAATATGTCTCTGTGTAATTTGACACATCAACTGTGCAGTAGATAACACAAATGTGCCTGTGTGACAACCATGTAGCTTATCAATACAACTGTCCTGACATCATGTAGTCAGATACATCTGTGCAGTGGCCACGATTGCATCATAGCCTGCCCATCCTGAGGAGAATAACTGATGAAGGGAGAAACCACACACAATCATGCTGTGTTGTACAGAATAATGCTTCATCAAGAGAAATCAAAGTCAACTAGTAGTGGCTGATAAATGTTGTCACCATGCAATACTAACACATTGAATTATGCAGACTAATCTAAGCAAACACTACAAAACACAGCATCAATCAACCTTTCTGAGTAAACATGCAAATAGGTAATCATGCAGAATTTTAGCACAAATGATCAATGTCAGTTATGAAGACAAGAAGACAAGAATGTTAACAAGACCTCATCTTCAAAGATGTCCCTGAACATCACACTGCAGTCCGACCTAAAAATTTCCCCACAATACCAAGTCTGGAAGCACACTTTGTGACGTAGAAAACATACTCATCGACACAAATCCTTTGTGATCCATGTCAACTCCGATTGGTGGTTCTAACAAATGGTGGATACTTACCAAGGTAGCACAGGGGTAGCTGCCATTTTACACCTCAGTTTGTTTTGGTTTGTAGCATAGGACACAAATGTCATAGAACAACAATCACCTACACTGATGGCAAGGCCATGATCAAGTAGCAGTTAACACATAATGCAAAGGGTTATCTATATATTTATTCATAACTAATCACACCAGAGGCAACTAAGGGAAAAGTCATACCTACACTAATCTAACCTGACTACTCATTACCCACAACTGTCCCTAACTAACCTAAGCTAAACTTACTCTACACATATAACGAATCGATCTAAACATCAACGCCCCACCCACCATTATGAGACAGGATACATGCAGGACAGCACATACTAACCTACACACTTACTATACTATCCTAAACAATCATATATTTTTTTGTACATTTTTTTTTCTTTATTTTTTAAACACACAGGAATCTCAAAATTGACCCACACACTTAATAATGAAAAGTAGAAAGAATCAGGACCCCCACCCTCCTCCCTAACACTAACTAAGCTAACAACCTATACTAACCTAACACTAATCCCCCAAGCCCACTAATCATGATAACAAGGAAAGAGGAGGGAGGGGAGGGAATTATGTACATTGAACATATCAGTCCTAGAGGTTGGTGCTCCGGAGGGTCCGCCTGATAGACCTGACCCGCTTCTTGATGTAGGCCACATCCTGGCTAAGCTTGTCCACCTTCCTCATAAATTTGTCCATTTTGCGTTCCAAAGCCTGGAATGCCGCAGGGTCGATTGGAGGTGCTGCTGCTGTTTGGGTCCCGGCAGAGGTGCTCTGTGTGGGTGTTGAGCCTAGCCCACTGGACTGTCCTGCAGCTGTCACACTGTTGGGTCCTGGTTGTGCTGCAGAGGCAGGGACAACTGTCCCCGCTGTGGCTGGGGCCACTTGGGGAGAACCAGTGGTTGTGGTCGTGGTGGCTGCAGTGGGCAAAGTTGGGCCCCCCTGTGGTGAAGCCCACCATGCTCCGGAGGCCCGATCCGACTGGTATTTACGGGCCATCCGTCGGAACCCCGACTGCATCTGCAGGATGTGTCGGTACCTCAAGGCCCGCCTCTCAAATTCATGCCTCTGTGCGGCACTCATGTTTGCAGCTGTAAAGACAAAGGGCAACTATTTGCCATAGGAACTGCATTGTGTGGAATAGCACAAGTGGTCAATCTGACAATACATTTACTCTACTTGTAACAGCTCATATCACCATACAGATCATTGAAAGTCTCAGAGGAAGTACATGGGAAGCCTGCATACAAAGGTCACCTCACACATAGCATATACATTAATCTACATGATGGGTAACAACTGCCAATAACTTGTCATCAAAGTACTTCCAGTTGCAGCTAACAATCATGCTGCACCTCCTCCACCTATTGCCTGGACTACATATGTCAGTGTATGTGATAACAATCACAAACTTCAAGGTCTGCAATTTGTAATGGGATTTGCTAGTATAGAACTCATGTGCCATAACTGAGTGTGTACACTAGGTTCTAAACCATATTTCATATAATCACAAGTATGTGTAACATACTGGTTGCTTCAGTCCTAGGTACCCTATTCACAAACCCATGCCTGTCTTTGAGGGGGGGTGGGAAGAACAACAAACAATCCCAAAATAGATGCACACCCAGGAGTGTATAGAAAGCTCAACATGTTTTTGCTTCCACACACACACCACCAGTGAAGGGCTATCAACAAATTGGAGTCAGCTAAACCTTGTCCTATCCAAGGTCCACACATGTCAAAATGTACTGACCTAGGCCAACATCACATACTTCCAGTGAGGCATATTTTTCAACAGACACAGAGGAGCAAGAACACCCATGATCATGAATACCATGCACACCTAGGCCGTTGCACTCTAGTCCCACACACTTCTAGTACAACTTGTGGAAGTACATGCTCCCGGAAGATCCAACCTACAGTGTACTCAGTACATCGGTTAATAGGGAAGCAGCAGATTTCAGACAAGCCATTTGCAGAAGCTATCTGGGAGAATGTCAGTCTGACATGCAGACTCAGTCCTAAACGAGTCCCAGTGCAACTCTTAAAGTAACTAGTGTATTCCACATGACTCACCCCATTTCCCATAGCGGACCCTAAAGGAATGGCCTACAGACCCAAGATCAGACAAATGGATAAGCATAGGTCAAGTCAAAATGATGTGATAACTGAAATCACACTAATGGAACAAGACTAATGATTGGGCAGCGCACCAAACCTTGCAATCTGTTCAACACACAGTAGTCGATCACACATCACCAGCAAACACAAAACATACCACACATGTCAACACTCACTGTAGGTGTCGGGGTCCTCAAAACGAGCCATCTCTCCCACTGTGTACGGTACAGGTCCACCTGTAAAGCATGGAAGGAAGAATATGCTCAGAATCCGTGCACTGACAAACAATTTCAAATACAAACACAATGTGATAATCTGACATGAGTAATGAAACACTTTCACACATGCTCATACTGCATGGAATAATTCCTGTGCAACATTTACATAGGATGGGTCTCCTGCTACAGTTACACACACTTCTACACACATGCAGTGGCCCGGACTGTCATGTGGTGGCAAACATGCACCTCCATTAGTGTGCAGCAACTATATAGGTGTGTATTCATCTCATCATGTGCATCCAAGAGAGACATCCAAAAGCTGGTTACTTGAGGACTGCATGGCCTGTCAAACAGCCTATGTGGTCATGACACATTTGTGACAGTTAGGTACATGGTACAGAGGGCCAGGTTGTTACAGTTTTATAAATTGATGTGTCCAAATAATGGTGATTGGCACCAAACATAGATGTTTGTACCCTAGTCCATACCTTTGGAGTGCCATCCCTATTCGGATTTTGGCACAAGTGACAATAGATACCTGTCTAAAATGTTAGCTGAGGGCACCTGAGTCCTTCTCAATTATGGTTCATGTTTGGATCTGGCATGTATCAATAAAATGTGAAGGAGCACATTTATCACGAACAGGCATGGCACTTCCGTGAACACTTTCCCTACACACTAACCAGACACACATGTGACATATGTGTGGCCCACATTGCTAACTTCAATTGACGTGAAGGCAGCACTCATTTTCAGCATCATGTAGGGTTTCAAATGTCAGTCTAGCTATAGTGTCAACATATGTAGGTATGATGTTACTACATCCATACTTCACTGGCTATTGTGACCTGTAGAGTCCTGATTGCCTCATTAATGTGTTGCTTGTCTGACACAAAGGCGGCACTACATTACATTATGCTACAAGCAACCTGTATGTGTGGAAAACATGAGCTGCCTGACTGCTAGCATTTGTCATCCTTCACATAGTGCATCAATTACCCTGTATGTTTCCCTAGCATTACACACAGTCAGCTACTTATCTGGCAGATTGGGTACCAATCATCACATGTCACTACACAGCTTTAAATTGTGCACATTTACATGATCTGTACTCACCAACATGGCCACCAATACTGATTCCCAGGTGGTCCAGCAGATCTTGCTCCCTGGAGATCAGGTCAGCCCAGCGGTGCTTCAATTGATGGTCATTCCGTTGGCTCCCATACAGACGCACCAAGTGATGACGCACCTTCCCCCAACTGACTTTTCGGGCCTCCGTGTGATATCCCTGTATCACCCTACCCCCAGCCTCCAGCATAAGTGGTACGAAATGGCAAACAAGCCATATAAACCCCCCCAATTCCTCCTCACCCATCCTGGAAAGCCGTGGCCTACCAGACATTTAAGCACTGAAAAAGGGGAAAAAGTAGTAGAAAAAAAGAAAAGGGGGAAATGGGGAAAGTTAGAGTAAGGAAATACAAAGAAAACTTAACAAATAGAAGAGCCCAACTATCCCCTATATCACAGTACCCACAACAGACTCCCACGGACAATAAATACAACACTGGAGTGGACAAATTTATACAACACAGACTCAGACAGTTTTCTACAACAATATATTGATGACAAAACAACAAGTAAGATGGCACTCTGGACACAAAAGCACTACTACACAGGACAACACTGTGCACACAGCTACACAGTCTAGACTAATCAGAGACTGCAAAGTGAAAGTGAAAGTACACCCACTGTACAGAATCTGTAAACAGGATATCCTATTACATCACATCCTGCATAACATGGCCGCCGTTTTTTTCCATTATGCGTTATATTTTCACGCATACAGGTTGTGCTTCATATTTTTTGATGCACAGGAGTGCAGATAATGCAGAGTTAAAATATTTTTCATAATTGGGAATTAATATTTGTTTGCGGCATATTTTACAGTTCTAGAGGTGAAAATTAAGCCGCAGCCAATTATGATATCTATTTATGAAAAATATTTTTGACTCTGTATTATTTACACTCATGTGCGTCAAAAATTATGACGCACAAGCAGTATGCGTGAAAATATGACACATTATGACAAATATGTATTTCATTTGTCCAAATGAGAAATGGAATTTTGCATGACCAAACGGTGCTAAGTGATAAACTTTGGGGTTAGCTATAGCAAATGTCCCTTTTAGGATGTATAGAAGGTATTCACAGTGCAATAGTAATGATTGTGCAGAATGGATATTACTCATAATTGTGCACATATGTAGGTAATTGCTGATTGCAAATTAAAAAATATGAAAGAGATACCAGGATGTATTCGTTAGTAAAATTGTGAGCACATGTATCAAGCTATTCCAAATTGCATAAAGGCCAATTAGGTAATGCAATTGTCGCCTAAACCTTTTTTGGGGGTAACCATGTCCTAATTACGAGTTAATGTAGCTAAAATGTGTTTCACTATTGACATGTAGGGCACACATGCGCCTTATGCATGTGTGTGCTTCACATGTGCATAAGAAATGTATATTTGGGGTGCAGCAGAGGGGGACTTAGGCCCCCAGCACCCTGGGGTTTGCTGTTCCTGACTTACAACTTTATCCAAGGTTTTCCCAAATTCAGTAATGCTAAACCATTGGCAGCAGGCCCATGGAAGCAAATTGAGTATGATTCTCTGTTTGCTAATCTGTAATCCCATTTGCCCTTTTGACGTTTGCCCTATTGATTCTTTGGAGAATTCTGACATACCATTTAGCATTGATTTAATAGCAAAATCTCAACGTTCCTTATGTCATGTTAGCAAATAGGTTGTTGATGTATGTGGCCCTTTATGCATTACCTGGTTTAGTGGCATGTTTCATTCTTCCTGCTAGGTTACAACTGGGACACTACTGTGATAGGCTGCTTGCAACCATTTTGTTGATTGGATGGTACATGTACATGTGTGTGGTCCAATGTTGATCCAGTATCAACTGTTAAGGTGTATGTTGTCACTGTAACGTCCACGTCTCATCATGAGTTATTGGCCGCTAATCGTGTATCTAATGAGTATCGTTTGTAGCTAAATGTGACAAAAGTCATTGAGGACATGGTAACCTACACGTGGATGGTCCCACCCTGTCACTGAAGACGTGTAATGAGAATTTCAACTGGGCAACGTGGTGTGCTGAGTGAGAGAATGTCTCAGGTGTCTGGATCCGGCATGTGTCATTGCAACATTTGTACTCAAGTTGGCCTCTGTGGATGTAAATGCATCAGGAAACATCATAGCCTCTGTGCAGAAGTAAATGGCTGGTATTCAGCACACACAACTCATCTCTATTATTTGAACAATGTTACTCAGCGTGTGAACTGTCAGGGTCCTCATATGTGTTGACTTTTCATGGACATTATCTGAGGTTGCTGGTTCTGCTGGAGGCCACGTACACCATCAAACGCTATGGGCCAGGTACACTGTCACACTTTGTTGTTTAGGCATTAATGAGGCCCAGACAATGGAAGGGCCATGATTTAGCTATTCAAGGGCACTGTCACAAATATGATACAAATAACAGTCAGATGATGCAATACAATATATTTGAGTATACATTGATGAGGCAAATGTCAAATTAGCCTCTGAGGTACGAGAGGTTTTGGACAGCAAGTGTGGTCCATAGGTGGACACCGGGTATCTTTAGGGTGACCCACGGACAGGTGCCAGTCAGGCTGACAGGATGCTGGGTCAATCAGGAGCCAGCTCTTTCACAAATTACATGATCAGTGGTCTGACTAGGACTGGTCAGTGGGAGGAGTAGACAGTTGACATGTCACACTGTGTATGTCCTGTGTTGTCTTGAAGGTGACACATGAACCCGATAAAGTGTTACACGGCAACATTAGTAGCAATGCTTAATGGTGTAATTGCCCAAATGTCTACATCTATGCTGTAGGAGGCATCATCAGGGACGGGGCATGTAAATTTGGGTGGTGGGCATGGAGGGGATCACTGGTGTGGCCTCCATCAGTGTCTCACTAGTCCTGTCGGATGAGATTTGCTTTAAAATGGCCTACAGTACCTTTCACACAAGAATCAATCTACAGGTGATACCAGGCCTTAAAAACTCCAAGCCAGTGTATTATATGAACTGAGTTGCATGCAGTGAGATGGTACTATGACAATGGTAGGCATAGGAAAGGGTGTGGCACACTGGATGACTCTTGTGATTGTGTGTATGTAGATGAGGGAATCTCAGGGTACACATATCAGCATTCCAGGGACCTCTTCAGACAGGTGGGGTGTGACCAGCCGCATGGGTGTGTAAGGTTTTTAGAAAAGGGCTGACATGTAGATGGGATGTGATGTGCTGGATACTTGTCATATGTGTGGCACTTGTGCTGTGTATGTTCTGCTTATGTGTAATCTAGTGACAGATAGTCATTGCAAAGATTGTAAGTAGTTGGAATTACTGCTGCCAAGAGTCTGGTAATACATTCCTGTTCCTGAAGCAAAAGCATGTGAACTGCCTGATGTATGAGGCCTGTTTTCCCCTAGTTGAGTGAAGGGTGTTTTAGTTGTGTGCCATTTGCTGCAATGAACCATGTTTCCTACATGTATGTGTGTAATAGGTGTGGTCCTCAGCTATTGACCTTCAAAGGTGAACTGTACAGGATGTCAGTCATTTACATTGTGTGTGTATGTGACCGTTGTATGATAGGCATTACATTTGTAGTGTATTTTTCTGTGTCCTGATTGTTATATCATTATTGCTCCATGAGACGACATTCTTCTTCTGATATTTAGAGCTAAAGGTGTGCAGAAATGAATAGCCAGACCATGATGTGGTGTTTGTTATCAGTGTTTATTTACAATAGTTCATTAAGTGGTGATGGTGATAATTATGAAAATAAATTGTTCACAATGTGTTGGCGCCTACGCACTCCAGCAGCCGTGTTTGGTTGTTCCCCCTCCTGTTGCAGGCCAGCATCCTCCTCTTCCTCATCTTCAGGCATGTATGGGTCTGGTTCGAGGAGGGGAATGTTCCTTTTGACACAAATGTTGTGCAATATTGCACATGTGAGGATGATCCTACAGACCATCTCGGGGGAATATAGTAGGCTACCACCAGTGATGTCGAGGCAGCGGAACCTTGACTTGAGGATGTCAAAGGTCCGCTCGACAATGCTGCGTGTCCTCTTATGGGCGTCGTTGTATGCCCGCTCTGCAGCAGTACTCGGGTTGCCAAATGGTGTCATTATCCATGGCTGGATGCCATACCCCTGATCAGCTGAAAGAGAAAAAGAATGGGATCATGTTGATGTAGCTTGCACTATTGAAAAGACCTTCAACAGCAGTATTTGTCCTGTGTTATCTGTGACTATTTAGTGTACTAATGTGACATCCTATACTTGTAGGCTATACCATCTGCATTGTGTTGTTTCCTTGGCTGAGCAAGTGTTTGTCTGCTAACAGTTTGTCATCAGTATGTTTTGGGATTTTCAGTGCAGTGTGCCCTCCCTAGCATTGTGACTTGTGATACAGGTGTCCTTGTGTCTTCACTTGGGGTGAGTAGATAGTTCAATGTAGAGTTTCATTTATAAGTGTTGTTAGCACGTTCATATGAAAGTACCCTGGACATCCCATACCTTTAGACTTAGGCAGTGTATTAATGTAAAGGTCATTGGGACACTTACAATTTGCAAGGTGACATTTCGGCTACCACACTCATTAATGTCTTCACATTAGGCTGTACAATAAATTCCGATGTGTGACAGGTTTAATGGTGACTTAAGAAACATGGCTAGTGATGTCAGGACCTCAGTGTGTTCCTGTCTAGATGTTGCTGTTGTGTTGTATGTGTTGTGTGTCCTAGAGGGTTGCTGTGCAGTGTGTGTATTAGTAGGTTTTAGTACTTACCAACAAGTAGTCCATTGCCATACCGTCCATCCTGGAAGTGTTGGTTGATGGTGCAGTGACGGAAGATGAATGAGTCATGGACACTCCCAGGATATTTAGCCACGATGTTGGTGAACATTCCTTGGTGATCGACAATGGCCTGCACGTTGATTGAATGTGTGTGCTTCCTGTTGCGGTAGAGGTGTTCAGTTGCAGCAGGTGGCACAAGGCGTACATGTGTGCAGTCGATTGCACGAAGGACGTGTGGGAAGCCACTGATTGCGTAGAACCCCTGTTTAGTTTCCTGCTGCTTCTGCAGTGTGTTAGGGAAGCAGATGTGGTGGGTGTCAGGCGAATGATGGCATCCAGTACTTTGGGCAGAAATGCGCAGAATGATGGTTGTGATATTCCGCCAACCAGGGCACCAGTTGTTTGAAAAGAGCCACTTGCCAGCATGTGAAGTACGGCAAGCAGCTTTGTTTCTGTTGGTATGGGGTGGGGTGTCACCAAAGTGGGGGCCAACTGCTGTTCAATGTTTCTCAGCAGCTGCTGTATGGCCTGCCAGTTCAACTGGTACCTCTGTATGATGTCGTGTTCCCTGAGGCCCTGAAGGGTGGTTCTTGGGCGGAATATCCTCTCCTGCCTTCTGCGCTGCCTTTGGGATCCCTGCTGATGTTGTTGTAGCTGCTGTTGTTGCTGCTGGGCTCTGCGTCTGCGTGCACGCTGGATAAGAATCACCTCCATGTCTCCCTTTTGCTGCTCTGCTGCTCTGCTGTTTGTTCTGTGTGTTCTGATTAAATACAGGTGTGTTTGCCCCATTTTAACGCCTGCCCTGACCCAGGCGTTAAATTTTGACGCAAATCGGGCTGTGTGTCATTTTCTCGCTCCGCCTCCCGGCCGTGCGTCATTTTTGCCCGAAAGCATAAATACGACGCACAGCCGTTTAAGTCATTTTTTGGACGGGAACGCCTACCCTGCATATCATTAACGCAGGGCGGGTTGCCGCATCGAGAAAATGACGCACACAGCGGAATTTTGTCGTCCGCGGGCTCGGGTTTCAAAGTTTCAATACGGGGCAACGTTTGCGCTGATTCTGCGTCAAACGAAGTATAAATATGCCCCTTAGTGTTTTGAATAGTATACAGGAGAGTCGTGCTGTGTCAGCCCCCGAGATGCACTCAGATGCACTTGGCACTGTGGGAAGGAGGGTAGTTCTTTCACAAGAGAACAGAAAGGAGGATGTAAAGGATCATGAATTGTTATGGGACTGCTCAGTACCACTCCACCTAGAGGGTGCTGCTCAGGGGGAGGGGACTATTTATCCTCCAGTCATCTGGATTCAGTATCATAAGTTACCAAACCATTATGGCTCATCGAGGGAAGACCCGGGCTGATAATCGGAAAACTCAATCTGCTTATAGAAAACTGCATGTTCCTATATGCTGGGTAACTTAGACTTGCTTGGAATTCTCAGAGAAGATGGTGGAGGTGGAAAGCCATATCGTAACCCTTGAGAGTGTGACGATGGCTCAAAGGAAAATGTCAGAGTCACTCAAGGCTTAAATTCCAGACACTCAGAGGAAGCTCGAATACTTTAAGAATAGACTTTGATAAAATCACCTAAGAGTACTGGGTATACTTTGAGGGGTGGAAGGAGGGGAAATTAACAAGCGTATTGTTGGACTCTTCAAGGGAGCTTTTCCAGAGCTCTCAGAGTAGAACTGGGTTGCAGAGGTTAAGCAAGCCCGTAGGTTCCCTTTTAAGCAGAATTCCCTGGAAAGATGGCGGGAAGCCGAGGGCAGTTTTAATAGATCTTAGTAGTTTTTTGGTGCATCAGGCACTTTTTGACCTAGCTCACCAAGATTGGAAGCAAACATTTGAAGACTGCACTTTTTTTGTTAGGCGGGACATTTGCCACTTTACTGTTGAGAGAAGGTGGCGTCTTAGAGATATGATCCAGCCATTTCAGGAGAAAGAAGCCCAACCTTATTAAATGAACCCAGCTGAATTAAAAAGTATTTCTTACAACAGAACCTACTTTTTCACATGAGAAGTTAATGCAAAGGAGCTTCTCAATAGCTTGTGTTCTGGCCCTAGCTCGAGCTCAGGCTATGTTAATGACTGCTATGAATGATTTAAGATTGTTTGATATGTTTAGTGATAGGAGGGGCTTTCGACAACATTAGCGTGCCCGGGGGTTTATGTTGTTGGTAGGTCATGTATACATTCTCAGCTGTAATTGCAGGCTGGTAAGCCTTCTGTCTTAAATAGGTCGATAGGTTTGGGAAGATGGGAGATGGCTTACTTGGTGGGTGATAAAAAGTCTGTGGACTATGGTTAATATGTTTAAAATGTTTCACTATGTAATTAGTATAATGTAGTACAGGAGAGAGCAGCATTATCTATGAGTGGTTTTCTTTTGGGTTCGATTTAGGGAGTAGTTTGTCTTTTTTTCTGTTTTTTGTTAGTTAGGCTCAGGATGGAGGGGCGGCATTCACCATCAACGGACCTGGGTGAATTAATTGCTTCCATTAGGTGGTGGGAGTAAGGAAAGAGTGGGGGTATGAGGTTGGGATGCAAGGGTGGTTGAAGTGGGTTTGGGTAGGTGGAGGGGGCAGGGAGACACAGGTAAAATAGTGCAGGCTCCTCGGTATTCACTACAGCAGGCATGAACAGCTGATTAGGATGTGGGACAAAATAATGCAAAATTGGGTTGAAGTAACGCAGAGGGTAGAAGTTGGCAAGTTTCTGGATTGGAAGGGGGCAGACTCCCTTGTTACATTTCTGTTTTTGGTTATAATTTTTTTTTTTTATTGGTGGTGGGATTTTTCTTTTTTTTAATTTTGAGGGTTGGTGAAGGCTTGCTGGTGGTAATGGGGGAAATAGCTTTTTATATGTGACAAGATGGCAGGGCATACATTTTGTATCTGTACAATGAATATCTGTGGCCTTAGGATAAGACTAAGAGGGGAATGGTTGCAATGGGATTAAGGGTCATGAGGCCATACCTTCCTTGGAATAAATGGGAACGTCACAAGGATTTGGGATTCTCACTATTGATTTGTATGCCGCAAAACCTCACATCTAGGGGTGTAGGAGGCTGGCCTGGCTTATATTGGGTATCTGATGGTACTTACACCTTGTGCCAGGTCCAGTTATCCCTTATTAGTAGATTAACAGTGTTCTAGCAGCTTAGGCTGATAGAGGTAGCTATAGCAGAGCAGCTTAGGCTGAAGTAGGAGACATGCAAAGCTCCTACTATACCACTTATATCATATAGCACTATATCATAAGAATCACAATACTCAGAGTTACTAAAAATAAAGGTACTTTATTTTAGTGACAATGTATCAGATGATACACTCCCTTAGGTGGTAAGTAAAATACACAAAATATACACACAAACCAAAATCAGGTGAGTAAACAGTTAGAAAAGTAGTGCAAACACTGCAGAATACAATAGGATACAAAAGGCCTAGGGGCAACACAAACCATATGCTAAGAAGGTGGAAGGCAAACCATTTAGGGACCCCAGGCCTAGTGTAGTGTGTAGAGGGTCACTGGGTGTGTTAGAAAACACTAATGGTGTCCAAGATACCCCACCCCAAGACCCTGAAAAGTAGGAGTAAAGTGCCCTACTTCCCCTGAAACACACTAAAGTCGTGATAGGAGATTCTGCAAAGACCACAACAGACTGCAAAGCACTGAAGATGGATTCCTGGACCCGAGGACCTGTAAAGGAAGGGGATCAAGTCCAAGAGTCACAAAAGTGTCCGGGGGACAGGAGCCCACTAAACCCCGGATGAAGGTGCAAAATGGCTGCCTCTGGGTGGAAGAAGCTGAAGATTCTGCAACAACAGAAGATGCCAGGAACTTCTCCTTTGCACAGAAGATGCCCCATGGCGTGCTGGAGGACGCAGAGTTGTATCCACGCAGAAAGACCGCAAACAAGCCTACCTAGCTGCAAAGGTCGTGGTTTAAGAAAATGGGTGCTGCCCGGCCCCAGGAAGGACCAGGAGGTCGCCCCTTGGAGGAGGAGAAAGAGGGGGTGCTCAGCAGCACAGAGATCCCATGCAGAAGCAGGCAGAACCTGCAGAAGCACTTGAACAGGGGCTCAAGAAAACTGAGCACGGCGGTCATCTCAACACTACAAAGGAGAGTCCCACGAAGTCGGTGGGCACTCAGCAAGTTGAGCAATGCAGGATGGAGTGCTGGGGACCTGGGCTATGCTGTGCACAAAGGATTCCTTGCAAAAGTGCACGGAAGCCCTAGCAGCTGCAGTTCACGTAGTACGCAGGATTACTGTCTGGCGTGGGGATGCAAGGACTTACCTCCACCAAATTTGGGCAGATGGACCACTGGACTGTCGGGGTCACTTGGATCCAGCTCCTGTGTTCCAGGGACCACGCTCGTCAAGATGAGAGGGGACCCAGAGGACCGGTGATGCATAAGTTTGGTGCCTGGGTTAGGAGGGGGAAGATTCCATCGACCCACTGGAGATTTCTTCTTGGCTTCCAGTGCAGGGTGAAGGCAGACAGCCCCCACAGCATGCATCACCAGGAAACAGTCGAGAAAGCCGGCAGGATTAGGCGCTACAATGTCAGTGGTAGTCTTCTTGCTACTTTTTTGCAGTTTTGCAGGTGTCCTGGAGCAGTCAGCGGTCGATCCTTGGCAGAAGTCAAAGAGGGAGATGCAGAGGAACTCTGGTGAGCTCTTGTATTCATTATCTGACTGGAAACCCACAGGAGAGACCCTAAATAGCCCTCAGAGGAGGATTGGCAACCTAGCCAGGGAAGCACCTATCAGGAGGGGTCTCTGACGTCACCTGCTGGCACTGGCCACTCAGAGGCCTCCATTGTGCCCTCACACCTCTGCATTCAAGAGGGCAGAGGTCTGGGACACTCTGGAGGAGCTCTGGGCACCACCCCTGGGGTGGTGATGGACAGGGGAGTTGTCACTCCCCTTTCCTTTGTCTGGTTCTGAGCCAGAGGAGGGGCTGAGGGATCCCTGAACCGGTGTAGACTGGTTTATGCAAGGAGGGCACCATCTGTGCCCTTCAAAGCATTCACAGAGGCCAGGAGAGGCTACTCCTCTCAAGCCCTTAACACCTACTTCCAAAGAGACCGGGTGTAACACCCTCTCTCAGAGGAAATCCTTTGTTATGCCTTCCTGAGACTGGGCTGCCCAGACCCCAGGAGGGCAGAAGCCTGGCTGTGGGTTGGCAGCAGCGGTAGCTGCAGTGAAAACCCCAGAGAGTTAGTTTGGCAGTACCCGGGGTCCATGCTGGAACCCCAGGGATGCATGGGATTGGCACTACAATACCAAATTTGGCATGGGAGGACAATTCCATGATCTTAGGCATGTTAAATGGCCATATTCAGAGTTACCATTGTGAACCTACATATAGGTATCGACCTATATGTAGTGCACGCTTGTAATGGTGTCCCCGCACTCACAAAGTCCAGGGAAATTGCCCTGAACTATGTGGGGGTACCTTGGCTAGTGCCAGGGTGCCCTCACACTTAGTAACTTTGCCCCTAACCTTCACTAAGTGAGGGTTAGACATATAGGTGACTTATAAGTTACTTAAGTGCAGTGTAAAATGGCTGTGAAATAACGTGGACGTTATTTCACTCAGGCTGCAGTGGCAGTCCTGTGTAAGAATTGTCTGAGCTCCCTATGGGTAGCAAAAGAAATGCTGCAGCCCATAGGGATCTCCTGGAACCCCAATACCCTGGGTACCTAGGTACCATATACTGGGGAATTATAAGGGTGTTCCAGTATGCCAATCAGAATTGGTAAAAAGTGGTCACTAGCCTGCAGTGACAATTTTAAAGACAGAGAGAGCATAGGCACTTAGGTTCTGGTTAGCAGAGCCTCAGTGACACAGGTAGGCACCACACAGAGAACACATTCAGGCCACAAACTATGAGCACTGGGGTCCTGGCTAGCAGGATCCCAATGAAACAGGTAAAAACAAACTGACACACAAATAAAACTGGGGGTAACATTCCATGCAAGATGGTATTTCCTACAAGGAGGTAGTGATTTTTTGCTAATAAGTCTGTGTCTTTGGCCGAGACTACAGCTGCAGACAAGATGGGCCATTGGGTTATTGTAGGGTGTTGTGTGAGGGAGAAGTGTTTCATGCTTTGTTCAGTCTATGGTCCTAACCTGGATAAGGCTGCTGTTTTTAAATGAGAATTTGGTCTTGTGGCCCTCCACCCTTATCCTCAGTGGAGATTTGAATGTCCATCTTGCTGTTAAAAGTAACCAAAATGCTAGACAATGGAACTCAGGGAGAAAGCCAGTAGAATATAAGGCTCTGCAATGCTTAGTGAAGGATCATGGACTTACAGACGTATGGGATAGGTGCAAGGCCCCAGACCCAGGTTTCACATTTTATTCCGCTCCACATGGCAAGCTAGAAATATTTCCTAGGGTTCTTTCAGATGATAGTCCTTTGGTCCTCGAGTTTACGGAGATGGGTATTCTGAGTCCATGGAGATCTTAGACTTTTGACAGGAAGCTGTTGCTAGATATGGTATATGTGAATCGTATGTGTGATTGGATAAGGCAATTCCTGGAAAACAATAGAGGGACTGCATCGATTGGTATTGTGTGGGATGCCTTAAAGGCAGGAATTAGGGGGGAAACCCTGAGCTTTATTTTTAAACAGCAGAAGTTGAGACAGAACGAGGTACACAAACTATATAACGAGCTTTTAGCAGCGGAGGAGAAAATGATTTTGAGGTTGATTAAGGGTATGAATCTTCAAGGGATTCAGCAGGAAATAACCATTTTAAAATCAAAGATTAATCAGTATTTTAGTAGGAAGGTGGCTTGAAAATTTCATCAGATCTGATCAAAATGTTATGAATACAGTGAGATAACTGGGAGACTGTTAGCTAGGAGGATTAGGCAGAAGGAAGTGATGAATGGTATAGCAGCTAAATCTGATCCAGAAGGGTTGATTTTTGAATTTCCACCTGATATTGCCCAGGTCTTTAGGGGTTTCTTCCAAACCCTGTATCTGGATGAACCTGAAAACTCATTTGACGGTTATCTTAGGGGTATGGATATGACTAGACTAAGTGAAGAAGATCAAGGGATATTAGATTCCCAATCACATTAGATGAGATCTCTGAGGCAATAAATTATTTGTCCGCAGGGAAAGCTATAGGACCTGACACTCTACTACTGGAATTTTTTGATGAACTCCAACAAAATATGCTCCACACCTTTTTGCAGGAACAGGTGGGATTAAGACCACATCATGGGAACTCACGAACATAATTGTTTTTCAGAAAAGAGGTACACTACCTCTCCTTCCCAGCTCATGTAGGCTGATCTCTTTAATTAATGCTGATGGGAAGATGTATTCTAAGGTGCTGGCAAATCGGATAAGCAGAGTTATCTTGCCTTTATTATCACTACAGCAACATGGCTTTATCCCCAGACTGGGCATAGTATATCACGTAAGATATGGCTGAAGCACTTAAGACAATATTGGGGTTAGTTTTACTGGATGTCAAAAAGACTTTTGACCGGGTATCATGGAAGTTTCTCTGGACAGTACTAGAAAGAAAGAGGTTCAGCAGAAGCTTTATCAAGGCGAATAAGGTGCTATACAAGTCTCCAAGGGCTGTATTATGAATAATGGGGCTCGAGTCAGACAAAATACTGATCTTTAGGGTACTCCGCGGGGCTGTCCTTGCTCACCTTCTTTGCTTCATATATAGACCCCTTTAGAATAAAGCTCGAGAAGAACCCATGTATCAAACTGGTTACAGTCAATCAAGTTGTGTAAGAAGTCTTGGCGTATGCCGATGATATCAAAGTGGTTACCACAGACGGAGCTGTGGACCTACCTGAAATAGAAGGTTAAGCTAGGCAGTTCAGGGCAGACTCAGGAAATAGACTGAATGAGGATAAGATCCAGGAATTATATAATGAAAGAACTAGCTTTAGGGGACAATGCATTGTGACAGATGCTGTATATGTAGGAGTTAGAATTACTCCGTTGGTGGATGGGCTGGTCGAATTGAATTAGGCACCTTTATTACAGAATATCAAACAAGATCTTGAGAGAATTGACCATCTTCATGTGCTAAAGATGACTATGCTTCCAAAGTTGTTGTATTTCTTTAGCAAATTTGTGCTTGGAATTAACAAATATTGGTTTGCTAAACTGGAGAGTGCTTGTCTCAGTTTTTTATGGGGATATCAGAGACTCAGAAGAGCAGCTAAATATATAACCTTGCTGAAGTCGCAGGGTGGGTGATTGGTTTTAAATGTACTCTTTATTATTGAGCATGTATGTTGCAACATGTAGGAATCTTGATTGTGAATCAGCCATTCTGAATGAATGTAGCAGAGTCTTTGTCTATATATGAGCTGATTTTGGGAGCTAAAGCTAGGGCATGGTTGATCACCAATATAGAAGTTACTATAGGAAGGCCAGGTTTAAGATCTTAATAGCAGCACATAAGGTCTGGAACCAGATTAGGCATCGAGCTGGTGTTTCTACGTTTAATTTTTATACACCTCTATCTGTGTCGTGAATTTTTTCACCTACTTTTCATGATGTGTCACGGTAGATGGGCAAAGAAAGGGCTGACAGTCTTAGGAGATCTATTTTGTAATGGCCAACTCAATTACTTCACAGAACTACAGGAGGTCTTTGGTTTAGTAAGGGGGGGATTTCTTTAAATGTCTTCAGTTATGAGATTTCCTTACCAAAAGGAAAGTAGATCCAAATTTAGTAGTAAGGACCCTCCTGATTGAGGCACTGAGGTAAAGGGAGCTTAATTTGCTTTTGTTCTGGAAATATTTTGATTGTTATTACTTATTTGGTTTCTGCTGGCACCACCATTGGAAACCACATACCAACAGCCCAGATGCCACGTGGATACTTGCTTTGGTGTATCTGAAGACCTGCCTTAAATTGCATAGGACTTTCCATATTGATTTTCCTGCCTGAATTCGCCTCACAAGCTGTAGCAGTCTCATGCAGGGAAATTCTAAGAATCCTATACATAGGGCATTTTATGTTTTTGTTTTTTTGTATATATTGGAAACAGACTGTTTTTGAGGGTATTTTATGAAAAAACTAAATTGCTGAGCTGGTGTCATGAAGACTTGTCTAACATTGCAATTTCACCAAGTGATTCTGTTGCGTGTGGGAGTATTTGCCAAAAATTTCCCACCTCTGTGCCAAGAAACCTGAAATTGGGCTGACTCACCACTCTATAAACAGGGAACTAAGGCCCATATTTATGGGAAAATGACAGAGCATGACATTGCGCCAAAATTAGCAGCACAGCGCTCTGTGATTTTCACAACGCAGGGATCCACCGTATTTAATTGAATATGGTGTACCCCTGTGTTGTCCCTTGCGCTGATGCTAAATATAGCTGCCAACGCAGGCATTCTTGCACCATCGTGCAAAGATATCTGCATTGAGGAGTGTGATTGTTTATGTGCGGGAAGGTGTCCCTTCCTGTACATAAACAATCACTTATGCCGATTTGGCACTTCTGTGCGTACTGCAGAATGTAGCACACACAGAAGTTCCAAAGCGTCATTTTGAAATTATTGTTTATGTGCAGGAAGGGACACCTTCCACACATAAAAAATAATTTTTGGCATTTTGCTTTTCTATGCATGCTGAAGAATGCAGCATGCATAGAAAAAAGCAAAAAACAAGGACAAAAAAGTATTCCTCCTCTTTGCGCCTTGCTAACGCCACCCCTCGGGTGGCATTAGATTTTGGCACTGCCTCCGGTTTACGAAATCTCATAAATCTGAGGCAGCGTCAAAATGCAACGGGTGTTGCTGTAGCACTCCCACAGCCACACCAATTGCATACCCCTCTGATGCAGAAAACTGCATTAGAGGGCCCGTATTTACAAGGAGGTGTAACACCACAAAAAGTGATGTTACACCTCCTTGTAAATATGGAGCACAGGTTAGCTCCACTGGTGCATCACGAAAAGTGACTCTCCAGTGGCGCTAGGGGCTCTTAAATATGTCTTCACATCTTCAGCAGCATGGATATGCATGGGTGAATCATATAAACTCCGGTTAGTAACTCTACATCATTATCCACAGAAGGGTAAAAGTAAAATTTAGAACAATGGACTCTGTTTGATCCTATAAAATGTTCTTCAAAGCACAAATTTGAAGGGTGAAATAGCCACATAGTAGGACATACAGGATGATCAGACAAAAGGACTGAGCTCCTCCTGCATGAATCTTTTTGAAACCTGTAGGATCAAGGATCTGAAAAACATCTTCCTCAACATCCAGAACAGCAATTCACATATGAATTAAAGAAATGCCTCTGTAGAGAACTCAATGGATTCAATGAGAATCTATCTTCCCCCGAATATTCCACCTCATTGCAAATTAGCATGAATCCTACTCTGGGCTTAAAGCTCCTCTTCAGTAGTCTGCCTCTCTTCAACTTTGCAAGCTCACATTGAAATATTGGGGTGCAAGAAAAAAACACCAATACTATTTCTGTACGGCAATTAAAAAACAAAAAACAAAAGCAATTTAAAGTATCTCATTGAATTTAACTTTATTCTAGGAAATAACAGCACAGTTTTTGTCCTGTATCTCTGAATGTTTGAACTGTTCAAAAATTTGCCTCATGGACATGTGCAGCATTAGAAATAACACTAGCAGGCCTATCTTCAACTAGGAGTAGGCCTTGAAGAAATATTAATTATTCTGGCTCACTTCACATATTATCTGACTTTCGTATTATACCAATTTCCCGAAATTAGTTGAAATTTCACAATGTTCATTTTATTCATGTTGCATAATATTCCCATTTGAGATTCCCATTTATACAGAAAATATCTCACCAAAAGACATTTTTGCTCAAACTAGTTTGTTGCTAGTATCTTGTGAGATTTTGTTTTTTACCTGAAGCGCATGCTTGTGTGAAAAAGGTCATGCGAGATACCAGCAAGCCACTTTTTATCTCAAAAGCATAATTTTGTATTTCTTATTTGAACATTTGCAGACAAAATTAGATTTCTCTCCTTAGGGGGAAGGAGGGAGAGGGGCAGAGTTCCTTCATTTCTCTGGCAAGAGGAGAGGAGGATGGAGGTGGATGGATAAGAAGTATGGAGCATGTTAGAGCTCCTGCTGTTGGTTGAAGTCTCCACGCATAGAGGGGAGAGAAGTACTAAGGGAATAGGAGTATATAGTAGCGTGGAACTTCTGCTGTTGGCTGAAGAGTCCATGCTACTGAATAAGGATCTTTGCATGGTTAGGAGTGAGATGGAGGGGGATGATGAGGGAAGAGGGGGAGAGATCAGGGTGGATCATTTTCTGCTGTCCAAAGTGCCATACTGTTGAATAGAAAGTATTCAGGGAAGCAGGGCAGAGCACATTGTGTTGCACAGGAATCTGTGATATTGGATAAAAAGGTAAGAAAACCATGGCATTTGTTATGCAACTGACAGTAGGAGATTATGGATAGAGCCATACCAATCCAGGCAGTCTGACGCCAGAAATTCCAATCACTGCAAAGTCTTGTGAGATGACATCTCATAATTGTAGAGTACAGTTGTAATACTGAGGCCAGGATCACACATGAGTCCTGGTAAAATCAATTAAAAAAGCAGTGAAAAGCAAAAATCATTTCTTTCTGCCTATAACACATGTGTTACATAAATAATTAAATGGGCAATGATTGATTGTAATTGTAGATATGAAATAGTCTCACTGTCTTGCAATACAAGCATATCATATGAAGTTGAATGATACACCATACAGTCAATAGCGGACATTTGTAAAATGTTTATATTTATAGTTTTATATGGAGTGAATCAGCCCATCAAGGAAGTGGAGCACTTTACAAAGAAGCATAGTATACAATAGAATTCAGAGGAAAAAATGGACAAAAATATTGTGAAAGACTGGACAATATTCAGTACCAGTGAAGAGTTCTAACTGGGACAGAGTAGTATCATTAGTGAATTATGAAATTGCTGAAGTGTCTCTGCTTAATATTCTAATTCGATCTTTTGAACTTTTGATTTTTCCTGTGCAGGTGACACAAAGGTCATTGTTACCATCTCAGCTAAAATTCAGTCATCTATTGCTAACTATTTAGTTCAAAATGTTAACATTGTCAATGAGAAATTCAACTAAATATAACATTAATTTAACCTTTGTTTTTTCAGTGAATTGCTAAGATTTTTTTTAAATTGAAAACTCATGTTTATTATACCTATCTATAACGTTACTCCAGCCTCTGTTTTTTTAAGTGCATTTTTAGGTTTCTTTTTACATTTTTTCTACATTTTCCTTCTCTTTGTCCTGATGGAGATGTTGTATTTTTTACTTTCAGATTTGTGTTTAAGTTCTATCCCTAGTTAAAAAAAAAGAAAAAGTAAATATTTTAAAAAAACACAAAAAATACAGTTGTTCAAAATAAGTCTTGAAAAAGTTATTTTAAGAGCTACTCTATACTTTAAGTATGTATGATGTTTGTACTATGTACCCCCTATTTCTCCCTTCTTGATGACTCTTGAGAGACACTCACAAGAGCCATAATGCTCCCACACCTACATTGGGTGATTCTCATAAGCCTCTCGTGAGATTTAGGCACACAGTCCTCCACATCAACTGTGAGGGGGCACTGTTTACTGGTTTAAGTTCACAAGAGTCTCGCAAGACTGTACTTTTATTATGGAATTTGCATTTTCACTGAAAATACCTTGTTATAATACTTATAATTTATATGCACCAGATTTTAGCTACCATTTTTTTAAAAACACAATCCTGTGAGACCCTTGCAAGATCGTAGAACTACTTTACAGGAAGAATTTAGATTTCCCTTCATTAAAATACTTACTGCTTACAATCCCCAAGGGGACAAACTGGCTTCACCACTGACACCCTGCATGAAGTTAACCAGTGTGTACCATAGGGTGTAATGATATACTGCTTCTCGGCTTACACCTTTCTCCAGGCTCAGTAGTATGCATAGTAGGGTGGAGAAGATACTCATATGTAAGAGTTCTCTATTCTACAGCAATTATAACACGTACTGAACTCTCCACTGAGGCCTCTCCCAGGGAAATATCCATATTCATTAGTAGTGGGAATTGATTTACCTGCCCAATCTAAGCTATCCCTAGCATAATATCTATCTATCTATCTATCGATATAAATATATATATATATATATATATATATATATATATATATATATATATATATATGTATGTGTTTATATATTGTCTTCTGCACTCACACCTATCTCCAGGACAACTTGAATATACAGTATGGTGAAGTGAACCAGTGGCATCTGTCCTCATACCTCTACTTAGAATAAAAGCGATATGTAGTGCTGTCTTAGAAGGAAGTTCTCTCTCTGCTACCACATCTTACCAGGGAAGGCCGTGCCTCTAGCAGGGTTTGAGAGGAATGTATCTCTCTACTCGTACCTCTTCTCATGCTGACTGGTTTGGATACTAGACTGCGGGAAGAAGCTGACCTGTTTCCTGTCTGTTGCATGACAAATCTGCTTAGTATAGTGTTTGGAGAGACCGGCCTCTCTCCTTTGATATGTTTCCCATGCAAATTAGGGTGTGAAAAGTGGCTTACCTTTGTGGTCACACATCACCTCAGTATGACAGAAGTACAAGTAAAGTATGTAGTTGAAATTAACTCAATACTCAAAAGTATGTCTTCCATAACATCTATAGAGATATTATATGACCACACACTACCTTCACAGGTGAGAAATCTCCCCAGAGCTGAGTACAACATGGAGTATCCACTCTGTTCAGAATTGTGTCTTGGACAACTTATGTTCATATTTTTTAGTAGAGACATACTTACCTCTGTTTTAAATGCCTTCCAATGTCAACACCCATACATAATAGGGTGTGCACAGCAGCTCATAGTAGTATGTATTACAGTATAAACATGCACTTACCTCTGTGCGGAGATCCCTCTCTTGCATTACATTTACCTACACTACAGCATGCAACACCTCACTGTTGCATGACAGCTAGCCATATATGTGTTGTAAATAATTGGCTCCTCTATTACAAGCTCTCTATAGGGTAAGAAATCAGCATAGTACTAGTCACATAAGTATACATGTAACATCATATTTACAGTCCCTCAACATGGTACTACCAGTGTTACAGAATTTTTCAATACTATAGTAAACCCAAAATTTATAACAAATATTAAGGGAACTAATCAAAAGTAACTTTATCATTATCATCATCATATAAACTCTTTTTTGGCTTAAAATCTTAAAAGTATAAAATACGGGCAACTGTACAATAATTCATAGAGTTAGTCTGTTACATAATGTGTCCCCACATAATATTCTTAATTCATAACATTTCATATTCACAATGCCCTCCTAACATGGACCAATACATTTTCCTAACCCTGCATACTAATTTAAAGTAACTTTAAACTTATTTATGATAAAACAATAGTGTAACAATAATACAAAACTACAACAACTACATTAGCAAACAATATAAACAACTATAACATGAAAAAACAAGCAACTTTAAAGTACATAATGTTTTTTTCTGATTCTCATAAGCACCTTCTGAAAACATCCCACCCTCCTTTCACTTTATTTGCCTACAGGGTTTTGATGTAGATCACACTTCTTTTTCACACTTTTAGTTACCTTAACCTGCCAAAGAGTCTTTAGATTTGTTATATGTTAGAGCAGGCTAGGTGGCAAAATAATCTCAGCACAGCAGTATATCCAGATATGCAGTCTACAAAGTCTAGCTCATCCAGAGTTAGCTTGTGCTGCTGAAGATCTCAACTGTTCAGGTGTTCCGCATTCTTCCAACCTGAATACACTGTGCCTAAACAGGTAGTTATTGCTGAACAGCACAATAATCCTGCTTCTTTTAGCAAGGCTCTTCTTTGCTGCTTATTTAAGCAGATAATTATTTCTTCAGAGACAAGTTCTATTTTCCTCCTAAAACAGACAAAATAACCAAAAAGATAAAAGTTACATACTGGTCAATAAATAATTACAGGGATACATCAGTATATTTTACAAGCCTTTCTACATGTTCACGCATATTCACATATGTGTCTATAATGCCCAGTAACTTGTTATTTATTTTTCGTGAAAAAATCCACACTCTCACTTAGTGCACATTTTTATCACAGATAATTTATAATGTCATCAAACCTCATTTCATAAACATTTATAAAGTTGCACATTCTTCTAGAGACACTTTTGCTAGGACTCACCACAGCCTGAAATAGAAATATTGTCACTCAAAAGGCTAAAGTATATCTACAATGAGGTTCATAACAACAGTACAACTTGCATTATTACATTCTATTTTATTATTTGAGAAGCATTGCTTCACCTGCTTAGAAGTACATAGAGTATGTAGATTTCATTTTAACACAATCTTCAAACTTAGCTCTCTACATTCTAATCTGTACCTCTCAAAAGCTATATTAATACATTTACACCCCTCAAACAACTTTTCACTCTTTAAACATAGGAGCATATTTTCAAGAAGTGATGCATCGCTGCGTTGCTGCAGGGATGCATCAAAATAATTTGTGCTTCGGTACAACAGCTTCCTACACCATGGATGTGTCATACTTACAACACAGTGCAGCATGGCGTAAGGTCCCATGGTGTGTCAAAAAAAATTACGCATCTGTGGACATCATGTCATAAGGAAATCTGATGCTTCTGCTGCAAAAGTGAAACAGGGCTGATTTGCGGCACATAAAGTAACACACATCAGCCTTGCATCACTTTTGAGCGTGGAGTGCTTCAGAAATTCCACAAAAAGTGATGCTTTAAAAAAAAAAAAATAATCAGCATTCAAAAAAAGGAAAAGATGGAGCAGGCAGCAGCCAGGGTAACAACTCCAACAACCCCAGCAACAGCCAGGATGTCAGGCAGGCCCCAGGGGAAGAGGAAGATGAATTTCAGTGAGGAAGAGACCCACCTATTGTGGTGACAAAGCATGAACATCAACTCTCTGTCACCTCAAAATGGGCATTAGGGAAGAACGAGGCCATATGGAAGTCCATAGTGGAGAAAATCATCAGTCTAGGGCAGTCTAGGGCAAGTAAAGTGGACTGTGACAAATTGCCAAAAGCGCTGGCACGGCTACCAGCACAGGACCATGGAGAAACTGGTCAGAAACTTGATGATACCTATGCCCACCAGAGGAGGAGGACCTGAGGTCCAGGAGGAGATGACATCCTTGGAGGAGCAGGTGGCATCATTCATACCAGCTGAGTTGGTGGAAGGAGTGGAAGCACATGACACTGCAGCCTATAAGGACCATCAAGACACACCGGGTAAGTGACAACAAAAGGCAATTGCACCAAATATATCAGGTTGTGCAGCCCAGCCTGCTACCTTTCTGAGATTGACTGTGCTGAGTGTAAGGGATGAAAATGGCCACATGTACAGTCACACTGCATAGAAAAGTAACTTAAGCTTAAGAAAAACACACACGTCACACAGCCCAGTCCACAGTGTGTTCAATCCATGTGTGATGTGAGGCACCAGTCCAGCTTCACTGCTGGGTCTTTAGGATTTTTGGGGAAAGTATAATATCAGTGTCCAGGACAGCAAGTCCCACAATGCTGAGAAAAGGATCAAGGGGCAAATTTAAAATGAGCTGACATCGCTGTCGCGTCACTTCTTGTGACACACCTGCAGAGCATAGTGAAAACCCATATCTACAAGGCCACGCATGGCTTTTCATGGTCTTGTAGATATGGAGTAAGGAAACGTAGCGTAAGATGCTGTGTTAGCTTACACTTTATCTGGGAAGTGTACCATGCGCATTGCAGTGAGTGTTCACATGTAACAACCGATGGTCTATAAATCTGGGAATGCGTCAAAACTGTACAACTCCCACAGCAAGTGCATCAGTGAGAAGTTTCTTAACTTCTTCTTGTTGTTTCTGATTTTTATGTGATGCATGCAGCGCACATAGAAAGAGGAAAATGACTCTATGAATTGTTTTTGTGGAGGAAGGTGCCCCTTCCTGAACAAAAACAATCCTGCCAACAACACAGACACATTTGCAATATGGTGAAAGGGTGCCTGTGTTGGCACTAGGCAGCAATTTGTGCCTCAGTGCAGGGGGGAAGGACAGAAATGCACCCTGTCTTGTAAACATGATGCATTCATGCTCTTTTGAATTGGTGTAGGGCAACCCAGCACAAAGGCTTGCAATGCTGCCCTACCCCAGTTTCTAGCAAATATGTCCTCTGGAATGAAACACCACAACATGGCAGGACACTGGAACCCTGACGACTCATATTTTCATAATGCATACCCACTTGGACTATGAGGTGAGTTGGTTTCCCATAGGGTATGCATCCAAATCTGGACTGCAAAGCTAAGGAATGAAATGTGGGTGTTAGGGGATCAATTCCCCACCTGAGAGAAGAGTCAGGTGTTGGGCATCAGAAGTACCACCACATAGGACAATGAGCCAAGCCACTTTCAGAGAGGCACAAGTGCAACAATACAGGCTCAGGTTAGCAATGGACTATGCTGTGCTGTGCCCTGCACCACAGATAAAAAGCACAAATAATATGTATGTTCATAAAACAGAGCATTCTTGTTCCTCTCGTCTGTGCTGGCACACTAATGACTACCTAGCATGAAGGCTCGCATAGGTGCAACATGTTGCAATGGTTCCTGCATTGCATGCAGTATTGTTTTTGTTCTAGAAGGCATATCTACCTGCACAATAACAATACATAGAGGCATTTCCCTCCTCCCATCAGTGCAGCATCAGTGCAGCAAAATGGAGCACACATGGAAAGAGGCAAAACGGAGTTAACAGAAAGTTAAAAGGTTGCTAGCTGTGTAGTATGGATGCATGACCAATATGTACCTTGGAATGATGAATGCACAATGTGCATGCCAGACAGCACAACAAGGAAGACTGCCATGATGTTGCGTGTGTAAGCTTGATAGCAGGATCAAATTGAATACATCCAAAAACACTGTGTATTATTACAGGAGCTGTGGCCTGACTAGTGACTGCAGAGAATGACAGGTACACTGCCGAGTTGGTACAATGTTTATGCAATGTGCACTGATACATGAAAAAACATTAGATATAGCCATCATTAAAAGAAGTGCCAACCACAAAGCTGGATGTGTACCTTAACTCAACATACCCGCACTGGCAGAGCAGGCCAGCAAGCTGTGTAACTGTCTTGTAATGTACTAGCAAGTAGTTACAAGCATGCAGTGCAATAAGTAGCATTTATTCTATGGTAAGGGTTAATGGAGTCACTGCACAGGTGGGAAGAAAATCCATTGATATTAGCCAGCAAACAATACTGCTGTGACAATAAAATGATGCAATGGTGAGTGTGTAAGTGGCTGGCATCAGTGTGTGAGCTAAAAACCTCCCTGAATACTGACAATTGTTTGACACGATCACTGACAATTGTTTGACATGATCATCCATACAACACATGTAGCGCTACTCACATACACACTGCAACAGTATGGGAATACCTGTTTTGGCCTGTGTCCATTCACAGCAAGAGTGCTACTTATATTGTCCAGTTGTGTGTGAGGATCCCTTTCATGAATCCATTGTAAACTAAATAGGATTTTTTCCGCAGGTATTTCACTTAGCCACACATGTAAACACATACTGCATGAAAACCCCACAGCATGTGCCTAGCACCACCTAACACTATATGTCAACTCCTACACAGTTAATCACAAAGCAGTTGTGAAAGTAGAACACCTACTTTGTTCATATCGCAGTCAAAACTATACAGTCTAAACCTAACTACACTAACTTTGCTTACCTGCCCTAACTAAAATATTCCTAAACTAACTAAAGCTATCTAACCTACACTAACTTACCTAAAACCTATCTTAATCCACATAACATTAACGTATTGTACTCTACACATTTACCACAACAGACATGTTAAACATCACCCCAAGACTTAACAACAAACTAACTAAACCTACAAGTTCCCCCTACCCCTAAAACTACAAACCCCTATGTAAACAAATACCCACCTATACACTACACGAAATAACACAAAATAAAATTACAAGACAAAAATGATACTTTTAGGACACAACAGGAGCAGCACAGGCACCAACAAGACCAGCAAATAGCACCAATCCCTCCAGCAGCCAACAAACAGCTCCACCAGCCAGCAGAGACAAAAAGACTGTAAGGGAAAGTCAAATTAACGTCTAACTTCCTAATTTGCTGCATGGCATAGCCATTGGATCATTTTCTGGGTAGATGTGCCACATTTTCTCTACATGCATAGATTTTTCAGATGTATCATTGCCAAATTAGGCAAATTTGGCAATGCATGATTTGCGCACAATGCATATCAACGCACAATGCTTTAATTATGATGCATTGGCATGGGTGCATGTATTCTGGATGATGTGATGGGTGCAATGAATCACCCATTAGTCTAATGCATCTGTTTACATTGACTCATAAGCCAAATGTGTGTTTTACAGCATATTGTGCAATGCAGGTAAACACTCCCAGGGATCAGTGATTTGCCTGTAAAATTCTGAGCTGACATGCTAGATGACTTGAAATATGTTGCATGTGTATGTTACCAATGCACATATGTATGAGTGATTGCAGTAATGGTGTGGAGACTGGGACACACAAGTTATCAATATGAAATAGCTTCACATGTTGTGTGTTCTTAAGAAGTTAACATTATTTTTGCTTGGGTGAGTGTGACTAGCTATGTAGTATTTTCTTCATTTAAGAGATAATGAAGTTGTAGGCAAATGTTATACACATTGCAACACATGATAATGGGTAAACTTGTGTGATAAACAGCAAAGGGCCTCTGTATGGATAAGGAGAGCACTTACCAGGGGGATATAAATGTTACGCAAGAAGAAACTGCATCTCCTAACTAAATTACAATCCGGGTTTAGTTACCTCATAAACTATACAATAATATAAATTATTGGAACGCTGTGCATTTTTATGGTTTTTGTGATGAGGGTATGAAATAGTATGTATGGTGGTGGAATGACATAGCATGATTAGTAGAGTGACCTGGGTCCATGAGTGTTTTTCGTTATCTGTGTACAATTTATTTTTCTGTCATAGAAATCCGTTCTATATATAATATCAAACCTTATTATGAAATAAATAAGTATTCTTTGTTATACAACATTGTTTTAATTTGTTTTTGGCTTCAAGAACTTATAATATTTATGGGCAATTTGAGTAGGACTGTGGTGCAAGTTTTCCTGCTGCACTGCACTACGCCAATATGAAAGTTGCAGGAAAGCACAGTTTTTATGAAGTACAGTGCATTCCTGTCTTTTCCCCCTCTGCCAGTGCTCAGTTTGCTGCCTTGCGCCAACAGAGGCACCCGTGAACCATGGCGCAAGGGTGTGGGTGTTGAATTGAGGATTGTTTTTGTGGAGGAAGGGGCACCTTCCATGTACAAAAAACAATTCCAAGAGGTGTTTTCCTCTTTCTATGTGTGCTGCAGAATGGAGCACACATGGAATGAGGTAGAAATGGGGATTAACAAAACTGTTATGCCATGTTACGCCTGCTCTAGGGTGATGTAAACTTTTGGCATTGCACCAAGTTTACATCATTCAGCAAATCTGGGACAAGGTAAACATCTATGGGTGTTGCCTGAAAAAACCCACTGCAGCACCCCTGATATGCCCCCCGGCACGGAGTAAGGCAACACAACAAATTGCACTGCCTTACTTTACTCCTTATCTATGAAGCCACGAAAAGCCGCACAAGGTGACTTAGTGTGGCCTAATAGATATGGCTGAGAGACTTGCGCTGCCCGAGCTGCAAAATAATTGAGGCACTGGTAGTGCAAGCCTCTTGTAAATATTCCCACATCTGTCTCCCTTCCTGACCTAGGATGTGGTAGGTATGGACACTACACACTCAGGGAATGACATACACTGGCTGGTTCAGACAGTCTACAGTGTGTGTGGCATCCTGGGTACAGATTGACTGTCTAAATATGTAAGGTATGTGGCTAGGCCTATAAGATACATGTTGAAATGTGCAAAAAACTATTCATCATACAGAACTACCCAACACCCACCACATCATGTTGTGGGACACACACATATGCTGTCTGGGCTTTGTGCCTGGAACTATATGTGTGGCACATGCATAGTACCACTTCAGCTTAGTGTTTGTCTTAATTGTTAACCTATATTTTGGTAATCACGAGGACAACTTGAGTAGCCAAAACAAGACTGATTACTTCCAAGGAGGTATCTGTTTACCATTAGCATGCATCACATTACTTGGCAACAGTGAGGGTTTTGTGAACTTAGAATGTGGATAGGCATTCACACCAGATGCTCAACTGGTCAGTTTATGACACACTATGCCACTCTAACCTGTAATGCATCAATGCATGCTACCTTACGGACTTGATATTGAATGTAGTCATAACTTCACAACCATTGTTTTATTTCCTATCTCTCTGTGTCCTGTTTTTATAACACACATAGATGGAGCTGTAGGACTCACCAACACGGTCACATACGTCCCTGCAGGTTACAGTTGTATCCTTGCCTAGTGGGACAAGTGTGCCAGCATTCTGCATAGGTAGCCAATCTGGCACCGGCACAGTTAAGGAATCCACATTTATATGTGATAAGTGAGATAGCACAATGATTTTGCTCTGTGCTTGTAAATCTTGATGTAGCATATGCTGACTATATGGGCTGCACAGTGTGGTCACGCACATCATATGTGCCTCTGTTCACAGTCATTTGAACATTAGTTTGCTATACTGGCCTCTGCAAGTATGAGTCAGTACAAATGAATTGATGTACAACACACACACAGTTATTGCACACTATTTATATTGCCACTCACTTTGAAATGTGGTAGAATGCCTGGCGGTCTATACACTGCAGCAAAACACATACTCACATCTTGTACACACTGTGTCACATTGCTAGCTTTGTTTGGTGCATTTGTTTCCAAAACACATGCGTATGGCACATGATGCTGACAAGCACGCATATTTTGTTACACATGATATTGTCCTGGCGTATTTACATTAACTAGCTACATAACTTTGTGATGGGCCAAACCTATTAGGTGAGATGCAACTGTCTTTATGTTTATCATGACTGTGAAACAAGATTGCTTACAGAAAGTTAGTGATCATTTATGTATTGACATTTTTTAACAGCCTTCCAGAAAAAATAAATATCCTAGTGTCTATTAAGCAATTTCATGCATTCGTGAAAAAGTGCTGGAAAATGTTATTCCTTTGCTGGGTTCCGTCTATTGTGGGCTGATTTTGGCCTTGGTGCTCACCTTCCTGCTAATTTTTATCTGGGCCTTCCTGGTCCTCATGGCTCTCGTCCCATTGGACATTTGTCCTCACACATATATTGTACAATATACAGCACACAGGGATGAGTTTGCATACCATGGGGAGGGAGTATAGCAATCTCCCCCCAGACAAAAAACTTCAGTTTTCAGAAATTCCACTCCACTACAGACATGGTCCTGCCAAGTGCTTTGCTATATGTGCACTTTGTCTTTGTCTCTGTCTGGGGATGTGCAAACGGGGTCATGACCTGTGGCTGTAACCCATATCAATGGTCAGCTAAAAAGACAGAAGAAGAGAAATCAGTCAATGATCATGATGATTGATGGACCCACATTCAAGTACATGTCTGTTATGTGTTCCAAATGACTCATACACAGTTCCAACAGTATGGGACCTACACTGACATTGGATAGCATACATGCCCTTTCGTTTTTGAACTGTACTTGTTAGAAATGGGGTCTCTAGTTGGCAGCCAGTTTGCACTCTGTCCAAGCAGGGACCCTGATTCTAGTCAGGGAAACCGGAGATACACACTTAGATAACCCCTGCTCACCCCATTGGTAGCTTTGCACAAGCGGTCAGGCTTTTCTCAAAGGCAATGTGTAAAGTATTTGTATCAACACATACACTAATACAGTGAAAACCCTACAAAATGGACACCACACCAGTTTTTTAAAATAGGCAATATTTATTTATACTAAACAAGACCAAAATGACAAAAATCCAACCCACATAAGTCAAGTTATTAATTTCTAAAGTAAAAAGAGTCTTACTACATAGAAAACAATGTAAATCTTGTTTTTACACAAAGTATCTGGTTTGAATAAAAGATAAAAGCAGCACGGGTGAGCATGCGTCAGAAAAGTCAGCAATGCGTTGATTCCTTACTCGCAAGTGAGGCCATGCGTCGTTTCTTCTTCAGTCAGGTAGGTAATGTGTTGTTTTTCTCTTCCTCAAAAGAGAGCGATGCGTTGATTTCTGGATGGTGCACCTCAGGTCTGCGCAGGTTCACATGGATTTTGACGCCCAGCAAGAAGTCCAACTGCACGGTAATGGTGTGGGGTTTGCGTTGTTTTCAGCAGCCACAAGAAGTGTTGCGTTGTTTCTCCAGCCTCTATGCAGGTGATGCATTGAAATCAGCCATGAGGTGGGTGGCGTGTTGTATTTACAGCCGGGGTGCAGGTGGTGCATCAAACTTTTCCCTGCACGACTCCCTGTGTGTAGATTCCAGTCCTTGTTCTACAAGTCTCACCTTTCATGGGCCCAGGAACTCGATGGAGCACCACTTGGCAGGAGTCTCAGCAGAGAGTCCAAGTGCTGGCAGAGGACGTCTTTGATGGCCCTGAGACTTCAGTACAGGAGGCAAGCTCAGTCAAGCCCTTGGAGACACTTTGCAAGCAGGAATATACAACAAAGTCCAGCATTTGTCCTTTTTCAGGCAGAAGCAGCAACTGCAGGCCAACCTAGCAAAGCACAGTCACAGACAAAGGGGCAGTAATCCTCCTCCAGCTCTTCAGGTCTTTTCCTTTGCAGAGGTTCCTGTTGGGTCCAGAAGTAATCTGAAAATCTGGGGATTGGGGTCCACTAGTTATACCCCTTCCTGCCTCTGAAGTAGGCAAATTCAAAGGAAAGTCTCTGTTGTTCACAAGATCCTGCCTTACCCAGGCCTGTCTCCAGACTCACACCAGGGGGTCAGAGAATGCATTGCGTGAGGGCAGGCATAGCCCTTTCAGGTGTAAGTGATCACTTCTCCCTCGACTCTAGCCCAGATGGGCCATCCGGATATGCAGGCACCACCGCAGCTCTCTTTGTGTCACTTTCAAGAGGGGATTCACAAACAGCCCAACTGTCAGTTTGACCCAGACAGGGAATACACAAGCAGGTAGAGTCACAGACGTGTTTAAGCATGAAAATGCCCACTTTCTAAAAGTGACATTTTCAAACTGACAATTTAAAAAACAACTTTACCAAAAGATGTATTTTTAAATTGTGAGTTCAGAGACCCCAATCTCCACATCTCTATCTGCTCCCAAAGGGAAACTGCAATTAAATGTTATTCAAAGGCAGCCCTCATGTTAACCTATGAGAGAGATAGGCCTTGCAACAATGAAGACCGAATTTAGAAGTATTTCACTGTTAGGACATGTAAAACACATCAGTACATGTCCCACGTTTAACATACACTGCAACCTGGGCCTCCTTTAGAGGTGCCTTACATGTATAAAAAGGGAAGGTTTGGGCCTGGCAAGTGGGTACACTCGCAAGGTCGAATTGTCAGGGTAGACAGCACACACAGACACTGCATTGCTAGGTCTGAGCCATATTTACAGGGCTATCCATGTGGATGGCACAATCAGTGCTGCAGGCCCACTGGTAGCATATGATTTACAGGCCCGGGCAGCTCTAGTGCACTTTACTAGGGACTTACTAGCAAATCAACTGTGCCAATCAAGGAAAAGCCAATTACACCTCCATTTTACACTGGGGGCACTTGCACTTTAGCACTGGTCAGCAGTGGTAAAATGCCCAGAGTACCA
This sequence comes from Pleurodeles waltl, assembly GCF_031143425.1. Lineage (NCBI taxonomy): Eukaryota > Metazoa > Chordata > Amphibia > Caudata > Salamandridae > Pleurodeles > Pleurodeles waltl. The sequence goes on along the minus strand of NW_027150407.1, from coordinate 490,378 downwards.
GCAAACAGCCAAAACATGGGAAGCAGAGGCAGAAAAGACAGAGGAGATGACGCAAAGTATGCCAGGTTTAACAGTACTACATATGCAAGTATACTGGTGTGTGTGATACACTTATCAAAAAAGTTTTTTCTGGCTATAGCATGGACATGGTGAGTCTACTGATATGGGGAATGAGTAGACAATTGACGAGAAACTTATATCACATTTCTAGGCATTTCTGGTTTACTACATGTCTTAATTTAAAATAGGTTACTGATGCAGGTGATGTGGTCCCATTCATTAATAGAGATTTGGATATAATATTAGTAGTCACTGTTGTTCAGTAGCTATTGCCATGGATAGATTAAAGCGTGTATGTATATTTGGGACATCACTGTCTGCTCATTAAAGTGCATTGGGTCTGCTATTTGACAGGACACAGGGGCACATACATTTAAGAATCTTGCATTGTGCAGTGCAACTAGTACATTATCAGAACTGCATTGCCTCACTAAGTAAGGGCAGTGTAGGACACATTTTAGGCCATACTGCACAGTCATGGATTTTCAAGCTGTATTTGCACCCAATAGGCTGCATGGCACCAAGACAGGCACAACTGCAACATTATGGATATGTGGCTACATTTCCTGTGAGATGTACTTTGTACATGAGGGGCTATCTTCTAACACAGCCTGAACTCTTAGAGCCTGATGGTGTATATTTGTCTGCCACCGAGTGTACCACACATAGGTTGCAAGAGTGTTTATGCTGACTTATGTAAATTTTGTCTGGTACATATGACATGGGGAGGGCAAATGCTTTGAAACATTTCACAGTTTTGCTGGTGTTGGATACATGATATGCTTTATGCCTATGGCGGTTACACATGGAGACACAGACATGCAAGCCCGTCCTTCCACACAGTGTTGCAAAACAGCAGATTCCTAAGCATCATATTGCTAAGGATCCTATCACCATTTCAAAGCACATATAGTGGCTTTACAGGTCTTGACAAGGGTGACTCGTAGGGTTGCATTGCTCATATGCCATTATGTATGGTGCAGGTATGAGGCGCACCTGTCCAACATGTGCACTGTCGTAGTCACCAAACACAGAAATGGCTATTTTGTCAAAAAATCTTTACTGTTCTTAGTTCAGTCATGTACTTCAGATGTGCTTACCAACAATTAGGTAACTCTCATATCTCCCATTCTAGAAGTCCTCATTGATGATGGAGTGCCTGAAGATGTAGGCATCATGAGCACTCCCCGGGTACTTTGCCAGCACATTGCCAAACATCCACAGATAGTCCACTATTCCCTATACTTTGATGGAATATGTGTGCTTCCTATTGCAATACAGGTGGGATTTAGCAGCTGAAGGCACAAGCTGCACATGTGTGCAGTCCATTGACTCAAAACATGTGGGAATCCAGCTATGGGATGGAAGACTTGAGGGTTTTCCAGTTGTTGATGCTGTGTGTTGGGGAACATGTTGTACTGGGGTGTCAGGCTGATGATGGCATTCATCCAATGCATCATAAATCCAGAGATATAACAGCCAACATGTGTTTCGTCAACAAGACTTTCTCAAGGCTGTAGAAGAGGACACACAAGAGAGGAATACAATCAAGTCACTGAACGATAAACAGGGAATCTACTAATCATGAATTACCAAGTCCAAAACTGTGCCCAGCAAACTCATAATAGTGTACCATGTGTGTGCTAGCATGCAATAAATACTGGATGTATACAACCACACGTGTAATGAGGCAGAAGTAGAATAAGTCCTGACTTGTTGGACCCAACACCCAAATCACAAGTGAAGAAAGACATGAGTAAAGGCATGCAATCTACAAACAACCTCAAGTGAGGAACTCCTGAAAAAATAAAGAAGAGGTGAAATAAAAAATAATGAACTAAAACATTGGTATAAGATTAAAAACAAAACATACCCTAAGAGTAGGTATAGTAAAAAGTTCAAAAAATGTTGGAAGGTCACACGTTCGAGAACCAACATAAGTCTTTGAATGTAGAAGCCAAATCCTGAGATGTTAAATTAAACAACCGGTGGCAACAGCCATGATAAGCCTAGATGTAAAAAGGATGAATATAATAAGGAAATGGGAGCAGGTAAAATTAAGAGCTGTGAAAATGTGACAAGGCATAAACACGGGATAAGCAAGCAGTTTACTGTGAACCGTGTAGGTGTACTACAAAGTTACACAGTAGTCATACAAGACAAAGGGCATAGTAACAAAAACCCACGTCTAGAAGAGGCATAATAAGTACATAAGTATCACTTGTCAGGCAGGAATCAGTAAAAAATAAAACGGAGATACTGCGCGCATGGACAGGTATACACTAGCTTCCCAATCAGAAGTACGAGGATGTGAACTGAGGTCCAGTATGTCCGGGTACAAAACATATTGTGGATATCTTATAAAGAAAGTGCAGGTTTCGAGAAAAGAGCATTTGCAAAAAGTTACTGGTCATAACCGATATAGAAACAAAAATTCCACGAAGCAGCAAGAAAATGCATGCCGCCTTACTGTGTGTAGATTGTATCGCCTACTGTACAGAATAGAGTTTACAAGCAGTACGAGTGCTGCCATGTTGATCTATATGTAGCAAAATCATGCCGATAGAAAGAGGACTGAACGTATCAACCAGTGTAGTGAGACCAATAGGGAAAGGCACCATATTGGAGTGGTGTGAAGTACATGCACAGATATATCGAGTAACAAGTGATAACTAAGAATCACAAAGAAATGAAGAAATGCACAATATATAACCCAATTGCTGCATACAGCATATACAATTGATGATGTTGAATCATTTCAGACACATTTGTGATAGGCTTTGCATGTCAAATGAAAAATAGCACGTTTGCTGAAGAAAAATAGAATATGTCCCACAGAAGAAAACATCCATGACGTGACCATAATCATAGTTCGCAAAAATTACAGAATGACACTGCCAAGGTAAAACAGGAGGCACGTATCTCCCTTAACATTCCCATATCTCCCATTCTGGAAGTCCTCATTGATGATGGAGGGCCTGAAGATGTAGGCATCATGAGCACTCGGGTACTTTGCCAGCACATTGACGAACATCCCCAGATAGTCCACTATTCCCTATACTTTGGTGGAATATGTGTGCTTCCTATTGCAATACAGGTGGGATTTAGCAGCTGAAGGCACAAGCTGCACATGTGTGCAGTCCATTGCTTCAAGAAATGTGGGAATCCAGCTATGGCATAGAAGACTTGAGTGTTTTTCAGTTGTTGATGCTGTGTGTTGGGGAACATATTGTACTGGGGTGTCAGGCAGATAATGGCATCCAGGATGGATGGTAAGAATGCTGAGAAGGATGGCTGTGAGATTCCTACCACTGTGCTGTGGTTTTTGGAATGACCCAGATGACAGCATGTGGAGAACTGCCATCAACTTGGTCTGTGGAGGGATGTTGGTGCAACTTTGCGATGTTGTCTGCAACCTTGGTGTAATCATGTTCAGGAACTGTGTGATGGACTGACTCTAGTAGGTGATAACCTCCTCCTCCCTGAGTTCAATGAGGGTAGTCCTTAGGTGGTAAACACACTCCCTTCTCCGGTGCTGCCTATGTGGTGGTGGTCTTCTCAGTGCTTCCTAGCTGACGAATTGCAAAAAAAGATTGAGTGAAAAACTAAAAACAATGAAGGACCTGAGTAATGCACTATTACGTCATTGTGAAAACTTAACTGCACTGGCAGCTACAGTCATGTTTTGCGGCCACGCACACCACTCGGGTGCCCAGTTACCTCACTGGCACCTCTATTGTCCTCCTCAGTGGCAGTGCTGTGCCTGGCACTGTGCCGTCTGGTGTCCATTGCTGGTGCAGCTACACTGCTGAGGCTGGAACTGCCCTCTGTGTACCCAGTGCAAGCTCACTAGGTGTGGCGGACCTCTGTCCCATTATGTTATCAATCACATTGGTGATCTGTACCAGTCCGTTCGCAACATCCCTGCTGTTGTGTGCTGCCTCCGCTTGTGCAGCCACTGCACGAGGTGCAATCAGTGACGTTGCATTTTCCACCCTGTTCACAGAATGACAGAAGCCGCCAAACATGTTCATAAATTTGCGCTCCTGTCTGCGGTGGCTCACCCTCTCATGGCGCAGCTCCTGGCATGGTTCATGCACACCACATGTTAGCTCTCTGGTGTCCTGTGATGCCTGCACCTGTCCCTCATGCAGCAGTTCTATGTTAGAATTGAGGGACTCAAGCTGGCGATGCAGGCCCCCCATGTTGGTGTTATGTTGCCTCAAATTCTTTTGTAATCCAAGTTTCCTTTTACTTTGTAGGCGCTGCTGCTGCAACATAGCAGCTTCAAGCCCACCAAAGAAGGAGGGACCCTCACCTGCCTCATGCTGCTGTGCACCTGAATTTGTCGCCATCCTGCGGGGTGCTGTGGTCTGCTGACAACTGGCCTCCTGCATCTGGCTGCGCCTGCCTGTTGGTGATGGGGAAATTGGCCCTTCCTGCTGCTCATCTGCGTCTTGGCTGAGCTCTGGCAGTGCCCTGGGCCTGCGTCGGACAGGTGCAATGGTGAGAGACCCACTTGTGTTGGAAATCAGAGGCTGGATGGGTGTCAGTCTCGCCAACTCTTGCTGATGCTGTGGCTGCTGGGCCTGGCCCGCCTGCAACGACAATATGCAGCATGTCAGTTATGTTTGTTACAATTACGGTCACACAATGGTAATAAAGGTACAGATGCTTCTCTTCACTGTGTTGTGGGTGTTGTGTTCCTCTGGGTGTCGCTCTACTTAAATACATTGTATGTGCTACTTTCAGCTATGGGTTGTGGACTGCCACTCCCATAATACATTGTTGTTCAGCTTCTAAGATGTGGACTGGACTACTTCTCACAATGTTTAACATTACTTGCTAATTCCTAAGGGGCTTTTGTGCATACACATATGGGGTTACAATTCAATATTGCACTTACCTTGGCTGGTACTTGGTGTGCCGGAGGTGTCTATCTCTGTGACCCCTGTCACAGCTTCAGGGAGGAGTGTCGACTCCACTAGGTCCTCTAATGGGGTGGATGGTGCCTCTGTGGGTGGACCGCCTCCTGTGCACCTGGCCTCCTGCAGTCTTCTTGACACCCTCTCCTTCGCATGGGACCGCACGTCGTACCACCTCTTTTTTATCTCGTCGACCGAGCGCTGTGCCACTCCAATTGCGCAGATTTAGATTGGATATCTGCCAAGAGTCTTCTTTTCTCACTCTCTGGCACCTGGAGTGAGCTTTTGCCAAAAAGGTGGTCATGGCTCCTGATCACCTCCTCTGTCAGCACTTCAAGCTCTTGCTCACTGAATTTGAGCTTCCTCTTTCTCTCTCCCTTCTCCTTTCCTTGGGCTGAGGTGTCCATCCTTGCTCAGGTGTGCTGCCTCCTTCAGAGTGCTGCTCTGTGTGGCTGGGCTGCTCTCTCTCTGGATGCTGGTTTGGGTGCGGCACCTGAAACTGCCTGGGATGACTCACTTCCTGCTTGTGATGTCATCAGGCTCCTCCAGGTGTGCTTTCTCGAAATTTCTCGCATTTTGCAATTTTTTACTGAATCAGTAAAAATTCGCAATTTGCAAAAATGCTAATTGCGATTCCGTAAATGGGCATCGCAAACCACAAATAGCGATTTTTAAGAAATCGCTAATTCCAAATCGCAATTTTGTTACATGGCCAATTGCGACTCGGAAATAGCGATTTCATAAAAAATCGCTATTTGCAATTCCCAAGGCCATTTATTCATACATCTGGCCCTTTGTTTTTGTGAAATCACACAAGTAAGTTCCAAAACTATTGAATAAGGGTGTTGTTTGTTTGCTTAGGCATGCACAAATATTACTTGGTACTTTAATTTGATTTTAAAAATGTATATTGGTTGGTGACCTGGAGTTTAAGTATGGACCTTGTTATTTATTTTGCATTTCATTGATTGTTCATCTCTTGTAGAGGAAAATTGTTGCACAGCTCAGTACTTGTCCTTTTCTACATATTTGTAACATTTGAAATATCATTTTACTATGTTGCCTAGATTTCCAAAGGACCATCTAGCCAGTAGGCCCAGTACTAGTAGTCATCAGTACATGTGGTATGTGTTTTTAAAAATTACCTTAGGGCAGAGATGGCATTGGATTAAATAAAAAATGTTGGCTAATATTTGCACATTTTTTGCAAAGGTTGATATGTTATGCAGTAATATTTGATGTTATAGGATGATGTGTGTACTGTTGTTGTTAAATGTTTATAGCTTAGGTAATGTTTGTGCTTTTTGTGTTGCTGAATTAATGTTAGTGTTCTTCAATGTTACCACCATGCCTACTTATCGCCAAAGTGTGTGTGCGTATTCATCATCATCCACAATTTGTCTTTGTTCTCCATGCTGTGTGGCCAGGAGCCGTTTTGTATAGTCTATGTCCATAGGCTTGCATATGTTCTTTGCTCTCCATATCTCCTTGTACGTACTTGTTGTTTGACCATGTGACTTGTGGCCATTTTATGCATCCAGCAATGTGTCTTTGCTCCTTGTTGTTGTTGTTTGACCATGTGACTAGCAGCCATATTGTGCATTCAGCCAGTGTTATTGTGGCATATGCTTGCATGTGCTATTTATTTGTTACCCATGCCTCCTTGTTCTTTGTTGCTGTTACTTGACCATGTGGTCATCCAGCCAGAGCTCCTTTGCCATAGACTTGCATGAGTTCCTTGTTTGCCAAGCCTCCTTGCTCCTTGTTGTTGCTGTTTGACCATGTGGCTGGTGGCCATTTTGTCCATCCATCCAGTATCCTTTGCCATTGTTCTGCATCTGTTCCATGTTTGCCATGCCTCCTTGCTCCTTGTTGTTATTTTACTATGTGGCTGGCAGCTATTTTGTGCATACAGTCAGTGTGTCTTTGCCATAGTCTTGCATGGGTTCTTCTTTGTTCCCCATGACTCCTTGTTGTCGTTGTTTGACCATTTGGGTGGCAGGCATTTTGTCTGTATAGCCAGTTTCCCTTTACCATATGTTTGCATGTGTTCTTTGTTTGCCATGCCCCCTTGGTCTTTGTTGGTGTGTTACCATGTGGCTGACAGCCATTTTGTGCATCCAGCAAGTGTGTCTTTGCCATAGGCTTACATGGGTTCTTCTTTGTTCCCCAAGCCTCCTTGTTTCTTGTGTTTGACCATGCAGCTGGTGGACATTTTGTTCATCTAGCTGTTGTGTAGCCATTTTAGTTATAGCTCCATGCACGTTAGTTTAATACACTAGGCTGCTGTGCACCATGACCTAGATATATTTTATTCAGCTTCGCATTGTTATTTTTACAATAACCAGTTTTACGGTCTTGTTTTAATTTCTTCTATCTAACTGTTTTGCTTAGTTCAGCATTGTGTTCTCAAACAACGCATTCTTGATCACTCTGTACTTCAGTCAAGGCTACAGTCTGGTACATTGCCGGTAAACGTGGTAGAAGTTTAGTCTCCAAGATTCGTAGAAAATACACATCCTTACGTAGGGACATTTTCTTAGAACATCTGCTGTGTTAATTATAAAAACACTATATAGTCCCATTACACGTCAAGAGGGAGATTCCAGCCAGGGAACCACAACTGTATGCTGAATGCTTCGCTGAAGATGCTGACGCAGATTGCAGGCCTTTGCTCAGGTATGAGGGTTGATGTCCTCCCAAGGGAACCTGAAAGGCAGGATTAGAGCTTAACATGCCGTGCTCAAATATGATTTAGATAGGAAATAGTCCATCGATTCTAGTGGCAATATGATAGCATTATTCTTATGCTTCACTCTCATCGTCACCATTTTAATATTGTTGTGTTGTGTCTTTCTGGTTATTGCAGCTCACGCTTTGCTATCCAAAATGCAGTTGTTTTATTAAACCAATCTTTAAAACTTATACTGCTTTTATTGTCATTTGTATATGAGACCGAATTGTGAGTGAGAATACCGGATGTGACCTGAGTGACCACGACTTCCCTGAGAAGTACGATATGTCATGCGCTCTGCTGCCCAATCATCTCTACCTTTCGAGAGAGATGAGGCACTGCTAGTTAACCGGAGCAAAGCTCGGATTTGGAGCGACAAGTGTCACCCGTTGTGGGTCAGATTCAGTCCCCCACACTGTGGATGATCTTGCTGCTAAAAATGCAGTACTCTCATTAGAATAATGAGAGCCTACGCGACATAGACAGTGTCCCTTTGCCATAGGCTTGCATGTGTTCTTTGTTTGCCATGCCCCATTGTTCTTTGTTGTTGTTTTGCCATGTGGTTGTCAGACATTTTGTGCATCCAGCAAGTGTGTCTTTGCCATAGATGTACATACAAATATCATCAATGAATTATCATTTGTTTATTTTGAGTTTCTATTTTAATTTTTTTATCTTTGTTTTCTATTTTAATTTTGTATTCTATTATTTACAATTTAATATTTTTCATGTTTTGTTATTTTATTTCAATTTTAATTTTTTATATCTTTTATGTTAATCTTTTTGAAATGTCTTGTTTTTTGTATTTAATTTTCTTTTTTTTTTTAAATTAAAATGTTTTATATATTTTAAGTTCTAATTTCATTTTATTTAATTCTGCATTTTGCCTTGATACATCCATACATCTATCATCCATCTATCTATTCATCCATCCACTCATCTAAGACTCACAGTCACATTACAGTATTAGGTTTCTTTAGGTGCATAATAATTCAATTTCCTCCTGGAAAGGATGACTGCGGTGCACTGCAGGCAAATCAGCAGCATATTTTTTTTAATTATTATTCCATTTCCCTGGACCACCTTGCTGCCAAAGGCTTTTTAAGGACTATTCCATTTACCGATGCACCTCTCTCTGACTACCACAAGTGTCTTCTTTAAAATGGATGGAAATAAAGCAAAGTACTATATCTACATGTTGGGCTACCTGATTTAGAATGAAATTGTGTGGCGTGGTGGTGTGGTTTGACTTTACAATGTCTGATTAAATTGATATTTATTACATAAGTAACCAACCACACTAAGATTGCATTTGTCTGTACTAGTTCAACCTGCAACAATGCCATGGCGCACACGAAAAAAGATCTCACATCAACCACAGAACTGCCAAAGAGAAGGCCTGGACAGTTACTTCAGTACTCCAAGCTCTTCCGCTTGTGCATCTTAGTGCCACTGCCAACTGAGAGCTTAAGATGGCCTCAAAGAAAGTTGCTCCCAAGAAAGTGGCCAGTAAGAAGAATCAGCTTTCCACCAGTGGTGTGCCAACTGCAACCTTTTTCGAGAGACTTATGCCTGCTACACCAGCCTGGGAAGAGGAACCTGGGAACAGTACTCCCCATCAACAGAACCACCCCAACCTAAGCCCAAGACAATGTCTGAAAGTGAGGCAGCCACTGCAATCATTGTGAAGATGACAAGCAGTGAGGTTGAATTGGTTGTGTCCCTTTCGCAAAGTAGTAGCCAATCGTTTCAGGAAACAGCAAATTGGGATGCAGCCAGCAACAGTAGATCTTCCTGAAGTTGGAGCAAAACAGAAAGTTGAGCTTCCTAACAAGCAAGAACCTCCTATGTTAGAATTAATGGCTCCCAGGTATTCAACAAGAAAAAGGAAGGGCACTACTCCACCTTCTTCTCCAAGCACCACATCTGTTGACAATGACAGGGACATAGAGTGGACCCCAGCAGAGTCCGGGAGACGCCAGCAAAGGCAAGGGGAAAAAAAGTTCCAGAAAACCTTAGAATCATGGAAGGGGAGGATGATGAGGAGGATGATGATGTCGAACCAGTCATTGTGGAAGCTGGCACAGAGGGGTCTGATATTACTAACCAATCTGCTCCACGGTATCTGTAAGGCGCCAGCAGAGGCCTGCACCAACCCATACCTCAGTAGAAAAATGTACTCCAGAGAGGCAATTGACACACCCACCCACCTCCAGTTCTTCTCCAGGCATTGGCAGTGGTCCAGTAAGAAATTACTCTTCCCCAGTTTCAGACTTTTTTATGATTAGCAAACAGGAGGAGAGCATTAGGATGTGTACCATTTGCCACACAACTGTTCGTTTATCTAAGCCTGGTTCACATTATGGTACTGGAGGCCAGATAAACCATTTGACAAAACATCACTCAGTCCAGTGGCAGGAGCACCTTAACAAATGGCTGAACATGATTGTGGTGGTGAAGGTGAGGAGAGCTGGGAAACATCAGCTACAACTGGTCAAATCACATTGGAAGATTAGGAAGAAGAGGGTGATATACCCATGCAAAGCAACCCTGTCCCCAGCAGTGCACCAGAATCACCAATAACAGCAACCCCACAATGGGACAGAAAGAGTCAGAATCAGATGGAGACATCAAACAGTGACTGTACCATAATGTACATTGAGTCCTCCACCACCTACTTCCCAAAAGTCACCTGCTTCAATGGCCCCACAGAAGAACAAAATCCAGGCTACAGTTATGGGCATGTTTAGGTAGGAGGAGCCCTACGACTGCAACCACCCAATTGCATGTTTGTACAATGGGATTCTGGCATAGATAGTAGCGCTGGACCTCCTCCATTTTTCTTTTGTGGAAGGAGTGAAATTCTTAGAGTTTGTGGTAGCCATCGGCCTGAAATGGAAGTCGGACCTATTTTGCCAGAGTTGCTGTTCAAGCTCTGCATCACAATGTGCTGCAATCGGTTGGATAAGTTTTGCAGCAAAGTGTTATCGACACTATCCACTCAATGATAGACATGTGGACCAGTTGTCAGGCTACTGATTGCATATCCATTACTGCACACTGGATCTCTTTTGCGGGAGGAAAGCAAAAGCTATCTACAGGTCTTGCCGCTGAAGAAATTGTTTTAAAACATTCAGTGGCATACAACTTTAGCCATGTTCACCAATGAGAAATCACATACAGCTGCCAACAACTTGGACGCATTTAATAGTAAGGTGTCTAAATGACTGCTACCCAGAGGTCTCCGAATTGGATTTGTTGCCATGGAAAATGACAATCACATAGTCAAGGACATGGCAGACAGTTCCTATTTCAGGGTCCTGTGTTTGGCACACTGCTTCAACCTGGCTGTGCAAGACTTTCTTTAAAAAGAAGACACAGTCAGCAACATACTGACCACCTGCAGATGATTTTTCACTCATTTCAGCCATTGTTTTAAAGCCCAGAAACAGTTGCAGATTATTCAGCCTGGAAACAGAGTGCCAATTAAAGCCCTGATATGGAAGGTGATAACACATTGGAACTCAACCTATTATATGTTTTAACGTCTGTTTGAGCAGTACAGACAGATCAATGATAATGCTTTTCTAAGCAAAGGGGATGTGCAATTGGGAAAGCTATGATCCTGGATGTGGACAAATGGGGCCTAGTCGAATGCCTGACAGAGGTGCTGCTCCCTTTTGAGGATTTTACATAAGAAGTTATCAAGGAGGACAGTACGATGGGCCAAAGCTATCCCGTTGTTGCATTCGCTACAGGACCAGCTAAAAAAGGTGTCTGAAAGGTTCGCACTCAGAGGTGTGAACAAAAATCCAGAAGCACATGCCTTTGATGATAGCCTACACGTTTGCTTGACTTGTAATGAAAGACTGCAAAATGACCTTATCTCAGCAAACTTACTTGATGCACAGTACAAACAATTCTTTCCTCTTTCATTCCTTTTTCTGAAGGACATGTTTCAAAATGCAAGAGGTGGACTGTTGAGCAAGCTGGAGAACTGGAAGTAGAACAGCTGGAACTTAGAGTCCCACTCCACAATTCTGGGGTGTTGCCTTCAACTTCCAGAGAGAGCAGTCTTGTTTCATAGCAGCCAACACCAGCAGCATTGTACTGGCAACAACAACATCAGAAGAATCTGACCTAACGTCTGCATTTTTCTTGCTTTCAAGTGGCAGGTCTTATGTCCAGTGCAAAGGTCAAGACAAAAGAGGTTGAGCAAGTAGCAGTACCAATAACACATCAGAGGATGTTCCCGGAGTACAGTATCTGGATTACTTAAAAGAGGTGGATGTGTATCAAAACCCATTGGTGTATTGGTATTGGAAGATGCCCCACTAGGCAGAGCTCAGTAGGCTGCCAATAAAATATATGGCTTGTTCTGTAGCCAGCTTGCCTGCTGAACGTGTGTTCAGTGCAGCTGGTTCAGTTGTTACAGTGGAAAGGACCAGTCTCTCACCTCAAAACGTGCAGAGATTAACCATGATCAAAATGAACCAGCATTGTACGCCACCTGATTACCCTGTTCCTGAAACACCACAAGAGGAAGAAGAGGATGATTGGTCAGAATCAAGTGTGTTTGCTGACTAACTTCTGGATGAACCACCTGAGTTTGAGAACAAACTCTACTTTCCTGACTGACCATGCCAGTGCCACCATAGAGCTTTCTAATTATTTCTTGTTGCACTTCTTTCTTTCATTTTTTCTTTGCAAAAAGAATGCTGGACATGTGTGGGATAAATAAGCCCCCACATTCAATTCGGAACATTTGAGGCAATGTCTGTCTCCCTCACATGCCATTGCCTATCTGTTTTCTACATTAGCTAGCAGGGCTGTACCAGAAGATCATTGAGTAAAAGACTGCCAGTGAAAATGCCAAATTCCAATTGTTGCTACCATCAAAGAGGAAATAATATTTTGTAATATTTTGTGCTTTGTATCAATCAAGCACTGTGCCCCAATGAGTGGTGATATATTGAATGATTGTGAGTGATGATTGATGATGTATGTGGTGGCTGACTGTGAGTGAGGGAGGTTGCTCAACAAATTTGTAAATTTGATTTTAATGATTTTCAATGTTTGGGGGCTGATGGGTGATACATTTTTCCTGAACTTGATTGGCCTTTCAAACTTAGAGAAATTTACCAGCAAAGCCCACTCCTTGTTTCTGTTTTTTGGTTTATCATAATTTTTAGAACTAGGTGGGTTAACTTCAATCCTCCATAATTTGTATTTTTCAAACCTAGAAGATATATCATTTAAAAATATATTATTTTGGGTCTCTCTGGTGAAGAAGGACTGTTTGCATTCAATTTAACTGAACTGTGTCATACTTATCCCTTTATTGTTCCCTTCCTCAACACATTGATAATGGTGTGCCAATGAATATCGTTGTGGTGTCTTTGAGTAGTGTTTGTCTTTGTCATACCTTTGCCCAAATCCCCATTCCTATCCATTCATTGAGTCACTAACCCTCTTCCCCTGGCTTGTGTGAATGATTGAGGTGTAACTTAATTTTACACTATAAATGGATCACACACTTGCTGGGGCGGATATGGTGAAAGGAACACCAACTTACAGCATGACCTTCTATTACCTAAGCACTATTCCACACATGTCCCATCAACATCATCATTAAACCCTTGTGTTGTGTGTTGCGTAAATGCTTAACTTTGTCCAACCACTTCTGACTGTGAGCCCACTTCTCCTGACTCAAGGATTTAATTTCCTACGTTGAGTTTTTAGATACTAGCTCTCCATTGCTCAGAAGGCGTTGATATTGCTAGTTTTTATTATCATATCAGGCCTTCTTTGTTGTGTGTCAAACACTGTCATTGTGGTAGTCTGGCCTCAGACTTTGTAAAATTATCATATAATATATCACCCACCAACTCTGTTTTATTTCAATCTGGCTGACAGTGGTGGATAACCCTTTGATTAATCCTACAGTTGGAATTTGCAAATGTGGGAGTGGCACCTCATGTCTTACCTGTTAGTGCACTTGCCTGCTACTACTACTACCAGCCCCTTAAGGTAAGATGCCACTTTGGGAAAAAACCTGCAATAGGAAGACTGAGGTATCAGCCTTTGCTTCATCTATTCAGGAAAAAGAAGAACAATGGATTTAAGTTAACTTGTTTAGTTAGTAATTAACTTACACTGAAGAAGATGTTATTTGTCTCTATCTAGGTTTTTGTAGACAAAATAGGCAATGCAATCATCCCTGGTGGTCAATATAATTACAGAAGGCACTAGAAGAAGGGTATAAGAAAATTACATAAATTTTTCTTTAACAGATTAAAACACATGCTACAATAAAACACAGCAGTACAAACTAAAACACCAAAATAAACATTTGAGACATATATGAAGTAAAATACATTTCCCCCTTTTATTTTTAACAAATAATAAAACCCTTCCTTTCCACCCACAACAGGCCCACCCACTCTCCAAATAAATAGCCCTGTCCCCAAAAAGTCCAATGAAAGTCCAAAGTGAAACCCTGTCCCAACTCCCTCCCCCACACTCTCCACCCACTAGTCCCTCCCACAAAAACACAAAATTAAATAAGGGCTCAGATGAGGGCGTTGTCTATTTGGGTCCAGAGCTGGTCTAGGCTCTGATGGATCCTGGCGAGCCAGCTCGCCATACTGTTCAACTGCTGCAGGATACCGTGGAGCAATGCCCTGTCAGAGTTGGGGGCGGCAGCGGAAGTGCAGTCAGGGCCCCTGATAGCTTGTGGCGGTGCCGGTGACATGATGACCGGGAGGCTGGAGGCTGGAGGCTGGAGGGTGGGGCTGGTGTGCTGCTGATGAATTGGGTCAGAAGCAAAGATTTCCACCTCTTCATCCTCTAGGACCACCAGCCACCCGTATTCGGCCTGGATGTTCTCCAGCTTCTGCTGCTGCAGATGAGACATTATCTCCTACCTGAAGGGGGAGCTGGTCAACCAGCAGTAGTAGCTATAATGAGAAAAAATAAAAAAGACAAATTGTAAATCGTAAACAATGCTCTGAGGAAACGCTTCTTTAAAAGAAAGTAGTGAGTGACACAGTAGCAGTACATTGCTGGTCCCCTAAGGACATTGAAATTTGATGTGATTATGATTAGAAGAGTCACAGGGCTAATTTTATTTCCTTACCCACACATATCTCACATAAAAGCACTGACTGTCTGGTAGAAAAGGCAGATTAAAAAACAGTGATTTGATTTTTTTCTTTTAAGGGCTTTTCTAGTAACTAAAGACACACTTTTAGTGGGAAAAATAAAATAATTGACCTCTCATTAATGAGTTAGGCACAATGCGCTATGGAGTACAAATGCATGCTAGCCAGTGCTTTGGGTACTTTGCTACTGTCTGCAGCCGGGGCAGCTGTAGTTGACAATTATCTATATTTAATTCCAATGGGTCTGCTAATCTCCAAATGCCTTTCACTTCATTCCTACCCTGATTCCAAAGAAGCAGATGAATAATAAATAATATAGTACATCACAAATTTCACGTATAAAATGCAGACATATTATTCTGTTACAGTAAGTAAATGGTGGGGAAAACAATGCACTGCACCACAGGGAAAGGAATGGGCTATATCGATTGTATTTGATACATTCATCACAGACTATCCTTTATGCCAGACTTGAAATCAAATCAGGCACTTACTAGTCCTACTTTACTCACTGGTCTAGCCCATCACCACAAATTATTTCCAACAAATACAATCTCTGGGCAGTAAGGAAAGGAAATTTGACATACTCTATTGGAGGAGAAGGCAAAGGGATTAGGTGGTTAGTAGAGTGTTTGCTATAGAATGGAGGGATGTCCATAATCACCTTATCATTGTGTGCCTAAGCTTAGCTTAGCTTATTGAGTCACTGTTGTAAAGGAAAGTCTAAATGGAAAAATCTGAACAGGCATACAATAAATCTGTTATGGGAAACCACAAAATATAGCTTGGAAACACTTCACATGGCCATAAAAATGTGTCTAATGCCAAAAATGGATTTTTCAATTTTTTTGGTAGGTTGGGACAGAAGAACATAGGAAACAATAAAGGTGTGAAGTACTAAGAGAGGTGACTGAATAGGCGAAGGGAAACACACCCTGTGTGTTCGTTTTCCAATTCCAATGCATTGAAAACTTTATAAGTGACGCAATAACTGAAGCAGACACACCTTGCACAACAATCATTCAGTCACAAATTGAACCATACCGCACTTCTTTGGTCATCGGTGGTAAAATGCCATGGGCAGGGATGAATGATGATGGGTGGTATACCTATCTGCCTCACTTAAAAAATACTGTGAGTCAAGAAATTAGAAGAACTAAAATTAAAATATCACTGCTTTGAACTACAGCTTTGATAACCATAAAGCAAGTAAAGTGAAGTAGGTGAGCAGCATGCCTTCTCCAAAAGAGCTTAATTGTTTAATCATCCAAGCAATTATTCAATCATCTTTCATTCTTCCTAAGTGTATTCACCCATAGCCACCTTGATTTAAGCTTTACTTTCTCTCATCGAGTCTTTCACCAAAATTTCCAAACTATTATCCATCCATTAAGTGTTCATCTTTTATTTCAATCATCTTTTCACCCATCTATCCAGTTACCCAATACTCACCCGTGGATCCTTTCACCCACCCACACAACCTTTCATTTCACTAATTTCACCCATCCTTACTTTTAACCTTTGGTTCTTTCTCGTTTCCATCAAGCCATCATTTTTAGTGTACATTATGTGGGCTTTTGCTGAGTTGCAGATAGAAGACACCATAACTCAACCGCTGCAGTAGCTGATAAAGTAGGCGGCTCAGGATCACGAGTCACAACGATGCCTTTGCAGCCGGTGAACATAATAGTAATTATCATTAAGCAAGCAATATGACTTACCACAGCCCATCCCTGCCGCTGGTTCCCACCTGCACCTTCTGCAGCAGAACTTGACCCAGTGTAGCTAGAAAGAAACATAAACAAACTTTAGATGCCAGATACCCCTCCCCTTAATTAAAAATAAATAAATACAACTGCAATATATCACTGCAGTTTGGTTACCACTGCAGTATCTTCTCTCATAAATATCACTCTGAACATTTGGTTGATTCACAATATTAGAAAAGCCAGGTAGACGAGCCAACCAAAAACCTTTCTTAATAGAGGAGCAGAGCTATATTGCATATGATGATGATGAGTCTAAACCACTGAAGTGCAGTGAAGGGTTAGAATAATAATATTTAATTAAAGACATATGGTGTTGCTTGGCAAATGCATTGAGGCCTCATATTTTCCAGCCATGCTGCACTGTCATGGGCACTGCTGGTATACTGTATTTATGAATTACACATACCAACATTGGGGGTTGGTGGGGTGGCATATGACCAAGGCCACTCTCTTGTTAACTGTTAAAGCATGAGCAAGAAAACAAAAGTCTTCTCACCAAACGTACATGGTGAATATTATTGACAATACTAGCTTTTTTGGGCATGCAATCTTCACAGTAGACAGCAGAGTACCAAATATCTGTTCTTATTCCTACAGTATCACACAATATGTAGGTGAGAGAGAAAGATTACCAACAAAGCAGAAGAAAACTACAGACTAATACAGACCAGAAAAAGTCAGCTACCAAAAAAAACATGAAATAAGGAAAAAAAGATAAAGCAGCGATAACAGGACTTAAACAGAACTTGGAGAAGGGGGGTGGTAAGTAAAAGTAGACAGTATAAAAAAAATATACAAGGCAAAATTAAAAGTAGTATAATAGAGGGCAGAGGTAAAAGTTAGGAAAATATTAACAATAATAATAATAATAATCTGACTTACTGGGTGAGCAGAGCCCTCAGCAGAGGTGCTGGAGGTAGGTGCTTTATCCCCAGCTCTTCTTGGACCCGCTTTGTCATTGCTTCTATTTTTTTTGGGTGCTGATTAGTGATACAGTTAATCATCACAAAAGTATTTTAACAGGCACGCGCGGTAACATTGTACTTTTCTAAATCAGATTGCCTATTGTGCTAATATCGGCTCTCGTTGAGTTGGCTATACTAATCCCAAAATCCCTCTTCTAAATTTCCTTAACAAAAACTACATTTGGAACTAATGCATTGTAATGAATCATCTTTGATCATATTCTTATTTCTCAATGCCCTTGATGGACCAACTCAGTCTTCCTTTTTGCAATGCATAGATGTATACCAGTACTACTCATCACTGTGAAATTGCTTGGGACTGTACAAGCTACATAAAGAAAGTCACAGAAAATGCTAATTCACTGATATCAATAATTGACATGGTGACAGGAGAACAGAGGAATCTGCATTGGAATGGCTCCTTAAATTATCAGTCATAGCTAGCGCCGACGAGTACGATGAGGTGGCACCGAGCACCTGCCTAGCTCTAACTGGATCACATAATAATATTGTTAATGCAAACTAAATGTAACTTACCTCTGAGTATGAGCGGCATGCTATTAACAAAAAAGCTATCATTGTAGAACACAAACACAATAATATAGTTGTAGGAGGTTTGCCTGGCTTATAGTGGGTACCAATGGTACTTGCACCTTGTGCCAGGTCCAGTTATCCCTTAATAGTAGATTAGTAGTGTTCTAGCAGCTTAGGCTGATAGAGGTAGCTATAGCAGAGCAGCTTAGGCTGAACTAGGAGACATGCAAAGCTCCTGCTATACCACTTATATCACATAGGTACCATGTCATAAGAAAGACAATACTCAGAGTTACTAAAAATAAAGGTACTTTATTTTAGTGACAATGTGCCAAAAATACCTCAGAGGATATACTCCCTAAGGAGGTAAGTAAAATACACAAAATTAACACACAAAGCAAAATCAGGTAAGTAACACAGTCAGAAAGTAGTGCAAACACTGTAGAATACAATAGGATGCAATAGGCCTAGGGGCAAGACAAACCATATACTAAGAAAGTGGAATGCAAAACACAAATGGACCCCTAGACTAGTGTAGTGTGTAGAGGTTCGCTGGGAGTGTAAGAAAACACTAAGGGTGTCTAAGATACCCCACCCCAAGACCCTGGAAAGTAGGAGTAAAGTACTACTACTTCCCCAGAAACACACTAAAGTTGTGATAGAAAATTTTGCAAAGACCACAACAGACTGCAAAGCACTGAAGATGGATTCCTGGACCTGAGGATCTGCAAAGGAAGGGGACCAAATCCAAGAGTCGCAAAAGTGTCCGGGGGGGGCAGGAGCTCACTAAACCCCAGATGAAGGTGCAAAATGGCTGCCTCCAGATGGAAGAAGATGAAGATTCTGCACCAACGAAAGGTCATAAGAACTTCTCCTTCATGCAGAGGATGTCCCACGGAGCGCTGGAGGACGCAGAGTTGTTTTCTTGGCAAAATTCTGCAAACAAGCCTTGCTAGCTGCAAGAGTCACGGTTAAAGAAAAAGGGTGCTGCCCGGGCCAAGGACGGACCAGGATGTCGCCACTTGGAAGAGGAGACAGAGGGGGCCCTCAGAAATGTAGAGAGCCCACGTACTAGCAGGAAGCACCCACAGAAGTCCTTGAACACGGGTTTAAGGAGTCTGAACACAGCAGTCATCTCAAAATTGCAAAAGAGGGTCCCATGACACCGGAGATCAACTCAGGGGGCTGAGCATCGCAGGACTGAGTGCTGGGGATGCAGGCTTAACGGTGCATGAAGGATTACATGGAAATGTGCACGGAAGCCCTCGTAGCTGCAGTTCACGCGGTGCACAGGATTACTGTCTTGAGAGGGGAGGCAAGGACTTACCTCCTCCAAATTTGGACAGTTGGACCACTGGACAGTCAGGGTCACTTGGGTCCACAACCTGTGTTCCAGGGGCCACGCTCGTCAGGATGAGAGGGGTCTCAGAGTACCGGTGATGCAGCAGTTTGGTGCCTGCTGAAGCAGGGGGAAGATGCCCTCGACCCACGGGAGATTTCTTTGTGGCTTTAAGTGCAGGATGAAGGCAGACAGCCCACAAAGCATGCACCACCAGGAAACAGTCAAGAAAGCCGGCAGCATTAGGCGCTACAATGTCACTGGTAGTCTTCTTGCTACTTTGTTGCAGTTTTGCAAGCATCCTGGAGCAGTCAGCGGTCGATCCTTGGCAAAAGTCGAAGAGAGAGGTGCAGAGGAACTCTGTTGAATTCTTGGAAGTCATTATCCGAGGAAAAGCCCACTGGAGAGACCCTAAATAGTCCTCAAATGAGTATTGGCCACCTAGTCAGTTAAGCACCCATCAGGAGGGGTCTCTGATGTCACATGCTGGCACTGGCCACTCAGAGGCCTCCAGAGTGCCCTCACACCTCTGGATCCAAGATGGCAGAGGTCTGAGGCACACTGGAGGAGCTCTGGGCACCACCCCTGGGGTGGTGATGGATGGGGGATTGGTCACTCCCCTTTCCTTTGTCCAGTTTCCTGCCAGAGCAGGGACTGGGGGTTCCCTAAACCGGTGTAAACTGGCGTATGCAAGGAGGGTACCATCTGTGCCCTTCAAAGCATTTCCAGAGGCTGGGAGAGGATACCCCTCCCCAGCATTTAACACCTATTTCCAAAGGGAGAGGGTGTACCACCCTCTCTCAGAGCAAAATCTTTGTTCAGCCTTCCTGGGACTGGGCTGCCCAGACCCCAGGAGGTGTCTGTGGGGTGGTAGCAGTGGTAGCTGCAGAGAAAACCCCAGAGAGCTGTTTTGGTAGTACCCGGGGTCCATAGTGGAGCCCCGGGAATGCATGAAATTGGCACCCCAACACCAGATTTGAAATGGGGAGAAAATTCCATGATCTTAGACATGTTACATGGTCATATTTGGAGTTACCATTGTGAAGCTACATATGGGTATTGACCTATATGTAGTGCACATGTTTAATGGCATCCCCATCCTCAAAAAGTTCAGGGAAATGGCCCTGAACTATGTGGGGGCACCTTTGCTAGTGCAAGTTAGACATATAGGTGACTTATAAGTTACTGAAGTGCAGTGAAAATGGCTGTGAAAGAATGTGTGCGTTATTTCACTCAGGCTGCAGTGGCAGTCCTGTGTAAGAATTGTCTGAGCTCCCTATGGGTGGCAAAAGAAATGCTGCAGCCGATAGGGATCTCCTGGAACCCCAATACCCTGGGTACCTTGGTACCATATACTAGGGAATTATAAGGGAGTTCCAGTGTGCCAATTGAAATTGGTAAAAGTGGTCACTAGCCTATAGTGACAAATTTGAAGGCAGAGAGAGCATAAGCACTGAGGTTCTGGTTAGAAGAGCCTCAGTGACACAGTTAGTCATTACACAGGTATACACATTCAGGCCACAAACTATGAGCACTGGGGTCCTGGCTAGAAGGATCCCCGTGAAACAGGCAAAAACAAACTGACATACATGTAAAAATGAGGGTAGCATGCCAGGCAAGATGGTACTTTCCTACAATAGTTAATACTCACGAGCTACGGAATCTCTATGCCTAGATGGTCAATCAGGTCCTGCTCATGGTCGATGATATCTGCCCAGCGGTGCGTCAGCTGCCCTCGGTGGTGCACCAAACACACCTGTGTACCCTCCCCTACTTCAGCCTAAACTCCGGCAGGGAGTAAACGCTGCCAGGCCTGCCACCTGCTGCCAGCAAGTGGGGAGGTGGTGCTGCATGTAGAAAACCAGGGCTGCCACTTACTCCACTTACTCCTCACAGAAGATGGGCAGAGGGTTACACCCCGTGGTGGTGCACGGCCCACAAGGTAGACAGCTGCTGCTGGCTATTGGGGGGTCTTGAACTGCTGCTCCCCTGTTTGCTGGAGCTGCCCTGCTCTGCCATGGTGCTGGGTGGTGGGATGAAGAAAAAAAGAAATAGGAGGAGGAAGGAAGGAAGAAATAACTAAGGATGCAAAGGGAAAAATATACATAAATATAAAAGTCACAAAAAGCATGAAAAAAATTGAGAATATGTAAAAATACATAGACACAAAAAGATGCACTAATACAATAAATAAAAATTAGGGGTAAATTATTAGAAAGGTGGAGGAGGAGTGAAAAGATTATTAAGGGATGGCAAAAACAGGCCCAGCACCATAAGCTGAGTAAAAAGCAAGATGGCTGTGCCCCTGCAAACAAAGTAGTGCCGTTTTGAGCAATTTTGAATGTAAGGACGTACTCCATATTGCGTTTGAGATCAAACGCAACGCGAAAGGGTGCATCAGAGAAACTCTGCACACCCGTGGAATTCTGCGTTGCATGGTGGAGATTTTTGACCACTTCTCAGAGTTCCCCGTAGCGTGATTTATCGATCTCTGCCCACCCCTAGTAACAACAACATTAGTTGTGCAATTCCACACAGTTAATGTTCCCTCTTTCTCCCAAACTGAACAATTTTTTTAGTTTTTCTCCTCCATATACTTTGTGGCATGATACCTGTTTTTAAAAATTGCTGTTTTCCATTTTCTACCTAGCAAATAAGAAAACCGAAACAGGTAAGCCAACACCACTATATACTCTAAAGTTTTTTAAATTTTTAACCCACAATCACATAGTTATATGTATTGTACCACTAACATCATATTACTTTCTCTTGAAGAATTCAACACCCACAACCAGTGCATGTTTTCACAATTATTTTATAGCATACCATCAAACTTAGTTTCATAACAGTTTATAAACACATTCTGCTAGACACGCCTTTCCTAACAGTGAGCACAGTGTTTTGCTCTATCAATAGCAATGTATCCCCTCAAACATCTGATAGGGATAATTTATGTGAAGAGTAAGGTTCATAAAACACCAGGCCTTGTATTAACAGATTGCAGAATCTTCGTTTATATCTCTCTACATTTTCAACATGTACCTCGACAAACAGCTTTTGACACACGAAATCTTGTATAGAATAAGCTTACTAACAGCAGTGCAATTACTGACACTTCTGAACAAAGTTCATAAAGCATATTTTTAATTACCTGAACTTAGAGAAGTTTGTTATATGCAACTGAATACGCCAGTCTGTCTCACCTCCAAATTCAGTCACTTCTGTTGAGCTCAACTCCAACTGCCTTCCTTTTCCTCCAAATCATCAGGAACTGTGTTAACTATCTCTGGTTCTGCACCGAATCACATCACATTTTTTCAACCATATCATAAAAATGATAACTATTGGTTGAGCCTGAGCCCTTTTTTTGTGCTTCCCCTATAGGATCTCTCAAAACTCTTGTAGAATCGTAAAACACATCATGGCAGGCCCGGTAATTTGTCATGCGGGTGACACAAGAGGCTTGTGGGGTTGTAAAATAGTTTGGTGGTCATTTTGACGTTGACTGTATAAACCGCCCATCGCCGCAGTGACGGCCGCCAAAATACCGCCACCGCAGCTACCATCCGTCCGCCATATTACGAGCACTGCTAGACTTCCGCCACAAGAAGGGTGGAAATCCGGCAGTGTTCATAGTGGCAGACGGTGGTAAGGTGGCGCGGCTACCACCAGCACCACCACCCCAGTAGAGTACCACCAGCCGCATTATGACAAGTAATAGGCATGACGGTGTTCTGTTGGCGGGAGCTGCTGGCGGTAGCAGTGCCCCTTCCCGTTCCCTGCCGGAAGACCTCCTCAAACCAAGGTAAGTCGGGCTACCGACAGTGGAGGGGGCTGGGAGGATTGGGGGTGTTGTGTGTTTGTGTCTGAGTGTGTGCATGAATGTCTGAATGAGTGTGTGAATGCGGCTATGTGTTGTGTTGTTTGCGTGGTTGTATGCATGTGAGTGAATGCGTGAAAGAATGGTGAAGTGAGTGCGTGTCTGCATGTCTGTGTGACTGTGTGTAAGAACATATGCGAGCATGTCTGCAAGTATGCGTGTATGAAGGTGTGTATGCCAGTGTGAGTGATTGGGTGTATACATGGTGTTTGTCTGCGGGTGTGTGCGTGTATGGGGGGTGTGAGTGATGATGGCAGGAGGTGGATGTATGTGTGTATGGGTGGGTGGAGGATGCATTTGAATATTGGGTGGGAGGTTAGTGTATGCATGGTTGGGGGGTGTATTTGAATGTCGGGGGTTGGGAGTTAGTGTGTGCATGGAGGTGGGGAGGTTTGGATGGAGGGGGGTGGGGGTGTCAGGTGTGTCTTGGGAGGGTGGGGGAGCCGCCTACCGGTGACATGGAAGGAATTCCCTGTCACCGGTGGGGCCTACCACCATGGTTTTCATATATATATATATATATATATATATATATATATATATATATATACACACATATATATATATATATATATATATATATATATATATACATTCGTATATGAAAATAAGGTCACATGATATAATATTGTAGTGATATAATCAATGATGTCATAGAGGATGTCATGACTGATGCAATATGTGGGGTAATTGGCAGTGGATGGCTCCAAAACTACTGCACTTACACCAAATTACAAAAAGCACTCTTTCCGAAGCAACATCTAGCTTTCTGCCAAATTTGGTGTAATTCTATTCAGCAGTTCGGGCTGTAGTCATGCTCAAACTCCCTATGAGAAATTGCATGGGGAAAATGCATTTTAATAGCATTCCTTTTTCTTGGCCCCTTTCACGAGTCACCCTGAAACTTTCATGACAACAGTGAAGTGAATGGCAAACTAGTTTTAAACATTCTGTGAAGATTTATCAAAAGGCGCCAAAGTTATTAATAGGTTTTCCGCATGTTGTAGAGATGGCATTGCCCCAGCCCGGAGGGCACAACTATTTATGTGGGAGCCATAGTTGTTCTGTTTCCCTGCCCCCATCAAGGTAGGCAATGTAAAATAACACAAGCCTGCTCCCAGCCAGTGGGAGCATTTTTAAATATTTAAATTTGCAGCCCCCTAGGACCAGACTTTCTACATTCTGATCTTCAATCAACATTATTCCATCTCCTCCATAGTTGTGAAGCAGTGCTCAGCTACAGATTAGAGCCAGCTATAGTGTATTTTATGTATTTTCAGTAAATGTTCTAGGCACAAAAGTGTTGGGGCAGATAGATACCTACAATTAGTATTAACACCACAATCACAAATAAGGTCCAGTCAATCAATAAAGTATTCCTTGCTCAACCCTTGGTAGCTTGGCTGTGAGCAGACAGGCTGAACTTCAGAGACAGGTGTGAAAAGCATTTAATATCATCAAAACAGTAAATATGCATTGCACCACACACAATAAAATCCTAACACCAACTTATAAAAATAGGAAATATTTTCATCTTTAAAATGACACTGAAACAACAAAAATCCAACGCAGGGAATAGGAGATGTGAACTTTTAAATATTAAATGTAAAAATTTTCTTTCTAGTGCCAAAATGTGAAGAGTGGCAACAGTAGCTATCTGGTGGCACCTGACCAGACCAAATTCAAAAGTTAATGGTAGGCTATACTGAGTGGTAAGCTTCGGTCAAAATTTCACCTCAACATTTAGTCAATCTTTTGGTTCCTTTTCTCTTGTTGTTGAACAAGGCTTCTCTGCTGGCCGGGTTGCGAGTTGTCTTTGTCGGCTTGGTTTAGTGTGAGGCCTTGGTGAAATCCTGGAGGTCTTGATACTCATTGTCGATAGGCAGAGCTCCGGACCTTTCAATGGAGTGGACCTGAATTTCAGGCCATGTCATGGTTTGATGTTGGCAGCTTGACTCCCGATGAGGGTCAGTTGAGGTATGGAGCTTTTTCATAAAAGTTCTCCAAGTGGTCCAAAACATCTGGAGCTTCTTCCAGGATATGTGCTTGAGGTCTTGAAGAGTCCACAACATTAGCAAAGGTTCCAGAAGCTTGGAGTTTACTCTTGGATAGTTGTGACTATAATTCCCACAATGCAACTGGTCAAATCCTTAAAAGTCCACTGGGCGTTGGTCAGCTGGGATCTTCTGGCAGGAGCTGATGCAGGGGACTCTTGGTAGCTCCTTTTTACCTGTTGCGTACAGGGTGTCCACTCCTGGGTTCTTTTGAAACCAGGCGATGTCCTCTTTTCTGAAGCCCAAAGTGTATAGCAGGTACAGTCCTTCACAGTGCAATCCTTTTTGGTGCAGACCAGGGGTTCAGCAGGTCAATCCTTCTTCTTTTTTTCCAGGCAGGGAAATGAGTTGCTGGGCAGCTCTGCTTTATTCAACAAGGTTTCTGGGCTGGCAAGCATGAGGGCACCCTTGACCAATAGATTACATGGCCTCACCCTTTGAGATGACCACTTCTTTGGAAGAGTGCCATATTTTTATCCCAGAGTTTACTGTTTCACAAAAACTCCAAAATGCAGAAAATCTCTTCTGGAGGTTTTTGTCTGTCTTAGCCCACCCACAGGTGTGGCTAATTTTCCCCTGCATTCCCTTTCTAGCCCCCCCCTGCTAATCTAATTAAAGGGGCTCCCACCTGGCTGGGGGTACAGAAAGTGGGGGTGGGCATGGTTTCTCTCCCAACTGTCTTTCTCCCTTTGAAGACCAGTGTTGCTATTCAGCCCCATTCCTGTCCTGGCACCTGCTGCTGCAAATCTCCACCCACCAGACATTTTCTTTGTCTCATCTCAACCACTTCACACCTTATCAGAGCAGCCTGACCAGCCTATCTAAGGGTGACCAATCAGGAGATGCTGCCACAAGGCTGATTTTAGGTAACTTTAGGAAAGAGGTTCCAAAACTACTTTCCTGTAATAATATAATGAATCTAACCTTGGCAAGTTGTTGGATTTATTGTAACATTTTTTTGCAGTGACTGTTCTAACTCACGTCTATCCAAACTTTGGGGCATATTTATAATGCCTAACACCACCTTGTGCCACATTAACATCATTTTTTTTTTACATTAATGTGGCCCAAAGACACCAAAATCCCTGCACCGTATTTACAGGGTGGCACAATGCATGCATTGCGCCAACCTTTAACCCTTTGCGCTACATTATGCGTGCACCAAGCATATTGTATGCAAAGGGGCCTTACCCCGTTAGGGAAGCCGGAGAAAATGGCATAAGGAAATCTATGAGATTTCCTTGCGCCATTTTTTATGGCACTTTTAACACCTGCTATTGAGCAGGCGTTAAAAAGGGGCTTCCATTCTGTAGAATATTTTGGCACTACTCCTGCAGAGTACATCAAGAGCATCAAGAGAAATTACACTATTGCTCCCTACCCTGCGCCTTGGTGCGTCAAATTTTAAATACGGTGCATTCATGGTGTGGGTAGGGGGCTGCTAAGGGGCACAGGGATTGTAGCACTGCACTCAGTGCAGCACCACTTTCTATAAATCTGCCCCTTTGACTTTATTAAAGTTTAATTAAGGCTTGCCTGGTTAGCAGAGCCCATGGCCAGGTTAGAGTCAGTAACCACTAGTATCAGTCAATAAATGGGGGTGATGAGAGTGAAAAAGATGACACAAAAGGTAACACAAAAGGTAAGTACTTTCAACAGGAATAACCACAGTATTCTACATGGTTTTCATTTCCTTAGAGAATGACTTGGAGCACCTGTTTCCCATGGTTTCCTGTGGACCATTATTTATGATTTCGTAGCTTTTGTTCTTTTTTCTATTTCAATTAGTTTGTGAGAAATGTTATTTCTCTCTTTTAAAATACTATAGTTTGTACCACTGACGCTTTTTTTTTCTTAAGAACATTGTTATTTCCTCTAGTTATTGCAAATACACCATACGCATTTTTTGCTGCTTGTTCCAGGCTTACAGGGAAGAGCTGAAGAATTCTCCTGAAAACGAGTTTACCTCGATAAGTAAGATACGAGGGCCTTGTGGGAGTTCAGTTACATCTCACATCAAAACTGTAGCCTCTCTCCTTTCTCTTACAGCATAACAATCTCTTCATAACCCACAGTGAACACATCCATATTTATGAAGATTGTGTTATAAAAAATTCAGTAGAGAGGCAGCATGTTGGAATAACGTGTATTAAATATTAAGCTACCAAAGACCATTACATTAGTCTTAAGCATGATTTACACATTTACGAAACATACTTTCAGTGTCACAGATGCATGGTCACAATGCACTTTGAATTCATGAATTATTCGTCATACGTAAAGTGCAGTTTATTCACTAAGTCAAGTAGTAGTGAAGGTTACTGTGTTCGCATTTGCTAACAAGTCACAATGCAGACAGGTTTGCTACTGCATGCAGAATGACAACAGGGGTGAGTTCTCTCTCTGCTTTATTAGCAATTTGGATTTAGTGTTGTTTGTGATCAAATACATTGATTTATTGCATTCCTTAAATCACTCTAATCGGAACATTGGGTGCTCCGGGCCTTGCTTCTGCCATAGTCCTATGAGTTCTCTTCCACTCCGTGGTTCCCGTAGGCTTTGTCCTGACTGTAGTGCGAACTCACAGTCCTTGTAAACATTCTCTACATATCCATTCAACGCCCTTGTTGCTCAGAGAAAATCTGGATGTCAACACCACAAGCTCTATCAGTATCAGATTTCAATCGCCCACTGCAGATAATCAATATGAGTGCTTCAAACTTGGGACTTATTTATAAATTAAGAGACAACTAATTTACCGTTTAGCTAATGCAGCTAAACTAAATTCAGCAGAAAACAAATGCATAAAACTAATTATAGCCACATTCAGGAAACATAATACATGTATTATGAAAATCAAAAGTAGGTTACAAAGAAAGGCCCGGCCCCGTCGCCCCGAAGACACTCAGGTGGTCATTCTGACTTTGGCGGTCTTTACCGAAGACCGCCATGTAAGTGTGTGCGAAAGACCACCGTATTATGAGTCAGCTACACAACACCGCCAAAAAATTACCAAAAAAGCAACACTGACGGCCTAAACAACGGCATAAAAGAGGCGTCTGCACTACCAGCACAGCCACGCCGAGAATCTCCCGCCTGCCTAATCACAGATCACAAAGGAGCACTGCAGCCTTAGCATGGTGCCAATCCATTGGCGGTCCGAACAAACGCGGAAAAACAGCACCTCCACCAGAACACTGCACCATATTGGACAATACAAATACCCCACACCTGATACACATACACACACCAAACACCTGACCAAAGCACTACAAAACACCCTCCCACCCATACCCAGTGTTAGAAATGTGGTCTTTGGTTGGCTGTGAGGTTACCTTCTGTCCAAACAAGGACCATGCCTCTAGTCAGGGTAAGTCACACACAATCCAAATTATCCTGTGCCCACCCTCTGGTAGCTTGGCACTGAGTAGTCAGGCTCAACGTAGAAGGCAATGTGTAAAGTATTTGTGCAATAAACCATGCAATAACACAGTATAAAAATCACAAAAATACACCACACAAGTTAAAAAAAATATACAATATTTATCTGATTAGATTAAGGTTAAAACAATCAAGATTTGATAAATACAAGTTGAAATATCACTTTTGTAATGATAAATAGAGTCTTTAGTTCTTAAAATGCAATGTGTGTCTTGCAAGCACAAAGTACCTGGTTTGCGGTAAATTATGTGCACGGGACCGCAGAGGAGGAGATGCATGGAAAAAAGGGAGGTGTGCATCATTTTCTCTGGGCACACTGGGACAATGTGTTGATGCTTTTCCATGCAGCAAGGGCTTTGTGTTGATTTCCGGTGTGCAGGCTTGGATCCTCTTTAGGATGCGGGGTATTTGGACACCCCAGGGACGATGCAGAGAAATCCTGGGCATGCAGGATGAAGTCACAGGAGTAGCGTTGATCCAGTGGATGATGCGTGGAAATTTCTGCCGCACAGCAGGCGCTGCATTAATGCTTCTCATAGGAAGTCGGGCTGCATTGTTCTGGCTCGGCCATGCGTCAATCTGGTGGGCCGAGCATCGAAGTTCCAATCGAATGATGACACTGTGTTGATCACCACTCAGGTAGTCAGGCTGCGGCATTCTAGTTCGGCGATGCAGTGATTTTCTCACCGGAGGACAGGCTGTGCGTCGATTCTGGCAGTCTGTGCGTCGATTTGCACAGCACAAGGAGTTCTTTGTAGAGATGAAGACTTCAAGAAACAGGAGGCAAGCTCAATCCAAGCCCTTGGAGAGCACTTCTTAGCAGAGCCTTAGGGCTGCAAGGTAGCAGGGCAACAACAAGGTAGCAGTCCATTACAGAAAAGTAGTCAGGTGAGGCGTTTGGGCAGCCCAGCAGCTTCTCTTAGCAGGCTGCAGTTTCTGATTCAGAGTTTCTTTCCCAGGAGCTATCTTGTCAAGAAGTGTCTGAGTTAGTAGGGTCACGGACCAAGTTTAAATACCCAAATGTGCCTTTGAAGTGGGAGAGAATTCAAAGATTGGCTTAGAAATGCACAAGGTCCCCTTTCAGTTCCATCCTTTCTGCCAGGATCCGAGTAGGGGGTTTGGCAGTCCATGGTGTGAGGGCAGGCCACTGTCCTTTGACATGTAAGTGTCAGGCCCTCCTCCCTCCCAGCCAAGGAAGACCCATTCAGTATGCAGATGTGCAGGTGTGATTGAGCATCCTGTGTTTGTGGTTGTCTGGGTGAAATGCACAAGGGAGCTGTCAACCAACCTAGCCCAGACATGGAAAGTAAGGCACAGAAAGATTTAAGTGCAGAGAAATGCTCACTTTCTAAAAGTGGCATTTCTGAAATAGTAATATAAAATCCAACTTCACCAGTCAGCAGGATTTTGTATTACCATTCAAACAGTATATGAGGGTAGCCCTAATGCTATCCTACGAAAGGAGCAGGCCTCACAGTAGTGGAGAACAAATTTAGGAGTTTCACACTACCAGGACATATAAACTACACAGGTGCATGACCTGCCTTTTACCTACATAGTACCCTTCCCTACGGCTTACCTAGGGCCTACCTTAGGGGTGACTTATTCGTAGAAAAAGGGGAGTTTAAGGCTTGGCAAGTAATTTTAAATGCCAAGTCAAAGTGGCAGTGAAACTGCACATAGAGGCTTTGTAGTGGCAGGCCTGAGACATGGTTAAAAGGGCTACTTATGTGTGTGCCACAACCAGTGCTGCAGGCCCACTAGGAGTATTTAATTTACAGGCCGTGGGCACATGTGGTGCACCTACAAGTAAATTAAATATGACAATTGGGTATGATCCAATGTCACCATGTTTAAGGGGAGAGCATATGCTCTTTAGAACTGATTGGCAGTGGTAAAGTGTGAAGAGTACTAAAGCCAGCACAAATTAGGTAAGAAAGAGAAGGATGAAGGCAAAAAGTTTGGGGGTGACCCTGTAGAAAGTCCATTTCCAACTTCCAGAACCCTTTGCACCCAGAAAGTTAGACAGAGAGAGGCAAGAGCACACTGAAAGAAGGCACTGCACCTAGATATCACAGGCATGATCACACTGAACATGCATCACAAAACACACAAAATCAAGAGAAACACAACACTCACATCATCACTCCACACAAACACCACAAACCACATGCACATCCTATCACCTCACACCAACAACCAGCACACCCAGCATCCCTGCACAACACACACCCCACCACCCACAATACAACTAACCATGGGTAGGAGGCTGGCCTGGTTTATAGTGTGTACCTAATGGTACTTACACCTTGTGCCAAGTCCAGATATACCTTATTAGTAGATTAGTAGCGTTCTACAGTAGTAGCTTAGGCTGATAGAGGTAGCTATAGCCGAGCAGCTTAGGCTGAACTAGGAGACATGCAAAGCTTCTACTATACCACTTATATCAAATAAAAATCAAATCAAATCTGCTTTATTTCAGTAAAAATTATACCATAAAATCACAATACAAAATATTTAAAAAGGTAAGAACATAAAAACATTGGCTTTTTAAAAAAAGAAATTATAAAACTTTAAAAAGCTGCAGAAACTTGGAGCAAAACAGGATACGTATTAGTTTAAATAAGCATACAAGTGTGGTTGGGAGCTTACAGTGTGTACTATACAGTGATACGTTTGTCTAAAATATGTTGATAATCATGCAATATACCGCACAAACTATAAGATTGCTTTTCCCACTAGCAATGTATGTTACTGAGACTTACCTTTTAGGATTCCAAGTCAAAAATGCCAAATGGATTCAAAAGATTTTGCCAGGGAACATGCCAATAGCACAGATGGGTCTGATTTAAATATCCTCAAAGCTGGTAGACAGTTCCTAAAGCCCATAGATTTACATAGGGGAATCATCCAACGGGCCCTTTGCTTGGCATATGCTGGGCATTGGAAAAGAACATGGATGATGGATTCTTCATTCCCGCAACCCATTGGGCATAACTTAGACTTGTTAACTGAGTTGGGCCATTTATAGGTTAAAGTACACAAGGGGAGGGACCCTATTCTGAATCTGGTATACAGAGCACGTGCAAATGGAGAGAGTACTATGTCCATGTAATGCCTGAACTTGAAATAGCATTTGATTTGTAAAAAAAATGCCAGTCATGGTGGGAGGAGAAGCTTCTGCCAGATGCAATGTTTGGACATTTAGCCAGTAGGCGGCCTTCAAGATCTGAATGGCATTTTTTGGGATAGAAAGAGGGTCTGTCCAATTGTTCCCCAGCCTAAGGATGAAAAAGGTCCGCTCCACATAGATGCACCACTTGATTTTAGTAGTAGAGCGGGTGCTCACCAGACTGCTCAACCCAATTCTATAGGGGGTGAGGGAGTCTGATGACCAAATCCGAATCCAATACAAAAATAGCCTTAAAGCAGCAATGTGGATGATAGAAAAAAGATTTAAATCCATTTGAATTGGCAAAGTTGGAGTGCTAGTGGGAACCCTTAACAACATCTTTAAGAAGGAGTTATCCACTTTTTCTAAGACCTCCAGATTGCAATGGCCCCATAATTCAGCTCCATATAGGGCCCAGCCCCCTTGCTTGAGATTTATATATTTTTATAGCGGGGGTGATGGCAAATCTGGGGGGCCTGGCAGCAAATCTCACAATGCCACTCACCCTTTGTTTCAGGCACATCGATGATTTCTGCAAGTGGGCATGCCATTGTGAGAATCTTCTAGTTTTAGCCCTAGGTAGTCAAAGGCACCCACTCTTTCCAATATGACACCTTCCAAACAAATGTGTCTCCTCATTTTGTGCGTTGTGTCCCCAATTACCATGTTCTTAATTTTGTTTGAGTTGATTTCTAGGCCATGGTCTTTGCAGAAGGCCACAAACATCGAAAGCAAATTGGAAAGGCCAGTGGCCATTTGTGATATTCACAGTGTGTCATCTGCAAATAACCAGGATGGGAAATTTTGCACTCCCAATCTAGGGGCATCATTGGAACATTCCATAATCTAGGGGATGCAAGCATTTATAAATAAAAGGAAAAGTGTGGGAGCCAACACACATCCCTGCCTCACGCCACAATGTGTGGGAAAAGATTTTTGGGAAATTATCTAGGACGCTAATTGGTCTATAGTTCCCTCAGATTCCCCTCTCCCCTTTTTATGTATGGACATGATAGTTGCTTCCTTCCATGACCGAGGGTAAGATCTGCTTGCCAGTACAGCATTTGAGACCCTATTCACATACGGGGCCCATTTATTCAGATCTGATTTATACATGTCTGAGGGAATACCATCTGGCCCTAATGCCTTCCCTTCCCTTTTTGAGCTATGATGGCAAGCTCTGTTCAATGAGAACGTTGTCAGAGTAGCCAGGGACGGATCTAAATGTGATAATTTCCTATGGCTTGCAGATTCGCAGTCAGGGGGAGAGCCATACAATTCCCTGAAGTAGGTAAGCCAAGCTTCAGGGGGAATATGACACTCTGGCTTTGGGTCTTGATTTCGGTCATTTCGGGCCACCAAGGACCAAAAGCGGTTGGAGTCTGAGAGCCTGGCTGCCTGGCCCAATTTACTCCATAATGCCTCTTCCAGGTCGTTTTTACAAGACTTGCATATGTAAGCATAGTTTTGTCTGGCATTAACTATTTTGTCTCTATCTTTTGTTCTTAATTCTTCTATCAGGGAGCTCTTGTCCTTTCTACATCTCTTCTCAAACCACTTGTTGTTGATGTGGGATGATTGATGGACTGTTTCCCTAACATGTTTGAAGAAGAGGTTTTTGAGAATGGAAAAGAGGCCCAAATGTGAGGTCTTGACCTCAGATGGGGTGAGTGAAGAATAGTCAACAAAAATCTGGTGGCTAGAAACTAAGACACGTAGTTTACCCCATAATTTGTTAAAATTCTGAAAGGATTCCCATCTCACCACACGCTTGTTATTAGACACCTTCAGATCTTTGATGGGTGCAAAATCAAGGGAAGGCACAGCACCTGAAAGAAACTGTCTGTCATAAACTACTATAAGAGGAGCATGGTCACTGGTTTGCTGGTTGCCCATTCTCACATGTTTTATATAGTGCCAAACCCTCAAATCAAAAAGAACAAAGTCCAGGGTGCTGCTGTATGACCCCCTGAAAAAAGTAGGACTAGCAGGGGTAACTGCAGGGAAGCGACCATTACCAGGGTGAAGGCCATGGAGTATCATAAGGTCTATTATCTGCAGAGCCCTATTGATAGCTTTCGGGGGATTTATCTGGGAAGAATGGGGAGGAATGTTCCATATGGAATCTTCAATCCGTGTAGCCTCAGCAAAGGCAGGATTGGGCTCGATTGACACATTGAAGTCCCCGACTATGATAATGCGGTGCGTTGAATAAAAATCCAATACAATGGAATTCAAAAGCTCTATAGTGGGGGACAGCTGGTGATATAGGTCCGATCTATTGTAAATATTTATGCACAGGACAGGGGGGCCCGGGTTTGGCTGTATAACTATGGCCAAATGTCGGGGGAGTCTACGTGAAGTTCTTTTACTCCACCTACCTCTGTCATTCTTACCCAAGTGGGGAGGCCTCCTGCTGCTCTGCCTGCGGGCGATGGTTTGGCTTTTTTCGAAAAAGAGCTAAACCCCTGCCTATACGTGCTGTGAATGGCCCAGGTTTCCAGGAACATGCACATGTTGAAGTTATCGACATACACCCCCCAATCAGTGTCAGCTAATTTGCTGCAAATGCCAGCCACATTACAGGACAAGAACTTCGCTAGAGAAAGGTCAGTAGAACAATTGGGACCATAAGAAGTGACAGCAGGATATAATATGTTAGAATGCTCGACATAATTTGTAGATGTTACAGTGTCATTGGAAACGGATGGCATCCTCCGTAAGGGGGCATCTTCTGAGATCGGGGAGTTGTTAGAGGATGGTAAGGCGACTGAGCAAAAGTTATTGTTGATATTATGGAGCACAATTGGATGTAGTCAATCAGTACCGGAAGTGGTCCCCAAGTAGCCGAAATCGCATACATTGTTTGTTTTCCTTCATCAAAACTGGGCCGGTTATTTCCATAGTGGAAGCAAGGTGCCCCAGATCCTTCCTCAGCGTCATGGGGACCAGGGTAGACAGGGTAGACAGGGGTCTCAATCTTGCGGTGCCTGTGTCACTAAGAAAGATGCCGGTTCCCTTCCGTGTATAATTGCGTGCTTCCATGCGTGGCAAACCACTTATATCATATAGCACTATATCATAAGTATCACAATACTCATAGTTACTAAAAATAAAGATATTTTATTTTAGTGACAATGTGCCAAAAATATCTCAGAGGATATACTCCCGTAGGAGGTAAGTAAAATACACAAAATATACACACAAACCAAAATCAGGTAACTAAACATTTGGAAAAGTAGTGCAAACACTGTAGAATACAATAGGATGCAATAGGCCTAGGGGCAACACAAACCATATACTCCAAAAGTGGAATGTGAACCACTTAGGGACCCCCCCAGGGCCAGTGTAGTGTGTAGAGGGTCGCTGGAAGTGTAAGAAAACACTGCAAACCACTTTCTCCTAGAAAGTGACCAGAACCAGTCTGGCCCATCCCAGGATCAGGAGGTAGAGGAGGGGGTTACCCCGCAAGAATCAGGGGAGGGCCATGAGGATGCTGGGGAGGGTTCATCCAAAGACCTGCAAGATAGCAGGCCACCTAGTGACACTTGTAGAGGGAGGGGTCACACACTAGTAGGGCACCTTTCAATCCAAAAGGCCAGGTTACTAGAGTCCAGCCAGTTAGAGACAGGTCCACTTCTGCCAATTCCCACATTTCCTCTGTGTCTCAGAATTCCAAAGCCTCCCACCCTGAGGATAACACCATGGAAAGGGAACTCAGAAAGCTGAGGTTGGAAAAGGCCAGGCTGAAGCAAAGACAGCAGCAGCTGGCCTTAGACAAGGAATCTCTAGATGTAGAGAGGGAAAGGCAGAGGTTGGGGTTAGTTTCCCATGGTGGCAGCAGCATTGTTTTTGATAGTAATCCTGTAAGAGAACAAGATTCCAGAAACTTGCATACGATAGTCCCCCCTTACAAGGAGGGGGATGACATTAACAAGTGTTTTTCTGCACTTGAGAGGGCTTGTATGGTACAGTTGATCCCTCAAAAGCAGTGGGCTGCTATTTTGTGGCTATCTTTCACTGGTAAGGGTAGGGATAGGCTCCTTACTGTCAGAGAAAGTGATGCTAATAATTACAAAGTTTTGAAGGATGCACTCTTAGATGGATTTGGCTTAACCACTGAACAATAGAGGATAAAGTTCAGAGATACTAGAGAAGAGTCCTGTCAAGACTGGACAGATTTTGTAGACTGTCAGTGATGGCCTTGGAGGGTTGGTTACATGGCAGTAAGGTGACTGACTATGAAAGCCTGTATAATCTAATCCTGAGAGAGCATATTTTGAACAATTGTGTGTCTGATTTGTTGCACCAGTACTTGGTAGACTCAGATCTGACCTCTCCCCAAGAATTTGGAAAGAAGCCAGACAAATGGGTCGGAACAAGTGTGAACAGAAAAGTCCATATAGTGGGTGACAAGGATGGCAAGAAGAAGGATGGTAAGTCTTCTGACAAGGGTGGGGAAAAAGATAAAAACATTCTGAGTCTTCATGGGGCCCACAGAAATCCTCTGGGGGTGATGGGTCCTCTTCCCACAATCAAAAGAAGCCATGGTCTTATTTATGTAAGAGTAAAGGCCATTGGGCAAGTGATTCCACTTGTCCAAAGAAAAACATCAAGGCTCCCACTATCACAACCCCAACTGCAACCTCTAGTGCCCCTAGTAATAGCAGTGGTGATGGTAAGCCTACTACAAATAGCCAATCAAAGGCTGTAGCTGGGCTCACCATTGGTAGTGTAGTTGGGGTTGGTCTTGTTAGGGAGACCACAGAGGCTATTTTAGTCTCTGATGGTGGTATTGATTTTGCCACCGTGGTTGCTTGTCCCCCTAATATGGGTAAGTACAAACAAGTTCCCCTAATAAATGGTGTTGAGGGTGAGGTCTACAGGGATACAGGAGCCAGTGTCACTACGGAGATGGAGAAACTGGTTCACCCTGATCAACACCTACTTGGTCAGCAGTACCAAGTAACTGATGCTCATAACAACACTCTTAGCCACCCCATGGCTGTTGTGAATCTCAACTGGGGGGTGTTACTGGTCAAAGAAAGTTGTGGTAGCCACTGATTTACCTGTAGATTGCTTACTAGGCAATGATTTGGAGACATCAGCTTGGGCTGAAGTGGAGTTGGAGGATCATGCAGCAATGCTGAGCATTCCTGGGCATATCTTTGCTTTGACAAGGGCTCAGGCCAAGAAGCAAAGAGGACAGTGAAACGTGGATCCTGGAACAATGGATCAAGTGCTCCCAAAAGCTAGGGGTAGAAAGAGTAAATTCTTGCCCACTATCCCTCCCTCTCCGGAAGATTCCCCTTTTGAGGAAGAGGAATCCTCTCCCTGTGCAGAACCTACACCAGATGAGCTGGCAGCAGACACTGCTGAGCTTTTGGGTGCAGGGGGGCCTGCTAGGGAAGAGCTGAGTGTGGCACAGCAGACCTGTTCCACACTAGAGGGTTTGAGACAGCAAGCTGTCAAACAGCAGAATGGAGACGTCACTGATAGCCATAAGGTGTGTTGGGAAGACAACCTCCTGTATACTGAGTCAATGGACCCTAAACCTGGAGCTGCCAGGAGATTGGTTATCCCTTTGCAGTATAGGGAGTTTCTTCTAACCTTGGCACATGATATTCCTTTGACTGGGCATTTTGGCCAGAGCAAAACTTGGGACAGACATGTTCCATTGGTTCACTGGCCTCACTTGTCAGAGGACACTAAAGAGTTTTATCGCTCTTGTGTGACCTGCCAAGCCAGTGGCAAGACTGGTGGCACACCTAAGGCCCCCTTAATTCCACTTCCTGTGGTTGGGGTGCCCTTTGAAAGGTTAGGGGTTGACATAGTTGCCCCCCTTGGCCCTCCAACAGCTTCAGACAATAGGTTTATCCTTGTGGTAGTGGACCATGCCACAAGGTATCCTGAAGCAATTCCCTTAAGGACCACTACAGCTGCTGCAGTGGCAAAGGCCCTCCTAGGAATCTTTTCCAGAGTGGGCTTCCCTAACGAAGTGGTGTCAGACAGAGGTAGTAACTTTATGTCTGCATACCTCAAAGCTATGTGGAAGGAGTGTGGTGTAACTTATAAGTTCACTACTCCTTATCATCCACAGACAAATGGTCTGGTTGAAAGGTTTAAGAAAACTCTCAAAGGTATGCTTATGGGAGTCCCTGAAAAACTCAGAAGGAGATGGGATGTCCTGTTGCCATGCCTCCTTTTTGCTTACAGGGGGTACCCAAAAAGGAGTGGGATTTAGCCCCTTTGAACTCCTCTTAGGTCACCATGTGAGAAGTCCCCTTGCACTTGTGAAGGAGGGTTGGGAACAACCTTTAAAAGCTCCAAAGCAAGACATTGTGGACTATGTACTTGTCCTGAGATCCAGGATGGCTGAGTATATGAAAAAGGCCAGTAAAAACGTTCAGGCCAGCCAAGAGCCCCAGAAGCAATGACATGACCAGAAGGCTGTCCTGACCCAGTACCACCCAGGACAGAAGGTGTGGGTATTGGAGACTGTGGCCCCAGGAGCACTCCAGGATAAATGGAGGGACACCTATCTCATTGTTGAAAAGAAGGGTGAGGTTACCTACTTGGTAGACCTGGGCACTGCCAGGGTACTCCATGTCAATCGCCTAAAACCCTACTATGACAGGGCTGACTTAACACTGCTCATGGCAACTGATGAGGGACAGGAAGAAGAGAGTGACCCTCTCCCTGATCTCTTCCCCACCACTGAAGCTGATGGCTTAGTGGAGGGAGTGGTGCTTGCAGATTGCCTTACTGCTGAGCAGAAGAACAACTGCATAAATCTCCTAGGCCAATTTTCGGACCTCTTCTCACTGATACCAGGTACCACTACGTGGTGTGAGCACACAATCAATACTGGAGACAGTTTGCCTGTCAAAAGAAAGATTTATAGGTAGCCTGACCATGTCAGAGATTACATAAAACAAGAGGTACAGAAAATGCTGGAATAAGGAGCGATTGAGCCTTCAGAAAGCCCATGGGCCAGCCACGTGGTGCTTGTCCCAAAACTTCACAGTAAAGATGGTGAAAAAGAAATGAGGTTTTGTGTTGACTGCAAAGGTATCAATCAAGTAACCAAAACTGATGCTCACCCTCTACCCAGGGCAGATGAGCTAATTGCTACACTGGCTTCTGTCAAGTATCTAAGCATTTTTTATTTAACTGCAGGGTATTGGCAGATTAAATTATCAGAAGATGCTGAACCTAAAACTGCATTTTCCACCATTGGAGGGCACTATCAGTTCACTGTTATGCCCTTTGGTGTGAAGAATGCACCTGCCACTTTTCAGAGGTTGATGAACACAGTCCTGCAAGGTTTGGAAGCTTTTAGTCCAGCATATCTAGATGATATAGCTGCCTTTAGCTCCACCTGGGATGAGCACCTGGTCCACCTATGTAAAGTTTTGGAGGCCCTGCAAAAGGTAGGCCTCACTATCAAGGCTTCAAAGGGCCAGATATGGCAGGGGAAAGTGGTTTATCTGGGCCACCTGGTAGGTGGGGAACAGATTGCACCACTACAGGGGAAGATCCAGACCATTATGGAATGGGCTCCCCCTACAACTCAAACCCAGGTAAGAGCCTTCTTAGGCCTCACAGGGTACAGGTTCATTAAGAACTATGGCTCCATTGCAGCTCCTCTTAATGACCTCACTAGTAAGAAGATGCCTAAAAAGGTATTGTGGACAGCTAGCTTAAAGGCTTTTAATGAGCTAAAATGGGCTATGTGCTCTGCGCCTGTCCGAAAAAGCCCTTGTTACTCCAAGAAGTTCATAGTCCAGACTGATGCTTCTAAATTAGGGGTGGGGCAGTGCTATCACAGCTTCACACTAAGGGCCAGGATCAACCTGTTGCTTTTATCAGCAGGAGGGTGACCCCTAGAGAAAAGCGTTGGTCTGCCATAGAGAGGGGGAGGCCTTTGCTGTGGTCTGGGCACTAAAAAAGTTGAGACCATACATTTTTGGTACTCACTTTATTGTTCAGACAGACCACAAACCTCTATTATGGCTCAAACAAATAAAAGGTGAAAACCCTAAATTGTTGAGGTGGTCCATATCCCTACAGGGAATGGTCTATACAGTGAAACATGGACCTTGGAGTACCCACTCCAATGCAGATAGACTCTCCAGATATTTCCACTTAGACAATGAAGACTCATCTGAGCAAGGTTAGGCTTATTGTCGCTCGTTTGGGGGAGGGGTTGTGAAGGAAAGTACCATCTTGCCAGGCACGTTACCCCCATTTTCACTTGTGTGTCGGTTTGTTTTTGCCTGTCTCACTGGGATCCTGTTAGCCAGGACCCCAGTGCTCATAGTTTGTGGCCTGAATGTGTTCCCTGTGTGGTGCCTAACTGTGTCACTGTGGCTCTGCTAACCAGAACCTCAGTGCTTATGCTCTCTCTGTCTTTAAAATTGTCACTGCAGGCTAGTGACCATTTTTACCAATTCTGATTGGCACACTGGAACACCCTTATAATTCCCTAGTATATGGTACCTATGTACCCAGGGTATTGGGGTTCCAGGAGATCCCTATGGGATGCAGCATTTCTTTTGCCACCCATAGGGAGCTTAGACAATTCTTACACAGGACTGCCACTGCAGCCTGAGTGAAATAACGTTCACGTTATTTCACAGCCATTTTCACTGCACATAAGTAACTTATAAGTCACCTATATGTCTAACCTTCATTTACTGAAGGCTAGGTCCAAAGTTACTAAGTGTGAGGGCACCTTGCACTAGCAAAGGTGCCCCCACGCAGTCCAGGGCCAATTTCCCGAACTTTGTGAGTGCAGGGACCCCATTACATGCGTGCACTACATATAGGTCAATACCTATATGTAGCTTCACAATGGTAACTCTGAATATGGCCAAGTAAGGTGTCTATGATCATGGAATTGTCCCCCCATTGCAAATATGGTAATGGGGAGCCAGTTCCATGCGTCCTGGGGGCTCCACAATGGACCACCAGTACTGCCAAACCAGCTCTCTGACGCTTGTACTGCAGCTACAGCTGCTGCCACCTCACAGGCAGCGTTCTGCTCTCTTTTGATCTGAGCAGCTCAGTCCTAGAAAAGCAGAACAAAGCGTCTCGTTTGGGAGGAGGGTGTTACACCCTCTCACACCCTCTCCCTTTGGAAATAGGTGTTACAGGCTGGGAGGGATAGCCTCCCCCAACCTCTGGAAATGCTTTGAAGGGCACAGATGGTGCCCTCCTTGCATAAGCCAGTCAACACCGGTTCAGCAACCCCCAGTTCTTGCTCTGGTGTGAAACTGGACAAAGGAAAGGCGGAGTGACCACTCCCCTGTTGATCACCCCCCAGGTGTGGTGCCCAGAGCTCCTCCAGAGTGTCCCTTGGTTTTGCCATGTTGGATTCCAAGGTGGTGTGGCACTCTGGGAGCATCTGATTGGCCAGGGACAGCAGGTAGTGTCAGAGACCCCTCCTGGTTGATACCTGGTTAGGTGACTAATCCTCCTCTGTCGGCTATTTAGGGTATCTCTTCCGGGTGTTTTCTCAGGTTCGGACTGCAAGACACCAGCAGGGTTCCTCTAAATCCCTTGCTTCACCTTCTACTGTTGGATCAACCGCAGAACTGCTCCAGGAACTCTCCAACTTGCAACAAAGAATCCAAGGTGACTACTGCAACTCTGTAACCCCAGCTCCTGCCAGCAACTACAACAGTTTCCAGGTTGTACATCCACAGACGACTGCCTGTCTTCAGCCTGCACTGGAGGAATTGAAGGAATCTCCCATGGAGTGAGGGAGTCACTTCCTTGCTTCAGCAGCTACCTCTCTTCAGCGACAACCTATACTCTGGATCCCCTCTCCTAATGACGAGCGCCGATCCTGGAACACAGGTGGTAGTCTATCATGACCCTGACTGTCCAAAGGTCCAGCTGTCTAAATTTGGTTGAGGTAAGAGCTTGCATCCCCGTCCCAGACAGTACCTCTGTGTAATGTATTTTCTGCAACTCCTAGGGCTTCTGTGCACTTTCCCAAGAATTCCTTTGTGCACAGCCCAGCAACAGTCCCCAGCACTCTATCCTGTGATGCACCACTTCCTGAGTTGTTCTCCGGCAGCATAGGATCCCTTTGTGTAGTGCTGTGATGACTGCCATTTGCAACTCCTTTGTCCCTGTGTTCTGGGACTCTTGTGGTTATTGCCTGGTCTTCCAAGGGCTCTCTGAGGTGCTGAGAGCCCCCTCTATATCCTCATCCTGAGTTGAGACCTCCAGGTCCCTCCTGGGCCCAGGCAGCCCCTTTTCCCACCAAACATATTTCTTGCGTGAGCCAAAGCTTGTTGGTAGAATCCAGCAACGGAAATCAGCCTGCATTCATCTACTCGACTTGGGGCATCTCCTGCTCCAAGCAGGACCCACAGCTGTCTTCTTTCGTGTACTTCTGACTTTTTCTTCTAACCAGAGGTTTCACTTTTGCACCTTCATCTGGGTTAGCAGGGGCTCCTGTTCACCCTGAACTCTTCAGTGGTTCTTGGACTTGGTCTCCTGTCTCCACAGGTCTTCAGCTCCAGGAATCTATTGTTGGTGTCTTGCAGTCTTGCTTGGTTTTTGCATTATTCTTCTATCACAACTTCTAGTGTGTTTTAGGAAACTTTCTGTACTTTACTCCTGCTTTCCTGGGCTTTGGGTTGGTGTAATTTACTTACCTTTGGTGTATTCTTACACTCCCAGTGCCCCTCTACACACTACATTTGACTAGGTGGGCAACCAACATTTGCATTCCACTAATTTAGTATATGGTTTGTGTTCCCCCTAGGCCCAATGCAACCTATTGTGATTTTCACTATATGCACTGTTTCCCTACTGTTTACTTACCTTATTTTGGTTACTGGTGTATATTTTGTGTATAATGCTTACCTCCTAAGGGAGTATAG
The DNA here is from genome assembly GCF_031143425.1 of Pleurodeles waltl. NCBI lineage: Eukaryota > Metazoa > Chordata > Amphibia > Caudata > Salamandridae > Pleurodeles > Pleurodeles waltl. The sequence continues at coordinate 447,441 of NW_027150407.1, read as the reverse complement.
CATCTAAGATATATTTGGCATTGTGTCACTAAAATAAAATACCTTTATTTTTGGTCACACTGAGTATTGTATTTTCATTTCAAGCACTGCACACTTGAAAGACAATACTCAGTGTGACCAAAAATAAAGGTACTGTATTTTAGTGACACAATGCCAAATATAACCACTATCTCTCTGTTCTTATCTTGCCCACTTTCTCTTCTCTAGGGCCATCTTCTCTGCGTCTAGTGCAATATAGGCCAATTGGCCTTAAGTTCTCTCTCCCTGAGTGACAGGTTGGCCCCTTCTGAAGGGACCCTCTTCCCCCAAGTAGCTCTAAGCAGTGCCCTGGTGACTATGTGGAGAGATGGCCCCCCTTCCTTCCCATCACTGAGGTGTTCAAGTTCTCCCTCTTCTGAGAGGTGGGAGCTGGCATCCCCACCTCCTCTCCCACTGGAACTTCCTCTGTGCCTACCTTCTGGGCCTCTGCCCAGGCTCTTGAGGATGTAATCAGCTCATTCTTTCTAATGTCAGTAGCTTCTGGCAATCCCCTCTTTATACACAACTCCCTCAGCTGGATTACAGTGAGTGTTGGTAGGCTAGCCAGAACAAGCTCAACGGTATTCCTAGGTTTTGTGTTGCTTACCAAAAACATTTGCAAAAATTGTATCAGAAATTTCAAAAAATCACAAAAAGTAATACATTTAAATTAGTTCAAGTCAAGAATTAAAAACAATTTTTACACTATGACAATTTAGAAGATTTTAATTTGCTTCAGTTAAAGCTGTATTGTGATATTAAACACAAGTACTAGATCCCACCACTGCGCACCATAAATGTTGGAAAGTAGACTATTGGTAAGGGCAGGTAAACACCTACACTTAGCAAATAGGCCACAAACCTTCACTAGGTCAAGTCAAGGTCTCACTAAATTAATTCTGGCTCAACCCTTGGTAGCTTGGCAATGAACAGTTAGGCTTAACTTAGGAGACAGGTGTGTAAAGCCTTTACTAACAAAAAGTGCATAAGTAAAACACAAAACACAAGAAAAATCTAACACCAATTTATAGAAATATATTATACTTTTATCTTTGAAATGACACTAAAATGACAAAAATCCAATAAAGGGAATTGGAGATATATATTTTTTTTAAATAAATGTTTTCTAGCTCCTAAAAATCCAAAGCGCCACTCTGGACGTCTGGTTGCACTTGACCAGACAAAAGTCAAAAGTTGAGACCGACTGCGATGGAGCCCTGCTCGGCTACACTGAGTGGGAGGCCTCAGTTAAAGTTTTACCTTTACACTTAGATATTTTCTTGAATATTTTTCTTCACCTGGGACAAAGTCACGAGTTGAGACTGACCTCGCCGGAGCCCTCATCAGATACGCTGCATGGTAGGCCTTGGTCAACTTTTCAACGTTCAGACAAAGACACCTTTTTGGGAAGGAATCCTTCGTCTGGGGCCAACTCAAGAGTTACGGTTGACCACAATGAAGCCCTCCTCGAATACACTGCGCAGGAGGCCTCAGTCAAACTTTTACCTTCGGGTGACCCTCCTCATCAAGCTGATTTTGATGCCATGTCATCGGATTGCCTTTCCACAAGGTCCCGGTAAAATCCTGGAAGTCTGGAGCTCCAGAGCTCTTCAGTGGGACAAACCTGTCAGCCAGGAATGGTCGTGATCAACGTTGGCTGGCTTGACTCTTGCCCTCGGGTCGGTCCACTTATGGAGCTATTTTCCAAAGTTACTTCAAATGTCTCCAAACTTCTGGATCTTCTTCCAGAAGCAATTTTAGAGCCCTTCAAGTGTCTACAACTCACCGCAAGGTTCCAGAAACTCTGGGTTGCTCCTTGGTGTTAGAACATTGACTCCCAGAATGCGCCTGATCCAAATCCTAAAATGACCACCGGCCAATGGTCAGGTGAGTTATTTTTGCAGAACTTGATGCAGGAGACTCTGGTCAGCTCCTTTCTACCAGTAGCTTATAGGAAGGAAGTCCCTTCTTGATGTGGTAGAAGTGAGGCAAAGTCCTTTTGTTGATGAAGTTCCCAGTGTGCAGCTGGTGCAGTCCATCTGAGTGCAGGGTCCGGGTTCAGGCCAGGTGTCCAGCAGGGCAGTCTTTCTTCTTCTTGTCTTTTTCCAGTAGGGATCTGAAGTGAGGGTCTACTCTGCCATATTTATCCATGCTCATTGGATGGAAAGCAAGGGGTGCTCCTGTCCAATTACAGGCAGGCCTCCACCCTCTTGAGTAACCACTTCCTGGGAAGAGTAGCAAAAATCAGTCCCAGGGAGCAACATTCCTCCAAAATACAAGATGGCAAAATTTCAATCTTGGAATTTAAATCTGGCTGAATACAGCTACTGGTGTGGCTAAGTTTCCTTAACCCACCCCTTTCCAGCCCTCTCTTAATCTAATTACGGGGCACCTAGTTGTCTGGGGCTCCAGGAAATGGGGGAGGTTCATTTGCTGTCCCAAATACCCTTCCCTCCTTTGAAGTCCAGTTTGGCTTCTCTCTCCCCATCCTGTTCTACCATCTGCTGAGGCAGATCTCCTCTCACCAGATGCTTCCTTTCTTTCAGCCCGGGCCACTTCACACCTCATCAAGGTACCCTGGCTCAGGCTGACAAAGCTGCCAATCAGAGACGGGCACTACAGGGCTGAAGGTGGTAACTTTTAACAAGAGTTCAGAAACTCTTTCCCTTTTCAAGTTATATTACATTCAACAGTGGCAAGTTTTTAGATGTATTAAAACTTTTAATTTCATACCAAACTTGTTATTTTAGCTCCTTCCTATGGAAAATAAAATGTTATACATCTTTCCAATCAATTTGTCTATTTTTCCCTCTCCAGGCCTTATACAACATCTTTTATAAAGTCCCTGCTTATAGGTACACTGCACCCAACCCTGGGGGCACTTAGGGCACTTAGGGCATACCCTAGGGGTGTCTTATATGTAGAAATAAGATAGAGAAGGACTTTGGAAGTCCTTTTAATTCCCAAATTGAATTTGTGGTACCTTTAACTTAAAAGCAGTCAGCAAGGTATGCCTGCTTTTAAAAAGACACTGGCTACCACAGCAGCGTATCTATGAGTGTACTATCTATGCTGCGGTCCCTAAACCTGCGTGCTGTACCATATAATTAGCCTAATTTGCATATTCCATTTTACACAGAGCACTGTCCCTGGGACTGGTTAGCAGTGCTCAGGGCACAGTCAGAGTCAGTAACTACCAGTATCAGTCAAAATGTTTGGGGGTGACCAGGGCAAAAGGGAGGACTTTCCTACATACATTAATTACTTAATAGTTCTCTTGCATTTTTTCAAATTATCCTGCATTTAAAATACACACATAAAATTATATTACATTGAACTCACAAATAGTTTCAATATCTTTTTTTAAAATGTAACTTTTCAAATTTTTCCTGTACTTTATCACAGGAAGCTCTCTGCCTCTTTTGCGAAGGTCTCCACCAAGTATGCAGAGGATTTAATTTGATCAAAAGTCAGGACTAGAAGTAACATTCTGGTAGTATATAACGTTATTACTGACTCCACCTCCTGTTCCAATGGGGTGGGGCATGCAAGTCTTTAATTTTGAGTAATTTTATAATGGTGTAATATTAAAGTTACTCAAAAGTGTAAGAGTAAACTCATACTTGTAGATTCACCCACGTGTAAGTTTATCTTTGAGAATACCCCATAAAACAGCAAATGTTAAAGTACAATAAATTTAGGTGGGGCTAGGGAGAATTAAAAATGCCTTTACAATGTGCGGCTCAAGCATCTTATGTACAGCAAAGTACTTTAAGGTGTCACACCACACCAACATAAGAGAATGTTTTGAATACTTCACTGTTACAATTTGTGGATTAAGCACATGCAGTATATGTGAGTGGGTTACAATCTGCACATAGAGCACTCTTATAACTATTACATAATATTGTCAATAATGTAGATAAAGTCCTGCTCAAAGACAACTTACCATGGTAGCTTGGCAAGTTTTGCTCATGGTACACGTGTTAGTGTGTAACTATGAAGGCACAGACGTGTATTTGAGCTTTTCTGTTTTGGCAAAGTACTGTGCACTAATCCTTGCCCATAAGGGAAAATCAATGGTGGCAAGCAACTGCAGACTGTGTGCACTTTAGCACCACAAATTCTAGGGCACAGTTTTCCTAAAGATTTGCGCAATCACAAAATGCAAAGTAACGCAAATGATAGAGTGGTTGAACATTTGTATGGAAAATCTTTTTGTGCCAAAATTCTTCGCGAGTATAGTGCTAAATGGCATTGCACTTTGTAGTGATTACACCTGTAATTGATGCAAACAGGGATTACAGTGTGAGAAATGAACAAACACCCATCAAAGTGAATACTTACCCATTTCTACTTGAATCAAGCAAATTAGTTTGCCGAAGGGAATGTGTAATACTAAACCCAAATCAAAACAAATGCACAGAACAAAAATACACATATTCCATGATTTACCTATGGCCAACCATCTGCCTTGTACCGTGTTACTACACTAAACCACTCTTAGAATTTTGCAAGCACAGAGTTATAGGCATGGCCAAATGTGTCAATAGTGCATCACATCCTGTAAATGCAAAATTGCAGTGTTTGTTTGTGGAATGAAACTACTGGTTTTCTCACATTGTTGAGAAAAGCTTAGAAAATCTGCCCCAAGGAAAAGAAAAATAGGAAAAGTGACATTTAAACAAAAATGTCATCGGAACGCTGGCCTTTATTACTTGATACATCATGTGAAATTTCCATTCCACATGCTGCCCTGCCCTAGATTCCAAGACAGTTCCCATCCATGATCCAACTTCCCCTACACACTTCATCATTCAGCTATCTCCTCCACATTTTTATGCTGAGCGTAAGTGTACGACCTCAAGCATACTTTAGTATACATCTGTGGCTTAAATCCATCACCCTGCTTCCCATTTGCTTGTTTTAGTGTCTTTTAAAAAAGCTGTAATTGCCAGTGATCAGTCCTGCTTCTTTGTCCCTCCTTTTCTTGTTTGTCCATGCAGGGACCAACTTCTGTATCAATATACTTTGATTGTTTCATTTGTTATGAAGGGGACTATCTTTTTCTTCGTATGAATGTTTGCCTATGTTTAGCTTTGGTGTCAAAGCTGCTTGATTCTTTTTTTCTGCACGGCAGCATGGTAAGTTTTTTCTTTGCACAGCTGCTCGCCCTGCCTTTGGAATTCCGGTGTGATTTAAAACAGGGCTTTAAATCATGGCACGCATTTGATTTTATCGGCGACTTTGACCCCCTTGCTTCTTGTTTTTTTTTTGCTTTGTTTTCAGCTCATGCGGCTGCTGATGGCTTCATAACACATGCTCAGTGAAAGCCTCTTCTCCTTCAACCAGCCCCATGCGAACAAACACTGCACCTGGAACTGAGGAATGTTGGGGTGTTTGCAGTCTTTGTCAGGCAGGACGGCATTGAATTTTAACTGCATGCATTCTGGCAGGAACATAGACCAGGCTTGTGAGTTGCTGTCACTAGATGTGTGAAAAACAAACACAAAATGCAATTTTGCAATGCTGAGGGTGACGTTCTCAAAGGATCCTCTGAACGTGGACTTTTGGCCCATAGGCTTCCTTCAATGTTGTAAAGTCTTGTAAACCGGTTAATGAAAACACCTGCTCCACATGCTGGGGCACAGGCCCATGAAGAGATTGTTTTTATTAGGATTTAATTAAATTGACGTACAAAGGAAGTGGTCAGAGATCAATGGCTGTGCAGTATAATGGTAAGCTTTATAGTGAGGGGGAAATTAATGGTGAAATATAACTTTCCACTGTGGTTTTAACTCCTGTCTGCACCAGTGAAAGAAACTCTCACTGCGAGTGAGCACATTATTCATGTGGCCCAGTTCGGCCTTAGAAGTGCAAAATGTACTGCCTAATCCCCAGGGATGCACCTCCTGGAAGCCAGCCTTGTGTTAAGGGGTCAGAGTTCGAAGCAGGGCTGGGAAAAAGTTTCAAGGGGGATCCACTTGCCCTCCTGGTGCCTCTTTCCAACACCCCCTTAGGTAGTGTCATTGGTAGTGTAATTGTGGGCGAGCGCAACGCGCTCCGTCCATTCTGTAATCTCTCTTTGGACTTCAAACCACACCCATGTCACATCAGTCATTTACATTGGTTCATGGGCTTGCCTTTTAAAATCTGCTTGCTTTCACTTGTGAAAGGCATGCATATGTCATGCCTTTTACGGTGTTTAGCCCACCTACACAGCACCGGTAAACTACTAAAAACATATGAGGCTCGATGTTTTCAGCCTGCGGTCCGGACTACTTTATCTGTTTCTTTTCCTTGCAGCGCGATCACGCTGCATTTTACATGTTTGCATGTTTTTAGGGTTGAGCCTGTGTAGCATGCGCTTGCGAGATGCTGTAGTAGTTAGAAAAGGGCTTGGAGCCCCGCCCATGTCACGTCAGTGTCTTTCATTGGTTTGTGGGCTTGCCTTTTAAAATATGCTTGCTTTCTGGAGTGGAAGGCATGCATACGTCATGCCTTTTCTGGTAGTTAGCCCTCCCCGAGCGCAGCGACCAAGTACTGAAAACATACGAGGCTTGCCGTTTTCCGTCCGGTTTATGGACTACTTTTTCTCTTTTTTTGCAGCACGATCTTGAAGTTAGCTGATATTTGTAAAAAGATGGAACACTTAGGTTTTCATTTTCAGCTGTGTTGGCCACAAATCTATTTCTGGTCTCAAAAAGCTATAGATCGCGTCTCTCTGCAAAAATGCATATTGTGTGTGCATTTGGCAATTGATCATGTTTTTGTCTTTTTTGGCAGGAATGCTAGGCTTTTGCAAGTGTGCGTTTACTTAGAATTGATACTAAGGCACACAGCCCAGAGTTCAGCTCACAATAAATCACAATCACTTAAAATTCACAGTGTAGTGGTAACAGTTGGCATAAGTGGCTGCAAGAGTGTGGCTTTATATATAGCTTCCAAAAAGACTGGTGACATGCTTCCATGACATGGCCGACAAGCTCCAAATGTTTTTGCCGTCGGCCTGGAGAACTTCATCCTATCAAACATAGCTCTATGCAAAGGGCAATTTTGTTTTAATGTGCATGTGGTGTGGCATTGCATGACCACCAGAAAACGTTTCGGTGTTGCACAACAAGCTTGCAAGAAATGTTTTAGCTGTAGTGGAACAATCAACAAACATCAACAACAAAGGCTTTATAAGAACAATGGTTCAGTGCATCAAATAATCCTAAATTTAATTGCCTCGATGCTGTATTTAAGACAATTTTACGCTGATAATCAAAAACTAAAATGGAACATACAGTGTCAGGGACCAATAATATGTTTGAGGGTGTTCTCACAATGCCTCAAAGACACGAAATAAGTGGCAAAATGCCAACTGATGGACTTTTAGTAGAACAGAATGGCAACATTGCAAGGGCCAATGAATCTTGCTTACAAATGTGAGGAATCTTTAAGTTGGCATCCATGTTGGGCAAGCAGTCATTATGGCTGCTTCTGGATGATTTTGTCTTGAAGAGGAACTTCTTTAGCATCTTCAGGAAACAAGGCAGCGATGGTGTGTTGTTAGGCCTGTGATGAGAATAAATTACAAATCCGTTCTACACAGCAATTGAATGTCTTTCTATTGTTCTTTCCCTTCTTCCATTCTGAAAAATGAGGCACTAATATACATGTTAGAGAGCGTAGCTTATATAATCAATATTAACATGAAATGTTTATGAACTAATGTATATTAATGCCGTAGAGAAACTGTATTAACATGTTTTGCTAAAACGTGCACTTGAAATGTGACCACGGGGGTAGGCCGTCAATGTATACAGAACTAATGAAACTGACTGATTATGGTGAAATGTTTTATTAAATTTCGATTCTACATTAATGTTGAAAAGCTAAATGTACTAGATTCTTGCTAATAAAGCAGTAGGCCTTAGTTAGCATGAGTCGAGGCCTAGCTGCCTGACTCTCATATTAAATGTATTTTTCTAACGTGCAGTGTGCTGACTTGCTAAAGGACATGAACTCTTGTTTTTTCCAAAAGTTAGAAGCTGAATGTAACTGTAGTAGATCTGTTCTCAGGAAATTCACCCTACCTATAGTAACATTTTTTAGCTAAATGCAACAGTGTAGATTAACAAGGTCGCCTAAACTGGTACGAACAATGGAGCCACTGACCGAAGATGTGCAAAGGACCACAAGATGATGAAATCATACCGGACATTCCACCCGCTAAAGACGTCAATCATAAGAACCAATAAAATACGTGAGAACTGTTATGGGGTAGCTAATGTGTTTTTAATTGGTTATAGATAGTGGGGTGCAACCCCTTGTCCAATTAGATTTTAGGGGAATGTACAACGAAAAGGGGCTAAAAACCCTTGTCACCAGGAAATAGAAGTAGACTTTAGGGAGCAGGAGACTAGGAGAGGGGGAGATGCTGATGCTATTTGCTATGACGCAGACACTTTGTCACTCTGCATAGAGACTTTGTTGTTTGGTTCTTGAAACCATTCTGTCCTTAGATGGCCCATTTACACTTTACCTCCTTACGAGAGAAGTGCCCCTTTTTTCCCTTTTGCTGGAGCTGAATCTCTTTTTATGGCGAATCAACTGATGTCCTGAAGACGAAGACAGAACCTGAGTGCTGACCAAATTTGGAGGGTAACTATATGACAATGACATTGTGATTGTCTGTTTGCTTTTTCTTTCTAGGTACCAACTGCTTTTCTTTTTGACAGGTGCCATAGCTAGATGTTTTCCAAATTGGTGTTACAAAATTGTTTTGCATGAAGCCCAACATGCCAATGGTAATTAGAGGTTAGTTGAGAGGGGTTCACTAAACTGACGCAAATAGACAAATGACTGAATCTATGTTTTGTTGAACAATTCGCTAATATACTCTGCTTAGAATAATCTATGCTGACAGTGTGTTATATTCTAATGTTTGTGATTCTAGCTTTGATGAAATCTTATCAGAGTTGCCATATTGTGACTATGCTATTGTGTTTCTTGGTTTTGAGACTAATAAACTTGCTAGTAGTATTGTAACCAATAGGGAATAAATATCACTAAATTCATACTAAACTGGTGTGGTTATTCATGACTGCAAGGTCATGGTGGTGTCTTGAGTTTGATTAATGTCTTTGACTAAAGTGAAATGCATTGTTGAGATAAATATTGACAATATTATTGACATATTGATTGACATGTTGATTAGTTATCTCGTCCTAAGTGTCTCTTAACAGGGTCAAAAGATTCATTGGCCTAAAACGAGTCCCAATGTGTAATAATTTATCATAAAGGGACGCGTTATCAGTTCTGGTAGCAGAGCGACAGTATAGGCCCTTTGGGGCCCTAGGACGGAGAATTATTGTTTAGATTGTTTTTCTGAGATAATGCAAACTAGAGGTATGATGCGTTTCCAAATTCCCCATGACTTTCCTGGGACCTGGGAATCCTGCCTAAGTGAGTTGGGAATGTTCTCGGCGTCTTAGCATGTGTGGTGTAGAATTTGCGCTTGCTCAGCTTATGCATATTGCAGGTGATTTGTGAAGCTTGTGTGGTTTTAGGTCAGGTAATGTTGTTTTAGGAGGAGTGGGCGTACTCCGCAGTATGAGAGTAGGGAAGTCGGCGTACTTCATATGAGTGTGGCGCTTTGTGCTAAAAAATTATCCACGTGGTTGGTTGGTGATGTACGGACCCGTCGTGGTCTAAGACTCCGGAGTATATTGACAAGTGTAGGAGACACTTGGGTTTATGTTGTAATTTGTGCGGTTTAATAGGTCAATCGGGCGTGGTTGACAAGTCTTGTTTGAGTCTAATTGTGTGTGTGAAATCTTCGATGGAGATTTGGCAGGTTCTATAGTGCAGTAGAACAAACCATTGACAAGTCGAGAGTAGGATTTGTGGGTCGAATTCTGCTTGTGTATGCGGGAACTGAGAAGGAGAGAGTAGCGGCCGAGGCTTCAAGTGAAATCTCTGTAAAGTTCTGAAGCGATTGTGTACCCTTCCTGTAGTAAACCAGCAAATTTGAGTTGTTATTGTTGTTAAAGGTGCTCACATTAATTTTGCATTAGTTTGGTGTGAATCCAGTGTAAGGAGGGCAAGCCGCAAGACTTTGTCAGATGCAGTGTGTGAGTGTGACGTCAGTGCTGCTGCGCTGGGATAGGTCAGTTGCTGAGAGGGGTCGCGAACGGATTGGCAGCCGTCCGTGAGAGGCAATAGGTTGAAAAATGCAGGTGAAGAGTGTTCTGGGAATTAAAGTCACTTCCTGATTAGATTCAAACAAACATAAAATACGTAAAAATGAATTTTCTCAAGGCTTTGAGAAGCGCTCTGAAAGGAGACGCATACATTATGGCGAGTGAAGGGGAGTCTACACTGCCTGAGAGTACTCCAGCTTATATAGTAATGGAGGAAAAGGGAGTCGCGCCATGTCTTTGGATGAAGCAGTGGCGCAAATTAACAGAGAAGGAGGGATGTTTAGCGTTTCCGTAGCATGGAACGTTCAATACAAGAATTTGAGAGAATTTGAGGTGGATGTTGAGTGTACAAAAGCCGCCTCCAAGACCAGCTCAGTATGAGGTGTTAGCAGTCTGGGATTTAATGGCCATACGACAAAGACAGCAAAAACTTGAAAGGAGAATAAAAAGAGCAGAAAAGACATTAGCCGAGGCTAGATGGGACAATGAGAGCAAAATGTGGAGAAGGGGAATAGTTGACGGACTTAAATTGTTTCTGGCAATTATACAAGAAGATGAGACACAGGGAAAGAAAGCCACCTGTAAGACAGACAAGGGCTCTAATAAGTCTAAGGAGACTCAGAGGTCTTGGGTAGATGAGGATGACTCAGACGATGAAGAGTTTCTTAATCAGTTGTTACATGATCGCCCGCTACTATATGCCATAAATGACACTGCTCCAAGCACTAGTCAGGGTCCTGGGAACCAGACACAGAGTAAGGAAGTTATAAATGCAATGCAGACAAGTGATACGGTTTTGATACAGAATGGTGTCAGTGTACTCACTGCACCAGACGTGCAGATACAGTTGCAACGTCCGCCACAGACACAGAGGATTTACCCAGATGTCCCAGTACTAGAGACAAACACGAGTCTAATGGTGCCGCATGATCCGATATATACCAGATCAAAACTAGTGCAGATTGAGCCAACTCCGCAATTGCTGCCCCAGCCACAGCAACAGCTGATTACGGGGTATAATCCAGCAGCAGGACCACCAGCTACAGTGAGTCAAGCCTTTGGAGTTACTGCTCCACCGGGTTTGAGACCAGGTCAGACACCAGCTGACATATCATTACCAATTACTGTTGGTCCGCCAGTACCATTGTATGCTCAGGGTAAGCCTGATGTGTGTGATCAGAATGTGAAAACCCTAGAGGTAGTAAGAGGAGGGTTTGCAGGAACTCACCAGCCACTAACACCAAGAGAACAATCAGCAGAAGGACTCCGGTCCTTGTTAGACCTCAGTCCGATTGGGGCTCCTTTGGAGGCAATGAGCCAAGCAGGGTTAAGTGTACTAGCCCCACAATGAGTACAGACATATCACAGTCACCATTGATGCATTCAGGGAACATCTTGTTGCAAGGTTTTTCTGCGCAACAATTAAATGAGTGGTTAGAAAGGACTTATGCTTCCCAAAATACTGCGGTAACTATAGATAAGCCAGAAAAGCAAGAATACCTGAATTTTGTGAGACTGGGTGTAGAAGCTGCGGAACTAGTGGAAGGGACAATGGGGGTAAACAGATTAGAGTCATACACAGAAGCAGAATTGAGGTACCTGTGCCCCAAGATCACTAAAGAATTGGGCAAGGTGCATCAGAGGTTGGCAAACCTGGCAGACAAATACAACATAGACATTGCGAATACTAAACATTTGAAAAGAAGCTACAAATTAGACAGTAAAGATGTTACCAATGAGAGAAACAGCTGGATGGGTTCTAGTCCATGTGCCGTGGTCCAAGGGAGACATTCTGTCATTTACAAATCATTATCCCAGATTGAGGGAGAAGCCAATAGAGTGGTACCAACAGACAGATAGGTTTGTGAAGCTTTCGAAATGTCTCTGGGAAGACTTGAATACCCTGTTTGAGATTATAGTTCCACCTGATCTTTGGCTTGAGTGTAAGAGGGGTGTGGACTGGCCGACACAGGAGCCAGCAAGGGATAAGGTGACTGGAGCAACATCTGAGGAAGTGATGAAGTACTGTCATAAAGTGATTGAGTTTTTGAAGCCGAAAGTTTCGCCGAAAGTGACTGATTGGCAGAAAATTGATCGAACCTCACAGGAGGCTAAAGAGTCTATTCATGCTTACTATGAAAGGTTGTTGAAAGCGTTCAAACATTACAGTGGTACAGAGACCATAGAGCCGAAAGACATGAATCACCTTGTGTTCAGATTTGTTGAAGGGCTGAGACCAGAAATTAGCCAGATGATTAAGAATCATTTAAAGCCGATTGACGAGGTGTTGCAGTATACGAAATACTGTAGTGACGAGATTGAGCTGAAGCAGAGAAAGTTAAGTGATGGTGATGCAGATTAAGGCAGCAAAAGCAGGGATGCAGGGAACCGGAATACAGCAGATGATACAGCAGCAACCGCAAGGGAATGGCATGTTTCAGGCTCAACCGAGAGGTCGAGGTCGGGGTTTTGTGAATCGTGGTCCAGACTTGAATACTGCAGTGGTTCAAAATGATGTACAATGGATGAAAAAGATGTCACCATGTCACGCGTGCGGGGGCGTGGGGCATTGGAAGCGGGAATGCCCAAATGTGGTGCAGGATGGTGTTGTTCAACAAAGCAATGATGTCGGTACATTTCAAAATGTGAGGGGTCCAAAGGTGAGGGGCCAAAATCAGAATTTCCATAATAACATGCCTCAGATGCAGGGGTTACAGCCCATGCAGCAAATACAAATGCCGCGTGTTGAACCAGCACAAGTGCAGCAGGTACAACAGCAGGTTCCCATGGTACCTAGAAAGCAAATGCAATTACCATTAGCTCCGATGGGACAGCAACAGGTGATGCTTCCTCAGCAGGTCACAGGCCAAATGATGGGTCAAAATAACACAGTGCAGCAATTTCCATTGCATGGTGAGGAAGGAATAAATGATGAATGGTCGGATGACAGTTCTGACAGTGAGGAGTGCAGGCTTGCAGCGTCCCTAGAAGTAGATCAGAGGGGACCCTATGTAGAGGGTAAGGTGATGGGTCACAAGGTTTCATTCTTGGTCGACACAGGAGCTACACGCTCTACAGTCAGAAGTGCAGAGGTTCCAAAATTACCACTTTCAGGACGTACCATAAGGGTGGTTGGTGTGGCAAATCAGTATCTGACAAACCCGATTACAGACCCAGTTCAAGTTGAGATTGGCAACTTCCAGGGATTACATAAATTTGTAGTCTGTGATTCTAGTCCAGTGTTGATACTAGGAAGAGACTTAGTGCCAGATGTAGGAAACTAGCAAATTGCGACTTGCAATTTGCGAGTCCGTGCGACTTGCAAATTGCAAGTCGCAATTTGCTATGCAGAAAGGTGTCTCAGACACCTTCTGCAAGTCGCTATGGGGTCGCAAAGACCCACCTCATTAATATTAATGAGGTGGGTCGCAATTTGCGCCCCCCATAGCGACTCTGGGCACTCACGGGGATGGAGGCCTGCTGGGAACAGCAGACCTCCATGTCCGTGACTGCTTTTAAATAAAGCATTTTATTTTTTTTCCCAAGTGTAGCCCGTTTTCCTTAAAGGAAAACGAGCTGCACTTAGAAAAAAAAAACGAAACCTTTAGTTTCGGATTTTTTCAGGGCAGGAAGTGGTCCCTGGGACCACTGCCTGCCCTGAAAAAATAATTTTGGGTCCAGTCACAAAGGGGAAGGGGTCCCATGGGGACCCCTTCCCGTTTGCGAGTGGGTTACCATCCACTTCAAGTGGATGGTATCTGCGACTCCATTTGCGACCGCGTACGCGGTCGCAAATGGAATTGCATACCACTGCGACTCGCAAATAGGAAGGGAACACCCCTTCCTATTTGCGACTCAGAAATGCATTTTGCGAGTCGGTTCCGACACGCAAAATGCATTTCAGCATAGCAAACACGCATTTGCGAGTCGCAAACAGCGATTTTCGCCGTTTGCGAGTCGCAAACAGTTTGCTACATCTGGCCCTTACTGTGCAAAACGAAATGTTCGATTACCTGTTCAAATGAAGGGATTGAAGTGCAGACGAACAGTGATGATGAAGGTGACGATGGACAATTTACAGATCTAGAGATGGAAAGTACAAATGATGAATACCCTCTGATAACTATTCCCAATGCTTACAGTGACTGACTTGCCACCCGAGTTGCAGGGAACAGTGACAGAGAAGGTGTGGAACCTGACAGGAAAAGAAGTAGGACTGATAAAGGGAGTAGAACCGGTTAAGGTACAGGTTAAGCCGAACGCAGTGTTTTCTCAGGTGCCGCAGTACCACATGGCACAAGATGTCCTCATTCAGGTATCACAGATAATTGCAGACTTTGTAAAGCAAGGAGTTTTGAAAGAAGTGATGAGCAGCCCGTGTAATTTACCAATAATGGGTCTGAAAAAAGCCTTGTGGAAAGGTCCGAATTGTGCAGGATTTGAGAAAAATAAACAAGATTGTGTTAAAGTGCTGCCCCATAGTGCCGAATCCAGCAGTGATCATGTTTCAGGTTCTGTGTGATGCAGAGTGGTTCACAGTTGTGGACCTGTCTCAAGCATTCTTTTCGGTACCTCTTCATGAGAACAGCCAATTTCTCTACAGTTTAAAATTCCTGGATAAGGTGTACAGTTGGTGCAGAATTCCTCAAGGGTTTTCTGAGTCACCCTCCATCTTCAATCAGATATTGAAGAAGGACTCGGAGTCGTTGGAACTGCCTTTCAGTTCGACTCTGGTGCAGTACATTGATGACTTGCTGATGGCATCCAGAACAAAAGATGACTGTAGGTATGACACAATTGCCTTATTGAACCATTTGGGAAAGAACGGACATAAAGTGCCCCCAAAGAAGCTGCAGTACTGTCAGGGAGAGGTAAAGTACTTAGCTCACTTGATTGAAAGGGGTTCCAGGAGAATATCAAAAGAGAGGGCGACAGCCATTCTGCAGGTGAATCCCCTGACAACCAAGAGAGATGTCAGGATGTTTTTGGGAATGGTGGGCTACTGTCGCCAGTGGATTCCCAACTTCTCAATTATCTCTAAAGCATTGATAAAACTGACAGGCAAGGAAGTTAAGGATGACCTGAGTACCATAATCTTGTCCGAGGAAGAGATTTAGGCATTCATGGAATTGAGTGAGTGCATGTGCAGGGTGCCAGCTTTGGGTATGCCTGATTGCACGAAGCCTTTTCTACTGTTTTGTCATGAACATGATGCTTGTTCTTTGTCTGTCCTAACACAGGTACATGGAGGTGCAAACCGCCCAGTAGCATATTTTTCAGCTACTTTGGACCCAGTCGCAGCAGCCTTACTGGGTTGTTTGCGCGCAGTTGCAGGAGTTGGTCAGAGCCTCACACAGTGTGAAGGCATAGTGATGGGACATCCCTTAACAGTAGTGGTTCCACATTCAGTTGAAATTCTGTTGACCCGATCTAAGACTCAGCACATGACAAATGCTAGGCAAACGAGATATGAGACCATTATACTGGGGTCTCCTAATGTTTCTCTCAAGAGGTGTACCGTATTAAGCCCGGAAACTTTACTTCCTGTTGAAAATACTAAGATTAATAATACTGAGGAAGTAGAGCATGACTGTCTTGAGGTAACAAAACTATGCACCAAACCCAGACCTCACAATAAGGATACACAGTTAGAAGAAAATGATTACATTTTGTTTGTTGATGGTTCATGCTTGAGAGACTCAGTCGGAATTCTGAGAGCTGGTTATGCTGTGTGTACAATCACCGGTATTCTAGAAGCTTCCTGGCTCGAAAGTGTGTATTCTGCACAAGTGGCTGAATTGATTGCCCTTACTAAGGCATGCCACACAGCTGCAAACCTGAAAGTCACTATCTATACTGACGGCATATACAGCTTTGGAATTGTACATGATTTTGGGCAATTATGGTCACAGAGGGGTTTCATGACCTCTTCTGGCTCACCAGTGAAAAATGGCAAACAATTTAAGGATTTGTTGCATGCGATTCAGTTACCTCTTGAAATTGCTGTGGTGAAATGCAATGCTCATGTCAAGTCACAAGACTTTGTGTCAATGGTAAACGGTTATGCAGATCAAGTCACAAGGTTTTGCGCATTGAACTGTATATCATTCAAGTAACAGTGGGAACTACTACCTGAAACTGAAAATGAAACATGCTTGAACTTTGCATTAAGAGTGGTTGATAAATTAGATGAGTTAAAATCACTGCAGGGCCGTGCTAGCAGAGAGGAAAAACGCTCCTGGCAGAGAATACAATGTGTACAAAGGGATGTCGACTTGTGAGGCTCAGAGGAGGGGAAGTTGGTTTTGCCAAACAGTCTTTTGTTACAGTTTGCAAGACTTTACCATGGTCAGGCACACCTTGGGAGAGATGCAATGATCAGGTTATTCAAAATTGATTGGTTCAATCCAAAATTCAGACAAGCCGCAGAGGTTACCTGTCACAGGTGCATCATCTGTCAACAGATAAATGCAGGAAAAGGGACTGTGATGACTTTGAGCCACATAGGGAGAGCTGGAGGTCCGTTTAGCAAGATGCAGATGGATTTCATTGAGATGCCTGTGTGTGGAGGCTTGAGGTACGTGTTGGTGATTGTGTGCGTTTTCAGTCACTGGATTGGAGCCTACCCTACACGTAGAAATGACAGTCTCATAGTAGCAAAGCTGTTGCTTAGAGAGTAAATACCATGGTTCGGATTTCCGGTCTCTTTAGAATTTAGATAAGGGCAGACATTTCGACAATGAGGTGATTAAGCTCTTGTGTGCTGCATTGGACATTGAACAGAAGCTGCATTGTAGCTACCGCCCTGAAGCATCAGGACTAGTGGAACAGATGAATGGTACCTTGAAGTCGAGAATGGCAAAAATGTGTGCAGCTACCAATATGAAATGGTCAGACACATTTCCCTTAGTGCTGATGTCAATGAGAAAGACACCTGATAAGAAGACAGGACTATCCCCCCATGAGATTTTGATCGGCAGGGCTATGAGGTTGCCCGCAGTACCTACAAATGCTCTTGTGAATATCACGGATGATATGGTGTTGGACTACTGCAAGGGTCTGGCTGATGTGGTCAACTCTTTTTCTCACCAGGTGGAGGCTAACACATTGCCACCGATCAGTGATCCAGGTCACACCCTGCAAGCCGGTGACTGGGTGGTTGTCAAGAAACACGTGAGGAAGTCGTGTTTGGAGCCGCGTTGGAAGGGGCATATCAAGTGATACTGACAACAACCACTGCTGTGAAATGTGCAGGCGTTCCAAACTGGATACATGCCAGTCACACAACGAAGGTGACGTGTTCGACTGATGAGGAACTTGAAGTGTCCCAAACAGCAGCTGCAGAGAAGGAAGTCTCAGGGCCGGAGAGTATTCAAAGGGGAACTGAGACTGAAGGAGAGCCCACTGAGGACGGCTTAGTCCCTCAAACAGTAAACGAGTTCGAGAGAGGTGACGGTGAGCCTATCTCAGCGGAGGCAGCAGGAGAACCAAGTCAAGGAGAGGTTCTCCCAGAAGTAGACGGATACGGGTTTGAACTTGAGCCCATTACAGACCCTGAAGACGAAGGGGAAGAAGCAGAAGGAGGTCAAAATACATCAACTTCTCCTGAGCCACTTGCAGGTCCGTCAAGAGAAAACACCATAGCACAAGAGGAGGGTGCTGTTCAACATCCTGAAAGGCCAAGCAGAAAGAAAACACATAAAGGAGATGACTGGCCAAAGAAGCAAGCTGCAAGGGAGAAAGTGATCCCAGGTGATACAATAGAGGAAGAAGTTGACACAACTAGGAAAGAGGACCTCAGTGAAGGAGATTTGCAAAGCGAACGCAGACTGAAAAGAAAAAGAGTCGCGAACAGAAGGTACGCAGGTCCTGAATGGGCATATGCAACGACATCTGAATGGCAACACAAATTCTTAGCGTTCTGTTTTGATCGAGAGGTACCAGGCCAATATTACGGCACTTGAGATCAACCAGAGAAAAAGACTGTGTTCAAATTGAAATTGAAAGCTGAAAAGCTGAGAAAAGAGACTGAAAAATTACCAGATGTGACACTGATAACCTGAATTGACACTGAAAACAGATTATGACAAGCTGTTAACCTGATTTGACAAAAGGGTCCTGGGGTGAGTGGAACGCTGTAAATACTTGAAGAAAGAAAGAGAGACTTTGCATTAAGAAAAAAAAAAAAGAGAGCTTTTAAATCGTCCTCAAGTTGATTGTTTGTCTTATATTTTCTGCTGTCTGATTCTTTACAGATCATGGCTTACACTAGAGGTAGTAGCAAGAAGGGTAGGGTATGTGGTTGGTTAAGTACTATCTTAGGTATCGTGTGTGCAATAATAACTATAGGTGTGATTGTGGGAATGCCTTGGTTGGATAAAAAGGTGACTAACAATGCTTCAAAACCTGAGACTGCTACACTAACATGTGCGAAACATTTGAGCAGGATACAAAATACTTGCATGAGGGAACTAATGTCTTCTATCGCTTGCTGAATGAGTATGTTGATACAATGGATGCGAGAAACTGTTATGTGTGCACAAAGATTCCTTCATCACTACAAGAAGGGGTCACCTACCATAGTTTGCCTTTAACATACGGGATAAGCTGTAGTTTGCTGCTAACAAGATTCTATGACCAGGAACATATGCAATATTTTTATTCTAATTTAGATGTAGTCTTTTCTTTTGTGCCTGTGATTGAATTTCTGAACAAGTTAGCTAAAGAACACAGTATAAAATTAGTTAGGGGTTTCTTTGAGCCGACACTAACCTTTGGCACAGCTTCTGCGCACCGCAATAATTTAACCTGTTTACTAACACCTGTAGAGAAAAGCTTTTTAGATCACACTGATGATAGACGCAAGGCACTGAAAGAAAGGCGAAAAAAAGTTCTAGAAAAACACACATACGCAAATGATTATGCTTACACCGCAATAAAGACGCAGGGCAAATTAGCTATAGATGCCTTACATGTAGGAAGGCTTTGTATATATAGGCTAAAATCTGAGCATGACACTTTGTTTGGGGGAACGAGTGAATGCAGACATGTGTTTTTGTTTCAGAGTAAATGGACATTCATGTTAAATGGACAGGATCCAGCGATCCCTGGGATCTATTACATATGTGGACTTAATGCTTATAATCGTCTCCCTAAGGGATTGTATGGTACATGTTATTTGGGAATAGTTTTCCCAAAGATTTACCAGGTTGATGACTTAAAACAAATACCTAAAATGTCTGAATTGCAACATGCTAGACAAAAGAGAGAGACAGCGGCTGCTGTCGTTGGTGACATATTTGGAGCCATAATTCCTTCAGTAGGGGTTATCTTAAACTCCATAAAGATTCGAAAGTTGTCTACTATTGTGGATAACATGCTGACAAATTTCACAGGGGCTATACTCCTGATGGATACTGAACTTGCTGCGGAAAGAGCTATGACTCTTCAAAACCGGCTTGCTTTAGACATTCTTTTAGCGAAGAGCAGCAGAGTCTGTAAAATGCTTAACGAGCGTCATTGTTGCTCGTTCATACCTGATAATAGCAAAAAGATTAGAAGTATGCTTACTAACCTAACACGAGATAGTGCAGATTTAAAGGAGCTGAAGGAACCAGGAGTTTGGGAGAAAGTTGGGAAAGGAATTACCAGAGTAGGGAGTTGGTTTAGTAATATTTGGAATGGGGTACTTGCAAAAATATTAGGGGGTCTATTAATTGTTCTGATTTGTCTATTGGGATTATGGGGAGCATGCAAAATTAATGAAAGAGTTAAAATAAATTTGACAAAACGAAGCAAAATAAATGAAGAAAATGAAAGGGAGGAAATGTTTAATGAAATTTGGGAAAGCTCACACAAAGGGCAAGATGTTGAAATGCACATTATGCGCAAGGTGAAAAATTTAAAGTGAAAGGTTGAAAAGGGAAAGGTTTGTCTGATGACAAAGGTCATCAGAGGAGGGACTGAGAGAGCGTAGCTTATATAATCAATATTAACATGAAATGTTTATGAACTAATGTATCTTAATGCCGCATAGAAACTGTATTAACATTCTACATTAATGTTGAAAAGCTAAATGTATTAGATTCTTGCTAATAAAGCAGTAGGCCTTAGTTAGCATGAGTCGAGGCCTAGCTGCCTGACTCTCATATTAAATGTATTTTTCTAACGTGCAGTGTGCTGACTTGCTAAAGGACATGAACTCTTGTTTTTTCCAAAAGTTAGAAGCTGAATGTAACTGTAGTAGATCGGTTCTCATGAAATTCACCATGCCTATAGTAACATTTTTTAGCTAAATGCAACAGTGTAGATTAACAAGGTCGCCTAAACCGGTACGGACAATGGAGCCACTGACCGAAGATGTGCAAAGGACCACAAGATGATGAAATCATACCGGACATTCCACCCGCTAAAGACGTCAATCATAAGAACCAATAAAATACGTGAGAACTGTTATGGGGTAACAAATTTGATGAGCTTATGTGTTTTTAATTGGTTATAGATAGTGGGGTGCAACCCCTTGTCCAATTAGATTTTAGGGGAATGTACAACGAAAAGGGGATGGAAACCATTGTCACCAGGAAATAGAATTAGACTTTAGGGAGCAGGAGACTAGGAGAGGGGGAGATGCTGATGCTATTTGCTATGACCCAGATACTCTGTCACTCTGAATAGAGACTTTGCTGTTTGGTTCTTAAAACCATTCTGTCCTTAGATTGCCCATTTACACTTTACCTCCTTATGAGGGAAGTGCCCCTTTTTTCCATTTTGCTGGAGCTGAATCTCTTTTTACGGCGAATCAACTGATGTCCTGAAGACGAAGACAGAATCTGAGTGCTGACCAAATTAGGAGGATAACTATATGACAATGAAATTGTGATTGTCTGTTTGCTTTTTCTTTCTAGGTACCAACTGCTTTTCTTTTTGACAGGTGCCTTAGCTATATGTTTTCCAAATTGGTGTTACAAAATGGTTTTGCACGAAGCCCAACATGCCAATGCTAATCAGAGGTTAGTTGAGAGGCAGACAGACAGACGCAAATAGACAAATGACTGAATCTATGTTTTGTTGAACAATTCGCTAATATACTCTGCTTAGAATAATCTATGCTGACGGTGTGTTATATTCTAATGTTTGTGATTCTAGCTTTGATGAAATCTTATCAGAGTTGCCATATTGTGACTATGCTATTGTGTTTCTTGGTTTTGAGACTAATAAACTTGCTAGTAGTATTGTAACCAATAGGGAATAAATATCACTAAATTCATAAAAAACTGGTGTGGTTATTCATGACTGCAAGGTCATGGTGGTGTCTTGAGTTTGATTAATGTCTTTGACTAAAGTGAAATGCATTGTTGTGATAAATATTGACGATATTATTGACGTATTGATTGACATGTTGATTAGCTATCTCGTCCTAAGTGTCTCTCAACAGGGTCAAAAGATTCATTGGCCTAAAACGAGTCCCAATGTGTAATAATTTATCATAAAGGGACGCGTTATCACATATATTGACTTCTATCATTTATTATTTAATTTGGAAAGTTATCCTTAACACAGTGCTGTTTGAGACAGTTCCTGGTTTCCGCCTGGAAGGTAAAAGTGGGCTAAAAATACTGCCCTGCCCGTGACAGAAAGCTGTGTATTCTGTGGAAGATGTGTGTGGAATTTTTTAACCAAATGTAATTCAAAATCAATACTCTTCAGCACACAGCTAATTTGCTACTCTGCGAAATGCATTGCTTGTTTATTATAGCAGGGGACACAGACACACACACCACCCCCCCAACATCAGTTGGTATGTCCAGTTGTGCAGAAGATCTCTGTCATCGTGAGTACTGAGGCGATTCACAGAAAAGAGCCTTTACTTACAGACAGATTTGATATCATACTCTTTTGAAGGCATTATGTTAGACTGTGAACTCAAAAAATGCTTTTAGATGCATCTCCATTTACACTATGTTACTTGCATTTATTAGAGATAGGATGTTGACATTTTTTTGCCTTAATCTCTTCCATTCCTGCCATTCAGCTTCCAAACAGCCTCACTAATGGATGTTAAAGGAACTAATTCCTACAGTGGGAGAAGGGAGGCTTGAGTGACAAAGTATTTGCCCACTAGAGAGAACCATGTTGTTCTATGGAATTCAAGGCTTCAGCCTGTTTTCTTTACCTGTCATAATCCTTAACATAAGTCATAACAAGCTTTTCACTTAATCTAGGTTTGACGTTGTTATCGAAGGGCTAATGGAATGGAGAATTCCCTCAAAGGCCGTTTGTTAATTTTATATCAAATTATAGCCACTCCGCCCTGTCAAGTGGACCTCAAACCAACAGATGACCTTTCCCTTGCAGTTTTCCACCCACTGCACCAAGGAGGGCATGGCTAAGATACTAACTGGCTTGCCGTCACCATCTTTGCTGCTGCCCATTGCAAGTTCACCCCTATTTGAACTACATATCCTCGTTGTTCCTTTACTGAGATACTGCCCAACTCCCTGTGTTTTAGCCTATCAGACTTTGTTCTTACCCAAGCTAGGTAGGAGATGTGGCCTAACAACAAGAGCTGATAACTTTGGAACTTGGGCATCCGGTTCGAATTCCAGCATCAGCTTAACATCCTGTGATTCTGGGCACATCACTTTATTTGGCACTTGAGTAAAGCAGCTTCATGCCCTTGGGCCAAATATGCGCTATATAAAACTATTTAAAAAAAAAAAAAAAAGCTCTTGCTTGGTATTGAAAGGTGATGTAGAAAGGTCATATGAGCCTGCTACGGTCGCTGTTGCATTGGGGTGAAGGGTTCTGAGCTTTATTTCAAGTTTTGTTCCTTGCAGCAAAGGAAAGGAAAATGCAGCACAGCAAAACTTCAGGCCTACCAGATGTTCATTGAGACAAACATTGTTTGCAGGTACGGCATTAAGGACTACGCTAACCCTGGCGGAACCCTTGCTACATGTGACAGAGTCCTCTTCTTCAAGGTGTTCATTGATGGTGCTAAGGCTGAAAGAGCATGCAAAAGCCCAGTCTTTTTACCTTTTTAGATCAAGCATAGCAGAGTGCAAGTGTTGCTTCTCCGACGTGTCTGGGTTTTTAACAACGCCCACCTCAAGCCCATCACTACCACTCGCTTGTGGCTTGCCCTTCAAACATCCTTTGTTGACATTGGTAAATGGTTTACGTTTGTCACTCCTTAGGGAGTTTTGTAACCTCCTTTGTCATCCCCCTTGTTATATGGATAATTGCACTTTTGCCAATAAGTTTGACTGTGAGTGAACTTCTTTTTCCTTTAGTCTGTCTCTTCACGCTGATGCTCATGGCAGTCGTGGCGCCGTGAAACTGTTTTACTTTTAGTTTTCAGTTTACGTGTCAATAAAAGTTTGGTTAAGAGTTAACAATGCTAATAGCTCTAACTCGAGCAAATGCCTGTTTTTCTTTACAACGACAATAGCTCTAATTCGAGCAAATGCGAGACCTTTTGCATTGAAAATGCTTGTTTTCTTTGCGCGCTGTTTTATTACAGTGGACACAAAATAAAATTGCTTGTTTAATAAGAAGTGGGTCTCGCTCCTTCAGAGCAGCGTAGATTTTCTAGGGTTGTTGTTAAGCAGCACAGTTTGGAGCTGTATTTTGAAGGCGCACCTCTGCTGCGTTTGCGAGGGTTAGAAGTATTGTACCAGGTCTCACAATTGTCCATTCCTAGTGACTTAAATGAAATAAATATGGATATGGTTTTAAGTAGTCATTTGATCTGAGTCAGGTTCTCCTGGCCGTCTAGTGCTATCCAGTGGCCTCTTGGTGAGGCCCACATGTCCTATGTGGACGCGCATTGTCCCGCCTAATCCTACCTCACTGCCAAATACACTCTGCACTCTTTACCCTTTAGGCCACCATGCGTTTAATTTGCGAGTCATTTTCACCTTGTTAGGCTTTATAGTGCAGCCTCGCTTGTGTTGGGGGGAGGGGAGGTGGGGGGGCACGGGGTGCCCCCGTGAACAGCTGGGGATTTCTATCCTCGGGGTCTGTTCAGTGGCTGCACTTTTTAAACATGAATGTTGCTAAAGCACTACGGAAGTGCGTTTTAGATTAGGGCAAATGCATATGCTTTTAGGAATCCCCGTCATTTGGGGAGGGGAACGTGTCTGCTTGAAATTACATATGCCCTGATTCTAAGCTTGGCGGGCGGCGAGAGCCGCCCGCCAAGCGGGAACCGCCAGAAGACCGTACCGCGGTCAAAAGACCGCAGCGGTCATTCTGGGTTTCTCACTGGGCTGGCGGGCGACCGCCAAAAGGCCGCCCGCCAGCCCAGCGGGAAACACCCTTCCCACAAAAGAAGCCGGCTCAGAATGGAGCCGGCGGAGTGGGAAGGTGCGACGGGTGCAGTTGCACCCGTCGCGAATTTCAGTGTCTGCAAAGCAGACACTGGAATTCTTTATGGGGCCCTCTTACGGGGGCCCCACGACACCCCATACCGCCATCCTGTTCCTGGCGGGTGAACCGCCAGGAACTGGATGGCGGTATGGGGTGCCAGAATCCCCATGCTGCGCCGCCATGGCGGATTCCCATGGGCAGCGGAAAGTCGGCGGTACACCGCCGGCTTTCCGCTTCTGGCCGCGGCTGTACCGCCGCGGTCAGAATGCCCGGCGGTGCACCGCCAGCCTGTTGGCGGTGCTACCGCCGACCCCGGCCCTGGCGGTATTTACCGCCAGGGTCAGAATGACCCCCATAGTACCATCTAATTCTGAGCTAAAAATGGTTGATTTGAAGAAGATGACTCCCTCTTCCCCTTAAATTGTAGCTGCTGCTTTTGGCAGAGCTGACTTCTACCATGGTACTTTTAACTTAAATTCCTTACTTAATGTTAGCTTGCTTTAATCGTCATCGGTAAACTTGTTTTCTATAGTGCTAGCATGTTGTTTCCAAAGTTGTCCAATTCCACAGTAATGTTCTGCTCTGAACAGCCATCAGTAGATGCACCTGAAATGCAGAGTGTACCACTGCTGCACCTAGGGGTAGAGCAGTAGATGAGTCGCTATCGGACTTCCATGTGTGCTTGCATATACAAAAAATGAATTTTATAACTACGGCTTTATTTTTTCAGTTTTTGGGTGGTGTGTGGAGCGTATGCTTCATTATGTGGCGTGAAATGCGTCCCAGCTAAGCTTACAGCAGCATGCCAATTACGGGCCCCTGTGTTAATTTTATTTATTGACAGTTTTTTTTCTTTTATTTTCCTATTTAACTCAGAAGTTTTGGAAGGCCTGCCAGAGGCGAATGGGAAGCTAGGCCAATGTTTCTCCTTTAACTTGACTTCCATCCCTAATGAGGAGTTTATCACCTCTGCTGAATTTTTAATCTTCTGGGAACTGGTAGAGGGCAGCTCTAATATGTATGAGATCCTCAAGCCCTCCCACTGCCCTCATCCAACTAGACCAGGTAACACGGCTGGTCCAGCACAACGCCAGCAGCTGGGAGAGCTTTGATCTCACCCCGGCAGTGCTGCGATGGATGGTGCACAGGCAGCCCAACCCTGGCTTTGTGGGGGAGGTCACAGACTTAGACAGTGACACAGGGCTGTCCCAAAGTCACATCTACATGTGATCCCTTCCATTGTGTTGCATGTGGCTTCATGTCGCCTCTGGTCCTCTCTGCTGCTTATATGAGTTAAGAGCGAGCGCTCCTCTCTTATGCTATGCTGCAAAAGCAGCTCCATCACGCCTGTGGGTCAGTGCTGCCAGCATGTGCCCTCAGGAAGATGCAGATGAGAATCCTGCTAGTCAGGACCCCAGTGCTTATGGTTTATGGCCTGCTTGTCAGTGAGTTTCACTGTTTTCTAAATTGTCACTGGAGTCCTGCTAATCAGAACTTCAGTGCTCATGCTCTCTCTGGTTCTAAATGTTTCACTACCTCCTAGTGACTTAGTATTTCACTCTAAATTGGCATACTGGTCCCCCCTTATACGTCCCTAGTATATGGTACATTGGTACCCAGGGCATTAGGGTTCCAGGGGATCCTTATGGGCTGCAGCATTTCTTTTGCCACCAATAAGGAGCCCTTACAAAAACTTCTACAGGACTGCTATTGCATCCTGTTTGAAATAGTGCATGCACTATTTCACAGTCATTTCCACTGCACCAGATCAATTATAAGTCACCTATATATCAAGTATTCCAACCCTGAGGGCTGGGTGCAACGTACTTGTGTGTAAGGGCACCCCTGCACTAGCAGAGGTGTTCCCACGTTGTCCAGGCCCATTTACCCAGACTACGTGAGTGGAGGGACACCATTTTAAGGTCAATACCTATGCACAGCTTCACAATGGTAACTCCGAATATGGCCAGGTAAGGTGTCTAACAACTGGGAATTGTACCCCAATACTGATTACAGTTTTGGTTGCACAATCCCATACACTCTGGGGGCTCCACAGTGGGCCCCCTGTACTGCCATACCAGCCTACCGAGGTTTTCACTGCAGTCCCAGCTGCTGCCACCTCACAGACAGACTTCTGCCATCCTGGGGCTTGAGCAGCTCAATCCCAGGAAGGCAGAGCAATGCATTTCCTTTAGTAGAGGGGTGTTACCCCCTCTCCCTTTGAAAATAGCTGTGCCAGGACCTCTACAAAACTGCAACAAAGAAGCTAACACAACTTCTGCAACATTGTATCTTCAGCTCCTGCCAGCAACTGCAACAGTTTCCATGTTGTGCATCCTCTGAAGACTGCCTGCCTTCAGCCTGCACCAGAAGAACCAAAGGAATCTCCTATGAAGTGATGGAGTCACTTACCTGCTTCAGCAGGCACCTCTCTGCAGCGACAACCGGTGGCTTGGGTCCCCTCTCCAGACGACAGGAGTGGATCCAGTGACACGGGTGGTCGACTAAAGTGACCCCGACACTCCCAATATCCAGCTGTCTTAATTTGATGGAGGTAAGAGCTTGCCTCCCCGCGCAAGACAGTACCCCTGTGCACCGCATGACTTGCAGTTGCCAAGGCTTGTGTGCCTCCTTCTAAGAAGTTCTTCATGCACAGCCCAGCTCCAGCCCCCAGCACTCCATCTTGTGACGCACAACTTCCTGAGTGGTTCTCTGGCGGCATGGGAATCCTTTGTGTTGTGCTGCGTGGTCCTCCATTTGCACCTCCTTTGTCCCCATGCTGTGGGACTCCTGTGTGTGGTACCAGGTCTTCTGTTGCCTCTCTGAGTTTGTGAGAGCCCCCTTTGTCTCCCCCTCCTGGGCAGAGGCCACTGGGTCCCTTCTTGTCCCGGAAAGTGCCATTTTCATCCAACCGTGAGCTTTGAGTGTGCCAGGGCTTGTTGGTGGAATCCAACGACGCAAACTGCAATCATCCATCTGCTGTGGGACATCTTCTGCACCAACCAGGAACCCGCATCTGTTTTTTTGGGTTTATAACCGACTTTGTCTTCTCACCAGTGGTTCTTATTTTGCACCTTCATCTGGGTTGGCAGGGGCTCCTGTTCTTCCTAGAATCTTCAGTGCTTCTTGGACTTGGTCACCTTCTTCTACAGGTCTTCAGGTCCAGGAATCCATCACTGGTGTCTTGCAGTCTCTTCTGGTTCTTGCATTATCCTCTATCACTACTTCTAGTGTGTTTTAGGAAACTTTCTGTGTTTTACTCCTGCTTTCCTGGGCTCTGGGGTGGAGTATTTTTCTTACCTTTGGTGTTTTGTTACAATCCCAGCACCCCTTTACACACTACACTTGCCTAGGTGGGAAACTGACATTCACATTACACTATTTTAGTATATGGTTTGTGTTTTCCCAGGTCCTTTGCAACCTATTGTGATTTGCACTATTTGCACTATTTTCTGACTATTTACTTACCTGTTTTTGGTTATTAGTGTATATATTGTGTACTTTACTTACCTAGTCTCCAAAGTATTTTTGGCATTGTGTCACTAAAATAAAGTACCTTTACTTGGTAGCACTGAGTATTGTCTTTCATGTGTGTGAGTACTGTGTGATTACAGTGGTATTGAAAGGGCTTTGCATGTCTCCTAGTTCAGCCTTGGCTTCTCTGCCTGCAGCTACCTCTAGACAGCCTGGCTGCTAGAAACTGACTTCATTTCACTAATAAGGGATAACTGGACCTGGTATAAGGTGTAAGTACCTTAGGTACCCACTAAAAACCAGGCCAGCCTCCTACAATTACTGTAAATGCCACCCCTACAAAATCGTTCAGATATCTACAGCCAGGAAGTCAGCGTCTCACTGATGACTTCTTTGATATCTCTCTTCAACTCCCTTGCCCTAGCGACAGTCACCCCACTCGGCCAATCACATACGTGAAACCAGGCAACCAGCTTCCACTGGCCAAACCATCCTGCTCAAAATTTTACATCTCTTTAGAGCAATGGAAGCTAGTCATCAAGGCCATCTTAGAGTCTATGTATAGCTTCATGTTCATTTATAGCATTTGAAATGTGACCACGGGGAGTGGCCGCCAATGTATACGGGGACTAATGAAAATGACTAATGCCTACGAATATTTGTATTAAAAAATGTTTTTATACTAATTATTAATGATTATGTTATTAAAGTTATGCAAAATAAATCTTGTAGGCCTTAAGTTAGCATGAGCCGAAGCTTAGCTGCCTGGCTCTCATATTAAATGTGTTTCTCTAAACATGCAGTGTGCTGACTCGCAAAAGCACATGACCTCTTGTTTTCTTACAACTAGAAGCTGAATGTAACTATAGTGGATCCGTTCTCATGAAATTCATATTGCTTGTAGAAATGATTTAGCCAAAATGCAACAGTGTAGATTAATATAATGTACAAGGTCGTTTAAACCGGTGAAGACAATGGAGCTACTGACCAAAAGATCTGCAAAGAATTACAGAAGGATGAAATCATACCGGATGTGTTACCTCTGAAGGCGTCAATCATATGGACCAATAAAACACTTGTGAACTGTTGTGGGGTGACAAATTTGATGAGCTAATTCAAAGTTTATTGGGTAGAGATAGTGGGGTGCAACCCCTTAGACAATTAGATTTTAGGGGACTGTACAATGAAAAAGGGATAAAAACCCATGACATGGGGAGCCTGAGAGAGGTGTTAGGGAATACCATTGATTTTATCCAGAAACTCTGTCACTCTGTTTGGTGACTTATATGGTTTTAAATAAACCATCCTTTCCTAGATTGCCCATTTTAAACTTTACCTCCTTATGAGGGAAGTGCCCCTTTACCCGGAGCTGAGATACTGTTGGGGAATCAACTGATGTCCTGAAGACGAAGACTGCACCTGAGTGCTGACACAAACATTGGAGGGTAACTATGACAATGAACTTGTGATTTGTCTGTTTGCTTTCCCTTTCTAGGTACCAACTGCTTGCTTTTGACAGAGACCATAGTTAGATGTTTTCCAAATTGGTGTTCTAAAATTGTTTTGCATGAAGCCCAATATGCCAATGCTAATCAGTGGTTAGGACAGGTGTTCACTAAACTGAGGCAAATAGACAAACGACTGAATCTATGCTTTGTTGAACCGACGCGTTAATGACATTCTTCTAAAGTTGATGTATGTTCACGCCGTGTTTTGTTTTGATGTTTATGATTCTTGCCCTAATGAAATCTTATCAGAGTTGCCATATTATGATTAGGCTTTTTTGTTTCTTGGTTTTGAGACGAACACACGTGCTCTTAGAATTGTAATTATTAGGGAATAAAACTCATAAAATTCTACCAAACTGGTGTGGTTATTCATGACTGCCAGCTCATGGTGGTGTTTTGAATTGATTGATGTCTTTGACTAAAGTGAAAT
This sequence comes from Pleurodeles waltl, assembly GCF_031143425.1. Taxonomy (NCBI): domain Eukaryota; kingdom Metazoa; phylum Chordata; class Amphibia; order Caudata; family Salamandridae; genus Pleurodeles; species Pleurodeles waltl. The sequence continues at coordinate 417,451 of NW_027150407.1, read as the reverse complement.
GCATTGTTGTAATAAATATTGATGACATTATTGACGTATTCATTGACATATTGATTAGCTATCTCGCCCTAAGGTGTCTCTCAACTGGGCCGAAAGATTAATTGCCTAGAACGAGTCCTAAGGTGAAATAATTTACCATAAAGGGACGCGTTAGCAGTTCTAGTAGCAGAGCGACGGTTAGGCCCTTTGGGGCCCTAGGATGGAGAATTATTGTTTAGATTGTTTTTCTGAGATAATGCAAGTTGGAGATATGATGTGTTTCTAAATTTCTCATGACTTTCCCGGGATCTCGGAGTCTGCCTAAGTGAGTTGGGAATGTTCTTGGCGTCCTAGCATGTGTGGTGTAGATTTGCGCTTGCTCAGCTTATGCATATTGCAGGTGTTTTGTGAAGATTATGTGTGTTTTGGCCAGGTAAATGTTGTTTTAGTAGGAGTGGGCGTATTCCACAGTATGAGAGTGGGGAAGTCGGCGTACTTCATATGAGTGTGGCGCTTTGTGCTAAAAAATTATCCATGTGGTTGGTTGTTAATGTACAGACCCGTCGTGGTCTAAGACTCCAGAGTATATTGATGAAGTGTAGGAGACACTAGGGTTTATGTTGTAACTTGTGCGGTTTAATAGGTCAATCGGGCGTGGTTGACAAGTCGAGTTTGAGTCTAAATGTGTGAATGAAACCTTGGATGGAGATTTGTCAAGTTCTAAAGTGCACTAGAACGAACTATTGACAAGTCAAGAGTAGGATTTGCAGGTCGAATTCTGCTTGCGTATGTGGAAATTGAGAAGGAGAGAGTAGCGACAGAGGCTTCAAGTGAAATCTCTGTAAAGTTCTGAAGCAATTGTGTACCCTTCCTGTATTAAACCGGCAATTTATTGTTGTTGTTTAAGGTGCTCGCAGTAATTTTTGCATTAGTTTGGTGTGAATCCAGTAATGGGCGGACAAGCCACAAGACTTTGTCAGCTGCAGTGTGTGTGAGTGTGACGTCAGTGGTGCCGCGCTGGGATAGGTCAGTTGCCGAGAGGGGTCGCGCACGGATTGGCAGCCGTCCGTGAGAGGCAATAGGTTGAGAAAGGTGGGTGAAGAGTGTCTTGGGAATTAAAGTCCCTTCCTGACCAAATGCAAAACAAAAGAAAAGACGCAAAGATGAATTTTATCAAGGCTTATAGCGTCCCTAGAAGTGGATCAGGGAGGACCCTATGTAGAGGGAAAGTTGATGGGTCACAAGATTTCATTTTTGGTTGACACGGGAGCTACACGCTCTACAGTCAGAAGTGCAGAGGTTCTGAAATTATCACCATCAGGGCGTACTATAAGAGTGGTAGTAGTAGCAAACCAGTACCTGACAAATCCGATTACTGACCCAGTTCAAGTTGAGATTGGCAACTTCCAGGGACTGCATAAGTTTGTAGTCTGTGATTCGAGTCCTGTATCCCTACTGGGGAGAGACTTACTGTGCAAGACAAAATGTTTGATTACCTGTTCCAATGAAGGGATTGAAGTGCAAACCAACAGTGATGATGAGGGAGATGATGGGCAGTTTTCAGAATCAGAAACAGAGACCGCAAATAAAGACTACCGTTTGATAACCTTATTCCCAATGCTTACAGTAACTGAATTGCCAGCGGAACTGCAAGGAACTGTGACAGAGAAAGTGTGGGACCTGACAGGAAAGGAAGTGGGACTGATAAAAGGAGTAGAACTGGTTAAAGTACAAGTGAAGCCAAATATAGTGTTTTCCCAGGTGCCGCAGTACCACATGGCACAAGATGTCCTTATTCAGGTGTCTCAGATAATTGCAGACTTCGTAAAGCAAGGAGCCCTGAAAGAGGTATTGAGTAGCCCATGTAACTCAACAATAATGGGTCTGAAAAAGCCTTGTGGGAAAGTTCGAATTGTACAAGATTTGAGAAAAGTAAACGAGATTGTGGTAAAGTGTTGCCCCATAGTACAGAATCCAGCAGTAATCATGTTCCAGGTTCCATGTGATGCAGAGTGTTTCACAGTTGTAGACCTGTCAGAAGCGTTCTTTTCGATACCTCTTCATGAGAACAGCCAATTTTTATTCAGTTTTAAATTCCTGGACAAGGTGTACAGTTGGTGCAGAATTCGTCAAGGGTTTTCTGAGTCACCTTCCATCTTCAATCAGATACTGAAGAAGGATTTGTAGTCGCTAGAATTGCCTTTTAGTTCGACTCTAGTACAGTACATTGATGACTTGCTGATGGCGTCCTGAACAAAGGATGACTGTAGGTATGACACAATTGCCTTACTGAACCATTTGGGAAAGAACAGACATAAAGTGTCCCCAAAGAAGCTGCTGTACTGTCAGAAAGAGGTAAAATATTTAGGGCATTTGATTGAGAAAGGGTCCAGGAGAATATCAAAAGAGAGGGTGACGGCCAACTGCAGATGAACCCCCCGAAACAAAGAGAGATGTCAGAATGTTTTTGGGAATGGTGGGTTACTGTCGTCAGTGGATTCCCAACTTTTTGATTATCTCTAAACCATTGATAAAACTGACAGGCAAGGAAACTAAGGATGAACCGTATACCATAATTTTGTACGAGGAAGAGCTTGAGTCATTCATGGAATTGAGAGAGTGCATATGTAGGGCACCAGCCTTAGTTGTGCCTGATTATACAAAGCCTTTTCTACTGTTTTGTTATGAACGTGATGCTTGTTCTCTGTCTGTCTTAACACAGGTCCATGGAGGTGCAAACCGCCCTGTAGCATATTTTTCAGCTACTCTGGACCCAGTCGCAGCAGCCTTACCGGGTTGTTTGCACGCAGTTGCAGCAGTTGGTCAGAGCCTCACACAGTGTGAAGGCATAGTGGTGGGACATCCTTTAACAGTAATGGTTCCGCATTCAGTTGAAATTCTGTTGACCCGAACTAAAACTCAGCACATGACAAATGCCCGACTTACCCGATATGAGACAATTATTTTGGGGTCACCTAATGTCTCCTTGAAACGATGCACTGTATTGAACCCGGCAACTCCACTTCCTGTTGAAAACACTGAGATTAACAATACAGAGGAAGTGGAGCACAACTGTCTTGAGGTAACAGAACTATGTACCAAACCCAGACCTGACATTAAAGATACGCAGCTAAAAGAAAATGACTGCATTATGTTTGTTGATGGATCATGTTTGAGAGACTCAGTCGGAATTCAGAGAGCCGGATATGCTGTGTGTACAATCACCGGTATTATAGAAGCCTCCTGGCTCGAAAGAGTGTATTCCGCACAAGTGGCTGAATTAATTGCCCTTACTAAGGCATGGCACACAGCTGAAAATCTGAAAGTTACTATCTATACTGACAGCAGATAATGATTTGGAATTGTACATCATTTTGGCCAATTGTGGTCACAGAGGGGTTTCATGACCTCTTCTGGTTCACCATTGAAAAATGGCGAACAGATTAAGGATTTGTTGCATGCGATTCAGTTGCCTCTTGAAATTGCCGTTTTGAAATGCAATGCTCATGTTAAGTCACAAGACTTTGTGTCAATGGGAAACAGTTATGCAGATCAAGTCGCAAGGTTTTGCGCATTGAACTGTATATCGTTCAAGGATCAGTAGGAATTGTTACCAATAAACGGAAAATGAAACATGCTTAAAATTTGCATTAAGAGTTGTTGACACATTAGATGAGCTAAAATCACTGCAGGGTCGTGCTAGCAGAGAAGAAAAACGTTCCTGGCAGAGAATGCAATGTGTACAGAGAGCTGACTACTTGTGGGTGTCAGAGGAGGGGAAGTTGGTTTTGCCAAACAGTCTCTTGTCACAATTTGAAATGTTGTACCATGGACAAGCACATCTTGAGAGAGACGCAATGATCAGATTGTTCAAAATTGACTGGTTTAATCCGAAATTCAGACAAGCTGCAGAAGTTACCTGTCACAGGTGCATCATCTGTCAACAGATGAACGCAGGAAAGGGAACTGTGGTGACTTTGAGCCACATACGGAGAGCTGGAGGTCCGTTTAGCAAGATGCAGATGGATTTCATTGAAATGCCCGTGTGTGGAGGCTTGAGGTACGTGTTGGTGATTGTGTGTGTTTTCAGTCACTGGATTGAAGCCTATCCTACACATAGAAATGATAGTCTCACAGTTGCAAAGCTGTTGCTTAGAGAATTAATACCAAGGTTCGGATTTCCGGTCTCTTTAAAATCAGATAGGGGCAGACACTTCGACAATGAGGGGATAAAGCTCTTGTGTGCTGCATTAGACATTGAACAGAAGCTGCATTGTAGCTATCGCCCCGAAGCATCAGGACTAGTGGAAAAGATGAATGGTACCTTGAAGTCGAGAATGGCAAAAATGTGCACATCTACGAATATGAAATGGCCAGGGGCATTGCCTTTAGTATTGATGCCAATTAGAAACACACCTGACAAAAAGACAGGATTATCTCCCCATGAGATAATCATGGGCAGAGCTATGAGGTTGCCCGCAGTACCTGCAAATGCTCTTGTGAATATCACGGATGATATGGTGTTGGACTACTGCAAAGGTTTGGCTGACGTGGTCCGCTATTTTTCCCACCAGGTGGAGGCCAATACATTGCCACCAATCAGTGATCCAGGTCACACTCTACAATCCAGAGACTGGGTGGTTGTCAAGAAGCATGTAAGGAAGTCCTGTTTGGAGCCGTGCTGGAAGGGGCCATATCATGTAATACTAACAACAACCACTGCTGTGAAGTGTGCAGGAGTCCCAAACTGGATACATGCCAGTAACATGTCCAACTGATGAGGAACTTGAAGTGCCTGAAACAACAGCTCCAGAGAGGGAAGTCTCAGGGCCGGAGAGTATTCAAAGGGAAACTGAGACTGTAGGAGAACCCACTGAGGACGGCCTAGTCCCTCAAACAGTAAATGAGTTTGAGAGAGGTGTCAGTGAGCCTATCTCAGTAGAGGCAGCAGGAGAACTGCAACAAGGAGAGGTTCTCCCAGAAGTAGACGGACCCGTTACAGACCCAATAGATGAGGGGGAGTGAGCAGAAGGAGATCAAAACACAGAGATCCCCCCTGAACCAATTGAAGGTCCATCAATAGAAAACACCATAGTACAAGAGGAGGGTGCTGTTCAGCGTCCTGAAAGGCCAAGCAGGAAGAAAACGCATAAAGGTGATAACTGGCCAGAGAAACAAGCTGCAAGGGAAAAAGTTGTCCCTTGTGAAACAATAGAGGAAGAAATTGATACAACCAGAAAAGAGGATCTTAGTGAAGGAGAGTTGCAAAGTGAACGCAGTTTGAAAAGAAAGAGAGTCGCAAACAGAAGGTACGCAGGTCCTGCATGGGCATATGCAACGACATCTGAATGGCAACAAGAATTCTTAGCATTTTGCTTTGATCGAGAAGTACCAGGCCAATACTACGGTACCTGAATTCAAACAAGAAAAGACTGTGTTAAAATTAAAATTGAAATAGAAAGCTGAAAGCTGAGAAAAGAGACTTATAAATTACCGGATGTGACATATAAAACCTGAATTGACTCTGAAAAAACGATTATGACAAACTGCTAAACCTGATTTGACAAAAGGGTCCTGGGGTGAGTGAAACGCTGTAAATACACGCAAAGAGAGAGAAAGAGAAACTTGTTTTTTTTTTAAAAGAGCTTTTAATCGTCCTCAAGTTGATCGTTTGTTTTGAGTTATTCTGCTATCTGATTCTTTACAGATCATGGCTTACACTAGAGGTAGTAGCAAAAAGAGTAAAGTGTGTGGTTGGTTAAGTGTTATATTGGGTATTGTGTGTACAATAATAATTGTAGGTGTGATTGTGGGAATGCCGTGGTTGGATAAGAAAGTGATTAACAATGCTTCAAAACCTGAGACTGCTACACTAAGACCATGGGAGAAGTTCAAGCAGGATACAAAATATTTGCATGAGGGAACTAATTCAAAGGGGGAACTCTCTACTAATGTCTTCTATCGCCTATTGAATGAGTCTGTTGATACTATGGATGTGAGGAACTGTTATGTGTGCACAAAGATTCCTTCATCATTACAAGAAGGGGTCACCTACCATAGTCTTCCATTAACATACGGGATAAGTTGTAGTTTGCTACTAACAAGATTCTATGACCAGGAACATGTGCAATATTTTTATTCAAATCTAGACATAGGTGGTCATTACAACCCTGGCGGACGGTGTTAAAGCTGCGGAAATTCCGCAAACAGGCCGGCGGACAAAAAAAGGGAAGTACGACCCTGGTGGAAACCGCCAACAAAGACAGCCACTTTAACACATCGCCCGCCACGGCGGTACAGACAAACAGCGCGGCGGTCACCACCAACAGACAGGCGGGAGACAATGTACCGCCCACACTATTATGACAGGCCAATCCGCCACCTTTTCCGGGGCGGATTCTCCGTAGATAAAAACACGGCGGAAACAGCTTTTGCTATGGGAAAACGCTCACTTTAACACACTCCATGAGGAACGACGACTCCATGGAGCAGGAACTCCAAATCCTACCTGCCTTTGTGTTTCTGCTCCTCTACGACCAACAGCGACGTAGGCACAGAAGATACCGGTGAGTACTGCATCTACGACACGGGGGAGGGGGGAGGCAAAAGTTAGGGGGACACCCACCAAACACCCCCACCCCCACCCTCGCATATCACAACATACACACCAATGCAGTCAAAAATATCACATGAACAACCCACAATCCCCCCGGAAGAAAGCAAAGACAAAGCGAATTTCGGTCAAACATTGTAATGTGCCAATATACATGTCATACAAAAAAATACTAAAATATATCTAGAAATCTGTCATAATTATATATACAATACAAGAAGTAGTGCAGATATGTACACAACAATGTCCGTGCACCAACAGTCCAAAAATGCATGGGCGAGGCCCACAATAGATACCTGACCAAAATCGGAGAGAACACTGCCGGGGCATCAGATAGAAACAATACAGGCACCTCAGGGGGAAGGGAAGGGGTGGAACCTCAGCCAGATGAATGCGAAGCCAGATTCACGACGGGAATCCATGCCCATTGATGTATCCTGGGGAGTGCAAAGCCACAGTCTCTCAAGTCTCACAAGTGGGTGGGTTGCCCACTGTGCCATCCTGGGGAGTGCAAAGCCACAGTCTCTCAAGTCTCACAAGTGGGTGGGTTGCCCACTGTGCCATCCTGGGGAGTGCAAAGCCACAGTCTCTCAAGTCTCACAAGTGGGTGGCTTGCCCACTGTGCCATCCTGGGGAGTGCAAAGCCACAGTCTCACAAGTCTTTACAGTGGGTGGTTTGCCCACTGTGCCATCCTGGGGAGTGCAAAGCCACAGTCTCTCAAGTCTCACAAGTGGGTGGCTTGCCCACTGTGCCATCCTGGGGAGTGCAAAGCCACAGTCTCACAAGTCTTTACAGTGGGTGGTTTGCCCACTGTGCCATCCTGGGGAGTGCAAAGCCACCGTCTCACAAGACTCTACAGTGGGTGGGTTGGCCACTGTTACATCCTGGGGAGTGCAAAGCCACAGTCTCACAAGTCTCTACAGTGGGTGGTTTGCCCACTGTGCCATCCTAGGGAGTGCAAAGCCACAGTCTCACAAGTCTCTACAGTGGGTGGGTTGCCCACTGTTACATCCTGGGGAGTGCAAAGCCACAGACTCACAAGTCTCTACAGTGGGTGGGTTGCCCACTGTTACATCCTCTGGAGTGCCAAACCACATTTTCGCTAGTATCTGCAGTTCTCTACTGGTACTGGGTGGGACAGGTGCCTAGACAGGACGAGTCTCCCCGTGAAAGTTCATGTCCTGTCACTGTCCCAGCTGCACATGGGATACGGATGCCTGATGTGGCGGCCTATTCATACCCACACGGTGTTTGCCTTGTTCAGCGGTCTTCACCATGGCAGTCTTTGCCCTGTTCAGCGGTGCTTAGCCATGGCGGTCTTTGCCCTGTTCAGCGGTCCTCACCATGGCGGTCTATGGACTGTTCAGCGGTGCTCTGACATGGCGGTTCGGATACTGACATTGGTGTGTGGCATGATGATCTCCACACTGGACATTGGTGTGTGGCATGACGATCTCTACACTGGACATTGGTGTGTGGCATGACGATCTCCACACTGGACATTGGTGTGTGGCATGACGATCTCTACACTGGACATTGGTGTGTGGCATGACGATCTCTACACTGGACATTGGTGTGTGGCATGACGATCTCCACACTGGACATTGGTGTGTGGCTTGACGTTCCATCATTGCCCAGCGGGGCTGTGGGATCCTGGTCCCTCCTGGGCTGTGACTCCGGCAGTGGTCTCCTGACCAGTACCGATAGTTGGGCCCTCCTGGGCTGTGACTCTGGCGGTGGTCTCCTGTCAAAGCCCAGCTCACCTGAGTTCTTGTTCAGTTCTGATGGAGGTTGAAGACAATCCGACCCCACCCTGAAACTGCTTGTTCCAGCACACTGGTTTTTAAAACAGTGCACGAAGAACAGAAGCTCAAGGGAAGGGGGGAAGTGGATAAAATAAAAAAGAGAGACAACACCGTTCTTGCGTTTCCACTGTTGAAGTGCTGCACAAATCTGCGGCCCTTTCTGACTTCTGTAGAAACTGGTGCCTCTTGGATCCTGGTCTCTAGTTTCCAGGTTCGGAATGTGTTACTGCTCTGGGATGTGTTTTTTATTACTGTAAAGCTTTTTTCCCATATTTCCAGAATCTTTTATAAAACAAATACTGTACTTTTACATCAAAATACAGCATGTAATTTGTGCAAGTCCTTGATTTACTGTTTGCCTTGCTGTCAATGGTTTCCACTGTTCGATTACCAAAAGTTCCATGAAAAAAAAACAATGTCCGCTTCACAAAGTTCCGCAAAATACTCCTGCAACAAAGAGCCTGAATCACAATGCTCGTGGAAGGCACTTCGCCTCAAACTGTCTATACACGAATCCAGAAATTGCCGTCAAAGCTCCCTCAGGTAATATAAAGTTTTGCACTTACTTGTTGCTGGCAAGAGATACTGATCAGTCTAACCTTGTCTTCTTTCTCTTTTGCAGGTTACTCGTAGGAGAGAGGCTGAGGCAAGGAGGAACCGGAAACCGGAAGAAGGAAGAGCCAGCAGCTGCGCCCATTGAAGTCAAAGAAAGTCAGTCAAGAGCAGGAGTGCCAGCGCCGAGGGATCTGTTCTCAGGTAAGCGGGAGGTAGACGAGCACAAGCACTGGGTGAGGCTCGGGGGATGCCTTTTATAGACAGGGCTGGGTGTGGTTCGAAGAGCTGGGTGTGGTTTGAAGGGCTGGGTGTGGTCCTCACATGCTGCACATGTTCTTGAAAGGTGTGCAGAGTTTCAGTTATTATGCAAATGAGTTGGATTAACACATGGCCTAGGGAGGAGTGTTTTAAAGAAGCCTTGGTAAAAGCAAGGCCCAATGTGTAAACAAAACAGCACATTAAACAATATACACAGAAGCCTAGGGGGGGGGGAAGGTGAGATAACAAGAAAGGCTTTCAATAGTAAGTTTAAAAGGGAGCTATTACAGAACCCACTAGTGCAGTGAGAGGGGACATGCTCTTTGCTGTGTACAAACCCTAACAGTTGCCCCCCTCAAAGGCCCTCCTACAGGACGGGGTTTTCCTGGATTTTTTAAATAAAACCGTCTAATCAGCTGTGGGGCATGTACATATGATGCTGGTTCCCATGAATTCTCAGATTCATCATATCCTTTCCATTCTACTAAATAAAACAGACGTCCACTAATTCTTTTTGAGTCTTTTATGCTTTTCACTTCATATTCCAGATTTCCCTTAATTGGTATGGGTGGAGGTGGTGGTTCAGGTCGGGTTTTTGAGTTGTACGGCTTAAGCAAGGACACATGGAATGTAGTATGTACTGGATATTCTTTTGGTAAATCTAATTTTACTGTTACCGGGTTTACTATGGCAGTTATACTAAAGGGTCCAATGAAACGTGGTTGCAGCTTTCGGGATCCCTCTATGTTTAGGTTCTTTGTGGAGAGCCATACCTTGTCACCAATTTTATACATTGGGGCCTCAGATCTGTGTTTGTCTGCTTGTCTTTTCATGCTTTCCTTGTACTTTAATAAATGTTTCCTGGCTTTGTCTTGTATGTCACCTAACCTCGTTAGTCTATCCGTTACTGTAGGCAACAGGGAATCTTCTAACAAAATGGGTATAGCTCTTGGATGATACCCCTGCAAGAAATAGAATGGTGAGCAAAGTAGAGCTGAATGCTCAGTATTATTATAAACAAACTCTGCGACAGGAAGAGCTTCCAACCATTCACTAGAATAATCAGCCAATAAACAACGTAGCGTTTGAAGTAAGGTTTGGTTCAGTCGTTCAGTCTGTCCATCTGTCTCTGGGTGGAAAGCAGTGGATAAGGCCACATCTATTTTCAGTTTTTTCACATAATTTTTTCCAAAATCTGGAGTTGAACTGGCTCCCTCGGTCTGACACCACTTTGCTTGGCAAACCATGTAAACGCACAATTTCCCTTATAAAAATATCGGCAAATTCTGCTGCCGTGGGTAATTTCCGTAATGGTACAAAATGTGCCATTTTAGATAAAAAATCCACTATAACCAACACTGTTGTGAAGGATTTTACAGGTGGTAAACCTACAATAAAGTCTACGCTCACAGTGTGCCAAGGTTGTTTGGGTGTTGGCATTGGTATTAACAAGCCGTCAGGAGCCTTATGAGAAGATTTATGTCTTGCACAAATTGGACAGGTAGTGACAAATTGCTTAATGTCCTTTCTTATAGTGTCCCACCAAAAGTGTTTTTGCACATTTTCCAGGGTTTTTACCCAACCAGGATGACCTGCCAACGGTGAGGCGTGATGCCAAATTATCACCTGTGTTTGTAATTCAGAGGTGGGCACTAACAGCATGTTGTCGTGATACAATAAACCTCGTTGTATTGTGTTATGGGAATCCTTTAACCAATCCTGAGGTGCTATTTGCATGTGTGCATTATATAGATCTGTGATGAAATCCTTCTGTTGTACTGGTGCCAACAACTTTTGGGGAGGAATAATGGGTTCTCCTATTTTATCTTGTTTCATGTCTGAGGTATGTCCGTATCTAGATAACACATCAGATTGAATTTGTTGTGCACCTGGTCTATAGGTTATAACAAAGTCAAATGTGCTAAAAAAATTTAACCAGCGCATCTGACGTGGTGTTAGTGCTTTAAGTGATCCAAAAAACTGTAGGTTCTTATGGTCAGAAAAGATTGTAACTGGGTACTTGGCTCCCATTAAATGGTGCCTCCATTCTGAAAAGGCTACTTTGATAGCTAGTAGTTCCCTTTCAGCCACAGTGTAATTTTGTTCAGCTGGCAATAACTTTTTGGAATAGAAGGCTATAGGATGTAACTGGCCATCTACTGCATCTCGTTGAGAGAGAACTCCTCCTAAAGCTACTTGTGAAGCATCTGCTTCAACAAAAAAGGGCAAGTCAGGATCAGGATGTTTCAGAATTGGGGCTGAAGTGAACTTTTGTTTTAGGAGTTGAAAGGCGTGTGCCGCCTCATCAGTCCAAAGAAATCGTTGCCCTTTCCGCAACAAGGTAGTTATTGGGGCCGCAATGTCTGCAAAATGTGAAATAAACCTCCTATAAAAATTGGCGAAACCCAGAAATTTCTGAATATCTTTTACAGAGGATGGTTCTGGCCAATCAGCAATAGCACTGATTTTCTTTACATCCATAGTTATTCCTTGAGGTGACAGGCAGTATCCTAAAAAGTCCACCTTGTTGACATTAAAAGTACACTTTTCTAACTTAGCAAAAAGATGATTTTCTTTTAACTTTGATAATACTGCACGAACATGTTGGGTATGTTCTTCTGAGTTCTTAGAGTAAATGAGGATGTCGTCTATGTATACTATGACACAAACGTCCAGGAATTCGTGTAGGACCTCATTTATAAAGAACTGAAAGGCCGCAGGGGCATTACATAACCCAAAGGGCATTACTGTGTACTCAAATAAACCAAACTTTGTCTTGAAAGCTGTCTTCCACTCATCCCCCTCTTTTACTCGGACCAGGTGGTAAGCTCCCCGCAGATCTAGTTTAGTGTATACAGTAGAATGTCTTAATTGATCCAACAACACAGGTATTAGAGGAAGAGGATATTTATTCTTTATTGTAGCCTTATTTAGTCCTCTATAATCGATACACGCGCGCAGGGATTTATCCGGCTTCGGGATAAAAAAGAGTGGAGATGACACCGGAGATGTGGAATGACGGATGAACCCAGACTGTAGTAGGTCATCTAGGTAGGTTCTTAAGTATTTGGTTTCTTCGTCAGTCAAAGCATATACTCTGTTATTAGGTAAAGGGGCCCCTGGGATAAGATCTATACGGCAGTCATAAGACCGATGTGGGGGCAGCACACTAGCCTTTACTGGATCAAAGACGTCTTTAAAGTCAGAATATTCAGGAGGGAGACTTGGTTCATCTTGTGTAACACTAGCACAGTGTAATACTGTGCTCTGTTCTGTACCTGCTTCTTGATAGCAATTGGTTCTACAGAAAGAGGAATCCAAAGTAACGGTTCTATTCACCCAATCAATTTTTGGGTTATGAGTTGTTAACCAGGGTACCCCGAGAATCAAACCAAAATTAGGAGTATCTATCAGATCAAAGCTAATCACCTCTGTGTGCCCATTCTGACAGACCATAACAAGTGGACTTGTTTGTTTTGTGATTAATCCAGAGGTCAATTCTGACCCATCCACTGCACATACTGCTTCTGGACAAGGCTTTAGGCACATAGGAAGTCCTAAGATTTCAGCTAACTTATTATCCACAAAATTTCCTGTCGCGCCTGAGTCCAGTAGGACAGGGAGAGAATGCCTCACTTGGGTAGTAACAATTAAAACGACCTGAATTATGAAATGTCTAGGTATGTGCGGTACCCTGAAGGCTGCAGCATTAGAGGTTTGATTAAGATGTTTTCTCGAACAAGTAACCTCTCCCCTTGTCGAGCTTAATCGTTTCCCGATTCAGTTGAGGAGGTGGAGGAAACAGCACCCTTTCGTGGAGTTTTAGGCTTTACTGGACATTCTCTGGCAAAGTGACCTGCCCTGCCACAATATAAACATAATTGACATTTTCTCCTTCTTTCTTTTTCCTCTGATGTGAGTGGACCTCTGAGTGTCCCTATTTGCATAGGCTCTGGTTCAGGGAGTTTATTATCTGTGTCTTTCTTCTCGTGTCTAATAAAAGTTAACTGTGATTCCAGTTTGTATTTATCTCCCTTTCTTTCTCCTAGTCTATGTTCTAATTTCACAACTAAATCTACAAAGTCCGAATAGTCTTTTGGCAAATCAACGATATGAGCCAGCGCGTCTTTTAACTCGTCTCTCAAACCTTTATAAAAAAGGGAGACACGCTTTTCCTCTGGCCACTGTGTCTCGGTGAGTAAACGATTAAAACTAGTGAGATAGGTCAATAAATCCTTGTTACCTTGTTTAAGATTTAAAAGCTCATTATCACTTGCCTGCATGAAAGTGTGTTTTGCAAAAAGGCTGGTCATGGTACGTTTAAATTGATTCCAATTATGGAGGATGGGATCATCTCTATCCACGAAAGGAATTGACCAATTGGCTGCTGTGCCACCCAAATAAGACAAGACGAACGCCACTTTCGTATCATCAGTAGGGAACTGTTGTGGCTTACAAATGAAGTGTAATTGACATTGATTGATAAAAACATGGAATTTGTTACTATCTCCATGAAAACGTTCAGGTGCTGCTAAGGGCACAACATTAGGAACATTAACAGTAACCTCAACTGGGGAAGGCAAAGTTGTATGTTTTGATGGCGCCCCTGCCTCTGAGGAGGTTTTAAACAAAGGCGTAGAAGCTGTGTTCCACTGAGATCCCCTAAATTTATACCTGCTTAAATCCTGTTTTAAAGAGGTATTCTCCATCTTTAATCTCTCTATTTCCTCTTGCATATGTTGCAAGATGCCAGACACTGATTCATTATGAGCCAAGTCCTCATTTAGGGCCTGCGCCATATCCGTGACGTCAATGCCCTGTATTTCTTCCCCGGTATTCATCGTCCACCAGAACTGAAATTTTTTTAAGGCTTGTGCTTCTGTCAAAGCCCAGCTCACCTGAGTTCTTGTTCAGTTCTGATGGAGGTTGAAGACAATCCGACCCCACCCTGAAACTGCTTGTTCCAGCACACTGGTTTTTAAAACAGTGCACGAAGAACAGAAGCTCAAGGGAAGGGGGGAAGTGGATAAAATAAAAAAGAGAGACAACACCGTTCTTGCGTTTCCACTGTTGAAGTGCTGCACAAATCTGCGGCCCTTTCTGACTTCTGTAGAAACTGGTGCCTCTTGGATCCTGGTCTCTAGTTTCCAGGTTCGGAATGTGTTACTGCTCTGGGATGTGTTTTTTATTACTGTAAAGCTTTTTTCCCATATTTCCAGAATCTTTTATAAAACAAATACTGTACTTTTACATCAAAATACAGCATGTAATTTGTGCAAGTCCTTGATTTACTGTTTGCCTTGCTGTCAATGGTTTCCACTGTTCGATTACCAAAAGTTCCATAAAAAAAAAACAATGTCCGCTTCACAAAGTTCCGCAAAATACTCCTGCAACAAAGAGCCTGAATCACAATGCTCGTGGAAGGCACTTCGCCTCAAACTGTCTATACACGAATCCAGAAATTGCCGTCAAAGCTCCCTCAGGTAATATAAAGTTTTGCACTTACTTGTTGCTGGCAAGAGATACTGATCAGTCTAACCTTGTCTTCTTTCTCTTTTGCAGGTTACTCGTAGGAGAGAGGCTGAGGCAAGGAGGAACCGGAAACCGGAAGAAGGAAGAGCCAGCAGCTGCGCCCATTGAAGTCAAAGAAAGTCAGTCAAGAGCAGGAGTGCCAGCGCCGAGGGATCTGTTCTCAGGTAAGCGGGAGGTAGACGAGCACAAGCACTGGGTGAGGCTCGGGGGATGCCTTTTATAGACAGGGCTGGGTGTGGTTCGAAGAGCTGGGTGTGGTTTGAAGGGCTGGGTGTGGTCCTCACATGCTGCACATGTTCTTGGAAGGTTTGCAGAGCTGGGTGTGGTTTGAAGAGCTGGGTGTGGTCCTCACATGCTGCACATGTTCTTGAAAGGTGTGCAGAGTTTCAGTTATTATGCAAATGAGTTGGATTAACACATGGCCTAGGGAGGAGTGTTTTAAAGAAGCCTTGGTAAAAGCAAGGCCCAATGTGTAAACAAAACAGCACATTAAACAATATACACAGAAGCCTAGGGGGGGGGAAGGTGAGATAACAAGAAAGGCTTTCAATAGTAAGTTTAAAAGGGAGCTATTACAGAACCCACTAGTGCAGTGAGAGGGGACATGCTCTTTGCTGTGTACAAACCCTAACATCTCCTGACCAGTAACGATACTTGGGCCCTCCTGGGCTGTGACTCTGGCGGTGGTCTCCTGACCAGTAACGATACTTGGGCCCTCCTGGGCTGTGACTCTGGCGGTGGTCTCCTGACCAGTAACGAGACTTGGGCCCTCCTGGGCTGTGACTCCGGCGGTGGTCTCCTGACCAGAAACGACGGTGCTGGCGGTTGTGTATCGACCGCCGGAAATGATGGCGCACTTCTCCGCCGTGACACTCACAACAGGCTGGGCAGACTTCCTCTGGACCTTCCCCACCTTCTTTGGAGTTACAGCTGACTCACCAATCACCTTCGATCCCATTTCAGTTGTTGTCCCACCAGGAGTCTTGACACGGTCCACTCTCCAATTTCAGAGCCTTTACAGGGGGTGGGCTGCCAGTGCCTTGGCTCCGGGTCCTACTGCCTGCCCTGGTGGACGGTGCACTCCAAAAACCTGGAACACGCACCACTGGCACTGGAGGCTTTTTGGCTGAGGCGCTACGACGGGACTGATGAACTGGAGGGGGGGTGGGGGCAAACAGGTCAATTTGGCAGAGGGACAGTTTCTGACTGACACTGGGATGGGTAGCTGGAGGGGGTCTGGGAGTGGAGGTAGAGGAGGTGGTTGTAGGAGCTGTCACTTTAGGTGTTTTGGGTGCAGGTGCAGGAACTGGAGGCTGTCTTGAGGTGGATGGATGTTGGGTGAGTGATTGCCGGCGTTTGGGTACTTTGGGAGGGGGCGTCACAGACACACTGGGAGAGGACACAGGGGACGTGTAAATGGCAGCCGAGGTGGTGAGTGCAGGTGAGTGGCTTGTGGTGCTGGGTGTCCTGGTGCGAGTCCTAGTGCCTGTAGATGTGGTGCATGCAGGTGTGTGTGTAGACGACACTGAGAGGGAGGAGGGAGAAGAGGAGGACGGGGACACAGTGGAGGCAGTGGATGTTGCTGTGTCTGTATGGGTGTGATGCTTGTGTGAGTGCCTGTGGTGTGTGTGGTGCCTATGTTTGCTTGAGCTACTTTTGGGTGTTGACCTGTGTGCAGGCTGGTCTGTAGGTGTGCTTGGGATGGGCTGGGGTACAGGGGATTGGGTCTGGGTGGAGGAAGTTGGAGGGGGGAGGCTGGACACAGGGACAATGGCTGCCATTAATGCTGAGGCAAGAGATTGCAGGGTTCGCTGAAGGGCAGCCTGACCAGAATGAATGCCCTCCAGGAATGCATTACCGTGTTGCAACTCTCGTTCTACACCCTGGATGGCATTCACAATGGTAGACTGCCCAACAGTGAGTGACCTGAGGAGGTCAATGGCCTTCTCACTGAGGGCAGCAGGGGTGACTGGGGCAGGGCCTGAGGTGCCTGGGGCGAAGGTGATGCCCACCCTCCTGGGTGAGCGGGCACGGGGCGAACACTGAGGGGCTGCTGGGAGGGTGGTGCTGGTAGGGGAGGTGGCGGCTGTACCTGTAGAAGTGGGGCGCACAGATGGTGCCACCACCACAGGGGAGCTCACATCGGCGGACGAGTCCGTGTCGCTGGTTGGTGATCCTGTGGCCGACGTGAAGCTCCCCTCGCCCTCCATCCCACTGGTGCATTCAGAGTCTGTGGTGTGGCCCTCCATGGCCATGTGGGATGCAGCTCCCTCGTGCTCCGGTGCCACTGTACCTCCGCCTGATGATGCTGATGTACAAAAGGACAGGGAGAGCAGGAAAAGGGGGGGGGAGACAGAAGAAAGAGAGTTTTAGTGCCTGGCATACCGCTACCATTGGCGGACAAGACAGACACAGCAGCCCCATGCATTACGCCGTGCTCCTGCCCTCTGCACATGCAATTTCTGGGATATGGCCTACATGGCAATGGTAGAAATCTGCGCACATGGATGGCAAAGGGGCAACTATACATCAACTTGCCTCTGTTCTGAGCTGGGGTAGAGTCCCACATGGCCTACATTACGGAGGGGCCTTGCCTACCTAACTCGCCCTGGCCTAGGGACACCCACAGCCCACCTCCCCCACCCAGACCCCTCCACTGCACGCAAAGTCCACAGAATGAGGTTGTACTCACCCCCTTGTGTCTGCTGTGATGTCCTTAAGCGCCCATCGAACTCCGGGTAGGTCACCGCCAGGATCCGGAACATCAGGGGGGTCATGGTGTGACGGGCACCCCTCCGACATTGGGAGGCCATCCCCAGCTGAGCCTCCGCCGTCTTCTTGCTGCAGCAGCGAATGTCCTCCCATCTCTTACGGCAGTGGGTGCCCCGTCTCTGGTGGGCCCCCAGGGTCCAGACTTCCTTGGCGATGGCACGCCAAATGTCCCGCTTCTGGTGGGCGCTGACCTACATGACATGCACAAGGAAAGAGGAACAGTCATTACCTACTGCACCGTCAATGTGAGTGGCCCCCTCCCAACTCTGTCCATGTGGCCCATTCATCCCCATGCATTTCTGTTGTAAGAACTCTGCCCCCTTCTCTTTCCTACCCAGCCCTGTCCACCCAGGCTTAGCCCATCCAACGTGCTCCCAGTGTACTAACCTGTTGGTCTGAAGGACCGTAGAGTAGCATGTAGTGGGGGAGGACCCCATCCACAAGTTTTTCCAACTCCTGTGCAGTGAAGGCAGGGGCCCTTTCCCCAGATGCAGCAGCCATTGTCGCTTCCAGACCGAGGTACACAGTTGGAGCCAGACCTGATGTCACCTATCCGCCATCCGACTGGAATCCCCCCTGACGTTCAGGTGCTGTCAGTGCTCCATTTCCTTGCAATTGGGTCATTTCAGACTACTGTGGCCATGGCATCAGGGATGTCCCAGCCTATGTTCTCCAACTTGTCCAGAGTGTTGTCTGCCCTGTTGAAACACGTAAGGAGATACATCATTTTCCCTGAGGTGGAGGATTTTGCCTACAGTGAAAGGTGACTTCTATGCCCTTGGACATATCCCGAACGTCATAGGTGCCATTGATGGGACCCATGTAGCTCTGGTCCCCCCCCCGCAGGAGTGAACAGGTGTACAGGGACAGGAAGAGTTATCATTCGATGAATGTCCAGATGGTCTGTTTGGCAGACCAGTACATCTCGCAGGTAAATGCTATGTTCTCTGGCTCAGTGCATGACGCCTACATCCTGCGGATTAGCAGCATCCCTGATATGATGGGTCAACTCCAGAGACACTGTGTATGGCTATTGGGGGACTCTGGTTACCCCAACCTGTCCTGGCTATTGACCCCAGTGAGGAATCCCAGGACCAGGGCAGAGGAACGGTACAATGAGGCCCATGGGCAGACTAGGAGGGTGATCGAACGCATCTTCGGCCTCCTGAAGGCCAGGTTCAGGTGCCTCCATATGACAGGTGGGTCCCTATTCTACTCACCGAAGAAGGTGTGCGACATCATCATCGCCTGCTCCATGCTCCATAATTTGGCATTGCGACGCCAGGTGCCTTTTCTGCAGGAAGATGATCCAGATGACGGTGTTGTAGCAGCTGTGGAGCCTGTGGACAGTGATGAGGATGAAGCTGATGAAGAACAAAACGACAACAGGGAGTCAGTCATACAGCAATATTTCCAGTGAGACACAGGTGAGTACATTTTCAGGTTTAACATAACATTAACTTTCACACGTCTACCTCTATCCTGTACCTACATTTCACTCACTATTTGTTAACTGAGTTGTCCCCTTCCATTTCAGTTTCACAAATGTGGTAACCTACGTGTCAACAGATTGCACCCTTGAAAGGCTTGTGATGTGTGACATTGGTATGTTGGCCTTCCAATAGGTAACCATTTTTGACACTGTAATTGACAATACAAAGTTCAAAATCATTGACTGACTCCAGTTTTATTAGTGTTTCAAGGGTGTTTATTTAAGTGCATAACAATGAAGGGGGGTTGTGAAATGGGCATGGGTTATGGTGGAAGAATGTCAATGGCAGAGTCCAGTCTTTTAGTCTCACAGGTACATTGCACATCTGGCCATTGGAAGTGGAGCTGGGGCAGTTCCGATTTGGACAGGGTAACAAAGTGGTACAGTGGGGGGACAATCAGGGTGGTCTTATTTCCTGGCGGGGGTCTTGCCATCTTGCTCTGTCCTGTTCCTGGATCTCAGGGACCGCTTTCGTGGTGGTTGTCCGTCTGCAGGGGATGGGGTGCTGGTGTGGTGGTCCTGTGGCGGGGCGTCCAGTCCACTAGCGCCGGCGGAGGTGGTGGGCATTTCATCGTCCTGGCTAGTGTCAGGGGCCCCTTGGAGTGCCACGGTGTCCCTCAAGGTCTCTTGAATGTCCGTCAGCACCCCTACAATGGTGCCCAGGGTGGAGCCGATGGTCCTGAGCTCCTCCCTGAACCCCAAATACTGCTCCTCCTGCAGACGCAGGGTCTCCTGCAACTTGTCCAGGACCGTTGTCATCGTCTCCTGGGAGTGGTGGTATGCTCCCATGGTGGAGGAGAGGGCCTCTTTGAGAGTAGGTTCCCTTGGCCTGTCCTCCCTCCTTCGCACAGCAGCCCTCCCAGTTCCCCTGTGTTCCTGTGCCTCCGTCCCCTGGACTGTGTGCCCACTACCACTGCCCCCAGGTCCCTGTTGTTGTTGGGGTGTTGTGTTAGCCTGGGTGCCCTGTAGTGGTGGACACACCGCTGATTGACCTGTCCTGGATAGGGAGGTATGGGCCCGCTGGGTGGGTGCTGTGCTGGTGTTACCAGAGGGAGGAAGTTCGGTGTTGGGCTGTGGCTGGGCAAGGGGAACCGACTGTCCTGAGGCCCACGATGGCCCGGGCTCGTCATCAAGATCTAGTAGGGCAGAGCTGCTGTCGTCACTGTGGGCCTCTTCTGGGGGTGGAGTGGTGTTGTCTGGACCCTCTGGTGTGGTGACGTTCCTTCGGGTTCCTACGGGGGTATAAGTACATGATTATTGCATGTGTGTGTTTCATGGTGTGCAATGGTTGGGTGTGCGTGTACACCAGTGCAGGCATTCCTGTGTGGGGGCTTGTGTGCTGATGGTTGGGGGGTGTTCTGGGTATGTGCAGTGGGCATGCTTTAGTGATGGGTATCCATGCTTAGTTGTGTCATGCAGGTCTTGGGGTTGGGATGGGTGGTTGGTGTTATGGGTACATTAGTGAGGAGTTAGGGTGATAGGGGAGGGTGTGAGGGTGGGGGTGTGTGATAGCATGCAGGTAAGGTGGGGGATATGATAGTTAAGATTTGACTTACCAGTGTCTGTTCCTC
The DNA here is from genome assembly GCF_031143425.1 of Pleurodeles waltl. Taxonomy (NCBI): domain Eukaryota; kingdom Metazoa; phylum Chordata; class Amphibia; order Caudata; family Salamandridae; genus Pleurodeles; species Pleurodeles waltl. Next base: position 396,873 of record NW_027150407.1, on the reverse strand, counting down.
TAACGACTCCTGCGAGGCCCTCAGGATGCAAGATGGACAAGACTTGCTCCTCCCACGTTGTTAGTTGTGGGGGGGGAGGTGGGGGTCCGCCGCCAGTCCGCTGAACCGCGATGTGGTGCCTGGATACAGTGGAACGCACCTTCCCCCGTAGGTCGTTCCACCTCTTCCTGATGTCCTCCCTATTTCTTGGATGCTGTCCCACAGCGTTGACCCTGTCGACTATTCTTTGCCATAGCTCCATCTTCCTGGCTATGGATGTGTGCTGTACCTGTGAGCCAAATAGCTGTGGCTCTACCCGTAGGATTTCCTCCACCATGACCCTGAGCTCCTCTTCGGAAAAGCGGGGGTGTCTTTGGCATGCCATGGGGGGGTGTGTGTGATGTGTGAGGTGGTGTATGTGGTGATGAGTGTGGTGAGTGTAGTGGTATGTGGTGTTTTGTGCGTGGATGTTGTGTGGGTGATTGTGTAGTGTGCATCTGTGTGATGGGGTTCTCTATTCTGTGCTGTCTCTCTCTGGCCTTCTCTCTAATTTTGGGTTGTAGGGGTTTGTGGGTGATGTGGGTGTGTGTTTTATATTGTGTTGGGTGTGTGGGAGTGTTGTTTGTATGTGTATCAGGTGTGTGTATTTGGAATTGTCCAATGTGGCGGTGTTTTGGAGCTGTGTGTGTATTTTGAGCGCAGCGGTGTGTACCGCCAATGGAATACCGCAGTTTAAAGACCGCCGCGTGGATTCGTGGGTCGTAATAGCATGGGCTTGTTTCTGTTGCCGTGGAGGTGGAGGATTTGTTTCTGCATGTTTATCACTGACCTTTGGTGTGGTGGGATTGTGTGGGTGTCTGAATTTCAGCGGATTCCGTGATGTGTGTCATAATAGCTGTGGCGGGCTCCCACCGCCGCGGCGGTGTGTTGGCGGTCTTCTGCACGGCGGTAAGTGCCTTATACCGCCAATGTTGTAATGACCCCCATAGTGTTTTCTTTTGTGACTGTGATTGAATTTTTGAATAAGTTAGTTAAAGAGCATAGTATAAAATTAGTTAGAGGTTTCTTTGACCCAACACTGACATTTGGGTCAGCTTATGCACACCGCAACAATTTGAACTGCTTATTAACACCTGTAGAGAAAAGCTTCTTAGATCACACTGATGATAGATGCAAAGCACTGAAAGAAAGATTAGAAAAGAGGCTAGAGAAACGCACGTGTGCAAATGATTATGCTTACACCGCAATAAAGACGCAGGGCAAATTAGCTATAGATGCATTGCATGTAGGTAGGCTTCCTATATATAGGCCAAAATCTGATCATGACACTTTATTTGTGGGAACGAGTGAATGCAGGCATGTGTTTTTGTTTAAGAGTAAATGGACATTCATGTTAAATGGACAGGATCCAGCGATCCCTGGGATCTATTACATCTGTGGACTCAATGCTTATTTCCGTCTCCCTAAGGGATGGTATGGGACATGTTATTTGAGGATAGTTTTCCCTAAGATTAACCAGATTGATGACTTAAAGCAAATACCTAAAATGTCTGAATTACAACATACTAGACAAAAACGAGAGACAGCGGCTGCTGTCGTTGGTGACATATTTGGAGCCATAATTTCTTCAGTAGGGGTTATCTTAATCTCCAGAAAGATTCGAAAGTTGTCTACTATTGTGACTAACATGCTGACAAATTTCACAGGGGCTATACTCCTGATGGATACTGAACTTGCTGCGGAAAGAGCTATGACTCTTCAAAATCGGCTTGCTTTAGACATTCTTTTAGCAAAGAGCAGAGGAGTCTGTAAGATGCTTAAAGGACGTCATTGTTGCTCATTTATTCCAGATAATAGCAAAAAGATTAGAGGTATGCTTACTAACCTAACAAGAGATAGTGAAGATTTAAAAGATTTGAAAGAACCCGGAGTTTGGGAGAAAGTTGGAAACGGAATTGCCAGAGTAGGGAGCTGGTTTAGCAATATCTGGAATGGGGTGCTTGCAAAAATGTTAGGGGGTCTATTAATTGTCCTGGTCTGTTTATTGGGTTTATGGGGCACATGCAAAATTAATGAGAGAATTAGAAGAAATTGGACCAAAAGAAATAGAAGAAACGAAGAAAAGGAAAGGGAGAAAACTTTTAATGAAATTTGGGAGAGTTCACACAAAGGACAAGGTGTTGAAATGCACATTACATTATGCGCAAAGTGAAAAATTAAAAGTGAAGGGTTGAAAGGGAAATGTTTGTGTGATGACGAACGTCATCAGAGGAGGGACTGAGAGAGCGTAGCTTATAAAATCTATATTTACGTGAATTGTTTATGCACTAATGTGTGATAATGCCTCATAGAATTTGTACTAATATATTTTGCTAAAACGTGCACTTGAAATATGACCACGGGGAGTGGCCGGCAATGCATACGGGGACTAATGAAAATGACTAATGCCTATGAATATTTGTATTTAAAAAATGGTTTTATACTAATTATTAATGATTATGTTACTAAAGTTATGCAAATAAATCTTGTAGGCCTTAAGTTAGCATGAGCCGAAGCTTAGCTACCTGGCTCTCATATTAAATGTGTTTCTCTAAACGTGCAGTGTGCTGACTCGCAAAAGGACATGACCTCTTGTTTTCTTCCAACTAGAAGCTGAATGTAACTATAGTGGATCCGTTCTCATGAAATCCATATTGCTTGTAGAAATGATTTAGTCAAAATGCAACAGTGTAGATTAATATAATGTACAAGGTCATTTAAACCGATGAAGACAATGGAGCTACTGACCAAAAGATGTGCAAAGAATTACAGAAGGATGAAATCATACCGGACGTGCTACCTCTGAAGGCGTCAATCATATGGACCAATTAAACGCTTGTGAACTGTTGTGGGGTGACAAATTTGATGAGCTAATTCAAAGTTAATTGGGTAGAGATAGTGGGGTGCAACCCCTTAGCCAATTAGATTTTAGGGGAATGTACAATGAAAAAGGGATAAAAACCCATGACACAGGGAGCCTGAGAGAGGTGTTAGGGAATGCTGTTGATTTTATCCAGAAACTCTGTCACTCTGTTTGGTGACTTATATGGTTTTGATTAAACCATTCTTTCTTAGATTGCCCATTTTACACTTTACCTCCTTCTGAGGGAAGTGCCCCTTTACCAGGAGCTGAGGTACTGATGGCGAATCAACTGATGTCCTGAAGACAAAGACTGAACCTGAGTGCTGACCCAAACCTTGGAGGGTAACTATGACAATGAACTTGTGATTTGTCTGTTTGCTTTTCCTTTCTAGGTACCAACTGCTTGCTTTTGACAGAGACCATAGCTAGATGTTTTCCAAATTGGTGTTCTAAAATTGTTTTGCATGAAGCCCAACATGCCAATGCTAATCAGTGGTTAGGACAGGTGTTCACTAAACTGACGCAAATCGACAAACGACTGAATCTATGCTTTGTTGAACCGACGCTTTAATGACATTCTGCTAAAGTTGACCCATGTTCACGCCGTGTTATGTTTTGATGTTTATGATTCTTGCCTTAGTGAAATTTTATCAGAGTTGCCATATTATGATTATGCTATTTTGTTTCTTGGTTTTGAGACTAACACACTTGCTCTTAGAATTGTAATTAATAGGGAATAAAACTCATAAAATTCTACCAAACTGGTGTGGTTATTCATGACTGCCAGGTCATGGTGGTGTCTTGAATTGATTGATGTCTTTAACTAAAGTGAAATGCATTGTTGTAATAAATATTAATGACATTATTGACGTATTGATTGACATATTGATTAGCTTTCTCGTCCTAAGGTGCCTCTCAACTGGGCCGAAAGATTAATTGCCTAAAACGAGTCCTAAGGTGAAATAATTTACCATAAAGGGACGCGTTAGCAGTTCTGGTAGCAGAGCGACGGTTAGGCCCTTTGGGGCCCTAGGATGGAGAATTATTGTTTAGATTGTTTTTCTGAGATAATGCAAGTTGGAGATATGATGTGTTTCTAAATTTCTCATGACTTTCCCGGGATCTCGGAGTCTGCCTAAGTGAGTTGGGAATGTTCTTGGCGTCCTAGCATGTGTGGTGTAGATTTGCGCTTGCTCAGCTTATGCATATTGCAGGTGTTTTGTGAAGATTATGTGTGTTTTGGCCAGGTAAATGTTGTTTTAGTAGGAGTGGGCGTACTCCACAGTATGAGAGTGGGGAAGTCGGCGTACTTCATATGAGTGTGGCGCTTTGTGCTAAAAAATTATCCATGTGGTTGGTTGTTAATGTACAGACCCGTCGTGGTCTAAGACTCCAGAGTATATTGATAAAGTGTAGGAGACACTTGTGTTTATGTTGTAATTTGTGCGGTTTAATAGGTCAATCGGGCGTGGTTGACAAGTCGAGTTTCAGTCTAAATGTGTGAATGAAACCTTCGATGGAGATTTGTCAAGTTCTAAAGTGCACTAGAACGAACCATTGACAAGTCGAGAGTAGGATTTGCAGGTCGAATTCTGCTTGCGTATGCGGAAACTGAGAAGGAGAGAGTAGCGACAGAGGCTTCAAGTGAAATCTCTGTAAAGTTCTGAAGCAATTGTGTACCCTACCTGTATTAAACCGGCAATTTATTGTTGTTGTTTAAGGTGCTCGCAGTAATTTTTGCATTAGTTTGGTGTGAATCCAGTAATGGGCGGACAAGCCACAAGACTTTGTCAGCTGCAGTGTGTGTGAGTGTGACATCAGTGGTGCCGCGCTGGGATAGGTCAGTTGCCGAGAGGGGTCGCGCACGGATTGGCAGCCGTCCGTGAGAGGCAATAGGTTGAGAAAGGTGGGTGAAGAGTGTCCTGGGAATTAAAGTCACTTCCTGACCAAATGCAAAACAAAAGAAAAGACGCAAAGATGAATTTTATCAAGGCTTATAGCATCCCTAGAAGTGGATCAGGGAGGACCCTATGTAGAGGGAAAGTTGATGGGTCACAAGGTTTCATTTTTGGTTGACACGGGAGCTACACGCTCTACAGTCAGAAGTGCAGAGGTTCTGAAATTATCACTATCAGTGCGTACTATAAGAGTGGTAGGAGTAGCAAACCAGTACCTGACAAATCCGATTACTGACCCAGTTCAAGTTGAGATTGGCAACTTCCAGGGACTGCATAAGTTTGTAGTCTGTGATTCGAGTCCTGTATCCCTACTGGGGAGAGACTTACTGTGCAAGACAAAATGTTTGATTACCTGTTCCAATGAAGGGATTGAAGTGCAAACCAACAGTGATGATGAGGGAGATGATGGGCAGTTTTCAGAATCAGAAACAGAGACCGCAAATGAAGACTACCCTTTGATAACCTTATTCCCAATGCTTACAGTAACTGAATTGCCAGCGGAACTGCAAGGAACTGTGACAGAGAAAGTGTGGGACCTGACAGGAAAGGAAGTGGGACTGATAAAAGGAGTAGAACTGGTTAAAGTACAAGTGAAGCCAAATGTAGTGTTTTCCCAGGTGCCGCAGTACCACATGGCACAAGATGTCCTTATTCAGGTGTCTCAGATAATTGCAGACTTCGTAAAGCAAGGAGTCCTGAAAGAGGAATTGAGCAGCCCATGTAACTCAACAATAATGGGTCTGAAAAAGCTTTGTGGGAAAGTTCGAATTGTACAAGATTTGAGAAAAGTAAACGAGATTGTGGTAAAGTGTTGCCCCATAGTACAGAATCCAGCAGTAATCATGTTCCAGGTTCCATGTGATGCAGTGTTTCACAGTTGTAGACCTGTCACAAGCGTTCTTTTCGATACCTCTTCATGAGAACAGCCAATTTTTATTCAGTTTTAAATTCCTGGACAAGGTGTACAGTTGGTACAGAATTCGTCAAGGGTTTTCTGAGTCACCTTCCATCTTCAATCAGATACTGAAGAAGGATTTGTAGTCGCTAGAATTGCCTTTTAGTTCGACTCTAGTACAGTACATTGATGACTTGCTGATGGCGTCCTGAACAAAGGATGACTGTAGGTATGACACAATTGCCTTACTGAACCATTTGGGAAAGAACGGACATAAAGTGTCCCCAAAGAAGCTGCAGTACTGTCAGAAAGAGGTCAAATATTTAGGGCATTTGATTGAGAAAGGGTCCAGGAGAATATCAAAAGAGAGGGTGACGGCCAACTGCAGATGAACCCCCCGAAACAAAGAGAGATGTCAGAATGTTTTTGGGAATGGTGGGTTACTGTCGTCAGTGGATTCCCAACTTTTTGATTATCTCTAAACCATTGATAAAACTGACAGGCAAGGAAACTAAGGATGAACCGTATACCATAATTTTGTCCGAGGAAGAGCTTGAGTCATTCATGGAATTGAGAGAGTGCATATGTAGGGCACCAGCCTTAGGTGTGCCTGATTATACAAAGCCTTTTCTACTGTTTTGTTATGAACGTGATGCTTGTTCTCTGTCTGTCTTAACACAGGTCCATGGAGGTGCAAACGCCCTGTAGCATATTTTTCAGCTACTCTGGACCCAGTCGCAGCAGCCTTACCGGGTTGTTTGCACGCAGTTGCAGCAGTTGGTCAGAGCCTCACACAGTGTGAAGGCATAGTGGTGGGACATCCCTTAACAGTAATGGTTCCGCATTCAGTTGAAATTCTGTTGACCCGAACTAAAACTCAGCACATGACAAATGCCCGACTTACCCGATATGAGACAATTATTTTGGGGTCACCTAATGTCTCCTTGAAACGATGCACTGTATTGAACCCGGCAACTCCACTTCCTGTTGAAAACACTGAGATTAACAATACAGAGGAAGTGGAGCACAACTGTCTTGAGGTAACAGAACTATGTACCAAACCCAGACCTGACATTAAAGATACGCAGCTAAAAGAAAATGACTGCATTATGTTTGTTGATGGATCATGTTTGAGAGACTCAGTCGGAATTCAGAGAGCCGGATATGCTGTGTGTACAATCACTGGTATTATAGAAGCCTCCTGGCTCGAAAGAGTGTATTCCGCACAAGTGGCTGAATTAATTGCCCTTACTAAGGCATGCCACACAGCTGAAAATCTGAAAGTTACTATCTATACTGACAGCAGATACAGATTTGGAATTGTACATCATTTTGGCCAATTGTGGTCACAGAGGGGTTTCATGACCTCTTCTGGTTCACCAGTGAAAAATGGCGAACAGATTAAGGATTTGTTGCATGCGATTCAGTTGCCTCTTGAAATTGCCGTTTTGAAATGCAATGCTCATGTTAAGTCACAAGACTTTGTGTCAATGGGAAACAGTTATGCAGATCAAGTCGCAAGGTTTTGCGCATTGAACTGTATATCGTTCAAGGATCAGTGGGAATTGTTACCAATAAACGGAAAATGAAACATGCTTAAAATTTGCATTAAGAGTTGTTGACACATTAGATGAGCTAAAATCACTGCAGGGTCGTGCTAGCAGAGAAGAAAAACGTTCCTGGCAGAGAATGCAATGTGTACAGAGAGCTGACTACTTGTGGGTGTCAGAGGAGGGGAAGTTGGTTTTGCCAAACAGTCTCTTGTCACAATTTGAAAGGTTGTACCATGGACAAGCACATCTTGAGAGAGACGCAATGATCAGATTGTTCAAAATTGACTGGTTTAATCCGAAATTCAGACAAGCCGCAGAAGTTACCTGTCACAGGTGCATCATCTGTCAACAGATGAATGCAGGAAAGGGAACTGTGGTGACTTTGAGCCACATACGGAGAGCTGGAGGTCCGTTTAGCAAGATGCAGATGGATTTCATTGAAATGGCCGTGTGTGGAGGCTTGAGGTACGTGTTGGTGATTGTGTGTGTTTTCAGTCACTGGATTGAAGCCTATCCTACACATAGAAATGATAGTCTCACAGTTGCAAAGCTGTTGCTTAGAGAATTAATACCAAGGTTCGGATTTCCGGTCGCTTTAAAATCAGATAGGGGCAGACACTTCGACAATGAGGGGTTAAAGCTCTTGTGTGCTGCATTAGACATTGAACAGAAGCTGCATTGTAGCTATCGCCCCGAAGCATCAGGACTAGTGGAAAAGATGAATGGTACCTTGAAGTCGAAAATGGCAAAAATGTGCACATCTACCAATATGAAATGGCCAGGGGCATTGCCTATAGTATTGATGCCAATTAGAAACACACCTGACAAAAAGACAGGATTATCTCCCCATGAGATAATCATGGGCAGAGCTATGAGGTTGCCCGCAGTACCTGCAAATGCTCTTGTGAATATCACGGATGATATGGTGTTGGACTACTGCAAAGGTTTCGCTGACGTGGTCCGCTCTTTTTCCCACCAGGTGGAGGCCAATACATTGTCATCAATCAGTGATCCAGGTCACACTCTACAATCCAGAGACTGGGTGGTTGTCAAGAAGCATGTAAGGAAGTCGTGTTTGGAGCCGCGCTGGAAGGGGCCATATCATGTAATACTAACAACAACCACTGCTGTGAAGTGTGCTGGAGTCCCAAACTGGATACATGCCAGTAACATGTCCAACTGATGAGGAACTTGAAGTGCCTGAAACAACAGCTCCAGAGAGGGAAGTCTCAGGGCCGGAGAGTATTCAAAGGGAAACTGAGACTGTAGGAGAGCCCACTAAGGACGGCCTAGTCCCTCAAACAGTAAATGAGTTTGAGAGAGGTGACAGTGAGCCTATCTCAGTAGAGGCAGCAGGAGAACTGCAACAAGGAGAGGTTCTCCCAGAAGTAGACGGATACGGGTTAGAGCTCAAACCCGTTACAGACCCTATAGATGAGGGGGAGAGAGCAGAAGGAGATCAAAACACAGAGATCCCCCTGAACCAATTGCAGGTCCATCAAGAGAAAACACCATAGTACAAGAGGAGGGTGCTGTTCAGCGTCCTGAAAGGCAAAGCAGGAAGAAAACGCATAAAGGTGATAACTGGCCAGAGAAACAAGCTGCAAGGGAAAAAGTTGTCCCTTGTGAAACAATAGAGGAAGAAATTGATACAACCAGAAAAGAGGATCTTAGTGAAGGTGAGCTGCAAAGTGAACGCAGTTTGAAAAGAAAGAGAGTCGCAAACAGAAGGTACGCAGGTCCTGAAAGGGCACAGCAACAACATATTAATGCCAACAAAAATTCTTAGCATTTTGCTTTGATCAAGAAGTACCAGGCCAATACTACGGTACCTGATTTCAAACAAGAAAAGACTGTGTTAAAATTAAAATTGAAATAGAAAGCTGAAAGCTGAGAAAAGAGACTTATAAATTACCGGATGTGACATATAAAACCTGAATTGACTCTGAAAAAACGATTATGACAAACTGCTAAACCTGATTTGACAAAAGGGTCCTGGGGTGAGTGAAACGCTGTAAATACACGCAAAGAGAGAGAAAGAGAGACTTGTTTTTTTTTTTAAAAGAGCTTTTAATCGTCCTCAAGTTGATTGTTTGTTTTGAGTTATTCTGCTATCTGATTCTTTACAGATCATGGCTTACACTAGAGGTAGTAGCAAAAAGAGTAAAGTGTGTGGTTGGTTAAGTGTTATATTGGGTATTGTGTGTGCAATAATAATTGTAGGTGTGATTGTGGGAATGCCGTGGTTGGATAAGAAAGTGACTAACAATGCTTCAAAACCTGAGACTGCTACACTAACACCATGGGAGAAGTTCGAGCAGGATACAAAATATTTGCATGAGGGAACTAATTCAAAGGGGGAACTCTCTACTAATGTCTTCTATCGCCTATTGAATGAGTCTGTTGATACTATGGATGTGAGGAACTGTTATGTTTGCACAAAGATTCCTTCATCATTACAAGGGGTCACCTACCATAGTTTTCCATTAACATACGGGATAAGTTGTAGTTTGCTACTAACAAGATTCTATGACCAGGAACATGTGCAATATTTTTATTCAAATCTAGACATAGGTGGTCATTACAACCCTGGTGGACGGTGTTAAAGCTGCGGAAATACCGCAAACAGGCCGGCGGACAAAAAAAGGGAATTACGACCCTGGTGGAAACCGCCAACAAAGACAGCCACTTTAACACATCGCCCGCCACGGCGGTACAGACAAACAGCGCGGCGGTCACCGCCAACAGACAGGCGGGAGACAATGTACCGCCCACACTATTATGACAGGCCAATCCGCCACCTTTTCCGGGGCGGATTCTCCGTGGATAAAAACACGGCGGAAACAGCTTTTGCTATGGGAAAACGCTCACCTTAACACACTCCATGAGGAACGACGACTCCATGGAGCAGGAACTCCAAATCCTACCTGCCTTTGTGTTTCTGCTCCTCTACGACCAACAGCGACGTAGGCACAGAAGATACCGGTGAGTACTGCATCTACGACACGGGGGAGGGGGGAGGCAAAACTTAGGGGGACACCCACCAAACACCCCCACCCCCACCCTCGCATATCACAACATACACACCAATGGAGTCAAAAATATCACATGAACAACCCACAATCCCCCCGGAAGAATGCAAAGACAAAGCGAATTTCGGTCAAACATTGTAATGTGCCAATATACATGTCATACAAAAAAATACTGATATATATCTAGAAATCTGTCATAATTATATATACAATACAAGAAGTAGTGTAGATATGTACACAACAATGTCCGTGCACCAACAGTCCAAAAATGCATGGGCGAGGCCCACAATAGATACCTGACCAAAATCGGAGAGAACACTGCCGGGGCATCAGATAGAAACACTACAGGCACCTCAGGGGGAAGGGAAGGGGGGGCACCTCAGCCAGATGAATGCGAAGCCAGATTCACTACGGGGCTCCATGCCCATTGATGTATCCTGGGGAGTGCAAAGCCACAGTCTCTCAAGTCTCACAAGTGGGTGGGTTGCCCACTGTGCCATCCTGGGGAGTGCAAAGCCACAGTCTCTCAAGTCTCACAAGTGGGTGGCTTGCCCACTGTGCCATCCTGGGGAGTGCAAAGCCACAGTCTCACAAGTCTTTACAGTGGGTGGTTTGCCCACTGTGCCATCCTGGGGAGTGCAAAGCCACAGTCTCTCAAGTCTCACAAGTGGGTGGCTTGCCCACTGTGCCATCCTGGGGAGTGCAAAGCCACTGTCTCACAAGTCTTTACAGTGGGTGGTTTGCCCACTGTGCCATCCTGGGGAGTGCAAAGCCACAGTCTCACAAGACTCACAAGTGGGTGGCTTGCCCACTGTGCCATCCTGGGGAGTGCAAAGCCACAGTCTCACAAGTCTTTACAGTGGGTGGTTTGCCCACTGTGCCATCCTGGGGAGTGCAAAGCCACAGTCTCACAAGACTCTACAGTGGGTGGGTTGGCCACTGTTACATCCTGGGGAGTGCAAAGCCACAGTCTCACAAGTCTCTACAGTGGGTGGTTTGCCAACTGTGCCATCCTGGGGAGTGCAAAGCCACAGTCTCACAAGTCTCTACAGTGGGTGGGTTGCCCACTGTTACATCCTGGGGAGTGCAAAGCCACAGACTCACAAGTCTCTACAGTGGGTGGGTTGCCCACTGTTACATCCTGGGGAGTGCCAAACCACATTTTCGCTAGTATCTGCAGTTCTCTACTGGTACTGGGTGGGACAGGTGCCCAGACAGGACGAGTCTCCCCGTGAAAGTTCATGTCCTGTCACTGTCCCAGCTCCACATGGGATACGGATGCCTGATGTGGCGGCCTATTCATACCCACACGGTGTTTGCCTTGTTCAGCGGTCTTCACCATGGCAGTCTTTGCCCTGTTCAGCGGTGCTTAGCCATGGCGGTCTTTGCCCTGTTCAGCGGTCTTCACCAAGGCGGTCTATGGACTGTTCAGCGGTGCTCTGACATGGCGGTTCGGATACTGACATTGGTGTGTGGCATGACGATCTCCACACTGGACATTGGTGTGTGGCATGACGATCTCTACACTGGACATTGGTGTGTGGCATGACGATCTCTACACTGGACATTGGTGTGGGGCATGACGATCTCCACACTGGACATTGGTGTGTGGCTTGACATTCCATCATTGCCCAGCGGGGCTGTGGGATCCTGGTCCCTCCTGGGCTGTGACTCCGGCAGTGGTCTCCTGACCAGTAACGATACTTGGGCCCTCCTGGGCTGTGACTCTGGCGGTGGTCTCCTGACCAGTAACGATACTTGGGCCCTCCTGGGCTGTGACTCTGGCGGTGGTCTCCTGACCAGTAACGATACTTGGGCCCTCCTGGGCTGTGACTCTGGCGGTGGTCTCCTGACCAGTAACGAGACTTGGGCCCTCCTGGGCTGTGACTCCGGCGGTGGTCTCCTGACCAGTAACGAGACTTGGGCCATCCTGGGCTGTGACTCCGGCGGTGGTCTCCTGACCAGTAACGACGGTGCTGGCGGTTGTGTCTCGACCGCCGGAAATGATGGCGCACTTCTCCGACTTGACACTCACAACAGGCTGGGCAGACTTCCTCTGGACCTTCCCCACCTTCTTTGGAGTTACAGCTGACTCACCAATCGCCTTCGATCCCATTTCAGTTGTTGTCCCACCAGGAGTCTTGACACGGTCCACTCTCCAATTTCAGAGCCTTTACAGGGGGTGGGCTGCCAGTGCCTTGGCTCCGGGTCCTACTGCCTGCCCTGGTGGACGGTGCACTCCAAAAACCTGGAACACGCACCACTGGCACTGGAGGCTTTTAAGCTGAGGCGCTACGACGGGACTGATGAACTGGAGGGGGGTGGGGGCAAACAGGTCAATTTGACAGAGGGACAGTTTCTGACTGACACTAGGATGTATAGCTGGAGGGGGTCTGGGAGTGGAGGTAGAGGAGGTGGTTGTAGGAGCTGTCACTTTAGGTGTTTTGGGTGCAGGTGCAGGTACTGGAGGCTGTCGTGAGGTGGATGGATGTTGGGTGAGTGATTGCCGGCGTTTGGGTACTTTGGGAGGGGGCGTCACAGACACACTGGGAGAGGACACAGGGGACGTGTAAATGGCAGTGGAGGTGGTGAGTGCAGGTGAGCGGCTTGTGGTGCTGGGTGTCCTGGTGCGAGTCCTAGTGCCTGTAGATGTGGTGCATGCAGGTGTGTGTGTAGACGACACTGGGAGGGAGGAGGGAGAAGAGGAGGAGGGGGACACAGTGGAGGCATTGGATGTTGCTGTGTCTGTATGGGTGTGATGCTTGTGTGAGTGCCTGTGGTGTGTGTGGTGCCTATGTTTGCTTGAGCTACTTTTGGGTGTTGACTTGTGTGCAGGCTGGTCTGTAGGTGTGCTTGGGATGGGCTGGGGTACAGGGGATTGGGTCTGGGTGGAGGAAGTTGGAGGGGGGAGGCTGGACACAGGAACAATGGCTGCCATTAGTGCTGAGGCAAGAGATTGCAGGGTTCGCTGAAGGGCAGCCTGACCAGAATGAATGCCCTCCAGGAATGCTTTACCGTGTTGCAACTCTCGTTCTACACCCTGGATGGCATTCACAATGGTAGACTGCCCAACAGTGAGTGACCTGAGGAGGTCAATGGCCTTCTCACTGAGGGCAGCAGGGGTGACTGGGGCAGGGCCTGAGGTGCCTGGGGCGAAGGTGATGCCCACCCTCCTGGGTGAGCGGGCACGGGGCGAACACTGAGGGGCTGCTGGGAGGGTGGTGCTGGTAGGGGAGGTGGCGGCTGTACCTGTAGAAGTGGGGCGCACAGATGGTGCCACCACCACAGGGGAGCTCACATCGGCGGACGAGTCCGTGTCGCTGGTTGGTGATCCTGTGGCCGACGTGAAGCTCCCCTCGCCCTCTGTCCCACTGGTGCATTCAGAGTCTGTGGTGTGGCCCTCCATGGCCATGTGGGATGCAGCTCCCTCGTGCTCCGGTGCCACTGTACCTCCGCCTGATGATGCTGATGTACAAAAGGACAGGGAGAGCAGGAAAAGGGGGGGGAGACAGAAGAAAGAGAGTTTTAGTGCCTGGCACACCACTACCATTGGCGGACAAGACAGACGCAGCAGCCCCATGCATTACGCCGTGCTCCTGCCCTCTGCATATGCAATTTCTGGGATATGGCCTACATGGCGATGGTAGAAATCTGCGCACATGGATGGCAAAGGGGCAACTATACATCAACTTGCCTCTGTTCTGAGCTGGGGTAGAGTCCCACATGGCCTACATTACGGAGGGGCCTTGCCTACCTAACTCGCCCTGGCCTAGGGACACCCACAGCCCACCTCCCCCACCCAGACACCTCCACTGCACGCAAAGTCCACAGAATGAGGTTGTACTCACCCCCTTGTGTCTGCTGTGATGTCCTTAAGCGCCCATCCAACTCCAGGTAGGCCACCGCCAGGATCCGGAACATCAGGGGGGTCATGGCGTGACAAGCACCCCTCCGACGTTGGGAGGCCATCCCCAGCTGAGCCTCCACCGTCTTCTTGCTGCAGCAGCGAATGTTCTCCCATCTCTTACGGCAGTGGGTGCCCCGTCTCTGGTGGGCCCCCAGGGTCCGGACTTCCTTGGCGATGGCACGCCAAATGTCCCTCTTCTGGTGGGCGCTGACCTACATAACATGGACAAGGAAAGAGGAACAGTCATTACCTACTGCACCGTCAATGTGAGTGGCCCCCTCCCAACTCTGTCCATGTGGCCCATTCATCCCCATGCATTTCTGTTGTAAGAACTCTGCCCCCTTCCCTCTCCCACCCAGCCCTGTCCACCCAGGCTTAGCCCATCCAACGTGCTCCCTGTGTACTAACCTGTTGGTCTGGAGGACCGTAGAGTAGCATGTAGTGGGGGAGGACCCCATCCACAAGTTTCTCCAACTCCTGTGCAGTGAAGGCAGGGGCCCTTTCCCCAGACGCAGCAGCCATTGTCGCTTCCAGACTGAGGTACACAGTTGGAGCCAGACCTGATGTCACCAATCCGCCATCCGACTGGAATCCCCCCTGACGTTCAGGTGCTGTCAGTGCTCCATTTCCTTGCAATTGGGTTATTTCAGACTACTGTGGCCATGGCATCAGGGATGTCCCAGCCTATGTTCTCCAACGTGTTGTCCAGAGTCTTGTCTGCCCTGCTGAAACACATAAGGAGATACATCATTTTCCCTGAGGTGGAGGATTTTGCCTACAGTGAAAGGTGACTTCTATGCCCTTGGACATATCCCGAACGTCATAGGTGCCATTGATGGGACCCATGTAGCTCTGGTCCCCCCCCGCAGGAGTGAACAGGTGTACAGGGACAGGAAGAGTTATCATTCGATGAATGTCCAGATGGTCTGTTTGGCAGACCAGTACATCTCGCAGGTAAATGCTATGTTCTCTGGCTCAGTGCATGACGCCTACATCCTGCGGATTAGCAGCATCCCTGATATGATGGGTCAACTCCAGAGACACTGTGTATGGCTATTGGGGGACTCTGGTTACCCCAACCTGTCCTGGCTATTGACCCCAGTGAGGAATCCCAGGACCAGGGCAGAGGAACGGTACAATGAGGCCCATGGGCAGACTAGGAGGGTGATCGAACGCATCTTCGGCCTCCTGAAGGCCAGGTTCAGGTGCCTCCATATGACAGGTGGGTCCCTATTCTACTCACCGAAGAAGGTGTGCGACATCATCATCGCCTGCTCCATGCTCCATAATTTGGCATTGCGACGCCAGGTGCCTTTTCTGCAGGAAGATGATCCAGATGACGGTGTTGTAGCAGCGGTGGAGCCTGTGGAGCCTGTGGACAGTGATGAGGATGAAGCTGATGAAGAACAAAACGACAACAGGGAGTCAGTCATACAGCAATATTTCCAGTGAGACACAGGTGAGTACATTTTCAGGTTTAACATAACATTAACTTTCACACGTCTACCTCTATCCTGTACCTACATTTCACTCACTATTTGTTAACTGAGTTGTCCCCTTCCATTTCAGTTTCACAAATGTGGTAACCTACGTGTCAACAGATTGCACCCTTGAAAGGCTTGTGATGTGTGACATTGGTATGTTGGCCTTCCAATAGGTAACCATTTTTGACACTGTAATTGACAATACAAAGTTCAAAATCATTGACTGACTCCAGTTTTATTAGTGTTTCAAGGGTGTTTATTTAAGTGCATAACAATGAAGGGGGGTTGTGAAATGGGCATGGGTTATGGTGGAAGAATGTCCATGGCAGAGTCCAGTCTATTAGTCTCACAGGTACATTGCACATCTGGCCATTGGAAGTGGAGCTGGGGCAGTTCCGATTTGGACAGGGTAACAAAGTGGTACAGTGGGGGGACAATCAGGGTGGTCTTATTTCCTGGCGGGGGTCTTGCCATCTTGCTCTGTCCTGTTCCTGGATCTCAGGGACCGCTTTCGTTGTGGTTGTCCGTCTGCAGGGGGTGGGGTGCTGGTGTGTTGGTCCTGTGGCGGGGCGTCCAGTCCACTAGCGCTGGCGGAGGTGGTGGGCATTTCATCGTCCTGGCTAGTGTCAGGGGCCCCTTGGAGTGCCACGGTGTCCCTCAAGGTCTCTTGAATGTCCGTCAGCACCCCTACAATGGTGCCCAGGGTGGAGCCGATGGTCCTGAGCTCCTCCCTGAACCCCAAATACTGCTCCTCCTGCAGACGCAGGGTCTCCTGCAACTTGTCCAGGACCGTTGCCATCGTCTCCTGGGAGTGGTGGTATGCTCCCATGATGGAGGAGAGGGCCTCGTTGAGAGTAGGTTCCCTTGGCCTGTCCTCCCTCCGTCGCCCAGCAGCCCTCCCAGTTCCCCTGTGTTCCTGTGCCTCCGTCCCCTGGACCGTGTGCCCACTACCACTGCCCCCAGGTCCCTGTTGTTGTTGGGGTGTTGGGTTAGCCTGGGTGCCCTGTAGTGGTGGCCACACCGCTGATTGACCTGTCCTGGATAGGGAGGTATGGGCCCGCTGGGTGGGTGCTGTGCTGGTGTTACCAGAGGGAGGAAGTTCGGTGTTGGGCTGTGGCTGGGCAAGGGGAACCGACTGTCCTGAGGCCCACGATGGCCCGGGCTGGTCATCAAGATCCAGTAGTGCAGAGCTGCTGTCGTCACTGTGGGCCTCTTCTGGGGGTGGAGTGGTGTTGTCTGGACCCTCTGGTGTGGTGACGTTCCTTCGGATTCCTACGGGGGTATAAGTACATGATTATTGCATGTGTGTGTTTCATGGTGTGCAATGGTTGGGTGTGCGTGTACACCAGTGCAGGCATTCCTGTGTGGGGGCTTGTGTGCTGATGGTTGGGGGGTGTTCTGGGTATGTGCAGTGGGCATGCTTTAGTGATGGGTATCCATGCTTAGTTGTGTCATGCAGGTCTTAGGGTTGGGATGGGTGGTTGGTGTTATGGGTACATTAGTGAGGAGTTAGGGTGTGTGTGATAGCATGCAGGTAAGGTGGGGGATATGATAGTTAAGATTTGACTTACCAGTGTCCGTTCCTCTAACGACTCCTGCGAGGCCCTCAGGATGCAAGATGGACAAGACTTGCTCCTCCCACATTGTTAGTTGTGGGGGGGGAGGTCGGGGTCCGCCGCCAGTCCGCTGAACCGCGATGTGGTGCCTGGATACAGTGGAACGCACCTTCCCCCGTAGGTCGTTCCACCTCTTCCTGATGTCCTCCCTATTTCTTGGATGCTGTCCCACAGCGTTGACCCTGTCGACTATTCTTTACCATAGCTCCATCTTCCTGGCTATGGATGTGTGCTGTACCTGTGAGCCAAATATCTGTGGCTCTACCCGTAGGATTTCCTGCACCATGACCCTGAGCTCCTCTTCGGAAAAGCGGGGGTGTCTTTGGCCTGCCATGGGGTGGTGTGTGTGATGTGTGAGGTGGTGTATGTGGTGATGAGTGTGGTGAGTGTAGTGGTATGTGGTGTTTTGTGCGTGGATGTTGTGTGGGTGATTGTGTAGTGTGCATCTGTGTGATGGGGTTCTCTATTCTGTGCTGTCTCTCTCTGGCCTTCTCTCTAATTTTGGGTTGTAGGGGTTTGTGGGTGATGTGGGTGTGTGTTTTATATTGTGTTGGGTGTGTGGGAGTGTTGTTTGTATGTGTATCAGGTGTGTGTATTTGGAATTGTCCAATGTGGCGGTGTTTTGGAGCTGTGTGTGTATTTTGAGCACAGCCGTGTGTACCGCCAATGGAATACCGCAGTTTAAAGACCGCTGCGTGGATTCGTGGGTCGTAATAGCATGGGCTTGTTTCTGTTGCCGTGGAGGTGGAGGATTTGTTTCCGCATGTTTATCACTGACATTTGGTGTGGTGGGATTGTGTGGGTGTCTGAATTTCGGCGGATTCCGTGATGTGTGTCATAATAGCTGTGGCGTGCTCCCACCGCCGCGGCGGTGTGTTGGCGGTCTTCTGCACGGAGGTAAGTGACTTATACCGCCAATGTTGTAATGACCCCCATAGTGTTTTCTTTTGTGACTGTGATTGAATTTTTGAATAAGTTAGTTAAAGAGCATAGTATAAAATTAGTTAGAGGTTTCTTTGACCCAACACTGACATTTGGGACAGCTTATGCACACCGCAACAATTTGAACTGCTTATTAACACCTGTAGAGAAAAGCTTCTTAGATCACACTGATGATAGATGCAAAGCACTGAAAGAAAGATTAGAAAAGAGGCTAGAGAAACGCACGTGTGCAAATGATTATGCTTACACCGCAATAAAGACGCAGGGCAAATTAGCTATAGATGCATTGATTGTAGGTAGGCTTCCTATATATAGGCCAAAATCTGATCATGACACTTTATTTGTGGGAACGAGTGAATGCAGGCATGTGTTTTTGTTTCAGAGTAAATGGACATTCAGGTTAAATGGACAGGATCCAGCGATCCCTGGGATCTATTACATCTGTGGACTCAATGCCTATTTCCGTCTCCCTAAGGGATGGTATGGGACATGTTCTTTGAGGATAGTTTTCCCTAAGATTTACCAGATTGATGACTTAAAGCAAATACCTAAAATGTCTGAATTACAACATACTAGACAAAAACGAGAGACAGCGGCTGCTGTCGTTGGTGACATATTTGGAGCCATAATTCCTTCAGTAGGGGTTATCTTAAACTCCATAAAGATTCGAAAGTTGTCTACTATTGTGGATAACATGCTGACAAATTTCACAGGGGCTATACTCCTGATGGATACTGAACTTGCTGCGGAAAGAGCTATGACTCTTCAAAATCGGCTTGCTTTAGACATTCTTTTAGCAAAGAGCAGAGGAGTCTGTAAGATGCTTAACGAACGTCATTGTTGCTCATTTATTCCAGATAATAGCAAAAAGATTAGAGGTATGCTTACTAACCTAACAAGAGATAGTGCAGATTTAAAAGATTTGAAAGAACCCGGAGTTTGGGAGAAAGTTGGAAACGGAATTGCCAGAGTAGGGAGCTGGTTTAGCAATATCTGGAATGGGGTGCTTGCAAAAATATTAGGGGGTCTATTAATTGTCCTGGTCTGTTTATTGGGTTTATGGGGCACATGCAAAATTAATGAGAGAATTAGAAGAAATTGGACCAAAAGAAATAGAAGAAACGAAGAAAAGGAAAGGGAGAAAACTTTTAATGAAATTTGGGAGAGTTCACACAAAGGACAAGGTGTTGAAATGCACATTACATTATGCGCAAAGTGAAAAATTAAAAGTGAAGGGTTGAAAGGGAAATGTTTGTGTGATGACGAACGTCATCAGAGGAGGGACTGAGAGAGCGTAGCTTATAAAATCTATATTTACGTGAATTGTTTATGAACTAATGTGTGATAATGCCTCATAGAATTTGTACTAATATATTTTGATAAACGTGCACTTGAAATATGACCACGGGGAGTGGCCGGCAATGCATACGGGGACTAATGAAAATGACTAATGCCTATGAATATTTGTATTTAAAAAATGGTTTTATACTAATTAGTAATGATTCTGTTACTAAAGTTATGCAAATAAATCTTGTAGGCCTTAAGTTAGCATGAGCCGAAGCTTAGCTGCCTGGCTCTCATATTAAATGTGTTTCTCTAAACGTGCAGTGTGCTGACTCGCAAAAGGACATGACCTCTTGTTTTCTTCCAACTAGAAGCTGAATGTAACTATAGTGGATCCGTTCTCATGAAATCCATATTGCTTGTAGAAATGATTTAGTCAAAATGCAACAGTGTAGATTAATGTAATGTACAAGGTCGTTTAAACCGATGAAGACAATGGAGCTACTGACCAAAAGATGTGCAAAGAATTACAGAAGGATGAAATCATACCGGACGTGCTACCTCTGAAGGCGTCAATCATATGGACCAATTAAACGCTTGTGAACTGTTGTGGGGTGACAAATTTGATGAGCTAATTCAAAGTTAATTGGGTAGAGATAGTGGGGTGCAACCCCTTAGCCAATTAGATTTTAGGGGAATGTACAATGAAAAAGGGATAAAAACCCATGACACAGGGAGCCTGAGAGAGGTGTTAGGGAATGCTATTGATTTTATCCAGAAACTCTGTCACTCTGTTTGGTGACTTATATGGTTTTGATTAAACCATTCTTTCTTAGATTGCCCATTTTACACTTTACCTCCTTATGAGGGAAGTGCCCCTTTACCAGGAGCTGAGGTACTGATGGCGAATCAACTGATGTCCTGAAGACAAAGACTGAACCTGAGTGCTAACCCAAACCTTGGAGGGTAACTATGACAATGAACTTGTGATTTGTCTGTTTGCTTTTCCTTTCTAGGTACCAACTGCTTGCTTTTGACAGAGACCATAGCTAGATGTTTTCCAAATTGGTGTTCTAAAATTGTTTTGCATGAAGCCCAACATGCCAATGCTAATCAGTGGTTAGGACAGGTGTTCACTAAAGTGACGCACATCGACAAACAACTGAATCTATGCTTTGTTGAACCGACGCGTTAATGACATTCTGCTAAAGTTAACCTATGTTCACGCCGTGTTATGTTTTGATGTTTATGATTCTTGCCTTAGTGAAATCTTATCAGAGTTGCCATATTATGATTATGCTGTTTTGTTTCTTGGTTTTGAGACTAACACACTTGCTCTTAGAATTGTAATTAATAGGGAATAAAACTCATAAAATTCTACCAAACTGGTGTGGTTATTCATGACTGCCAGGTCATGGTGGTGTCTTGAATTGATTGATGTCTTTGACTAAAGTGAAATGCATTGTTGTAATAAATATTAATGACATTATTGACGTATTGATTGACATATTGATTAGCTTTCTCGTCCTAAGGTGCCTCTCAACTGGGCCGAAAGATTAATTGCCTAAAACAAGTCCTAAAGTGAAATAATTTACCATAAAGGGACGCGTTAGCAGTTCTGGTAGCAGAGCGACGGTTAGGCCCTTTGGGGCCCTAGGATGGAGAATTATTGTTTATATTGTTTTTCTGAGGTAATGCAAGTTGGAGATATGATGTGTTTCTAAATTTCTCATGACTTTCCCGGGATCTCGGAGTCTGCCTAAGTGAGTTGGGAATGTTCTTGGCGTCCTAGCATGTGTGGTGTAGATTTGCGCTTGCTCAGCTTATGCATATTGCAGGTGTTTTGTGAAGATTATGTGTGTTTTGGCCAGGTAAATGTTGTTTTAGTAGGAGTGGGCGTACTCCGCAGTATGAGGGTGGGGAAGTCGGCGTACTTCATATGAGTGTGGCGCTTTGTGCTAAAAAATTATCCATGTGGTTGGTTGTTAATGTACAGACCCGTCGTGGTCTAAGACTCCAGAGTATATTGATAAAGTGTAGGAGACACTTGGGTTTATGTTGTAATTTGTGCGGTTTAATAGGTCAATTGGGCGTGGTTGACAAGTCGAGTTTGAGTCTAAATGTGTGAATGAAACCTTCGATGGAGATTTGTCAAGTTCTAAAGTGCACTAGAACGAACCATTGACAAGTCGAGAGTAGGATTTGCAGGTCGAATTCTGCTTGCGTATGCTGAAACTGAGAAGGAGAGAGTAGCGACAGAGGCTTCAAGTGAAATCTCTGTAAAGTTCTGAAGCAATTGTGTACCCTTCCTGTATTAAACCGGCAATTTATTGTTGTTGTTTAAGGTGCTCACAGTAATGTTTGCATTAGTTTGGTGTGAATCCAGTAATGGGCGGACAAGCCACAAGACTTTGTCAGCTGCAGTGTGTGTTAGTGTGACGTCAGTGGTGCCGCGCTGGGATAGGTCAGTTGCCGAGAGGGGTCGCGCACGGATTGGCAGCCGTCCGTGAGAGGCAATAGGTTGAGAATGGTGGGTGAAGAGTGTCCTGGGAATTAAAGTCACTTCCTGACCAAATGCAAAACAAAAGAAAAGACGCAAAGATGAATTTTATCAAGGCTTATAGCATCCCTAGAAGTGGATCAGGGAGGACCCTATGTAGAGGGAACGTTGATGGGTCACAAGGTTTCATTTTTGGTTGACACGGGAGCTACACGCTCTACAGTCAGAAGTGCAGAGGTTCTGAAATATCACTATCAGGGCGTACTATAAGAGTGGTAGGAGTAGCAAACCAGTACCTGACAAATCCGATTACTGACCCAGTTCAAGTTGAGATTGGCAACTTCCAGGGACTGCATAAATTTGTAGTCTGTGATTCGAGTCCTGTATCCCTACTGGGGAGAGACTTACTGTGCAAGACAAAATGTTTGATTACCTGTTCCAATGAAGGGATTGAAGTGCAAACCAACAGTGATGATGAGGGAGATGATGGGCAGTTTTCAGAATCAGAAACAGAGACCGCAAATGAAGACTACCCTTTGATAACCTTATTCCCAATGCTTACAGTAACTGAATTGCCAGCGGAACTGCAAGGAACTGTGACAGAGAAAGTGTGGGACCTGACAGGAAAGGAAGTGGGACTGATAAAAGGAGTAGAACTGGTTAAAGTACAAGTGAAGCCAAATGTAGTGTTTTCCCAGGTGCTGCAGTACCACATGGCACAAGATGTCCTGATTCAGGTGTCTCAGATAATTGCAGACTTCGTAAAGCAAGGAGTCCTGAAAGAGGTATTGAGCAGCCCATGTAACTCTACAATAATGGGTCTGAAAAAGCCAATTTTTATTCAGTTTTAAATTCCTGGACAAGGTGTACAGTTGGTGCAGAATTCGTCAAGGGTTTTCTGAGTCACCTTCCATCTTCAATCAGATACTGAAGAAGGATTTGTAATCGCTAGAATTGCCTTTTAGTTCGACTCTAGTACAGTACATTGATGACTTGCTGATGGCGTCCTGAACAAAGGATGACTGTAGGTATGACACAATTGCCTTACTGAACCATATGGGAAAGAACGGACATAAAGTGTCCCCAAAGAAGCTGCAGTACTGTCAGAAAGAGGTAAAATATTTAGGGCATTTGATTGAGAAAGGGTCCGGGAGAATATCAAAAGAGAGGGTGACGGCCAACTGCAGATGAACCCCCCGAAACAAAGAGAGATGTCAGAATGTTTTTGGGAATGGTGGGTTACTGTCGTCAGTGGATTCCCAACTTTTTGATTATCTCTAAACCATTGATAAAACTGACAGGCAAGGAAACTAAGGATGAACCGTATACCATAATTTTGTCCGAGGAAGAGCTTGAGTCATTCATGGAATTGAGAGAGTGCATATGTAGGGCACCAGCCTTAGGTGTGCCTGATTATACAAAGCCTTTTCTACTGGTTTGTTATGAACGTGATGCTTGTTCTCTGTCTGTCTTAACACAGGTCCATGGAGGTGCAAACTGCCCTGTAGCATATTTTTCAGCTACTCTGGACCCAGTCGCAGCAGCCTTACCGGGTTGTTTGCACGCAGTTGCAGCAGTTGGTCAGAGCCTCACACAGTGTGAAGGCATAGTGGTGGGACATCCCTTAACAGTAATGGTTCCGCATTCAGTTGAAATTCTGTTGACCCGAACTAAAACTCAGCACATGACAAATGCCCGACTTACCCGATATGAGACAATTATTTTGGGGTCACCTAATGTCGCCTTGAAACGATGCACTGTATTGAACCCGGCAACTCCACTTCCTGTTGAAAACACTGAGATTAACAATACAGAGGAAGTGGGGAAACAACTGTCTTGAGGTAACAGAACTATGTACCAAACCCAGACCTGACATTAAAGATACGCAGCTAAAAGAAAATGACTGCATTATGTTTGTTGATGGATCATGTTTGAGAGACTCAGCCGGAATTCAGAGAGCCGGATATGATGTGTGTACAATCACCGGTATTATAGAAGCCTCCTGGCTCGAAAGAGTGTATTCCGCACAAGTGGCTGAATTAATTGCCCTTACTAAGGCATGCCACACAGCTGAAAATCTGAAAGTTACTATCTATACTGACAGCAGATACAGATTTGGAATTGTACATCATTTTGGCCAATTGTAGTCACAGAGGGGTTTCATGACCTCTTCTGGTTCACCAGTGAAAAATGGCGAGCAGATTAAGGATTTGTTGCATGCGATTCAGTTGCCTCTTGAAATTGCCGTTTTGAAATGCAATGCTCATGTTAAGTCACAAGACTTTGTGTCAATGGGAAACAGTTATGCAGATCAAGTCGCAAGGTTTTGCGCATTGAACTGTATATCGCTCAAGGATCAGTGTGAATTGTTACCAATAAACGGAAAATGAAACATGCTTAAAATTTGCATGAAGAGTTGTTGACACATTAGATGAGCTAAAATCACTGCAGGGTCGTGCTAGCAGAGAAGAAAAACGTTCCTGGCAGAGAATGCAATGCGTACAGAGAGCTGACCACTTGTGGGTGTCAGAGGAGGGGAAGTTGGTTTTGCCAAACAGTCTCTTGTCACAATTTGAAAGGTTGTACCATGGACAAGCACATCTTGGGAGAGACGCAATGATCAGATTGTTCAAAATTGACTGGTTTAATCCGAAATTCAGACAAGCCGCAGAAGTTACCTGTCACAGGTGCATTATCTGTCAACAGATGAATGCAGGAAAGGGAACTGTGGTGACTTTGAGCCACATACGGAGAGCTGGAGGTCCGTTTAGCAAGATGCAGATGGATTTCATTGAAATGCCCGTGTGTGGAGGCTTGAGGTACGTGTTGGTGATTGTGTGTGTTTTCAGTCACTGGATTGAAGCCTATCCTACACATAGAAATGATAGTCTCACAGTTGCAAAGCTGTTGCTTAGAGAATTAATACCAAGGTTCGGATTTCCGATCTCTTTAAAATCAGATAGGGGCAGACACTTCGACAATGAGGGGATAAAGCTCTTGTGTGCTGCATTAGACATTGAACAGAAGCTGCATTGTAGCTATCGCCCCGAAGCATCAGGACTAGTGGAAGAGATGAATGGTACCTTGAAGTCGAGAATGGCAAAAATGTGCACATCTACCAATATGAAATGGCCAGGGGCATTGCCTATAGTATTGATGCCAATTAGAAACACACCTGACAAAAAGACAGGATTATCTCCCCATGAGATAATCATGGACAGAGCTATGAGGTTGCCCGCAGTACCTGCAAATGCTCTTGTGAATATCACGGATGATATGGTGTTGGACTACTGCAAAGGTTTGGCTGACGTGGTCCGCTCTTTTTCCCACCAGGTGGAGGCCAATACATTGCCACCAATCAGTGATCCAGGTCACACTCTACAATCCAGAGACTGGGTGGTTGTCAAGAAGCATGTAAGGAAGTCGTGTTTGGAGCCGCGCTGGAAGGGGCCATATCATGTAATACTAACAACAACCACTGCTGTGAAGTGTGCAGGAGTCCCAAACTGGATACATGCCAGTAACATGTCCAACTGATGAGGAACTTGAAGTGCCTGAAACAACAGCTCCAGAGAGGGAAGTCTCAGGGCCGGAGAGTATTCAAAGGGAAACTGAGACTGTAGGAGAGCCCACTGAGGACGGCCTAGTCCCTCAAACAGTAAATGAGTTTGAGAGAGGTGACAGTGAGCCTATCTCAGTAGAGGCAGCAGGAGAACTGCAACAAGTAGAGGTTCTCCCAGAAGTAGACGGATACGGGTTAGAGCTCAAACCCGTTACAGACCCAATAGATGAGGGGGAGAGAGCAGAAGGAGATCAAAACACAGAGATCCCCCCTGAACCAACTGCAGGTCCATCAAGAGAAAACACCATAGTACAAGAGGAGGGTGCTGTTCAGCGTCCTGAAAGGCCAAGCAGGAAGAAAACGCATAAAGGTGATAACTGGCCAGAGAAACAAGCTGCAAGGGAAAAAGTTGTCCCTTGTGAAACAATAGAGGAAGAAATTGATACAACCAGAAAAGAGGATCTTAGTGAAGGAGAGTTGCAAAGTGAACGCAGTTTGAATAGAAAGAGAGTCGCAAACAGAAGGTACGCAGGTCCTGAATGGGCACAGCAATGACATCTGAATGGCAACAAGAATTCTTAGCATTTTGCTTTGATTGAGAAGTACCATGCCAATACTACGGTACCTGAATTCAAACAAGAAAAGACTGTGTTAAAATTAAAATTGAAATAGAAAGCTGAAAGCTGAGAAAAGAGACTTATAAATTACCGGATGTGACATATAAAACCTGAATTGACTCTGAAAAAACGATTATGACAAACTGCTAAACCTGATTTGACAAAAGGGTCCTGGGGTGAGTGAAACGCTGTAAATACACGCAAAGAGAGAGAAAGAGAGACTTTTTTTTTTTTTTAAAAGAGCTTTTAATCGTCCTCAAGTTGATTGTTTGTTTTGAGTTATTCTGCTATCTGATTCTTTACAGATCATGGCTTACACTAGAGGTAGTAGCAAAAAGAGTAAAGTGTGTGGTTGGTTAAGTGTTATATTGGGTATTGTGTGTGCAATAATAATTGTAGGTGTGATTGTGGGAATGCCGTGGTTGGATAAGAAAGTGACTAACAATGCTTCAAAACCTGAGACTGCTACACTAACACCATGGGAGAAGTTCGAGCAGGATACAAAATATTTGCATGAGGGAACTAATTCAAAGGGGGAACTCTCTACTAATGTCTTCTATCGCCTATTGAATGAGTCTGTTGATACTATGGATGTGAGGAACTGTTATGTTTGCACAAAGATTCCTTCATCATTACAAGAAGGGGTCACCTACCATAGTCTTCCATTAACATACGGGATAAGTTGTAGTTTGCTACTAACAAGATTCTATGACCAGGAACATGTGCAATATTTTTATTCAAATCTAGACATAGGTGGTCATTACAACCCTGGCGGACGGTGTTAAAGCTGCGGAAATACCGCAAACAGGCCGGCGGACAAAAAAAGGGAATTACGACCCTGGTGGAAACCGCCAACAAAGACAGCCACTTTAACACATCGCCCGCCACGGCGGTACAGACAAACAGTGCGGCGGTCACCGCCAACAGACAGGCGGGAGACAATGTACCGCCCACACTATTATGACAGGCCAATCCGCCACCTTTTCCGGGGTGGATTCTTCGTGGATAAAAACATGGCGGAAACAGCTTTTGCTATTGGAAAACGTTCACCTTAACACACTCCACGAGGAACGATGACTCCATGGAGCAGGAACTCCAAATCCTACCTGCCTTTGTGTTTCTGCTCCTCTACGACCAACAGCGACGTAGGCACAGAAGATACCGGTGAGTACTGCATCTACGACACGGGGGAGGGGGGAGGCAAAAGTTAGGGGGACACCCACCAAACACCCCCACCCTCGCATATCACAACATACACACCAATGCAGTCAAAATTATCACATGAACAACCCACAATCCCCCCGGAAGAATGCAAAGACAAAGCGAATTTTGGTCAAACATTGTAATGTGCCAATATACATGTCATACAAAAAAATACTGATATATATCTAGAAATCTGTCATAATTATATATACAATACAAGAAGTAGTACAGGTATGTACACAACAATGTCCGTGCACCAACAGTCCAAAAATGCATGGGCGAGGCCCACAATAGATACCTGACCAAAATCGAAGAGAACACTGCCGGGGCATCAGATAGAAACACTACAGGCACCTCAGGGGGAAGGGAAGGAGGGGAACCTCAGCCAGATGAATGCGAAGCCAGATTCACAATGGGGCTCCATGCCCATTGATGTATCCTGGGGAGTGCAAAGCCACAGTCTCTCAAGTCTCACAAGTGGGTGGGTTGCCCACTGTGCCATCCTGGGGAGTGCAAAGCCACAGTCTCTCAAGTCTCACAAGTGGGTGGGTTGCCCACTGTGCCATCCTGGGGAGTGCAAAGCCACAGTCTCTCAAGTCTCACAAGTGGGTGGCTTGCCCACTGTGCCATCCTGGGGAGTGCAAAACCACAGTCTCACAAGTCTTTACAGTGGGTGGTTTGCCCACTGTGCCATCCTGGGGAGTGCAAAGCCACAGTCTCTCAAGTCTCACAAGTGGGTGGCTTGCCCACTGTGCCATCCTGGGGAGTGCAAAGCCACAGTCTCACAAGTCTTTACAGTGGGTGGTTTGCCCACTGTGCCATCCTGGGGAGTGCAAAGCCACAGTCTCACAAGACTCTACAGTGGGTGGGTTGGCCACTGTTACATCCTGGGGAGTGCAAAGCCACAGTCTCACAAGTCTCTACAGTGGGTGGTTTGCCCACTGTGCCATCCTGGGGAGTGCAAAGCCACAGTCTCACAAGTCTCTACAGTGGGTGGGTTGCCCACTGTTACATCGTGGGGAGTGCAAAGCCACAGATTCACAAGTCTCTACAGTGGGTGGGTTGCCCACTGTTACATCCTGGGGAGTGCCAAACCACATTTTCGCTAGTATCTGCAGTTCTCTACTGGTACTGGGTGGGACAGGTGCCCAGACAGGACGAGTCTCCCCGTGAAAGTTCATGTCCTGTCACTGTCCCAGCTGCACATGGGATACGGATGCCTGATGTGGCGGCCTATTCATACCCACACGGTGTTTGCCTTGTTCAGCGGTCTTCACCATGGCAGTCTTTGCCCTGTTCAGCGGTGCTTAGCCATGGCGGTCTTTGCCCTGTTCAGCGGTCTTCACCATGGCGGTCTATGGACTGTTCAGCGGTGCTCTGACATGGCGGTTCGGATACTGACATTGGTGTGTGGCATGACGATCTCCACACTGGACATTGGTGTGTGGCATGACGATCTCTACACTGGACATTGGTGTGTGGCATGACGATCTCTACACTGGACATTGGTGTGGGGCATGACGATCTCCACACTGGACATTGGTGTGTGGCTTGACGTTCCATCATTGCCCAGCGGGGCTGTGGGATCCTGGTCCCTCCTGGGCTGTGACTCCGGCAGTGGTCTCCTGACCAGTAACGATAATTGGGCCCTCCTGGGCTGTGACTCTGGCGGTGGTCTCCTGACCAGTAACGATACTTGGGCCCTCCTGGGCTGTGACTCTGGCGGTGGTCTCCTGACCAGTAACGATACTTGGGCCCTCCTGGGCTGTGACTCTGGCGGTGGTCTCCTGACCAGTAACGAGACTTGGGCCCTCCTGGGCTGTGACTCCGGCGGTGGTCTCCTGACCAGTAACGAGAGTTGGGCCATCCTGGGCTGTGACTCCGGCGGTGGTCTCCTGACCAGTAACGACGGTGCTGGCGGTTGTGTCTCGACCGCCAGAAATGATGGCGCACTTCTCCGCCGTGACACTCACAACAGGCTGGGCAGACTTCCTCTGGACCTTCCCCACCTTCTTTGGAGTTACAGCTGACTCACCAATCGCCTTCGATCCCATTTCAGTTGTTGTCCCACCAGGAGTCTTGGCACGGTCCACTCTCCAATTTCAGAGCCTTTACAGGGGGTGGGCTGCCAGTGCCTTGGCTCCGGGTCCTACTGCCTGCACTCCAAAAACCTGGAACACACACCACTGGCACTGGAGGCTTTTTGGCTGAGGCGCTACGACAGGACTGATGAATTGGAGGGGGGTGGGGGCAAACAGGTCAATTTGACAGAGGGACAGTTTCTGACTGACACTAGGATGTATAGCTGGAGGGGGTCTGGGAGTGGAGGTAGAGGAGGTGGTTGTAGGAGCTGTCACTTTAGGTGTTTTGGGTGCAGGTGCAGGTACTGGAGGCTGTCGTGAGGTGGATGGATGTTGGGTGAGTGATTGCCGGCGTTTGGGTACTTTGGGAGGGGGCGTCACAGACACACTGGGAGAGGACACAGGGGACGTGTAAATGGCAGTGGAGGTGGTGAGTGCAGGTGAGCGGCTTGTGGTGCTGGGTGTCCTGGTGCGAGTCCTAGTGCCTGTAGATGTGGTGCATGCAGGTGTGTGTGTAGACGACACTGGGAGGGAGGAGGGGGACACAGTGGAGGCAGTGGATGTTGCTGTGTCTGTATGGGTGTGATGCTTGTGTGAGTGCCTGTGGTGTGTGTGGTGCCTATGTTTGCTTGAGCTACTTTTGGGTGCTGACTTGTGTGCAGGCTGGTCTGTAGGTGTGCTTGGGATGGGCTGGGGTACAGGGGATTGGGTCTGGGTGGAGGAAGTTGGAGGGGGGAGGCTGGACACAGGGACAATGGCTGCCATTAGTGCTGAGGCAAGAGATTGCAGGGTTCGCTGAAGGGCAGCCTGACCAGAATGAATGCCCTCCAGGAATGCATTACCGTGTTGCAACTCTCGTTCTACACCCTGGATGGCATTCACAATGGTAGACTGCCCAACAGTGAGTGACCTGAGGAGGTCAATGGCCTTCTCACTGAGGGCAGCAGGGGTGACTGGGGCAGGGCCTGAGGTGCCTGGGGCGAAGGTGATGCCCACCCTCCTGGGTGAGCGGGCACGGGGCGAACACTGAGGGGCTGCTGGGAGGGTGGTGCTGATAGGGGAGGTGGCGGCTGTACCTGTAGAAGTGGGGCGCACAGATGGTGCCGCCACCACAGGGGAGCTCACATCGGCGGACGAGTCCGTGTCGGTGGTTGGTGATCCTGTGGCCGACGTGAAGCTCCCCTCGCCCTCCGTCCCACTGGTGCATTCAGAGTCTGTGGTGTGGCCCTCCATGGCCATGTGGGATGCAGCTCCCTCGTGCTCCGGTGCCACTGTACCTCCGCCTGATGATGCTGATGTACAAAAGGACAGGGAGAGCAGTAAAAGGGGGGGAGACAGAAGAAAGAGAGTTTTAGTGCCTGGCATACCGCTACCATTGGCGGACAAGACAGACGCAGCAGCCCCATGCATTACGCCGTGCTCCTGCCCTCTGCACATGCAATTTCTGGGATATGGCCTACATGGCAATGGTAGAAATCTGCGCACATGGATGGCAAAGGGGCAACTATACATCAACTTGCCTCTGTTCTGAGCTGGGGTAGAGTCCCACATGGCTTACATTACGGAGGGGCCTTGCCTACCTAACTCGCCCTGGCCTAGGGACACCCACAGCCCACCTCCCCCACCCAGACACCTCCACTGCACGCAAAGTCCCCAGAATGAGGTTGTACTCACCCCCTTGTGTCTGCTGTGATGTCCTTAAGCGCCCATCCAACTCCGGGTAGGCCACCGCCAGGATCCGGAACATCAGGGGGGTCATGGTGCGACGGGCAATCCTCTGACGTTGGGAGGCCATCCCCAGCTGAGCCTCCGCCGTCTTCTTGCTGCAGCGGCGAATGTCCTCCAATCTCTTACGGCAGTGGGTGCCCCGTCTCTGGTGGGCCCCCAGGGTCCGGACTTCCTTGTCGATGGCACGCCAAATGTCCCTCTTCTGGTGGGCGCTGACCTACATGACATGCACAAGGAAAGAGGAACAGTCATTACCTACTGCACCGTCAATGTGAGTGGCCCCCTCCCAACTCTGTCCATGTGGCCCATTCATCCCCATGCATTTCTGTTGTAAGAACTCTGCCCCCTTCCCTCTCCCACCCAGCCCTGTCCACCCAGGCTTAGCCCATACAACGTGCTCCCTGTGTACTAACCTGTTGGTCTGGAGGACCGTAGAGTAGCATGTACTGGGGGAGGACCCCATCCACAAGTTTCTCCAACTCCTGTGCAGTGAAGGCAGGGGCCCTTTCCCCAGACGCAGCAGCCATTGTCGCTTCCAGACCGAGGTCACAGCAGCACTAGCAGTGTAGGTCCTCTCCTGTCGAAGGTCATGTATCTAGTGATTGAAGAGATAGAAAATGGTGGTGACGTCCGCGGCAGTGACATCCGCGGCAGGGCGCATCATCACCGCCAGCGCACCTGTTCATTGGCTCCTGGGACCCATACAGTCCAATGTTAACCAATGCAGCATTGCGCCGCGCTCTACGACCGCCTACCGCGACGGTGTCCAACGCCAGCGCAGTTACCCCACAATTCCATTGTCCCAGTTTAGAGGTCAAGCAGCCGCCATTTCAGGGGCCCACATGGCTTCATTTACTACTGCGTCACACATACCGAGGCCTACACTCAAAACATTTCCCGGATGGGTTAATTGTCTGTTGTAGTATTGTGTGTGACTGTGGGTACATACCTGGAGGAATGGTGACAGTTTCTTCGCTGTTGTCCTTCTTAGGCACCGTCAGTTGGGACATATTGGAAGATGGCGGAATCCGCTGGTGTACCGACCGCTGGTGGACCTGTTGACAATGGAAGAGAGACATTTGATTGTGACCTACTGGTTCGACCGTGCCACAATCCAGGAACTATGTACACAGTTGGAGCCAGACCTGATGTCACCAATCCGCCATCCGACTGGAATCCCCCCTGACGTTCAGGTGCTGTCAGTGCTCCATTTCCTTGCAATTGGGTTATTTCAGACTACTGTGGCCATGGCATCAGGGATGTCCCAGCCTATGTTCTCCAACGTGTTGTCCAGAGTCTTGTCTGCCCTGCTGAAACACATAAGGAGATACATCATTTTCCCTGAGGTGGAGGATTTTGCCTACAGTGAAAGGTGACTTCTATGCCCTTGGACATATCCCGAACGTCATAGGTGCCATTGATGGGACCCATGTAGCTCTGGTCCCCCCCGCAGGAGTGAACAGGTGTACAGGAACAGGAAGAGTTATCATTCGATGAATGTCCAGATGGTCTGTTTGGCAGACCAGTACATCTCGCAGGTAAATGCTATGTTCTCTGGCTCAGTGCATGACGCCTACATCCTGCGGAATAGCAGCATCCCTGATATGATGGGTCAACTCCAGAGACACCGTGTATGGCTATTGGGGGACTCTGGTTACCCCAACCTGTCCTGGCTATTGACCCCAGTGAGGAATCCCAGGACCAGGGCAGAGGAACGGTACAATGAGGCCCATGGGCAGACTAGGAGGGTGATCGAACGCATCTTCGGCCTCCTGAAGGCCAGGTTCAGGTGCCTCCATATGACAGGTGGGTCCCTATTCTACTCACCGAAGAAGGTGTGCGACATCATCATCGCCTGCTCCATGCTCCATAATTTGGCATTGCGACGCCAGGTGCCTTTTCTGCAGGAAGATGATCCAGATGACGGTGTTGTAGCAGCGGTGGAGCCTGTGGAGCCTGTGGACAGTGATGAGGATGAAGCTGATGAAGAAGAAAACAACAACAGGGAGTCAGTCATACAGGAATATTTCCAGTGAGACACAGGTGAGTACATTTTCAGGTTTAACATAACATTAACTTTCACACGTCTACCTCTATCCTGTACCTACATTTCACTCACTATTTGTTAACTGAGTTGTCCCCTTCCATTTCAGTTTCACAAATGTGGTAACCTACGTGTCAACAGATTGCACCCTTGAAAGGCTTGTGATGTGTGACATTGGTATGTTGGCCTTCCAATAGGTAACCATTTTTGACACTGTAATTGACAATACAAAGTTCAAAATCATTGACTGACTCCAGTTTTATTAGTGTTTCAAGGGTGTTTATTTAAGTGCATAACAATGAAGGGGGGTTGTGAAATGGGCATGGGTTATGGTGGAAGAATGTCCATGGCAGAGTCCAGTCTTTTAGTCTCACAGGTACATTGCATATCTGGCCATTGGAAGTGGAGCTGGGGCAGTTCCGATTTGGACAGGGTAACAAAGTGGTACAGTGGGGGCACAATCAGGGTGGTCTTATTTCCTGGCGGGGGTCTTGCCATCTTGCTCTGTCCTGTTCCTGGATCTCAGGGACCGCTTTCGTGGTGGTTGTCCGTCTGCAGGGGATGGGGTGCTGGTGTGGTGGTCCTGTGGCGGGGCGTCCAGTCCACTAGCGCCGGCGGAGGTGGTGGGCATTTCATCGTCCTGGCTAGTGTCAGGGGCCCCTTGGAGTGCCACGGTGTCCCTCAAGGTCTCTTGAATGTCCGTCAGCACCCCTACAATGGTCCCCAGGGTGTAGCTGATGGTCCTGAGCTCCTCCCTGAACCCCAAATACTGCTCCTCCTGCAGACGCAGGGTCTCCTGCAACTTGTCCAGGACCGTTGCCATCGTCTCCTGGGAGTGGTGGTATGCTCCCATGATGGAGGAGAGGGCCTCGTTGAGAGTAGGTTCCCTTGGCCTGTCCTCCCTCCGTCGCACAGCAGCCCTCCCAGTTCCCCTGTGTTCCTGTGCCTCCGTCCCCTGGACCGTGTGCCCACTACCACTGCCCCCAGGTCCCTGTTGTTGTTGGGGTGTTGGGTTAGCCTGGGTGCCCTGTAGTGGTGGACACACCGCTGATTGACCTGTCCTGGATAGGGAGGTATGGGCCCGCTGGGTGGGTACTGTGCTGGTGTTACCAGAGGGAGGAAGTTCGGTGTTGGGTTGTGGCTGGGCAAGGGGAACCGACTGTCCTGAGGCCCACGATGGCCCGGGCTGGTCATCAAGATCCAGTAGGGCAGAGCTGCTGTCGTCACTGTGGGCCTCTTCTGGGGGTGGAGTGGTGTTGTCTGGACCCTCTGGTGTGGTGACGTTCCTTCGGGTTCCTACGGGGGTATAAGTACATGATTATTGCATGTGTGTGTTTCATGGTGTGCAATGGTTGGGTGTGCGTGTACACCAGTGCAGGCATTCCTGTGTGGGGGCTTGTGTGCTGATGGTTGGGGGGTGTTCTGGGTATGTGCAGTGGGCATGCTTTAGTGATGGGTATCCATGCTTAGTTGTGTCATGCAGGTCTTGGGGATGGGATGGGTGGTTGGTGTTATGGGTACATTAGTTAGGAGTTAGGGTGATAGGGGAGGGTGTGAGGGTGGGGGTGTGTGATAGCATGCAGGTAAGGTGGGGGATATGATAGTTAAGATTTGACTTACCAGTGTCCGTTCCTCTAACGATTCCTGCGAGGCCCTCAGGATGCAAGATGGACAAGACTTGCTCCTCCCACGTTGTTAGTTGTGGGGGGGGAGGTGGGGGTCCGCCGCCAGTCCGCTGAACCGCGATGTGGTGCCTGGATACCGTGGAACGCACCTTCCCCCGTAGGTCGTTCCACCTCTTCCTGATGTCCTCCCTATTTCTTGGATGCTGTCCCACAGCGTTGACCCTGTCGACTATTCTTTGCCATAGCTCCATCTTCCTGGCTATGGATGTGTGCTGTACCTGTGAGCCAAATAGCTGTGGCTCTACCCGTAGGATTTCCTCCACCATGACCCTGAGCTCCTCTTCGGAAAAGCGGGGGTGTCTTTGGCGTGCCATGGGGTGGTGTGTGTGATGTGTGAGGTGGTGTATGTGGTGATGAGTGTGGTGAGTGTAGTGGTATGTGGTGTTTTGTGCGTGGATGTTGTGTGGGTGATTGTGTAGTGTGCATCTGTGTGATGGGGTTCTCTATTCTGTGCTGTCTCTCTCTGGCCTTCTCTCTAATTTTGGGTTGTAGGGGTTTGTGGGTGATGTGGGTGTGTGTTTTATATTGTGTTGGGTGTGTGGGAGTGTTGTTTGTATGTGTATCAGGTGTGTGTATTTGGAATTGTCCAATGTGGCGGTGTTTTGGAGCTGTGTGTGTATTTTGAGCGCAGCGGTGTGTACCGCCAATGGAATACCGCGGTTTAAAGACCGCCGCGTGGATTCGTGGGTCGTAATAGCATGGGCTTGTTTCTGTTGGCGTGGAGGTGGAGGATTTGTTTCCGCATGTTTATCACTGACCTTTGGTGTGGTGGGATTGTGTGGGTGTCTGAATTTCAGCGGATTCCGTGATGTGTGTCATAATAGCTGTGGCGGGCTCCCACCGCCGCGGCGGTGTGTTGGCGGTCTTCTGCACGCCGGTAAGTGCCTTATACCGCCAATGTTGTAATGACCCCCATAGTGTTTTCTTTTGTGACTGTGATTGAATTTTTGAATAAGTTAGTTAAAGAGCATAGTATAAAATTAGTTAGAGGTTTCTTTGACCCAACACTGACATTTGGGACAGCTTATGCACACCGCAACAATTTGAACTGCTTATTAACACCTGTAGAGAAAAGCTTCTTAGATCACACTGATGATAGATGCAAAGCACTGAAAGAAAGATTAGAAAAGAGGCTAGAGAAACGCACGTGTGCAAATGATTATGCTTACACCGCAATAAAGACGCAGGGCAAATTAGCTATAGATGCATTGCATGTAGGTAGGCTTCCTATATATAGGCCAAAATCTGATCATGACACTTTATTTGTGGGAACGAGTGAATGCAGGCATGTGTTTTTGTTTCAGAGTAAATGGACATTCATGTTAAATGGACAGGATCCAGCGATCCCTGGGATCTATTACATCTGTGGACTCAATGCTTATTTCCGTCTCCCTAAGGGATGGTATGGGACGTGTTATTTGAGGATAGTTTTCCCTAAGATTTACCAGATTGATGACTTAAAGCAAATACCTAAAATGTCTGAATTACAACATACTAGACAAAAACGAGAGACAGCGGCTGCTGTCGTTGGTGACATATTTGGAGCCATAATTCCTTCAGTAGGGGTTATCTTAAACTCCATAAAGATTCGAAAGTTGTCTACTTTTGTGGATAACATGCTGACAAATTTCACAGGGGCTATACTCCTGATGGATACTGAACTTGCTGCGGAAAGAGCTATGACTCTTCAAAATCGGCTTGCTTTAGACATTCTTTTAGCAAAGAGCAGAGGAGTCTGTAAGATGCTTAACGAACGTCATTGTTGCTCATTTATTCCAGATAATAGCAAAAAGATTAGAGGTATGCTTACTAACAAGAAATAGTGCAGATTTAAAAGATTTGAAAGAACCCGGAGTTTGGGAGAAAGTTGGAAACGGAATTGCCAGAGTAGGGAGCTGGTTTAGCAATATCTGGAATGGGGTGCTTGCAAAAATATTAGGGGGTCTATTAATTGTCCTGGTCTGTTTATTGGGTTTATGGGGCAAATGCAAAATTAATGAGAGAATTAGAAGAAATTGGACCAAAAGAAATAGAAGAAACGAAGAAAATGAAAGGGAGAAAACTTTTAATGAAATTTGGGACAAGGTGTTGAAATGCACATTACATTATGCGCAAAGTGAAAAATTAAAAGTGAAGGGTTGAAAGGGAAATGTTTGTTTGATGACGAACGTCATCAGAGGAGGGACTGAGAGAGCGTAGCTTATAAAATCTATATTTACGTGAATTGTTTATGAACTAATGTGTGATAATGCCTCATAGAATTTGTACTAATATATTTTTCTAAAACGTGCACTTGAAATATGACCACGGGGAGTGGCCGGCAATGCATACGGGGACTAATGAAAATGACTAATGCCTATGAATATTTGTATTTAAAAAATGGTTTTATACTAATTATTAATGATTATGTTACTAAAGTTATGCAAATAAATCTTGTAGGCCTTAAGTTAGCATGAGCCGAAGCTTAGCTGCCTGGCTCTCATATTAAATGTGTTTCTCTAAACGTGCAGTGTGCTGACTCGCAAAAGGACATGACCTCTTGTTTTCTTCCAACTAGAAGCTGAGTGTAACTATAGTGGATCCGTTCTCATGAAATCCATATTGCTTGTAGAAATGATTTAGTCAAAATGCAACAGTGTAGATTAATATAATGTACAAGGTCGTTTAAACCGATGAAGACAATGGAGCTACTGACCAAAAGATGTGCAAAGAATTACAGAAGGTTGAAATCATACCGGACGTGCTACCTCTGAAGGCGTCAATCATATGGACCAATTAAACGCTTGTGAACTGTTAATTGGGTAGAGATAGTGGGGTGCAACCCCTTAGCCAATTAGATTTTAGGGGAATGTACAATGAAAAATGGGATAAAAACCCATGACACAGGGAGCCTGAGAGAGGTGTTAGGGAATGCTATTGATTTTATCCAGAAACTCTGTCACTCTGTTTGGTGACTTATATGGTTTTGATTAAACCATTCTTTCTTAGATTGCCCATTTTACACTTTACTCCTTATGAGGGAAGTCCCCCTTTACCAGGAGCTGAGGTACTGATGGCGAATCAACTGATGTCCTGAAGACAAAGACTGAACCTGAGTGCTGACCCAAACCTTGGAGGGTAACTATGACAATGAACTTGTGATTTGTCTGTTTGCTTTTCCTTTCTAGGTACCAACTGCTTGCTTTTGACAGAGACCATAGCTAGATGTTTTCTAAATTGGTGTTCTAAAATTGTTTTGCATGAAGCCCAACATGCCAATGCTAATCAGTGGTTAGGACAGGTGTTCACTAAACTGACGCAAATCGACAAACAACTGAATCTATGCTTTGTTGAACCGACGCGTTAATGACATTCTGCTAAAGTTTACCTATGTTCACGCCGTGTTATGTTTTGATGTTTATGATTCTTGCCTTAGTGACATCTTATCAGAGTTGCCATATTATGACTATGCTATTTTGTTTCTTGGTTTTGAGACTAACACACTTGCTCTTAGAATTGTAATTAATAGGGAATAAAACTCATAAAATTCTACCAAACTGGTGTGGTTATTCATGACTGCCAGGTCATGGTGGTGTCTTGAATTGATTGATGTCTTTGACTAAAGTGAAATGCATTGTTGTAATAAATATTATTGACATTATTGACGTATTGATTGACATATTGATTAGCTTTCTCGTCCTAAGGTGTCTCTCAACTGGATCGAAAGATTCATTGGCCTAAAACGAGTCCTAAGGTGAAATAATTTAACATAAAGGGACGCGTTAGCATGACCATGTTCAAACGTTACAGATACATTTATAATTCCGGGAGAAATGCACATTTTACTATTTGAGGTGAGAGCATTTACTCCATTTGTGAAGTTATTTACCTTGATTTACAGAACTTTACCTGAAAAGTTCTTATCGCAAAAATTGGAAAGTCGTCTGAGAATATTTCAGTGTACTTATTTCATGAAATTTTGAACTTTTGCCTCTTACACAAGAAGCAAACATTGAGAACCTTTTCTTTTGTAAATGACAGATTATCATGCAATAACTTCAGGGAACATTACGGTGTGTGTTTTGCTTTCCTAGACAAAAACACCCATCTTCATTTTTAACTATTAAATGCCACTAAGGGGGTCATTCTGACCGCCAGGGCCAATGACCGCGGGAGCACCGCCAACAGGCTGGCAGTGCTCCCATGGGCATTCTGACCGCGGCGGTACAGCCGCGGTCAGAAACGGGAAACCGCCGGTGTCCCGCCGGTTTCCCGCTGCCCAAGGGAATCCTCCATGGCGGCGATGGGGGTTCCGACCCCCTTACCGCCAGCCTGGTTCTGGCAGTTTTGACCGCCAGAACCTGGCTGGCGGTAACGGGTGTCGTGGGGCCCCCTAACAGGGCCTCACCAAGATTTTCAGTGTCTGCCAAGCATTCGGAGCCGGCATCCTCATGGAAGGGGGTTTCCCGCTGGGCTGGCAGGCGGCCTTCTGGCGGTCGCCCGCCAGCCCAGCGGGAAACTCAGAATTACCGCAGCGGTCTTTTGACCGCGCAGCAGTATTCTGCCGGCGGGACTTTGGCGGGCGGCCTCCGCCGCCCGTCAAAGTTAGAATGACCCCCTAAATGTTGTAATATTTAAACCTTAATGTTAAAAGAACTATAGGCATAAATGACTGTTTCTATGAGTCACATGGACTGAGGGGGTAGACAAATTGTCTCTGTCCCAAAAGAGTACCCACACAAGAGCGCAAAGTTGAAGTGTGAACGAAGATAAAGGCTGTCTATTATCAAAGATTTAAGGCCCGATTTAGATCTTGGCAGAGGGGAATAATCCATCACAAACCTTTGGGGCCTATGATTGCCCACTTCAAAGAACAGTAGTACTCCATGCCAGGGTAAACCCTCAAAGTCATACAGGAGGTGAGTCAACTGACCATTGGTGTCTACTTCTTTGTTCTGAGTACAAGAAGTGGCAGGCCCAGTGCTTAAGGGATCCTTTTGGGTCACAAACAGCTGGCCCGGTCGTCTTCTGATCATCCGCAGGGCCAGTAAGTGTTATAAAGAGGGATCCTGAAGATGTCCCAATCATGCCTCCTACCAGTTATTGAGTTCTCTATGGTGATTCTATCTACCTTTTCAGCGGTTAATTTTTGCTCTACTGCAAATGCTCCCCCACTCTCAAAATCCAGGATGAGGAGGCCCTTCTCTCATTGTGCAGGGCATTTGTGCTCTCCCATAGGTGTGCCAGGGTATTAAGCAGCCATCTACTCAGAGGTTACTTGAGAGTCAGTTCTTGGGGTAGCTTTCCTCCACTGGGTTTAGTGCCAGCTTGACTATGGGGATATGAACTGCACCTCTCTAGGTGTCATCCACCCTTGCTTGTGACAGGGCAGACCTCTTTGAATTAATGACGTTTCTGGTTCTGAACTAACTAGTTTTCCTACAAGGGGAATACAAGACCTCCCCACACCCTGACCACTGTCCCAGCTCTGGGAGAAGTCTTCACACCTCTTTCACACCTAATTTAGGTCAAGTACAGCTGGCCAGTTCCATGCAAGCTAATTCGAATTAGCCTTAAGCATCTTCAAACATGGTAAAGATAACTTTTTCAGAGTTATATTTTCCAAATATTTAACAAAAATCCCACTTCATCATTAGATTGGATCTTTATTAAATAAAATAATAAGACTCGGAAAGGTGTCTGCAACTAGTACATGTCAAAAGTTATAAATAAAAGTGTATGATCTACACTTTAACTTTTTCAATGTGCCAGTTACAGCCTGACCATCGACAATGTTGTTTGGGGCCCAGTTATGAGAGGAACATGATTTTTCTATTGCAAATGTTCCGCTCTTAAATATTATGTATAGAAGGTGTGATTAGAGGTGACTTATTTAGTATTCTAAATCAAGTTTTAAATCTAATTCAGTATTCTAACTCAGGTTTTCCCACTTCTCAAAACAGGTCTGTGCAGCAGGGTTAAACTGATGATCTCAGCATACGCAGGGCCAACACAGGGTAGACTTGAAACTGTGTTTGCACTGCCACTGCAGTGGATGGCACAATAGGTGCTGCACTCTAAAGGTGGTATTTAATTTACCATGCTAGAGCTTCTATATCATATACTCTAGCATAATTTGAAAGTTAGTTACAGCAATCAGCTTTAAGTTTAGTTCAACACTTTAAAGGGAAAGAATGGGGAATGCATTCCTGTTTAGCAGTGGAAAATTCCACAGAGTTCTAAGTAAGGCAAAAATAGGTTCAAGAAAAAAGTAAAAATCTGAGGTGAATCATGCAGAAAAGGCAAATTTCCTACAAGCAGTATACAATTAATAAAAACACACCTCAATCTGTACAGAGAAATGTAAAGGCAAAATAAATGGCATACTATGCTTTGGCACTAAGATTTGTGATGCAGGCAACAACAGCTCACTGAACAATTTCCACTTTTCTTTTCTCTTGATAACTCATATTTTCAGGTTGCACATAATCCATATGCAATATTTTTGGTAGGCTCATTTTCGTATGCCTCTACTCATTGTAGACCAGAAGGGGATATTTTTATCGTATTTTATAGGTGCATTTCTTTATAGAAACACGAACAACAATAATATGGTGCCACACAAAACACGAACTAATATGATAAATATGTGAAGTATTTACTGTATAGAAGAAAGTTATTGAGATCAACTGCAAGGTCTGGTTAACTTCATGCAATAAGCATTCTGAGTGACAATACTCTTGCCATCAGTCTTCATAAATAAAGGTTAAGTTCCTCTTGTTCGAAATTCAGTTTTAAAATGTTGTGTGCACAATGCCACGGAATCATACATTGTCAACTTTTCTGGTAGACTTCACACTACTGACTTCTCTAAAAAAAGAGCAAATAATGTTGCATGTGATGTCTCAATATCATTGAGATTGTACCAAAAGTAC
This sequence comes from Pleurodeles waltl, assembly GCF_031143425.1. Classification (NCBI taxonomy): domain Eukaryota; kingdom Metazoa; phylum Chordata; class Amphibia; order Caudata; family Salamandridae; genus Pleurodeles; species Pleurodeles waltl. The sequence goes on along the minus strand of NW_027150407.1, from coordinate 354,987 downwards.
AAGCACACTTTGGGTATGATTTGTTAAATTGTCCCTTTTTTAATTTCAGATCACGTATTAGTGTGGCAATATTCTAACTAAAAGGGATGAAAAGGCTGAATTAAATCTGTAATATTCTTACAATGCTATTTCACAGGGGAAGACAATGATAAATAGAATGAAAATTATACTTTTAATAAAATGCTTGTGAGCCTTAATACATTGTCCTTCCATCCGCAATCTTTATTTCCCGTAGTGCAAGTACTACAACACTTTGCAGGCTCCATTAGATTAAAGTGTCTCCCATTATATCAATATTTATATTTCTTGTTGATGATATCTCTGCCAATGAGTACAAGAATGTTCAGAGTGAAAAAATAAATAAATACATACATATGCCAGAAATGGCCCTTACAATGCTTTACAGAGGTTGTGGTAACTGTAGGAAAGTACCATCTTGCCTGGCATGTTACCCCCATATTTCACTGTATATATGTTGTTTTAGTTGTATGTGTCACTGGGACCCTGCCAGCCAGGGCCCCAGTGCTCATAAGTGTGCCCTGTATGTGTTACCAGTGTTATGACTAACTGTCTCACTGAGGCTCTGCTAATCAGAACCTCAGTGGTTATGCTCTCTCACTTCTTTCTAAATTGTCACTAACAGGCTAGTGACCAATTTTACCAATTCACATTGGCATACTGGAACACCCTTATAATTCCCTAGTATATGGTACTGAGGTACCCAGGGTATTGGGGTTCCAGGAGATCCCTATGGGCTGCAGCATTTCTTTTGCCACCCATAGGGAGCTCTGACAATTCTTTCACAGGCCTGCCACTGCAGCCTGAGTGAAATAACGTCCACGTTATTTCACAGCCATTTACCACTGCACTTAAGTAACTTATAAGTCACCTATATGTCTAACCTTTACCTGGTAAAGGTTAGGTGCAAAGTTACTTAGTGTGTGGACACCCTGGCACTAGCCAAGGTGCCCCCACATAGTTCAGGGCAAATTCCCCTGACTTTGTGAGTGCGGGGACACCATTACACGCGTGCACTACACATAGGTCACTACCTATGTATAGCTTCAAAATGGTAACTCCGAATATGGCCATGTAACATGTCTATGATCATGGAATTGCCCCCTCTATGCCATCCTGGCATTGTTGGCACAATCCCATGATCCCATGGGTCTCTAGCACAGACCCGGGTACTGCCAAACTGCCTTTTCAGGGGTTTCACTGCAGCTGCTGCTGCTGCCAACCCCTCAGACAGGTTTCTGCCCTCCTGGGGTCCAGCCAGGCTTGGCCCAGGATGGCAGAACAAAGGACTTCCTCAGAGAGAGGGTGTTACACCCTCTCCCTTTGGAAAAAGGTGTTAAGGCAGGGGAGGAGTAGCCTTCCCCAGCCTCTGGAAATGCTTTCATGGGCACAGATGGTGCCCATTTCTGCATAAGCCAGTCTACACCGGTTCAAGGACCCCTCAGCCCTGCTCTGGCGCAAAACTGGACAAAGGAAAGGGGAGTGACCACTCGCCTGACCTGCACCTCCCCTGGGAGGTGCCCAGAGCTCCTCCAGTGTGCTCCAGACCTCTGCCATCTTGGAAACAGAGGTGCTGCTGGCACACTGGACTGCTCTGAGTGGCCAGGGCGAGCAGGTGACGTCAGAGACTCCTTCTGATAGGCTCCTTCAGGTGTTGCTAGCCTATCTTCTCTCCTAAGTAGCCAAACCCTCTTTTCTGGCTATTTAGGGTCTCTGCTTTGGGGATTTCCTTAGATAATGAATGCAAGAGCTCATCCGAGTTCCTCTGCATCTCTCTCTTCACCTTCTGCCAAGGAATCGACTGCTGACCGCGCTGGAAGCCTGCAAAACTGCAACAAAGTAGCAACGACGACTACTGCGACACTGTAACGCTGATCCAGCCGCCTTCTCGACTGTTTTCCTGGTGGTGCATGCTGTGGGGGTAGTCTGCCTCCTCTCTGCACTAGAATCTCCGAAGAAATCTCCAGTGGGTCGACGGAATCTTCCCCCTGCAACCGCAGGCACCAAAGAACTGCATCACCGGTCCTCTGGGTCTCCTCTCAGCACGATGAGCGAGGTCCCTTGAACTCAGCAACTCTGTCCAAGTGACTCCCACAGTCCAGTGACTCTTCAGTCCAAGTTTGGTGGAGGTAAGTCCTTGCCTCCCCACGCCAGACTGCATTGCTGGGAACCACATGTTTTGCAGCTACTCCGGCTCCTGTGCATTTTCTGAGGGAATCCTTTGTGCACAGCCAAGCCTGGGTCCACGGCACTCTAACCTGCATTGCACGACCTCCTGAGTTGTCCTCCGGCGGCGTGGGACTCTTTTGTGCAACTTCGGGTGAGCACCATTTCACTCCACTTTGTAGTGCCTGTTCTGGCACTTCTGTGGGTGCTGCCTGCTTCTGAGAGGGCCCCTTGTCTTGCTGGGCACCCCCTCTGTCCCCTGACGCAATTGGCAACATCCTGGTCCCTCCTGGGCTACAGCAGCACCCAAAAACCCTAACTGCAAGCTTTGCAGCTAACAAGGCTTCTTTATGGTCTTTCCGCATGAAAACACTTCTGCACGACTCTCCACGGCGTGGGACATCTATCCTCTAAAGGGGAAGTTTCTAGCCCTTGTCGTTCTTGCAGAATCCTCAGCTTCTACTGTCCAGTAGCAGATTCTTTGCACCCACAGCTGGCATTTCCTTGGCATCTGCCCACTCTCAACTTGATCGTGACTTTTGGACTTGGTCCCCTTGTTCCACAGGTACTCTCGTCTGGAAATCCATCGTTGTTGCATTGCTGGTGTTGGTCTTTCCTGCAGAATTCCCCTATCACGACTTCTGTGCTCTTTGGGGAACTTTAGTGCACTTTGCACTCACTTTTCAGGGTCTTGGGGTGGGCTATTTTTCTAACCCTCACTGTTTTCTTACAGTCCCAGCGACCCTCTACAAGGTCACATAGGTTTGGGGTCCATTCGTGGTTCGCATTCCACTTTTGGAGTATATGGTTTGTGTTGCCCCTATCCCTATATGTCCCCATTGCATCCTATTGTAACTATACATTGTTTGCACTGTTTTCTAGTACTATACTGCATATTTTTGGTATTGTGTACATATATCTTGTGTATACTTGCTATCCTCTTACTGAGGGTACTCACTGAGATACTTTTGGCATATTGTCATAAAAATAAAGTACCTTTATTTTTAGTATATCTGTGTATTGTGTTTTCTTATGATATTGTGCATATGACACTAGTGGTACTGTAGGAGCTTCACTCGTCTCCTAGTTCAGCCTAAGCTGCTCTGCTAAGCTTCCATTATCTATCAGCCTAAGCTGCTAGACACCCTATACACTAATAAGGGATACCTGGGCCTGGTGCAAGGTGTAAGTACCCCCTGGTACTCACTACAAGCCAGTCCAGCCTCCTACATTGGTTGTGCAGCGCTGGGATAAGTACTTTGCAACTGCTTACCACTTTTGTCATTGTACTTTTCATAAGAGAAAAGTATACAAAACAAGTTCAGTGTATGTACACCTAACCAAAAAGTTTTGCTTTTCTTTTCTCACTTCTTTTCTAAGTGCTGAAAAGTACCTCCAAACTTTCTAAAAAGTTCTTAAAAAGTTTTAAAAGTTTTTTTCTGTCTTTCCAAAAGTTCTGAAAACTTGTTCTCACTTTTTCTATCACTTAAACACTTTCTAAAAATGTCTGGCACAGGCCAAACTGTTGATCTGTCCAAACTTGCTTATGATCACCTTAGCTGGAAAGGAGCAAGGAGTCTCTGCATACAAAGAGGTTTAAGTGTAGGGAAGAATCGCTCTAGAGAACTGTTGGTTAATATGCTTGTTGAACAGGATAAGGCCAGAGGTGGCACTTCTGTTGAAAAATTAGCTGATGGTTCCCAATCTGACCCTGGGGCACCCCTAGCAAAAGATTTAGAAAGGAAACTTCTTAGCCTGCCCATTAGCAGACAACCTAGCATAGCTGGTACTGATGTAGAGTCACATCACACTGATAGTGTTGTATCACATCACAGTAAGAGTATTCCTTCTCATCATAGTAGAAGTGCTGTTTCTGTTAGCCAAGCTGTTAGGGTGCCATCTGTTAGGGACAGGTCTCCCTCTGTTCATTCTCACCATACGTCTGTTTCAAGGAATGCCCCACCCACCCACCCTGATGACAGAGTGTTAGAAAAGGAGCTCAATAGATTGAGAGTGGAACAAACCAGGCTGAAGCTCAAGAAGCAACAGCTGGATTTAGATAGGCAGTCCTTAGAAGTGGAAAGAGAAAGACAGAAATTGGGTTTAGAAACCCATGGTGGCAGCAGCAGTATTCCCCATAGTCATCCTGCAAAAGAGCATGATTCTAGGAATCTGCATAAGATAGTTCCCCCTTATAAGGAGGGGGATGACATTAACAAGTGGTTTGCTGCACTTGAGAGGGCCTGTGTTGTACAGGATGTCCCTCAAAGGCAGTGGGCTGCTATCCTATGGCTATCATTTAGTGGAAAGGGTAGGGATAGGCTCCTTACCATGAAAGAAAGTGAAGCCAATGATTTCAAAGTTCTTAAGAATGCACTCCTAGATGGTTATGGCTTAACCACTGAACAGTACAGGATGACGTTCAGAGAAACCAAAAAGGAGTCTTCACAAGACTGGGTAGACTTTGTTGACCATTCAGTGAAGGCCTTGGAGGGGTGGTTACATGGCAGTAAAGTTACTGATTATGAAAGCCTGTATAACTTAATCCTGAGAGAGCATATTGTTAATAATTGTGTGTCTGATTTGTTGCACCAGTACCTGGTGGACTTTGATCTGACCTCTCCCCAAGAATTGTGAAAGAAGGCAGACAAATGGGTCAGAACAAGGGTGAACAGAAAAGTTCATACAGGGGGTGACAAAGATGGCAAGAAGAAGGATGGTAAGTCTTCTGACAAGGGTGGGGACAAATCTAAAAATGAGTCTTCATCAGGCCCACAAAAACACTCTGGTGGGGGTGGTGGGCCCAAATCCTCTTCAAATCAAAACAAAGAAAGGAAACCATGGTGCTATTTATGTAAAATAAAAGACCATAGGACAACAGATCCCAGTTGTCCAAAGAAAAGCACCAAGCCTCCTACCACTACAACCCCTGCTGCTACACCTAGTGCCCCTAGTAATAGCAGTGGTGGTGGGAGCAAACCTACTAATAGCCAATCCAAGGGAGTAGCTGGGCTCACTTTTGGTAACTTAGTTGGGGTTGGTCTTTTTAGGGAGACCACAGAGGCTGTGTTAGTCTCTGAGGGGGCTATTGATTTAGCCACCTTAGTTGCTTGTCCCGTTAACATGGATAAGTACAAGCAACTACCCCTAATAAATGGTGTTGAGGTTCAGGCCTACAGGGACACAGGTGCCAGTTTTACAATGGTAATAGAGAAACTAGTCCACCCTGAACAACACCTACTTGGTCACCAGTACCAAGTAACCGATGCTCACAACAACACACTTAGCCACCCCATGGCTGTTGTAAATCTCAACTGGGGGGGGGTTACTGGTCCAAAGAAAGTTGTGGTTGCCTCAGATTTACCTGTAGACTGTCTACTAGGGAATGATTTAGAGACATCAGCTTGGTCAGATGTGGAGTTGGAGGCCCATGCAGCAATGCAGGGCATTCCAGGGCACATTTTTGCTTTAACCAGGGCTCAGGCCAAAAAGCAAAAAGGACAGGGTAACTTGGATCCTGGAAGAACGGACCAAGTGCTCCCTAAAGCTAGGGCTAGTAGAAGTAAATCACTACCTACTATCCCTCCCTCTACAGTGGATTCTACTTCTGAGGAAGAAGAATTTCCACTCTGTGCAGAACCTACACCAGAGGAGCTGGAAGCAGACACTGCTGAGCTTTTGGGTGAAGGGGGGCCTGCCAGGGAGGAGCTGAGTGTGGCACAGCATACCTGTCCCACACTAGAGTGTCTAAGGCAACAAGCTGTCAAACAAGCAAATGGGGATGTCAGTGACTCTCACAGAGTTTACTGGGAGGACAACCTCTTGTACACTAAAGCAAGGGATCCAAAACCTGAAACTGCCAGGAGATTGGTGATTCCTCAGGAGTACAGAAAGTTCCTCCTAACTCTAGCCCACGACATTCCCTTAGCTGGACATTTGGGGCAAATGAAAACTTGGGACAGGCTTGTTCCCTTGTTTCATTGGCCTAGAATGTCAGAGGACACAAAAGAATTTTGTAAGTCCTGTGAAACCTGTCAAGCCAGTGGCAAGACAGGTGGCACTCCAAAGGGACCCCTTATCCCACTTCCTGTGGTTGGGGTTCCCTTTGAAAGGGTAGGGGTTGACATAGTTGGCCCCCTTGACCCTCCTACTGCTTCAGGCAATAGGTTTATCTTGGTGGTAGTGGACCATGCCACCAGATATCCTGAAGCAATTCCTCTAAGGACCACTACAGCTCCTGCAGTGGCAAAGGCCCTCCTGGGAATCTTTTCCAGGGTGGGCTTCCCAAAAGAGGTGGTATCAGACAGGGGAAGCAATTTCATGTCTGCTTACTTAAAGGCCATGTGGAAGGAATGTGGTGTGACATACAAGTTCACCATACCCTATCATCCACAAACAAATGGACTGGTGGAGAGATTTAACAAAACTCTCAAAGGCATGATTATGGGACTCCCTGAAAAACTCCGCAGGAGATGGGATATCCTGTTACCTTGCCTCCTTTTTGCTTACAGGGAGGTACCCCAAAAAGGAGTGGGCTTCAGCCCCTTTGAACTCCTATTTGGACACCCTGTGAGAGGTCCTCTAACACTTGTTAAGGAGGGTTGGGAACAACCTTTAAAAGCTCCAAAGCAAGACATAGTGGACTATGTACTTGGCCTAAGATCTAGGATGGCTGAGTACATGAAAAAGGCCAGTAAAAACCTTCAGGCCAGCCAAGAGATCCAAAAGCAATGGCATGACCAGAAGGCTGTTTTGGTTCAGTACCAACCAGGGCAGAAAGTGTGGGTCTTGGAGCCTGTGGCCCCAAGAGCACTCCAAGACAAATGGAGTGGACCCCACATAATTGTTGAAAAGAAGGGAGAAGTCACCTACTTAGTTGGCTTAGGCACTGCCAGGAGTCCCCTTAGGGTGCTCCATGTGAATCGCCTGAAACCCTACTATGACAGGGCTGATCTCACCCTTCTCATGGCAACAGATGAGGGACAGGAAGAAGAGAGTGACCCTCTCCTAGATCTCTTCTCTTCCACAGAACAAGATGCTCTAGTGGAAGGTGTAGTTTTGGCAGATTGTCTTACTGCTGAGCAGAAAGACCACTGCATAAATCTCCTAGGTCAGTTTTCTGAACTCTTCTCTACTGTGCCAGGTACCACTTCTTGGTGTGAGCACACTATAGATACTGGAGACAGCTTGCCTGTCAAAAGTAAGATCTATAGGCAGCCTGACCATGTCAGAGACTGCATAAAGCAAGAGGTGCAGACAATGCTTGAACTAGGAGTGGTTGAGCACTCTGAAAGTCCATGGGCCTCTCCTGTGGTACTTGTACCAAAACCTAATTCCAAGGATGGAAAGAGGGAAATGCGGTTTTGTGTAGACTATAGAGGTCTCAACCAGGTAACCAAAACTGATGCTCACCCTATACCCAGGGCAGATGAGCTAATAGATACACTGGCATCTGCCAAGTATCTAAGCACTTTTGATTTGACTGCAGGGTATTGGCAGATCAAGTTATCAGAAGATGCAAAAGCAAAAACTGCATTTTCAACCATTGGAGGCCATTACCAATTCACAGTAATGCCTTTTGGATTGAAAAATGCACCTGCCACTTTTCAGAGGTTGGTGAATACAGTCCTGCAAGGGCTGGAAGTTTTTAGTGCAGTATATCCAGATGATATAGCTGTCTTTAGCTCCAGCTGGGATGATCACCTGGTCCACCTATGGAAAGTTTTGGAGGCACTGCAAAAGGCAGGCCTCACTATCAAGGCTTCAAAGTGCCAGATAGGGCAGGGGAAAGTGGTTTATCTGGGACACCTGGTAGGTGGAGAACAGATTGCACCACTTCAGGGGAAAATCCAAACTACTATATATTGGGTTCCCCCTACAACTCAGACCCAGGTGAGAGCCTTCTTAGGCCTCACTGGGTATTACAGGAGGTTCATAAAGAACTATGGCTCCATTGCAGCCCCTCTTAATGACCTCACATCCAAGAAAATGCCTAAAAAGGTATTGTGGACAGCTAACTGTCAAAAAGCTTTTGAGGAGCTGAAGCAGGCCATGTGCTCTGCACCTGTCCTAAAAAGCCCCTGTTACTCCAAAAAATTCATTGTCCAAACTGATGCATCTGAATTAGGGGTAGGGGCAGTCTTATCACAACTTAATTCTGAGGGCCAGGATCAACCTGTTGCTTTTATCAGCAGGAGGTTGACCCCTAGAGAAAAGCGTTGGTCTGCCATAGAGAGGGAGGCCTTTGCTGTGGTCTGGGCACTGAAGAAGTTGAGGCCATACCTGTTTGGCACTCACTTCATTGTTCAGACAGACCACAAACCTCTACTTTGGCTAAAACAAATGAAAGGTGAAAATCCTAAATTATTGAGGTGGTCCATATCCCTACAGGGAATGGATTATACAGTGGAACATAGACCTGGGAGTACCCACTCCAATGCAGATTGACTCTCCAGATATTTCCACTTAGACAATGAAGACTCATCAGGTCATGGCTAGTCTTATTGTCCTTCGTTTGGGGGGGGGGGTTGTGTAGGAAAGTACCATCTTGCCTGGCATGTTACCCCCATATTTCACTGTATATATGTTGTTTTAGTTGTATGTGTCACTGGGACCCTGCCAGCCAGGGCCCCAGTGCTCATAAGGGTGCCCTGTATGTGTTACCAGTGTTATGACTAACTGTCTCACTGAGGCTCTGCTAATCAGAACCTCAGTGGTTATGCTCTCTCACTTCTTTCTAAATTGTCACTAACAGGCTAGTGACCAATTTTACCAATTCACATTGGCATACTGGAACGCCCTTATAATTCCCTAGTATATGGTACTGAGGTACCCAGGGTATTGGGGTTCCAGGAGATCCCTATGGGCTGCAGCATTTCTTTTGCCACCCATAGGGAGCTCTGACAATTCTTTCACAGGCCTGCCACTGCAGCCTGAGTGAAATAACGTCCACGTTATTTCACAGCCATTTACCACTGCACTTAAGTAACTTATAAGTCACCTATATGTCTAACCTTTACCTGGTAAAGGTTAGGTGCAAAGTTACTTAGTGTGTGGACACCCTGGCACTAGCCAAGGTGCCCCCACATAGTTCAGGGCAAATTCCCCTGACTTTGTGAGTGCGGGGACACCATTACACGCGTGCACTACACATAGGTCACTACCTATGTATAGCTTCAAAATGGTAACTCCGAATATGGCCATGTAACATGTCTATGATCATGGAATTGCCCCCTCTATGCCATCCTGGCATTGTTGGCACAATCCCATGATCCCATGGGTCTCTAGCACAGACCCGGGTACTGCCAAACTGCCTTTTCAGGGGTTTCACTGGAGCTGCTGCAGCTGCCAACCCCTCAGACAGGTTTCTGCCCTCCTGGGGTCCAGCCAGGCTTGGCCCAGGATGGCAGAACAAAGGACTTCCTCAGAGAGAGGGTGTTACACCCTCTCCCTTTGGAAAAAGGTGTTAAGGCAGGGGAGGAGTAGCCTTCCCCAGCCTCTGGAAATGCTTTCATGGGCACAGATGGTGCCCATTTCTGCATAAGCCAGTCTACACCGGTTCAGGGACCCCTCAGCCCTGCTCTGGCGCAAAACTGGACAAAGGAAAGGGGAGTGACCACTCGCCTGACCTGCACCTCCCCTGGGAGGTGCCCAGAGCTCCTCCAGTGTGCTCCAGACCTCTGCCATCTTGGAAACAGAGGTGCTGCTGGCACACTGGACTGCTCTGAGTGGCCAGGGCCAGCAGGTGACGTCAGAGACTCCTTCTGATAGGCTCCTTCAGGTGTTGCTAGCCTATCTTCTCTCCTAAGTAGCCAAACCCTCTTTTCTGGCTATTTAGGGTCTCTGCTTTGGGGATTTCCTTAGATAATGAATGCAAGAGCTCATCCGAGTTCCTCTGCATCTCTCTCTTCACCTTCTGCCAAGGAATCGACTGCTGACCGCGCTGGAAGCCTGCAAAACTGCAACAAAGTAGCAACGACGACTACTGCGACACTGTAACGCTGATCCAGCCGCCTTCTCGACTGTTTTCCTGGTGGTGCATGCTGTGGGGGTAGTCTGCCTCCTCTCTGCACTAGAAGCTCCAAAGAAATCTCCCGTGGGTCGACGGAATCTTCCCCCTGCAACCGCAGGCACCAAAGAACTGCATCACCGGTCCTCTGGGTCTCCTCTCAGCACGATGAGCGAGGTCCCTTGAACTCAGCAACTCTGTCCAAGTGACTCCCACAGTCCAGTGACTCTTCAGTCCAAGTTTGGTGGAGGTAAGTCCTTGCCTCCCCACGCCAGACTGCATTGCTGGGAACCACATGTTTTGCAGCTACTCCGGCTCCTGTGCATTTTCTGAGGGAATCCTTTGTGCACAGCCAAGCCTGGGCCACGGCACTCTAACCTGCATTGCACGACCTCCTGAGTTGTCCTCCGGCGGCGTGGGACTCTCTTGTGCAACTTCGGGTGAGCACCATTTCACTCCACTTTGTAGTGCCTGTTCTGGCACTTCTGTGGGTGCTGCCTGCTTCTGAGAGGGCTCCTTGTCTTGCTGGGCACCTCCTCTGTCCCCTGACACAATTGGCGACATCATGGTCCCTCCTGGGCTACAGCAGCACCCAAAAACCCTAACTGCAAGCTTTGCAACTAGCAAGGCTTGTTTATGGTCTTTCCGCAGGAAAATACTTCTGCACGACTCTCCACGGCGTGGGACATGTATCCTCTAAAGGGGAAGTTTCTAGCCCTTGTCGTACTTGCAGAATCCTCAGCTTCTACTGTCCAGTAGCAGATTCTTTGCACCCACAGCTGGCATTTCCTGGGCATCTGCCCACTCTCGACTTGATCGTGACTTTTGGACTTGGTCCCCTTGTTCCACAGGTACTCTCGTCTGGAAATCCATCATTGTTGCATTGCTGGTGTTGGTCTTTCCTGCAGAATTCCCCTATCACGACTTCTGTGCTCTTTGGGGAACTTTAGTGCACTTTGCACTAACTTTTCAGGGTCTTGGGGTGGGTTATTTTTCTAACCCTCACTGTTTTCTTACAGTCCCAGCGACCCTCTACAAGGTCACATAGGTTTGGGGTCCATTCGTGGTTCGCATTCCACTTTTGGAGTATATGGTTTGTGTTGCCCCTATCCCTATGTGTCCCCATTGCATCCTATTGTAACTATACATTGTTTGCACTATTTTCTAATACTATACTCCATATTTTTGGTATTGTGTACATATATCTTGTGTACACTTGCTATCCTCATACTGAGGGTACTCACTGAGATACTTTTGGCATATTGTCATAAAAATAAAGTACCTTTATTTTTAGTATATCTGTGTATTGTGTTTTCTTATGATATTGTGCATATGACACTAGTGGTACTGTAGGAGCTTCACTCGTCTCCTAGTTCAGCCTAAGCTGCTCTGCTAAGCTACCATTATCTATCAGCCTAAGCTGCTAGACACCCTATACACTAATAAGGGATACCTAGGCCTGGTGCAAGGTGTAAGTACCCCCTGGTACTCACTACAAGCCAGTCCAGCCTCCTACAGTAACTACACAATCAAAAATAATAAATACATTCATATGCCATAAACGGCCCTTACAATGCTTTACAGAGGTTGTGGTCACTACATGATTGCCTTGGAAAATATAAAAAAAGATGCTAGATTTTAGAAATTAATTTTCTAATTGGGAAATTAATATTTTAGAACAGTGGTTCCCAACCTTTTGACTTCTGTGGATCCCCACTTTATCATTACTAAAACCCGGGACCTGTACTGGATCATAATTCAAATCCAGGGACCCCGCACTGACTCATTACTGAAAGCTGGGGATCTAGGGCCAGATGTAGGAACAAAGAAATTTGCGAGTCGGAAATAGCGACTCCTTGCAAATCACTATTTCCGACTCACAAAACGAGATGCACGTAAAATTCGCTATACCAAATAGCGATTCGTGCGGAGTCGCACCGCAATTTGCGACCTCGCAATTTGCGAAGTCGCTATTTGTGAGTTCGCAATTTGCGAGGTCGCAAATTGCATAAGGGTGTGGTCCGGAGTCGCAAATTGCGACTGACTCACATATTGCACACAGGTGCAAATAAAATGGTGAAGACAGACGCAGCAGCCCCATGCATTACGCCGTGCTCCTGCCCTCTGCACATGCAATTTCTGGGATATGGCCTACATGGCAATGGTAGAAATCTGCGCACATGGATGGCAAAGGGGCAACTATACATCAACTTGCCTCTGTTCTGAGCTGGGGTAGAGTCCCACATGGCTTACATTACGGAGGGGCCTTGCCTACCTAACTCGCCCTGGCCTAGGGACACCCACAGCCCACCTCCCCCACCCAGACACCTCCACTGCACGCAAAGTCCCCAGAATGAGGTTGTACTCACCCCCTTGTGTCTGCTGTGATGTCCTTAAGCGCCCATCCAACTCCGGGTAGGCCACCGCCAGGATCCGGAACATCAGGGGGGTCATGGTGCGACGGGCAATCCTCTGACGTTGGGAGGCCATCCCCAGCTGAGCCTCCGCCGTCTTCTTGCTGCAGCGGCGAATGTCCTCCAATCTCTTACGGCAGTGGGTGCCCCGTCTCTGGTGGGCCCCCAGGGTCCGGACTTCCTTGGCGATGGCACGCCAAATGTCCCTCTTCTGGTGGGCGCTGACCTACATGACATGCACAAGGAAAGAGGAACAGTCATTACCTACTGCACCGTCAATGTGAGTGGCCCCCTCCCAACTCTGTCCATGTGGCCCATTCATCCCCATGCATTTCTGTTGTAAGAACTCTGCCCCCTTCCCTCTCCCACCCAGCCCTGTCCACCCAGGCTTAGCCCATACAACGTGCTCCCTGTGTACTAACCTGTTGGTCTGGAGGACCGTAGAGTAGCATGTACTGGGGGAGGACCCCATCCACAAGTTTCTCCAACTCCTGTGCAGTGAAGGCAGGGGCCCTTTCCCCAGACGCAGCAGCCATTGTCGCTTCCAGACCGAGGTCACAGCAGCACTAGCAGTGTAGGTCCTCTCCTGTCGAAGGTCATGTATCTAGTGATTGAAGAGATAGAAAATGGTGGTGACGTCCGCGGCAGTGACGTCCGCGGCGGGGCGCATCATCACCGCCAGCGCACCTGTTCATTGGCTCCTGGGACCCATACAGTCCAATGTTAACCAATGCAGCATTGCGCCGCGCTCTACGACCGCCTACCGCGACGGTGTCCAACGCCAGCGCAGTTACCCCACAATTCCATTGTCCCAGTTTAGAGGTCAAGCAGCCGCCATTTCAGGGGCCCACATGGCTTCATTTACTACTGCGTCACACATACCGAGGCCTACACTCAAAACATTTCCCGGATGGGTTAATTGTCTGTTGTAGTATTGTGTGTGACTGTGGGTACATACCTGGAGGAATGGTGACAGTTTCTTCGCTGTTGTCCTTCTTAGGCACCGTCAGTTGGGACATATTGGAAGATGGCGGAATCCGCTGGTGTACCGACCGCTGGTGGACCTGTTGACAATGGAAGAGAGACATTTGATTGTGACCTACTGGTTCGACCGTGCCACAATCCAGGAACTATGTACACAGTTGGAGCCAGACCTGATGTCACCAATCCGCCATCCGACTGGAATCCCCCCTGACGTTCAGGTGCTGTCAGTGCTCCATTTCCTTGCAATTGGGTTATTTCAGACTACTGTGGCCATGGCATCAGGGATGTCCCAGCCTATGTTCTCCAACGTGTTGTCCAGAGTCTTGTCTGCCCTGCTGAAACACATAAGGAGATACATCATTTTCCCTGAGGTGGAGGATTTTGCCTACAGTGAAAGGTGACTTCTATGCCCTTGGACATATCCCGAACGTCATAGGTGCCATTGATGGGACCCATGTAGCTCTGGTCCCCCCCGCAGGAGTGAACAGGTGTACAGGAACAGGAAGAGTTATCATTCGATGAATGTCCAGATGGTCTGTTTGGCAGACCAGTACATCTCGCAGGTAAATGCTATGTTCTCTGGCTCAGTGCATGACGCCTACATCCTGCGGAATAGCAGCATCCCTGATATGATGGGTCAACTCCAGAGACACCGTGTATGGCTATTGGGGGACTCTGGTTACCCCAACCTGTCCTGGCTATTGACCCCAGTGAGGAATCCCAGGACCAGGGCAGAGGAACGGTACAATGAGGCCCATGGGCAGACTAGGAGGGTGATCGAACGCATCTTCGGCCTCCTGAAGGCCAGGTTCAGGTGCCTCCATATGACAGGTGGGTCCCTATTCTACTCACCGAAGAAGGTGTGCGACATCATCATCGCCTGCTCCATGCTCCATAATTTGGCATTGCGACGCCAGGTGCCTTTTCTGCAGGAAGATGATCCAGATGACGGTGTTGTAGCAGCGGTGGAGCCTGTGGAGCCTGTGGACAGTGATGAGGATGAAGCTGATGAAGAAGAAAACAACAACAGGGAGTCAGTCATACAGGAATATTTCCAGTGAGACACAGGTGAGTACATTTTCAGGTTTAACATAACATTAACTTTCACACGTCTACCTCTATCCTGTACCTACATTTCACTCACTATTTGTTAACTGAGTTGTCCCCTTCCATTTCAGTTTCACAAATGTGGTAACCTACGTGTCAACAGATTGCACCCTTGAAAGGCTTGTGATGTGTGACATTGGTATGTTGGCCTTCCAATAGGTAACCATTTTTGACACTGTAATTGACAATACAAAGTTCAAAATCATTGACTGACTCCAGTTTTATTAGTGTTTCAAGGGTGTTTATTTAAGTGCATAACAATGAAGGGGGGTTGTGAAATGGGCATGGGTTATGGTGGAAGAATGTCCATGGCAGAGTCCAGTCTTTTAGTCTCACAGGTACATTGCACATCTGGCCATTGGAAGTGGAGCTGGGGCAGTTCCGATTTGGACAGGGTAACAAAGTGGTACAGTGGGGGCACAATCAGGGTGGTCTTATTTCCTGGCGGGGGTCTTGCCATCTTGCTCTGTCCTGTTCCTGGATCTCAGGGACCGCTTTCGTGGTGGTTGTCCGTCTGCAGGGGATGGGGTGCTGGTGTGGTGGTCCTGTGGCGGGGCGTCCAGTCCACTAGCGCCGGCGGAGGTGGTGGGCATTTCATCGTCCTGGCTAGTGTCAGGGGCCCCTTGGAGTGCCACGGTGTCCCTCAAGGTCTCTTGAATGTCCGTCAGCACCCCTACAATGGTCCCCAGGGTGTAGCCGATGGTCCTGAGCTCCTCCCTGAACCCCAAATACTGCTCCTCCTGCAGACGTAGGGTCTCCTGCAACTTGTCCAGGACCGTTGCCATCGTCTCCTGGGAGTGGTGGTATGCTCCCATGATGGAGGAGAGGGCCTCGTTGAGAGTAGGTTCCCTTGGCCTGTCCTCCCTCCGTCGCACAGCAGCCCTCCCAGTTCCCCTGTGTTCCTGTGCCTCCGTCCCCTGGACCGTGTGCCCACTACCACTGCCCCCAGGTCCCTGTTGTTGTTGGGGTGTTGGGTTAGCCTGGGTGCCCTGTAGTGGTGGACACACCGCTGATTGACCTGTCCTGGATAGGGAGGTATGGGCCCGCTGGGTGGGTACTGTGCTGGTGTTACCAGAGGGAGGAAGTTCGGTGTTGGGTTGTGGCTGGGCAAGGGGAACCGACTGTCCTGAGGCCCACGATGGCCCGGGCTGGTCATCAAGATCCAGTAGGGCAGAGCTGCTGTCGTCACTGTGGGCCTCTTCTGGGGGTGGAGTGGTGTTGTCTGGACCCTCTGGTGTGGTGACGTTCCTTCGGGTTCCTACGGGGGTATAAGTACATGATTATTGCATGTGTGTGTTTCATGGTGTGCAATGGTTGGGTGTGCGTGTACACCAGTGCAGGCATTCCTGTGTGGGGGCTTGTGTGCTGATGGTTGGGGGGTGTTCTGGGTATGTGCAGTGGGCATGCTTTAGTGATGGGTATCCATGCTTAGTTGTGTCATGCAGGTCTTGGGGATGGGATGGGTGGTTGGTGTTATGGGTACATTAGTTAGGAGTTAGGGTGATAGGGGAGGGTGTGAGGGTGGGGGTGTGTGATAGCATGCAGGTAAGGTGGGGGATATGATAGTTAAGATTTGACTTACCAGTGTCCGTTCCTCTAACGATTCCTGCGAGGCCCTCAGGATGCAAGATGGACAAGACTTGCTCCTCCCACGTTGTTAGTTGTGGGGGGGGAGGTGGGGGTCCGCCGCCAGTCCGCTGAACCGCGATGTGGTGCCTGGATACCGTGGAACGCACCTTCCCCCGTAGGTCGTTCCACCTCTTCCTGATGTCCTCCCTATTTCTTGGATGCTGTCCCACAGCGTTGACCCTGTCGACTATTCTTTGCCATAGCTCCATCTTCCTGGCTATGGATGTGTGCTGTACCTGTGAGCCAAATAGCTGTGGCTCTACCCGTAGGATTTCCTCCACCATGACCCTGAGCTCCTCTTCGGAAAAGCGGGGGTGTCTTTGGCGTGCCATGGGGTGGTGTGTGTGATGTGTGAGGTGGTGTATGTGGTGATGAGTGTGGTGAGTGTAGTGGTATGTGGTGTTTTGTGCGTGGATGTTGTGTGGGTGATTGTGTAGTGTGCATCTGTGTGATGGGGTTCTCTATTCTGTGCTGTCTCTCTCTGGCCTTCTCTCTAATTTTGGGTTGTAGGGGTTTGTGGGTGATGTGGGTGTGTGTTTTATATTGTGTTGGGTGTGTGGGAGTGTTGTTTGTATGTGTATCAGGTGTGTGTATTTGGAATTGTCCAATGTGGCGGTGTTTTGGAGCTGTGTGTGTATTTTGAGCGCAGCGGTGTGTACCGCCAATGGAATACCGCGGTTTAAAGACCGCCGCGTGGATTCGTGGGTCGTAATAGCATGGGCTTGTTTCTGTTGGCGTGGAGGTGGAGGATTTGTTTCCGCATGTTTATCACTGACCTTTGGTGTGGTGGGATTGTGTGGGTGTCTGAATTTCAGCGGATTCCGTGATGTGTGTCATAATAGCTGTGGCGGGCTCCCACCGCCGCGGCGGTGTGTTGGCGGTCTTCTGCACGGCGGTAAGTGCCTTATACCGCCAATGTTGTAATGACCCCCATAGTGTTTTCTTTTGTGACTGTGATTGAATTTTTGAATAAGTTAGTTAAAGAGCATAGTATAAAATTAGTTAGAGGTTTCTTTGACCCAACACTGACATTTGGGACAGCTTATGCACACCGCAACAATTTGAACTGCTTATTAACACCTGTAGAGAAAAGCTTCTTAGATCACACTGATGATAGATGCAAAGCACTGAAAGAAAGATTAGAAAAGAGGCTAGAGAAACGCACGTGTGCAAATGATTATGCTTACACCGCAATAAAGACGCAGGGCAAATTAGCTATAGATGCATTGCATGTAGGTAGGCTTCCTATATATAGGCCAAAATCTGATCATGACACTTTATTTGTGGGAACGAGTGAATGCAGGCATGTGTTTTTGTTTCAGAGTAAATGGACATTCATGTTAAATGGACAGGATCCAGCGATCCCTGGGATCTATTACATCTGTGGACTCAATGCTTATTTCCGTCTCCCTAAGGGATGGTATGGGACGTGTTATTTGAGGATAGTTTTCCCTAAGATTTACCAGATTGATGACTTAAAGCAAATACCTAAAATGTCTGAATTACAACATACTAGACAAAAACGAGAGACAGCGGCTGCTGTCGTTGGTGACATATTTGGAGCCATAATTCCTTCAGTAGGGGTTATCTTAAACTCCATAAAGATTCGAAAGTTGTCTACTTTTGTGGATAACATGCTGACAAATTTCACAGGGGCTATACTCCTGATGGATACTGAACTTGCTGCGGAAAGAGCTATTGTAGGAGGCTGGACTGGCTTGTAGTGAGTACCAAGGGGTACTTGCACCTTGCACCAGGCCCAGTTATCCCTTATTAGTGTATAGGGTGTCTAGCAGCTTAGGCTGATAGATAATGGTAGCTTAGCAGAGCAGCTTAGGCTGAACTAGGAGACGTGTGAAGCTACTACAGTACCACTTAGTGTCATATGCACAATATCATAAGAAAACACAATACACAGTTATACTAAAAATAAAGGTACTTTATTTTTATGACAATATGCCAAAGTATCTTAGAGTGTACCCTCAGTAAGAGGATAGGAAATATACACAAGATATATATACACAATAGCAAAAATATGCAGTATAGTCTTAGAAAACAGTGCAAACAATGTATAGTTACAATAGGATGCAATGGGGAAACATAGGGATAGGGGCAACACAAACCATATACTCCAGAAGTGGAATGCGAACCACGAATGGACCCCAAACCTATGTGACCTTGTAGAGGGTCGCTGGGACTATTGGAAAATAGTGAGAGTTAGAAAAATAACCCTCCCCAAGACCCTGAAAAGTGAGTGCAAAGTGCACCAAAGTTCCCCTAAGGACAAAATAGTCGTGTTAGAGGGAGAATGCAAGGAAAACACAAATCAGCAATGCAACAACGATGGATTCCTGTCTGAAGGTACCTGTGGAACAAGGGGACCAAGTCCAAAAGTCACAAGCAGCTCGGAGATGGGCAGATGCCCAAGAAATGCCAGCGGTTGGTGCAAAGAAGCTCTTACTAGGCTGAAGAACTGTGAATACTGCAGGAACGACAAGGGCTAGAGACTTCCCCTTTGGAGGATGGATCCCCCACGCCTTGGAGAGTCGTGCAGAAGTGTTTTCCCGCCGGATGGACGCCAACAAGCCTTGCTACACGCAAATCGTGCGTTTGGCGTTTTTGGACGCTGCTGGGGCCCAGGAGGGACCAGAAGGTCGCAAATTGGACCTGCAGAGAGAGGGGACGTCGAGCAAGACAAAGAGCCCTCACTGAAGCAGGTAGCACCCGGAGAAGTGCCAGAAACAGGCACTACGAGGATGCGTGAAACGGTGCTCGCCGAAGTTGCACAAAGGAGTCCCACGTCGCCGGAGACCAACTTAGAAAGTCGTGCAATGCAGGTTAGAGTGCCGTGGACCCAGGCTTGGCTGTGCACACAGGATTTCCGCCGGAAGTGCACAGGGGCCGGAGAAGCTTGCAAAGTCGCGGTTCCCAGCAATGCAGCCCAGCGAGGTGAGGCAAGGACTTACCTCCACCAAACTTGGGCTGAAGAGTCACTGGACTGTGGGGGTCACTTGGACGGTGTCGCTGGATTCGAGGGACCTCGCTCGTCGTGCTGAGAGGAGACCCAAGGGACCGGAGATGCAGCTTTTTGGTGCCTGCGGTTGCAGGGGGAAGATTCCGTCGACCCACGGGAGATTTCTTCGGAGCTTCTGGTGCAGAGAGGAGGCAGACTACCCCCACAGCATGCACAAGCAGGAAAACAGTCGAGAAGGCGGCAGGATCAGCGTTACAGAGTTGCAGTAGTCGTCTTTGCTACTATGTTGCAGGTTTGCAGGCTTCCAGCGCGGTCAGCGGTCGATTCCTTATCAGAAGGTGAAGAGGGAGATGCAGAGGAACTCGGCTGAGCTCATGCATTCGTTATCTAAAGTTTCCCCAGAGACAGAGACCCTAAATAGCCAGAAAAGAGGGTTTGGCTACCTAGGAGAGAGGAAAGGCTACTAACACCTGAAGGAGCCTATCAGCAGGAGTCTCTGACGTCACCTGGTGGCACTGGCCACTCAGAGCAGTCCAGTGTGCCAGCAGCACCTCTGTTTCCAAGATGGCAGAGGTCTGGAGCACACTGGAGGAGCTCTGGACACCTCCCAGGGGAGGTGCAGGTCAGGGGAGTGGTCACTCCCCTTTCCTTTGTCCAGTTTCGCGCCAGAGCAGGGGCTAAGGGGTCCCTGAACCGGTGTAGACTGGCTTATGCAGAATTGGGCACATCTGTGCCCAACAAAGCATTTCCAGAGGCTGGGGGAGGCTACTCCTCCCCTGCCTTCACACCATTTTCCAAAGGGAGAGGGTGTCACACCCTCTCTCAGAGGAAGTTCTTTGTTCTGCCATCCTGGGCCAGGCCTGGCTGGACCCCAGGAGGGCAGCTGCCTGTCTGAGGGGTTGGCAGCAGCAGCAGCTGCAGAGAAACCCCAGGAAGGGCAGTCTGGCAGTACCAGGGTCTGTGCTACAGACCACTGGGATCATGGAATTGTTCCAACAATGCCAGGATGGCATAGAGGGGGCAATTCCATGATCATAGACATGTTACATGGCCATATTCGGAGTTACCATGGTGAAGCTACATATAGGTAGTGACCTATATGTAGTGCACGCGTGTAATGGTGTCCCCGCACTCACAAAGTTCAGTGAATTGGCTCTGAACAATGTGGGGGCACCTTGGCTAGTGCCAGGGTGCCCTCACACTAAGTAACTTTGCACCTAACCTTTACCAGGTAAAGGTTAGACATATAGGTGACTTATAAGTTACTTAAGTGCAGTGTAAAATGGCTGTGAAATAACGTGGACGTTATTTCACTCAGGCTGCAGTGGCAGGCCTGTGTAAGAATTGTCAGAGCTCCCTATGGGTGGCAAAAGAAATGCTGCAGCCCATAGGGATCTCCTGGAACCCCAATACCCTGGGTACCTCAGTACCATATACTAGGGGATTATAAGGGTGTTCCAGTAAGCCAATGTAAATTGGTAAAAATGGTCACTAGCCTGTCAGTGACAATTTGGAAAGCAATGAGAGAGCATAACCACTGAGGTTCTGATTAGCAGAGCCTCAGTGAGACAGTTAGTCACTACACAGGTAACACATACAGGCACACTTATGAGCACTGGGGCCCTGGGTTACCAGGGTCCCAGTGACACATACAACTAAAACAACATATATACAGTGAAAAATGGGGGTAACATGCCAGGCAAGATGGTACTTTCCTACAGCTATGACTCTTCAAAATCGGCTTGCTTTAGACATTCTTTTAGCAAAGAGCAGAGGAGTCTGTAAGATGCTTAACGAACGTCATTGTTGCTCATTTATTCCAGATAATAGCAAAAAGATTAGA
This sequence comes from Pleurodeles waltl, assembly GCF_031143425.1. NCBI lineage: Eukaryota > Metazoa > Chordata > Amphibia > Caudata > Salamandridae > Pleurodeles > Pleurodeles waltl. The sequence goes on along the minus strand of NW_027150407.1, from coordinate 333,844 downwards.
GGTATGCTTACTAACAAGAAATAGTGCAGATTTAAAAGATTTGAAAGAACCCGGAGTTTGGGAGAAAGTTGGAAACGGAATTGCCAGAGTAGGGAGCTGGTTTAGCAATATCTGGAATGGGGTGCTTGCAAAAATATTAGGGGGTCTATTAATTGTCCTGGTCTGTTTATTGGGTTTATGGGGCAAATGCAAAATTAATGAGAGAATTAGAAGAAATTGGACCAAAAGAAATAGAAGAAACGAAGAAAATGAAAGGGAGAAAACTTTTAATGAAATTTGGGACAAGGTGTTGAAATGCACATTACATTATGCGCAAAGTGAAAAATTAAAAGTGAAGGGTTGAAAGGGAAATGTTTGTTTGATGACGAACGTCATCAGAGGAGGGACTGAGAGAGCGTAGCTTATAAAATCTATATTTACGTGAATTGTTTATGAACTAATGTGTGATAATGCCTCATAGAATTTGTACTAATATATTTTGCTAAAACGTGCACTTGAAATATGACCACGGGGAGTGGCCGGCAATGCATACGGGGACTAATGAAAATGACTAATGCCTATGAATATTTGTATTTAAAAAATGGTTTTATACTAATTATTAATGATTATGTTACTAAAGTTATGCAAATAAATCTTGTAGGCCTTAAGTTAGCATGAGCCGAAGCTTAGCTGCCTGGCTCTCATATTAAATGTGTTTCTCTAAACGTGCAGTGTGCTGACTCGCAAAAGGACATGACCTCTTGTTTTCTTCCAACTAGAAGCTGAATGTAACTATAGTGGATCCGTTCTCATGAAACCCATATTGCTTGTAGAAATGATTTAGTCAAAATGAAACAGTGTAGAGTAATATAATGTACAAGGTCGTTTAAACCGATGAAGACAATGGAGCTACTGACCAAAAGATCTGCAAAGAATTACAGAAGGTTGAAATCATACCGGACGTGCTACCTCTGAAGGCGTCAATCATATGGACCAATTAAACGCTTGTGAACTGTTAATTGGGTAGAGATAGTGGGGTGCAACCCCTTAGCCAATTAGATTTTAGGGGAATGTACAATGAAAAATGGGATAAAAACCCATGACACAGGGAGCCTGAGAGAGGTGTTAGGGAATGCTATTGATTTTATCCAGAAACTCTGTCACTCTGTTTGGTGACTTATATGGTTTTGATTAAACCATTCTTTCTTAGATTGCCCATTTTACACTTTACTCCTTATGAGGGAAGTCCCCCTTTACCAGGAGCTGAGGTACTGATGGTGAATCAACTGATGTCCTGAAGACAAAGACTGAACCTGAGTGCTGACCCAAACCTTGGAGGGTAACTATGACAATGAACTTGTGATTTGTCTGTTTGCTTTTCCTTTCTAGGTACCAACTGCTTGCTTTTGACAGAGACCATAGCTAGATGTTTTCTAAATTGGTGTTCTAAAATTGTTTTGCATGAAGCCCAACATGCCAATGCTAATCAGTGGTTAGGACAGGTGTTCACTAAACTGACGCAAATCGACAAACAACTGAATCTATGCTTTGTTGAACCGACGCGTTAATGACATTCTGCTAAAGTTTACCTATGTTCACGCCGTGTTATGTTTTGATGTTTATGATTCTTGCCTTAGTGACATCTTATCAGAGTTGCCATATTATGACTATGCTATTTTGTTTCTTGGTTTTGAGACTAACACACTTGCTCTTAGAATTGTAATTAATAGGGAATAAAACTCATAAAATTCTACCAAACTGGTGTGGTTATTCATGACTGCCAGGTCATGGTGGTGTCTTGAATTGATTGATGTCTTTGACTAAAGTGAAATGCATTGTTGTAATAAATATTATTGACATTATTGACGTATTGATTGACATATTGATTAGCTTTCTCGTCCTAAGGTGTCTCTCAACTGGATCGAAAGATTCATTGGCCTAAAACGAGTCCTAAGGTGAAATAATTTAACATAAAGGGACGCGTTAGCATGACCATGTTCAAACGTTACAGATACATTTATAATTCCGGGAGAAATGCACATTTTACTATTTGAGGTGAGAGCATTTACTCCATTTGTGAAGTTATTTACCTTGATTTACAGAACTTTACCTGAAAAGTTCTTATCGCAAAAATTGGAAAGTCGTCTGAGAATATTTCAGTGTACTTATTTCATGAAATTTTGAACTTTTGCCTCTTACACAAGAAGCAAACATTGAGAACCTTTTCTTTTGTAAATGACAGATTATCATGCAATAACTTCAGGGAACATTACGGTGTGTGTTTTGCTTTCCTAGACAAAAACACCCATCTTCATTTTTAACTATTAAATGCCACTAAGGGGGTCATTCTGACCGCCAGGGCCAATGACCGCGGGAGCACCGCCAACAGGCTGGCAGTGCTCCCATGGGCATTCTGACCGCGGCGGTACAGCCGCGGTCAGAAACGGGAAACCGCCGGTGTCCCGCCGGTTTCCCGCTGCCCAAGGGAATCCTCCATGGCGGCGATGGGGGTTCCGACCCCCTTACCGCCAGCCTGGTTCTGGCAGTTTTGACCGCCAGAACCTGGCTGGCGGTAACGGGTGTCGTGGGGCCCCCTAACAGGGCCTCACCAAGATTTTCAGTGTCTGCCAAGCATTCGGAGCCGGCATCCTCATGGAAGGGGGTTTCCCGCTGGGCTGGCAGGCGGCCTTCTGGCGGTCGCCCGCCAGCCCAGCGGGAAACTCAGAATTACCGCAGCGGTCTTTTGACCGCGCAGCAGTATTCTGCCGGCGGGACTTTGGCGGGCGGCCTCCGCCGCCCGTCAAAGTTAGAATGACCCCCTAAATGTTGTAATATTTAAACCTTAATGTTAAAAGAACTATAGGCATAAATGACTGTTTCTATGAGTCACATGGACTGAGGGGGTAGACAAATTGTCTCTGTCCCAAAAGAGTACCCACACAAGAGCGCAAAGTTGAAGTGTGAACGAAGATAAAGGCTGTCTATTATCAAAGATTTAAGGCCCGATTTAGATCTTGGCAGAGGGGAATAATCCATCACAAACCTTTGGGGCCTATGATTGCCCACTTCAAAGAACAGTAGTACTCCATGCCAGGGTAAACCCTCAAAGTCATACAGGAGGTGAGTCAACTGACCATTGGTGTCTACTTCTTTGTTCTGAGTACAAGAAGTGGCAGGCCCAGTGCTTAAGGGATCCTTTTGGGTCACAAACAGCTGGCCCGGTCGTCTTCTGATCATCCGCAGGGCCAGTAAGTGTTATAAAGAGGGATCCTGAAGATGTCCCAATCATGCCTCCTACCAGTTATTGAGTTCTCTATGGTGATTCTATCTACCTTTTCAGCGGTTAATTTTTGCTCTACTGCAAATGCTCCCCCACTCTCAAAATCCAGGATGAGGAGGCCCTTCTCTCATTGTGCAGGGCATTTGTGCTCTCCCATAGGTGTGCCAGGGTATTAAGCAGCCATCTACTCAGAGGTTACTTGAGAGTCAGTTCTTGGGGTAGCTTTCCTCCACTGGGTTTAGTGCCAGCTTGACTATGGGGATATGAACTGCACCTCTCTAGGTGTCATCCACCCTTGCTTGTGACAGGGCAGACCTCTTTGAATTAATGACGTTTCTGGTTCTGAACTAACTAGTTTTCCTACAAGGGGAATACAAGACCTCCCCACACCCTGACCACTGTCCCAGCTCTGGGAGAAGTCTTCACACCTCTTTCACACCTAATTTAGGTCAAGTACAGCTGGCCAGTTCCATGCAAGCTAATTCGAATTAGCCTTAAGCATCTTCAAACATGGTAAAGATAACTTTTTCAGAGTTATATTTTCCAAATATTTAACAAAAATCCCACTTCATCATTAGATTGGATCTTTATTAAATAAAATAATAAGACTCGGAAAGGTGTCTGCAACTAGTACATGTCAAAAGTTATAAATAAAAGTGTATGATCTACACTTTAACTTTTTCAATGTGCCAGTTACAGCCTGACCATCGACAATGTTGTTTGGGGCCCAGTTATGAGAGGAACATGATTTTTCTATTGCAAATGTTCCGCTCTTAAATATTATGTATAGAAGGTGTGATTAGAGGTGACTTATTTAGTATTCTAAATCAAGTTTTAAATCTAATTCAGTATTCTAACTCAGGTTTTCCCACTTCTCAAAACAGGTCTGTGCAGCAGGGTTAAACTGATGATCTCAGCATACGCAGGGCCAACACAGGGTAGACTTGAAACTGTGTTTGCACTGCCACTGCAGTGGATGGCACAATAGGTGCTGCACTCTAAAGGTGGTATTTAATTTACCATGCTAGAGCTTCTATATCATATACTCTAGCATAATTTGAAAGTTAGTTACAGCAATCAGCTTTAAGTTTAGTTCAACACTTTAAAGGGAAAGAATGGGGAATGCATTCCTGTTTAGCAGTGGAAAATTCCACAGAGTTCTAAGTAAGGCAAAAATAGGTTCAAGAAAAAAGTAAAAATCTGAGGTGAATCATGCAGAAAAGGCAAATTTCCTACAAGCAGTATACAATTAATAAAAACACACCTCAATCTGTACAGAGAAATGTAAAGGCAAAATAAATGGCATACTATGCTTTGGCACTAAGATTTGTGATGCAGGCAACAACAGCTCACTGAACAATTTCCACTTTTCTTTTCTCTTGATAACTCATATTTTCAGGTTGCACATAATCCATATGCAATATTTTTGGTAGGCTCATTTTCGTATGCCTCTACTCATTGTAGACCAGAAGGGGATATTTTTATCGTATTTTATAGGTGCATTTCTTTATAGAAACACGAACAACAATAATATGGTGCCACACAAAACACGAACTAATATGATAAATATGTGAAGTATTTACTGTATAGAAGAAAGTTATTGAGATCAACTGCAAGGTCTGGTTAACTTCATGCAATAAGCATTCTGAGTGACAATACTCTTGCCATCAGTCTTCATAAATAAAGGTTAAGTTCCTCTTGTTCGAAATTCAGTTTTAAAATGTTGTGTGCACAATGCCACGGAATCATACATTGTCAACTTTTCTGGTAGACTTCACACTACTGACTTCTCTAAAAAAAGAGCAAATAATGTTGCATGTGATGTCTCAATATCATTGAGATTGTACCAAAAGTACAAGCACACTTTGGGTATGATTTGTTAAATTGTCCCTTTTTTAATTTCAGATCACGTATTAGTGTGGCAATATTCTAACTAAAAGGGATGAAAAGGCTGAATTAAATCTGTAATATTCTTACAATGCTATTTCAGAGGGGAAGACAATGATAAATAGAATGAAAATTATACTTTTAATAAAATGCTTGTGAGCCTTAATACATTGTCCTTCCATCCGCAATCTTTATTTCCCGTAGTGCAAGTACTACAACACTTTGCAGGCTCCATTAGATTAAAGTGTCTCCCATTATATCAATATTTATATTTCTTGTTGATGATATCTCTGCCAATGAGTACAAGAATGTTCAGAGTGAAAAAATAAATAAATACATACATATGCCAGAAATGGCCCTTACAATGCTTTACAGAGGTTGTGGTAACTGTAGGAAAGTACCATCTTGCCTGGCATGTTACCCCCATATTTCACTGTATATATGTTGTTTTAGTTGTATGTGTCACTGGGACCCTGCCAGCCAGGGCCCCAGTGCTCATAAGTGTGCCCTGTATGTGTTACCAGTGTTATGACTAACTGTCTCACTGAGGCTCTGCTAATCAGAACCTCAGTGGTTATGCTCTCTCACTTCTTTCTAAATTGTCACTAACAGGCTAGTGACCAATTTTACCAATTCACATTGGCATACTGGAACACCCTTATAATTCCCTAGTATATGGTACTGAGGTACCCAGGGTATTGGGGTTCCAGGAGATCCCTATGGGCTGCAGCATTTCTTTTGCCACCCATAGGGAGCTCTGACAATTCTTTCACAGGCCTGCCACTGCAGCCTGAGTGAAATAACGTCCACGTTATTTCACAGCCATTTACCACTGCACTTAAGTAACTTATAAGTCACCTATATGTCTAACCTTTACCTGGTAAAGGTTAGGTGCAAAGTTACTTAGTGTGTGGACACCCTGGCACTAGCCAAGGTGCCCCCACATAGTTCAGGGCAAATTCCCCTGACTTTGTGAGTGCGGGGACACCATTACACGCGTGCACTACACATAGGTCACTACCTATGTATAGCTTCAAAATGGTAACTCCGAATATGGCCATGTAACATGTCTATGATCATGGAATTGCCCCCTCTATGCCATCCTGGCATTGTTGGCACAATCCCATGATCCCATGGGTCTCTAGCACAGACCCGGGTACTGCCAAACTGCCTTTTCAGGGGTTTCACTGCAGCTGCTGCTGCTGCCAACCCCTCAGACAGGTTTCTGCCCTCCTGGGGTCCAGCCAGGCTTGGCCCAGGATGGCAGAACAAAGGACTTCCTCAGAGAGAGGGTGTTACACCCTCTCCCTTTGGAAAAAGGTGTTAAGGCAGGGGAGGAGTAGCCTTCCCCAGCCTCTGGAAATGCTTTCATGGGCACAGATGGTGCCCATTTCTGCATAAGCCAGTCTACACCGGTTCAAGGACCCCTCAGCCCTGCTCTGGCGCAAAACTGGACAAAGGAAAGGGGAGTGACCACTCGCCTGACCTGCACCTCCCCTGGGAGGTGCCCAGAGCTCCTCCAGTGTGCTCCAGACCTCTGCCATCTTGGAAACAGAGGTGCTGCTGGCACACTGGACTGCTCTGAGTGGCCAGGGCGAGCAGGTGACGTCAGAGACTCCTTCTGATAGGCTCCTTCAGGTGTTGCTAGCCTATCTTCTCTCCTAAGTAGCCAAACCCTCTTTTCTGGCTATTTAGGGTCTCTGCTTTGGGGATTTCCTTAGATAATGAATGCAAGAGCTCATCCGAGTTCCTCTGCATCTCTCTCTTCACCTTCTGCCAAGGAATCGACTGCTGACCGCGCTGGAAGCCTGCAAAACTGCAACAAAGTAGCAACGACGACTACTGCGACACTGTAACGCTGATCCAGCCGCCTTCTCGACTGTTTTCCTGGTGGTGCATGCTGTGGGGGTAGTCTGCCTCCTCTCTGCACTAGAATCTCCGAAGAAATCTCCAGTGGGTCGACGGAATCTTCCCCCTGCAACCGCAGGCACCAAAGAACTGCATCACCGGTCCTCTGGGTCTCCTCTCAGCACGATGAGCGAGGTCCCTTGAACTCAGCAACTCTGTCCAAGTGACTCCCACAGTCCAGTGACTCTTCAGTCCAAGTTTGGTGGAGGTAAGTCCTTGCCTCCCCACGCCAGACTGCATTGCTGGGAACCACATGTTTTGCAGCTACTCCGGCTCCTGTGCATTTTCTGAGGGAATCCTTTGTGCACAGCCAAGCCTGGGTCCACGGCACTCTAACCTGCATTGCACGACCTCCTGAGTTGTCCTCCGGCGGCGTGGGACTCTTTTGTGCAACTTCGGGTGAGCACCATTTCACTCCACTTTGTAGTGCCTGTTCTGGCACTTCTGTGGGTGCTGCCTGCTTCTGAGAGGGCCCCTTGTCTTGCTGGGCACCCCCTCTGTCCCCTGACGCAATTGGCAACATCCTGGTCCCTCCTGGGCTACAGCAGCACCCAAAAACCCTAACTGCAAGCTTTGCAGCTAACAAGGCTTCTTTATGGTCTTTCCGCATGAAAACACTTCTGCACGACTCTCCACGGCGTGGGACATCTATCCTCTAAAGGGGAAGTTTCTAGCCCTTGTCGTTCTTGCAGAATCCTCAGCTTCTACTGTCCAGTAGCAGATTCTTTGCACCCACAGCTGGCATTTCCTTGGCATCTGCCCACTCTCAACTTGATCGTGACTTTTGGACTTGGTCCCCTTGTTCCACAGGTACTCTCGTCTGGAAATCCATCGTTGTTGCATTGCTGGTGTTGGTCTTTCCTGCAGAATTCCCCTATCACGACTTCTGTGCTCTTTGGGGAACTTTAGTGCACTTTGCACTCACTTTTCAGGGTCTTGGGGTGGGCTATTTTTCTAACCCTCACTGTTTTCTTACAGTCCCAGCGACCCTCTACAAGGTCACATAGGTTTGGGGTCCATTCGTGGTTCGCATTCCACTTTTGGAGTATATGGTTTGTGTTGCCCCTATCCCTATATGTCCCCATTGCATCCTATTGTAACTATACATTGTTTGCACTGTTTTCTAGTACTATACTGCATATTTTTGGTATTGTGTACATATATCTTGTGTATACTTGCTATCCTCTTACTGAGGGTACTCACTGAGATACTTTTGGCATATTGTCATAAAAATAAAGTACCTTTATTTTTAGTATATCTGTGTATTGTGTTTTCTTATGATATTGTGCATATGACACTAGTGGTACTGTAGGAGCTTCACTCGTCTCCTAGTTCAGCCTAAGCTGCTCTGCTAAGCTTCCATTATCTATCAGCCTAAGCTGCTAGACACCCTATACACTAATAAGGGATACCTGGGCCTGGTGCAAGGTGTAAGTACCCCCTGGTACTCACTACAAGCCAGTCCAGCCTCCTACATTGGTTGTGCAGCGCTGGGATAAGTACTTTGCAACTGCTTACCACTTTTGTCATTGTACTTTTCATAAGAGAAAAGTATACAAAACAAGTTCAGTGTATGTACACCTAACCAAAAAGTTTTGCTTTTCTTTTCTCACTTCTTTTCTAAGTGCTGAAAAGTACCTCCAAACTTTCTAAAAAGTTCTTAAAAAGTTTTAAAAGTTTTTTTCTGTCTTTCCAAAAGTTCTGAAAACTTGTTCTCACTTTTTCTATCACTTAAACACTTTCTAAAAATGTCTGGCACAGGCCAAACTGTTGATCTGTCCAAACTTGCTTATGATCACCTTAGCTGGAAAGGAGCAAGGAGTCTCTGCATACAAAGAGGTTTAAGTGTAGGGAAGAATCGCTCTAGAGAACTGTTGGTTAATATGCTTGTTGAACAGGATAAGGCCAGAGGTGGCACTTCTGTTGAAAAATTAGCTGATGGTTCCCAATCTGACCCTGGGGCACCCCTAGCAAAAGATTTAGAAAGGAAACTTCTTAGCCTGCCCATTAGCAGACAACCTAGCATAGCTGGTACTGATGTAGAGTCACATCACACTGATAGTGTTGTATCACATCACAGTAAGAGTATTCCTTCTCATCATAGTAGAAGTGCTGTTTCTGTTAGCCAAGCTGTTAGGGTGCCATCTGTTAGGGACAGGTCTCCCTCTGTTCATTCTCACCATACGTCTGTTTCAAGGAATGCCCCACCCACCCACCCTGATGACAGAGTGTTAGAAAAGGAGCTCAATAGATTGAGAGTGGAACAAACCAGGCTGAAGCTCAAGAAGCAACAGCTGGATTTAGATAGGCAGTCCTTAGAAGTGGAAAGAGAAAGACAGAAATTGGGTTTAGAAACCCATGGTGGCAGCAGCAGTATTCCCCATAGTCATCCTGCAAAAGAGCATGATTCTAGGAATCTGCATAAGATAGTTCCCCCTTATAAGGAGGGGGATGACATTAACAAGTGGTTTGCTGCACTTGAGAGGGCCTGTGTTGTACAGGATGTCCCTCAAAGGCAGTGGGCTGCTATCCTATGGCTATCATTTAGTGGAAAGGGTAGGGATAGGCTCCTTACCATGAAAGAAAGTGAAGCCAATGATTTCAAAGTTCTTAAGAATGCACTCCTAGATGGTTATGGCTTAACCACTGAACAGTACAGGATGACGTTCAGAGAAACCAAAAAGGAGTCTTCACAAGACTGGGTAGACTTTGTTGACCATTCAGTGAAGGCCTTGGAGGGGTGGTTACATGGCAGTAAAGTTACTGATTATGAAAGCCTGTATAACTTAATCCTGAGAGAGCATATTGTTAATAATTGTGTGTCTGATTTGTTGCACCAGTACCTGGTGGACTTTGATCTGACCTCTCCCCAAGAATTGTGAAAGAAGGCAGACAAATGGGTCAGAACAAGGGTGAACAGAAAAGTTCATACAGGGGGTGACAAAGATGGCAAGAAGAAGGATGGTAAGTCTTCTGACAAGGGTGGGGACAAATCTAAAAATGAGTCTTCATCAGGCCCACAAAAACACTCTGGTGGGGGTGGTGGGCCCAAATCCTCTTCAAATCAAAACAAAGAAAGGAAACCATGGTGCTATTTATGTAAAATAAAAGACCATAGGACAACAGATCCCAGTTGTCCAAAGAAAAGCACCAAGCCTCCTACCACTACAACCCCTGCTGCTACACCTAGTGCCCCTAGTAATAGCAGTGGTGGTGGGAGCAAACCTACTAATAGCCAATCCAAGGGAGTAGCTGGGCTCACTTTTGGTAACTTAGTTGGGGTTGGTCTTTTTAGGGAGACCACAGAGGCTGTGTTAGTCTCTGAGGGGGCTATTGATTTAGCCACCTTAGTTGCTTGTCCCGTTAACATGGATAAGTACAAGCAACTACCCCTAATAAATGGTGTTGAGGTTCAGGCCTACAGGGACACAGGTGCCAGTTTTACAATGGTAATAGAGAAACTAGTCCACCCTGAACAACACCTACTTGGTCACCAGTACCAAGTAACCGATGCTCACAACAACACACTTAGCCACCCCATGGCTGTTGTAAATCTCAACTGGGGGGGGGGTTACTGGTCCAAAGAAAGTTGTGGTTGCCTCAGATTTACCTGTAGACTGTCTACTAGGGAATGATTTAGAGACATCAGCTTGGTCAGATGTGGAGTTGGAGGCCCATGCAGCAATGCAGGGCATTCCAGGGCACATTTTTGCTTTAACCAGGGCTCAGGCCAAAAAGCAAAAAGGACAGGGTAACTTGGATCCTGGAAGAACGGACCAAGTGCTCCCTAAAGCTAGGGCTAGTAGAAGTAAATCACTACCTACTATCCCTCCCTCTACAGTGGATTCTACTTCTGAGGAAGAAGAATTTCCACTCTGTGCAGAACCTACACCAGAGGAGCTGGAAGCAGACACTGCTGAGCTTTTGGGTGAAGGGGGGCCTGCCAGGGAGGAGCTGAGTGTGGCACAGCATACCTGTCCCACACTAGAGGGTCTAAGGCAACAAGCTGTCAAACAAGCAAATGGGGATGTCAGTGACTCTCACAGAGTTTACTGGGAGGACAACCTCTTGTACACTAAAGCAAGGGATCCAAAACCTGAAACTGCCAGGAGATTGGTGATTCCTCAGGAGTACAGAAAGTTCCTCCTAACTCTAGCCCACGACATTCCCTTAGCTGGACATTTGGGGCAAATGAAAACTTGGGACAGGCTTGTTCCCTTGTTTCATTGGCCTAGAATGTCAGAGGACACAAAAGAATTTTGTAAGTCCTGTGAAACCTGTCAAGCCAGTGGCAAGACAGGTGGCACTCCAAAGGGACCCCTTATCCCACTTCCTGTGGTTGGGGTTCCCTTTGAAAGGGTAGGGGTTGACATAGTTGGCCCCCTTGACCCTCCTACTGCTTCAGGCAATAGGTTTATCTTGGTGGTAGTGGACCATGCCACCAGATATCCTGAAGCAATTCCTCTAAGGACCACTACAGCTCCTGCAGTGGCAAAGGCCCTCCTGGGAATCTTTTCCAGGGTGGGCTTCCCAAAAGAGGTGGTATCAGACAGGGGAAGCAATTTCATGTCTGCTTACTTAAAGGCCATGTGGAAGGAATGTGGTGTGACATACAAGTTCACCATACCCTATCATCCACAAACAAATGGACTGGTGGAGAGATTTAACAAAACTCTCAAAGGCATGATTATGGGACTCCCTGAAAAACTCCGCAGGAGATGGGATATCCTGTTACCTTGCCTCCTTTTTGCTTACAGGGAGGTACCCCAAAAAGGAGTGGGCTTCAGCCCCTTTGAACTCCTATTTGGACACCCTGTGAGAGGTCCTCTAACACTTGTTAAGGAGGGTTGGGAACAACCTTTAAAAGCTCCAAAGCAAGACATAGTGGACTATGTACTTGGCCTAAGATCTAGGATGGCTGAGTACATGAAAAAGGCCAGTAAAAACCTTCAGGCCAGCCAAGAGATCCAAAAGCAATGGCATGACCAGAAGGCTGTTTTGGTTCAGTACCAACCAGGGCAGAAAGTGTGGGTCTTGGAGCCTGTGGCCCCAAGAGCACTCCAAGACAAATGGAGTGGACCCCACATAATTGTTGAAAAGAAGGGAGAAGTCACCTACTTAGTTGACTTAGGCACTGCCAGGAGTCCCCTTAGGGTGCTCCATGTCAATCGCCTGAAACCCTACTATGACAGGGCTGATCTCACCCTTCTCATGGCAACAGATGAGGGACAGGAAGAAGAGAGTGACCCTCTCCTAGATCTCTTCTCTTCCACAGAACAAGATGCTCTAGTGGAAGGTGTAGTTTTGGCAGATTGTCTTACTGCTGAGCAGAAAGACCACTGCATAAATCTCCTAGGTCAGTTTTCTGAACTCTTCTCTACTGTGCCAGGTACCACTTCTTGGTGTGAGCACACTATAGATACTGGAGACAGCTTGCCTGTCAAAAGTAAGATCTATAGGCAGCCTGACCATGTCAGAGACTGCATAAAGCAAGAGGTGCAGACAATGCTTGAACTAGGAGTGGTTGAGCACTCTGAAAGTCCATGGGCCTCTCCTGTGGTACTTGTACCAAAACCTCATTCCAAGGATGGAAAGAGGGAAATGCGGTTTTGTGTAGACTATAGAGGTCTCAACCAGGTAACCAAAACTGATGCTCACCCTATACCCAGGGCAGATGAGCTAATAGATACACTGGCATCTGCCAAGTATCTAAGCACTTTTGATTTGACTGCAGGGTATTGGCAGATCAAGTTATCAGAAGATGCAAAAGCAAAAACTGCATTTTCAACCATTGGAGGCCATTACCAATTCACAGTAATGCCTTTTGGATTGAAAAATGCACCTGCCACTTTTCAGAGGTTGGTGAATACAGTCCTGCAAGGGCTGGAAGTTTTTAGTGCAGCATATCCAGATGATATAGCTGTCTTTAGCTCCAGCTGGGATGATCACCTGGTCCACCTATGGAAAGTTTTGGAGGCACTGCAAAAGGCAGGCCTCACTATCAAGGCTTCAAAGTGCCAGATAGGGCAGGGGAAAGTGGTTTATCTGGGACACCTGGTAGGTGGAGAACAGATTGCACCACTTCAGGGGAAAATCCAAACTACTATATATTGGGTTCCCCCTACAACTCAGACCCAGGTGAGAGCCTTCTTAGGCCTCACTGGGTATTACAGGAGGTTCATAAAGAACTATGGCTCCATTGCAGCCCCTCTTAATGACCTCACATCCAAGAAAATGCCTAAAAAGGTATTGTGGACAGCTAACTGTCAAAAAGCTTTTGAGGAGCTGAAGCAGGCCATGTGCTCTGCACCTGTCCTAAAAAGCCCCTGTTACTCCAAAAAATTCATTGTCCAAACTGATGCATCTGAATTAGGGGTAGGGGCAGTCTTATCACAACTTAATTCTGAGGGCCAGGATCAACCTGTTGCTTTTATCAGCAGGAGGTTGACCCCTAGAGAAAAGCGTTGGTCTGCCATAGAGAGGGAGGCCTTTGCTGTGGTCTGGGCACTGAAGAAGTTGAGGCCATACCTGTTTGGCACTCACTTCATTGTTCAGACAGACCACAAACCTCTACTTTGGCTAAAACAAATGAAAGGTGAAAATCCTAAATTATTGAGGTGGTCCATATCCCTACAGGGAATGGATTATACAGTGGAACATAGACCTGGGAGTACCCACTCCAATGCAGATGGACTCTCCAGATATTTCCACTTAGACAATGAAGACTCATCAGGTCATGGCTAGTCTTATTGTCCTTCGTTTGGGGGGGGGGGTTGTGTAGGAAAGTACCATCTTGCCTGGCATGTTACCCCCATATTTCACTGTATATATGTTGTTTTAGTTGTATGTGTCACTGGGACCCTGCCAGCCAGGGCCCCAGTGCTCATAAGGGTGCCCTGTATGTGTTACCAGTGTTATGACTAACTGTCTCACTGAGGCTCTGCTAATCAGAACCTCAGTGGTTATGCTCTCTCACTTCTTTCTAAATTGTCACTAACAGGCTAGTGACCAATTTTACCAATTCACATTGGCATACTGGAACGCCCTTATAATTCCCTAGTATATGGTACTGAGGTACCCAGGGTATTGGGGTTCCAGGAGATCCCTATGGGCTGCAGCATTTCTTTTGCCACCCATAGGGAGCTCTGACAATTCTTTCACAGGCCTGCCACTGCAGCCTGAGTGAAATAACGTCCACGTTATTTCACAGCCATTTACCACTGCACTTAAGTAACTTATAAGTCACCTATATGTCTAACCTTTACCTGGTAAAGGTTAGGTGCAAAGTTACTTAGTGTGTGGACACCCTGGCACTAGCCAAGGTGCCCCCACATAGTTCAGGGCAAATTCCCCTGACTTTGTGAGTGCGGGGACACCATTACACGCGTGCACTACACATAGGTCACTACCTATGTATAGCTTCAAAATGGTAACTCCGAATATGGCCATGTAACATGTCTATGATCATGGAATTGCCCCCTCTATGCCATCCTGGCATTGTTGGCACAATCCCATGATCCCATGGGTCTCTAGCACAGACCCGGGTACTGCCAAACTGCCTTTTCAGGGGTTTCACTGGAGCTGCTGCAGCTGCCAACCCCTCAGACAGGTTTCTGCCCTCCTGGGGTCCAGCCAGGCTTGGCCCAGGATGGCAGAACAAAGGACTTCCTCAGAGAGAGGGTGTTACACCCTCTCCCTTTGGAAAAAGGTGTTAAGGCAGGGGAGGAGTAGCCTTCCCCAGCCTCTGGAAATGCTTTCATGGGCACAGATGGTGCCCATTTCTGCATAAGCCAGTCTACACCGGTTCAGGGACCCCTCAGCCCTGCTCTGGCGCAAAACTGGACAAAGGAAAGGGGAGTGACCACTCGCCTGACCTGCACCTCCCCTGGGAGGTGCCCAGAGCTCCTCCAGTGTGCTCCAGACCTCTGCCATCTTGGAAACAGAGGTGCTGCTGGCACACTGGACTGCTCTGAGTGGCCAGGGCCAGCAGGTGACGTCAGAGACTCCTTCTGATAGGCTCCTTCAGGTGTTGCTAGCCTATCTTCTCTCCTAAGTAGCCAAACCCTCTTTTCTGGCTATTTAGGGTCTCTGCTTTGGGGATTTCCTTAGATAATGAATGCAAGAGCTCATCCGAGTTCCTCTGCATCTCTCTCTTCACCTTCTGCCAAGGAATCGACTGCTGACCGCGCTGGAAGCCTGCAAAACTGCAACAAAGTAGCAACGACGACTACTGCGACACTGTAACGCTGATCCAGCCGCCTTCTCGACTGTTTTCCTGGTGGTGCATGCTGTGGGGGTAGTCTGCCTCCTCTCTGCACTAGAAGCTCCAAAGAAATCTCCCGTGGGTCGACGGAATCTTCCCCCTGCAACCGCAGGCACCAAAGAACTGCATCACCGGTCCTCTGGGTCTCCTCTCAGCACGATGAGCGAGGTCCCTTGAACTCAGCAACTCTGTCCAAGTGACTCCCACAGTCCAGTGACTCTTCAGTCCAAGTTTGGTGGAGGTAAGTCCTTGCCTCCCCACGCCAGACTGCATTGCTGGGAACCACATGTTTTGCAGCTACTCCGGCTCCTGTGCATTTTCTGAGGGAATCCTTTGTGCACAGCCAAGCCTGGGTCCACGGCACTCTAACCTGCATTGCACGACCTCCTGAGTTGTCCTCCGGCGGCGTGGGACTCTCTTGTGCAACTTCGGGTGAGCACCATTTCACTCCACTTTGTAGTGCCTGTTCTGGCACTTCTGTGGGTGCTGCCTGCTTCTGAGAGGGCTCCTTGTCTTGCTGGGCACCTCCTCTGTCCCCTGACACAATTGGCGACATCATGGTCCCTCCTGGGCTACAGCAGCACCCAAAAACCCTAACTGCAAGCTTTGCAACTAGCAAGGCTTGTTTATGGTCTTTCCGCAGGAAAATACTTCTGCACGACTCTCCACGGCGTGGGACATGTATCCTCTAAAGGGGAAGTTTCTAGCCCTTGTCGTACTTGCAGAATCCTCAGCTTCTACTGTCCAGTAGCAGATTCTTTGCACCCACAGCTGGCATTTCCTGGGCATCTGCCCACTCTCGACTTGATCGTGACTTTTGGACTTGGTCCCCTTGTTCCACAGGTACTCTCGTCTGGAAATCCATCATTGTTGCATTGCTGGTGTTGGTCTTTCCTGCAGAATTCCCCTATCACGACTTCTGTGCTCTTTGGGGAACTTTAGTGCACTTTGCACTAACTTTTCAGGGTCTTGGGGTGGGTTATTTTTCTAACCCTCACTGTTTTCTTACAGTCCCAGCGACCCTCTACAAGGTCACATAGGTTTGGGGTCCATTCGTGGTTCGCATTCCACTTTTGGAGTATATGGTTTGTGTTGCCCCTATCCCTATGTGTCCCCATTGCATCCTATTGTAACTATACATTGTTTGCACTATTTTCTAATACTATACTCCATATTTTTGGTATTGTGTACATATATCTTGTGTACACTTGCTATCCTCATACTGAGGGTACTCACTGAGATACTTTTGGCATATTGTCATAAAAATAAAGTACCTTTATTTTTAGTATATCTGTGTATTGTGTTTTCTTATGATATTGTGCATATGACACTAGTGGTACTGTAGGAGCTTCACTCGTCTCCTAGTTCAGCCTAAGCTGCTCTGCTAAGCTACCATTATCTATCAGCCTAAGCTGCTAGACACCCTATACACTAATAAGGGATACCTAGGCCTGGTGCAAGGTGTAAGTACCCCCTGGTACTCACTACAAGCCAGTCCAGCCTCCTACAGTAACTACACAATCAAAAATAATAAATACATTCATATGCCATAAACGGCCCTTACAATGCTTTACAGAGGTTGTGGTCACTACATGATTGCCTTGGAAAATATAAAAAAAGATGCTAGATTTTAGAAATTAATTTTCTAATTGGGAAATTAATATTTTAGAACAGTGGTTCCCAACCTTTTGACTTCTGTGGATCCCCACTTTATCATTACTAAAACCCGGGACCTGTACTGGATCATAATTCAAATCCAGGGACCCCGCACTGACTCATTACTGAAAGCTGGGGATCTAGGGCCAGATGTAGGAACAAAGAAATTTGCGAGTCGGAAATAGCGACTCCTTGCAAATCACTATTTCCGACTCACAAAACGAGATGCACGTAAAATTCGCTATACCAAATAGCGATTCGTGCGGAGTCGCACCGCAATTTGCGACCTCGCAATTTGCGAAGTCGCTATTTGTGAGTTCGCAATTTGCGAGGTCGCAAATTGCATAAGGGTGTGGTCCGGAGTCGCAAATTGCGACTGACTCACATATTGCACACAGGTGCAAATAAAATGGTGAAAAACCCACTTCCTGGTTCTGAATAATGACATCAGAACCAGGAAGTACCCCCATGGAACAGGGAGGAGCCTACCCAGCCCAAACTGCAGAGTCACACCCAGCTGAGAGGAGCTACTTCAACAATGGCATCTCAGGACAAGGAGACACCAGTGCTGGCAGGAAAAGAAAACTGAAGTTTTCAGAGAAGGAGCTCGAGGTGCTAACAGAGGAGTGCTGCCTGCACCATGATGTATTGCTTGGAAAGGCAGCAATGAGTGTCCCTGACAGTCAAAAGAATACAATCTGGCAGGATATCCTCACCAAGATTAATGCCATTGGAGTCAGCCACCGCACAATAGATGAGGTCCGCAAAAGGTGGTACAGCATCCACTCCAGGACCAAGGAAAGGGTGGCTGAGCAAATGAGGGAGATGGATGGCACTGGAGGAGGCCCATCTACAGTACCACCCCCTACAGCCATAGAAACCATGGTGGAGACCACTCTGGAGCTGGAGGCAGTACTTGGCATTGGAGACCTTGACAGTTCAGCTCCAGGAACATCCAAAAGTCAGAACCAAGATTAACTTATTTACACCACTCTATGCACCATGCACACAACCACAGTACACATAAGCATGCACCTCCAGATTAGCTCCAGTTCTATATTGCAACCTATAGAACAGTGCATTATGGGCAATGTAGTACAGTAGTCCAAATATTGAGAATTCTTTATTCTGAGGCATCAAACATATGTGAGGCACTGACAGTGTATCCCCTGTGTCCAACAGGTCTCTCACAAGGACCCACCAACAGTGCTACTGTGCAGAGAGATGAACCAGCCACACACACACAAGACGAGGCATCCACAGAAACTGCTGGGGAGTGCATGACAACACCACCCGTCCAACATGCACCAGAGGACATGGATGAGCCGGATCTGGGTTTAGAGACAGCCAACGTGACACCGGGACCAATGATGAGGGAGGGTCAGCTGACTCTGTGCGAAGAAAGCAAAGCCCAATGCAGTCAGCGAGTGAGGAGGATGTCACCGACAAACAATTGTTGGGACTGGAGGCATCCTTACTGCAAAGTCACCGGTTGCAAAACAGACACATGAGGTTGATGAATCGGAACCTGAACAGACTGCAGCACACACTCTCCCAGGGTTTTGCCAATGTGGACAACCAGTTCACTGCTATGAACACAAACATGGCAAACCTTACCACTTCCATAAACAACTTGGTCAGGGAAATGGTAGCAGATATGGCATATGCAAGGCGCAGGGAGCGCAACACTGCTGCCCGTTTGGACAGGCTAAGTGTTTCAATTGGGCGTCTTGCAACCACAATAACCTGTCAAGGCGTGTCAAGGTGCACAGTGAAGCTGCAGGTTGAACTTGGCCATTTTGCAGGTGATGTGGCAAGAAGACTTGGGCGCATCAGCCATACAGTGGACCTGGTAGAGACCAGCCAGGCAGCAAGGGGCATTGGCTATACCCATCAGGATAGCAAGGAGATCTCCACTGTCAGCAGTGTGTCTGCCACTGATGCACGAATCCTGCGGAGTAACAGTGCCCGGCAAGGATCAGGTGACCAACCTGGATTGAGCCATGGTGGCGGTAGTCGCAGCAAGCTGTGAGATACCAATCTGTGTTGTGACTGAGGTACATGAACTAAATGTGTCAGACTTTACTTTTTGCTTTCTTCATGCAGTTTAGTTGACTATAGTTTCCCCATTATATTCCTGAAATTAGAGGGATATTTTGTTGAACTACACAATTGGGCTATGTGTGTCTTACATTAGTGAGTGTTGTAACGGTTGCCACGTACCTGCCAAAGTAGTGGGTTGCAATGTGGTTCCATCTCTGTCTGCCCTCCATTGTGATGCTTCCATCCCCAGGCTGTCAATGTGGTAGCTCTTGCTCCTCATCCTCCGAATCTGTGTCGTCAAGGGTGAGATATAGCCCACATCTGGTGGCAATGCTATGTAGGATGGCACAAGTAGCAATGATCTTGCATGCAGTTTCTGGGGCATAGTGGAGTGCCCCTCCACTTTTGTGCCGGCATCGGAATCGTGACTTCAACAAGCCAAACGTCCTCTCTATGATAGATCTGGCCCGCCGATGTCCAATGATGTATCGCCTCTCATTCTGATTGCCAGGTGTTAGGTATGGCGTGAGTATCCATGGTCTCAGGGCATATGCACTGTCACCTGTGTGATAAAATATTAGCAGAGCATCACATGTATTTAAGGCATCAGAGTGTACTCGCCAGTACCTAATAAATATCCTTTGCCATACTCCCCACGTTCTAGGCGTTGGTGTATCTCACTGTGCCTGAATATGTATGCATCATGTGTACTCCCTGGATATTTAGCCACAATGTCAGTTATGACATTATGCGCGTCACATACCATGTGTTTAGTGAGTGGGTACATTTCCTATTGCGGAACACATATTCCAAATTTGCAGGTGGACAAATGAGTATATGTGTCCCGTCCACACACCCTATTATGTGGGGGAAGTTGGCAATTCTGTAGAAGTCCAACTTGGTGCTGTTAATTTCCGCCTCATTCCTGGGAAGATATATATATCTGGACATGTGTGCGAGAATGGCATCTAGGAAAAAATCTTGAGAGGGAACTTTGGGATACCCCACCTGCCACTGCAATCACCCCCTGATAGCGACCTGAGGCCAAGAGGTGCAGAGAGCATAGCACTTGCACATGGGTGGGGATGGCGCAGCCGTGCATTGTCTGGCGTTCAAGCTGAGGTTTCAGCAGTTCAATGATCTCTAGGATAACTGTGCTGCTCAGTCTGTATTTATCATAAATCTCATCCTCAGTTTTTTTAAATAGTGTCTGCCTGGTTCGGTATATCATCTCCTGTCTCTGCCTCCTCCTCCTCTGCTGGGCAGCCTGGACTCTCCTCCTCCATGCAATCACGTATAGTGCAGCCATTTTGAGAAACCCAGATGCCTTCTGGGTCTCCTTTTATACTTTGGTTCCGGTTACCACCTGTTCGCAATCAGTGCTAATCTGGTTGTGCAAAACTGATTTTTTGCGACTTGTCGCAATTTACGATTGGCTTGTAGAATCGGTTTGCGAGTCGCAATTTGCGACTTCGTAATTGCGAGTCGCAAAATCAGGTTGCAATTTTTGCGAGTCGGTAATGGGTTACATCGCTATTTGGAACTTTGAAATGGCATTGGTACATACCATTGCACTTTTTGCGAGGTCGCAAATAGGTCTGCGACCCATTTGCGACTCACAAAAGTTTCCTACATCTGGCCCTTAATCTGTTAACAATATTTAATTTTCTAAGCAATTGAAGACGCCCTGAGGAGACTTCGCAGATCCCCAGAGTTCCCCAGACCACAGGTTGGGAACAACTGTTCTACAATATCAGCAGTATGGAAAAAATACCTAGCAATCTAACAAGTCAAGATAGATTGAGTTTTTCTAGAAAAGGTTGCATGGTTTAATAAACTAAAGGATAACTAAAACAAAACTGTAAAGTGCACTTAGAAGCCTTGCTGCTCTGTGTTGCATGAAATGTTAGTAAATCTACCCCTTGGTATTAGAACTTCATGTCTTATGAGGATGTGAAACTTTGCTTTCATACCATAGCAACATGTCTGTGAGATGCAACCAAAGTAATTCCAACTAATATGCTTACATACTTTGCCATTGCATTAAAAATCCAAGAGGAGGAGGGGAGCATGAATAAGCAGAGGAGCAAGAGGAAGAATAAGTGGGGAGAAGGAGGAGGAGAATGACTATCAGGAGAAGAGCCAGGTGGATGATGATAGTGAGGAAGAGGAGGAGGAGAAAGACCAAGCAGAGGGGGTGTACCAGGAGGAGGGTGATCATAAACAACATAAGGGGCAGCAGGAAGAAGATCATGAACAAGGGAAGGACCTGCAGGAGAGAGTCAATTATAAATGGGCAAAATAGGCAACCTTGTTCAGCCCAATCAAAGAATTGCTTAACTCCCTACCCCATCCCTCTTCCTTGCTCTTCCCCAGCTATTTTAAAATGGAGTCTACGTATTGTCAATGACGCCAGCCACAAGTTTTACTATCAAATTTTTCTGTGTTGCAAATTTCTTTTCTGTAAGACTTTGTCAAAAATAATGCATAGTTTGGCAGTCAGTGGCAACAACTCTCCTTACTATTCCTTTCTGTCAGCCACACTCAGAACTCTCTCCAGCACTATTGCTGTCAACCCGTAAAGAAAATGAGGTGCCTTCTGCACTGGACTGCTACACAAGTGTGGTATTAGAGAAAAGATTCAATAGAGAAGCAATGTAAATGATAAACATAATTGAGAGACGAGGGGCTTAATGGTGCTCTATAGACTTATGATGTAGGCCTAAAAAAGAATTCTATGTGCTACAAGGTAAAAACTAAGGTGTCTGAGGATGCTATTTCTACATTTCAAAGACCAGCTTGTTAATTGGGAAAGGTTGCTACATAAGATGGAAAGAAGAGGTTCAAGAAGATCAAAATGCAAGTGTTTCTTCTTCCTGACAACATTTTTGTATTGTCCCATAGCCCTTAGGTCTCACCTGCAACCCGACTGCTTAGGATGTACGGGCTTTTGCTGGTCCTCAGGGTTATTTGTCATTTGATCAAATACTATTTTCTCTATAACGTTTTGTAATACCTTGGAAAATACTCCTGTGGTCGGGGGTTTATCACTGAGTAAATCAGAGGTAGAAGATCTTTTTTTGTTGCAAAATGAGCGTCACTAACACTTTTTAACAGTACGTGCAATGGCCTAAAAGACTAATTGATTCTGCCTACAATAAAAAAGCCCTTGATAATCAAGGCAAATTCTTGACCTCTTATGTTTAGGTGGTTTAAATTTCGCATAAGAGGGAAAATGGTCTTCTTTCATCAAGGAGAAAATCTTTAATCACTCCTCAAAGCATAGGCATAGCTGATATACCAGGCACACACTTGGCATGTGTAGTCTGGTAATTGAAACTAATTCAGCTTGCACACCAGTAATTTTGAAGAGACAAAAAAAGTAAGACGCTTCTATAAAGTTCACAGACTCTAAGGGGAATATTTATCCTTTTTCAGACAAAACTGCACTAATGCAGTTTTACAAGAAAAAGTATACCATCAGCTAGCGCCATTCCAAAATGCTGGCCGGGCGTCATACTTAAGGAATGACGACAGCCGGCGGTAATGCCTGGCTAGGTCCTAAAAAAGGATGCTAGACAGGTGGGGGATGCGTACGTGGAACAGGAGGTTGCGAGTCAAAGGATGGCCTAAAATGCCTCTAACCAGATTAGCATAATTTTTTGAAGTAATAGGCCCATGAACATGACTCCTGTCTTAATAAAGACAGGAGTCATGCCCACCACCCCAATGGCCATGCCCAGGGGACACATGATTCCTGGTCATGGCTATTGGGCCCAGTGCCATATAGGGGGCCAAGGTAGGCCCCCCATGGCACCTAAAAAAATATACTTACCTGTACTTAACTTACTCGCCAGAGGATGGGGTCCTCCCATCCTCTGGTGACCCTCTGGTGTGGATAGGGGTGTCCCTGGGGCTACGGAAGGTCTCTGACCATGGAAATAGGCTCACAGGTCCCCTAAAGCCTGCCCTGACCCAGGTGTTAAATAATGGCTCTGTTAGAAATGGGGTCTTTGGTTGACAGTCAGGTTACCCCCTGTTCAAGCAAGGACCCTCACTCTAGTCAGGGTAAAAGAGAATCACCCTCAGCTAACCCCTGCTTACCTCATAGTGCTAGGTGTAAAGTATTTGTACCAACACACACAGTAACTTAATGAAAACACTACAAAATGACACAACACAGATTTAGAAAAATAGGAAATATTTATCTAAACAAAACAAGACCAAAACGACAAAAATCCAACATACACAAGTCAAGTTATGAATTTTTAAAGATTAAACTAAAAAATAGCGCTTTGAAACAAAAAATGCTTTGATGAGGTGTTAACACGGCATCGTAACGGAGTCGTTCCCAACAAGCCGACACCAGTGGCGCCGGACACGGAGTCGCGTAGACCCCCAAGTACAGTACCTTAGGTGAAGAGTGAAAACAATCCAATGCGCGAAGTCGGGGATCGCGGCGTCTGTGCGAAACGTTGAATCCGCGCACTTCAAGCGGCATCGGTCACGACGTGGTGCGGCGACTTCCACGGAGTTGTGGACTTCAGCGGGGCTGCAGCGGCGTCGGTCCTGCGAAGATCGTCGCGTTCCAGCAAAGGTCACGGCGTCGGGTGCAGGTGGCGTCACCGGATTCAGCAGCGGTGTCGGTCCGAAGTCGATTTCCTTGGATTTTCCACCAGCTTTCCTTCCAGGGGCCCAGGAACTGGAGAGGGCACCACTTGTCAGAGAAGGAGTCTCTCCAGAGACTCCAGGTGCTGGCAGAGAGAAGTCTTTGCTGTCCCTGAGACTTCAAATAACAGGAGGCAAGCTCTAAATCAAGCCCTTGGAGATTTCTTCACAAGATGGAAGGCACACAAAGTCCAGTCTTTGCCCTCTTACTCTGGCAGAAGCAGCAACTGCAGGGTAGCTCCACAAAGCACAGTCACAGGCAGGGCAGCACTTCTCCTCAGCTCTTCAGATCTTCTCCAGGCAGAGGTTCCTCTTGTTTCCAGAAGTGTTCTAAAGTCTGTGGTTTTGGGTGCCCTTCTTATACCCAGTTTCTCCTTTGAAGTAGGCCTACTTCAAAGTAAAGTCTCTTTGGAATGTGAAATCCTGCCTTGCCCCGGCCAGGCCCCAGACACTCACCAGGGGGTTGGAGACTGCATTGTGTGAGGGCAGGCACAGCCCTTTCTGGTGCGAGTGACCACTCCTCCCCTCCCTCCTAGCACAGATGGCTCATCAGGATATTCAGGCTACACCCCAGCTCTCTTTGTGTCACTATCTAGTGTGAGGTGCAACCAGCCCAACTGTTAAACTGACCCAGACAGGGAATCCATAAACAGGCAGAGTCACAGAAATGGTATAAGCAAGAAAATGCTCACTTTCTAAAAGTGGCATTTTCAAGCGCACAATCTTAAAATCAACTTTACTAAAAGATGTATTTTTCAATTGTGAGCTCAGAGACCCCAAACTCCAGATGTCCATCCGCTCCGAAAGGGAATCTAGACTTTAATCAGATTCAAAGGTAGCCCCCATGTTAACCTATGAGAGGGACAGGGCTTGCAACAGTGAAAAACGAATTTAGCAATATTTCACTGTCAGGACATATAAAACACATTACTATATGTCCTACCTTAACCATACACTGTACCCTGCACTTGGGGCTACCTAGGGCCTACCTTAGGGGTGTCTGACATGTAAGAAAAGGGAAGGTTTAGGCCTGGCAAGTGGGTACACTTGCCAAGTCGAATTTACAGGTAAAACTGCACACACAGACACTGCAATGGCAGGTCTGAGTCGTGATTACAGAGCTACTGATGTGGGTGGCACAACCAGTGCTGCAGGCCCACTAGTAGCATTTGATTTACAGGCCCTGGCACCTCTAGTGAACTTAACTAGGGACTTACTAGTAAATCAAATATGCCAATCATGGATAAACCAATCACATAAACATTTTGTAAAGGAGCACTTGCACTTTAGCACTGGTTAGCAGTGGTAAAGTGCCCAGAGTAAAAGAAATAGCAAAATCAGAGTCCAGCACACATCAACAACCTGGGGAACAGAGGCAAAAAGTTAAGGGAGACCACGCCAAGGATGAAAAGTCTAACAGGCTCTAAGCAAGTTTAGCACCATTATTTAAGGCACCCTTCCCTCATGCTTGATTTTAGCACGAGGGATATATATGATGCTTGTGAGAAAGTAGCCTCTTTTTAGCATGGTTACCCCCACTTTTGGCCTGATTGTGATTGTGTGTCAGTGTGTTTTTGCTGTCTGACTCGGATCCTGTTAACCAGGACCCCAGTGCCCATAGTTAAAACCCTATTTGTCAGTGTGTTTTGCCTGTCTCACTGGGATCGTGCTAGCCAGGACCCCAGTGCTTATAGTTTGTGGCCTAATGTGTGTGTTGTCAGTAGTGCTTAACTGTGTCACTGACGTTCTGCTAACCAGGACTTCAGTGCTCATGCTCTCTCTGCTTCCAAATTAGTCACTGTACTTTAGTTACTTTAAATTCCAATTGGCACACTGAAACCCCCTTATAGGTCCCTAGTATATGGTACCTAGGTACCCAGGGCATTGGGATTCCAGAAGGTCTTTATTGGCTGCAGCATTTCTTTTGCCACTCAAAAGGAGCTCATTTACAGGACTGCCACTGCAGCCTGCGTGAAATAGTGCACACACTATTTCACAGCCATTTTCACTGCACTTAAATAACTTATAAGTCACTTATATGTCGGACCTTCATTTACTGACGGCTAGGTGCAAAGTTACTAAGTGTGAGGGCAACCTAGCACTAGCAAAGGAGCCCCTACGCTGTCCAGGGCCAATTCCCTGGACTTCATGAGTGTGGGGATACCATTACATGCGTGCACTACATATGGGCCAATACCTATATGTAGCTTCACAATGGTAACTCCAAATATGGCCATGCATGGTGTCTACGATCATGGAATTGTCCCCCCATTCCAAATCTGGTATTGGGGGCCAATCCCATGCATCCTGGGTGCTCCGCCATGGACACCCAGTACTTCCAAACCAGCTCTCTGAGGCTTGCACTGCAGCTACAGCTGCTGCCATCTGAGCAGCTCAGTCCCAGGAAGGCAGAACAATGCATTTCCTTTTGGAGGAGGGTGTTACACCGTCTCCCTTTGGAAATAGGTGTTACAGACTTGGGAGGGGTAGCCTCCCAGAGCCTCTGGAAATGCTTTGAAGGGCACAGATGCTGCCCTCCTTGCATAAGCCAGTTCTGCTCTGGTGCGAAACTGGACAAAGGAAAGGGGAGTGACCACTCCCCTGTCCATCATCACCCCAGGGGTGGTTTCCAGAGCTCCTCCAGTGTGTCTCTGGTGTTAGCCATCTTGTATTCAAAGGTTTGGGGGCACTCTGGAGATCCCCTGTGTACTCCTTCATCTCTAGGTCCTGGTGCCTCTGTGCACTTTTTGCAAGAATCCTTCATGCCCAGCATTGCCCAGGTCCCCAGCACTCCATCCTACAATGCACAGCTCACTGAGCTGTTCTCTGGCGGCGTGGGACCTTCTTTTGTAGTGCTGCAGCAACCGCAATTTGCACCTTGTTTGTTCCCATTTCCTGGGACTCCCGTGGGTGCTGCCTGGTTTTCTGTGGCCCTCTCCAATGTTGGTAGCCCCCTCTGCCTCCTCAGTCGGGGTTGAGGCCCCCATGTCCATCCTGGGTCCAGGCAGCAAAATGTGACCAACGCTGCAACTTGCCTGCATCCAACGTCTTGACATGGGACATCTCCTGCATCATGCAGAGATCCGCAGCCATCTTCTTTGGTGCTCTTCTGCAGACTTCTTCTAACCGGGGAATCCTCCTTTGCACCATCTTCTAGCTTGGCAGGGGTTCCTGTTCTTCCTGCAATCTTCTGCGACTTCTGGACTTGGTCTCCTCTCTTCACAGGTCTTCAGGTCCAGGAATCCACCATTTGTTGCTTGCAGTCTTGCTTGGTTCTTGCAATAACTCTTATCACAACTTGTAGTGTGTCCTGAGGAAACTTGCAGTACTTTACTCCTACTTTCCTGGGCTCTGGGGTAGGATATCTTACACACCTTTGTGGTTTTCTTACAGTCCCTGCACCCCTCTACACACTACACTTGCCTAGGGGGAAATTTGTGATTCCCGTTCCACTTTCATAGTATATGGTTTGTGTTGTCCCTAGGCCTATTGCATCCTATTGCATTCTATTGTATTTTCTACTGTTTGCACTATTCTGTGACCATTTACTCACCTGATTTTGGTCACTAGTGTATGTATGGTGTATAATACTTATCTCCAGAAGGAGTATTGCCTCTAAGATATTTTTGTCCTTGTGTCACTAAAATAAAGTACCAGAGTATTGTTTTCATTGTGTATAAGCACTATGTAACTATAGTGGTATTGCAGGAGCTCTGCATGTCTCCTAGTTCAGCCTAAGCTGCTCTGTTACAGTTAACCCTAGACAGCCTAAGCTGCTAGAACACTGACTACATTTCACTAATAAGGGATAACTGGACCTGGTATTAGGTGTAAGTAACTAAGGTACCCACTACAAACCAGACCATCCTCCTACAGCGCCAAGTCCATATTCTCATTTTTTGCTCTGGAACGCCTACCTTGCATCTCATTGACTCAAGGGAGGTTCCCTCATTTATTTCTGCACTTTTAACTTCTGCTCAGTGCAGGGAATAAAAGGAGGCACATCACTGTTTTCTATGGGACTCAATGTTCTTTTTTCAGGATTAGCATCAACATTTTTCCCGCTAATCCTTCAAAGTTAAGAACTAGCATCAAAAATGTGGATGCTAGTTCCCCTAACTACCATCATCGTGCCCTGTATCTTAGATACGGCGCACACATGGTGGCATTAGCGGGGCGCTGAAGGGCGAAGAAAAGTGGCCATGTATCCAGTTCTGAAATCAGGGCCTTAGATTTCTTTGCACCAATTGTTTCACCCTCCTTAATGGGGGAATGCCCCCTTTGCATACATTATGCCTGGCACAGGCATCATGCAGTGCAAAGGGTTAAACAGAGGCGCAATGCATGCATTGTGCCATTTTGTAAATTTGGCACAGCGATTTTGGCCTCGTTGTGACACATTAGCGTATTTTTTTTTACCCTAGTATGGCACAAGGAGGCAGTAGGGGATCTTAAATCAGCCCCGTAGTTTTTTATATTTTTGACAAAACACATTTCATAATATTTCCTCAGCAATTACGTGTCACAATTGTTGAAAAATGGGTAACAATGCAAGAGCAAAGTCAGAGATAGGGCCCAAGTGCCTTCAACAGTATTATAGCATGCACATCAGTGTAAAGACAAGATGGGCAGTGCATATTGTGTTCAAAAGTTCTAGGCCTGACTCAAAATGTTGGGTTTGGAGCCAAATTAAGAATTTGATTATATTTCTGATGAAAATTCCAAACATAAATATTCAAACCCTACCAGTATTGTGGATTGTCCGTTGTCATAAATTATGATTAGTGGTGGAAAAAGGACATTCCCTAGGGAGGGGAAAGGGATTGGCCATGGTAGGCAGCGTGAACAATCCCAAAACTATGTTATGCTCACTTTGTGTATTTAACTACAGCACTATGTGGCTGATTTAAGAAAAGTGACTCTGCACCCAGTGCAGCACCACTTTCCTTGCATCCCTTAGCACCCCCTAATGCCACCATGTGTGCACCGTATTTAAATTACAGCTCACCATGGCACAGCATTGGGGGCAACAACATAATTGTTTTTTACACTATTGATGTACTCTGCAGGAGTAGTGCCAAAATGTGGGTGCTATTCCTGCAGAGTATATAGGGGCCAGAGCATATAGAGTGTATTCAATGGCATGACCCCTTTCAACACCTGCTTGAGCAGGTGTTATAAGTGCAGACAACAATGGTGCAAGGAAATCTCTTAGATTTGCTTGCACCATTTTTTCGGTCCCCCTAATGGGGGAACACCCCCTTTGCATACATTATGTCTGGCGCAGACACAATGCAGCGCAACAGGTTACAAAGTGGTGCAATGCATGCATTGCACCACTTTGTATATATGGTGTGGTGTTATTGGCCATCTAACACCACAATAGAGTAAAAGAAATTACACTAATGTGTCATTAGGATGGTGCTAAGGGCTCTTAAATCAGCCCCTATGTATTCAAACCTAAAATGAGATAGTAGGTGTGCAAATTTGATGTGCAAAAGACCCAAACAATAGCAGCTTGATTGTGTTGTCCCTTGTAAGACTTTCCTAAACATGGAAAATAATTTCCATGTGGAAAAGAATATATGAAGGGGTGCACATTGCGCTGTACTTACTACTGTGGCTTGTCCAAATTGCATTAATTGGGAGTAGCAGTAGACCTGTAAATATGAGGCTTTTGAAGATTTCTGGACTTCCTAGTGGGCATTATTTAACAATCCTGAAAAGCATACGCCTATGAAATTATAGGTTTTTGTCTATGTGTAAATATATCCATAACTTTGTTTTGCATCTGAACTCATCTATCAATAAATCATTATACAGTCATATTGAATTCTGCGGGTATCGACATACCACTTTGTTGGAACTGCGCCTCTCTGCAGGGTTAGCTTTTAGCCTTCAGCTCTCTTCTTTTGCTGAACCATGTTTTGTTGGCATTACCACCGCAAACATGGGAAAATTGGCTTAAACCAAACTAGCACATTTACATTTTTGTAAGTCCCTAGTAAAGTGGTACTACATGTACCCATGGACTGTAAATGAAATGCTACTAGATGCTATGCAGCACTTTTCACGCAGTGCACCTATTCCATATAATGATAATATCATCAATATACCTTCCCCAAAAAACAATAAACTCAGTCTAATACTAATATTCTGACTAGTTAACAGTTTATTGTTTGCATTTTCCTACATGTCCCTCTTGCCAAATATTTTGGAATTCTAGGTATAGTATCTTCTTTGCACTGTTTCGATGTTTCTTTGTTCACTTTTTTTCTCCTTACAATCACCTTTTCCATGGTTTATCCACACTTTCTTTTCCTAAGATATATGGTGGAATCCAGTCAGTCCCGTTTGTACTATCTCTCTTTGGATGTTTGTTATTACCGGCCCGTTCTCCTACTGGTGCTTTTATTTTTCTGCTTTGGAACACCGAATTTCGGTGCTCCTATTCACCTGCTCACTGATTATTAGTATTATCAACAGCTCCAAGATGGCCGCTGTTGTTGTCCGTCATTCATTTTTTTTTCTCCCTCACATCACCCGGATTTCCAGGTTCTGTGAAGTATTATTATGACACTTCGAACAGGGATTCTCGTTCGGTTCTCTATGCATCGGGACCGGCGTTATTCTCCCGCCGGCCCCGTATTTACCATAACGGTTGCTCTGACTGAGTTACTCACTTCAAACTTGGCTCGAACCCAATACCCGCCAGACTTTTGGTAAGATACTTTCTTTCCTTTTTTCTCTGTTTGTGACGTGGGTATGGTGCTTTCACTTTGGTGCGTTTTAATTTTCGAAGGACCTTGCCACTCACCCCGTGCTTGTGACTTGATGGTCTACCATCGACAAATGTCCCGTACATTTACTTCCTTTTCAATCACAATTGATATTGGATATTGGACATCTTATGAGCCTACCTTTGGTCATTTCTGTGTCCTGATTTGAAAACATTTATTTTCCCCTTTTGATTTTTGTTTTTTTCAAACCATAATTCCATTTGACTCATGCTTTTCCTCTAGGTCAGGTATTCTATTTCTTGCTACACTTTGACTATTGTGACGACTGGATACCATTGTGGTACTCTGATTTTTATATGCACTATTCTTTACACGATCCTTCTTGACGTTTTTTCATTCTAATTTGTACTAAGGTGTAATTTTGCCTCTACAGTTTCTTTTTGGATATTTTAATCTAACACATCAGTTCTTCATTTTGTCTTCTCAGCCTTACACAGGGCCATGCACTGGGTAAAATCTGTATCCTTCTGTCTGTTACAGTATTGATAAACTTTTTTCTATTTTTCTTGTTTGGTGGTTTTTTTCACATACCTGTTTTAAGTCTTGCATGATATATGTCACTTTGACACCATATTATTTTTACGCGTATGCACTTTCACGCACTGGTGTTCTGTCTCAAACGGTGTTTCATATCGTGTTGGTACATAGTATTGTGTATCTATTGTTATTTTTACTTTTCTTTCGTTTTTTTTTTCTTTCTTGCCTTCATGTAATTAGGTCCTTTTTATTTATTATATTTTGTATACATTTGTTCCATGTTATATTACAGCCCTGAAGAAGCCCCTTTGGTGGGCGAAACGCGTTGGCTGTCCATTTACTGTACCCAATCTTGTGTTTACAGAACTGTGAGAATACCAAGTATTGGACTTGCAAAGAATTAAAAGGAGGATTTTTCATCTTCACTACCGCAGCACTGGACTCTCTTTTTACTATATCCAACGTGCTTGCTTGTGTGGCGGTGCAGCGCCTTTTTGGGTATCTCTTATTGGGGCTAGTCTAGCCCTTGAGGCTCTCTATGCAGCAGGGGCCTTGGTGGAGTTGCACACCTGTGGATGCCGGAAACTAGTATTTTTAAACTCATCATTGGGAATCATTAGGCACTCATAGGGATTAGTGCGTTATCTACGAGCGTGCTGCATTTTGTTCTCTTGCTTGTTTCCAGTTACAAGTATTTATCCCACCGCTGCACCACCAATGTAGGAGGCTGGCCTGGTTTATAGTGGCTACCTTGTGGTACTTACACCTTGTGCCAGGTCCAGTTATCCCTTATTAGTAGATTAGAGGTGTTCTAGCAGCTTAGGCTGATGGAGGTAGCTATAGCAGAGCAGCTTAGCCTGAACTAGGAGACATGCAAAGTGGAATGCGAACCACGAATGGACCCCAGGCCTAGTGTAGTGTGTAGAGGGTCACAGAGAGTGTAAGAAAACACTAAGGGTGTCCAAGATACCCCACACCAAGACCCTGAAAAGTAGGAGTAAAGTTACCCTAGTACCCCCAGAAAGACAGTAAAGTCGAGATAGGGGATTCTGCAAGGACAACAACTGACTGCAAAGCACTGAAGATGGATTCCTGGACCTGAGGACCTGCAAATGTAGGGGACCAAGTCCAAGAGTCACGCAAGTGTCCAGGGGGGGCAGGAGCCCACTAAACCCCAGATGAAGGTGCAAAAGGGCTGCTTCCGGGTGGAAGAAGCCAAAGATTCTGCAAAAAAAGAAGGTGCTAGGAACTTTTTCTTTGGTCAGAAGATGTCCCATGGCGTTCAGGAGGATGCAGAGTTGTTTCCATGCAGAAAGACCGCAAACAACCCTTGCTAGCTGCAAGAGTCGCAGTTGAGGATTTTGGGTGCTGCCAGGGCCCAGGAAGGACCAGGCGGTTGCCCCTTGGAGGAGGAGACAGAAGGGGCGCTCAGCAACAGGGATAGCCCACGCAGAAGCAGGCAGCACCCACAGAAACACCTGAACAGGAGTTCAGAAGATCTGAGCACAACGGTCAACTCAGCACAACATCCTCCACCATGGACCCCCAGTACTGCCAAACCACCTCTCTGAGGCTTGCACTGCAGCTACAGCTGCTGCCACCTCACAGACAGGGTTCTGCCCTCCTGGGGTTTGAGCAGCTCAGTCCCAGGAAGGCAGAGCAAAGCATTCCTTTGGGCGCAGGGTGTTACACCCTCTCCTCTTGGAAATAGGTGTTACAGGCTGGGAGGGGTAGCCTGCCACAGCCTCTGGAAATGCTTTGAAAGGCACAGATGGAGCCCTACTTGCATAAGAAAGTCTACAGTGGTTCAGGGACCCCCAGTCCCTGCTGTGGTGCGAAACTGGACAAAGAAAAGGGGAGTGACCACTCCCCTGTCCATCACCACCCCAGTGGTGGTGCCCAGAGCTCCTTCAATGTGTCCCAGACTTCCACCATCTTGTTTTCCAAAGTGTGGGGACACTCGAGAGGCCTCTGAGTGGCCAGTGCCAGCAGGTGACGTCAGAGACCCCTCCTGATAGGTCCCTACCTGATAAGCTAGCCAATCCCCCTCTGAGGGCTATTTAGGGTCTCTCCTGTGGGTTTCTCTTCAGATTCTACTTGCAAGTTTCGAGCAGGAATCCTCTGCAACTCCTACTTCATCCTCTGACCTCGGATCAACTGCAGACTTCCACAGGAACTGCTGTAACAGCAACAAAGTATCCAGAAGGGCTAGTTTTCCTCTGCTACTTCAGCTCCAACCAGCAACTGCAACAGTTTTCACAGTGTGCACTCTCTGGGCACTTCCTGTCTTCACCCTGCACCAGAAGGACCAAAGAAATCTCCATGGAGTGATTGAGTGACTTCCTTGCTCTTGAGGGCACTTTGTAACTCGATGACCGGTTGTCTTGGACTCCTCTCCTGGCGATGAGCGTGCTACTTGGAACACAGGTGGAGGACCCCTTCGACACAGACTGTCCTAAGGTCCTGCTGTCCAAAGTTTGGGGAGGTAAGAGCTTGCCTTTCCCGTTTGTGACAGTACCCCTGTGCACTGCATCACCTTCAAGGAAAGAAGAGAAGGGGGGCCTAAAAAGCCACAAAACTCCCTGTATGATATTGCCTCTTGATATTGAAGTACGTGGGAACTTCACCGGAGGACATTGGGCCCTAGTCCTCCATGGAAAAACATGATTCAGGAAAAATAGTGAGGTCCCACTTTTTTAATACAAATATTTATTTCTCAATATCCAAATATCTGAAGGCGTGTCGCGTTCATCTACAAGACTAGAGAAAATGTCAATATTGCTCCAAGTCCAATTTTATTTTAGGAAAATATTTCGATTCTCAATGAAAATGTAAGCACACACAGAGATCCAAAAAGGTGTATGAATTTGGGCCAGCCAACACGTGTTTCGCCCCACGGGCACGTAAGCCAGGGCTTTCTCAAGGCATTTCAAGTCATTGTTTGTTCAGACGGCCAAATCATCAGTCGAAAATATAAGTAGTAATACAGCAAAATATCCAGATTTCTTTAGGTATATTATTAGTCTCAAACGTCGCCTGAGGAAAACAATCAAAAATACAAGCGGCGCGCCGAAAACCGGCTCGCATCTTTATACGCGGCCGGTAGAGAAGTGGTCTCTTGTCCTGCCAAGACAATTCATTGAGAATCGAAATATTTTCCTAAAATAAAATTGGACTTTGAGCAATGTTGACATTTTCTCTAGTCTTGTAGATGAACGTGACACGCCTTCAGATATTTGGATATTGAGAAATATATATTTGTATTCAAAAAGTGGGACCTCACTATTTTTCTTGAATCACTGCATCACCTTCACCTCCTGAGGCCTCTGTGTACTATTTGCAAGAATCCTTCATGCACAGTCTGGCCCAGGTCCCGAGCACTCTATCCTGGTACCACAGATGATGAAATCCCTCACAGAGGTTATGCATAATCTAGGGCTGTAGGATGAATGGAGATAACTACATCCATGGACTAGGGAATACACCTGTCATTCTAAGACAGACAATACATATAGGGGGTCATTACAACCCTGGCGGACGGTGGAAAAAGTGCGGTAACACCGCAAACAGGCCTGCGGACAAAAATATTGAATTATGACCCTGGCGGAAACCGCCAACAAAGACAGCCACTTTAACACAGTGCCCGCCACGGCGGTACAGACAAGCAGCGCGGCGGTTACCGCCAACAGACAGGCGGGAGACAATGTACCGTCCACAGTATTACAACAGGCCAATCCGCCACCTTTTCCGGGGCGGATTCACCGTGGATAAAAACACGGCGGAAACAGCTTTTTCTATGGGAAAACGCTCACCTCAACACATCCCACGAGGAACGACGACTCCATGGACCCGAAACTCCAAATACTACCTGCCCTTGTCTTTCTGCTCGTTTACGACCAACAGCGATGTAGGCGCAGAAGATACCGGTGAGTACTGCATCTACGACACGGGGGAGGCAAAAGTCAGGGGGACACCCACCAAACACCCCCACCCCCACCCTCGCATATTACAACATACACACCAATGCAGTAAAAAATATCACATTAACAACCCACAATCCCCCCGGAAGAATGCAAAGACAATGCGAATTTCGATCAAACATTGTAATGTGCCAATATACATGTCATACAAAAATATACAGATATATATGTCTAAATCACTCATAATTATATATATAATACCAGAAGTAGCGCAGATATGTACACAACAATGTCCGTGCACCAACAGTCCAAAAATGCATGGACGAGTCCCACAATAGATACCTGACCAAAATCCGAGAGAACACTGCCGGGGCATCAGATAGAAATATTACAGGCACCTCAGGAGGAAGGGAAGGGGGGGCACCTCAGCCGGGTGACTGCAAAGCCACATCCACGACGGGGCTCCATGCCCATTGATGTATCCTGGGGAGTACAAAGCCACAGTCTCTCAAGTCTCTACGGTGGGTGGTTTGCCCACTGTGCCATCCTGGGGAGTGCAAAGCCACAGTTTCACAAGTCTCTACAGTGGGTGGTTTGCCCACTGTGCCATCCTGGGGAGTGCAAAGCCACAGTCTCACAAGTCTCTACTGTGGGTGGTTTGCCCACTGTGCCATCCTGGGGAGTGCAAAGCCACAGTCTCACAAGTCTCTACAGTGGGTGGTTTGCCCACTGTGCCATCCTGGGGAGTGCAAAGCCACAGTCTCACAAGTCTCTACAGTGGGTGGTTTGCCCACTGTGCCATCCTGGGGAGTGCAAAGCCACAGTCTCTCAAGTAGATGCAGGTCTCCACTGGTTCTGGAGGGGGACTGGTGCCCAGACTGGATGAGTCCCCCAGTGAAAGTTCCTGTCCTGTCACTGTCCCAGCTGCACATGGGATAAGGATGCCTGATGTGGTGGTACATTCATTCCTACACGGTGCATGCCCTGTTCAGCGGTGCTTTGCCATGGCGGTCTTTGCCCTGTTCAGCGGTGCTTTGCCATGGCGGTGCAGGACTGTTCAGCAGTGCTTTGACATGGCGGTCTTTGCCCTGTTCAGCGGTGCTTTGACATGGCGGTTCAGGACTGTTCAGCGGTGCTTTGCCATGGCGGTTCAGGACTGTTCAGCGGTGCTTTGCCATGGTGGTTCAGGACTGTTCAGCGGTGCTTTGCCATGGCGGTCTTTGCCCTGTTCAGCAGTGCTTTGACACGGCGGTCTTTGCACTGTTCAGCGGTGCTTTGCCATGGCGGTTCAGGATTGTTCAGCCGTGCTTTGACATGGCGGTCTCTGCCCTGTTCAGCGGTGCTTTGACATGGCG
This sequence comes from Pleurodeles waltl, assembly GCF_031143425.1. NCBI lineage: Eukaryota > Metazoa > Chordata > Amphibia > Caudata > Salamandridae > Pleurodeles > Pleurodeles waltl. Next base: position 297,608 of record NW_027150407.1, on the reverse strand, counting down.
GTCTTTGCCCTGTTCAGCGGTGCTTTGCCATGGCGGTTCAGGACTGTTCAGCCGTGCTTTGACATGGCAGTCTCTGCCCTGTTCAGCGGTGCTTTGACATTGCGGTCTTTGCCCTGTTCAGCGGTGCTTGGCCATGGCGGTTCAGGACTGTTCAGCCGTGCTTTGACATGGCGGTCTCTGCCCTGTTCAGCGGTGCTTTGACATGGCGGTCTTTTCCCTGTTCAGCGGTGCTTTGCCATGGCGGTTCAGGACTGATCGGCTGTGCTTTGCCATGGTGGTTCAGGACTGTTCAGCGGTGCTTTGCCATGGCGGTCTTTGCCCTGTTCAGCAGTGCTTTGACATGGCGGTCTTTGCACTGTTCAGCGGTGCTTTGACATGGCGGTTCAGGACTGTTCAGCTGTGCTTTGACATGGCTGTCTCTGCCCTGTTCAGCGGTGCTTTGACATGGCGGTCTTTGCCCTGTTCAGCGGTGCTTTGCCATGGCGGTTCAGGACTGTTCAGCCGTGCTTTGACATGGCGGTCTCTGCCCTGTTCAGCGGTGCTTTGACATGGCGGTCTTTGCCCTGTTCAGCGGTGCTTTGACATGGCGGTTCAGGACTGTTCAGCGGTGCTTTGCCATGGCGGTTCTGATACTGGAAATTGGTGTGTGGCATGACGATCTCCACACTGGACATTGGTGTGTGGCATGACGATCTCCATACTGGATATTGGTGTGTGACATGACGATCTCCACACTGGACATTGGTGTGTGGCATGACGATCTCCATACTGGACATTGGTGTGTGGCATGACGATCTCCATACTGGACATTGGTGTGTGGCATGACATTCCATCATTGGCCAGCGGGGCTGTGGCATCCTGGCCCCTCCTGGGCTGTGACTCCGGCGGTGGTCTCTGGACCAGTAACGATACTTGGGGCCTCCTGGGCTGTGACTCCGGCGGTGGTCTCCTGACCAGTGACGATACTTGGGCCCTCCTGGGCTGTGACTCCGGCGGTGGTCTCCTGACCAGTGACGATACTCAGGCCCTCCTGCGCTGTGACTCTGGCGGTGGTCTCCTGACCAGTGACGATACTTGGGCCCTCCTGGGCTGTGACTCTGGCGGTGGCGGTGGTCTCCTGACCAGTGACGATACTTGGGCCCTCCTGGGCTGTGACTCCGGCGGTGGTCTCCTGACCAGTGACGATTCTCGGGCCCTCCTGGGCTGTGACTCTGGCGGTGGTCTCCTGACCAGTGACAATACTTGGGCCCTCCTGGGCTGTGACTCTGGCGGTGGTCTCCTGACCAGTGACGATACTTGGGCCCTCCTGGGCACTGACTCCGGCGGTGGTCTCTGGATCAGTGACGACGGTGGTGGCGGTTGTGTCTGGACTGCCGGAAATGATGGCGCACTTCTCCATCGTGACACTCACAACAGGCTGGGGAGACTTCCTCTGGACCTTCCCCACCTTCTTTGGAGTTACAGATGACTCACCAATCGCCTTGGATCCCATTTCACTTGTTGTCCCACCAGGAGTCTTGACATGGTCCCGTCGTCCACTCCCAAATTTCAGAGCCTTTACAGAGGGTGGGCTGCCAGTGCCTTGGCTCTGGGTCCTACTGCCTGCCCTGGTGGACGGTGCACTCCAAAAACCTGGAAAACGCACCACTGGTACTGGATGCTTTTTGGCTGAGGCGCTATGACGGGACTGATGAATTGGAGGGTGGGGAGGGGGCAAAAAGGTCAATTTGACATAGGGACAGTTTCTGACGGACACTGGGATGGGTAGCTGGAGGGGCTCTGGGAGTGGAGGAAGAGGAGGTGGTTGTAGGAGGTGTCACTTTAGGTGTTTTGGGTGCAGGTGCAGGTACTGGAGGCTGTTGTGAGGTGAATGGATGTTGGGTGAGTGATTGCCGGCGTTTGTGTACTTTGGGAGGGGGCATCACAGACACACTGAGAGAGGACACAGGGGACGTGTAAATGGCAGTGGAGGTGGTGAGTGCAGGTGAGCGGCTTGTGGTGCTGGGTGTCCGGATGCGAGTCCTAGTGCCTGTAGATGTGGTGCATGCAGGTGTGTGTTTAGACGACACTGGGAGGGAGGAGGGAGAAGAGGAGGAGGGGGGCACAGTGGAGACAGTGATGTTGCTGTGTCCGTATGTGGGTGAGGCTTGCGTGAGTGCCTGTGGTGTGTGTGGTGCCTATGTTTGCTTGAGCTACTTGCGTGTGTTGACTTGTGTGCATGCTGGTCTGTAGGTTTGCTTGGGATGGGCTGGGGTACAGGGGATTGGGTCTGGGTGGAGGAAGTTGGAGGGGGGAGGCTGGACACAGGTACAATGGCTGCCATCAGTGCTGAGGCCAGAGATTGCAGGGTTCGCTGAAGGGCAGCCTGACCAAAATGAATGCCCTCCAGGAATGCATTACCGTGTTGCAACTCCCTTTCTACACCCTGGATGGCATTCACAATGGTAGACTGCCCAACAGTGAGTGACCTGAGGAGGTCAATGGCCTCCTCACTGAGGGCAGCCGGGGTGACAGGGGCAGGGCCTGAGGTGACTGGGGCGAAGGTGATGCCCACCCTCCTGGGTGAGCGGGCACGGGGTGAACGCTGAGGGGCTGCTGGGAGGGCGGTGCTGGTAGGGTAGGTGGCGGCTGCACCTGTAGAAGTGGGGTGCACAGATGTTGCCGCCACCACAAGGGAGCTCCCATTGGCGGACGAGTCTGTGTCGCTGCTTGGTGATCCGGTGGCCGACGTGAAGATCCCCTCGCCCTCCGTCCCACTGGTGCATTCAGAGTCTGTGGTGTGGCCCTCCATGGCCATGTGGGATGCAGCTCCCTCGTGCTACGGTGCCACTGTACCTCCGCCTGATGATGCTGATGTACAAAAGGACAGGGAGAGCAGGAAAAGGGGGGGGAGACAGAACAAAGAGAGTTTTAGTGCATGGCATACCGCTACCATTGGCGGACAAGACAGACGCAGCAGCCCCATGCATTACGCCGTGCTCCTGGCTTCTGCACATGCAATTTCGGGGATATGGCCTACATGGCAATTGTGGAAATCTGCGTAAATGGATGCCACAGGGGCAACTATACCTCAACTTGGCACTCTTCTGAGGTGGGGTAGAGTGCCACATAGCACACATTACGGAGGGGCCTTGCCTACCTAACTCGCCCTGGCCTAGGGACACACACAGCCCACCTCCCCCACCCAGACCCCTCCACTGCACGCAAAGTCCACAGAATGAGGTTGTACTCACCCCCTTGTGCCTGCTGTGATGTCCTTAAGCGCCCATCCAACCACCGCCAGGATCCAGAACATCAGGGGGGTCATGGTGCGACGGGCACCCCTCCCACGTTGGGAACCATCCCAAGCTGAGCCTCCGCCGTCTTCTTGCTGCAGCGGCGAATGTCCTGCCATCTCTTACGGCAGTGGGTGCCCCGTCTCTGGTGGGCCCCCAGGGTCCAGACCTCCTTGGCGATGGCACGCCAAATGTCCCTCTTCTGGTGGGCACTGACCTACATGACATGCACAAGGAAAGAGGAACAGTCATTAGCAACTGCACCGTCGTTGTGAGTGGCCCCCTCCCTACTCTGGCCATGTGGGCCTTTTATTCCCATGCTTTACTGTAGTATCAACTCTGCCCACTTCCCTCTTCCACCCAGCCCTGTCCACCCTGGCCTAGCCCATACAACGTGCTCCCTGTGTACTAACCTGTTGGTCTGGAGGACCGTAGAGTAGCATGTACTGGGGGAGGAACCCATCCACAAGTTTCTCCAACTCCTGTGCAGTGAAGGCAGGGGCACTTTCCCCAGACGCAGCAGCCATCGTCGCTTCCAGACCGAGGTCACAGCAGCACTAGCAGTGTAGGTCCTCTCCTGTCGAAGGTCAGGTATCTAGTGATTGAACAGATAGAAAATGGCGGTGACGTCCGCGCCGGTGAGGTGCGCGGCGGTGCGCATCATCACCGCCGGCGCACATGTTCATTGGCTCCTGGGACCCATAGGCTCCAATGTTAACCAATGCAGCATTGCGCCACGGTCTACGACCGCCTACCGCGACGGTGTGCAACGCCAGTGCTGTTACCCCACAATCCCATTGTCCAAGTTTAGAGGGGAGGCAGCCGCCATTTCAGGGGCCCACATAGCTTCATTTACTACTGCGTCACACATACCGAGGCCTACACTCAACACACATCCAGGAAGGGTTTATTGTCTGGTGTAGTCTTGTGTGTGACTGTGGGTACATACCTGGAGGAATAGTGACTGTTTATTCGCTGTTGTCCTTCTTAGGCACCGTCAGCTGGGACATATGAGAAGATGGCGGAATCCTCCGGTGTACCGACTGCTGGTGGACCTGTTGACAATGGAAGAGAGACATTTAATCGTCACCTACAGGTTTGACCATGCCACTATCCATGAACTATGTACCCAGTTGGAGCCAGACCTGATGTCACCAATCCGCCATCCGACTGGAATCCCCCCTGACGTGCAGGTGCTGTCAGTGCTCCATTTCTTTGCAAGTGGGTCTTTTCAGACAACTGTGGCCATGGCATCAGGGATGTCCCAGCCTATGTTTTCCAACATCTTGTCCAGAGTGTTGGCTGCCCTGCTGAAACACGTAAGGAGATACATCATTTTCCCTGAGGTGGAGGATTTGCCTACAGTGAAAGGTGACTTCTATGCCCTTGTACATATCCCCAACGTCATAGGTGCCATTGATGGGACCCATGTAGCTCTGGTCCCCCCCTGCAGGAGTGTACAGGAACAGGAAGAGTTATCATTCGATGAATGTCCAGATGGTCTGTTTGGCAGACCAGTACATCTCGCAGGTAAATGCTATGTTCCCTGGCTCTGTGCATGACGCCTACATCCTGCGCAATAGCAGCATCAATTATATGATGGGTCAACTCCAGAGGCACTGTGTATGGCTATTGGTGGACTCTGGTTACCCCAACCTTTCCTGGCTACTGACCCCAGTGAGGAATCCCAGGACCAGGGCAGAGGAACACTACAATGAGGCCCATGGGCGGACTAGGAGGGTGATCGAACGCACCTTCGGCCTCCTGAAGGCCAGGTTCAGGTGCCTCCATATGACAGGTGGGTCCCTATTCTACTCACCGAAGAAGGTGTGCGACATCATCATCGCCTGCTCCATGCTCCATAATTTGGCATGGCGACGCCAGGTGCCTTTTCTACAGGAGGATGATCCAGATGACGGTGTTTTAGCAGCTGTGGAGCCTGTGGACAGTGATGAGGATGAAGCTGAGGAAGAAGAAAACAACAACAGGGAGTCAGTCATACAGCAATATTTCCAGTGAAACACAGGTGAGTACATTTTCAGGTTTTACATTATATTAACTTTCACACGTCTACCTCTATCCTGTACCGACATTTCACTCACTATTTGTTAACTGAGTTGTCCCCTTCCATTTCAGTTTCACAAATGTGGTTACCTACGTGTCAACTGCTTGCATCCTTGAAGGACTTGTGATGTGTGACATTGGTATGTTAGCCTTCCAATGGGTAACCCATTATGACACTGTCATTGATAATACAAAATTACAAATCATAGACTGACTCCATTTTATTTAGTGTTTCAAGGGTGTTTATTTAAGTGCTAAAAAATGAAGGGGGGTTGTGAAATGGGGATGGGTCATGGTGGAGGAATATCCATGGCAGAGTCCAGTCTATTAGTCTCATAGGTACATTGCACATCTGGCCATTGGAAGTGGAGCTGGGGCAGTTCCGATTTGGACAGGGTAACAAAGTGGGACAGTGGGGGGACAATCAGGGTGGTCTTATTTCCTGGCGGGGGTCTTGCCATCTTACTCTGTCCTGTTCCTGGATCTCAGGGCCCGCTTGCGTGGTGGTTGTCCGTCTGCAGGGGATGGGATGCTGGTGTGGTGGTCCTGTGGCGGGCGTCCTGTCCACTAGCGCCGACGGCGGTGGTGGGCAGTTCGTCGTCCTGACTAGTGTCAGGGGCCCCTTGGAGTGCCACGGTGTCCCTCAAGGTCTTTTGAATGTCCTTCAGCACCCCTACAATGGTGCCCAGGGCGGAGCCAATGGTCCTGAGCTCCTCCCTGAACCCCAAATACTGCTCCTCCTGCAGACGCAGGGTCTCCTGCAACTTGTCCAGGACCGTCGCCATCGTCTCCTGGGAGTGGTGGTATGCTCCCATGATGGAGGATAGGGCCTCGTGGAGAGTTGGTTCCCTTGGCCTGTCCTCCCTCTGTCACACAGCAGCCCTCCCAGTTCCCCTGTGTTCCTGTGCCTCCGTCCCCTGGACCGTGTGCCCACTACCACTGCCCCCAGGTCCCTGTTGTTGTTGGGGTGTTGGGTTACCCTGGGTGCCCTGTAGTGGTGGACACACCGCTGATTGACCTGTCCTGGGTAGGGAGGTTTGGGCCCGCTGGGTGGGTGCTGTGCTGGTGTTACCAGAGGGTGGAAGCTCGGTGTTGGGCTGTGGCTGGGCAAGGGGAACCGACTGTCCTGAGGCCCACGATGGTCCGGGCTGGTCATCAAGATCCAGTAGGGCAGAGCTGCTGTCGTCACTGTGGGCCTCTTCTGGGGGTGGAGTGGTGTTGTATGGACCCTCTGGTGTGGTGACGTTCCTTCGGGTTCCTGCGGGGGTATAAGAAAAATGCTTATTGCATGTGTGTGTGTAATGGTGTGCAATGGTTGGGTGTGCGTGAACCCCAGTGCAGGCATTCCTGTGTGTGGGGTTGTGTGCTGATGGTTGGGGGGTGTTCTGGGTATGTGCAGTGGGCATGCTTTAGTGATGGGTGTCCATGCTTAGTTGTGTCATGCAGGTCTTGGGGTTGGGATGTGTAGTTGGTGTTATGTGTACATTAGTGAGGAGTTTGGGTGATAGGGGAGGGTGTGAGGGTGGGGGTGTGTGATAGCATGCAGGTAGGGTGGGGGATATGATAGTGAAGATTTGATTTACCAGTGTCCGTTCCTCCAACGACTCCTCTGAGGCCCTCAGGATGCAAGATGGACAAGACTTGCTCCTCCCATGTTGTTTGTTGAGGGGGAGGAGGTGGGGGTCCGCCGCCAGTCCGCTGTACCGCGATGTGGTGCCTGGAGACCGTGGAACGCACCTTCCCCCGTAGGTTGTTCCACCTCTTACTGATGTCCTCCCTATTTCTTGGGTGCTGTCCCACTGCGTTGGCCCTGTCCACTATTCTTTGCCATAGCTCCATCTTCCTGGCTATGGATATGTGCTGTACCTGTGAGCCAAATAGCTGTGGCTCTACCCGTACGATTTCCTCCACCATGACCCTGAGCTTCCTCCTCGGAGAAGCGGGGGTGTCTTTGGCGTGACATGGGGTGTTGTGTGTGATGTGTGGGGTGGTGTATGTGTTGATGAGTGTGGTGAGTGTAGTTGTAGGTGGTGTTTTTTGCGTGGATGTTGTGTGGGTGATGGTGTTGTGTGCCTCTGTGTGATGGGGTTGTCTATTCTGTGCTCTCTCTCTCGCCTTCTCTCAGAATATCTGGTTGTAGGGGTTTGTGGGTGATGTGGGTGTGTGTTTTATATTGTATTGGATGTGTGGGAGTGGTGTGTGTATGTGTATCAGGTGTGTGTATTTGGAATTGTCCAATGTGGTGGTGTTTTGGAGATGTGTGTGTATTTTGAGCGCGGCGGTGTGTACCTCCAATGGAATACCGCGGCTGAAAGACTGCCACGTGGATTCGTGGGTCGTAATGGCATGGGTGTGTTTCTGTTGGCGTGGAGGTGGAGGATTTGTTTCCGCATGTTTATCGCTGACCTTTGGTGTGGCGGGATTGTGTGGGTGTCTGAATTTCGGCGGATTCCGAGATGTGTGTCATAATAGCTGTGGCGGTCTACCGCCGCCGCAGCGGTGTATTGGCGGTCTTCTGCACGGCGGTAAGCGCCTTATACCGCCAATGTTGTAATGACCCCCATAGTCTGTTGGACCGTTTCCTCTTGGGTGGACTGACTTGTTCACAGGTAATGGATGTCAAGCATTAGGGGAGGTTTTTGTTTGATCATGCACCAGTGACGATGCACGTGCTATGGGGATCTTTTGCGAAAGTGTCCCCAGTTGGCGTATGCCTGCGTCTTTTTGATGGATGCTGGCTGTCGTGAGAAAATGACGGTGGTCCTAAAGGACTATTTGGATTTGAATTGGGGTACGACTAACTCAAGGGGCATGAAATGGGAAGCCATGAAGGCGGTATTAAGGGGAGTGTGTATCGGCTCTGCATGTGGGTTGTGCAAATAATAGGAACAGGAACTTACAGACTGGGAGAGTGCACTGGAGGTAGTACAACACCAGACACCGATAACTCAAGAGGTTGAGCAAGAGCAGCTTTGGCTGTTTAAGAAGGTCAGTAGCTGCTGGGACACGCTGGATAAGGTCACCCTTAGATCGTATAGACAGTGACATGCTGGCATGGCTCCTCAAGTGGGAGGTTGAATCACCTCCCATCCTGTGCATTAAGAACACAGAGGGGGTACAGGTTACCAATCGCAGAGATATCTTTCAGGTATTAGTGGGGCATTTGCAGGTTGTGTCCAGGGCTGGTCCTCCCATCCTGGATGTTAGCTTAGAAGAGTTTCTGAAGCGGATGAGACTTCCGCAGCTGGAGCCGGACTGTTTGGATTGTCTAGAGGCTGAGATAACAGTTGAGGAAGTGGGTGCGACTCTGGAGGTGTTGTTGAAATCGCCTGGTCGGGATGGCTTCCCATTTGAGTTGTACCAAACATTTTTTCTCCTTCTGAAAGAGAGGTTGCTGTCGGTGTTTGAGGAAGCCTGGGACCAGGGTATTCTTCTTGAGACCATGCGTCAGGGCTTTGTCTGTCTAACGCTTAAGCCTAGGGGGTGGATTCTGATGACCCCTCCTCATATTGTAAGCTCACTATACTAAATACGGATGTCAAGATTCTGTGTAAAAGTTTGGCTACTCAACTGCGTGGAGTGATATGGGGTTTGGTACACGAGGATCAATGTGGATTTATTCCTGGTCGAAGTACGACTTACAACTTACACCATTTGGCACATGTTCTACATGAACCTTCAGGGGCGGTTGACAAATTGGTTTTAGTATCGCTAGATCTAGAGAAGGCTTTTGATACTGTAGAGTGGGACAACCTACTTGTAGTCCTGCAGGGAATGGGAGTTGACCCCCATTTTTGTGCTTGGGTTAGTTTGTTGTACACTGCTCCCACTGCACGTGTTTGGGTAAGCGGAGAGCTTTCGGACTCTTGGGTGATTGGTAGGGGGACCAGACAGGGATGCCCACTGTCACTGCTCCTCTTTGCTTTAGTGGTAGAACTGCTAGCGGTCTGGCTGTGTGAGGAATTGGAGCCCTGGGGTGTGCAGTTGGGACAGGTTACTCATATTGTCTCCCTATATGCAGACGATGCATTGATATACCTCCGACAGCCACACATTTCAGTCTCTTTGTTGGTACAGTAGTTGGAAGAATTTGGGGCTGTATCTGGTCTACGAGTGAATAGGAACAAATCACTCCTGTTTCCTCTAGGATCACTATTTGATGGCCGTCAGGGGACTTGCCAGAGGTGGGGCTCAGGTGGGAGCTTGAAAGTTTTCGATTTTTGGGCATATGGGTCACACATTCAACGATGGCACATGTGACGCACAATGTGGAACAGGTGGTGAAGGGTATGGAGTGCTCTGTCTCGTTCTCGAATGAGCTGCCTCTTTCCGTGATGGGAAGGGTGGCAGTGGCCAAGATGGTGTTCTTGCCACGGTGTCTTTACCTTGTCCAGAATCCTCTATTTCCCTTGCAGCTCGGCTTTTCAATCGCCTGGTCAGCTTGTTGATTTCCTTAGTTTGGGCTGGCCAACATAGCAGGGTGGCGTTGTCCACATTAGTTTAGTTTAGTTTTTAGAATTTATAAAGCGCGTAGCGACCCAAGGGCATCCCAGCGCTGAAGCAACGAAGAACACAAGTAGGTAGGGGGATCAATGTTAATTACGGAATAGAATAGTTTTGAGCTTTTTCCTGAAGAGTCGCTCCGAGGATTCATAGCGGAGCACCAAAGGAAGGGCGTTCCAAAGATGGGCAGCCTTGCTGGAGAAGGAATTATTGCCCCAAGCTCTCTTAGACCGGGAAATGTGTGCATACCTGAGAGAGGAGGATCGTAGATTCCTAGATGGAGTATGCAGGAAAATTCGTTTTCTCAGAGAGATGGGACCCCTACCGTGTAGGGCCCTGTGGACAATACAGAGTGATTTGAAATGGATCCGTTCTTTGATGGGGAGCCAGTGAAGAGTAGAAATAGCCGATTTGGCGGAGGAATGTTTTAAGGAGTGAGTAAGAAGCCTAGCAGCTGCATTTTGTACTCTCTGCAGCTTCCATTTATAAAGGGATATAGAAGATGGAGGCTTGGCACTCTCTAATATTAGACTCTGTTATTATGCAGCTCATTTACAACATGATGCTAAGTGGATGACGCAAACAGACGATTGGAAGAAGCGACTATTTGCTGGCATGTTGGGAGGTGAGGCATTGGTGGACGCATTAATGACGGGCGGTAGGTCGGAGACTCCTGTCCCTTATTTGGTTAAGACTTCAGCAGGGGTCTGGGAGCAGGAGGTTAAGAAGATACTTAGATGTGCCCCCTATGATAGAGAACTAAGGGCCATATTTATACTTTTTGACGCGAAACTGCGCTAATGCAGTTTTGCGTCAAAAAAATTAGCGCCGGCTAACGCCATTCTGAAGCGCCATGCGGGCGCCGTATTTAATCAATGACGTTAGCCGGCGTTAGCCACCGGCGCTGCCTGGTGTGCGTGGAAAAAAACAACGTACACCAGGCAGCGCCGGCGTAGGGGCATATGGAGCTTGGGCGCCAAAAAATGGGGCAAGTCAGGTTGAGGCAAATTTTTCGCCTCAACTCGATTTGCGCCATTTTTTCCGACTCCCAACCCCCATAGAAATGACTCCTGTCTTAGCAAAGACAGGAGTCATGCCCCCTTGCCCAATGGCCATGCCCAGGGGACTTCTGTCCCCTGGGCATGGTCATTGGGGATAGTGGCATGTAGGGGGGCACAAATCAGGCCCCCCTATGCCACAAAAAAAAAGAAAAAAAATGACTTACCTGAACTTACCTTAATGTCCCGGGGATGGGTCCCTCCAGCCTTGGGTGTCCTCCTGGGGTGGGCAAGGGTGACAGGGGGTGTCCCTGGGGGCATGGGAGGGCACCTCTGGTCTCCTTCAGAGCCCACAGGTCCCTTAACGCCTGCCTTTTCCAGGCGCTAAAAAACAGCGCAAAAGCGGCCGTACGTCATTTTTTTGGACCTGCCCACTCCCGGGCGCGAATTTTGCCCGGGAGTGTAAATACGGCGCACATGCCTCGGAGTCGATTTTTTAGATGGGAACGCCTACCTTGCATATCATTAACGCAAAGTGGGTGTCCACGCAAAAAAATGACGCAAGCTCCATGGACTTTGGCGCTAGACGCGTCTAACGCCAAAGTATAAATATGGAGTTAGTTTTGCGTCGGAATTGCGTAAAAAAAAACAACGCAATTCCGGCGCAAACGGAGTATAAATATGCCCCTAAAGGTTTGGAGTCTAGCTCCTTTTCAGGATATGGACACTTTAATGTCAATGGAAGCTTGGAGAATGGGTGGCTGCTTGGTGGCGGGTGATTTATACCCTAATGGGGAGTTTGTCTCCTTTCAGGATTGAGCGCTGGACAGTTCTTGCAGTATACCAAGATCAAGAGTGTGGCTCAAGAGGTCTGGTCTGGATTCCCGGTATCCCCCCCAGCATCAAGGGTGTTGAACAGGTTAATAAATTGGAAGAGGATTCCCATTTGGTTACCCTGTTTTATAGAGCACTGCGTGGGGATCGTGCAGGGGTGGAGTGTGCAGCCTGTAGGGCCTGGGATTGAGAACTGTAGGACCCTCAAGATGTTGACTGGAATATGGCACTGTCTCTAGTACTCACTTGTAACCACAGATTTAAGTTGTTGCACTTTAATTTTGTTCATCGTGCATATATTACGTCTGCTCGACTTAACAAGATGGACCCGACAAGGGAGACTGGGTGTCCTCGATGTGGGGGGACAGGTGTTTCCTTTCTCCACTTAGCCTGGTCCTGCAGGGAGGTGCAGCAATTTTGGTGGGTGGTGGTTCGGAAGATAGACGGAGTCACTGGTCTGGGGCTCAAAGCTATGCCATTGACTTGCCTCCTGGGTATATTAAGGCGACAACGGGGTAGGCGCGTCCCATAGAGATTTGCACAGCTTGCACTGGTGCTGGCTAAGCGCAGGGTGGCTATAAGCTTGATGAGTACACAAAGCCCATCCTTTTTTAGCTGGACCTGTGATGTTTTGGAACGGGGAGTTGCTGAAAAACAAAACATGAGACTGACACGTAGGGAGGAAGGGGATCTGACTGACGTAACGGCTTGGAGTACATTAATAGAACACTTCACAGGGGTTCAGGAGTCCAGCTCTGATTGAACCATTGATGATAATTGTTGATTGTGGAATGTTATGCTATGCATACAGGTGACAACCAACTGTGGTAATATGGTAACGCTGGTAAACATGGTGTATGAACGACTTGGTTACATGTCAGCTCCTTGGGAAGGGGAGGTGGGGGTAGCTATTGTTGGTCTGATTGGATATGATCCATGTTTCTCTCTGTATGTGTCATCACCCTCCACCCAGGAGAGCAATGGGCATTGTGGTAGCTCACATTGAAATGCACTGCTTGTTTCTGTCTTTGTCTTTAAGTTGTTCTATTATAAACTCAATGAAATAGAGGGATAAAAAAAAATCATTTTTCTTCCCAAATTTTCAAAACTTGTTCTAAATTTTCATCAAGTTCAAATCTGTTTTTGCCAAATATTAAGATGCCACCTTGAAAGCATCTCACCTTCGGTAGCTTACCAAGTAATTGGTGCATAAGCCTTTGAAAAATGAAAAATTGCTGCTGTGCTGGAAACATCCAAATGGGGTAATGAAAGTCATGTGCATTTAGCTATCTACTTTGACTCTAATTTGATAGTATGCTACAGATAAATCTATGGTTGAAAACCACTTAGGCCCATATTTATACTCTGTTGCGCTGGATTTGAGTTTTTTTTTTTTATGCAAATTCGACGCAAACTTAACTCAATATTTAAACTTTGACGCTAGACCCCTCTAACGCCAAAGTTATGGAGTTTGAGTAATTTTTTTACGTGAAAACCTACCTTGCGCTAATGACATCCAAGGTAGGCGCTCCCATGCAAAAAATGACTCTGAGGCATGTGCGCCTTATTTATCCCCCGGCATCAAAATGATGCACAGGAGTAGGCGGGCCTTAAAACATGGCACCCAGCCAGATTTGTGCTGTTTTTTTATGCCTGGGTCAGGGCAGGAGTTAAGGGACCTGTGGGCTCATTTCCATGGTCAGAGACCATGGAAGCAGACCACAGGTGCTCTTCCATGCACCCAGGGACACCCCCTGCCACCCTCGCCCAGCCCTGGAGGATACCCATGGATGGGGGGACCCATCCATGGTGAGTGCAGGTAAGTGCTGGTAAGTATAATTTTTCGTGTTTTTTGGTGGCATAGGGGGGCCTAACTTGGGCCCCCGTACATGCCACTGTACAGGGTGACATGACTGTGTTTGCTAAGACAGGAGTCATTTCCATGGGGGTTGTGCGTCAACAAATGGCACAAGTCAGGTTAGAGACAATATTTTTCACTCTAACCTGACTTGCACCATTCTTTGGCGTACAACCCCAGTTTTCCCTTTGCCTCTGCTGCCCAGTTTTCATCATTTATTTTGACGCAAACCAGGCCGCAGTGCCGGCTAACGTCATTCCATAAATAAGGGGCCCGGCTTGGGCGTTGGAATGGCGTTAGCCTGCGGTAAACTTTTTGACGCAAATCTGCCCAAGCGCTGATTTGCGTCAAAAAGTATAAATATGGGCCTTAGTGTCTTTTATTAATGATAACATCTCTGCAATTTTTGGTAGGGGAAATTTATCCACAACTATATTGTTGTTTAAGTGTTGCAAATCAATGCACAATCTGATTTTACTATTCCTCCGTTTCTCCACTACTACTGGTGAAATCTACTAGACAATTCAATAGGTTCAATTATGTTAGGACTAACCCGCTTCCCTAATTCACTTATAACTTTGTCTGTGAGTAAAATGTGAATATGCCCTACAACATGTATTTTTGGCCAGACATTAGTTTTTAGAACAATACGATGTTCGAAATCTTTCACTCACCAATTTCCCCACTAAAGACACTTGGGAATTTTCTTAACATTTCTGTTCCAACAGTTTCACCCTCATCAATAACCATGACTGGCTCAGGGCTATTAGAATTGAGAACCATGTGCAATTTTCCCTGGTCCTTCCATCCTAGCACTGAAGGACTTTTCCTGGACATATGCAGTTTATTTAAGCACTTCCCATTCTTGAACCGGAATACAAGAGTTCTATTGCCTACTATATCTATTTTTGCACCTCAAAAGCCCTCCAGGATTAATATCAGGTGCTAATAATCTATCACAATTTTTTTTCTCAGACTTAGTTTTTCATATTTCTTCATTTACAATCGTAAAGGGAGAACCAGAATCTGCATACATTTCCTCTCACACCACTCATGGTCATAAAACACATCGTTTTTTTCTTTTCACAACTTAAACTTTCATTTATGTTAAGGATAAGTAAATATTTTTCCCTTGTAACTTGAGCACCATTGTTTATCTCACAGTGTATAACCGTAATAATGCATAATGTTGTTCTCTTACACACCTGGACATGCTTCATCCGCACACTTCACCTTAATAATTTCCTTTGCTTACACACCTTATCAAAATGTCCCATTATTCCACAGGCAGAACATTTCTGCTTATTGGCTGGGCAAAATTTGCTAGATGCAAGATGTGATTCACTGGCACAAAGGTAACATTTTCTACAACCCTTCTTTGTCAATTCACTCAACTTTGTATCCTCTTTTTTACTTTTACTAAAATTGCTGTTCTTATTTTTACTTATTACTTCTTCTTGTTTATCCTTAGATTAAGGTTTCAAGGCTTGCACACTGTGACTGGAGAATTCTGCCTTCCTTACAATAGCTAATTTATCATTGAACTCCCCATCACCTTTAGTCCATAATCTCTCTTGAATACTATGCATTACTACTTGATCTCTAATAAATTGAACTTGTAAATGGTCATATGTGCAATCTCCAGGTAGTACTTTGAGGGCTGCTGCATATTTATCTATACCCTCCACTATTTCTTGTTTCCTTTGAAAGAACTTGAATATTGTAATTCGAATACAACCTTCAGGTGCAAAATGGTTCTCAAAAGCTCTCAAAACTTTCTCAAAACATTGATATCTCCCATTGTTTATGACATTTGTTCATACTTTTTTAATCTTTCCGGCCCCACAGAGTGGAAAAATATCTTCTTCTGTTCAGGTTTCATTTTCCCATCTTCATCTATAGTTTCCATTAAATTTAAAAAATGTGATTTCCACTCTGCCCATTTCAGGTTTGTATTGCCATAGTGTAAAATAATACGTGAGAGTATGCAGTGTCATCTTTTCACCCAGAATAAGGGACTACTACACTGCGATAATGTTACTCTGTATGGGGAATGCACTTACTTTTTCCAGAAAGTCTGTTTGGGAATTCTTCATTCATCCATAATAGTATTTGTGAGTGTGAACAACAAAAGACAAAAATGAAAGAAAAAACTAGAGCAGAAACTTAGTGTAGGAAAGTACCATCTTGCCTGGCATGTTACTACCATTTTTCACTGTATATATGTTGTTTTAGTTGTATGTGTCACTGGGACCCTGGTAACCCAGGGCCCCAGTGCTCATAAGTGTGCCTGAATGTGTTACCTGTGTAGTGACTAACTGTCTCACTGAGGCTCTGCTAATCAGAACCTCAGTGGTTCTGCTCTCTCATTTCTTTCCAAATTGTCACTGACAGGCTAGTGACCATTTTTACCAATTTACATTGGCTTACTGGAACACCCTTATAATTCCCTAGTATATGGTACTGAGGTACCCAGGGTATTGGGGTTCCAGGAGATCCCTATGGGCTGCAGCATTTCTTTTGCCACCCATAGGGAGCTCTGACAATTCTTACACAGGCCTGCCACTGCAGCCTGAGTGAAATAACGTCCACGTTATTTCACAGCCATTTTACACTGCACTTAAGTAACTTATAAGTCACCTATATGTCTAACCTTTACCTGGTAAAGGTTAGGTGCAAAGTTACTTAGTGTGAGGGCACCCTGGCACTAGCCAAGGTGCCCCCACATTGTTCAGAGCCAATTCCCTGAACTTTGTAAATGCACCTACCCTGGGAGGTGTCCAGAGCTCCTCCAGTGTGCTCCAGACCTCTGCCATCTTGGAAACAGAGGTGCTGCTCATCTCTCTCTTCACCTTCTGATAAGGAATCGACTGCTGACCGCGCTGGAAGCCTGCAAGCCTGCAACATAGTAGCAAAGACGACTACTGCAACTCTGTAACGCTGATCCTGCCGCCTTCTCGACTGTTTTCCTGCTTGTGCATGCTGTGGGGGTAGCCTGCCTCCTCTCTGCACCAGAAGCTCCGAAGAAATCTCCCGTGGGTCGACGGAGTCTTCCCCCTGCAACCGCAGGCACCAAAAAGCTGCATTACCGGTCCCTTGGGTCTCCTCTCAGCACGACGAGCGAGGTCCCTCGAATCCAGCGACTCTGTCCAAGTGACCCCCACAGTCCAGTGACTCTTCAGCCCAAGTTTGGTGGAGGTAAGTCCTTGCCTCACCTCGCTGGGCTGCATTGCTGGGAACCGCGACTTTGCAGCTACTCCGGCCCCTGTGCACTTCCGGCGGAAATCCTTTGTGCACAGCCAAGCCTGGGTCCACGGCACTCTAACCTGCATTGCACGACTTTCTAAGTTGGTCTCCGGCGATGGGGGACTCCTTTGTGCAACTTCGGCGAGCACCGTTTCATGCATCCTTGTAGTGCCTGTTTCTGGCACTTCTCTGGGTGCTACCTGCTTCAGTGAGGGCTCTTTGTCTTGCATCACGTCCCCTCTCTCTTCAGGTCCAATTTGCGACCTCCTGGTCCCTCCTGAGCCCCAGCAGCGTCCAAAAACGTCAAGCGCACAATTTGCAACTAGCAAGGCTTGTTGGCGTCCTTCCGGCGGGAAAACACTTCTGCACGACTCTGCTAGGCGAGAGGGATCCGTCCACCAAAGGGGAAGTCTCTAGCCCTTTTCGTTCCTGCAGAAACCTCAGCTTCTTCTGTCCAGTCGAAGCTTCTTTGCACCCGCAGCTGGCATTTCCTGGGCATCTGCCCATCTCCGACTTGCTTGTGACTTTTGGACTTGGTCCCCTTGTTCCACAGGTACCCTAGATTGGAAATCCACAGTTGTTGCATTGCTGGTTTGTGTCTTTCCTGCATTATTCCTCTAACACAACTACTTTGTCCTTAGGGGAACTTTAGTGCACTTTGCACTCACTTTTCAGGGTCTTGGGGAGGGTTATTTTTCTAACTCTCACTATTTTCTAATAGTCCCAGCGACCCTCTACAAGGTCACATAGGTTTGGGGTCCATTCGTGGTTCGCATTCCACTTTTGGAGTATATGGTTTGTGTTGCCCCTATCCCTATGTTTCCCCATTGCATCCTATTGTAACTATACATTGTTTGCACTGTTTTCTAAGACTATACTGCATATTTTTGCTATTGTGTATATATATCTTGTGTATATTTCCTATCCTCTCACTGAGGGTACACTCTAAGATACTTTGGCATATTGTCATAAAAATAAAGTACCTTTATTTTTAGTATAACTGTGTATTGTGTTTTCTTATGATATTGTGCATATGACACTAAGTGGTACTGTAGTAGCTTCACACGTCTCCTAGTTCAGCCTAAGCTGCTCTGCTAAGCTACCATTATCTATCAGCCTAAGCTGCTAGACACCCTATACACTAATAAGGGATAACTGGGCCTGGTGCAAGGTGCAAGTACCCCTTGGTACTCACTACAAGCCAGTCCAGCCTCCTACATTGGTTGTGCAGTGGTGGGATAAGTGCTTGAGACTACTTACCACTCTTGTCATTGTACTTTTCATAAGAGAAAAATATACAAAACAAGGTCAGTGTATATACACATAGCCAAAAAGTTTTGCATTTCCTCTTTTCACTCTTTTCTAAGTGCTGAAAAGTACTTCTAAACTTTCAAAAAGTTCTTAAAAGTTTAAAAAGTTTTTTCTGTCTTTCCAAAAAGTTCTGAAAACTTTTTTCTCTTTGTCTATCACTTTAACTCTCTCTAAAAAATGTCTGGCACAGGCCAAACTGTTGATCTGTCCAAACTTGCATATGACAACCTTAGCTGGAAAAGAGCAAGGAGTCTCTCTATAGAGAGAGGTTTGAGTGTAGGGAAAAATCCTTCCTTGGAACTGTTACTTAACATGCTTAGAGAACAGGATAAGGCCATAGGTGCCCCATCTGTTGAAAAAGTACCTAATAGTTCCCAATCTGATTCAGGGACTCCCCCAGGAAAAGATTCAGGAAAGAAACTTCCTAGCCTGCCCATTACTAGACAATCTAGCATAGATGGTAATGATGATGAGCCACACCAAATAAATAGTGTTGTCTCACATCATAGCAAAAGCATTTATTCTCACCATACTGGTAGTAATGTTTCTGTAAACCAAGCTGTTAGGGTGCCTTCTGTAAGGGACAGGTCTCCTTCTGTTCATTCCCATCATAGCTCTGTTTCTAGAAATGTCCCTCCCACCAACCCTGATGACAGAATGTTAGAGAGGGAACTCAATAAGTTGAGGGTGGAACAAACCAGACTGAAGCTTATAAAGCAACAGCTGGATTTGGATAGACAGTCTTTTGAATTAGAGAAGGAAAGACAGAAGTTGGGTTTAGATACCCATGGTGGCAGCAGCAGTATTCCCCATAGTCATCCTGCAAAAGAGCATGATTCCAGGAATCTGCACAAGATAGTTCCCCCTTATAAGGAGGGGGATGACATTAACAAGTGGTTTGCTGCACTTGAGAGGGCCTGTGTTGTACAGGATGTCCCTCAAAGGCAGTGGGCTGCTATCCTATGGCTATCATTTAGTGGAAAAGGGAGGGATAGGCTCCTTACTGTGAAAGAAAATGATGCTAATAATTTCCAAGTTCTTAAGAATGCACTCCTGGATGGTTATGGCTTACCCACTGAACAGTACAGGATAAAGTTCAGAGAGACCAAAAAGGAGTCTTCACAAGACTGGGTTGATTTCATTGACCAGGCAGTGAAGGCCTTGGAGGGGTGGTTACATGGCAGTAAAGTTACTGATTATGACAGCCTGTATAACTTGATCCTGAGAGAGCATATTCTTAATAATTGTGTGTCTGATTTGTTGCACCAGTACTTGGTGGACTCTGATCTGACCTCTCCCCAAGAATTGGGAAAGAAGGCAGACAAATGGGTCAGAACAAGAGTGAACAGAAAAGTTCATACAGGGGGTGACAAAGATGGCAACAAAAAGAAGGATGGTAAGTCTTCTGACAAGGGTGGGGACAAATCTAAAAATGAGTCTTCATCAGGCCCACAAAAACACTCTGGTGGGGGTGGTGGGTCCAAATCCTCCTTTAATCAGAACATGGAAAAGAAACCATGGTGCTATTTATGTAAAATAAAAGGCCATTGGACAACAGATCCCAGTTGTCCAAAGAAAGGCACCACTGCTCCTACCACTACAACCCCTACTGCTACACCTAGTGTCCCTACTAATAGCAGTGGTGGTGGGAGCAAACCTACTAATAGCCAATCCAAGGGAGTAGCTGGGCTCACTTTTGGTAACTTAGTTGGGGTTGGTCTGATTAGGGAGACCACAGAGGCTACTTTTGTCTCTGAAGGGGCTATTGATTTAGCCACTTTGGTTGCTTGCCCCCATAACTTGGAGAAGTACAAGCAACTAACCCTAATAAATGGTGTTGAGGTCCAGGCCTACAGGGACACAGGTGCCAGTGTCACAATGGTGATTGAGAAACTGGTGCACCCTGAACAACACATACTTGGACACCAGTACCAAGTAACCGATGCTCACAACATAACACAAAGCCACCCCATGGCTGTTGTAAATCTCAACTGGGGGGGGTAACTGGTCCAAAGAAAGTTGTGGTAGCTTCAGATTTCCCTGTAGACTGTCTATTAGGGAATGATTTGGAGACATCATCTTGGTCAGATGTGGAGTTGGAGGCCCATGCAGCAATGCTGGGCATCCCAGGGCATATTTTTGCTTTGACAAGGGCTCAGGCCAAAAAGCAAAAAGGACAGGGAAGCTTGGATCCTGGAACAATGGACCAAGTGCTCCCTAAAGCTAGGGCTAGTAGAAGCAAACCACTTCCTACTATCCCTCCCTCTACAGTGGATTCTACTTCTGAGGAAGAAGAATTCCCTCCCTGTGCAGAACCTACACCAGAGGAGCTGGAAGCAGACACTGCTGAGCTTTTGGGTGAAGGGGGGCCTGCCAGAGAGGAGCTGAGTGTGGCACAGCAAACCTGTCCCACATTAGAGGGTCTCAGACAGCAAGCTGTCAAACAGGCTAATGGGGATGTCAGTGACTCTCACAGAGTTTACTGGGAGGACAACCTCTTGTACACTGAGCATAGGGATCCTAAACCTGGAGCTGCCAGGAGATTAGTGATTCCTCAGGAGTACAGAAAGTTCCTCCTAACACTGGCACATGACATTCCCCTAGCTGGGCACCTGGGTCAAATGAAAACTTGGGACGGATTGGTTCCATTGTTTCATTGGCCTAGGATGTCTGAGGACACAAAGGAATTTTGTAAGTCCTGTGAAACCTGTCAAGCCAGTGGCAAGACAGGTGGCACACCAAAGGCACCCCTTATCCCACTGCCTGTGGTTGGGGTTCCCTTTGAAAGGGTAGGGGTTGACATAGTTGGCCCCCTTGACCCTCCTACTGCTTCAGGCAATAGGTTTATCTTGGTGGTAGTGGACCATGCCACAAGATATCCTGAAGCTATTCCTTTAAGGACCACTACAGCTCCTGAAGTGGCAAAGGCCCTCCTGGGAATATTTTCCAGGGTGGGCTTCCCAAAGGAAGTAGTATCAGACAGAGGAAGCAATTTCATGTCTGCATACTTAAAGGCCATGTGGAAGGAGTGTGGTGTAACGTACAAGTTCACAACACCCTATCATCCACAAACAAATGGACTGGTGGAGAGATTTCATAAAACTCTCAAAGGCATGATTATGGGTCTCCCTGAAAAACTCAGCAGGAGATGGGATATCCTTCTACCATGCCTCCTTTTTGCCTACAGGGAGGTACCCCAGAAAGGAGTGGGCTTCAGCCCCTTTGAACTTCTTTTTGGACACCCTGTTAGGGGTCCACTCACACTTGTAAAGGAGGGTTGGGAACAACCTTTAAAAGCTCCTAAGCAGGATATTGTGGATTATGTACTTGGCCTCAGATCAAGGATGGCTGAGTATATGAAAAAAGCCAGTAAAAACCTTCAGGCCAGCCAAGAGCTCCAGAAGCAATGGCATGATCAGAAGGCTGTTTTGGTTCAGTACCAACCAGGGCAGAAAGTGTGGGTCTTGGAGCCTGTGGCCCCAAGAGCACTCCAAGATAAATGGAGTGGGCCCCACACAATTGTTGAAAAGAAGGGTGAAGTCACCTACTTGGTTGACTTAGGCACTGCCAGGAGTCCCCTTAGGGTGCTCCATGTCAACCGCCTGAAACCCTACTATGACAGGGCTGATCTCACCCTGCTCATGGCAACAGATGAGGGACAGGAAGAAGACAGTGATCCTCTACCTGATCTCTTCTCTTCCACAGATCAAGATGCTCTTGTGGAAGGTGTAGTTTTGGCTGATTGTCTTACTGCTGAGCAGAAAGACAATTGCATAAATCTCCTAGGACAATTTTCAGAACTCTTCTCTACTGTGCCAGGCACCACTTCTTGGTGTGAGCACACTATAGATACTGGAGACAGTTTACCTGTCAAAAGTAAGATCTATAGGCAGCCTGACCCTGTCAGGGACTGCATAAAGCAAGAAGTTCAGAACATGTTGGAACTAGGAGTGGTTGAGCACTCTGACAGTCCATGGGCTTCTCCTGTGGTACTGGTACCAAAACCCAATTCTAAAGATGGAAAGAAGGAAATGCGGTTTTGTGTAGACTATAGAGGTCTCAACTTGGTAACCAAAACTGATGCTCACCCTATACCCAGGGCAGATGAGCTTATAGATACACTGGCATCTGCCAAGTATCTAAGCACTTTTGATTTGACTGCAGGGTATTGGCAGATCAAATTATCAGAAGATGCTAAACCTAAGACTGCATTTTCTACCATTGGAGGACATTACCAGTTTACTGTAATGCCTTTTGGTTTGAAAAATGCACCTGCCACTTTTCAGAGGTTGGTGAACACAGTCCTGCAAGGGCTGGAAGCTTTCAGTGCAGCATATTTGGACGATATAGCTGTCTTTAGCTCCAGCTGGGATGATCACCTGGTCCACCTATGGAAAGTTTTGGAGGCCCTGCAAAAGGCAGGCCTCACTATCAAGGCTTCAAAGTGCCAGATAGGGCAGGGTAAGGTGGTTTATCTGGGACACCTTGTTGGTGGGGAACAGATTGCACCACTTCAGGGTAAAATCCAAACTATTATTGATTGGGTTCCCCCTACCACTCAGACTCAGGTGAGAGCCTTCCTAGGCCTCACTGGGTATTACAGGAGGTTCATTAAGAACTATGGCTCCATTGCAGCCCCTCTTAATGACCTCACATCCAAGAAAATGCCTAAAAAGGTATTATGGACAGCAAACTGTCAGAAAGCTTTTGAGGAGCTGAAGCAGGCCATGTGCTCTGCACCTGTCCTGAAAAGCCCTTGTTACTCTAGAAAATTCTATGTCCAAACTGATGCATCTGAATTAGGAGTAGGGACAGTCCTATCACAACTTAATTCTGAGGGCCAGGATCAACCTGTTGCTTTTATTAGTAGGAGGTTGACCCCTAGAGAAAAGCGTTGGACTGCCATTGAGAGGGAGGCCTTTGCTGTGGTCTGGGCTCTGAAGAAGTTGAGGCCATACCTGTTTGGCACTCACTTCATTGTTCAGACAGACCACAAACCTCTACTTTGGCTAAAACAAATGAAAGGTGAAAATCCTAAATTGTTGAGGTGGTCCATATCCCTACAGGGAATGGACTATACAGTGGAACATAGACCTGGGAGTACCCACTCCAATGCAGATGGACTCTCCAGATATTTCCACTTAGACAATGAAGACTCATCAGGTCATGGCTAGTCTTATTGTCCTTCGTTTGGGGGGGGGGGTTGTGTAGGAAAGTACCATCTTGCCTGGCATGTTACCCCCATTTTTCACTGTATATATGTTGTTTTAGTTGTATGTGTCACTGGGACCCTGGTAACCCAGGGCCCCAGTGCTCATAAGTGTGCCTGAATGTGTTACCTGTGTAGTGACTAACTGTCTCACTGAGGCTCTGCTAATCAGAACCTCAGTGGTTCTGCTCTCTCATTTCTTTCCAAATTGTCACTGACAGGCTAGTGACCATTTTTACCAATTTACATTGGCTTACTGGAACACCCTTATAATTCCCTAGTATATGGTACTGAGGTACCCAGGGTATTGGGGTTCGAGGAGATCCCTATGGGCTGCAGCATTTCTTTTGCCACCCATAGGGAGCTCTGACAATTCTTACACAGGCCTGCCACTGCAGCCTGAGTGAAATAACGTCCACGTTATTTCACAGCCATTTTACACTGCACTTAAGTAACTTATAAGTCACCTATATGTCTAACCTTTACCTGGTAAAGGTTAGGTGCAAAGTTACTTAGTGTGAGGGCACCCTGGCACTAGCCAAGGTGCCCCCACATTGTTCAGAGCCAATTCCCTGAACTTTGTGAGTGCGGGGACACCATTACACGTGTGCACTACATATAGGTCACTACCTATATGTAGCTTCACCATGGTAACTCCGAATATGGCCATGTAACATGT
The DNA here is from genome assembly GCF_031143425.1 of Pleurodeles waltl. Taxonomy (NCBI): domain Eukaryota; kingdom Metazoa; phylum Chordata; class Amphibia; order Caudata; family Salamandridae; genus Pleurodeles; species Pleurodeles waltl. The sequence goes on along the minus strand of NW_027150407.1, from coordinate 273,631 downwards.
CTATGATCATGGAATTGCCCCCTCTATACCATCCTGGCATAGTTGGCACAATCCCATGATCCCAGTGGTCTGTAGCACAGACCCTGGTACTGCCAAACTGCCCTTCCTGGGGTTTCACTGCAGCTGCTGCTGTTGCCAACCCCTCAGACAGGCAGCTGCCCTCCTGGGGTCCAGCCAGGCCTGGCCCAGGATGGCAGAACAAAGAACTTCCTCTGAGAGAGGGTGTGACACCCTCTCCCTTTGGAAAATGGTGTGAAGGCAGGGGAGGAGTAGCCTCCCCCAGCCTCTGGAAATGCTTTGTTGGGCACAGAGGTGCCCAATTCTGCATAAGCCAGTCTACACCGGTTCAGGGACCCCTTAGCCCCTGCTCTGGCGCGAAACTGGACAAAGGAAAGGGGAGTGACCACTCCCCTGACCTGCACCTCCCCTGGGAGGTGTCCAGAGCTCCTCCAGTGTGCTCCAGACCTCTGCCATCTTGGAAACAGAGGTGCTGCTGGCACACTGGACTGCTCTGAGTGGCCAGTGCCACCAGGTGACGTCAGAGACTCCTGCTGATAGGCCCCTTCAGGTGTTAGTAGCCTATCCTCTCTCCTAAGTAGCCAAACCCTCTTTTCTGGCTATTTAGGGTCTCTGTCTCTGGGGAAACTTTAGATAACGAATGCATGAGCTCAGCCGAGTTCCTCTGTATCTCTCTCTTCATCTTCTGATAAGGAATCGACTGCTGACCGCGCTGGAAGCCTGCAAACCTGCAACATAGTAGCAAAGACGACTACTGCAACTCTGTGACGCTGATCCTGCCGCCTTCTTGACAGTTTTCCTGCTTGTGCATGCTGTGGGGGTAGCCTGCCTCCTCTCTGCACCAGAAGCTCCGAAGAAATCTCCCGTGGGTCGACGGAATCTTCCGCCTGCAACCGCAGGCACCAAAAAGCTGCATTACCGGTCCCTTGGGTCTCCTCTCAGCACGACGAGCGAGGTCCCTCGAATCCAGCGACTCTGTCCAAGTTACCCCCACAGTCCAGTGACTCTTCAGCCCAAGTTTGGTGGAGGTAAGTCCTTGCCTCACCTCGCTGGGCTGCATTGCTGGGAACCGCGACTTTGCAGCTACTCCGGCCCCTGTGCACTTCCGGCGGAAATCCTTTGTGCACAGCCAAGCCTGGGTCCACGGCACTCTAACCTGCATTGCACAACTTTCTAAGTTGGTCTCCGGCGACGGGGGACTCCTTTGTGCAACTTCGGCGAGCACTGTTTCACGCATCCTCATAGTGCCTGTTTCTGGCACTTCTCTGGGTGCTACCTGCTTCAGTGAGAGCTCTTTGTCTTGCTCGACATCCCCTCTCTCTTCAAGTCAAATTTGGGACCTCCTGGTTCCTTCTGGGCCCCAGCAGCGTCCAAAAACGCTAAACGCACGATTTGCGACTAGCAAGGCTTGTTGGCGTCCTTCCGGCGGGAAAACACTTCTGTACGACTCTCCAAGGCAAGCTGGATCCTTCCACCAAAGGGGAAGTCTCTAGCCCTTTTCGTTCCTGCAGAAACCTCAGCTTCTTCTGTCCAGTCGAAGCTTCTTTGCACCCGCAGCTGGCATTTCCTGGGCATCTGCCCATCTCCGACTTGCTTGTGACTTTTGGACTTGGTCCCCTTGTTCCACAGGTACCCTAGATTGGAATCCATAGTTGTTGCATTGCTGGTTTGTGTCTTTCCTGCATTATTCCTCTAACACGACTACTTTGTCCTTAGGGGAACTTTAGTGCACTTTGCACTCACTTTTCAGGGTCTTGGGGAGGGTTATTTTTCTAACTCTCACTATTTTCTAATAGTCCCAGCGACCCTCTACAAGGTCACATAGGTTTGGGGTCCATTCGTGGTTCGCATTCCACTTTTGGAGTATATGGTTTGTGTTGCCCCTATCCCTATGTTTCCCCATTGCATCCTATTGTAACTATACATTGTTTGCACTGTTTTCTAAGACTATACTGCATATTTTTGCTATTGTGTATATATATCTTGTGTATATTTCCTATCCTCTCACTGAGGGTACACTCTAAGATACTTTGGCATATTGTCATAAAAATAAAGTACCTTTATTTTTAGTATAACTGTGTATTGTGTTTTCTTATGATATTGTGCATATGACACTAAGTGGTACTGTAGTAGCTTCACACGTCTCCTAGTTCAGCCTAAGCTGCTCTGCTAAGCTACCATTATCTATCAGCCTAAGCTGCTAGACACCCTATACACTAATAAGGGATAACTGGGCCTGGTGCAAGGTGCAAGTACCACTTGGTACTCACTACAAGCCAGTCCAGCCTCCTACACTTAGTAATTGTGGTCAAAGAACATATCCAGTACTTTTCAAATACAGCACGCTAGTAACTCTTTTTTCCAGAAGCCAGCTCGTACTCTTTCGGAAATCTTATATGCTTGATAACATCAAAGATGGTGGCACTCGCATTTGAAGAAAACGGGTTATACACGCTCAAAAGTCTTATATGCTTGATGCTGAATTACACCAATTATGGCTGTGATGTAATTGCACCTGAAGAAAGGTGTAGGACATTCTGTATATTGCGTCTGCGAACAACATGCAGATTATGAAGTGGGGCTGGGTGCTATGAAGTGGGGCTGGGTGCACAGATGTACGTCATAAAACTTCATAGCAGAAAAAAATAGAATGAAGAATAAGCTCGCAGAATTCAAAGCATGCACATACTGTAACCACCACGAATGCCTATGAAGTCAAAGGCATTTTTAAGAAAAGTGGCACTGCACTGTGTGCATCGCCACTTTTCTTACTCCCTTTACCGCCCCCCCTGCCCCCACCATGTGTGCGTTGGTGCACCATGCGCAGGGTAGGAAGCAATAGAATCATTTTTTATGACGCTATTGATGTACTCGTCAGGAGTAGCTCAAAAATATTGGAGCTACTTCAGCTGAACACACAGGGGCCCATTATAAATAATGTAAGCCCCCTTTTAACCCTTTGCTGCCAGGCCTTTTCCCCCTCAGGTGACAGACCTTTTTTTGGCTATTTGGGGCAGTTCATGCTTAGGCCCTCATTACTTTTTGTCTACATAAGCTACCCACGTTAAATTTGTGTCCTTTTTTCCAATATCCTAGGGATTCTAGAGGTACCCAGAGTTTATGGGTTCCCCCCGTAAAGGAGACCAAGAAATTAGCCAAAATACAGCGAAAATCTTGTTTTCTTTTTTAAAAATGGGGAAAAAGGGCTGCAGAAGAAAGCTTGTGATTTTTCCCTAAATATTGCATTAACAAAGGGTTTGCTGTGCCAAAATCACCATCTTCCCAGCTTTCAGGAACAGGCAAACTTGAATCAGAAAACCACATTTTTCAACACAATTCTGGCATTTTACTGGGACATACCCCATTTTAACTATTGTTTGTGCTTTTAGCCTCCTTCCAGTTAGTGACAGAAATGAGTATGAAGCCAATGCTGGATCCCGGGAAGCTAAACATTTCTGAAAAGAAGACGAAAATCTGAAGTCAGGAACGGGTCATTTGTGTAGATCCTACAAGGTTTGCCTAAAATAACAGCTAAAATAAAAAAATATTGAAATTGTGTTGAAAAAAACAGCCATTTCTCTCCACGTTTTACTCTGTAACTTTTTCCTGCCCTGTCAGATTTTCAAAAGCAATATACCGTTACATCTGCTGGACTATTCTGGTTGCAGGGATACATAGGGCTTGTAGTTTCATCAAGATCCCGAGGTACCCAAAACCAATAACCTTGCAATAGGTTTTCAGTCTAGACCAGGCATACAGTTATTAATTTGGTGAAATATAAAGAGAGAAAAATCGGTATCAAGGAATCCTTTGTATTTCCAAAATGGGCACTTGATAAGGTGTTGAAAAGAAGTGGTTATTTCCACATCTCTGAATTCCGGGGTGCCCATCCTAGCATGTGAATTATAGGGCATTTCTCAAATAGACGTCTTTTTTACACACTGTCTTACATTTGGAAGCAAAAAATGTAGAGAAAGACAAGGGGCAATAACATGAGTTCTGCTATTCTGTGCTCCCCCAAGTCTCCTGATAAAAATGGTACCTCACTTGCGTGGGTAGGCCTAATGCCTGCGGCAGAAAACATAACATGGGCACATCACATTTTTACATTGAAATATGATGCGTTTTTAGGAAAGCGCCCAGCTATGGATTTTGGCCTACAGCTCAGCCGGCACCTAGGGAAACCTACCAAACCTATGTATTTTTTACTACTAGACACCTAAGGAAATTCAAAATGTGGTGACATGTGGGGCTTTCACCCAGAATCCTCTGCAAAACCTTAAAATGTTGCAAAAAAACACTTTTTCCTCACATTTCAGTGACAGAAAGTTCTGGAATCTGGGAGGAACCACAAATGTCCTTCCACACAGTGTTCCCCCAAGTCTCCCAATAAAAATGGTACCTTGCTTGTGTGGGGAGACCTAGTGCCCGAGACAGCAAATTCCCCAAAACATAACATGGACACATCACATTTTCCCAAATAAATCACAGCTGTTTTTTGCAAAGTGCCTAGCTGTGAATTTTGGCTTCTAGCTCAGCCGGCACCTAGAGAAACCTACCAAACTGGGGATTTTTGAAAACTAGACACATAGGGGAATCCAGGACGATGTGACTCGTGGGGCTCTCACTAGGTTCCGTTACAGAGAATCCTTTGCAAACCTCAGAATTTGGCCCAAAAAAACCTCTTTCCTCACATTCCGGGGACAGAAAGATCTGGAATCTGAGAGGAGCCACAAAATGCCTCCTACCCAGCATTCCCCTAAGCCTCCCGATAAAAATGGTACCTCACTTGTGTGGGTAGACCTACTGCCCGCAACAGGAAATTCCCCAAAACACAACATGGACACATCACATATTCCCAAAGAAATCAGAGCTGTTTTTTGCAAAGTGCCTAGCTGTGGATTTTTGCCTCTAGTTCAACCGGCACCCAGGGAACCCTACCAAACCTTGTGCATTTTTTAACACTAGACACCTAGGGGAATCCAAGATGGGGTGACCTGTGGGGCTCTCACCAGGTTCTGTTACTCAGAATCCTTTGCAAACCTCAAAATATGGCAAAAAAACTATTTATCCTCACATTTCGGTGACAGGAAGTCCACGAATCTGAGAGGAACCACACATTTCCTCCTAACCAGCATTCCCCCAAGTCTCCCAATAAAAATGTATCTCACTTGTGTGGGTAGACCTAGTGGCCCGACAGGAAATACCCCAAAACACAACGTGGACAGATCACATTTTGCAAAGTGCCTAGCAGTGGATTTTGGCCTCTAGCTCAGCCGGCACCTGGAGAAACCTACCAAACCTGTACAGTTTTTAAACCTAGATAGCTAGGGGAATCCTAGATGGGGTGACTTGTGGGGCTCTAACCAGGTTCTGTTACCCAGAATCCTTTGCAAACCTCAAAATTTGGAGAAAAAAAAACCCTTTTCCTCTTTTTTCAGTAACACAAAGTTCTGGAATTTGAGAGGAGCAACAAATTTCCTTCCACCCAGCGTTCCCCATGTCTCCAGATAAAAATTGGACCTCACTTGTGTGGGTAGGCCTAGTGCCCGCGACAGGATATGACCCAAAACACAAAGTGGACAGATCACATTTTCCCAAAGAAATCAGTGTTGTTTTTTTCCAAAGTGCCTACCTGTGGATGTTGGCCTCCAGGTCAGCCGGCACCTAGGGAAACATACAAAACCTGTGCACTTTTGAAAACTAGACACCTAGGGAAATCCAAAATGGGGTTACTTGTGGGGCTCTCACCTGGTTCTGTTACCCCCAATCCTTTACAAACCTCAAAATTTGGCAAACAAAAAAACACTTTTTCCTCACATGTCGGTGACAGAAAGTTCTGGAAACTGAGAGGAGCCATAAATTTCCTCCTACCCAGCATTACCCCAAGTCTTCTCCTAAAAATCGTAAATCACTAGTGTGCGTAGGCCAAGTGCCCGCAACATCAAATAGCCAAAAACACAACATGGACACATCACATTTTCCCAAAGAAATCAGAGCTGTTTTTTACAAAGTGCCTAGCTGTGGATTTTGGCATCTAGCTCAGCCGGCACCTAGGGAAACCCACCAAACCTGTGCATTTATGAAAACTAGACACCTAGGGCAATTCAAGATGGGGTGACTTGTGGACTTGTGGGGCTTTCACCACGTTCTGTTACCCAGAATACTTTGCAAACACCAGAATTTGGAAAAATAAACACTTTTTCCTCATATTTTGGTAACAGAAAGTTCTGGAATCTAAGAGAAGCTACAAATTTCCTTCCACCCAGTGTTCCCCCATGTCTCCAGATAAAAATCGTACCTCACTTGTGTGGGTAGGCCTAGTGCCCGTGACAGGAAATGACCCAAAACACAACATGGACAGATCACATATTCCAAAAGAAATCAGAGTTGTTTTTTGCAAAGTGTCTTGCTGTGGATTTTGGCCTCTAGCTCAGACGGCACGTAGGGAAACCTACCAAACCTGTGCATTTTTTAAAACTAGACACCTAGGGGAATCCAGGATGGGGTGACTTGTTGGGCTCTCACCAGGTTCTGTTACCCATAATCCTTTGCATTCCTTGAAATTTGGCAAAAAGAACAACTTTTTCCTCACATTTCAGTGACAGAAAATTCTGGAATCTGAGAGTACCCACAATTTTCCAGCTATCCAGCATTCCCCCAAGTCTCACGATAAAAATGGTACCTTGCTTGTGTGGGTAGGCCTACTGCGCGTGACAGGAAATGCCCCAAAACACAATGTGGACATATCATATTTTCCCAAATAAATCAGAGCTGTTTTTCGCAAAGTGCCTAGCTGTGGATTTTGGCCTCTAGCTCAGCCGGCACCTAGGGAACCCTACAAATCCTATTCCGTTTTTTTGAAAACTAGACACCTAGGGAAATCCAATATGGGGTTACTTGTGGGGCTCTCACCAGGTTCTGTTACCCAGAGTCCTTTAGAAACCTCAAAATTTGGCAAATAAAAAAACACTTTTTCCTCATATTTCGGTGGCAGAAAGTTCTGGAAACTGAGAGGAGCCATAAATGTCCTCCTACCCAGCATTACCCCAAGTCTTCTCATAAAACTCGTACCTCACTAGTGTGGGTAGGCCTAGTGCCCGCAACATAAAATACCCAAAAACACAATGTGGACACATCACATTTTCCCATATAAATCAGAGCTGTTTCTTACAAAGTGCCTAGCCGTGGATTTTGGCCTCTAGCTCAGCCGGCAGCTAGGGAAACCTACCAAACCTGTGCATTTTTGAAAACTAGAGACCTAGGGGAATCCAAGATAGGGTGACTTGTGGGGCTCTCACCAGGTTCTGTTACCCAGAATCGTTTGCAAACTTCTAAAAGTGGTCAAAAAAACACTTTTTCCTCAAATTTTGGTGACAGAAAGTCCAGGAATCTGACAGGAGCCACAATTTCCTGCTACCCATCGTTTCCCCAAGACTCCAGATAACAATGGTACCTCACTTGTGTGGGTAGGTCAAGTGCCCGTGACAGGAAATGCCCCAAAATCCAACGTGGACACTTCACATTTTCTCGAAGAAATCACAGTTGCTTTTTGCAAAATGCCTCGCTGTGGATTTTGGCCTGTATCTCAGCCGGCACCTATGGAAACACACCAAACCTGTGCATTTTTGAAAACTAGATACCTAGGGAAATCCAAGATGGGGTGGCTTGTGGGGCTCTCACCAGGTTCTGTTACCCAGAATCTTTTGCAAACCTAAAAAGTTGGTAAACAAAACACTTTTTCCTCACATTTTGGTGACAAAAAGTCCAGGAATCTGAGAGGAGCCACAAATTTCCTCCTACCCAGCGTTCCCCCAAGTCTCCCGATAAAAAGGTACCTCACCTGTGTGGGTAGGCCTAGCGCCCGTGACAGGAAACACCCCAAAACACAACGTGGACAAATCACATTTTCTCAAAGAAATCACAGCTGTTTTTTGCAAAATGCATAGCTGTGGATTTTGGCCTCTAGCTCAGCTGGCACCTAGGGAAACCCACTGAACCTGTGCATTTCTAAACTAGACACCTAGGGAAATTCAACATGGGGTAACTTGTGGACTTCTGGGGCTCTCACCAGGTTCTGTTACCCAGAATACTTTGCAAACCTCAAACTTTGGAAAAAAACACCTTTTCCTCATGTTTCGGTGAGAGAAAGTTCTGGAATCTGAGAGGAGCCACAAATTCCCTCATACCCAGCACTCCCCCAACTCTCCCGATAAAAGTCGTACCTCACTTGTATGGGTAGGCCTAGTGTCCGCGGCAGGAAATGCCCCAAAACACAACGTGGACACATCACATTTTGCCAAAGAAATCAGAGCTGTTTTTTGCAAAGTGCCTAGCTAGGGATTTTGGGGGTCATTCTGACCTCGGCGGTAAAATGCCCTTACCGCCGGTCATAAGACCGCCATAACACCGCCGCGGCCGCGGTCAACCGCCACGGTCATTCCGACCCACAACGGCCAAACCTCCAAAAATCCGTCCTCCACTGCAGCCCGCCACATCGGCGGGCAGCGATAAACTGGAGATGACCAAACCTCCACCGTCACGCCAACAGAAATACGCCCATGCCATTACGACCCACGAATCCACACGGCGGTCATTCAAACGCGGTATTCCATTGGCGGTACACACCGCCGCGGTCAGAATACACACACATCACCAAAACACAGCCACATTGGACAATTTGAAATACACACACCTGATACACATACACACACCACTCCCACACAATCAACCAACTATAAAACACACACCCACACCACCCACAAACCCCTGCGACCCTAATTACTGAGAGAAGGAGAGAGAGACACAGCAGACAATCCATAGCAAGACACACTGAGGCACACTACACCATCACACACACCACATAGTAGTACAAAGCACCACTCACCAACACACTCCGCATCACATACACCACCCCACACCTCACCCACACCACCCCATGGCACCCCAAAGGCACCCACGCTTTTCGGACCAAGAACTCCGGGTCATGGTGGAGGAAATCCTAAGAGTGGAACCCCAGCTCTTCGGCTCGCAGGTGCAGCACACCAGTATAGCCAGGAAGGCGGAGCTATGGCAGCGGATCGTGGACAGGGTCAACGCGGTGGGACAGCATCCCAGGAATAGGGAGGACATCCGCAAAAGATGGAACGACCTACGGGGGAAGGTCCGATCGATGGTCTCCAGGCACAACATCGCGGTCCAGAAGACTGGCGGCGGACCCCCACCCACCCCTCCCGAATTTACATCGTGGGAGCAAGAGGTCTTGACCATCCTGCATCCTCAGGGCCTCGCTGGAGTAGCCGGAGGAATGGACTCTGGTAAGTCCCATCTCAACTACTATATCCCCCCCACCCCACCAGCATGCCAACCCACACCCCCACCCTCACCCCCAACCCCCCAGCACACATCCTCCCTGACAATGTCTCACCAGCACAACCCACCCATCCCAACACCAACTCCTGCATGCCAACACAAATCATGGGCACCCATCACCTAAGCATGACCACTGCACTAACCCCTCCCCCCCACTAAATACCCTCACAACACCTCCCTCCAGGGAATGCCTGCACTGGGGGACAAGGGCACCCACAACACGCATGCTATTGCACACACAGAAATAATAACCAAACTCTCTTACCCCATGCAGGACCCGAACAACAACACACCAGCCAGGAGGGTCCAGAAGTGTCCATCCCACTACCGGAACAGGCCCACACTGAGGATAGCAGCCCTGTCGACAGTGAACCTGATGACCAGCCCGGACCATCGGGGACCTCTGGGCAGTCGGTTCCCCTCAGGCAGCCACAGGCCACACCAGACCCGACCCCCTCTGCCGACACCAGCACAGCTCCCACCCAGCGGGCCCATGCCTCTGTCTCTAGGACAGCTCAATCAGCGGTGTGTCTGCTACTACAGGGCACCCAGGCTAACCCAACACCCCAACAACAACAGGGACCTGGGGGCAGTGGTAGCGGGCACACCGTCCAGGGGACAGAGGCCGGGGGAAACCGGGCAGCTCGGAGGGCTGCTGTGCGACAGGGGGGGGAGGAGAGGCCCAGGGAACCCACTCTCCAAGAGGCCCTCACCACCATCATGGGGGCATACCACCACTCCCAAGAAACGATGGCGACGGTACTGGCCAGGTTCACTGAGATCCAGGCACAGCAGGAGGAACGCTACATGGGGTTCAGGGAGGAGCTGAGAATCATCGGGACCGCAATGGGGACCATCGTCCTGGCCCTCCACAGGATAGAGGACGCGTTGCGGGACCATGGTGCACCACACAGGGCCCCTGTCACTAGCCCGGACCAGGAACAGCCTACCACCTCCGCCGGCGCTAGTGGACAGGAGGTCCCAACACCTCGACAGCCCCCCAGAACCCCACCTCCTGCTGAAGAACAACCACCCCGTAAGAGGAGCCTGAGACCAAAGAAAAAGACAGAGTAGGATGTCAAGACCCCCGCCTGCAGGACATACCCCCTCAAGTCTTCCCACTGTCCCACATTGCCACCCTGTCCAACCATGAACTGCCTATGCTCCATCCTTCCACAGGCAAAAGGACAATGCACCTGTGAGACTGAGAACTGGACTCTGCCATGGATATTCCTCCACCCCCACCCATCACCCTTAGAATCACATGTACCGATATCTAGCACTGTAAATAAATCACATTTTGCACACAAATCTGTTTTGAGTCATGCTGTATTATTGACAAATGTATTACATATTACTGTTCGATTTCTGTTCTGTCAATTAGTCATGACAACATACCAATGTCAATACGCTGTATTTCATGGGCGAACCAAGCAGAAGTCAGGTACTGAGTCAGACAGCACTGAGAAGGGAAGGGAAAGGCAAAAATTAATGAAAAACATCTGTGGGGAACTACAGAAAGTACAGATGCAGGAGGCTATAAGCAATTGTGAAATGGCGTGGGTGATTCTTACCTGGGTGTTACTGGAAATACTGTTGTATCACTCTGTCCCTATTGTCTGTGTCGTCCTCAGAGTCTTCCTCCTCTTCACTCTCCACAGGCTCCACGGCTTCTACAACACCACCATCTGGACCATCCTCCTGCAGGAAAGGCACCTGGCGTCGCAAAGCCAGGTTGTGAAGCATACAGCACGCCACGATGATATGGCACACCTTCTTTGGTGAGTACATTAGGGATCCACCTGTCATATGCAGGCACCTAAACCTGGCCTTCAGGAGGCCAAAGGTTCGCTCAATCACCCTCCTAGTACGCCCATGGGCCTCATTGTAGCGTTCCTCTGCCCTTGTCCGGGGATTCATACTGGGGTCAGTAGCCACGGCAGGTTGGGGTAACCAGAGTCACCTATTAGCCACACACGTTGTCTCTGTAGCTGCTCCATCACATAGGGGTTGCTGCTATTTCGCATCACATACGCGTCATGCACTGACCCTGGGAACTTGGCATTTACATTGGAGATGTACTGGTCAGCCAAACAGACCACCTGGACATTCATCGAATGATAATTTTTTCTGTTTCGGTACACCTGCTCATCGTCTTTTGGGGGTACCAAACCCATCAATGGCACCAATGATTTTGGGGATATGTCCAAGGGCATAGAAATCACCCTTCACTGTAGGCAAGTCACCCTCCTAGGGGAAAATTATGTAGCTCCGCATGAGTTTCATCAGGGCAGACAACACTCTGCTCAAAATCTTAGAAAACATAGGCTGAGACATTCCAGATGACATGGCCACTGTGGTCTGGAATGACCCACTGGCCAAAAAATGGAGGACTGACAAAACCTGCACCAGAGGGGGAATCCCTGTGGGTTGGCGGATGGGGGACATCAGGGCTGGCTCCAGCTGGGCACACAGTTCATGGATAGTGGCACGGTCAAGTCTGTATCGAAGTATTATATGGCGTTCTTCCATTATCGACAGGTCCACCAGCGGTCGGTACACGCGAGGATTCCTCCTTCTCATCGCAAGTCCCAGCGGACGGTGCCTAGGAAGGACAACATGGAGCACAGAGTCAGGCAAACCACAGGTACGTACAGACAGCTTGCACAGTTAAAGAATGGCAATGGGTTGAAAGGCGTGTATGTGTGGCAATGCAAGGCCTAGGCCTGTGTGTCGCAGTCAAAATTAAGCCATGTGGGCCCTTGAAATGGCGGCTGCCTGACCTGTGAAGTGGGACAATGGGATGTGAGGTCAATGCGCTGGCGGGGCACACCGTGGCGGTAGGCAGTCGAAGACCGCAGCGCAAAGCCGCATTGGTTAACATTGAAGCCTATGGGTTTCAGGAGCCAAAGACGAAGTGCGCCGGCGGTCGCGGTACGCACCGCATCGGTACGCACCGCCGCGGGCGTGACCGCCATTTTCTATCTGCTTAATCACTCGAGACCTGATCATCCACAGGAGAGGACCTATACTGCAAGTGCTGCTGTGACCTCGGTCTGGAAGATACAATGGCTGCTGCGACTGGGGAAAGGGCCCCTGCCTTCACGTCTGAAGAGTTGGAGAAGCTCGTGGATGGGGTCCTCCCCCAGTATGCGCTACTCTACGGTCCTCCAGACCAACAAGTGAGTACACCGGGTGCTAATGGAATGGGCTATGCCTGTGTGGATTGGGGTGGATGTAAGTTGATGGGGTGGGGGGCGAATGAGGAGTGCAACGCCCGACAGATGAGAGCATGTGCCATATGGCAAAGTGGGTGGGTGGGGGCCAATTACATCTAACATGCAGGTCATTGATGATTTCCTCCTTTCCACCCTGTACATGTCTAATAGGTCAGCGCCCATCAGAAGATCGAGATTTGGCGTGCCATCGCCAAGGAAGTCCGGACCTTGGGGGTCCACAACAGACGGGGCACCCACTGCCGCAAGAGGTGGGAGGACATCCGCCGCGGAACAAGGAAGACCGCAGAAACACTGCTGGGTATGGCCTCCCAACCTAGGAGGGGTGCCAGTCGCACCATGACACCCCTGATGTCCCGGATCCTGGCGGTGGCCTACCCTGAATTGGATGGGCGCTTTAAGACATCACAGCAGACACAAGGGGGTGAGTATCAGCACATTCTCCTATCTTTCTGCGCAGTGGAGGCATCTGGGTGGGGGAGGAGGGCTATGGGTGACATTAGGCCAGGGCGCTTTCTGTAGTGTAGTCCTCTCCCTTAGGCATTGCCCTGTGCCCCCGGCCCCCACCTCTGTAGGGTGACAAGTACAGCCATTGAAGGTCCAGCATCTCCCATGTGCGCGTTTGACGTCTCTTGGCCTGTTGTCTTAGTCAGTAGTACTGAGTAGTGTACCCCGAATGCGCGGCTTAGTGCATTAGGCACCTGTGTCTGTCCTCTCCGCCAACGGTGTTGACATTGCATGCACTCAACCTGGTCTTCTTTTTTCTCCCCCCACCCTTTCTCTTCATCTTCTTGTGCATGTGTGCATTAGCATCATCAGGCGGAGGAGATATGGCATCGGAGCACGAGGGAGCTGCAGGACACAAGGCCCCGGTGGGCCCAGGAACAGACACCGAGGGCACCAGTGATCCGGAGGGCGAGGGGAGCACCACGACGGGGACCGCTGGTGAGAGCAGCGAAAGCGACACGTCCTCGGATGGGAGCTCCCTAGGGGTGGCGGCAACATCCGTGCCCCCCGCCTCTACAGGTACAGCCGCCACCCAGCGCACCAGCCCCGCCCTCCCAGCAGCCCCTCAGTCTTCGCTCCGTGCCGGTTCGCCCAGGAAGGCGCGCGTCTCCTTCGCCCCAGGCACCTCAGCCCCTCCCCCTGTTGCCCCTGCTGCCCTCAGTGCGGAGCTCATTGACCTGGTAAGGACGCTCATTGTTGGGCAGACGACCCTTTTGAATGCCATCCAGGGTGTGCAAAGGGAGGTGCAACAGAGCAATGCGTACCTGGAGGGCATTCATTCGGGTCAGGCTGCCCATCAACGAGCGTTCACTGCTCTGGCCTCAGCACTGACGGCAGCCATTGTCCCTGTTTCCAGCCTCCCTCTTCTGACTGCCTCCAGCCTGTCTCTGTCTCCTGTTCCTCAGCCTATCCCATCCACACCATCAGACCAGCCTGCACACACCTCAACACCCAAGAGCAGCTCATCCAAACACAAGCACCACAGATCCCGCAAACACTCACCCGAGCAACACCCAGATGCAGACATGCCAACAGCCACTGCCACCCCTGTGTCCCCCTCCTCCTCGTCTCCCTCCTCCCTCCCTGTGACGTCTACACTCACACCTGCATGCACCCCAACATCAGCCAGTGCTTCCATCACCACCTCACCCTCCAGTACAGTCCACACTCGTGCAGTCACCACCCCCACTGCCATGTACACGTCCCCTGTGTCCTCTCCCACTGTGTCTGTCACCCCCTCTTCCAAGACACACAAACGCAGGCAGCCACCCACCCAACAGCCATCCACCTCACGACAGCCTACAGCACCAGCACCTTCACCCAATGACAGCACACCTGACTCTCCTACAACCACCTCCTCTACCTCCACTTCCATCTCCACTTCTCCTACCCTTTACCTTGGCCCTAAAAAACTTTTCCTGGCTAACCTTAACCTCTTTCCCCCCGATGACCTCCCCCCTCCATCTTCAAAGAGTCCCAAGAGCACCGCAGCCACCACCAGCGCAGCTTCCGGTGTCACTGTTGTGCCTGGGTTCTGGAGCCCACCCTTTGCCAGCATTGACACATCGATCAGCAGCAAGGACACGTCCAGCCCCCCCCCCCCCCGGCAAGAGGACCCGCAAAAACAAGGACCGCCGTGCGAGGACCGACAGGGCTGCCCCCAAGGAGCAATGTGCGGCCACTTCACCACCCACACCATCTAGGGGAGGCAAGGGCCCGAGAGCCCCATCAAAGGAGCGGAAGGGCAGCAGGAGCGCGGAGAAGGTGGACCCCACATGCCACATCCCAGCTGGGAAGGAGGACACTAAGGTGGCCAGGAGTCCGTCCCCGAAGGGTCCAGAAACGTCACGGTCCGAGGGCGACTGAGCAGGGAGTCGAGGCCAGGTCTGGCTCCCTTGACCTGCTGGATGAGCACCGCTGAACAGGGCCCGCGGTGCAGAAGAGCACCGCTGAACCAGGCCCCGCCGTGGAGAAGAGCACCGCTGAACAGGGCCCCGCCGTGGAGAAGAGCACCGCTGAACAGGGCCCGCGGTGCAGAAGAGCACCGCTGAACAGGGCCCGCTGTGCAGAAGAGCACCGCTGAACAGGGCCCCGCCGTGGAGATAGGCACCGCTGAACAGGGCCCGCGGTGCAGAAGAGCACCGCTGAACAGGGCCTGCCGTGGAGAAGAGCACCGCTGAACAGGGCCCGCGGTGCAGAAGAGCACCGCTGAACAGGGCCCGCGGTGCAGAAGAGCACCGCTGAACAGGGCCCCGCCGTGGAGATAGGCACCGCTGAACAGGGCCCGCGGTGCAGAAGAGCACCGCTGAACAGGGCCTGCCGTGGAGAAGAGCACCGCTGAACAGGGCCCGCGGTGCAGAAGAGCACCGCTGAACAGGGCCCGCGGTGCAGAAGAGCACCGCTGAACAGGGCCCGCCGTGGAGAAGAGCACCGCTGAACAGGGCCCGTGGTGCAGAAGAGCACCGCTGAACAGGGCCCCGCCGTGGAGATAGGCACCGCTGAACAGGGCCCGCGGTGCAGAAGAGCACCGCTGAACAGGGCCCCGCCGTGGAGAAGAGCACCGCTGAACAGGGCCCGCGGTGCAGAAGAGCACCGCTGAACAGGGCCCCGCCGTGGAGATAGGCACCGCTGAACAGGGCCCGCGGTGCAGAAGAGCACCGCTGAACAGGGCCACGCCGTGGAGAAGAGCACCGCTGAACAGGGCCCCGCCGTGGAGAAGAGCACCGCTGAACAGGGCCCCGCCGTGGAGAAGAGCACCGCTGAACAGGGCCCGCGGTGCAGAAGAGCACCGCTGAACAGGGCCCGCTGTGGAGATAGGCACCGCTGAACCGGGCCCCGCCGTGGAGAAGAGCACCGCTGAACAGGGCCCCGCCGTCTCAAGCACCGCTCCGCTGGGCCCTGCCTCTGAGGCACCGCTCCGCTGGGCCCTTCCTCTCAAGCACCGCTCCGCTGGGCCCTTCCTCTCAAGCACCGCTCCGCTGGGCACCGCCGTCTCAAGCACCGCTCCGCTGGGCACCGCCGTCTCAAGCACCGCTCCGCTGGGCACCGCCGTCTCAAGCACCGCTCCGCTGGGCCCTTCCTCTCAAGCACCGCTCCGCTAGGCACCGCCGTCTCAAGCACCGCTCCGCTGGGCCCTTCCTCTCAAGCACCGCTCCGCTGGGCCCTTCCTCTGAGGCACCGCTCCGCTGGGCCCTTCCTCTCAAGCACCGCTCTGCTGGGCACCGCCGTCTCAAGCACCGCTCCGCTGGGCACCGCCGTCTCAAGCACCGCTCCGCTGGGCCCTTCCTCTCAAGCACCGCTCCGCTGGGCCCTTCCTCTCAAGCACCGCTCCGCTGGGAACCGCCGTCTCAAGCACCGCTCCGCTGGGCCCTTCCTCTCAAGCACCGCTCCGCTGGGCACCGCTGTCTCAAGCACCGCTCCGCTGGGCACCGCCGTCTCAAGCACCGCTCCGCTGGGCCCTTCCTCTCAAGCACCGCTCCACTGGGCCCTTCCTCTCAAGCACCGCTCCGCTGGGCACCGCCGTCTCAAGCACCGCTCCGCTGGGCACCGCCGTCTCAAGCACCGCTCCGCTGGGCCCTTCCTCTCAAGCACCGCTCCGCTGGGCCCTTCCTCTCAAGCACCGCTCCGCTGGGCACTGCCGTCTCAAGCACCGCTCCGCTGGGCACCGCCGTCTCAAGCACCGCTCCGCTGGGCCCTTCCTCTCAAGCACCGCTCCGCTGGGCCCTTCCTCTCAAGCACCACTCCGCTGGGCACCGCCGTCTCAAGCACCGCTCCGCTGGGCCCTTCCTCTCAAGCACCGCTCCGCTGGGCACCGCCGTCTCAAGCACCGCTCCGCTGGGCACCGCCGTCTCAAGCACCGCTCCGCTGGGCACCGCCGTCTCAAGCACCGCTCCGCTGGGCCCTTCCTCTCAAGCACCGCTCCGCTGGGCCCTTCCTCTCAAGCACCGCTCCGCTGGGCACTGCCGTCTCAAGCACCGCTCCGCTGGGTACCGCCGTCTCAAGCACCGCTCCGCTGGGCCCTTCCTCTCAAGCACCGCTCCGCTGGGCCCTTCCTCTCAAGCACCGCTCCGCTGGGCCCTTCCTCTGAGGCACCGCTCTGCTGGGCCCTTCCTCTCAAGCACCGCTCCGCTGGGTACCGCCGTCTCAAGCACCGTTTATGGTTCACTGTGCCCACCATGCCTCCTCCTTGACCAGTGGAGACTGTCATCCACCTGATGGACTGTGGCTTTGCACTCCCCAGGATGGTCCAGTGGGCAGCCCACCCACTGTAGAGACATTGAGAGACTGTGGCTTTGCACTCCCCAGGATGGTCCAGTGGGCAATCCACCCTCTGCAGAGACTTGAGAGACTGTGGCTTTGCACTCCCCAGGATGGTCCAGTGGGCAGCCCAGCCACTGTAGAGACATTGAGAGACTGTGGCTTTGCACTCCCCAGGATGGTCCAGTGGGCAGCCCAGCCACTGTAGAGACATTTAGAGACTGTGGCTTTGCACTCCCCAGGATGGTCCAGTGGGCAGCCCACCCACTGTAGAGACTTGAGAGACTGTGGCTTTGCACTCCCCAGGATGGTCCAGTGGGCAGCCCACCCACTGTAGAGACTTGAGAGACTGTGGCTTTGCACTCCCCAGGATGCTCCAGTGGGCAGCCCACCCACTGTAGAGACATTGAGAGACTGTGGCTTTGCACTCCCCAGGATGGTCCAGTGGGCAGCCCACCCACTGTAGAGACATTGAGAGACTGTGGCTTTGCACTCCCCAGGATGGTCCAGTGGGCAGCCCACCCACTGTAGAGACATTGAGAGACTGTGGCTTTGCACTCCCCAGGATGGTCCAGTGGGCATGGTGGCTCCTCGTGGATCTGGCGTCGTGGACTCATGTGGCTGTGGTGCCCCCCCTTCCCTTCCCCCTGAGGTGCCTGTAGTTTTTACATCTGATGCCCCTGCAGTGTTCTCTCCAAAGGACTCAGGTCTCCTGTGTGGGCTTTGCCCTTGTTTCTCAAGACTTTGGCCCACGGACATGCTGAATTCGTAGGATGTGCAGGACTTGTTACTTCAGTTATACACTGATGTGTATGTCATTAGTTTTGTTGTGGATATCTTTCATGGTTGTACGCTAATTTTCTGGAGCTTTTTGGTACATAAATATTTATTCCAAATATGATTATGTCCTGGCATTTTTCAGGGGTGTTTGGGTGGTGTCACTGTGACTTGGTGCTCTGCATTGGTGAGTACATAGTTGGGGGGGGGGGGTCGCATATGTGTGTGCCCGTAACCTTTCGTCCTCCCCCTCCCGTGTGTCGTAGGTGCAGTACTCACCGTTGTCGTCTGCGCCGGACTTCGTACTCGTGGTAGATGAGAAGGTAGACGAGAGCAGGTAGGATGTTTAATTCGGGTTCCATGCTGTCCTCCTTCCTCCTGGAGTGCGTAGTGGTGAGCGTTTTCCCGTCCGTAGTCTGTTTCCGCCGTGTTTTTATCGGCGGTGCTCCCGCCCCGGAAAAGGTGGCGTATTGGTGAGTTGGAATAGTGTGGGCGGTACATTGTCTGCCGCCTGTCTGTTGGCGGTGACCGCCGCGCTGTTTGTTTGTACCGCCGTGGCGGTCGGAGTGTTAAGGTGGCTGTCTGTGTTGGCGGTTCCCGCCAGGCTCAGAATCCCATTTTTTTTACCGCCAGCCTGTTGGCGGGTTGGCCGCCGCTTTAACACCGACCGCCAGGGTTAGAATCACCCCCTTTGTCCTCTAGCTCAGCAGGAACCTAGGGAAACCTACCAAACCTGTGCATTTTTCAAAACAAGACAACTAGGAGAATCCAAGATGGGGTGACTTGTTGGGCTCTCACCTCGTTCTCTTACCCATAATCCTTTGTATTCCTCGAAATTTGGCAAAAATAACAACTTTTTCCTCACGCTTCAGTGCCAGAAAGTTATGGAATCTGAGAGTTTCAACAATTTTCCAGCTACCCAGCATTCCCCCAAGTCTCCCGATAAAAATGGTACCTTGCTTGTGTGGATAGGCCTAGTGAGCGTGACAGGAAATGCCCTAAAACACAACGTGGACAGATCACATTTTCCCAAATAAATCAGAGTTGTTCTTTGCAAAGTGCCTAGCTGTGGATTTTGGCATCTAGCTCAGCCGGCACCTAGAGAAACCCACCAAACCTGTGCATTTCTGAAAACTAGACACCTAGGACAATTCAAGATGGGGTGACTTGTGGACTAGTGGGGCTGTCACCACGTTCTGTTACCCAGAATACTTTGCAAACCCCAACTTTTGAAAAAAAAAATACTTTTTCCTCATATTTTGGTAGCAGAAAGTTGTGGAATCTGAGAGGAGCCACAAATTTCCTTCCACCCAGCGTTCCGCCATGTCTCCAGATAAAAATCGTACCTCACTTGTGTGGGTAGGCCTAGTGCCCGCAACAGGAAATGACCTAAAACACAACATGGACAGATCACATTTTCCAAAAGAAATCAGAGTTGTTTTTTGCAAAGTGCCTAGCTGTGGATTTTGGCCTCTAGCTCAAACGGCACGTAGGGAAACCTAACAAACCTGTGCATTGTTCAAAACTAGACACCTATGGGAATCCAGAATGGGGGGACTTGTGGGGCTCTCACCAGGTTCTGTTACCTAGAATCCTTTGTAAACCTCAATATATGGCAAAATAAACACTTTTTCCTCATGTTTCGGTGACAGCAAGTTGTGGAATCTAAGAGGAGCCACAAATTTCCTCATACCCAGCACTCCCCCAACTCTCCCGATAAAAATGGTACCTCACTTGTGTGGGTAGGCCTAGTGTCCGCAGCAGGAAATGCCCCAAAACACAACATGGACACATCACATTTTGCCAAAGAAATCAGAGCTGTTTTTTGCAAAGTGCCTAGCTGTGGATTTTGTCCTCTAGCTCAGCAGGCACCTATTGAAACCTACCAAACCTGTGCATTTTTTAAAACAAGACACCTAGGAGAATCCAAGATGGGGTGACTTGTTGGGCTCTCACCAGGTTCTGTTACCCATAATCCTTTGCATTCCTTGAAATTTGGCAAAAAGAACAACTTTTTCCTCACATTTCAGTGACAGAAAGTTCTGGAATCTGAGAGTACCCACAATTTTCCAGCTATGCAGCATTCCCCCAAGTCTCCCGATAAAAATGGTACCTTGCTTGTGTGGGTAGGCCTACTGCGCGTGACAGTAAATGCCCCAAAACACAACGTGGACATATCACATTTTCCCAAAGAAATCAGAGCTGTTTTTCGCAAAGTGCCTAGCGGTGGATTCTGGCCTCTAGCTCAGCCGGCACCTAGGGAACCCTACAAATCCTGTTCGCTTTTAAAAACTAGACACCTAGGGAAATCCAAGATGGGGTTACTTGTGGGGCTCTCACCAGGTTCTGTTACCCAGAATCCTTTACAAACCTCAAAATTTGGCAAACAAAAAAACACTTTTTACTCACATTTCGGTGACAGAAAGTTCTGGAAACTGAGAGGAGTCAGTACATTTCCTCCTACCCAGCATTACCCCAAGTCTTCCCATAAAAATCGTACCTCACTAGTGTGGGTAGGCCTAGTGTCCGCAACATCAAATACCCCAAAATACAATGTGGACACATCACATTTTCCCAAAGAAATCAGAGCTGTTTTTTACAAAGTGCCTAGCTGTGGATTTTGGCCTCTAGGTCAGCCGGCACCTAGGGAAACCCACCTAACCTGTGCATTTCTCAAAACTAGACACCTAGGGCAATTCAAGATCGGGTGACTTGTGGACTTGTGGGGCTCTCACCACGTTCTGTTACCCAGAATACTTTGCAAACCCCAAAATGTGAAGAAAAAAAAATACTTTTTCCTTATATTTTGGTAACAGAAAGTTCTGGAATCTGAGAGGAGCCACAAATTTCCTTCCACCCAGCATTCCCCCATGTCTCCATATAAAAATAGTACCTCACTTGTGTGGGTAGACCTAGTGCCCGCGACAGGAAATTACCTAAAACACAACGTGGAGAGATCACATTTTCCCAAATAAATCAGAGTTGTTTTTTGCAAAGTGCCTAGCTGTGGATTTTGGCTTGTAGCTCAAACGGCACCTATGGAAACCTACCAAACCTGCGCATTTTTAAAAACTAGATACCTAGGGAAATCCAAGATGGGGTGGCTTGTGGGGCTCTCACCAGGTTCTGTTACCCAGAATCTTTTGCAAACCTCGAAAGTTGGTAAAAAAAAAAAACTTTTTCCTCATATTTTGGTAACAGAAAGACCAGGAATCGGACAGGAGCCACAATTTCCTGCTACCCATAGTTTCCCCAAGACTCCAGATAACAATGGTACCTCACTTGTGTGGGTCGGTCAAGTGCCCGTGACAGGAAATGCCCTCAAAAACAACGTAGACACTTCACATTTTCTCGAAGAAATCACAGCTGCTTTTTGCAAAATGCCTAGCTGTGGATTTTGGCCTGTAGCTCAAACGGCACCTATGGAAACCTACCAAACCTGTGCATTTTTGAAAACTAGATACCTAGGGAAATCCAAGATGCGGTGGCTTGTGGGGCTCTCACCAGGTTCTGTTACCCAGAATCTTTTGCAAACCTCAAAAGTTGGTAAACAAAACACTTTTTCCTCACATTTTGGTGACAAAAAGTCGAGGAATCTGAGAGAAGCCACAAATTCCCTCATACCCAGCACTCCCCCAACTCTCCCGATAAAAGTGGTACTTCACTTGTGTGGGTAGGCCTACTGTCCGCGGCAGGAAATGCCCCAAAACACAACGTGGACACATCACATTTTGCCAAAGAAATCAGAGCTGTTTTTTGCAAAGTGCCTAGCTGTGAATTTTGGCTTCTAGCTCAGCTGGCACCTAGGGAAACCTACCAAACTGGGGATTTATGAAAACTAGACACATAGGGGAATCCAGGATGGTGTGACTCGTCGGGCTCTCACCAGGTTCCGTTACCGAGAATCCTTTGCAAACCTCAGAATTTGGCCCAAAAAAACCTTTTTCCTCACATTTCGGGGACGGAAAGATCTGGAATCTGAGAGAAGCCACAAAATGCCTCCTACCCAGCATTCCCCTAAGCCTCCCGATAAAAATGGTACCTCACTTTTGTGGGTAGACCTACTGCCTGCAACAGGAAATGCCCCAAAACACAACATGGACACGTCACATATTCCCAAAGAAATCAGAGCTGTTTTTTGCAAAGTGCCTAGCTGTGGATTTTGTCCTCTATCTCAGCAGGCACCTATTGAAACCTACCAAACCTGTGCATTTTTTAAAACAAGACACCTAGGAGAATCCAAGATGGGGTGACTTGTTGGGCTCTCACCAGGTTCTGTTACCCATAATCCTTTGCATTCCTTAAAATTTGGCAAAAAGGAACAACTTTTTCCTCACATTTCAGTGACAGAAAGTTCTGGAATCTGAGAGTACCCACAATTTTCCAGCTATCCAGCATTCCCCCAAGTCTCCCGATAAAAATGGTACCTTGCTTGTGTGGGTAGGCCTACTGCGCGTGACAGGAAATGCCCCAAAACACAATGTGGACATATCACATTTTCCCAAAGAAATCAGAGCTGTTTTTCGCAAAGTGCCTATCTGTGAATTTTGGCCTCTAGCTCAGCCGGCACCTAGGGAACCCTACAAATCCTGTTCCCTTTTGAAAACTAGACACCTAGGGAAATCCAAGATGGGGTTACTTGTGGGGCTCTCACCAGGTTCTGTTACCCAGAATCCTTTACAAACCTCAAAATTTGGCAAATAAAAAAATACTTTTTCCTCACATTTCGGTGACAGAAAGTTCTGGAAACTGAGAGGAGCCATAAATGTCCTCCTACCCAGCATTACCCCAAGTCTTCTCATAAAACTCGCACCTCACTAGTGTGGGTAGGCCTAGTGCCCGCAACATAAAATACCCAAAAACACAATGTGGACACATCACATTTTCCCAAAGAAATCAGAGCTGTTTCTTACAAAGTGCCTAGCTGTGGATTTTGGCCTCTAGCTCAGCCGGCAGCTAGGGAAACCTACCAAACCTGTGCATTTTTTAAAACTAGATACCTAGGGGAATCCAAGATAGGGTGACTTGTGGGGCTCTCACCAGGTTCTGTTACCCAGAATCATTTGCAAACTTCTAAAGTTGGTCAAAAAAACACTTTTTCCTCAAATTTTGGTGGCAGAAAGTCCAGGAATCTGACAAGAGCCACAATTTCTTGCTACTCGTCGTTTCCCCAAGACTCCAGACAACAATGGTACCTCACTTGTGTGGGTAGGTCAAGTGCCCGTGACAGGAAATGCCCCAAAATCCAACGTGGACACTTCACATTTTCTCGAAGAAATCACAGCTGCTTTTTGCAAAATGCCTAGCTGTGGATTTTGACCTGTAGCTCAGCCGGCACCTATGGAAACACACCAAACCTGTGCATTTTTGAAAACTAGATACCTAGGGAAATCCAAGATGGGGTGGCTTGTGGGGCTCTCAACAGGTTCTGTTACCCAGAATCTTTTACAAACCTCAAAAGTTGGTAAACAAAACACTTTTTCCTCACATTTTGGTGACAAAAAGTCCAGGAATCTGAGAGGAGCCACAAAGTTCATCCTACCCAGCGTTCCCCCAAGTCTCCCGATAAAAAGGTACCTCACTTGTGTGGGTAGGCCTAGCGCCCGCGACCGGAAACACCCCATAACACAACGTGGACAAATCACATTTTCTCAAAGAAATCACAGCTGTTTTTTGCAAAATGCCTAGCTGTGGATTTTGGCCTCTAGCTCAGCCGGCACCTAGGGAAACCCACAGAACCTGTGCATTTCTGAAAACTAGACACCTAGGGGAATTCAAGATGGGGTGACTTGTGGAATTCTGGGGCTCTCACCAGGTTCTGTTACCCAGAATACTTTGGAAACCCCAAAATTTGAAAAAAAAGACACTTTTTCCTCATATTTTGGTAACAGAATGTTCTGGAATCTGAGAGGAGCCACAAATTTCCTTCCACCCAGCGTTCCGCCATGTCTCCAGATAAAAATTGTACCTCACTTGTGTGGGTAGGCCTAGTGCCCACGACAGGAAATTACCTAAAACACAACATGGACAGATCACATTTTCCAAAAGAAATCAGAGTTGTTTTTTGCAAAGTGCCTAGCTGTGGATTATGGCCTCTAGCTCAGACGGCACCGTGGGAAACCTACTAAACCTGTGCATTGTTCAAAACTAGACACCTAGGGGAATCCAGAATTGGGTGACTTGTGGGGCTCTCATGAGGTTCTGTTACCCAGAATCCTTTGCAAACCTCACAATTTGGGTAAAAAAACACTTTTTCCTCATATTTTGGTAACAGAATGTTCTGGAATCTAAGAGAAGCCACAAATTTCCTTCCACCAAGCACTCCCCCATGTCTCCAGATAAAAATCGTACCTCACTTGTGTGGGTAGGCCTAGTGCCCGCAACAGGAAATGACCCAAAAAACAACGTGGACAGATCACTTTTTCCCAAAGAAATCAGAGTTGTTTTTTGCAAAGTACCTAGCTGTGGATTTTGGCCTCTAGCTCAGACGGCACGTAGGGAAACCTACCAAACCTGTTTATTTTTTGAAACTAGACACCTAGGGGAATCAAGGATGGGGTGACTTGTGGGGCTCTCACTAGGTTCTGTTACCTAGAGTCCTTTGTAAATCTCAACATTTGAGGTTTAGTTGTGGAATCTAAGAGGAGCCACAAATTCCCTCATACCCAGCACTCCCCCAACTCTCCTGAAAAAAATGGTACCTCACTTGTGTGGGTAGGCCTAGTGTCCGTGGCAGGAAATGCCCCAAAACACAATGTGGACACATCACATTTTGCCAAAGAAATCAGAGCTGTTTTTTGCAAATTGCCTAGCTGTGGGTTTTGTCCTCTAGCTCAGCAGGCACCTAGTGAAACCAACCAAACCTGTGCATTTTCTAAAACAAGACACCTAGGAGAATCCAAGATGGGGTGACTTGTTGGGCTCTCACCAGCTTCTGTTACCCATAATCCTTTGCATTCCTTGAACTTTTACAAAAAGAACAACTATTCCTCCCATTTCAGTGACAGAAAGTTCTGGAATCTGAGAGTATCCACAATTTTCCAGCTACCCAGCATTCCCCCAAGTCTCCCGATAAAAATGGTACTTGCTTGTGTGGGTAGGCATACTGCGCGTGACAGGAAATGCCCCAAAACACAATGTGGACACATCACATTTTCCCAAAGAAATCGGAGATGTTTTTTGCAAAGTACCTATCTGTGGATTTTGGCCTCTAGCTCAGCCGGCACCTAGGGAACCCCACCAAACCTGTGCATTTCTGAAAACTAGACACCTAGGGCAATTCAAGATGGGGTAACTTGTGGACTTCTGGGACTCTCACCATGTTCTGTTACCCAGAACACTTTGCAAACCCCAACAGTTGAAAAAAAAACACTTTTTCCTCATATTTTGGTAACAGAAAGTTCTGGAATCTGAGAGGAGCCACAAATGTCCTCATACCCAGCATTCCCCCATGTCTCCAGATACAAATCAAACCTCTCTTGTGTGGGTAGGCCTAGTGCCTGCGACAGGAAATGACCTAAAACACAACGTGGAGAGATCACATTTTCCCAAAGAAATCAGATTTGTTTTTTGAAAAGTGCCTAGCTGTGGATTTTGGCCTCTAGCTCAGACTACACCTTGGGAAACCTACCAAACCTGTCCATTGTTTTAAACTAGACACCTAGGGGAATCCAGGGTGGGGTGACTTGTGAGGCTCTCACCGGGTTCTGTTATCCAGAATCCTTTGTAAACCTCACAATTTGGCAAAATAAACACTTTTTCCTCATGTTTCGGTGACAAACAATTATGGAATCTGAGAGGAGCCACAAATGTCCTAATACCCAGCGTTCCCCCAAGTCTTCTGATAAAAATGGTACCTCACTTGTGTGGGTAGGCCTAGCGCCAGTGACAGGAAATGCCCTAAAACACAATGTTGACACACCTCATTTTAGCAAAGAAATCACAGCTGTTTTTTGCAAAGTCCTTAGCTGTGGATTTTATCCTCTAGCTCAGCCGGCACCCTGGGAACCTTACCAAACCTGTGCATTTTTTAACACAAGACACCCAGGGGAATCCAAGATGGGGTGACTTGTGGGGCTCTCACCAGGTTCTGTTACCCAGAATCCTTTGGAAACCTTAAAATTTGGCAAAAAAACAATTTTATCTCAAATTTTGGTGACAGAAAGTCCTGGAATCTGAAAGGAGCCACAATTTCCTCCTACCCAGCGTTTCCCCAAGACTCCTGATAACAATGGTACCTCACTTGTGTGGGTAGGCAAAGTGCCCGTGACAGGAAATGCCCCAAAACACAATGTAGACACTTCACATTTTCTCGAAGAAATCATAGCTGCTTTTTGCAAAATGCCTAGCTGTGGATTTTGGCCTGTAGATCAGCCGGCACCTATGGAAACCTACCAAACCTGTGCATTTCTGAAAACTAGATACCTAGGGAATCCAAGATAGGGTGACTTGTGGGGCTCTCACCAGGTTCTGTTACCCAGAATCCTTTCCAAATCTAAAAATTTGGCAAAAAAAACACTTTTATCTCAAATTTTGGTGACAGAAAGTCCAGGAATCTGACAGGAACCACAATTTCCTCCTATCCAGCGTTTCCCCAAGACTCCCATTAACAATGGTACCTCATTTGTGTTGGTAGGCCAAGTGCCCGCAACAGGAAATGCCCCAAAAAACAACGTGGACACTTTACATTTTCTCAAAGAAATCACAGCTGCTTTTTGCAAAATGCCTAGCTGTGGATTTTGGGCTGTAGCTCAGCCGGCACCCCAAGACTCCCGATAATAATGGTACCTCACTTGTGTGGGTAGGTCAAGCGCCCGCGACAGTAAACAGCCCATAACACAACGTGGACAAATCTCATATTCTCAAAGAAATCACAGCTGTTTTTTGCAAAATGCCTAGCTGTGG
The DNA here is from genome assembly GCF_031143425.1 of Pleurodeles waltl. Taxonomy (NCBI): domain Eukaryota; kingdom Metazoa; phylum Chordata; class Amphibia; order Caudata; family Salamandridae; genus Pleurodeles; species Pleurodeles waltl. The sequence goes on along the minus strand of NW_027150407.1, from coordinate 246,560 downwards.
ATTTTGGCCTCTAGCTCAGCCGGCACCTAGGGAAACCCAGAGAACCTGTCCATTTCTGAAAACTAGACAACTAGGGGAATTCAAGATGGGGTGACTTGTGGAATTCTGGGGCTCTCACCAGGTTCTGTTACCCAGAATACTTTGCAAACCTCAAAATTTGGGAAAAAAACAATTTTCCTCACATTTTGGTAACAGAAAGTTCTGGAATCTAAGAGAAGCCACAAATTTCCTTTCACCCGGCGTTCCCCCATGTCTCCAGATAAAAATCTTACCTCACTTGTGTGGGTAGGCATAGTGCCCGTGACAGGAAATTACCCAAAACACAACATGGACAGGTCACATTTTCCCAAATAAATTAGAGTTGTTTTTTGCAAAGTGCCTAGCTGTGGAGTTTGGGATCTAGCTCAGCCGGCACCTAGGGAAACCCACCAAACCTGTGCATTTCTGAAAACTAGACACATAGGACAATTCAACATGGGGTGACCTGTAGACTTGTGGGTCTCTCACCACGTTCTGTTACCCAGAATACTTTGGAAACCCCAAAATTTGAAATAAAAGACACTTTTTCCTCATATTTTGGTAACAGAAAGTTCTGGAATCTGAGAGGAGCCACAAATTTCCTTCCACCCAGCGTTCCGCCATGTCTCCAGATAAAAATCGTACCTCACTTGTGTGGGTAGGCCTAGTGCCCACAACAGGTAATGGCCTAAAACACAACATGGACAGATCACATTTTCCAAAAGAAATCAGAGTTGTTTTTTGCAAAGTGCCTAGCTGTGGATTTTGGCCTCTAGCTCAGACGGCACCGTGGGAAACCTACTAAACCTGTGCACTGTCCTAAACTAGACACCTAGGGGAATCCAGAATTGGGTGACTTGTGGGGCTCTCATGAGTTTCTAATACCCAGAATCCTTTGCAAACCTCACAATTTGGGTAAAAAAACACTTTTTCCTCATATTTTGGTAACAGAATGTTCTGGAATCTAAGAGAAGCCACAAATTTCCTTCCACCAAGTGCTCCCCCATGTCTCCAGATAAAAATCGTACCTCACTTGTGTGGGTAGGCCTAGTGCCCGCAACAGGAAATGACCCAAAAAACAACGTGGACAGATCACATTTTCCCAAAGAAATCAGAGTTGTTTTTTGCAAAGTGCCTAGCTGTGGATTTTGGCATCTAGCTCAGACGGCACGTAGGGAAACCTACCAAACCTGTGCATTTTTTAAAACTAGACACCAAAGGGAATCCAGGATGGGGTGACTTGTGGGGCTCTCACTAGGTTCTGTTACCTAGAATCCTTTGTAAATCTCAAAATTTGAGATTTAGTTGTGGAATCTAAGAGGAGCCACAAATTCCCCCATACCCAGCACTCCCCCAACTCTCCTGAAAAAAATGATACCTCACTTGTGTGGGTAGGCCTAGTGTCTGTGGCAGGAAATGCCCCAAAACACAACGTGGACACATCACATTTTGCCAAAGAAATCAGAGCTGTTTTTTGCAAAGTGCCTAGCTATGGGTTTTATCCTCTAGCTCAGCAGGCACCTAGTGAATCCAACCAAACCTGTGCATTTTCTAAAACAAGACACCTAGGAGAATCCACGATGGGGTGACTTGTTGGGCTCTCACCAGGTTCTGTTACCCATAATCCTTTGCATTGTTTGAAATTTTGCAAAAAGAACAACTATTCCTCCCATTTCAGTGACAGAAAGTACTGGAATCTGAGAGTATCCACAATTTTCCAGCTACCCAGCATTCCCCCAAGTCTCCCGATAAAAATGGTACCTTGCTTGTGTGGGTAGGCATACTGCGCGTGACAGGAAATGCCCCAAAACACAATATGGACATATAACATTTTCCCAACGAAATCAGAGATGTTTTTTGCAAAGTACCTATCTGTGGATTTTGGCCTCTAGCTCAGCCCACACCTAGGGAACCCTACAAATCCTGTTCCCTTTTGAAAACTAGACACCTAGGGAAATCCAAGATGGGGTTACTTGTGGGGCTCTTACCAGGTTCTGTTACCCAGAATCCTTTACAAACCTCAAAATTTGGCAAATAAAAAAAAACACTATTTCCTCACATTTCGGTGACAGAAAGTTCTGGAAACTGACAGGAGCCATAAATGTCCTCCTTACCCCAAGTCTTCTCATAAAACTCGTACCTCACTAGTGTGGGTTGGCCTAGTGCCCGCAACTTCAAATACCCCAAAACACAATGTGGACACATCACATTTTCCCCAAAAAATCAGAACTGTTTTTTACAAAGTGTCTAGCTGTGGATTTTGGCATCTAGCTCAGCCGGCACCTAGGGAAACCCACCAAACCTGTGCATTTCTGAAAACTAGACACCTAGGGCAATTCAAGATGGGGTAACTTGTGGACTTGTGGGGCTCTGACCATGTTCTGTTACCCAGAACACTTTGCAAACCCCAAAATTTGAAAAAAACACACTTTTTCCTCATATTTTGGTAACAGAAAGTTCTGGAATCTGAGAGGAGCCACAAATGTCCTCATACCCAGCATTCCCCCATGTCTCCAGATAAAAATCGAACCTCACTTGTGTGGGTAGGCCTAGTGCCTGCGACAGGAAATGACCTAAAACACAACGTGGAGAGATCACATTTTCCCAAAGAAATCAGAGTTGTTTTTTGCAAAGTGCCTAGCTGTGGATTTTGGCCTCTAGCTCAGACGACACCTTGGGAAACCTACCAAACCTGTGCATTGTTTTAAACTAGACACCTTGGGGAATCCTGGGTGGAGTGACTTGTGAGGCTCTCACCGGGTTCCTTATCCAGAATCCTTTGTAAACCTCGAAATTTGGCAAAATAAACACTTTTTCCTCATGTTTCGGTGACAGAAAATTGTGGAATCTGAGAGGAGCCACAAATGTCCTAATACCCAGCGTTCCCCCAAGTCTTCTGATAAAAATGGTACCTCACTTGTGTGGGTAGGCCTAGCGCCAGTGACAGGAAATGCCCTAAAACACAACGTTGACACACCACATGTTAGCAAAGAAATCACAGCTGTTTTTTGCAAAGTGCTTAACTGTGGATTTTATCCTCTAGCTCAGCCAGCCCCCTGGGAAACTTACCAAACCTGTGCATTTTTTAACACAAGACACCCAGGGGAATCCAAGATGGGGTGACTTGTGGGGCTCTCACCAGGTTCTGTTACCCAGAATCCTTTGGAAACCTTAAAATTTGGCAAAAAAACAATTTTATCTCAAATTTTGGTGACAGAAAGTCCAGGAATCTGAAAGGAGCCACAATTTCCTCCTACCCAGTGTTTCCCCAAGACTTCTGATAACAATGGTACCTCACTTGTGTGGGTAGGCCAAGTGCCCGTGACAGGAAATGCGCCAAAACACAATGTGCACACTTCACATTTTCTCGAAGAAATCACAGCTGCTTTTTGCAAAATGCCTAGCTGTGGATTTTGGCCTGTAGCTCAGCTGGCACCTATGGAAACCTACCAAATCTGTGCATTTTTGAAAACTAGATGCCTAGGGAATCCAAGATGGGGTGACTTGTGGGGCTTTCACCAGGTTCTGTTACCCAGAATCCTTTCCAAATCTCAAAATTTGGCAAAAAAAACACTTTTATCTCAGATTTTGGTGACAGAAAGTCCAGGAATCTGACAGGAACCACAATTTCCTCCTATCTAGCGTTTCCCCAAGACTCCCATTAACAATGGTACCTCATTTGTGTTGGTAGGACAAGTGCCCGCAACAGGAAATGCCCCAAAAAACAACGTGGACACTTTACATTTTCTCAAAGAAATCACAGCTGCTTTTTGCAAAATGCCTAGCTGTGGATTTTGGCCTGTAGCTCAGCCGGCACCTATGGAAACCTACCAAACCTGTGCATTTTTAAAAACTAGGGGGCATATTTATACTCTGTTTGCGCCGGAATTGCGTCATTTTTTTTGACGCAATTCCGACGCAAAACTAACTCCATATTTATACTTTGGCGTTAGACGCGGCTAGCGCCAAAGTCCATGGAGTTTGCGCCATTTTTTAGCGTGGACACCTACTTTGCGTTAATGATATGCAAGGTAGGCGTTCCCGTCTAAAAAATGGACTCCGAGGCATGTGCGCCGTATTTACACTCCCGGGCAAAATTCACGCCTGGGAGTGGGCGGGTAAAAAAAATGACGTACGGCCGCTTTTGCGCCGTTTTTTAGCGCCTGGTCAGGGCAGGCGTTAAGGGACCTGTGCGCTCGGAAGGAGCCCAGAGGTGCCCTCCCATGCCCCCAGGGACCCCCCCTGTCACCCTTGCCCAACCCAGGAGGACACCTAAGGATGGAGGGACCCATCCCAGGGACATTAAGGTAAGTTCAGGTAAGTGTTTAAAAAAAAAAAAAATTGTGGCATAGGGGGGCCTGATTTGTGCCCCCCTACATGCCACTATGCCCAATGACCATGCCCAGGAGACAGAAGTCCCCTGGGCATGGCCATTGGGCAAGGGGGCACGACTCCTGTCTTTGCTAAGACAGGAGTCATTTCTGTGGGGGTTGGGAGTCGGAACAAAATGGCGCAAATCGGGTTGAGGCGAAAAATTTGCCTCAGCCTGACTTGCCCCATTTTTTGGCGCCCAAGCTCCATATCCCCCTACGCCGGCGCTGCCTGGTGTACGTCTTTTTTTTCACGCACACCAGGCAGCGCCGGCGGCTAACGCCGGCTAACGTCATTGAATAAATACGGCGCCCGCATGGTGCTTCAGAATGGCGTTAGCCGGCGCTAATTTTTTGGACGCAAAACTGCGTTAGCGCAGTTTTGCGTCAAAAAGTATAAATATGGCCCTAGATACCTATGGAAAGCCAAGATAGGGTGGCTTGTGGGGCTCTCACCAGGTCCTGTTACCGAGAATCTTTAGCAAACCTCAAAAGTTGGTAAAAAAAAATCTTTTTCCTCAAATTTTGGTGACAGAAAGTCCAGGAATCTGACAGGAGCCACAATTTCCTGCTACCCATCGTTTCCCCAAGACTCCCGATAATAATGGTACCTCACTTGTGTGGGTAGGTCAAGCGCCCGCGAGAAGAAACAGCCCATAACACAACGTGGACAAATCTCATATTCTCAAAGAAATCACAGCTGTTTTTTGCAAAATGCCTAGTTGTGGAGTTTGGCCTCTAGCTCAGCCGGCACCTAGGAAAATCCACCAAACCTGTGCATTTCTGAAAACTAGACACCTAGGGGAATTCAAGATGGGGTGACTTGTGGACTTCTGGGGCTCTCACCAGGTTCTGTTAACCAGAATACTTTGCAAACCTCAAAATTTGGGAAAAAAACACTTTTTCCTCATATTTTGGTAACAGAAAGTTCTGGAATCTAAGAGTATCCACAAATTTCCTTCCACCCAGCGTTCCCCCATGTCTCCAGATAAAAATCGTACCTCACTTGTGTGGGTAGGCCTACTGCCCGTGACATGAAATGGCCCAAAACACAACATGGACAGATCACATTTTCCCAAAGAAATCAGAGTTGTTTTTTGCAAAGTGCCTAGCTGTGGATTTTAGGATCTAGCTCAGCCGGCACCTAGGGAAACCCACCAAACCTGTGCATTTCTGAAAACTAGACACCTCGGGCAATTCAAGATGGGGTGACTTGTGGGTGTGTGGGTCTCTCACCACGTTCTGTTACCCAGAATACTTTCAAAACACCAAAATTTGAAAAAAACAAACACTTTTTCCTCATATTTTGGTAACAGAATGTTCTGGAATCTGAGAGGATCCACAATTTCCTTCCACCCAGCGTTCCCCCATGTCTCCAGATAACAATCGTACCTCACTTGTGTGGATAGGCCTAGTGTCCGCGACAGGAAATGACCTAAAACACAACATGGACAGATCACATTTTCCAAAAGAAATCAGAGTTGTTTTTTGCAAAGTGCCTAGCTGTGGATTTTGGCCTCTTGCTCAGACGGCACCGTGGGAAACCTACCAAACCTGTGTATTGGTCAAAACTAGACACCTAGCTGAATCCAGAATGGGGTGACTTGTGGGGCTCTCACCAGGTTCTGTTACCCAGAATCCCTTGCAAACCCCATAATTTGAAAAAAAATAACACTTTTTCCTCACATTTTGGTAACAGAATTTTCTGGAATCTAAGAGAAGCCACAAATTTCCTTCCACCCAGCGTTCCCCCATGTCTCCAGCTAGAAATCGTACCTCACTTGTGTGGGTAGGCCTAGCGCCTGTGACAGGATATAACCTAAAACACGTAGACAGATCACATTTTCCCAAAGAAATCAGATTTGTTTTTTGCAAAGTGCCTAGCTGTGGATTTTGGCCTCTAGCTCAGACGGCACCTAGGGAACCCTACAAAACCTGTGCCCTTTTGAAAACTTGGCACCTAGGGAAATCCAAGATGGGGTTACTTGTATGCCTCTCACCAGGTTCTGTTACCCAGAATCCTTTACAAACCTCAAAAAACACTTTTTCCTCACATTTCTGTGACAGAAAGTGCAGGAATCTGAGAAGAGCCACAAATGTCATCCTACCCAGCCTTCTCCCAAGTCTCCTGATAAAAATGGTACCTCACTTGTGTCGGTAGGCTTATTGACCGTGACAGGAAATGCCCTAAAACACAACGTGGACAGATCACATTTTCCTAAAGAAATCAGAGTTGTTTTTTGCAAAGTGCCCAGCTGTGGATTTTGGCCTGTAGCTCAGGCGGCACCTTGGGAAACTACCAAACCTGTGCATAGTTTTAAACTAGACACCTAGGGGAATCCAGGATGGGGTGACTTGTGGGTCTCTCACCAGGTTCTGTTACCCAGAATCCTTTGTAAACCTCGAAATTTGGCAAAATAAACACTTTTTCCTCATGTTTCGGTGAAAGAAAGTTGTGGAATCTGAGAGTAGCCACAAATTTCCTAATACCCAGTGTTCCCCCAAGTCTTCTGATAAAAATGGTACCTCACTTGTGTGGGTAGGCTTAGCGCCCGCAACAAGAAAGGCCGTAAAACACAATGTGGACACATCACATATTAGCAAAGATATCAGAGCTGTTTTTTGCAAAGTGCCTAGCTGTGGATTTTAGCCTCCTGCTCAGCCAGCACCCAGGGAAACTTACGAAATCTGTGCATTTTTTAACACAAGACTCCAAGGGGAATCCAAGATGGGGTGACGTGTGGGGCTCTCACCATGTTCTGTTACCCAGAATCCTTTGCAAACCTCAAAATATGGCAAGAAAACACTTTTTCCTCAAATTTTGGTGACAGAAAGTCCAGGAATCTGACAGGAGACACAATTTCCTCTTACCCAGCGTTTCCCCAAGACTCCCGATAACAATGGTACCTCACTTGTGTGGGTAGGCCAAGTGCCCGCTACAGGAAATGCCCCAAAACACAACATAGACACTTCACATTTTCTGGAAGAAATCACAGCTGCTTTTTGCAAAATGCCTAGCTGTGGATTTTGGCCTGTAGCTCAGCCGGCATCTGTGGAAACCTATTAAACCTGTGCATTTTTGAAAACTAGATACCTAGGGAAATTTAAGATGGGGTGGCTTGTGGGGCTCTCACCAGGTTCTGTTACCCAGAATTTTTTGCAAACCTCAAATGTTGCTAAAAAAAAATACTTTTTCCTCACATTTTGGTGACAAAAAGTCCAGGAATCTGACAGGAGCCACAAATGTCATCCTACCCAGCCTTCCCCCAAGTCTCCCGACAAAAATGGTACCTCACTTGTTTGGGTAGGCCTAGTGCCCGCGACAGGAAATGCCCCAAAACACAATGTGGAAACATCACATTTTGCCAAAGAAATCAGAGCTGTTTTTTGCAAAGTGCCTACCTGTGGATTTTGGACTCTAGCTCAGCCGGCACCTAGGGAAACCTACCAAATCTGTGCATTTTTTAAAACTAGACACATAGGGGCATCCAGGATGGGGTGACTCAACAGGTTCTGTTACCTAGAATCCTTTGTAAACCTCATCATTTGGCAAAATAAACACTTTTTCATCTTGTTTCGGTGAGAGAAAGTGCTGGAATCTACGAGGAGCCACAAATTCCCTCATACCCAGCTCCCCCCAACTCTCCCGACAAAAATGGTACCTCACTTGTTTGGGTAGGCCTAGTGCCCGCGACAGGAAATGCCCCAAAACACAATGTGGAAACATCACATTTTGCCAAAGAAATCAGAGCTGTTTTTTGCAAAGTGCCTACCTGTGGATTTTGGACTCTAGCTCAGCCGGCACCTAGGGAAACCTACCAAACCTGTGCATTTTTTAAAACTAGACACATAGGGGCATCCAGGATGGGGTGACTTAACAGGTTCTGTTACCTAGAATCCTTTGTAAACCTCAACATTTGGCAAAATAAACACTTTTTCATCATGTTTCAGTGAGAGAAAGTGCTGGAATCTACGAGGAGCCACAAATTCCCTCATACCCAGCTCCCCCCAACTCTCCCGATAAAAATGGTACCTCACTTGTGTGGGTAGGCCTAGTGCCCACGACAGGAAATGCCCCAAAACACAATGTGTAAACATCACATTTTGCCAAAGAAATCAGAGCTGTTTTTTGCAAAGTGCCTACCTGTGGCGGTCGGGTAAGACCGCCAACAGGCTGGCGAAAAAAAAATTGAATTACGCCCGAGGCGGAAACCCCCAACATAGACAGCCACTTTAACACTCCGACCGCCAAAGCGGTACAAACAAACACAGCGGCGGTCTCCGCCAACAGCAAGGCGGAACACAACGTACCGCTCACAGAATTACAACCAATCAATCCGCCACCTTTTCCGGGACGGATTCACCGCAAACAAAAACACAGCGGAAACAGGACTTCGAAGGGAAAACGCTCACCTCTGCACACCCCACGAGGAACCAGGGTGCCATGGAACTAGAGCGCCACATTTTTCCAGCCATTATTTTCTTGCTCCTCTACCAGGAGCACGAACGCCGGCGGCGAAGACCACAGTGAGTATTGCACCTACAACACAGGGGAGGGGGAGGGGGAGGGGGAGGGGGAGGGGGAGGGAAAAAACAGTGACACACATACGCAACACCCCCACCCCACCCTCACTCATGACAACACCTACACTAATACAGCATGATACATAACAGTTACACCCCCCATCCCCTCCGGAAGAATGCAAAGACAAAAGGAAATGAGGTGAATGATTGTAATATATTAAAATTCAGTATTCAAAAAATATACATACACTATTTACAAATATATACACCAATAATATTAGTCCAAGGTATTCCACCATTAAAGTCCGTGGACCAATGGGTCCAAAATGCATGGGCGAGGCCCACACAAGATACCCAAACAAGACGGAGAGAACACTGCAGCGGCATCAGATAGAAATAAAACAGGCACCTTAAGGGAAAGGGTGGGCACCTCAGCCGGTTGAATGCACGATGCCAAATCCACAATGGGGCCCCATGCCCACTGTTCAATCCTGGGGAGTGCAAAGCCACAGTCTCTCAAGTCTCTACAGTGGGTGGTTTGCCCACTTTTCAATCCTGGGGAGTGCAAAGCCACAGTCTCTCAAGTGGATAACAGTCTCCACTGGTTCTGGAGGGGGCCTTGTGCCCAGAGTGCTTCATCCTGCCAAGGACTGAGGTAGTGGATGTATCTCTCCACTGGTTCTGGAGGGGGCCTTGTGCCCAGAGTGCTTCATCCTGCCAAGGACCGAGGTAGTGGATGTATCTCTCCACTGGCTCTGGAGGGGGCCTTGTGCCCAGAGTGATTCATCCTGCTCGTGGCGGCCTCAGTAGCGTCAGTGCTTTTGGCGCTCATGCGCCTTCGGTGCTTGTGGAGATGGTGTCCTTGTTAGCGGTGCTTGTGGCGGTGGTGTCTTTGGCAGCGGTGCTTGTGGCGGCGGTGTCCTTGGCAGCGGTGCTTGTGGTGGCGGTGTCTTTGGCAGTGGTGCTTGTGGCAGCGGTGTCTTTGGCAGCGGTTCAGCTGCTGGCGGTCCTCTCTTGGGCAGCGGGGCTGCTGCTGGCGGTCCTGTCTTGGGCAGCGGACTGCTGCTGGCAGTCCTGTCCTGGGCAGCGGGGCTGCTCCTGGCGGTCCTGTCTTGGGCAGCGGGGCTGCTGCTGGCTGGCTCCTTGGCAGCGGGGCTGCTGCTGGCGGTCCTGTCTGGGGCAGCGGGGCTGCTGCTGGCGGTCCTGTCTTGGGAGCGGGACTGCTGCTGGTGGTCCTGTCTTGGGCTGAGGGGCTGCTGCTGGCCATCTCCTTGGCAGCGGGGCTGCTGCTGGCGGTCCTGTCTTGGGCAGCGGGGCAGTTGCTGGCGGTCCTGTCCGGGGCAGTGGGGCTGCTGGCGTTCGGCTCCTTGGCAGCGGGGCTGATGGTGGTCTTCTCTGCCGTGCTGATCTTCCCAGACTTGCCGGTTTTCTTCTGTTCCTTCCCCACCTTGGAAGGTGTCGCAGCTGACTCCACACTCCCACCTGTACCCCTGGGAGCAGCTTTGGTGGCTGGTGTCTTCCTCCTCTCTCGCCGGGCACTGCCCAACTTTTGATGCTTGACAGGTGGGGGACTGTCCGTGCTATGGCCCCTTGCCACACTGGCTGCCCTGCTGTCTGATGCACTCCATAATCTGGTGACTAATGGCACCATTGGACCCGCCGATGTTGTGGCTAAGGTGCTAGGTTGGGACCTGGAGAGTCGGACCCTAGGAGACTGACGGGGTGGGTGAGGTGAGGGAAAGAGGTCAAGGCTGGACAGGAAAAGTTTCTTAGGAACACTGGGATGGGTAGATGGAGGGGGTTTGCGAGTGGAGGAAGAGGTAGTGGTTGTAGGAGGTGTACGTTTGCTGATTTTGGGTGAAGGTGCATGGGTTGGAGGCTGTTGTGAGGTGGATGGCTGTTGGGTGGGTGTGTGGCTGCATTTGTGTACCTTGGGAGGTGGGCTCACAGACACACTGGGAGAGGACACAGGGGATGTGTGAATGGTAGTGGGGGTGGTGACTGCACGTGAGCGGGGTGTGGTGGTGGGTGTGCTGGTGATGGACGTAGTGGCTGAAGATGTAGTGCATTCAGGTGTGAGTGGAGAATAGACAGGGAGGGATGAGGGAGACGAGGAGGAGGGGGACACAGTGGAGGCAGTGGATGTTGGTATGTCTGCATGTGTGTGATGCTTGCGTGAGTGCCTGTGGGATGTGTGGTGCTTATGTTTGCCAGAGCTTCCTTTGTGTGTTGAGGTGTGTGCATGCTGGTATGATGGTGTGCTTGGGATAGGCTGAGGTACAGGGGTGTGGGTCTGGGTGGAGGAAGATGGAGCGGGGAGGCTAGAGACAGGGACAATGGCTGCCATCAGTGCCGAGGCCAGAGTCTGAAAAGCTTGCTGAAGGGCTGCCTAACCAGAATAAATGCCCTCCAGGAATGCATTGGTTTGTTGCAACTGCCTCTCTACACCCTGGATGGCATTCAAAATGGTAGATTGACCAACAGTGAGGGACCTGAGGAGGTCAATGGCCTCCTCACTGAGGGCAGCAGGGGTGACTGGGGCAGGGCCTGAGGTGCCTGGTGCGAAGGTGATGCCCACCCTCCTGGGTGAGCGGGCCCAGGGCAAAGGCTGAGGGGCTGCTGGGAGGGTGGTGCTGGAGGGGATGGTGGCAGCTGTACCTGTAGATGCAGGGGCACAGATGGGCCCGCCACCGCAAGGGAGCTCCCATCAGAGGATGAATCCGTATCACTGGTGTCAGCTCCTGTCCCCGCCGTGGAGCTCCCCTCGCCCTCCGTCCCACTGGTGAAATCGGAGTCCGTAGTGTCGCCCTCCAGAGCCATGTGGGATGCAGCTCCCTCCTGCTCCGGTGCCACTGCTCCTCTGCCTGATGATGCTAATGCACACAAGTACAGGTAGACCACAAAAAGGGGGGGGAAGACAGAAGAACGACATGTTGAGTGCATGCATTACCGCTACCGTTGGCGGACACGACAGACACAGAAGCCCCCTGCACTACGCCGCGCACTTGGGGTCCACTATTCAATCCCTGGGACGTGGTCTACAAGGCTATGACCGATATCTGCACACATGGATGTCACAGGAGCCTGACTAGGTGTAGTTGGCACTGTACCCAGGTGGGGTGGGGTGCCACAGGGTCTGCCTGAAAAAGGGGACTTAACTAGCACACTCGACCCTGGCCTAGGGGAACCCACAGCCCTCCTCCCCCACCCAGACACCTCCACTTCGTGCTGAATCAGCAGAATGAGAGTGTACTCACCCCCTTGTTGCTCTTGTGATGCCCTCAAGTGCCCATCCAACTCTGGATACGCCACCGCCAGGATCCTGAACATCAGGGGGTCATGGTGCGACGGGCACCCCTCCCACGTTGGGAGGCCATCCCCAGCTGGGCCTCCGCCGTCTTCTTGCTCCAGCGGCGAATGTCCTCCCATCTTTTACAGCAGTGGGTGCTCCGTCTGTGGTAGACCATCAGGGTCCGGACGTCCTTGGTGATGTCACGCCAAACATCCTTCTTCTGGTGGGCGCTGACCTACAGGAATTGTACAGGGGAAAAATACATTTTATTACCAACTGCACCGTCACAGTTATTGGCCCGCATCCCTCCCCTTGCCATGTGGCACATTCACTCACCATCGTTTCATGCACGCCTCATTCTCCCCCCCCTAGCTTTCATCCACCCCACTCCACACAGGCATTGCCCATACAGCATGGTCACAGTGTACTTACCTGTTTGTCTGGAGGACCGTAGAATAGCGTCTACTGGGGGAGGACCCCATCCACGAGTTTCTCCAACTCCTCCGTGCTGAAGGCAGGGGCCCTTTCTCCAGACGCACAAGCCATTGTCTCTTCCAGACTGAGGTCACAGCAGCACTTGCAGTGTAGGTCCTCTCCTGTAGAAGATCAGGTATCGAGTGATTGAACTGATAGAAAATGGCGGTCACGTCCGCTGCGGTGCGTACCGTCACCACCGGCGTACATCGTCATTGGCTCCTGGGACCCATAGGGTCCAATATTAACCAATGCATGTAGGAGGCTGGACTGGCTTGTAGTGAGTACCAAGGGGTACTTGCACCTTGCACCAGGCCCAGTTATCCCTTATTAGTGTATAGGGTGTCTAGCAGCTTAGGCTGATAGATAATGGTAGCTTAGCAAAGCAGCTCAGGCTGAACTAGGAGACGTGTGAAGCTACTACAGTACCACCTAGTGTCATATGCACAATATCATAAGAAAACACAATACACAGTTATACTAAAAATAAAGGTACTTTATTTTTATGACAATATGCCAAAGTATCTTAGAGTGTACCCTCAGTAAGAGGATAGGAAATATACACAAGATATATATACACAATAGCAAAAATATGCAGTATAGTCTTAGAAAACAGTGCAAACAATGTATTATTACAATAGGATGCAATGGGGAAACATAGGGATAGGGGCAACACAAACCATATACTCCAAAAGTGGAATGTGAACCACGAATGGACCCCAAACCTATGTGACCTTGTAGAGGGTCGCTGGGACTATTAGAAAATAGTGAGAGTTAGAAAAATAACCCTCCCCAAGACCCTGAAAAGTGAGTGCAAAGTGCACCAAAGTTCCCCTAAGGACAAAATAGTCGTGTTAGAGGGAGAATGCAAGGAAAACACAAATCAGCAATGCAACAACGATGGATTCCTGTCTGAAGGTACCTGTGGAACAAGGGGACCAAGTCCAAAAGTCACAAGCAGCTCGGAGATGGGCAGATGCCCAAGAAATGCCAGCGGTTGGTGCAAAGAAGCTCTTACTAGGCTGAAGAACTGTGAATACTGCAGGAACGACAAGGGCTAGAGACTTCCCCTTTTGAGGATGGATCCCCCACGCCTTGGAGAGTCGTGCAGAAGTGTTTTCCCGCCGGATGGACGCCAACAAGCCTTGCTACACGCAAATCGTGCGTTTGGCGTTTTTGGACGCTGCTGGGGCCCAGGAGGGACCAGAAGGTCGCAAATTGGACCTGCAGAGAGAGGGGACGTCGGGCAAGACAAAGAGCCCTCACTGAAGCAGGTAGCACCCGGAGAAGTGCCAGAAACAGGCACTACGAGGATGCGTGAAACGGTGCTCGCCGAAGTTGCACAAAGGAGTCCCACGTCGCCGGAGACCAACTTAGAAAGTCGTGCAATACAGGTTAGAGTGCCGTGGACCCAGGCTTGGCTGTGCACACAGGATTTCCGCCGGAAGTGCACAGGGGCCGGAGAAGCTTGCAAAGTCGCGGTTCCCAGCAATGCAGCCCAGCGAGGTGAGGCAAGGACTTACCTCCACCAAACTTGGGCTGAAGAGTCACTGGACTGTGGGGGTCACTTGGACGGTGTCGCTGGATTCGAGGGACCTCGCTCGTCGTGCTGAGAGGAGACCCAAGGGACCGGAGATGCAGCTTTTTGGTGCCTGCGGTTGCAGGGGGAAGATTCCGTCGACCCACGGGAGATTTCTTCGGAGCTTCTGGTGCAGAGACGAGGCAGACTACCCCCACAGCATGCACAAGCAGGAAAACAGTCGAGAAGGCGGCAGGATCAGCGTTACAGAGTTGCAGTAGTCGTCTTTGCTACTATGTTGCAGGTTTGCAGGCTTCCAGCGCGGTCAGCGGTCGATTCCTTATCAGAAGGTGAAGAGGGAGATGCAGAGGAACTCGGCTGAGCTCATGCATTCGTTATCTGAAGTTTCCCCAGAGACAGAGACCCTAAATAGCCAGAAAAGAGGGTTTGGCTACCTAGGAGAGAGGAAAGGCTACTAACACCTGAAGGAGCCTATCAGCAGGAGTCTCTGACGTCACCTGGTGGCACTGGCCACTCAGAGCAGTCCAGTGTGCCAGCAGCACCTCTGTTTCCAAGATGGCAGAGGTCTGGAGCACACTGGAGGAGCTCTGGACACCTCCCAGGGGAGGTGCAGGTCAGGGGAGTGGTCACTCCCCTTTCCTTTGTCCAGTTTCGCGCCAGAGCAGGGGCTAAGGGGTCCCTGAACCGGTGTAGACTGGCTTATGCAGAATTGGGCACATCTGTGCCCAACAAAGCATTTCCAGAGGCTGGGGGAGGCTACTCCTCCCCTGTCTTCACACCATTTTCCAAAGGGAGAGGGTGTCACACCCTCTCTCAGAGGAAGTTCTTTGTTCTGCCATCCTGGGCCAGGCCTGGCTGGACCCCAGGAGGGCAGCTGCCTGTCTGAGGGGTTGGCAGCAGCAGCAGCTGCAGTGAAACCCCAGGAAGGTCAGTCTGGCAGTACCAGGGTCTGTGCTACAGACCACTGGGATCATGGAATTGTACCAACAATGCCAGGATGGCATAGAGGGGGCAATTCCATGATCATAGACATGTTACATGGCCATATTCGGAGTTACCATGGTGAAGCTACATATAGGTAGTGACCTATATGTAGTGCACGCGTGTAATGGTGTCCCCGCACTCACAAAGTTCAGTGAATTGGCTCTGAACAATGTGGGGGCACCTTGGCTAGTGCCAGGGTGCCCTCACACTAAGTAACTTTGCACCTAACCTTTACCAGGTAAAGGTTAGACATATAGGTGACTTATAAGTTACTTAAGTGCAGTGAAAAATGGCTGTGAAATAACGTGGACGTTATTTCACTCAGGCTGCAGTGGCAGGCCTGTGTAAGAATTGTCAGAGCTCCCTATGGGTGGCAAAAGAAATGCTGCAGCCCATAGGGATCTCCTGGAACCCCAATACCCTGGGTACCTCAGTACCATATACTAGGGAATTATAAGGGTGTTCCAGTAAGCCAATGTAAATTGGTAAAAATGGTCACTAGCCTGTCAGTGACAATTTGAAAGTAATGAGAGAGCATAACCACTGAGGTTCTGGTTAGCAGAGCCTCAGTGAGACAGTTAGGCACCACACAGGGAACATATACATGCACACCTATGAGCACTGGGGCCCTGTGTGACAGGGTCCCAGTGACACATACATATAGGCCACAAACCTATGAGCACTGGGGTCCTGACTAGCAGGATCCCAGTGACACATAACAACCATACTGAAAACATGGTGTTTTCACTATGAGCACTGAGGCCTGGCTATCAGGATCCCAGTGAGACAGTGAAAACAGTGACAAACACCCTGACATACACTCACAAACAGGCCAAAAGTGGGGGTAACAAGGCTAGAAAGAGGCTACCTTCTCACACAACCCCCCCCCAAACGAAGGACAATAAGGCTAACCTTGGCCAGTTGAGACTTTATTGTCTAAGTGGTGATAAGTAGAGAGTAGCTCTGCAATAGACTGGTTACTCCCTTTATCATCCACTATATGGTTACTTCCCTGTGGGGATGTAAACCACCCTGTTTGAAGTTTTTTAGCTAAGCAACAATGTGAAGATGTATTTTCAGAGTTTCTATCAGTAAGTTTTAGTTTAGAGCAGTGGGAATTGTCCACTGAACCTATTTGTAGTGATGGAAATGCCAGACAGGGATGCTGTCTCAGAAAAGCCATAGCTGGGCAAAAACTTTGTCCATGTGGCTGGAAGAGAGAACAGGGATGCTGTTTCTCTTGGGTTGGAGCAGGGCAGGGATGCTGTCCTATGAGCTCCACACTAGGGCAGGGATGCTGTCCTAAGTGTTGTGAGGCAGTGCAGGGTTTCTGCACTAAAGTTTCTCTGGGAGGGTTGGAGGGATGCTCCATGTTAACTAAAATGGTGCTCTTTTTCTCACCAATGTTAGTTATCCCACAGAGAGGTACTTCCACCTCAGGGAGTCCAGCTTTGCCAGCTGATGATTCCCTTGGAACAGGTACCACCCCAGGAGAGGTTTCTCCCACCACAGGAATGATATCCTGAATGGTAGGGTGGTTAGGGGATACTGTGATACCCTTTTTACCTGTTGATGGAGAGGGATCCTGAGTTTTCAGGCCTTCTCTCCTTTGCTTTTTCATTTCACTTGAAATGAGAGGGAACAATTCCTCAGGGATGCCCAGCATGGCTGCATGGGCATAAAACTCTACATCAGCCCAACCTGAGGCCTCTAGGTCATTACCTAAGAGACAGTCTACAGGTAAGCTAGGTGATACCACCACCTGCTTAGGGCCAGTAACTCCACCCCAACTAAACTGAATTATAGCTAAGGGAAGAAACTTAGTGGAGTTATGGACATCAATAATCTTATACTGTTGTCCAATGATGTGTTGTTCAGGAGGCACTAGGTTTTCAGTCACCAAAGTGAAACTGGCACCTGTGTCCCTGTAGGCCAAGGCCTCAACACCATTTATTGAAACTGTCTGCCTGTACTTATCCATTGTAAGGGGACAAGCAGCCAGTGTGGCAAGGTCAATGCCACTAGGTGTGACAGAAACTGTCTTGGGACTGATGACATCAGTTTCCACTATGGACCCATAAGTGAACCCAACTACACCCTTTGCTTGACTGTTGCCAGCAGTCCCACCACTAGTACCACTACTGCTAGGGGCACTAGAGCTTGATGTATTAGTGGTGGTAGGCTCAGGGGGTTTACCTGGACAGGACTTATCCCCTGGCCTATGGCCTCTATTTTTACACACAAAGCACCAAGGCTTTTTAATGTGTGCAGGTTGGGAAGAAGAGGAAGAATTTGTTTTATCCCCACCCTCTGAAGAGTGTTTAAGATTTGAAGTGGGATCTTTGGTTTTACCCTTATCCCCATGCTTATCTTGAGATTTTTCACCATCTTTCTTCTTATTGCCATCTTTGTCACCCCCTGTATGAACTTTTCTGTTCACCCTTGTTCTGACCCATTTGTCTGCCTTCTTTCCCAATTCTTGGGGAGAGGTCAGATCAGAGTCTACCAGGTACTGGTGCAACAAATCAGACACACAATTATTAAGTATATGCTCTCTCAGGATTGTGTTATACAGGCTTTCATAATCAGTAACTTTACTGCCATGTAACCACCCCTCCAAGGCCTTCACTGCCTGGTCAATGAAATCAACCCAGTCTTGTGAAGACTCCTTTTTGGTCTCTCTGAACTTTATCCTGTACTGTTCAGTGGTTAAGCCATAACCATCCAGGAGTGCATTCTTAAGAACTGTAAAATTATTGGCATCACTTTCTTTCACAGTAAGGAGTCTATCCCTACCCTTTCCACTAAATGATAGCCATAGGATAGCAGCCCACTGCTTTTGAGGGACATCCTGTACAGCACAGGCCCTCTCAAGTGCAGCAAACCACTTGTTAATGTCATCCCCCTCCTTATAAGGGGGAACTATCTTGTGCAGATTCCTGGAATCATGCTCTTTTGCAGGATGACTATGGGGAATACTGCTGCTGCCACCATGGGTATCTAAACCCAACTTCTGTCTTTCCCTCTCTATTTCTAAAGACTGTCTATCCAAATCCAGCTGTTGCTTCTTGAGCTTCAGTCTGGTTTGCTCCACTCTCAATCTATTGAGCTCCCTTTCCAACAATCTGTCATCAGGGTGGGTGGGAGGGACATTTCTAGATACAGAGGTATGATGGGAATGAACAGAAGGAGACCTGTCCCTTACAGAGGGCACCCTAACAGCTTGGCTACCAGTATAATGTGAGAGCACATCATCAGTATGATGTGATTCAACCTCTGTACCAACTATGCTAGACTGTCTAGTAATGGGCAGGCTGAGAAGTTTCTTTCCTGAACCTTTTCCTGGGGGAGTCCCTGGATCAGATTGAGAACCATTAGCTACTTTTTCTACAGATTGGGCACTTATGGCCTTATCCTGTACTCTAAGCATATTAATTAACAGTTCTAAGGAAGGATTCTTCCCTACACTCAAACCTCTCTCTATGCAGAGACTCCTTGCTCCTTTCCAGCTAAGGTGATCATATGCAAGTTTGGACAGTTCAACTTTTTGGCCTGTGCCAGACATTTTTAGAGAGAGTTAAAGTGATAGACAAAAGAGAAAAAAGTTTTCAGAACTTTTTGGAAAGACAGAAAAAAAACTTTTTAAACTTTTAAGAACTTTTTGAAAGTTTAGTAGTACTTTTCAGCACTTAGAAAAGAGTGAAAAGAGGAAATGCAAAACTTTTTGGCTATGTGTATATACACTGACCTTGTTTTGTATATTTTTCTCTTATGAAAAGTACAATGACAAGAGTGGTAAGTAGTCTCAAGCACTTATCCCACCACTGCACAACCAATGTAGGAGGCTGGACTGGCTTGTAGTGAGTACCAAGGGGTACTTGCACCTTGCACCAGGCCCAGTTATCCCTTATTAGTGTATAGGGTGTCTAGCAGCTTAGGCTGATAGATAATGGTAGCTTAGCAAAGCAGCTCAGGCTGAACTAGGAGACGTGTGAAGCTACTACAGTACCACCTAGTGTCATATGCACAATATCATAAGAAAACACAATACACAGTTATACTAAAAATAAAGGTACTTTATTTTTATGACAATATGCCAAAGTATCTTAGAGTGTACCCTCAGTAAGAGGATAGGAAATATACACAAGATATATATACACAATAGCAAAAATATGCAGTATAGTCTTAGAAAACAGTGCAAACAATGTATTATTACAATAGGATGCAATGGGGAAACATAGGGATAGGGGCAACACAAACCATATACTCCAAAAGTGGAATGTGAACCACGAATGGACCCCAAACCTATGTGACCTTGTAGAGGGTCGCTGGGACTATTAGAAAATAGTGAGAGTTAGAAAAATAACCCTCCCCAAGACCCTGAAAAGTGAGTGCAAAGTGCACCAAAGTTCCCCTAAGGACAAAATAGTCGTGTTAGAGGGAGAATGCAAGGAAAACACAAATCAGCAATGCAACAACGATGGATTCCTGTCTGAAGGTACCTGTGGAACAAGGGGACCAAGTCCAAAAGTCACAAGCAGCTCGGAGATGGGCAGATGCCCAAGAAATGCCAGCGGTTGGTGCAAAGAAGCTCTTACTAGGCTGAAGAACTGTGAATACTGCAGGAACGACAAGGGCTAGAGACTTCCCCTTTTGAGGATGGATCCCCCACGCCTTGGAGAGTCGTGCAGAAGTGTTTTCCCGCCGGATGGACGCCAACAAGCCTTGCTACACGCAAATCGTGCGTTTGGCGTTTTTGGACGCTGCTGGGGCCCAGGAGGGACCAGAAGGTCGCAAATTGGACCTGCAGAGAGAGGGGACGTCGGGCAAGACAAAGAGCCCTCACTGAAGCAGGTAGCATCCGGAGAAGTGCCAGAAACAGGCACTACGAGGATGCGTGAAACGGTGCTCGCCGAAGTTGCACAAAGGAGTCCCACGTCGCCGGAGACCAACTTAGAAAGTCGTGCAATACAGGTTAGAGTGCCGTGGACCCAGGCTTGGCTGTGCACACAGGATTTCCGCCGGAAGTGCACAGGGGCCGGAGAAGCTTGCAAAGTCGCGGTTCCCAGCAATGCAGCCCAGCGAGGTGAGGCAAGGACTTACCTCCACCAAACTTGGGCTGAAGAGTCACTGGACTGTGGGGGTCACTTGGACGGTGTCGCTGGATTCGAGGGACCTCGCTCGTCGTGCTGAGAGGAGACCCAAGGGACCGGAGATGCAGCTTTTTGGTGCCTGCGGTTGCAGGGGGAAGATTCCGTCGACCCACGGGAGATTTCTTCGGAGCTTCTGGTGCAGAGAGGAGGCAGACTACCCCCACAGCATGCACAAGCAGGAAAACAGTCGAGAAGGCGGCAGGATCAGCGTTACAGAGTTGCAGTAGTCGTCTTTGCTACTATGTTGCAGGTTTGCAGGCTTCCAGCGCGGTCAGCGGTCGATTCCTTATCAGAAGGTGAAGAGGGAGATGCAGAGGAACTCGGCTGAGCTCATGCATTCGTTATCTGAAGTTTCCCCAGAGACAGAGACCCTAAATAGCCAGAAAAGAGGGTTTGGCTACCTAGGAGAGAGGAAAGGCTACTAACACCTGAAGGAGCCTATCAGCAGGAGTCTCTGACGTCACCTGGTGGCACTGGCCACTCAGAGCAGTCCAGTGTGCCAGCAGCACCTCTGTTTCCAAGATGGCAGAGGTCTGGAGCACACTGGAGGAGCTCTGGACACCTCCCAGGGGAGGTGCAGGTCAGGGGAGTGGTCACTCCCCTTTCCTTTGTCCAGTTTCGCGCCAGAGCAGGGGCTAAGGGGTCCCTGAACCGGTGTAGACTGGCTTATGCAGAATTGGGCACATCTGTGCCCAACAAAGCATTTCCAGAGGCTGGGGGAGGCTACTCCTCCCCTGTCTTCACACCATTTTCCAAAGGGAGAGGGTGTCACACCCTCTCTCAGAGGAAGTTCTTTGTTCTGCCATCCTGGGCCAGGCCTGGCTGGACCCCAGGAGGGCAGCTGCCTGTCTGAGGGGTTGGCAGCAGCAGCAGCTGCAGTGAAACCCCAGGAAGGTCAGTCTGGCAGTACCAGGGTCTGTGCTACAGACCACTGGGATCATGGAATTGTACCAACAATGCCAGGATGGCATAGAGGGGGCAATTCCATGATCATAGACATGTTACATGGCCATATTCGGAGTTACCATGGTGAAGCTACATATAGGTAGTGACCTATATGTAGTGCACGCGTGTAATGGTGTCCCCGCACTCACAAAGTTCAGTGAATTGGCTCTGAACAATGTGGGGGCACCTTGGCTAGTGCCAGGGTGCCCTCACACTAAGTAACTTTGCACCTAACCTTTACCAGGTAAAGGTTAGACATATAGGTGACTTATAAGTTACTTAAGTGCAGTGAAAAATGGCTGTGAAATAACGTGGACGTTATTTCACTCAGGCTGCAGTGGCAGGCCTGTGTAAGAATTGTCAGAGCTCCCTATGGGTGGCAAAAGAAATGCTGCAGCCCATAGGGATCTCCTGGAACCCCAATACCCTGGGTACCTCAGTACCATATACTAGGGAATTATAAGGGTGTTCCAGTAAGCCAATGTAAATTGGTAAAAATGGTCACTAGCCTGTCAGTGACAATTTGAAAGTAATGAGAGAGCATAACCACTGAGGTTCTGGTTAGCAGAGCCTCAGTGAGACAGTTAGGCACCACACAGGGAACATATACATGCACACCTATGAGCACTGGGGCCCTGTGTGACAGGGTCCCAGTGACACATACATATAGGCCACAAACCTATGAGCACTGGGGTCCTGACTAGCAGGATCCCAGTGACACATAACAACCATACTGAAAACATGGTGTTTTCACTATGAGCACTGAGGCCTGGCTATCAGGATCCCAGTGAGACAGTGAAAACAGTGACAAACACCCTGACATACACTCACAAACAGGCCAAAAGTGGGGGTAACAAGGCTAGAAAGAGGCTACCTTCTCACAATGCAGAATTGCGCCACGGTCTTCGACCGCCTACCGCGACAGTGTACAACACCAGCGCAGTTACCTCATATCCCATTGTCCCACTTTACAGGTCAGGCAGCCGCCATTTCAGGGGCCCACATGGCTTTATTTTTAACTGTGTCACACATACCTAGGCATTGGCTCAACACTCATACAGGCACATTTCGGGTTATGAATAGTTTTCTGAGTAAGCTGTGTTTACGTACCTCTGAGTTGGTTGACTCTGTGCTCGCTGTTGTCCTCCATAGGCACCGTCAGATGGGACATGTGAGGAGATGGCAGCATCCTCCGGTGTACAGACCGTTGGTGGACCTGTCGACAATGGAGGAAAGACATGTAATCATCACCTACAGGCTTGACCGTGCCACAGTCCTGGAACTGTGTGCCCAGTTGGAGCCAGACCTGATGTCAGCTATCCGCCATCCCACAGGGATCCCCCCTCAAGTGCAGGTGCTGTCAGTACTCCATTTCTTTGCAAGTGGGTCATTTCAAACAACAGTGGCCATAGCATCAGAGATGTCCCAGCCTATGTTTTTCAACGTGTTGTTCAGAGTGTTGTCTGCCCTGCTGAAACACATGCAGAGCTACATCGTTTTCCCTCAGGTAGAGGATTTGCCAACAGTGAAAGGTGACTTCTATGCCCTGGGACATATCCCCAACATCATAGGTGCCATTGATGGGACACATGTGGCCTTGGTCCCCCCGCAGGAGTGAACAGGTGTACAGAAACCAGAAGAGTTACCATTCGATGAATGTGCAGATGGTGTGTTTGGCAGACCAGTACATCTCCCATGTTAATGCCAAATTCCCTGGCTCAGTGCATGACGCTTACATCCTGTGGAATAGCAGCATCCCTTATGTGATGGGGCAACTACAGAGGCACCATGTGTGGCTACTAGGTGAGCACCTGGAACCAAATCAGTGGGAACAGTTTTCTGGGTCTGGGGATATCCATAAGAGTTAGTGTGTGTCTAACAGTTGTCCCTCACCATTTGCAGGTGAATCTGGTTACCCCAACCTATTGACCCCAGTGAGGAATCCCAAGCCAAGGGCAGAGGAATGCTACAATGAGGCCCATGGGCGAACTAGGAGGATTATAGAGCGGACCTTCGGCCTCCTGAAGGCCAGGTTCTGGTGCCTCCATATGACAGGTGGTTCCCAATTCTACTCACCAAAGAAAGTGTGCCAGATCATCGTGGCCTGCTATATGCTTCAAAACTTGGCTTTGTGATGACAGGTGCCTTTTCTGCAGGAGGATAGTCCAGATGGAGGTGTTGTGGCAGCTGTGGAGCCTGTGGACAGTGAAGACGAGGAAGCAGAAGAAGTGGACATCGACAACAGGAACTCTGTGATCCTGCAATACTTCCAGTGAGACACAGGTAAGAAGACAAACCTGCCTACTACATGTACTTTAACACTACTACCTCTCTACTGTCTGTCCTTTTCACCCAGTGTATGGTCACTGAGTTGTCACTTTCTCTTACGATTTCACAGATGTGGGTCCCACTGTGTGACATCTGCTTTGTTTCCTCATGGACTATAGCTGTGTGACCTAGGTATGTTGACATCACCATTGAAAGAGCATTTTGTCACTGTAATTGCTAATACACTAATTTGAAATCACAGACAGACTCCAGATTGTTTTGTACTTGAAGGGTGTTTATTTAAGTGCTCAATATTGGAGGGGGTTGTTAAATGGTGAGGGGTGATGGTAGAGGAATGTCCATGGCAGAGTCCAAGCTATTAGGCTCACAGGTGCATTGTCCAAAGGGGCATAGGAAGTGGAGGGGCAGTTTGAGGATGGACAGGGTGACAAGGTGGGACAAAAGGATGACAATCAGGGTGGCCTCATTTCCTGGCGGGGGTCTTGGCATTGTTCTCTGTCTTTGTCCTGGATCTCAGGGACCGTTTGCGGGGTGGTTCTCCATCTGCAGGGGGTTGGGTGCTGGTGTGGTAGTCCTGTGGCGGTGCCTCCTGTCCACTTGCGCCGGCGGGGGTGGTGGGCAGTTCATCGTCCAGGCAAGTGTCAGGGGCCCATTGTTGTGCCACAGTGTCCCTCCTGGTGTTGAGGACTTCCTTCAGCACCCCTACGATGGTGCCCAGGGTGGAATTGATGGATCTGAGTTCCTACCTGAAGCCCAAATACTGTTCCTCCTGCAGCTGCTGGGTCTCCTGAAACTTGGCCAGAACCGTTGCCATCGTCTCCTGGGAATGATGGTAGGCTCCCATGATGCTGGAGAGGGCCTCGTGGAGAGTGGGTCCCCTGGGCCTGTCCTCCCCCTGTCGCTCAGCAGCCCTCCCAGTTCCTCTGTTTACCTGGGCCTCTGTCCCCTGAACCGTGTGCCCACTGCCACTGCCCCCAGGTCCCTGTTGTTGGGGTGGTGGGTTAGCCTGGGTTCCCTGTAGTGGTGGACACACTGCTGATTGATGTGTCCTGGGGACAGAGGTATGGGCCCGCTGGGTGGGTGCTGTGCTGGTGTTTCCAGAGGGGGGAAGCTCTGTAGTGGCCTGTGACTGTGTGAGGGGAACTGACTGTGCCGAGGTCCCAGATGGGCCGGGCTGGTCATCTAGATCCAGTTGGACAGAGCTGCTGTCATCACTGCGGGGCTCTTCTGTTGGCGGTGTGGACATGTCTGGACCCTCCTGTCCGGTGACGTTGGGTAGGGGCCCTGCAGGGGTGTAAAAGCATGATTATTGCATCTGTGTGTGCCATGGTGTGCAATGGGTGGGTGACCGTGTACCCCAGTGCTTGCATTCCTGTGTGGGACCTTGTATGATGAAGGTTTGGGGGGTGCAGTGGTATGTGCACTGGCCATGCTTTGGTGATGGGTGTCCATGCTTTGGTGTTGCATGCAGTTCTTGGTGTTGGGATGTGTGGTTTGTGATATTGGGACATTTGTGAGGAGTTGGAGTGATGGGGGTGAGGGCGAGGGTGGGGGTATGTGATAGCATGCAGGTTGGGTGGGGGATGTAATAGTTAAGATTTGACTTATTAGAGTCCATTCCTCCAGCTACTCCTGCAAGGCCCTTAGGATGCAGAATAGCCAAGACTTGATCCTCTCATGTTGTTAGTTGTGGAGGAGGGGTTGGGGGTCACCTGCCAGTCTTCTGAACCGCGATGTGGTTTCTTGAGACCACAGAATGCACCTTCCCCCGTAGGTCATTCCACCTCTTCCTGATGTCATCTCTATTTCTTGGTTGTAGTCCCACTACGTTGACCCTGTCCACTACTCTTCGCCATAGCTCCATCTTCCTAGCTATGGAGGTGTGCTGCACCTGTGATCCGAATAGCTGTGGCTCTACCCGGATGATTTCCTCCACCATGACCCTGAGCTCCTCCTCAGAGAACCTGAGGTTTCTTTGCCGTGCCTGTGTGGGGTGATATTTAGTGGTGTGTTGTGTGAGGTGTGTGAATGTTGTGTGAGTGATGGTGTTGAGTGGCTGTGGATGCTTGTTTGTAGATTGTGGTGTCTGTCTCTAGCCTTTGTTTTGGAATTTTTGGTAGTAGGGGTTTGTGGGTGATGTGGGCGGGTGTTTTATATTGTATTGGGTGTATGGGAGTGGTGTGTGTATGTGCACCAGGTGTGTATATTTGGAATTGTCCAATGTGGTAGTGTTTTGTATATGTGTGTGTATTTTGAGCGTGCGGTGTGTACCGCCAATGGAATACTGCGGTTGAAAGACCGCTGCGTGGATTCGTGGGTCGTGATAGTGTGGGCGTATTCTTGTTGGCACGACTGTGGAGGTTTTGTTTTCGTCAGTTTATCACTGACCTTTGGTGTGGCGGACTTGTGTGGGTGTCTCAATTGTGGCGGATTCCGAGCACTGGGTCATAATGACCGTGGAGGAATTCCGCTGCCGCCGCGGTGTGTTGGCGGTCTTCTCCACGGCGGTAAGCGGCTTTTACCGCCAATGTTGTAATGACCCCCAGAGGGAAATCCAAGATGTGCTTACTTGTGGGGCTCTCACCATGTTCTGATACCCAGAATCCTTTCAAAACTCAATATTTGCCAACATAAACACTTTTACCACATATTTCGGTAACAGAAAGTTCTGGAATCTGAGAGGAGTCACAAACTTCCTCCTATCCAGCATTTCCCCAAGTCTCCTGATAAAAATCGTACCTCACTAGTGTGGGTAGGCGTAGTGATCGCAACAGCAAATACCCTAAAACTCAATGTGGACACATAACATTTTCCCAAAGAAATCAGAGCTGTTTTTTGCAAAGTGCCTAGCTGTGGATTTTGGCCTCTAGCTCAGCCGGCACCTAGGGAAACCTACCAAACCTGCGCATTTTTTAAAACTAGACACCAAGCGCAATCCAAGATGGGGTCAATTGTGGGGCTCTCACCAGGTTTTGTTACCCAGAATCCTTTGCAAACCTAAAATTTGGCAAAAAAACACTTTTTCCTCACATGATGGTAACAGAAAGTTCTGGAATCTGAGAGGAGCCACAAATTTCCTCCTACCCACCGTTACCCCAAGGCTCCCAATAAAAATGGTACCTCACTTGTGTGCATAGGCTTAGTGCCCACAACAGGAAATGCCCCAAAAGACAACGTGGACAGATCACATTTTCCCAAAGCAATCAGAGCTGTTTTTTGCAAACTGCCTAGCTGTGGATTTTGGAATCTAGATCAGCCGGCACCAGGGGAAACCTACCAAACCTTTAAACCTTAAAAAATATTTTAACACTATCCACATAGGGGAATCCAAGATGGGGTGACTTGTGGGGCTCTCACCAGGTTCTGTTACCCAGAATCCTTTGCAACCTCAAAATTTGGCAAAAAAACACTTTTTCCTTACATTTTGGTGACAGAAGTCCAGGAATCTGAGAGGAGACACAAATGTCCTCCTACCCAGCGTTCCCCAAGTCTCCCGATAACAATTGCACCTCACTTGTGTGAGTAGGCCAAGTGCCCTCAACAAGAAATGCCCCAAAACACAACATGGACACATCACATTTTCCAAAAGTAAAAAGAGCTGTTTTTTGCAAATTGCCTAGCTATGGATTTTGGCCATCACTCCGAGGGAAACCTACAAAACCTGTGCATTTTTAAAAACTAGACACCTATGGGAATCCAAGATGGGGTGAATTGTGGGGCTCTCACCAGGTTCTGGTACCCAGAATCTTTCGCAAACCTCAAAACTTTGGAAAAAAAACACTTTTTCCTCACATTTCAGTGACTGAAAGTTCTGGAATCTGAGAGGAGCCACAAATGTACTCCTACCCAGCGTTGCCCCAAGTCTCCCGATAACAATTGTACCTCACTTGTGTGAGTAGGCCAAGTGCCCTCCGACAGGAAATGCCCCAAAACACAACATGGACACATCACATTTTCTCAAACAAATGGCAGCTGTTTTTTGGAAAATGCCTAGCTGTGGATTTTGGCCTCTAGCTCAGACGGCACCTAGAGAAACCTACCAAACCTGTGCATTTTTTTAAACTAGACACCTAGGGGAATCTAGGATTGGGTGACTTGTAGAGATCTCACCAGGTTCTGTTACCCAGAATCATTTGCAAACCGCAAAATTTGGCAAAAAAAACACTTTTTCCTCACATTTCGGTAACAGAAAGTCCAGGGATATGAGAGGAGCCACAAATGTCATCCTATCAAGCCTTCCCCCAAGTCTCCCGATAAAAATGGTACCTCACTTGTGTCGGTAGGCCTATTGACCGTGACAGGAAATGCCCCAAAACACAATGTGGACAGATCACATTTGTTCCAAAGAAATCAGAGCAGTTTTTTGCAAAGTGCCTAGCTGTGGGTTTTGGCCTCTAGCTCAGCCGGCACCCAGTGAACTCTACCAAACCTGTGCATGTTTTAACACTAGACACATAGGGGCATCCAGGATGGGGTGACTCAACAGGTTCTGTTACCTAGAATCCTTTGTAAACCTCAACATTTGGCAAAATAAACACTTTTTCATCATGTTTCGGTGAGAGAAAGTGCTGGAATCTACGAGGAGCCACAAATTTCCTCCTACTCTGCGTTCACCCAAGTTTTCCGAAAAAAATGGTACCTCACTTGTGTAGTTAGGCATAGCGCCCGTGACAGGAAATGCCCTAAAACATAACATAGACACATCACATTTTAGCTAAGAAATCGAGCTGTTTTTTGCAAAGTTCCTAGCTGTGGATTTTAGCATCTAGGTCAGCCGGCACCCAGGGAAACTTACCAAACCTGTGCATTTTTTTACACCAGACACATAGTGGAATCCAAGATGGGGTGACTTATGGGGCTCTCACCAGGTTCTGTTACCCAGAATCGTTTGCAAACCTCAAAATGTGGCAAAAAAAAACAAATCCTCACATTTTGGTGACAGAAAGTTCTGGAATCTGAGAGGAGGCACGAATTTCCACCTACCCAGCATTCCCCTAGTCTCACGATAAAAATGGTACCTTGCTTGTGTCTGTAGGCCTAGTGCAAGTGACAGGAAATGCCCCAAAGCACAACGTGGACGTATCACATTTTCCCAAAGAAATCAGAGCTGTTTTTTTGCATAGTGCCTAGCTGTGGAGTTTGGCCTCGAGCTCAGCCGGCACCTAGGGAAACCTACCAAACCTGTGCATTTTTTAAAACTAGACACCAAGCAGAATCCAAGATGGGGTGAATTGTGGGACTCTCACAAGGTTCTGTTTCCCAGAATCCTTTGCAAACCTCAGAATTTGGCAATAAAACACTTTTCCCTCACATGTCGGTGTCAGAAAGTTCTGGAATCTGACAGGAGCCACAAATGTCCTCCTACCCAGTGTTCACCCAAGTCTTCTGAAAAAAATGGTACCTCACTTGTGTGGGTAGGCCAAGTGCCCGCGACAGGAAACGTTGCAAAACACAACGTGGACACTTCACATTTTCTCGAAGAAATCACAGCTGCTTTTTGCAAAATACCTAGCTGTGGATTTTGGCCTCTAGCTCAGCCGGCACCCATGGAAACCTACCAAACCTGTGCATTTTTTAAAACCAGATACCTAGGGAAATCCAAGATGGGGTGGCGTATGGGGCTCCCACCAGGTTCTGTTACTCAGAATCCTTTGCAAACCTCAAACTTGGTAAAAAAAACACCCTTTCCTCACATTTTGGTGACAGAAAGTCCAGGAATCT
Source organism: Pleurodeles waltl (assembly GCF_031143425.1). Lineage (NCBI taxonomy): Eukaryota > Metazoa > Chordata > Amphibia > Caudata > Salamandridae > Pleurodeles > Pleurodeles waltl. The sequence goes on along the minus strand of NW_027150407.1, from coordinate 217,250 downwards.
GAGAGGAGCCAGAAATCTCCTCCTACCCAGCATTCCCCCAAGTCTACCGATAAGAAAGGTACCTCACTTGTGTGGGTAGGCCTACCGCCCGCAACAGGAAATTCCCCAAAACACAAAGGGGACACATCACATTCTCTCAAAGAAATCACAGCTGTTTTTTGCAAAATGCCTAGCTGTGGATTTTGGCCTCTAGCTCAGGTGGCACCTGGGGAAACCTACCAAACCTGTGCATTTTTTTAACACTAGACAGCTAGGGGAATCTATAATGGGGTGACTTCTTGGGCTCTCACCAGGTTCTGTTACCCAGAATCGTTTGCAAACCTCAAAATGTGGCAAAAGAAAAACACTTTTTCTCACATTTTGGTGTCAGAAAGTTCTGGAATCTGAGAGGAGCCACAAATTTCCTCCTACCCAGCATTCCCCCAAGTCTCCCTATAAAAATGGTACCTTGCTTGTGTCTGTAGGCCTAGTGCGAGTGACAGGAAATGCCCCAAAGCACAACGCGGACGTATCACATGTCCCCAAAGAAATCAGAGCTGTTTTTTGCAAAATGCCTAGCTATGGATTTTGGACTCTAGCTCAGCCGATACATAGGGAAATCTACCAAACCTGTGCATTTTCTAAAAGTAGACACCTATGGGAATCCAAGATGGGGTGAATTGTGGGGCTCCCACCAGGTTCTGTTACCTAGAATCATTTGCAAACCTCAACATTTGCAAAAAACACTTTTTCCTCACATTTCGGTGATTTAAAGTTCTGGAATCTGAGAGGATCCACAATTTCTTCCTACCTAGCATTCCCCCAAGTCTCCCGATAAAAATGGTACATCACTTGTGTGGGTAGACCTATTGCCCGTGATAGTAAATGCCCCAAAACACAGCGTGGACAGATCACATTTTCCAAAAGATATCAGAGCTGTTTTTGCAAAGTGCCTAGCTGTGGATTTTGGCCTCTAGGTCAGCCGGCACCCATGGAAACCTACCAAACCTGTGCATTTTCTAACACTAGACACCTAGAGGTGCCCAGATTGGGTGACTTGTGGGGCTCTCACCAGATTCTGTCACCCAGAATCCTTTGCAAACCTCAACAATTAGAAACAAAAAACAAATTCAAAACATTTCGGTGACAGAAAGTCCAGGAATCTGAGAGGAGCAACAAATTTCCTCCTACCCAGCATTCCCCCAAGTTTCTGGATAACAATGGTACCTCACTTGTGTGAGTAGGCCAGGTTCCCGTGACAGGAAATGCCCCAAAACACAACTTGGACACATCACATTTTCTCAAAGAAATCACAGCTGCTTTTTGCAAAATGCCTAGCTGTGGATTTTGGCCTCTAGCTCAGCCGGCACCAATGGAAACTTACCAAACCTTTGCATTTTTGAAAACTAGACAGCTAGGGAAATCCAAGATGGGGTGCCTTGTCGGGCTCTTGTCAGGTTAAGTTACCCAGAATCCTTTGCAAACTTCAGAAATGTACTAAAAAAACACTTTTTCCTCATATTTCAGTGACAGAAAGTCCAGGAATCTGAGAGGAGCCACAAATGTCATCCTACCCAGCCTTTCCGCAAGTCTCCCAATAGAAATGGTACCTCACTTGTGTCAGTAGGCCTATTGACCATGACAGGAAATGCCCCAAAACACAACGTAGACAGATCACATTTTTCACAAGAAATCAGAGCTGTTTTTTGCAAAGTGCCTAGCTGTGCATTTTGTCCTCTAGCTCAGCCGGCCCCTATGGAAACCTATCAAACTTGTGCATTTTTTCAAATTAGACACCTAGGAAAATCCAAGATGGGGTGCCGTGTGGGGCTCTTGCCAGGCTCTGTTACCCAGAATCCTTTGCAAATCTCAAAATGTAGCAAAAAAAACTGTTTTTCCTCATATTTCAGTGACAGAAAGTCCAGGAATCTGAGAGGAGACACAAATGTCATCCTACCCAGCCTTCCCCCAAGTTTCCCGATAAAATGGTACCTCACTTGTGTCGTTAGGCCTATTGACCGTGACAGGAAATGCCCCAAAACATAACGTGGACAGATCACATTTTTCCAAATAAATCAGAGCTGTTTTTTGCAAAATGCCTAGCTGTGGATTTTGGCCGCTAGCTCAGCCAGCACCCAGGGACCCCTAACAAACCTGTGCATTTTTTAACACTAGACACCAAGGGGAATCTAAGATGGGCTGACTTCTGGGATCTCACCAGGTTCTGTTACCCAGAATTCTTTGCAAACCTCAAAATTTTGCAAAAATGCAGTTTTATTCTCACATTTCCGTGATAGAAAGTCCAGGAATCTGAGAGGAGCCACAGATGTCATCCTACCCAGCCTTCCCCCAAGTCTCCCGATAAAAATGGTACCTCACTTGTGTCGGTAGTCCTATTGACCGTACTGGAAATGCCCCAAAACACAATGCGGACAGATCACATTTTTCCAAAGAAATCAGAGCTGTTTTTTGCAAAGTGCCTAGCTGTGGATTTTGGCCTCTAGCTCAGCCGGCACCCAGCTGACAATACCAAACCTGTGCATTTTTTAACACTAGACACCTAGGGGACTCTAAGATGGGGTGACTTGTTGGGATCTCACCAGGTTCTGTTACCCAAAATCCTTTGCAAACCTCAAAATTTGGCAAAATGAACACCTTTTCCTCATATTTCAGTGACAGAAAGTTCTGGAATCTGAGAGGAGCCACAAATTCCCTCCTACCCAGCATTCCCCCAAGTCTCCTGATAGCAATAGTACCTCACTTGTGTGGGTAGGCCTAGTGCACGCGACAGGAAATACCCCAAAACACAATGTGGACAGATCACATTTTTCCAAACAAATCAGAGCTGTTTTTTGCAAAGTGCCTAGCTGTGGATTTTGGCCTCTAGCTCAGCTGGCACCCAGGGAACCCTACCAAACCTGTGTATTTTGTAACACTAGACACTTAGGGGAATCTAAGATGGGGTGACCTGTTGGGATCTCACCAGGATCTGTTGCCCAGAATCATTTGCAAACCTCAAAATTTGGCAAAGAAAACACTTTTTCCCACATTTCGGTGACTGAAAGTCCGGGAACCTGAGAGGAGCCACAAATGTCATCCTATCCAGTCTTCCCCCAAGTCTCCAGATAAAAATGGTACCTCACTCGTGTCGGTAGGCCTATTGACCGTAACAGGAAATGCCCCAAAACACAACGTGGACAGATCACATTTTTCCAAAGAAATCAGAGCTGTTTTTTGCAAAGTGCCTAGCTCTGGATTCTGGCCTCTAGCTCAGCCGGCACCCAGGGAACCCTACCAAACCTGTGCATTTTTAAACACTAGACACCTAGGGGAATCTAAGATGGGGTGACTTGTTGGGATCTCACCAGGTTCTGTTACCCAGAATCCTTTGCAAATGTCAAAATGTGGCAAAAAAACCTTTTTCCTCACATTTCGGTGACAGAAAGTCCAGGAATCTGAGAGTAGCTACAAATGTCCTCCTACCCAGTGTTCCCCTCAGTCTCCCAACAAAAATGGTATGTCACTTGTTTGGGTAGCCCTCGTGCCAGCGACAGGAAATGCCCCAAAACACAACGTAGACAGATCACATTTTCCCAAAGAAATCAAATCTGTTTTTTGCAGAGTGCCTACCTGTGGATTTTGGCCTCTAGCTCAGCCGGCACCTAGGGAGACCTCCCAAACCTGTGCATTTTTAAAAACTAGACCCCTTGGGGAATTCAAGATGGGATGACTTCTGGGGCTCTCACCAGGTTCTGTTGCCCAGAATCCTCTGCAAACCTCAAAATTTGGCAAAAGAAAACACTTTTTCCTCATATTTCCGTGACAGAAAATTCTGGAATCTGAGAGGAGCCACAAATATCCTTCCTCCCAGCGTTCCCCCATGTCTCCAGATAGACATTGTACCTCACTTGTCTGGGTAGACCAAGTGCCCCAAACAGTAAATGCCCCAAAACACAACATGGACAGATCACATTTTCCCAAAGAAATCAGAGCTGTTTTTTGCAAAGTCCCTAGTTTGGATTTTGGCCTCTAGCTCAGACGGCACCTAGATAAACCTACCAAACCTGTGCATTTTTTAAAACTAGACACCTAGGGGAATCTAAGATTGGGTGACTTGTAGAGATCTCGCCAGGTTCTGTTACCCAGAATCATTTGCAAACCGCAAACTTTGGCAAACAAAACACTTTTTCCTCACATTTCGGTAACAGAAAGTCCAGGGATGTGAGAGGAGCCACAAATGTCATCCTATCAAGCCTTCCCCCAAGTCTCCCGATAGAAATGGTACCTCACTTGTGTCGGTAGGCCTATTGACCGTGACAGGAAATGCCCCAAAACACAATGTGGACAGATCACATTTTTTCCAAAGAAATCAGAGCTGTTTTTTGCAAAGTGCCTAGCTGTGGGTTTTGGCCTCTAGCTCAGCCGGCACCCAGTGAACTGTACCAAACCTGTGCATTTTTTAACACTAGACACCTAGGGGAATCTAAGATGAGGTGACTTGTTGGGATCTCACCAGGTTCTGTTACCCAGAATCCTTTGCAAATGTCAAAATTTGGCAAAAAACACTTTTTCCTCACATTTCAGCGACAGAAAGTCCAGGAATCTGAGAGTAGCTACAAATTTCCTCCTATCCAGTGTTCCCCCAAGTCTCTCAATAAAAATGGTATGTCACTTGTTTGGGTAGGCCAAGTGCCAGCGACAGGAAATGCCCCCAAAACACAACATGAACAGTTCACATTTTCCCAAAGAAATCAGAGCTGTTTTTTGCAGAGTGCCAACCTGTGGATTTTGGCCTCTAGCTCAGCCGGTACCTAGGGAGACCTCCCAAACCTGTGCATTTTTTAAAACTAGACACCTAGGGGAATCCAAGATGGGATGACTTCTGGGGCTCTCACCAGGTTCTGTTGCCCAGAATCCTCTGCAAACCTCAAAATTTGGCAAAAGAAAACACTTTTTCCTCATATTTCCGTGACAGAAAATTCTGGAATCTGAGAGGAGCCACAAATATCCTTCCTCCCAGCGTTCCCCCATGTCTCCAGATAGACATTGTACCTCACTTGTCTGGGTAGACCAAGTGCCCCAAACAGTAAATGCCCCAAAACACAACATGGACAGATCACATTTTCCCAAAGAAATCAAAGCTGTTTTTTGCAAAGTCCCTAGTTTGGATTTTGGCCTCTAGCTCAGACGGCACCTAGATAAACCTACCAAACCTGTGCATTTTTTAAAACTAGACACCTAGGGGAATCTAAGATTGGGTGACTTGTAGAGATCTCGCCAGGTTCTGTTACCCAGAATCATTTGCAAACCGCAAACTTTGGCAAACAAAACACTTTTTCCTCACATTTCGGTAACAGAAAGTCCAGGGATGTGAGAGGAGCCACAAATGTCATCCTATCAAGCCTTCCCCCAAGTCTCCCGATAGAAATGGTACCTCACTTGTGTCGGTAGGCCTATTGACCGTGACAGGAAATGCCCCAAAACACAATGTGGACAGATCACATTTTTTCCAAAGAAATCAGAGCTGTTTTTTGCAAAGTGCCTAGCTGTGGGTTTTGGCCTCTAGCTCAGCCGGCACCCAGTGAACTGTACCAAACCTGTGCATTTTTTAACACTAGACACCTAGGGGAATCTAAGATGAGGTGACTTGTTGGGATCTCACCAGGTTCTGTTACCCAGAATCCTTTGCAAATGTCAAAATTTTGCAAAAAACACTTTTTCCTCACATTTCAGCGACAGAAAGTCCAGGAATCTGAGAGTAGCTACAAATTTCCTCCTATCCAGTGTTCCCCCAAGTCTCTCAATAAAAATGGTATGTCACTTGTTTGGGTAGGCCAAGTGCCAGCGACAGGAAATGCCCCCAAAACACAACATGAACAGTTCACATTTTCCCAAAGAAATCAGAGCTGTTTTTTGCAGAGTGCCAACCTGTGGATTTTGGCCTCTAGCTCAGCCGGTACCTAGGGAGACCTCCCAAACCTGTGCATTTTTTAAAACTAGACACCTAGGGGAATCCAAGATGGGATGACTTCTGGGGCTCTCACCAGGTTCTGTTGCCCAGAATCCTCTGCAAACCTCAAAATTTGGCAAAAGAAAACACTTTTTCCTCATATTTCCGTGACAGAAAATTCTGAAATCTGAGAGGAGCCACAAATATCCTTCCTCCCAGCGTTCCCCCATGTCTCCAGATAGACATTGTACCTCACTTGTCTGGGTAGACCAAGTGCCCCAAACAGTAAATGCCCCAAAACACAACATGGACAGATCACATTTTCCCAAAGAAATCAGAGCTGTTTTTTGCAAAGTCCCTAGTTTGGATTTTGGCCTCTAGCTCAGACGGCACCTAGAGAAACCTACCAAACCTGTGCATTTTTTTAAACTAGACACCTAGGGGAATCTAAGATTGGGTGACTTGTAGAGATCTCGCCAGGTTCTGTTACCCAGAATCATTTGCAAACCGCAAACTTTGGCAAACAAAACACTTTTTCCTCACATTTTGGTAACAGAAAGTCCAGGGATGTGAGAGGAGCCACAAATGTCATCCTATCAAGCCTTCCCCCAAGTCTCCCGATAGAAATGGTACCTCACTTGTGTCGGTAGGCCTATTGACCGTGACAGGAAATGCCCCAAAACACAATGTGGACAGATCACATTTTTTCCAAAGAAATCAGAGCTGTTTTTTGCAAAGTGCCTAGCTGTGGGTTTTGGCCTCTAGCTCAGCTGGCACCCAGTGAACTGTACCAAACCTGTGCATTTTTTAACACTAGACACCTAGGGGAATCTAAGATGAGGTGACTTGTTGGGATCTCACCAGGTTCTGTTACCCAGAATCCTTTGCAAATGTCAAAATTTGGCAAAAAACACCTTTTCCTCACATTTCAGCGACAGAAAGTCCAGGAATCTGAGAGTAGCTACAAATTTCCTCCTACCCAGTGTTCCCCCAAGTCTCTCAATAAAAATGGTATGTCACTTATTTGGGTAGGCCAAGGCCAGCGACAGGAAATGCCCCCAAAACACAACATGAACAGTTCACATTTTCCCAAAGAAATCAGAGCTGTTTTTTGCAAAGTGCCTAGCTGTGGATTTTGACCTCTAGCTCAGCCGGCACCTGGGGAAACCTACCAATCCTGTGCATTTTTTTAAACTAGACACCTTGGAGAATCGAAGATGGGGTTACTTTTGGGGTGCTCTCACCAGGTTCTGTTACCCAGAATCCTTTGAAAGCCTCAACATTTGGCAAAAAAAACACCTTTTCCTCATATTTCCGTGACAGAAAGTTATGGAATCTGAGAGGAGCCACAAATTTCCTTCCACCCAGCAATCCCCCATGTCTCCAAATTTAAATTGTACCTACTTGTGTGGGTAGTCCAAGTGCCCCCAACAGTAAATGACCCAAAACACAACATGGACAGATCACATTTTCCCAAAGAAATCAGAGCTGTTTTTTGCAAAGTCTCTAACTGTGGATTTTGGCCTCTAGCTCAGACGGCACCAAGGGAAACCTACCAAACCTGTGCATTTTTTTAAAACTAGACACCTAGGGGAATCCAGGATGGTGTGACTTGGGGGGCTCTCACCAGGTTCTGTTACCCAGAATCCTTTGCAAACCTCAAAATTTGGCAAAATAAACACCTTTTCCTCATATTTCAGTGACAGAAAGTTCTGGAATCCGAGTGGAGCCACAAATTCCCTCCTACCCAGCATTCCTCCAAGTCTCCCGATAAAAATGGTACCTCACTTGTGTGGGTAGGCCTAGTGCCCGTGACAGGAAATGCCCCACAATACAATGTGGAAAGAATCAAATTTTTCAAAGAAATCAGACCTGTTTTTTGCAAAGTGCCTAGCTGTGGATTTTGGCCTCTAGCTCAGCTGGCACACAGGGAACCCTACCAAACCTGTCAATTTTTAAACACTAGACACCTAGGGAAATCCAAGATGGGGTGATTCTTCATTGTCTAAGAGCAAATAGCTAGAGAGTCCATCTGCATTGGAGTTAGTACTACCAGGTCTATGTTCCACTGTATAGTCCATTTACTATAGGGAGATGGACTACCTCAACAATTTAGGGTTTTAACCTTTCATTTGTTTAAGCCATAATAGAGGTTTATGGTCTGTCTGAACAATGAAGTGAATCCCGAACAAGTAGGGTCTCAGCTTCTTCAGTGCCCAGACCAGAGCAAAGGCCTCCTTCTCTATGGCAGACCAACTCTTTTCTCTGGGGGTCAGCATCCTGCTAATGAATGCAACAGGTTGATCCTGGCCCTCTGACTTTAATAGTGATAGTACAGTCCCTGCCCCTAATTCAGAAGCATCTGTTTGAACAATGAAATTTTTGGAGTAGTTTGGGCTCTTTAAGACAGGTGCAGAGCACATTGCCTGCTTATGCTCCTCAAAAGCTTTTTGACAGGTAGCTGTCCACAATACCTTTTTAGGCATTTTCTTGCTCGTGAGGTCATTAAGAGGTGCTGCAATGGAGCCATAGTTCTTAATGAAATTCCTGTAATACCCAGTGAGACCTAAGAAAGCTCTGACCTGGGTCTGAGTTGCAGGGGTAGCCTAGTCCATAATGGTCTGAAATTTGCCCTGAAGTGGTGCAATCTATTCCCCACCCAGATAAACCACTTTACCCTGCCCTAGCTGGCACTTTGAAGCCTTGATAGTTAGGCCTGCCTTTTGCAGGGCCTCCAAAACTTTCCAGAGATGGACCAGGTGATCCTCCCAGGTGGAGCTAAAGACAGCAATATCGTCCAAATATGTTGCACTAAAAGCTTCCAAGCCTTGGAGAACTTTATTCACCAGTCTCTGAAAAGTGGCAGGTGCATTTTTCAAACCAAAGGGCATCACTGTGAAGTGATAATGCCTTTCTATGGTAGAAAATGCCATATTTGCTTTAGCATTTTCGGACATTTTGATCTGCCAATACCCTGCTTTCAAGTCAAAAGTGCTTAGATACTTGGCAGATGCCAGTGTATCTATTAGCTCATCTGTCCTTGGATATAGGGTGAGTATCTGTTTTTGTTGCAGTATTGAGACCTCTATAGTCCACACAAAACCGCATTTCTCTCTTTCCTTCTTTGTTATGTGGTTTGGGGACAAGCACCACTGGGCTGAGCCCAGTGGTTATCAGAAGGCTCAATAACTCCAATGTCTAACATTTTCTGAATCTCTGCTTTTATGCAATCTCTGACATGGTCAGGTTGCCTGTAAATGTTACTTTTGACAAGTAAACTGTCTCAAGTGTCAATTGTATGTTCACCCCAAGTAGTTGTATCAGGTGTGAGGGAGAAGAGTTCAGAAAACTGATCAAGGAGATTTTTACAGTCTTCATTCTGCTCAGCAGTAAGGCAGTCTGCCAGAATTACTCCCTCCACTAAACCATCAGTTTCAGTGGTGGAGAAGAGATGAGGGAGAGGGTCACTCTCTTCTTTCTGTCCCTCATCTGTAGCCATGAGCAGGGTTCAGTCAGCCCTGTCATAGTAAGTCTTTAGGCGTTTTACATTACATGAATCACCATATGGGGGCTTCTGGCAGTGCCCAGGTCCACCAAGTAGGTGACCTTAACTTTCTTCTCACAATTAGATTGGGTTCACTCCATTTGTCCTGGAGTGCTCTTGGGGCCACAGGCTCCAATACCCACACCTTCTGTCCTGGGTGCTACTCTGTCAGGACAGCCTTCTGGTCAAACCATTGCTTTTGGATCTCTTGGCTGGCCTGAAGGTTTTTGCTGGCCTTTTTCATGTACTCAGCCCTTCTACTTCCCAGGCCAAGTACATAGTCCACAATGTCCTGGTTAGGAGCTTTTAAAGGTTGTTCCCAACCCTTCTTAACAAGATCAAGTGGATCCCTAACAGGGTGACCAAATAGGAGTTCAAAGGGGCTGTAGCCCACTCCTTTTTGGGGTACCTCCCTGTAGGCGAAAAGGAGGCATGGTAATAGGACATCCCACCTCCTTCCGAGTTATTCAGAGAGTCCCAGAGTCATACCTTTGAGAGTTTTATTAAACATCTCAACCAGTCAATTGGTCTGTGGATGATAAGGGGTGATGAACTTGTAGGTAAGACCACACTCCTTCCACATTGCTTTAAGGTATGCAGACATGAAGTTACTACCTCTGTCTGACACCACTTCCTTAGTGAAGCCCACCCTGAAAAATCTTCCTAGGAGGGCCTTTGCCACTGCAGGAGCTGTAGTGGTCCTTAAGGGGATAGCTTCTGGGTACCTTGTGGCATGGTCCACCACCACAAGGATAAACCTATGGCTAGAAGCTGTTGGAGTGTCAAAGGGGGCAACAATATCAACCCCTACCCTTTCAAAGGGTACCCCAAACACTGGTAGTGGCATTAAGGGGGCCTTTGGGGTACCACTAGTCTTGCCATTGGCTTGGCAGGTGATACAGGAGCGGCAAAACTCCTTTGTGTCTTCTGACATATGGGGCCAGTGAAAATGTGGAACAAGTCTGTCCCATGTTTTACTCTGACCTAAATGCCCAGCTAAAGGGATGTAATGAGCCAGAGTTAGGAGGAATTCCCTATCCTGAAGGGGGGTGACCAGTCTTCTGGTAGCACCAGGTTTAGGATCCCTTGCTTCAGTATAAAGGAGATTATTCGCCCAGAAAACTCTCTGTGTGTGAGTGACATCATCATTTTGCTGTTTGACAGCTTGCTGTCTGAGGCCCTCCAATGTAGGACAGGTTTGCTGTGCCACACTCAGCTCTTCCATGGCAGGGCCCCCTGCACCCAAAAGCTCAGCTGTATCAGCTTCCAGCTCCTCTGGTGTAGGTTCTGCACTGGGAGAGAATGCCTCTTCCTCAAAAGGGGAATCATCTGTGGAGGGAGGGACAGTGGACACGGATCTGCCCTTCCGACCCATAGTTTTTGGGAGTACCTGGTCCGTTGTTCCAGGATCCAAGTTTCCCTGTCTTCTTTTCTTTTTTGCCTGAGCCCTGGTAAGAGCAAAGATATGGCCAGGAATTCCCAGCAGCATTGCTGCATGAGCCTCCAACTTCACTTCAGCCCAAGCTGAAGTCTCCAAATCATTGCCTAGCAGACATTGTACAGGTAAATCAGTGGCTACCACAAATTCTTTGGACCAATGACGCCCCCAGTTGAGATTCATAACAGCCATGGGGTGGCTTACAGTTTTGCTATGAGCATCTGCACTTGGTACTGGTGACCAAGTAGGTGTTGCTCAGGGGCAACCAGTTTGTCCATCACAATTGTGACACTGACACCTGTGTCCCTGTAGGTCTCAACCTGAACACCATTAATCAGGGGTAGTTGCTTGTACTTACACATATTAAGGGGAGAAGCAACTAAAGTGGCTAGGTCAATGCCACCATCAGAGACTAAAACAGCCTCAGTGATCTCCCTGACTAGACCAACCCCAACTACATTACCAGTGGTGAGCCCAGCTACACCCTTTGACTGGCTATTAGTAGTGTTCTTCCCACCACCACTGCTATTACTAGGGGCACTAGTGGTTGCAGTTTTGGTTGTGGGAGGTTTGGTGTTTTTCTTTGGACAATGCCTGTCAGTTTCCCAATGGCCTTTGGCTCTACACAAATAACACCAAGGTTTCTTATCTTTGTGAGAAGAGGATTTGGACCCACCACCCCCAAAGGAATTTTATGGGCCGGATGAAGACTCTGATGATTTTTGTATCTTTGTCCCCACCCTTGTCATGTGACTTACCATCCATCTTCTTGCCATTCTTGTCACCCCCCCCGTATGAGCTTTTCTGCTCACCCTTGTTCTGACCCATTTGACTGCCTCCTTTCCAAATTCTTCGGGAGAGGTCAGATCTGAGTCCACAAGATATTGATGGAACAAGTCAGGCACACAATTATTCAGGATATGCTCTCTCAGAATCAAGTTATACAGGCTTTCATAATCAGTCACCTTACTGCCATGTAACCAACCTTCTAGTGCCTTCACAGAACAGTCTACAAAGTCTGTCCAGTTCTGTGATGACTCCTTTCTGGTCTCCCTGAACTTATGTCTATACTGTTCAGTGGATAAGCCCAGCCCATCCAAGAGTGCATTTTTAAGAATTTAGTAATTATCTGCATCATCCTCTCTGACAATAAGAAGTCTGTCTCTCCCCTTGCCAGAGAAGGATAATCAAAGGATAGCAGCCCACTGTACATGAGGGACCCTCTTGAACTTTCCTGGGACTGAGCTGCTCAGACCGCAGGAGGGTAGAACCCTGCCTGTGAGGTGGCAACAGCTGTAGCTGTAGCTGCATTGCTAGTCTCCAAGACTTGATTTGGCAGTACTGGGGGTCAATGGTGGAGTCCCCAGGATTCATGAAATTGGCTCCCCAATACCATATTTGGAATGGGGGAACAATTTCATGATCTTAGACACCTTACATGGCCATATTTGGGTTACCATTGTGAAGCTACTTATAGGTATTGACCTATATGTAGTGCACATGTGTAATGGTGTCCCAACACTCACAATGTCCTGGGAAATGGCCCTAAACTAAGTGGGGGCACCTTTGCTAGTGCAAGCTTGCCCTCACACTTAGTAACTTTGCACCTAACCTTCAGCAAGTGAAGGTTAGACATATAAGTGACTTATAAGTTACTTAAGTGCAGTGAAAATGGCTGTGATCTAATGTGTACACTATTACACGCAGGCTGCAGTGGCAGTCCTGTGAAAGGGTTTGTCTGAGTTCCTTATGGGTGGCAAAAGAAATGCTGCAGCCCATAAGGATCTCCTGGAAACCCAATGCCCAGGGTTCCTAGGTACCAAATACTAGGGACTTATAAGGGAGGTGCAGTGTGCCAATTGAAATTGGTAAATGAGGTCACTAGCCTACATTGACAAATTTAAAAGCAGGGAGAGCATAAGACCTCAGGTTCTGATTAGCAGAGCCTCAGTGACACAGTTAAGCCCTATACAGACACACACATTAAGCCAAATATTATGAGCACTGGGGTCCTGACCAGCAGGATCCCAGTGAGACAGACAAAAATATACTGACATACAGACACAAATGGGGGTAAGATGCAAAGAAAGATGGTACTTCCTACAGGCACCCTACCAAACCTGGGCATTTTTTAACACTAGGGGGGTGATTCTGACTATGGCGGACGGCGGAGGCCGTCCGCCATAGTACCGCCGCCAAATGACCGCACCGCGGTCAAAAGACCGCGGCGGCCATTCAGACATTTCCTCTGGGCCGGCGGGCGCTCTCCAAAAGAGCGCCCGCCGGCCCAGAGGAAATGCCCCTGCAACGAGGACGCCGGCTCAGAATTGAGCCGGCGTAGTTGCAGGGGTGCGACGGGTGCAGTTGCACCCGTTGCGTATTTCAGTGTCTGCAAGGCAGACACTGAAATACTTTGCGGGGCCCTCTTACGGGGGCCCCTGCCGTGCCCATGCCATTGGCATGGGACGGCAGGGGCCCCCAGGGGCCCCGCGGCACCCCCTACCGCCATCCTGTTCATGGCGGGTTTCCCGCCATGAACAGGATGGCGGTAGGGGCTGTCAGAATCCTCATGGCGGCGGAGCGCGCTCCGTCGCCATGAAGGATTCCCCCGAGGAGCGGTAAGTCGGCGGGAGCCCGCCGACTTGCCGCTTCTGACCGCGGCTGAACCGCCGCGGTCAGAATGCTCGTGGGAGCACTGCCAGCCTGTTGGCGGTGCTCCCGTGGTCGGTGGCCCTGGCGGCCACCGGCCGCCAGGGTCAGAATGACCCCCTAGATGCCTAGGGCATTGGTTCCCAACCTGTGGTCCGGGGACCCCTGGGGGTCCGCAAAGCCTTCTCAGGGGGTCCACCAGAGCCTAGAAAATTAAAAATTATTAACAAATATTGAAAAATTAGGTCCCCAGCTTCCAGGGATGACTCAGGCGGGGGTCCCCGGATTCCAAAGACGATTCAGTGGGGGTCCCTGGGTTCCATTAATGTTGAAGTGGGGGTTCACAGAAATCAAAAGATTGGGAACCACTGACCTAGGGGTATCCAAGATGGAGTGAATTGTTGGGTTCCCACCAGGTTCTGTTACCCAAAATTCTTTTCAAACCTCAACATTTGGCACAAAAACACTTTTTCCTCACATTTTGGTGAGAGAAAGTCCTGGATCCTGAGAGGAGCTAAAAATGTCCTCCTATCCAGTGTTCTCGCAAGTCTCCCTATAAAAATTGTACCTCACGTGTGTGGATAGGCCTAGTGCCCACAACAGGAAATGCCCCAAAACACATAATGGGCACATCACATTTTCCCAAAGAAATCAGGGCTGTTTTTTGCAAAGTGTCTAGCTGCGGATTTTGGCCTCTAGCTCAGCCGGCACCCAGGAAAACCTACCAAACCTGTGCATTTGTGAAAACTAGAAAACTAGGGGAACCAAGATGGGGTGACATGTGGGGCTCTCACCAGGTTCTGTTACCCAGAAGCCTTTGCAAACCGCATAATTTGGCAAAAAAAACACTCTTTCCTCACATTTTGGTGACAGAAAGTTGAGGAATCTGAGAGGAGCCACTAAATTCCTCCTACCCTCCACTCTCCCAAGTCTCTCGATAAAAATGGTACCTCAGTTGTGTGGGTAGGCCTACTGCCCACAACAGGAAATGCCCTAAAACACAACGTGAACAGATCACATTTTCCCAAAGAAATCAGAGCTTCTTTTTGCAAAGTGTCTAACTGTGGATTTTGGCCTCTGGCTCAGCCGGCACCTAGGGAAACTTACCAAACCTGTGCATTTTTTAAAATTAGACACCTAGTGGAATCCAAGATGGGGTGACTTGTGGGGCTCTCACTAGGGTCTGTTACCCCGAATCCTTTGCAAACCTGAAAATGTGGCAAACAAAATAATTTTTTTCAAGTTTCGGTGACAGAAGTTCTGGAATATGAGAGGAGCCACACATTTTCTTCTACCCAGCATTCCCCCAAGTGCCCCGATAAAAATCATACCTCATTTGGGTGGGTAGGCTTATTGCCCGCGACAGGAAATGCCCCAAAATACAACGTGGACAGATCACATTTTCCCAAAGAAATTAGAGCTGTTTTTTGCAAAGTGCTTAGCTGTGGATTTTGGCCTCTAGCTCAGCCGGCACCTAGGGAAACATACCAAACCTGTGCATTTTTTAAAACTAGTCACCTAGGTGAATCCAGGATGGGGTGAATTGTGGGGCTCTCACCAGGTTCTGTTACCCAGAATCCTTTTCAAACCTCACAATTTGGCATAAAAACACTTTTCCCTCACATTTCGGGCACAGAAAGTTCTGGAATCAGAGAGGAGTCACAAATTTCCTTCTACGCAGCATTCCCCAAATTCTCACGATAAAAATTGTACCTCACTTGTGTGAGTAGGCATATTGCCCGCGACATAAAATGCCCCAAAACACAACATGGACCCATCACATTTTCCCAAAGAAATCAGAACAGTTTTTTGCGAAGTGCTTAGCTGTGGATTTTGTCCTCTAGCTCAGCCGGCACCTAGGGAAACCTACCAAACCCGTGCATTTTTTAAAACTAGACACCTAGGGAAATCCAAAATGTGGTGAATTGTGGGGCTCTCACTAAGTTCTGTTACCCATAATCCTTTTCAAACCTCAACATTTGGCAAAAAAACAAGTGTTTCCTCACATTTTGGTGACAGAAAGTCCAGGAATCTAAGAGGAGGCACACATTTCCTCCTAACCAGCATTACCCCAAGTCGTCTGCTAAAAATGGTACAACATTTGTGTGGGTAGGCCTATTGCCCGCGACACGAAATGCCCCAAAACACAACGTGGACAGATGACTTTTTCCCAAAGAAATCAGAGCTGTTTTTTGCAAAGTGCCTACCTGTGGATTTTGTCCTCTAGCTCAGCCGGCACTTAGGGAAACCTACCAAACATGTGCAGTTTTTAAAACTAGACACCTAGGAAAATCCATGATGGGGTGACTTGTGGCTCTCACCAGGTTCTGTTACCCAGAATCCTTTTCAATCCTTAAGATTTGACAAAAAAAACACTATTCCCTCACATTTCGGTTACAAAGAGTTCTGGAATCTGAAAGGAGCCACAAATGTCCTCCTACCCAGCATTCCCCATGTCTCCTGATAAAAATTGTACCTAACTTGTGTGGGTAGGCGTAGTGCCAGTGACAGGAAATGCCCCTAAACACAATGTGGACAGATCACATTTTCCCAAAGAAATCAGAGCAGTCTTTTGCAAAGTGCCTGGCTGTTGATTTTGGCATCTACTTCAGCCGGCACCTACGTAAACCTACAAAACCTGTGCATTTTTTTAAATCTAGACACCTAGGGAAATCCAAGATGGGGTGACTTGTGGGGTTCTCACAAGGTTCTGTTACCCAGTATCCTTTGCAAACCTCAACATTTGGCAAAAAAGGAACACTTTTTCCTCACATTTCGGTGACTGAAAGTTCTGGAATCTGAGAGGAGCCACAAATTAACTTCTTCCCAGCATTCCCCCAAGTCTCCAAATAAAAATCGTATCTCACTTGTGTGGGTATGGCTAGTGTCTACTCAGGAAATACCCCAAAATACAATGTAGACACATCCCAAAGAAATCAGAGATGTTCTTTGCAGAGTGCCTAGCTGTGGATTTTGTCCTATAGCTCAGCCGGCACCTACTAAAACCTACCACACCTGTGCAGTTTTAAAAAATAATCACCTAGGGAAATCTGAGATGGGGTGACTTGTGGGGCTTTCATCATGTTCTGTTACCCAGAATCCTTAGCAAACCTCAAAATGTGGCAAAATAAACACTTTTTCCTCATAATTCCTTGACAGAAAGTTCTGAAATCTGGGAGGAGGCACACATTTCCTCATACCCAGTGTTCCCCCAAGTCTCCTGATAAAAATCTTACCTCACTTGTGTGGGTAGGCCTAGTGCCCGCGACAGGAAGTGCCCCAAAACACAACGTAGACTCATCACATTTTCCCAGAGAAATCAGAGCTGTTTTTTGCAAAGTGCCTAGCTGTGGATTTTGGCCTCTAACTCAGCTGGCACCTATGGAAAATTACAAAACCTGTGCATTTATTAAAACTAGACACCTAGGGGAATCCAGGATGGGGTGAATTGTGGGGCTCTCACCAGGTTCTGTTACCCAGAATCCTTTGCAAACCTCAAAATTTGGCAAACAAAACACTTTTTCCTCAAGATTTCGGTGACAGAAAGTCATAAGAATCCGAGAGGATCCACAAATATCCTCCAACCCAGCATTCTACCAAATCTCCCTATAAAAATGGTACCTCACTTGTGTGGGCAGGCATAGTGCCCGTGACAGGAAATGCCCCAAAACTCAACGTGGACAGATCACATTTTCCCAAAGAAATCAGAGCTGTTTTATGCAAAGTTCCTAGCTGTGGATTTGGCCCTCTAGCTCAGCAGGGACCTAGGGAAACCTACAAAACCTGTGCATTTTTTCAAACTAGACACCTAGGGCAATCCAAGATGGGGTGACCTGTGGGGCTTTCACCAGATTCTGTTACCCAGAATCCTTTGCAAATCTCAAAATTAGGCCAAAACCCCCCACTTTTTTCTCACATTTCGGTGACAGAAAGTTCTGGAATCTGAGGGGAGCCACAAACTTTCTTCTAACCAGAATGCCCCCAAGTCTCCCAATATAAACAATACCTCACTTGTGTGGGTGGCCCAGGTGCCTGCAAGAGAAAAAGACCAAAAATCTGTAGAGGTTGAGGGGATAGCACAGCGAGTTGATGACCACCTCTTTTGGTACTGCCCCATGGCACAACACGTGTGGGCTTTGGCAGAAGTATGTCTTTCTTCCCTGAATTCTGATGTGGTTTTGTCTAGAGAGGGTGTGATCTTTGGCCTATTCGTTTCCAGCTCACCATGTCAGAAGTATTGGATAGTGCTGAATTGCTTGAAGGATGCTTTGTGGAGGGCTAGAAATCTTCTACTTTTCAAAGGTGTTGATCTCTCCCCACAAGTGGTCTATGCTCTTGGTTGTTCTTTGGTCCACGATTACTTGTGTAAAGATATATGTCTGAAGGGTAAGGTGTCTACCTATTTGAAATGGTGTTGGAGTGATCATGGGTGATGGATGGTTTATTTTTTAGTTTGTGCTTTTTTCTAACATAGGAGTTGCTGTGTTTCTTGGGATTGATCTTTGGCTTTTTTCTTTCATCCCATTGCTTCTAAACATTCCTGCTTTTAGTTTCTTTTACTTCTGAATGCTTTAACATCTAGATGTTAACCTGGTGTTGGCCTTGGCACTGTGTGCGGTTTTTCACCTGGTCAAATGTCGTGCCACCTGAAACATGGATTGGCTACCATGTATTCTGTCTTTTAATGGTTGAATAAAGGTTTTGAAACTTAAAAAAAAAAAAAAAAAAAGCAAAAAATTCTTTTATACATCTTTAGGCTGAGTCTGTGCCCCAAACACAGGTAGTTTTGTAATAGATCATTTTGATTTGTCCACATACTTCTGGGATGTTCCAAACACTAAAATTGTGAAAAGAAACGTACTTAGGTTATGTTAAAAAGTTGGTGGCATGCTTCATCATCGGGGTCCCACCCAAGACACCTAGGGGCATATTTATACTCTGTTTGCGCCGAATGTGCGTCAAAATTTTTGACGCACAATCGGCGCAAACCCTGCCCCATATTCATATTTTGACGTCCGACCCAGCGGGTGTCAAAGTTCCAGCATGTGCGTCATTTTTTGGAAGGGGGAACCAGCCTTGCGTTAATTATATGCAAGGTAGGCGTTCCCTTCCCAAAAATGACTTTAAGGCCTGTGCCCCATATTTATACTCTAACATCATTTTGACGCACAGGAGGGGGCAGGCCTTAAAAAACAGTGCCCAGCCTGATGGGCGCCGTTATTAACGCCTAGGTCAGGGCAGGCGTTAAGAGACCTGTGGGCTCAGAAGGAGCCCACAGGTGTCCTCCCATGCCCCCAGGGACATCCCCTGCCACCCTTGCCCACCCCAGGAGGACACCCAAGGATGGAGGGACCCATCCCAGGGAAGTTGAGGTAAGTTGGGGTAAGTATATTTTTTCGTTTTTTTTTTGTGGCATAGGGGGGCCTGATTTGGGCCCCCCTACATGCCACTATGCCCAATGACCTTATGTCCCCTGGGCTTGGCCATTGGGCAAGGGGGCATGACTCCTGTCTTTGCTAAGACAGGAGTCATGTCAATGGAGGTTAGGCGTCAAAACAAATGGCGCAAATCGGGTTGAGGCCTGAATTTTGCCTCAGACCTGACTTGCCCCATTTTTTGACGCCCAACCTCCATTTTCCCCTACGCCGGCGCTGTCTGGTGTGAGTCATTTTTTTTTACGCACACCAGTCCGCAGCGCCGGCTAACATCATTCAATAAATAAGGCACCTGCATGGCGCTTTGGAATGGCGTTAGCCGGCGGTAACGTTTTTTAAGCACAACTGCGTTGGCGCAGTTGTGCGTCAAAAAGTATAAATATGGGCCTTAGTGTGTCACGGTGTGCTGCGATGCCTGATCACAGCAGAGCAGGTTTTGTCATTTTTACCACACATACTATTTTGATTGGGCACGAGGGTCAGTGATGGTTCAGTAGATAAAATTAAATTAACAAGATATTTCACAAAAATTAAATGCACTGTTATTAAGAGAAAGGCCAAAAACTGAACCAATGATTCACAGCTCGTGAGCTGTAAAGCCGCAACAAGGGACCAACCGCTTTTCTGTCCATTCACACACCTTTCATACATGACCTACACACGACCATTCACTCCGCCAGCCACGGGCCTAGCACATTACAACACTCGCATCGACAGGCAGTGCCACTCAAGGGCCCATCACTTTGATACACCCACATGCATGATACAGCAATCACACCAGCTGATGGAAGTGTGTGGACTGGTGTTTGGCTGGCATGGCCAGCCAAGCAACACTCAACGCACACCACCATCCAAGCGCCACTCCACGCACACCGCCAGCCAAGCACCACTCCACGCACACCGCCATCCAAGCACCACTCCACACACACCGCCAGCCAAGCGCCACTCCACGCACACTGCCTGCCAAGGTTCACTCCACGCACACCACCAGCCAAGTGCCACTCCATGCACACCGTCAACCTTTTTTTTTTTTTTTTAAACAACAAAGAAACCACTAATTATAAATAAGTACAAAACTACAGACACAAAAGCTCTAACTGAATACATGACAGTAATGCTAACAGTGAAACTGAACATATAAAATATAAAATGGCAGTTTACTCTCACTGTAGTTCCCAGTAATTCATCTATGTGTGGTAACTCCTGAAACAGCCTGCCACACGCAGCCCAGACTTTGAAGAACAGCCTGGGCAGTACATCCGGCTTTTCCTCCGGATACCTCTTTGGACACAGGCTATACATTTCTTAGTGGGAAAGTCTTTTTGGGAGTGGGAAGAATCTGATCAGGAAAGTGGCAATCTTTCAATCTGGCCACATCCTCCACAACTGCTACTCTAGGAACTCTTGCATGATCCACCATAACAAGGATCTCTATCACTGACTCCTGAAATTTAACACATTTCATCCTTGACTCTGGGGAACAATCCTTAAACACAATAAAAGCATTAAAAGTTGCTAGATTGAACAAAGGAATAGCCAACTTTTTAGACCACACGTACGACTTATGAACAGCAGTGTAGGGTTCCAATCTCTGATCTACTCTATCAACACCACCCATGTGCTTATTGTAATCTAAAATGCACTGAGGTTCGCGCACTTTAGGAACTTGACCACAAACAGCCACAGGTGAAGTACTCTCATCATGGATGGTAGTTAGCATGTACACATCCCTCCTGTCTACAAATTTCAGATCTAGCAGCTCATCATTCCGCAAGGCACTGAACTGTCCCCCTCAAGTTTTTTACAGACAAGCTCCTTTGGATAGCCTTTATGGTTAGAGCCGATTGTGCCACAAGCAACGGTGTCCACTCTGAACAACTCCAGTGTAGAAGTTATCTATATACAAATGATTACCTTTGTTGAACAGTCATCTACCAAATTCCCACACAATTTTCTCTCTAACTCCAAAAGTGGGCGAACAACAAGGTAGGGTCAATACTGGAATCCTTACCACTGTAGACCCGAAAATTCTAAACAAATCCTGTGCTACTATCAGACAGCATATACATTTTAATTCCATATCGTGCCCTCTTGCTAGGAATGTGCTGCCTAAAAAACAAATGACCCTTGAACAGGACCAAAGACTCATCCACACTTATGTCTTTGCCTGGCACATAGACCTCTGAAAACCGATCTACAAAATGATCAAGAACAGGTCTAATCTTAAAAAGACGGTAACAAATGGGGTGATCTTGTGGCAAGGCGAAAGCATTAACAAAATGCAGCATACAAAAAAGAAGCAAATACCAATTACGAGTCATTGTTGAGGGAAATATAGCAGTTGCCATCCAGGGTCTAGTAGAACACTAAAAAGCCAGTGAAGGCTTTCAGCCGCTGGCTGCTGCACCACTGGCACATCGATGTCCTCTAAAATAGGTCCTTCATCTGCACTGAGAGTGGCTTCCTCATCAGAACACTCCTCTGGGATAGTAATCTCACTGCCAGAGTATCTCTCTTCCTCCTCTGCTTCAGATGCAGAATCCAGACTGTCTCATAATCATGTCTCATAATCATGGTCAGAAGATGACTCAAAAAGCATGCCAACAACCTGCTGAGCAGTCACTCTGTGTGAGAAGGTAGCCTCTTTCTAGCCTTGTTACCCCCACTTTTGGCCTGTTTGTGAGTGTATGTCAGGGTGTTTGTCACTGTTTTCACTGTCTCACTGGGATCCTGATAGCCAGGCCTCAGTGCTCATAGTGAAAACACCATGTTTTCAGGATGGTTGTTATGTGTCACTGGGATCCTGCTGGTCAGGACCCCAGTGCTCATAGGTTTGTGGCCTATATGTATGTGTCACTGGGACCCTGTCACACAGGGCCCCAGTGCTCATAGGTGTGCATGTGTATGTTCCCTGTGTGGTGCCTAACTGTCTCACTGAGGCTCTGCTAACCAGAACCTCAGTGGTTATGCTCTCTCATTTCTTTCCAAATTGTCACTGACAGGCTAGTGACCATTTTTACCAATTTACATTGGCTTACTGGAACACCCTTATAATTCCCTAGTATATGGTACTGAGGTACCCAGGGTATTGGGGTTCCAGGAGATCCCTATGGGCTGCAGCATTTCTTTTACCACCCATAGGGAGCTCTGACAATTCTTACACAGGCCTGCCACTGCAGCCTGAGTGAAATAACGTCCACGTTATTTCACAGCCATTTTACACTGCACTTAAGTAACTTATAAGTCACCTATATGTCTAACCTTTACCTGGTAAAGGTTAGGTGCAAAGTTACTTAGTGTGAGGGCACCCTGGCACTAGCCAAGGTGCCCCCACATTGTTCAGAGCCAATTCACTGAACTTTGTGAGTGCGGGGACACCATTACACGCGTGCACTACATATAGGTCACTACCTATATGTAGCTTCACCATGGTAACTCCGAATATGGCCATGTAACATGTCTATGATCATGGAATTGCCCCCTCTATGCCATCCTGGCATTGTTGGTACAATTCCATGATCCCAGTGGTCTGTAGCACAGACCCTGGTACTGCCAGACTGCCCTTCCTGGGGTTTCTCTGCAGCTGCTGCTGCTGCCAACCCCTCAGACAGGCAGCTGCCCTCCTGGGGTCCAGCCAGGCCTGGCCCAGGATGGCAGAACAAAGAACTTCCTCTGAGAGAGGGTGTGACACCCTCTCCCTTTGGAAAATGGTGTGAAGGCAGGGGAGGAGTAGCCTCCCCCAGCCTCTGGAAATGCTTTGTTGGGCACAGAGGTGCCCAATTCTGCATAAGCCAGTCTACACCGGTTCAGGGACCCCTTAGCCCCTGCTCTGGCGCGAAACTGGACAAAGGAAAGGGGAGTGACCACTCCCCTGACCTGCACCTCCCCTGGGAGGTGTCCAGAGCTCCTCCAGTGTGCTCCAGACCTCTGCCATCTTGGAAACAGAGGTGCTGCTGGCACACTGGACTGCTCTGAGTGGCCAGTGCCACCAGGTGACGTCAGAGACTCCTTGTGATAGGCTCCTTCAGGTGTTAGTAGCCTTTCCTCTCTCCTAGGTAGCCAAACCCTCTTTTCTGGCTATTTAGGGTCTCTGTCTCTGGGGAAACTTCAGATAACGAATGCATGAGCTCAGCCGAGTTCCTCTGCATCTCCCTCTTCACCTTCTGATAAGGAATCGACCGCTGACCGCGCTGGAAGCCTGCAAACCTGCAACATAGTAGCAAAGACGACTACTGCAACTCTGTAACGCTGATCCTGCCGCCTTCTCGACTGTTTTCCTGCTTGTGCATGCTGTGGGGGTAGTCTGCCTCCTCTCTGCACCAGAAGCTCCGAAGAAATCTCCCGTGGGTCGACGGAATCTTCCCCCTGCAACCGCAGGCACCAAAAAGCTGCATCTCCGGTCCCTTGGGTCTCCTCTCAGCACGACGAGCGAGGTCCCTCGAATCCAGCGACACCGTCCAAGTGACCCCCACAGTCCAGTGACTCTTCAGCCCAAGTTTGGTGGAGGTAAGTCCTTGCCTCACCTCGCTGGGCTGCATTGCTGGGAACCGCGACTTTGCAAGCTTCTCCGGCCCCTGTGCACTTCCGGCGGAAATCCTGTGTGCACAGCCAAGCCTGGGTCCACGGCACTCTAACCTGCATTGCACGACTTTCTAAGTTGGTCTCCGGCGACGTGGGACTCCTTTGTGCAACTTCGGCGAGCACCGTTTCACGCATCCTCGTAGTGCCTGTTTCTGGCACTTCTCCGGGTGCTACCTGCTTCAGTGAGGGCTCTTTGTCTTGCTCGACGTCCCCTCTCTCTGCAGGTCCAATTTGCGACCTTCTGGTCCCTCCTGGGCCCCAGCAGCGTCCAAAAAACGCCAAACGCACGATTTGCGTGTAGCAAGGCTTGTTGGCGTCCATCCGGCGGGAAAACACTTCTGCACGACTCTCCAAGGCGTGGGGGATCCATCCTCCAAAGGGGAAGTCTCTAGCCCTTGTCGTTCCTGCAGTATTCACAGTTCTTCAGCCTAGTAAGAGCTTCTTTGCACCAACCGCTGGCATTTCTTGGGCATCTGCCCATCTCCGAGCTGCTTGTGACTTTTGGACTTGGTCCCCTTGTTCCACAGGTACCTTCAGACAGGAATCCATCGTTGTTGCATTGCTGATTTGTGTTTTCCTTGCATTCTCCCTCTAACACGACTATTTTGTCCTTAGGGGAACTTTGGTGCACTTTGCACTCACTTTTCAGGGTCTTGGGGAGGGTTATTTTTCTAACTCTCACTATTTTCTAATAGTCCCAGCGACCCTCTACAAGGTCACATAGGTTTGGGGTCCATTCGTGGTTCGCATTCCACTTCTGGAGTATATGGTTTGTGTTGCCCCTATCCCTATGTTTCCCCATTGCATCCTATTGTAACTATACATTGTTTGCACTGTTTTCTAAGACTATACTGCATATTTTTGCTATTGTGTATATATATCTTGTGTATATTTCCTATCCTCTTACTGAGGGTACACTCTAAGATACTTTGGCATATTGTCATAAAAATAAAGTACCTTTATTTTTAGTATAACTGTGTATTGTGTTTTCTTATGATATTGTGCATATGACACTAAGTGGTACTGTAGTAGCTTCACACGTCTCCTAGTTCAGCCTGAGCTGCTTTGCTAAGCTACCATTATCTATCAGCCTAAGCTGCTAGACACCCTATACACTAATAAGGGATAACTGGGCCTGGTGCAAGGTGCAAGTACCCCTTGGTACTCACTACAAGCCAGTCCAGCCTCCTACATTGGTTGTGCAGTGGTGGGATAAGTGCTTGAGACTACTTACCACTCTTGTCATTGTACTTTTCATAAGAGAAAAATATACAAAACAAGGTCAGTGTATATACACATAGCCAAAAAGTTTTGCATTTCCTCTTTTCACTCTTTTCTAAGTGCTGAAAAGTACTACTAAACTTTCAAAAAGTTCTTAAAAGTTTAAAAAGTTTTTTCTGTCTTTCCAAAAAGTTCTGAAAACTTTTTTCTCTTTTTCTATCACTTTAACTCTCTCTAAAAATGTCTGGCACAGGCCAAAAAGTTGAACTGTCCAAACTTGCATATGATCACCTTAGCTGGAAAGGAGCAAGGAGTCTCTGCATAGAGAGAGGTTTGAGTGTAGGGAAGAATCCTTCTTTAGAACTGTTAATTAATATGCTTAGAGTACAGGATAAGGCCATAAGTGCCCAATCTGTAGAAAAAGTAGCTAATGGTTCTCAATCTGATCCAGGGACTCCCCCAGGAAAAGGTTCAGGAAAGAAACTTCTCAGCCTGCCCATTACTAGACAGTCTAGCATAGTTGGTACAGAGGTTGAATCACATCATACTGATGATGTGCTCTCACATTATACTGGTAGCCAAGCTGTTAGGGTGCCCTCTGTAAGGGACAGGTCTCCTTCTGTTCATTCCCATCATACCTCTGTATCTAGAAATGTCCCTCCCACCCACCCTGATGACAGATTGTTAGAAAGGGAGCTCAATAGATTGAGAGTGGAACAAACCAGACTGAAGCTCAAGAAGCAACAGCTGGATTTGGATAGACAGTCTTTAGAAGTAGAGAGGGAAAGACAGAAGTTGGGTTTAGATACCCATGGTGGCAGCAGCAGTATTCCCCATAGTCATCCTGCAAAAGAGCATGATTCCAGGAATCTGCATAAGATAGTTCCCCCTTACAAGGAGGGGGATGACATTAACAAGTGGTTTGCTGCACTTGAGAGGGCCTGTGCTGTACAGGATGTCCCTCAAAAGCAGTGGGCTGCTATCCTATGGCTATCATTTAGTGGAAAGGGTAGGGATAGACTCCTTACTGTGAAAGAAAGTGATGCCAATAATTTTACAGTTCTTAAGAATGCACTCCTGGATGGTTATGGCTTAACCACTGAACAGTACAGGATAAAGTTCAGAGAGACCAAAAAGGAGTCTTCACAAGACTGGGTTGATTTCATTGACCATTCAGTGAAGGCCTTGGAGGGGTGGTTACATGGCAGTAAAGTTACTGATTATGAAAGCCTGTATAACACAATCCTGAGAGAGCATATACTTAATAATTGTGTGTCTGATTTGTTGCACCAGTACCTGGTAGACTCTGATCTGACCTCTCCCCAAGAATTGGGAAAGAAGGCAGACAAATGGGTCAGAACAAGGGTGAACAGAAAAGTTCATACAGGGGGTGACAAAGATGGCAATAAGAAGAAAGATGGTGAAAAATCTCAAGATAAGCATGGGGATAAGGGTAAAACCAAAGATCCCACTTCAAATCTTAAACACTCTTCAGAGGGTGGGGATAAAACAAATTCTTCCTCTTCTTCCCAACCTGCACACATTAAAAAGCCTTGGTGCTTTGTGTGTAAAAACAGAGGCCATAGGCCAGGGGATAAGTCCTGTCCAGGTAAACCCCCTGAGCCTACCACCACTAATACATCAAGCTCTAGTGCCCCTAGCAGTAGTGGTACTAGTGGTGGGACTGCTGGCAACAGTCAAGCAAAGGGTGTAGTTGGGTTCACTTATGGGTCCATAGTGGAAACTGATGTAATCAGTCCCAAGACAGTTTCTGTCACACCTAGTGGCATTGGCCTTGCCACACTGGCTGCTTGTCCCCTTACAATGGATAAGTACAGGCAGACAGTTTCAATAAATGGTGTTGAGGCCTTGGCCTACAGGGACACAGGTGCCAGTTTCACTTTGGTGACTGAAAACCTAGTGCCTCCTGAACAACACATCATTGGACAACAGTATAAGATTATTGATGTCCATAACTCCACTAAGTTTCTTCCCTTAGCTATAATTCAGTTTAGTTGGGGTGGAGTTACTGGCCCTAAGCAGGTGGTGGTATCACCTAGCTTACCTGTAGACTGTCTCTTAGGTAATGACCTAGAGGCCTCAGGTTGGGCTGATGTAGAGTTTTATGCCCATGCAGCCATGCTGGGCATCCCTGAGGAATTGTTCCCTCTCATTTCAAGTGAAATGAAAAAGCAAAGGAGAGAAGGCCTGAAAACTCAGGATCCCTCTCCATCAACAGGTAAAAAGGGTATCACAGTATCCCCTAACCACCCTACCATTCAGGATACTATTCCTGTGGTGGGAGAAACCTCTCCTGGGGTGGCACCTGTTCTAAGGGAATCATCAGCTGGCAAAGCTGGACTCCCTGAGGTGGAAGTACCTCTCTGTGGGATAACTAACATTGGTGAGAAAAACAGCACCATTTTAGTTAACATGGAGCATCCCTCCAACCCTTCCAGAGAAACTTTAGTGCAGAAACCCTGCACTACCTCACAACACTTAGGACAGCATCCCTGCCCTAGTGTGGAGCTCATAGGACAGCATCCCTGCCCTGCTCCAACTCAAGAGAAACAGCATCCCTGTTCTCTCTTCCAGCCAAATGGACAAAGTTTTTGCCCAGCTATGGCTTTTCTGAGACAGCATCCCTGTCTGGCATTTCCATCACTACAAATAGGTTCAGTGGACAATTCCCACTGCTCTAAACTAAAACTTACTGATAGAAACTCTGAAAATACATCTTCACATTGTTGCTTAGCTAAAAAACTTCAAACAGGGTGGTTTACATCCCCACAGGGAAGTAACCATATAGTGGATGATAAAGGGAGTAACCAGTCTATTGCAGAGCTACTCTCTACTTATCACCACTTAGACAATAAAGTCTCAACTGGCCAAGGTTAGCCTTATTGTCCTTCGTTTGGGGGGGGGTTGTGTGAGAAGGTAGCCTCTTTCTAGCCTTGTTACCCCCACTTTTGGCCTGTTTGTGAGTGTATGTCAGGGTGTTTGTCACTGTTTTCACTGTCTCACTGGGATCCTGATAGCCAGGCCTCAGTGCTCATAGTGAAAACACCATGTTTTCAGGATGGTTGTTATGTGTCACTGGGATCCTGCTGGTCAGGACCCCAGTGCTCATAGGTTTGTGGCCTATATGTATGTGTCACTGGGACCCTGTCACACAGGGCCCCAGTGCTCATAGGTGTGCATGTGTATGTTCCCTGTGTGGTGCCTAACTGTCTCACTGAGGCTCTGCTAACCAGAACCTCAGTGGTTATGCTCTCTCATTTCTTTCCAAATTGTCACTGACAGGCTAGTGACCATTTTTACCAATTTACATTGGCTTACTGGAACACCCTTATAATTCCCTAGTATATGGTACTGAGGTACCCAGGGTATTGGGGTTCCAGGAGATCCCTATGGGCTGCAGCATTTCTTTTACCACCCATAGGGAGCTCTGACAATTCTTACACAGGCCTGCCACTGCAGCCTGAGTGAAATAACGTCCACGTTATTTCACAGCCATTTTACACTGCACTTAAGTAACTTATAAGTCACCTATATGTCTAACCTTTACCTGGTAAAGGTTAGGTGCAAAGTTACTTAGTGTGAGGGCACCCTGGCACTAGCCAAGGTGCCCCCACATTGTTCAGAGCCAATTCACTGAACTTTGTGAGTGCGGGGACACCATTACACGCGTGCACTACATATAGGTCACTACCTATATGTAGCTTCACCATGGTAACTCCGAATATGGCCATGTAACATGTCTATGATCATGGAATTGCCCCCTCTATGCCATCCTGGCATTGTTGGTACAATTCCATGATCCCAGTGGTCTGTAGCACAGACCCTGGTACTGCCAGACTGCCCTTCCTGGGGTTTCTCTGCAGCTGCTGCTGCTGCCAACCCCTCAGACAGGCAGCTGCCCTCCTGGGGTCCAGCCAGGCCTGGCCCAGGATGGCAGAACAAAGAACTTCCTCTGAGAGAGGGTGTGACACCCTCTCCCTTTGGAAAATGGTGTGAAGGCAGGGGAGGAGTAGCCTCCCCCAGCCTCTGGAAATGCTTTGTTGGGCACAGAGGTGCCCAATTCTGCATAAGCCAGTCTACACCGGTTCAGGGACCCCTTAGCCCCTGCTCTGGCGCGAAACTGGACAAAGGAAAGGGGAGTGACCACTCCCCTGACCTGCACCTCCCCTGGGAGGTGTCCAGAGCTCCTCCAGTGTGCTCCAGACCTCTGCCATCTTGGAAACAGAGGTGCTGCTGGCACACTGGACTGCTCTGAGTGGCCAGTGCCACCAGGTGACGTCAGAGACTCCTTGTGATAGGCTCCTTCAGGTGTTAGTAGCCTTTCCTCTCTCCTAGGTAGCCAAACCCTCTTTTCTGGCTATTTAGGGTCTCTGTCTCTGGGGAAACTTCAGATAACGAATGCATGAGCTCAGCCGAGTTCCTCTGCATCTCCCTCTTCACCTTCTGATAAGGAATCGACCGCTGACCGCGCTGGAAGCCTGCAAACCTGCAACATAGTAGCAAAGACGACTACTGCAACTCTGTAACGCTGATCCTGCCGCCTTCTCGACTGTTTTCCTGCTTGTGCATGCTGTGGGGGTAGTCTGCCTCCTCTCTGCACCAGAAGCTCCGAAGAAATCTCCCGTGGGTCGACGGAATCTTCCCCCTGCAACCGCAGGCACCAAAAAGCTGCATCTCCGGTCCCTTGGGTCTCCTCTCAGCACGACGAGCGAGGTCCCTCGAATCCAGCGACACCGTCCAAGTGACCCCCACAGTCCAGTGACTCTTCAGCCCAAGTTTGGTGGAGGTAAGTCCTTGCCTCACCTCGCTGGGCTGCATTGCTGGGAACCGCGACTTTGCAAGCTTCTCCGGCCCCTGTGCACTTCCGGCGGAAATCCTGTGTGCACAGCCAAGCCTGGGTCCACGGCACTCTAACCTGCATTGCACGACTTTCTAAGTTGGTCTCCGGCGACGTGGGACTCCTTTGTGCAACTTCGGCGAGCACCGTTTCACGCATCCTCGTAGTGCCTGTTTCTGGCACTTCTCCGGGTGCTACCTGCTTCAGTGAGGGCTCTTTGTCTTGCTCGACGTCCCCTCTCTCTGCAGGTCCAATTTGCGACCTTCTGGTCCCTCCTGGGCCCCAGCAGCGTCCAAAAACGCCAAACGCACGATTTGCGTGTAGCAAGGCTTGTTGGCGTCCATCCGGCGGGAAAACACTTCTGCACGACTCTCCAAGGCGTGGGGGATCCATCCTCCAAAGGGGAAGTCTCTAGCCCTTGTCGTTCCTGCAGTATTCACAGTTCTTCAGCCTAGTAAGAGCTTCTTTGCACCAACCGCTGGCATTTCTTGGGCATCTGCCCATCTCCGAGCTGCTTGTGACTTTTGGACTTGGTCCCCTTGTTCCACAGGTACCTTCAGACAGGAATCCATCGTTGTTGCATTGCTGATTTGTGTTTTCCTTGCATTCTCCCTCTAACACGACTATTTTGTCCTTAGGGGAACTTTGGTGCACTTTGCACTCACTTTTCAGGGTCTTGGGGAGGGTTATTTTTCTAACTCTCACTATTTTCTAATAGTCCCAGCGACCCTCTACAAGGTCACATAGGTTTGGGGTCCATTCGTGGTTCGCATTCCACTTCTGGAGTATATGGTTTGTGTTGCCCCTATCCCTATGTTTCCCCATTGCATCCTATTGTAACTATACATTGTTTGCACTGTTTTCTAAGACTATACTGCATATTTTTGCTATTGTGTATATATATCTTGTGTATATTTCCTATCCTCTTACTGAGGGTACACTCTAAGATACTTTGGCATATTGTCATAAAAATAAAGTACCTTTATTTTTAGTATAACTGTGTATTGTGTTTTCTTATGATATTGTGCATATGACACTAAGTGGTACTGTAGTAGCTTCACACGTCTCCTAGTTCAGCCTGAGCTGCTTTGCTAAGCTACCATTATCTATCAGCCTAAGCTGCTAGACACCCTATACACTAATAAGGGATAACTGGGCCTGGTGCAAGGTGCAAGTACCCCTTGGTACTCACTACAAGCCAGTCCAGCCTCCTACACTCTGCAGCTAGCCATGATCCTTTCTAAGAAATGTAGGGCCATATTGATCCTTTTTGACGCAACACTGCGCCGATGCAGTTTTGCTTCAAAATGTTTAATGCCGGCTAACGCCATTTCTTTGCGCCACCTGGGTGTCAAATTTATACTTTGACACTCAGCAGCGCAAACCACTGGTTAGAGTAATTTTTTTTTACTCAAACCAATGAAGCACGTCGTAAAGATAAACAACGTTAACGCGGCGAAAATGACTTAAATCCGGTTTACGATGTCACAAACAAGATACGTGCCTTTTTGTTGATGCAATAGCATCA
The DNA here is from genome assembly GCF_031143425.1 of Pleurodeles waltl. Taxonomy (NCBI): domain Eukaryota; kingdom Metazoa; phylum Chordata; class Amphibia; order Caudata; family Salamandridae; genus Pleurodeles; species Pleurodeles waltl. The sequence continues at coordinate 186,067 of NW_027150407.1, read as the reverse complement.
AAAGCGGTACAAACACAGCAAAATGTGTAAAGGAGTCCCAAAATGGATCCCAGAAGCTATGAGAGACCCCAGGAAGATGACAACCAACCAGGAAACAGCCAGGAGGACCTACACAAGACCCAGGAGAGGGAGAAGAAGAAAAGGAAGTGTTGGTCCAGTGCAGAGGAGCATTAAATACTAGTGAATGAGATGAAGGAACACCAGCACCAACTTTTTGTCGCCTCTAAATTGCCAATTGGTAGGAGTTCGGCAATTTGACAACAAATTGTCGATAAGGTCCACAGTGTGGCAGAAGTACTGAGAACGGTCACCGAGTGCAAGAAACGCTGTCATGACTGCAAGCTCAGGATCAAGTAAAGAATGGCAAGGAACAGGAAGGCAACACTGCAGATTGGAGGTGGGAGTCCAGTTCTGCAGGAGGCCCTGGACCACATGGAGAAGATGGTGGCAGCCATCATCCCAGAGGAGATCGTCACAGGGATTCAAGGACAGGACAGCACAGACTATCAGGATACAATACAGATGCAGGGTAAGTGGCATGGGGAACCAAAATGCCTAATTGTTAACTGAAAGCGGGGGCGACATACCTACTACACAATGCATATAAGCCATGATAATCAGGTAGCGGAATGGGCAAAGGGGCATGGCACGGGGGCATGGGCTGTGCAGGGTAAACCTAGAGGCACAGCACAACACTACACCAACAACCTTTGCATGGGGGTACTCTGCCATGCCAAGGATGTTGGAAAAGCAAAGCCAGTCCAGGAGGGTAGGGTACCACGTAAAACTGGCCTGCAGTCACACGACAGCTGGTATTGTCACAACATGAACTAGGGATCAATTTTCATTCTCAGGCCATATCTGCAAGTGGTATTTACCAATGACAACAGTTGGCACTACCACCTCTGCTCTGTGTGCAGGTCAAGTAGCTAATGGCAGTTACGTGCCCATGGATCAAACACACCCAAATTAAAGGGTTCAGGATGACAACGTAATCAATCCCCTGTAATTAATAAAAATGTGCAAATCTTGTCAAATACCCATGTCTATAGGCGCTACAAACATCAGGTATTGTATGTAACATTATAAGGTACACAGCAGTAATGTCATACCCATGCTGCACATGTCAGGGTCTACCCTGTAGCTGTGTCACAATAGCTGCTATGTCACCATGCAACATCTCAAGTGTCATAGTGCTAAGACAACAGCAGTGAGGGGGAGGACATAAGTTTCCACCTAGTGAAACACACCCGCACAGTGAGAGGGAATGGAACATTGCTAGGACAATCAGTGCAATCCAATGTAGCACACATTCCCCATCATCAGCAGTACACACTACAAATGCTGACACATTTCCCCAAACTGTCCACACTACATGTGACATGCAGGTGGGGCATAGGCCTGGGAAAATGGTAATCTTAATGACAGAAACAATGAACAGGAACCAAGATCACAATGTGCAACTAATAGGAAGTCAGGCACGTCACATTACAAATGCCACAACACAGACACAATAATTGTGCAATATCTCATTGAAGAGGACAATGACTCTCCTGGGGATATGCCTGTCCTGGAATTCCCTGATGACATGGATGACGAGCTGACAAACATTAGCCAGCGGACCCTCCAAGATGTCCTTGGATCCCTCCAGACCCCACCTTCAGTCACAAGGAGGAGCACAGAAGTAGCAGCCATCATAGACGACCCACCCACTATCCCAATTGTATGACCTGCCAGCTCCAACCCAGCTGAGGACTCTGACGACTCTGGAACCAGCTTTGAGAGGACTGTAGTTGGAGTACAGTGGGGGCTGGCCAAGGAGGTGCGGGTGGGGTTGTAAAATATGGCAGCCAGCCTTGAGGGGATGCGTTTGTGCATGATGTCATCCGCAGAACAGGCAGCAGCCATGCAAGTGGGAACATCTATCCTGCAAGAACAAAGTGTGAAGGGAATCAGCACTGCAGTAAGGGAGTTGCCACAACACCTCGCACACCAAACCTTTCACTGAGTGCACGAATGCAATAATGACCCCCTCAGGGCCAACCTGGCTGTGTACCACAGTAATGTAGCTGCTATACATAAGAACCAGCAGATCCTCCTTGCTGCAGTACTGCCCTTAATAGCCCCACAGTTGGCAGCTACCAGGATTTCTGACTCCATGTTTTCAAACACTGAAGTGTGTGTTGCCCGTTCAAACCCAACACCACCAAGGGCAGAGGAGACGACACACACATCAGAAGATGAAGACGTGGAACAGATCACCTTCACCCGTAAGAGTACCCTGTAGCACAAGTCCATGCCAAATGGGTCCTTATATCCTAGGTCCTGTGCTTGTTAACATGCCAGTCATGCAAAAGCTGCTCACATACACTGTTCTCCAGCCCACTGTTTACCTTGACACGATGATCTGTGATTGTCTCTCACTACCTCATTGGCAATTCATGTTCCTCTGCACTGTATGAGACTTCACCCCAGCTTGTCCAATGACATGTCCCATGGCACCTGTGTAGTATCACAATAGAATGCGTCACACTAATGGACTCACAATCCTTGACTATGTAGATATCGCACGACAGCACTTTGAAATAAATAGGACTTACGCAACCACTTTGTCTCTGTGTAATGTGAGACATCAACTGTGTAGGAAATTAGTGATGTATGTCACATGTCAATGGCCAAAGAATGTTAATACAACTGCCTCAAAAAATTGTGGGCTGAAAACTATGCACTGGGGTCTGGATTGTATCATCATCTGTGCTTCCTGGGGGTTATTTCTGAGGTAAATACAAAACTAAAAGCATAATGCTGTATTGGATGGAAAAAGTCCGCTTTAAGGTATGTTTAAGCAGAAAATCAATGTGTTCAAAATTTCCTTCTAGACAATCTTTATGTATGTGACATCTGACTATAAACTTTCATCACACACACACACACACACCATACAGCAGTAATGGATGTGTATGAGTATATGGACAAATATGTAAACTGGCAGTACAATGTAAGAAATGATAGGTGTGAGTTATGTATACAATACTACATAAGATTATACCATCACTCACCTTATCAGGATTCACATGAACATCAGGCTGCAGGCAGATGTACCACAGTGCCCAAGATTCAAAATCTGGTCTCAAACTATGACAGATTGAAAACACACATCCAAACTTAACAACACATTGGGAACCATGGTAACTTGAGTGGTGGGTGCAATGGATGGCAGATGCATAGAGAAGTAGCTTTGGTGTAGCTGCCAATGTGACAGCTCAATTGGAATTGGGAATAACCATGTCAATAATGAGATTTGGATGCAGGATGGAACACAAATACTAGTACTAAATTGACACTGTTCACCATGCAAAGGCCCTGATCCCCAAGCATATGACACATATCGTAAAGGAGCATCTAAATATTTATTAACAGTAAAAAAGGATACTACAACTAGGGGAAACACCTTAACTAACCTAACCTATCCTAACTACACATTACCGACAACTGGCCCTAACTACCCTAATCTAAACTTACTTATCACATTTAACTAAACACTCTAAATATCAACCACCCACACCCCTTATATGACGGGACACATGTAGGACAACATATACTAACCTAAACACATACTATCTTATCCTAAACAAATATATATATATATATATTTTTTGTATTTTGTTTATTTTTATGCACATAAATCCCCCACCCACACACAAAAAAATACATGTTAAATATAATACCCTCCACCCCCAACCCACGTATACTAACTAAACTAACAGCCTAGTCTAACTTAACACTAAGCCCACTAAACCCACTAAATATAAGAACCAGGAAAGAGGAGGGAGGGGAGGGAATCATGGCTGAGGGTCACAAAGTTACAGGTTTGCCCTCTGCAGGATCTTCTTTATCCCACGCAGTCTCCTGATATTGCGGGACACCTCCTGCTGCAGCCTGTCCATCCTCTGCAACATCCGTTGCATGTCACATCTCATGTTCATAAATTCTGCATTGTCTATGACTGCAGCAGGTGTTGTTTGGGTGCCACTAGTGGATGGTTGTGCTGGTGCCGTGCTTGGAGGGGGAGGTGCAGAAGCTGCTCTCTCTGGGCCTGTAGCTGAGGAGATAGAGGGACCTGCAACAGTGGCTGTCATCCTGGGTGTGACTGTCATTGGAGCCATTGTGCTGGTGGTGGTGGCTGTTGTGGGCAAGGATGGCCCTCCTTGGCAAATGCCTTCCAGACCCCTGTAGCTCTCTCATGGCGATAACGTTGTGCCATGTTGCGGAACCCAGGCTCCACATCTAGAATGTGGCAGTAACGCATTGGCCGCCTCTGGAATTCTCTGATCTGATTGGTATCCATGTTGGTAGCTGTCAAAATAGAGAAAGCCAAACATTAGTGACATCATTGTGTGAGACATCTACTGATGATATTCTAACACTTCCTCAAAATTAGCTGAAACAGTCCAAATCACAGTATACATCATAGATTGTCCATGAGGAATTGCATGCCAACACAACTTACACATCTCCCATCGAACAGCACAGCAATGCTCAAAAAGGTGTGTACCTACGTAAATGATCTGTGCATCATAGTTCTGGCATTAGTCACATAACAAATGCTGCAAGTACTCCACATGTGACAGGCCAAATAATGACTATCTTCTGGATGACAATCAAGGCCCACAAGATCTGTGATTTGTAAATGGAACTGCCAGGACGGTATGCAGTTGCTAATCATGAGGGGGTATCCTAGCTTAGAACAAAGGAATGTTGGAATTACATGTCTGTCTTCTACACTGGGATCCTCACATCTAGGTACACATATTTCATAATCCTAGCCCTGTGCCTCAGTGGGTTATGGACATGCAAATCATATTTTCAAACATCAAGGACAGGCAGGAAGCTTTGGACAGCTGTCCATGGGTTTAGTCAGTCCACCACAGGTAAGGAGGTCTGCAAACTAGGAAAGACTCAAATATTGGACAATCACATCCACATTTCTGTTCCTAAATGCGGACAATTGTCAACATCATTTGATCTCACTTATACCTTTCCAAAAACAAACACGTAGATGCAAGCATCTGGGCTTGAGATGCATGCACACCTATGACATTCTACTCAAGTGCAACATAAACGTAGCACAACATGTGGAGCTAGATGCTGCTAGGAAGTCACACATACAGTCCTACATTTTCATGAATTCACAGGGAGGCTCAAGTCTGTGGGTAATACTTTGGCACCACTGGTCGTTGTGAATCAGGGTATGACTTGCTGACTATATCATGAACATGGCTACCTCCAAATTTTTCATTGTCATAAATGTAGTAACAAACATCACCCTGTTCACCTGCCCATGCCCACAGCGCAGCATTAGAATCCCTAAATGTGACTCTCCGCCACTGATTGTCCTATTAAAAAATGGAACAAAGTGTCAAAGTCCAGGCAAGTCACATATCAGATCATGAGCCAGCACATCATACCTTGCTATGTATCCGACACACAGGAGTCAATCACACAACAGCTGCAAACACTACACAACACAGAACTAACATATCAACACTTACTGGATATGTCTGGGTCCGCAAATCAAGCCACTTCTCCAATTGTGTTGGGGGCTGGTCCACCTGTAAAACATGGAAGGGTGAAATGTGCTCAATGTCTGCGCACTGTACAACACTTGGAACAAAAACTCACTGTGTGTGACATTATATATGATAGACCAGCATCTCAGGCAGGTAGACACCCCAACAGACATACCACTGCAAACATGTATTGACCCTGTCACTCCAGTGAGTGATACACACACATATGCACACATGCACTGGCCCTAACAATCATGTGGTGACAAACATGATTACTCAATTGGGTGCAGATTTATTTATAGAGGGTACTCCATTTCTTCATTTGTTGTTATGAGAGACATGCAAAGCCACATTCCTGGTGCACTGCAATACCAGTCACTCAGGTATTGTGGCTTGTGCATCAAGGGACAATCAGTTACTGTGTGATGCTCATGTGGGTTGAGTTTAGCTCATGAATTGTTGTGCTTTCTATGGTCCATTATATGTGGGCCTGTGTTGTCTGTAGGCTACATATGCCACTTTGCCAGTGTTCCTAGAGCCATACATGCCCCCTATGATACCATGATGGCAGGGATCCTGTGTGTTACTTGATGACAATCTTACGCTAAACGTGGATTGGCCATTTATCTAAATCAAAACAACAAAGAAATATATGCTGACAGTGTCTAATGTGTAGTCATTGCACCTGAAATGTGTTACACATTGCCCTGTGTACCTATATCAGGTATTGTAAATCACAGTTAGCCACATTCATCATCTTACATTTGCCAAGTTGGGTGATCTGTGGGTATACAATGAACTGACACTGTCCCCTAATTGAGACATGGTTTAGCAAATGTCCTACTGTGGCAATCTTGATGAGGTAGGTCTCAATTTGTATGCACCTTGGGAATGGCAGCAGCCACAGGAATGCTGGTCTCCTGATCTTAGCATGCACCCATGTCTGTGATAGCCTTCGTACTGAGAAGTCAACTATTGTACAGATGCTGCACTAGATCAGCAGGGGTGTACCAATCGTAAACTAGCAAACTATTTTGTCACTATATGTATGATGGAAGCGGTCAGGGGTCCCTTGCACAGCATCATGCAAATAAATAATTTGTGACCATGCATTCACCAAGTTCAGGTATCCCATGATGATCCATTAACTTATGAGAATTGCATGGCCATAAAGTGAAACAGATGGCAAATGCATCAGCTCTGTTCCAGCAATTGTGCCCAAGGCAAATTAAAACACACAGGAACAATGAACATAAGGCTAGATTTTTTTGGTTTCTTCAATGTGTAACATTTGCTTCATGTTTTTACACTACAGCTATGGAAAGTAGCACCAAACATTTAGGTATTATCCTGTGTGCATTACTTTGGCATCCATTTCTAATTTAAATGCTGCACAAACCAAGTCAAAGTATCAGCCTAAGATATTACCAGAGGTCAGGAAGAACTTTGTACATATGGCCATGAATACAGTTTAGCCATGTATTCCAAATATTTGGGGACTATATTCATTCTTTGCTTTAGCATGTAAAATACATCTCATCCCTGGTACACTCACAGACAATGAATAAAACATATGTTTGAGCTGCATTACCATCATCTATTGATGTCAAAGCAGCACTAATTGACAAGATCAACTTGTGTTTTGTAAGTCTGTGCAGCTTTTGCATCAACAAATGACGGTCATGTGTAGCAAATATATATATATTTTTTTTTTGTCCTCATTTCGCCACCCTCGCTTTGGCTAAGAGAAAAAAGGCAAAGGCCGAGGCCCTTAAAGTATGTTTCCAAGTGCGCGGTCCACAGCACTGCTGGGCCACCCCCCTGTTCTACATACTGCAATTTTCCCCATCGACTGCCATCGACCACGTCTTACTATTTTCTTCATGACATGATCATAACCAAAGCGGTACCCGATTAGGTGATAGGATTTTTAATCATTGGACTTAAGTACCAGGAGGAGGAAACCAGAAAAGCAAAACAAAAATTACACATCTAGACAAACTCCAAACTTATAAGCTACTGGTATGCATTTTCCCAATCCACCCAAAAATTATCTCTTCTAGTATGAGGACCACATTGTTCCATTTTACACAGCCGATTTACTGATAATTGCCAATCCTGAACAAGGGGGGGAGATGGATCCACCCATTTACAACAAATTTCCCGTCTAGCCAATAGCATTAATACAAACAACAAATGCTCTTGTTGCACAGACATTTTCTGATACTTTATATCCGGTTCACAAACCCCAAACACCACCATAAGAAGATTTATTCTTAGATTTTCATCAAAAATTACCCTAAGAATACTTCCTATATCTTCCCAATACTTACTCAAAATTGAGCATTGCCAAAACATATGAACATCATCTGCATTGGTTTCCCCACACCGTGGACAGCTTTTATTAGTTTTCCCGATAGCCGTTAATCTAGCTGGTGACCAATGTACCCTGTGTAGTGTAAACAGATGATTTTTCTTCAACCCCGCAGGTTTAATAGTGAACCACAACTCTGAACATGACTTTTGCCACAAAGATATGATTTCTAAGGTTGGAAAGATCCTCCCCCATTTCAACAAAGGGAGGGAAGAAGCATCTTCTATTGTTTCCAACTGTGCATGATACCAACAAGCGATTTCTTTTTTAATACATGTCTGATCTAATTTCCCCTCCCATGAGCTCCTCCCTATTTCTCCTGCTCGTCGAGACTTAACCCAACTAGATAACTGAAGATACTTAAACTTAGAAATTGGCCCTCTAGTACACTCCTGCAATGCAAACCAAGATAATAATTCAGAACCTTCCATAATCTGCCCCCATCTTACCATCCCGCTGACTCTCAAAGGAGTTGATAATTTATCCATAAGACAATCAGGAGTACCAGGTGAATCCCAGATGGGAGCAGAACTGCAATAATAAGCTATCCCTAGCACCTTCCGAAAATGTATCCAAACCTTACAGGCATGTCTGGGGAGCTTCAAGCGTACCTTCTTAAAGTACTTTGGATGACCAAATTTATATAAGAAATTATCTGCTCCTTCCTCAAGATGCGCCGTCAAAGCTCTCCAGACCAATGAGTACTCTGACTTCTTATTCAATAACATTCTAATATTTTTTAGTTGAAAAGCCAGATAGTACCTAAAGAAATCTGGATATGCAATGCCCCCCCACTCCTTCTTTGTACTCAACTTTTTCCATGATATCCTTACTCCCTTGGAGGCCCAAACAAATGAGGATAGTTCACCCTGCAGTTTTTAAAACCAACTCACCTTAAATTCTAAAGGGATAGTATTAAATAAGAAAGTGAACTTTGGGAGAATACACATCTTCAATATATTGGATCTTCCAATTATAGAGAGTGGGAGAGCAGCCCACGCCTTTAACAATTTTTTAGTTTCCCTATAAGCTCTATCAAAATTTAACTTAGCTACATCATTAAGATCAGTTGTAAACCGAAATCCCAAGTATTTAATCTCCTGTTTAACTAAGGGAGAAACATAAGCCATATTCCAACACATAATTTGCGTCTTTTCTGTATTCATGATATAACCTGAAAATCTACCAAATTGCTCCATCAATGTATTGATAATGGGTAAAGTAGTCGTCACATCACTAGTGTATAGCATAAGATCGTCCGCATATAATGCTACTTTCTTTTCCCAACCCCCATTCCGAAATGGGGGAATGTCCCTGCAAGCCCGTAATAAGATTGCCAAAGGTTCGATATATAAATTAAAGAGCAAGGGAGACAAAGGACAACCCTGTCGAGTACCCTGACTGATCCTAAATTCCTGCGATAGCTGACGGTTAACCAAAATTCTTGCAGATGGGCATCTATACAGTTCTCTAACAGCCCTAATAAAAGGTATTCCCAAGCCACCTATTTCCATCACAACCCCCAAGAAAGACCAGTTGACACGATCAAAAGCTTTTGCCGCATCGAAAGTCAAAACCGCTAATGGAGCCTTTTCTTGTTCCGCCAAATCTACTGCAGCAAATAACTCGTGAGTTAACTCATGAAGTTGCCTACCCTTCATAAAGCCCTTCTGATCTGAATGAACCAAATTGCCTATAACTTTCCCCAATCTCCTAGATAAAATCCCTGTGTACAATTTATAATCCGAATTCAACAAAGAAATAGGTCTATACGATGAACAAGACCTTGAATCCTTACCTGGTTTTAACAATAAACAAATTATAGCTTCTCTCCATAATTTAGGTACCTGTGCCCCTTCTAAAAGCGTATAATTAAATAATTCCAGTAAAATCAGAGTAAGTTCCTCCCCCAGTACCATATATAACTCATTTGGTAGATTATATGGCCCCACTGCCTTCCCTTTCTTCAAGGCTTTTATAACTTCAGCAAGCTCTCCCCCACTTATCTCACAACCCAATGACTGCTTTGCTAACTCATTCAAAACTGGGAGATGCGCTTTTTTCAAAAATGCTCTAATCGACTCCTCTGAGTTTACCAGGCTCTCTGAATATATTTCTTGAAAAAAAGATACAAATGCTCCCTCAATCTCAGATTGTTCAACACAAATCTGATTCGTAAGGTCTAATTTAACCGATAAAATATGCCTTTTAGAAAAATCTGACTTAACCTTCCAAGCTAACAGTTTGCTACAACCTTCTCCGTATTCATAATGCGCATATCGACTACTTTCCCATTTTAACCTATTGCGATTCTCCAAAAAGAATTCTAAGTTCGTCCGAACCTTTTTTTCTTGACGTGCCAGCTCCTCTAGTAGCTCTTCCTTCCCTTCTCTTCGTGCATTATGAGTTAAAACCTGAAAGGCATTTAAAGATGATTCCATACCCCCCAACTTCTCCTTTTCTTCACAACGCTTATATATTGCCAGGCTCACAAGCCTCCCTCTAATATAGGCCTTATAGGCATCCCAGACCCACCATAGACTTGCTGTTCCTCGATTTAAATCAAAATAATCTCTTGTGTCTTTCTTTAACATCTCTACTATTGAATCATCTAAAAGTAAAGAGCGATTAATTGTACTCCTAGTACCCTGACTTACCACCTTAATACTCAAGTGTAGTTTTACAGCTGAGTGATCCGAAAGGTGTGCTGGGTTGTGGGCTACCTTTATCACATCTGAACATAAACTCTTATGTATTAAAAATAAATCTATTCTAGATTTATGTCCATATTTTTTATTGTGGAAAGTATATCTATCTCCTTCACCCCCTTTCCAGTGCCAAATATCTATCAGACCTAAATCCCGCATGGCTTGCTTCACCTGTGCCCTAGTTTTAGGTGAATTAACCGTACCCTGGGGGGTCGATTTATTAAGAGCAGGATCCAACAATATATTAAAATCCCCACCTAACACCACTGGGTACCTAGCTAGAAGTAGGATATTAAATAATTCTTGAAATGGCGTCGGGTCATCTACATTTGGACCGTAATAACCTGCCACTGTGACCCAGTAGCCATATACACACACTTCTACCACTACCCATCTACCCCTGGAGTCTACTTGCACCTCTCCTATCTTAAACCTTATAGAGTTTTTAATCAAAATTGCTACACCTTTGATCGCACCAGATTGAGTAGAGCATGCACTAAATAATACCCAATTCACTTGTTTAAGCCAATTTTCCCACTCTTCTCGTTGTAGATGAGTTTCCTGCAGTATAATGATCTCCTCCTCAACCAATCTTAAATACTCAAAAATCTTCCTCCTCCTATGTATCACCCTTAGGCCATTAACATTCCAAGAAAGAAACTTTAATCGTGAATTACTATACTTAGTCATTTTCAAAAAAGAAAGAAAAAAGGGCGTGGACACAAACTTCCCCCCTCCTATCTAAGCAAGTTATGAGAACTCTCCTATTTCTGTCTTTTTCTATCCGCCTACCCCTACACCCAGTGCCACACCAACCCTCCACCCACCAAACCAACACCAACACACATCCAAACCCCCCCCCAGGGGAACCCTCCCTATTTCTTCTAGGATAACCATCCTGCTATCCTTTATTCGAACTCTCCGTCAGAAGGGAATTTCCAAATTCTACTAAGACACCTTAATCTGTTCTATAAAGGCGCTAACCTCTCCCGGATCTCTCATATTGTACATTTTGTTTTTCCACATAATACGTAGAGCAGCCAGAAACCTTAGCTGAACCGTAGCCCCAAGAGAACGGAGCTCCTGCATAAAATTCCCCAATTCCCACTGCCTATCTAACGTTGCTTTAGACACATCCGATCTTACACGAAAGGACCAGTATCCTTTAGAAAAGGCTCCAACTTTAAGGGCTTCGGATAGAATTCTCTCCTTAATTGTATATGTACCGAAGTTTATCAAAATCCTCCTGGGGTTTTTCCTTCCGGGGTTCTTCCTGTACGGATCCCGATGAACTCTTTGGATATCCTCCTCTAAATTCAACGATGCTAAGCTCAGGATAGCCTCCTTGATTAAAGAAGTCACATAACCTTTAATATCCTCCCCTTCCAGTCCCTCAGGAACCCCCAAGAGCCTAATATTGTTTTTCCTCATATTGTTTTCCAATGACTCCAGCTTATCCTGCAGCATCTTTTCTCCACGTTTTAACTGTGAAATATCCTTAGAGTGAACCATCAACCGCTCCTCCTGAGCCTCCACCACAGCCTCCAGCTTACCCACCCGATCCGATAACAGTTTAATTTTGTTATCCAAAACTTCACAGGCTTCTTGAATTCTAGCTTGATTATTTTCTGAGATCTCAAATTTCTCCCTAATCTCCTTAGTAAGAGAAATTAACAAATCTTGCACGTCTGTACTGCGGGTCGCTGAAACAGATGGGGGTACCCTCTACTTCCGGCAAGGTTAATGTAACGGAAGAGGCCTCCCTCTGCCCTACTAACTCCTTTGCTAACTGATCTGACATATTATTATCCGAGCTTGCAGATAGTTTTGATGACCCCAAATCGCCTGAAAGAGGTTGAACGTTTACAATACTCTGCGGGGGGAGGATTGTGTTCCGAAAATACCTTGTAATCAAAGACTCACTTTTCCCCACTGGCTCAACCTGTCCTTCCTCTAGGGAGAGTTGGGGCACTTCCAAGTGTGATACTGTGTGCTCAATCCCCCTCTTCACTGAGCCTTTACTGCAGGCCTCTAAACCTGGACTTACAGTAGCCGTTGCTATGGTCACTGGTAAATGGGGATTAATACTCGCCCCCAGGGGGCCAGGCTTACTTTTCTTCGCACCCTCCAACTCACTGACCTCAAGCCCGGACACCCCTGGGGCGACGCTTGGCTGGTGACATACACTGTGAAGCTCCAACGCCGTTCCGTACTCCTCTTCTCAAACTTCCACTTAGATTTCTCCTAATTGAAGACCCCGGAGTCTCTAGTAATCCTCCACGAAGAGAACAGCGAGTAGTGTAACATCTCCCGCGGCGTAAACCCCTCACCGCCTCTGCCCAAATGTCGGAGTCCCATGCGCGCTTCCAGCTCGCCACCTCACCACCTTTCGCCGGAGCGCGTGTCTCCCCTCTCCTATCTGGCATTTTTCCTAATGACCCTCCCCGGGCCAGGAAAACAATGTGGCAGAAGAAAAAATAGATGGATAATAAAAATGGCCACAAAGCAACATGCGATTTTGGAGCTCCCCCTATCTGCCGTTATGCTCCCCAGCCCATCAGGGCTGTGACCGAGCGCAAGAAAGAAAAACAAACTGAGCTCAAAAACACCCCAAACGGATTCTTTAATCCTGGTACAATGTACCATACCAGCAAAAAAAAAAGCATGTACCCCCTGTGATTTTCTGAAGGTTTTCGTTAGTGTTTTTATTTATTTAGATAGTAGAATGTCTCTTAAACGAATCTGTATTGATCTGTGTCTCAGCGATATATTCAGTGGAAACCATGTGTAATTTACACCAGGGGTCACAGTCTGTTACAGCTGTCTGTGCCACACATCTGCGAAGGGAGACCACACTTCAAGTTGTAAAATTCAGCATTTACAAATAAAGCCACAGGTTTTAACTTTCTCTTTAGTGCGAATCCCTTTTTATCTTGTTAAAGACAGATTTGCAGGTCACAACGACCCCCAACCGATAAGTATCAGCCAGGCCCCCCCTTGAGTCAGCCCTCAGCGTTCAGAAAGGCAAAATTGCAACCCCCAAGCAACAATCCGATGATACAGCTGCACAAAAAAAAAAAAAAAAAAGCTAGCAAAACACCGAGGCAAGCAGATCTGAAAAGAAACCTGCCGACTTGACATGCGTTTCTCGGAAAAATGGTCTCCAGGTAATGCCATACATCGAAATTCACAGCGAAGAGGAAGCAACAAAGCAGCCCCAAAAAACGCCGCTGCAAACGTGCACGGCTTGGGAGCTCCAGCGCACTGCTTCCACACTTCCGGGCACAACGTTACGGTCTGACTCCTCCTTCCCATCCGACGGAGAGCTTGCGGTCCAGCTCTCTAACTGGCCGCCATGTTCCCCCAATTGTGCCACTGAGGTCATGTGTAGCAAATATTGTAGAAATCATGGCCACTGTATATTTAACTTGCATTCCACATGTCCCCAAACATTGCATGCAGCATGTCAACACAGAGCATTTAAATGTGCACATTAGTCTGATGTGTACTCACCAACAGGGCCACCAATCTCCACACTCAGGTGGTCCAGCAGGTCTTGCTCTCTGGCAACAAAGTCATCCCAGTGATGCTTGAGTTGGTGGTTGTTGCGCTGGGAGTTGAATATTCTCTTCAGATGGAACAGCACCTTGGACCAACTGAGCCTCCTTGCCTCTATGTGATACCCCTGTATCACCTTGCCACCAGCCTCTAACATCAGGGGAGGAAGTGGCAGGCCAGCTAAATGAAAGCCCCCAGCTTCCCCTCACCCATTCTCCCCAGATGTGACCTTCCCAACATGACAGAATTTAATAGAGATAGGAAAGGGTAAAGAGGAAAATACATGAAAAGGAGGGAGGAAAATGAAACTTAAATAACTCACAAACAGCCCAACAATACACCAACTAACAATGCCCACTACAAACTCACAACAGTACAAAGACAAAATCAGACACAAAAAATGACTAATACACACTTACACTGATTCACTGAGACAATTATAAAAACAACAGATGACAATTGGAATGGCACACAGGAGACAAAAGCACAATTTGGACAGACAAAACTCTCAGCACAGCCACACAGTCTAGAAGAATCACAGACTGCAAAGTGAAAGTGAAAGTACATTCACTGTACCGTTTCTGTAAACAGGATATCCTATCACATCACTTCCTGTCTCAAATGCAGTGCGTTTATGTTCTGATGTGTGAAAATTTTATGACGCTTACGGGCTTTGCGTAATTTTTTTTTGATGTAAATGCTTAAAAATTCCCCCGCATTCAAAGATCAATATATTTTTCATGGATAACCAATTTCATGGGGTGCAGTTTTGGAATTACCGCTAGGGACCAATGGATGTATAATGGCTGTGAGCATCATTTTTCAACACGTATGCGGCAAAGTTTTACGCATATGCATCTTTTTTTACGCATTTGCATCAAAATATCTGTCTTTAACTGCGTTTGTGTCATTTTTCTCATTTTTAATTTACATGAAAGCTGTAACTATACAGATATAGGGGGTCATTCTGACTTTGGTGGGCGGCGGAGGCCGCCCGCCAAAGTCCCGTCGTCAGAATACCGCTGCGCGGTCAAAAGACCGCCGCGGTAATTCTGAGTTTCCCGCTGGGCTGGCGGGCGACCGCCAGAAGGCCGCCCGCCAGCCCAGCGGGAAACCCCCTTCCATGAGGATGCCGGCTCCGAATGGAGCCGGCTGAGTGGAAGGGGTGCGACGGGTGCAGTTGCACCCGTCGCGATTTTCAGTGTCTGCTTGGCAGACAGTGAAAATCTTGGTGGGGCCCTGTTAGGGGGCCCCTGCAGTGCCCATTGGCATGGGCACTGCAGGGGCCCCCAGGGGCCCAACGACACCCGTTACCGCCAGCCAGGTTCTGGCGGTCAAAACCGCCAGAACCAGGCTGGCGGTAAGGGGGTCGGAATCCCCATGGAGGATTCCCTAGGGCAGCGGGAACCCGGCGGGACACCGCCGGTTTCCCGTTTCTGACCGCGGCTGTACCGCCGCGGTCAGAATGCCCATGGATGCACCGCCAGCCTGTTGGCGGTGCATCCGCGGTCCACGGCCTTGGCGGTAGTCAACCGCCAGGGTCGGAATGACCCCCATAGGCTGTTAGGGCCTGCTGTGTGTGTTCCAGTGTTTGGGCACATGTGGCAGACCACACTACTACGGCCATAATACTCATGTCATTGTGCCAGATTAGCACTCTTAACTGACGCAACATCAACCCAAACATTTGGAATAAAAATTGGTATTCCCTAGTTTGAGCAGGTGGTGGGTCAATAGAGGATAGCAAGGCTATGCAACTTAATACATTCACTCATGGCCTGTGTGTATATGTCTGTGAATTGGCTATTTCAATTGTTGTGCCTCTGTGTGAACGTCATAAGACGTGTTTTGAATAATGTGCTTGTATGCATGTGTTGTAAATGTGGATAACCATCAGATGCCTTTCATTGTGGTACATCAGCCAGGATATGTGTTTGTCATACCCGTAGCGTCTAATGCTGTGTGAACTTCCCTGACTTTGGTGACAAAACATCTCCTATGACAAACTATGCACAGGATAGATAGAGGACGGTTGATAATGGCAATGTTACAAGGGTAAGCCATCACATGTACTGGAATGTTGGATACCACTTCCTGGTCACTTGTTTGTATACTACCCATGAGTCAGGCATTTGAACATGCTAGGTAGGTACAGTGTTTGTGACACAGAGTCCCAAACAATCCAAAAATGTTATGTTACACCACAGTTTGAGTCATATAAATGACCTATGTTTCTCCTGTGGCAGTGGAGGATCAGCAGACCATGCTGCATGTGTTCACATATTTCCAGTGGTTCATTGAACAAAGGTGTCCAGTTCAAGTGTGTGGCCATGTGTACCCAGAGTCAGTGTTGGCCTCCATGTTGTCACAGTTAAGTGCAGGTCTAGTCATTAGTCTGTGGAGCCATTCCCTGCATCAACAGAGTATCCTTCAAAGCAGAATGGACCTAAAGCCACTCACATGGGGATAGTCCATCTATGACACTGCAGAACTTTTATAAGGCTGTCAACAGGGCAACCTTGGTGTCCTCAAAAACTCTATGGATCAGTAATATGAAACAGGCAGGTTTCATCACAACATTTGTACACAGGGTAGCCTCTAAAATTCATACTGCAACAGGGAATATCAGTGCCTCTGTGCTGATTAATCTCACAGCTAGTCACCACATAAGCACCATCAATAGGTTGCGGCCAATGTGAATCTGTGTGTGGACCATCATGGCACAAACATGTTTTGTCCTTTCATACACATTAGCAAACCTTGTTTGTTGTGCTGGAGGCACCGTACCAAATCCATGCATACAGCCATAGTACACAGTCACTGTTTGTCACTCACAAATACATGAAACCCAGACAAGGGATGGGGTCTGGATTAGGCAATTGGAATACATGTCCCAGACCATAATACGATAAGTAAACTGATTACACTCTACTATCTATTTAAGGATTCATAGTAGACCTGCCAGACACAATACCCCATGAGGAACATGAGGAAAGAGAGGGCATGGAAAGCAAGTATGAGACTAATGTAGCCACAGGGAACCTCTATGGTTAATTCAAAGACAGGAACCAGTCAGGCTAACAGGATGCAGGCTCTGTCAGGAGCAAACATGAACAAGGCAAATACACTGTGAGCAGACTCTAACTGGGAAAAGCTGGAACAAGACTGTGGGAACTAAAAACTGTATTTGTGCTTTGGGCTGCAACGTTACACAATCCCCCAAGGGCTCTGTTACACAAGCGATTTATACGGCAATGCACAACAAGCCTATTCAGAAAATGGCAGCTTCTAAGCAGTTGCAGGCAGCAGCAATGGTAGGGCAGGTTCAAATGGCTGGTCTGCATGGAAGTGCTCACAGATGTGTGCAGCTTCAGTCTCTCACAAGTCCTGTAGTTGAGAATCAAGTTCAAAGGGCCAACTGGACCTTTCACATGGGAAGCAATGGACAGCTGATTACAGGTCCTACCGACTACCAGGCAGTGCATTATCAGACCTGAAATCCATGCAGACTGGTGGACTATGACAATGGCATGCCATACTAAAGAGGAAAGCACACAGGAGTCAGAATGGGAGTCTGGGTGTGTGTAGATGAAGGTTATCAGGGTACAGAGAGTCCATTTACAGGGCACCCTAGAGAAGGGTGGGCAGAGACTGAAAACATGGCCGTGGCAGGACTTATTACCTGGGATGGACGGAGGAGGGCATGTTTTGCGAGCAATGCTTGTCATACATGGGGCACCCTGTGCTATCCATTTTCAGTGTAGTTGGACTCCTTGTCACACATGTTCCTTGCAAAGATAGCTGATGTCACACTTACTGCTGTCTAAGGTCTGGTCATACATCCTTATTACCAATGCAATAGCACATCCACTGCCTCATGTATGAAACACTTTTTTACCTTATGATTGATGGTGTCTTAGTTGTGTGTCATGTGCTGCAATGAACCATGTTGGCAACATGGATGTGTGTCATAGCTGTGGTCCTCTGATGTTGCCCTCCACATGTGAAATAGACAGGACATATGTCATTTCCACTGTGTGTGATGTTGGGTGTACATTCATACCCATCAAATGTGGTGTTGCTTTTTCAGTATCCTAATCTGTATTTCTGCAATGCTCCATGAGGCTAAACTCTGATTATGATTCCTAGGGATCATGTGATGCATGAAAAACTACCCAGAGCATGATTGACTGATGAAGTGAGGTGTTTAATGACATATGGCAAGAAAGTGGTGATGGTGACTATAGTTCGAAGAAGTTTTGTACAATGTGTTGTCTCCAATGCAATTCTGCAGCAGTGTTTGGATGGTCCCCCTCATTTTGACAAACAGCATCCTACTCTTCCTCCTCTTCAGGCATTTGTGGGTCTGGTTCATAGAGGGGACTGTTTCTCCTTACACAAATGTTGTGCAGGATGGCACAGGTCAAAATGATCTTGCAGACCATTTCTGGTGAATATAAGAGGCTGAATCTTGACCTCAGGATGCCAAAGGTCCTCTCTACTATGGTGCGTGTCCTCCGATGTGCCTCATTATAGGCACGCTCTGCTGCTGTGCTTGGGTTGACAAATGGGGTCATGATCCATGGCTGGATCTCATAACTCTGATCAGCTGAAAGAGAAAATGAATGTAAATATTTGGATGTTGCTTGCACCTTGATTATCAATTTGCATGGCAGTTGTTCTCTTGCATCATCTGTGACTCATCTGTGTTTGTGTTATTGTGTGGGATCCTAGGCTTCTAGGATGTTTTTTCAGCATTGCGTTGTTTATTTATCTAAACTGGTGTAATGCTGATTGACCTGACATCAGCAGTATATTTGTAAACTTGCAGTTCATTGTGTATCTCCCATGCATTATGTCATGTGAAAGCAGTGTCCATGTGCCTTCACTGGAGGTGACATGATACTTCCTCACACAGAATTGATTCCACTGTGGTGGTAACACAGTTGCACTATATGACCTGAACATCCCATCCAATTCAACATATGTAATAGCATGTGAAAAACACAGTGTGGACCTTTGATTTGGCTAGGTGACAATGTACAACACATCTCCATAAGTTTGCAGCACTGAAGTGTTCGTAATTGACAATGCAAAAATTCTATGCAAACCTATTTTTGTGCCCTCACTGAGTTGGCTCATGTACAAACGTGTACCTACACTACTGAACATGGTCCAGGTAAGCTGGCTAACTTGGTTGTGGGGGTGAAGGCTTAAGTGTCAGAAGGTCCATGTGCCTGTACATCCGTTGTGTATATGTGTAATTGTCTCAATCCATATGTGTAGCAATGTGCACTTTGCAATATTGTCACATCAATATGTGTTCTTTGCACAGTCCAATTCCTTATTGGTAGTGGGCAATGTCACCCAAGGACTGATGTGAGATGTTGGTACTGCCTCAATGTTTCCATGTCACCTCCATTAGAGTCAGCATCATCATGCCATGTGTCTCATGGTGTTTGACCTGCAGCGAAACACATTACACACCCCTTACACAGTACGTATTGCTTGGAAGGGTGTGTGATTGAGTGTTATTGATGTGATATTTGAAGATTCATCTTTCAAGTTGTACTGCCAGTTAAGGCCATCTCATTATCACTGTGTTGTTTTGAATTGGTCCCTTGTGGCTCTGGAGTGGCATCTGTTGTTATTTTCAGCTGTCATTTGTCCATACGTGTGTATCCCATTGGGTCAGGATTTCAAACATGACTAGAAGTGTCACAACCTCAGTGTCTTCCTGGCCACGTGTCCATGTAGTGGTGTACGTCTTGTATGTCCTACAGGGTTGCTGTGCAGTGTGTATATAACTAGGTTTCTGCACTTACCAACAACTTGGCCATTGCCATATCGTCCATCCTGGAAGTGTTGATTGATGGTGCAGTGGCGGAAGATGAATGAATAATGTATACTCCCAGGATACTTTGCCACGATGTTGGAGATCAATCCCCGGTGATCCACAATGGCCTGCACATTGATGGAGTGTGTGTGCTTCCTGTTGTGGTATAGATGCTCGGTTGCAGCAGGTGGCACAATCCGTACATGTGTGCAGTCAATGGCACCCAGCACATGCGGGAAGCCATGAATTTGATAAAAGCCCTGTTTGGTCTCCTGCTGCTTCTGCTGTGTGTTGGGGAAGCTGATGTGGTGGGGTGTGAGGGAGATGATGACATCCAATACCTTGGGTAGGAAGGCAGAGAATGATGTCTGTGAGATCCCAGCAACCAGGGCACCAGTTGATTGAAAAGAACCAATTGCCAACATGTGGAGGACAGCTAGCAGCGTGGTCTCTAGTAGAATGATGTGGGGTGTCAATAAGCTGGGTGCCAACTGTGGCTCAATGTGGAGCAGCAGCTGCTGTATGGCTTGACAGTTTATTCTGTACCTCTGGATGATGTCATGTTCCCTGAGGCCCTGAAGGGTTGTTCTGCTGCAGAATATCCTCTCCTGCTTTCTGCATTGCCTTTGAGGTCCCTGCTGGTGTGGTGGAAGCTGCTGCTGTTGGTCCTGTGCTCTGCGTCTTCGTGCATGCTGGATGAATAGCACCTCAATGTCTTCCCTTTGGAGCTCTGATGTTGCTTATGTGTGTTTTCCTTAAGTACTGGTGTGTTTGCCCCATTTTAACGCCTGTCCTGACCCAGGCATTAATTTTTGACACAAATCAAACTGTGCGTCATTTTTCCACTCCGCCTCCCAGCCATGCAGGATTTGTGCGCGGTTGGATAAATATGGCACAGAGGTGTTTAAGTAATTTTTTGGACGGGAATGCCTACCTTGCATGTCATTAATGCAAGGCGGTTTCACGCATCCAAAAAATGACGCACACTGAGATATTTTGACATTAGCGGGGTCTAGCGTCAAAATATAAATATGGTGTTAGTTTTGCACTGAATTTGCGTTAAACAAAATTACGCAAATCCGGCGCAAGCAGAGTATAAATATGACCCATAAAGTGATAAATGTGTGAACAACAACCAGCACTGTCTAAAATAAGTAATAAACAAAGTGTGACTTTATCACAAAGAGTTATGTGCTGAAAAACTCTACCACTCACTTGCCTGAAAAGCTAGACTTACCAGCAACTAATCTGCACAGACCCAGCAATCACCAATGATATCCCACTAAAAAGAAAAATGAAAAGCATATTAGACATAAGACAACACAAATATCATTGTGCACAAATCTAAGGACATTTTCACACACAATCCTGCATTTAGTACACCAACTACAAACATGTCATTCATGCATGGCAACAATAACCTTTGAGTAAATTTACTTACCTAAAACATGCAACTACGCAAACCGCAGGTCAACCACTGCCAAAACGAGCCACAGGAAAAGAAGCAAAAGCTTTGAACTAGAACAAAAAAGAGAAATAAACTGTTATAATCAAAAATGCAAATACTTTGCCAGTTGAGAAACATCCCGCCACCAAACATTTAGAAATTTTCCCTGGTGTCTAGTGGTCTCCAGGGCAGATGGGCCTAAAAAAACTAGGCCAATCTTCCCCAATGGGGGCAGAAATGGCCACCAATACTGTGCTGAATCCTTTGCCCAAGAGACCACGCCCCCATACAAAGCATACACACAAGATCCCTGGTGCTTAGTGGATGGCCAAGGGGGGCGGAACTGCCCAAAAGTGTTTCTCCCTCTTTGATGGGCGACTCTTGCCCAAGGGGCCAGCCCTACCCCTGGGGGCAGATGGGCTTAAGAAAAATGAGCCGATCTGCCCCCAAGGGGAATGGCAGAAACAGCGTAAAATATTATGTCCCCTTGGGTGAGCAGACCTTGCCCTAAGGGCCACCTCCCCCGCAAAAACTCACACACACAAAGAATATCCTTGGTGCCTAGTGGATTCTGCCCCCCCTTGGGGACAGATGCCCCAAAGAAAAGGCCGATCTGGCCCGAAAGGGGGCAGAACTACCCAAAAGTGTTTCTCCCCCTTTGGGGCTAACCCTTGCCCAAGGGGCCGTCCCCCCCACACAAACAACACAAACAGCAGCACATCCCTGGTGCCATTGTGGGTTCTACCCCACCTGGGGGCAGATCGGCTTAAAAATTATGAGCTGATCTGCCCCCAAGGGCGGGGCAGAAATGGCATAAAATAATGTGCCCCCTTGGGGGAGCAGTCCTTGCCCAAGGGGCTGCCCTCGCAAAAAAAAAAAACATTCATAAACACACACACACACACACACACACACAAAGAAAAGCCCTGGTGCCTAGTGGATTCTTCCCCCCTTGGGGGTAGATGGGTCAACACAAAATGCCCAAAAGTGTTTCTCCCCCTTTTAGGGGCGATCCTTGCCCAAGGGGCCACCTCCCCACACAAAAAATAACAAACAGCTAAATATCCCTGGTGCCAATGTGGCATCTGCCTCCCCGGGAGGCAGATCGCCTTAAAAATAATGATCCAATCTGCCCCCAAGGGGGGCAGAAATATCATTAAAAATTATGTGCCCTTGGGGTAGTGGCCCTTGCACAATGGGCCACCCCCACACAAAAAACACACAAGCACACTAACAAAATCCCTGGTGACTAGTGGGCATTCGTGCTGCCCGATCATATCGCGAACGGGCAGCAGGAATGCTAAAAGAGGCATTGAGGGAAAGGAAAACACTTTCCTTTCCCCGATGCCTCTTTTGAAGCAATCCCCCCCCCCAGCTGGAGGAGAAACTTACCTCCTCTTCTGTAGACGCGCTGGAAGCAAATGGCTTCCAGCACTTCGGGCGGCCTCTAATGATGCCAGCACGCGATCGCGCGCTGACGTCATTAGATGGGGCAGAGGCAGGAGTGAAAGGGGAAGCGATTCCCCTTCCTGCCCTGCCCAGAGTGGGTGGGAGGTAGGCCCTCGGGGAGCAACATTGCTGTCCCTGAGGGCCCTGGTGCAGGACGTAATGGTCACGTCCCATGCACCGAGGGGTTATTGCCTGCTCTGAACAGGCGATAAAAGTGCCCAAAAAATTACACAAGGAAATCTGTCAGATTTCCTAGCACCATTTTCTCAGCCCCCCCTAATGGTGAAACTCCACCTTTGCATCCTTTATGCCTGGTGCAGGCATAATGTAGCGCAAAGGGTTACATGCATTGCACCACTTTGTAAATGTTGCACAAGAATGTTGGCCTCTTTGGGCCACATTAGCAAATAAAATGACACTAATGTGACGCAACATGGTGCTTGGGTCTATAAATATGCCCCTAAGTCTTTAAAGAAAAATACCTTAATGTTGATTCTGCGCAGAAAGGTTCACACTAGCTGCCTGAAGGTACAGTCAAATTCAAGTTCTGCTAGTGTGTTGGTACTTTCAGAGCCAAAATCATTCTACAAGCTTTCTTGTGGATTTCTTTCATGAAGGTGAAGTCATATCCAAACTCTCTCAGAGACTTTGTGGGTTCTTTGGTGTTCTAACTGCTAGTTGCCAAATTTGTCATGAAATATTCACAACAATATTCGAAAGTAATGTAGACTTCAAGTTTATTCTTTTGTTGAAACACCAGCATAGAGTGTTTTCTCTCTGATACTTCCTCGTCCTCCTGACTCAATGTTCTACCGGAAAACTCTAGAACACTCAGCCAGCATGCTCAAGGAAATAAATCATCACAAGACTAAACATGCTCAATGGAAAAAAAACAATATACATTAACCTAACTAAATGACACTTACTAAAACAAAATGTGTAACCTGATAAGAACATTACAATTCACAGCCCTAAAAATTGGATTAACTTTGAAAGAAACAAAATCATAATGCTTAAATAGTTGACAATAACTCTTTCTTTTATAACAATAAAAAGCTATCTATAGATGTAATGCCAATATGTGAACCTGTGTCCTGCTGCAGCATCAGCAGTGAGTGCCGAGACCCACGAGCATCATTGAAAACATTGTACAGTGTTTCACCTTTAAGGTAGTTCTTTTAATTGAACGCGTCTTAATAATGCTGAAAAGTTAGGAATGACTCAAACTAAATATATTCTATTAATCTACAGAGGTGTAATACTCTATGGCCCTCATTATGACATTGGCGGTAAATCCCACTTACCGCAATGCTGACGGCCGCCAACTAACCGCCACGGTGGCAGATATCCTTTCACCATATTATGACACACACACACACACCAGTCCGACAGAATTCAGATGCAAATCTGCCAGACCGAAGGTCAGTGCTAAAGTGGAGGTATCAAAACCCACACGTTACACTAACAGAACAACGCCCACCACATTATGACCCATGAATCACCACAGCAGACATTCATTGGCGGTAAACCATTGGCGGTACATACCGCCGAGCTCACAATGGACACCCACATACAAAACAACACTACTTTGGACAATTCAAACACACACCTGACACCCATACACACACACCTACACACCCACACCACTATAAAACACCCACCCACATTACCCATAACCCTTTACGATTACAAATCATTGGCACGAGACTGACACCAAGACCACTGACACAACTACAGACACACACCACATACACCCATACATCCCTCATGCACCCCACTTTACACACCCCAACACGTTACCCAACACACCCTCAACAACACACATCACATAACACCCATGGCACCACAAAGGCACCCTCTGTTTCACTGAGGAGGAGTTAAGGGTCATGATGGAGGAAATTGTCAGGGTAGAGCCACAGCTATTTGGAGCACAGGTGCAGCAGTCATCAATAGACAGGAAGATGTAGCTATGGCGGAGAATCATGGACAGGGTCAACGCCGTGGGACAGCACCCCAGAACATGGGACAACATCAGGAAGAGGTGGAATGACCTACGGGGGAATGTATGTTCCGTAGCAGCGAGACACCAGCTCGATATCCAGAAGACTGGCGGTGGACCCCCATCTCCTCCTCCACATCTTACAACCTGAGAGGAACAAGTCTTGGCAATACTGCATCTTGAGGGCCTTGCCGGTGTTGGAGGAGGACTGAACTATTGTAAGTCAACTCTCTACTATTATCACCTACTACCTGCATGCCATCACATACCCTCACCCTCACTCCCATCACTCCACTCCATCTCACACACCCCACCATCACATCTCACTAATTCTGATACCAAGCTCTGCATGCTGTACCAATGCATGGACACCACTCACAGCCATGCATGGACACTCATCACTAAAGCATACAGAGCATAGAGAACTAACAATTCCACCATACATCAACATACAAAAGTAAAAGCTGGCAGCAACACCAACCTTAGAGGGGAAGCTAGTAATGTACAATATGTCATACAAATTAATCATAACACATCATTTACATTCCCACATGTACCCCAGCCAATGTCACCGGAGAGGAGGTGCCCACACTATCCAGTCCTCCAACAGAAGAGGCCGACAGTGATGAGAGTAACTCTGGTCTTCAGGATCTGGACAATCTACCTGGCTCATCAGGGACCACTGGACAGCTGGTCCACAAAGCCCAGTCACAGTCCACCACAGAGCCTCCCCAGGAAACAACACCACAGTACCCACCCAGCGTCCCCAAACCTCTGTCCACAAGACACGTCAATCAGCAGTGTGCCCACCTGTACAGGGACCCCAGGCTACACCTCGCACCCAAGACAATCAGGGACCCGGGGTCAGTGTCAGTGGGCACACGGTTCAGGGGACAGAGGCACAGGCCACCAGGGACACTGGGAGGACTGATGTACGCCAGGGGGAGGAGAGGCCCAGGAAACCGACTCTCCAGAAGGCACTGTCCAAGATCCTGGGAGCCTGTCAATATTCATAGGACACGATGGGCCAGATCCTGGACAACGTGCAGGGGAATATCCCGCTGCAGGAGGGAGAGTACCAGGGGATCACGGAGGACTTGCAGGCCATCAACAACACCCTGATCTCCATAGCAGGGTTGCTAGCAGACATGACCAACATTATGCGGGAGGCAGTGTCACACCAGCATGCCCCTGCCACTAGCAAGTTCTCTGAACGGCCTTTCACTTCCGCTGCCACTAGGCGCCAGGAGGCCCCGCCACAAGACTCACAGGCCACCAGCCTCCTTCCCCCTGCAGAAGGTGAACCATTCTGAAAACGTTCCCTGCGATCCAGACAGAAGCCAGAGACACTTGCCAAGACCCCTGCCATGAAATGAGACTCTCCTGATTGTCCCCCTTGTGTCCCACACAGTCACCCTGTCCATTTTGAACTGCCATTTCTCCCCTTCCTATGTCCCCCTGGAACAATACCCTGGACTTCATCACCACCACAGCCCAATGCACTTTCCCCCTATATGTTAGCATTTCAATAAACACCCTTTGATAAAAATCGATTTTGAGTATGTCTTGTATTTCAAATATGTTACGATTGAAACAGGTACAACACCAGCGCAAAAGAACTGTACATAGAATGAGCACAGAATTAATGACCTGTAGTTAGTTGTGGTGATCACACTAGGAGTATTTGTCAAATCACCAACATCTGCAAACTGAATAGCCAGAGGTTACAGTAAGTGGACATAGAAGTGGGAAATAACAGCATGCCAATGCCACACAGAATACAACCAAAGTCATTGAAATGTAAAGTTACACTGTCTCACCTGTGTGTCATTGGAAGTACTGACTGATTACAGCTGTTCTGTTGTCCTCATCCTCATCTGTCCACAGGGTCATCTGCTGCCACAGGGGCATCTCCAGTCTCCTCCTCCTGCAGAAAAAGGACATGGCGTCTGAGGGCCAGGTTGTGCAACATGCAGCATGCCACTACTATCTGGCAGACTTTCTTGGGTGAGTAGCACAGGGATCCACCTGTCAGATGGAGGCACCAGAACCTGGCCTTCAGGAGGCCAAATGTTCTCTCAATTATCCTTCTGGTTCGCCCATGTGCCTCATTATAACGTTCTTCTGCCCTTGTCCTGGCATTCCTCACAGGGGTCAGCAGCAATGATAGGTTTGGGTAACCAGAGTCACGTGCAAATATTGAGGAACAACATTTAGCCACACACTATCCTATATGGCCAACACTATAGGCATACACCAACATGTATTGGGTGGGAACCAGGACTCACCTATTAGCCACACCCTGTGCCTCTGTAGTTGAGCCATCACAATTGGGGTGCTGCTATTCCTCATGACAAAGGCATCATGCACTGACCCAGTGTACTTAGCATTGACGTGGGAGATTTACTGGTCCGCCAGGCACACCATCTACACATTCATAGAGGGGAAACTCTTACAATTCCTGAACACCTGTTCATTCTGGCGGGGGGGGTACAAATGCAATATGTGTTCCATCAATTGCACCAATTATATTGGGGATATGTCCCATTGCATAAAACACGGCCTTCACAGTGGCCAAATCCTCAACCTGGGGGAATGCAATGTAGCTGCACATGTGTTTTATCAGGGCAGACAAGACTCTTGTCAGCACTATTGAGAACATTGGCTGAGACATTCCTGCTGCCAAGCCCACTGTCACTTGAAAAGAACCAGTTTGCAGGAAGTGGAGCACTAATGGAATTTGCACAAGATGGGAGATCCCAGTCAGATGACGGATAGCAGATGTCAGGTCAGGCTCCAATTGGGCACACAGCTCTGTGATTGTGTCCCTGTCCAGTCTATAGGTGAGTATTATGTGCCTGTCCTCTAGTGTAGCCAAGTCCACCAGGGGTCTGTAGATGGGGGTATGTCTCCATCTCCTATTCATCCACAGCAGTAGGAATCTAAGGGACTAGAGAGTGAGGAGCCTGTCACAAACTGAACAATGCAGCCACAACGGTAGTTTGCTATCTGTAAACATGTAATGGGTCAGTGTGATTTGTCCAGTATGTGCCTATTTGTCTAGTAAGTGCCTATTTCTCCTGTGATGCAGCATTATTCCAGAGGCCTGCCCCCCCTGAAATGGCTCCCGCCTGTCTTGTGTGGTGGGACAGGTGGAAGTGAGGTAATGCCGCTGACGTTATGCACCGTGGCAGGAGGCAATCGGGAACCGCCGTGCAAATCATCATTAGTTAACATTGGGCCCTATGGAGTACAGTTGCCAAAGGAGATCTACGCGGGTAGTGACGGTATACAACTGCCGCGGACGCGACCGCCATTTTCTATCAGATTCCTCACTTGTTTCCTGACCTTCCATAGGAGAAGACCTACATTGCATGTGCTGCTGTGGCCTGTGTCTGGAACTTACCATGGCACTTCTGACTGGGGAAAGGGCCCCAGCCTGAGTACACTGTGGGCATGATGCATGTGGCATGCATGTGTGGAGGTGTGTGTGAAGGCATTGTGTAAGGGGGAAGGGATGTCCTCCTGGCTGGGTCCACATTGAGTGCTGGGCTGTGTTTGTGCCAATAGTGCTGGAAAAGGGTATGGTGAGCCATTTGTGTAACTGGCTGGACTGTTTGTCTAATGGTGTTCTCCTGTCTGGATTGCCTCTGCATATCAGCTCCCATCAAAAGGAGCGTATATGGTGTGCCATCGCCAAGGTGGTGTGGACCCTGGGGGTCTATGACAGGTGGGGCACCCACTGTCGCAAACCGTGGAAGGACCTGAGATGCTGGGCACAGAAGACTGTGGAGACCCAGCTGGGGATGGTCTCCCAACGATGAAGGGGTGCACCTCGAACCCTGACCCCCCCGTAGGCCCTCATACTGGCGGTGGCCTATCCAGAGCTGGATGGGCACTTGAGGGCAACACAGCAGCCACAAGGGGTGAGTACAGTGGGTATCATTGACAGAAACAACAGGATGGGTGGTAGCTGGGTGGTGGTTGTGTGTCAGTCGGTGCCCCTAGGCCAGGCCAGACATAGAAGCGTAGGTCCCATGGTGGCTAAGGGTTCGAAGGGGAAATACTGCCTACCTAGCTTGTTAGCATCCACTACTGGTCAGGGCTACGTGGGTCCCAGGTGTGCTGCAGTTGGTGGTGTGTCTCCTCCTCATATCTCTTTCTTGTTTTGTCATCCTGTCCTTATGTGCATTATCATCATCTGGTGGAGGAGCAGAGGCACCGGCGATGGAGGGAGCTGCATCCCACAGGACCCTGGAGGCAGAGTCCACCGACGCTGAGGGCACCAGTGGGACGGACGGCGAGGGGAGCACAACGGCAGAGACTGGAGGGGACAATACAGACTCAGATACCGCCTCTGATGGAAGCTCCCTGGTGGTGGCAGACACCTCTGTGACCACCCCAGCTACAGGTATAGCCGCCACCCCGTACCAGCACTGCCCTCCCAGCAGCTCCTTAGTGAGTTGCCCATGCCCACTCAGCCAGGAGGGTGGGCATCTCCTTCACCCCAGGCACCTCAGGCCCTGCCCCAGTCAGCCCTGCAGCCCTGAGTGAGGAGGCTATTGACCTCCTGAGATCCATCTCTGTAGGACAGCCAACCATTGTTAATGCCATCCAGGGGCTGGCAGCCCAGATGCAGCAATCTAATGCATTCCTGGAGGGCATTCACAGTGGATTGGCAGCCCAACAGAGATCGTTCCAGGCTCTGGCCTCCTCTCTGATGGCAGCCATTGTGACTGTTTCAAAAGTCCCCCCTCCAACTATCACTTCTCAATCCCATTCTCCTCAACCCCAACCCATCCCAAGCACATAGCCAGACGAGCATGCACACAGGATAACAACCAAAAGTGTCACAGGCAAACACAAGCACCACACTTCATCACACAGGCACTCACACAAACACCATTCATTTTCGGACACAACAACATCCACTATTTCCACTGTCCCCAACTCCTCCTCCTCCACCTCCCACCCAGTTACGTCCACACTCACACCTGCATGCACTACATCAATGTCCAGTACCAGCATCATACCACACCAAGCAGAACACACACATCACTGGCAGACACCTCCACAACATCCATGCACACGTCCCGTGTGTCCTCTCCCACCGTGTCTGCCCCTCCTAAAGTACACAAACACAAGCACTCAGACACCCAGTAGCCATCCACCTCACAACAGCATACAACCCATGCACCTGCACCCAAATCCAGCAGACAAACACCTCCAACCAATCCTTCATCCTCCACTCCCATTTCTTCCACCTCTTCCCGCCCCAATGTCCCTAAAAAGCTTTGCCTTTCCACCAAGGGGAAGGAGCCTACACCAGCCAGCAGAAAGGGGAAGGAGCCTGCACCAACCAGGAAAGAGGGGAAGGAGCCTGCACCAGCAGCTGTCACAGAGCCCCCACTGACAGCCATGCTTGTGCAGCCATCAGTGAGTGCAGGGGCTGAGCTGGAGCTTCCCACTACCACCACAGTGCAACCATCAGAGGGTGCAGGGGCTGGGCAGGAGCCTTCCACTACCACCACCACCACAGTGCAGCCATTGGAGGGTGCAGGGGCTGAGCAGGAGCCTCCCACTACCACCACCATCACAGTGCAGCCGTCACCGCCAGTGGACGCCATATGATCCAGCCTCCATGGGCTGCTGTGCGGCATGTCCCCTCCAGAACCAGTGGGCAAGTCAGCCACTCGAAAGACTACGGCCTTGCACTCCCCAGGATCAAGCAAAGGGCATGTTGCCCCCTCCAGAACCAGTGGGCAAGTCACCCACTCCAGAGACTGCAGCCTTGCACTCCCCAGGACCAAGCACAAGGCATATTGCCCCCTCCAGAACCAGTGGGCAAGTCACCCACTCAAGAGACGATGGCCTTGCACTCCCCAGGACCAAGCACAGGGCATGTTGCACCCTCCAGAACCAGTGGGCAAGTCGCCCTCTCCAGTGACTGTGGCCTTGCACTCCCCAGGACCAAGCACAGGGCATGTTGCCCCATACAGAACCAGTGGTCTTGTTTCCGCATCTGGCTGAGGTGCCCACCTCTCCCTGAGGTGCCTACCTATTTGCCAACTAATGCCCCTGGAGTGTTCCCTCCGTATTGGTGCAGGGAACGAGTGGGGCCTTGGACTTTGCCCTGTGGCCAAGTGGACCCTGTGAACTGAGGACTGGGCAGTGTCCCTTTTTTGTACAGTTGTACATATCTGTTGCATTGCCAAATTGATTTAGTAATTTTGATGTTGAACTAATTATAATTACTTTGGTCAATTCCTGTTGTTCTTTGCATTATTCAGTTGATTTACGGGGATACATTGGTTTCTTGTGCAGCTGGTTGTGTGTATAGTGTGTGTGTGTGTGTGTGGGGTGTGTATTGTGCGTGTGTGTGTGTCACTCTCGTTTCTCCCCTTCCTTGTGTGCTAGACGGCTGTACTCACCGTTGTCGTCTTTGCCGGCATTGGTGTTCCAGGTGGAACATGACGTAGAAGATCATTGGGAAACCTTGCAGTTTGGGTTCCATGGCAGCGTGGTTCTTCCCTGTGTCTCCAATGGTGAGTCGTTTCACTTCTGTGATGTGTTTCCGCCTGGCTTTTGATGGCGCTGGTACGGCCCCTGAAAAGGTGGCGAATCGCCATGTCCTGATATGGTGGGCGGTACTTTGTTTTCTGCCTGGCTGTAGGTGGCTACTGCAGTGGTGACTGTTGTTTCCGCCCTGGCGGTCAGTGTGGTACATTGGCTGTCTATCGGAGATATCACCACCATGGTCATAATTTGGTGGTACTTACCACCAGCCTGTTGGCAGTATTACCGCCACTTTATCATCAACTGCCAGGGTTGTAATGAGGGCCTATATAGTTACATATCTGAAGACAAGGAGTGTAGTGAGACCTAGTTGAGGTAAAGGACGGTACTAAACTTTCATTTAAAGAATTAGAAGCATCAGCATTAATGATGAAAGGTTGACACAAGTGAAATCTTTATTTGTGCGATAGCCCATGAAGTCAATTTGTTTACCTATTTCTGAAATGTATGCTATCTGGAATTAGGTATGCCGTCATATTAAACTACATAATTTGGCTGCAAAGTAGTATGTATGCAAAGGAAACAAACATTTGCAATGCAGTAGGTCTCACATTTGCTGAAGTTAGAGATATTGGCGTTGTAAATGCATAACTGGACTTTTTGTGCGATATAAATGAATCAACCCTGCTGAATAATTTTTACTTTCAGAATTTAGCTGCAGATTAAGCTAAGGCTGCCAGACATAACTAATTTGACTGCAACTTCTCTTAGCCTCAGTCGATCAAAGTAACGCTAAATGATTAATATATGCAAGGTCCCGTTACTCTTCAAGAATTACCATCCATCTAATATCATAGCATTTTTATGAACTCAACCCAAACCAGCAAATGCCTAATGTTCCATGTAATACTGTTAATATGCACAGAATGTCATGGATAAATGCTTTGTTAGTTGTGCGCCAACTGAATCTTCTTTGCAACAGGAGGACAAAGTAGCAACCAGAAGTCTAAACGGATCCAACTAAAGGAATTGACATGTAGGTAAAATCAAATCAATGTCTGAATCACCTTAAAGTCCTCCACACAAGTGCACAAATCAAAGGTATTCAAAGAACGGTTCACCAAACTAAAGCTCACTTCAGTTACACCAAACAATCTGCAGCTTTTAAGGATGTCACACAGTAAAAGAAACAAAAACAACTCACTCGAGGGTGCCATCCTTAGGAATAGAGAATGCTTGCCCAACTTTAATTTCTGTGTCACAAGTACTAAGTAAATGTAAATCTTCAATGAGGGTTGGGGTTGGACGAATAGAAAAAGCATCCAAATGATACAGAAAAATCTTTGCTAGAAAACTTACGCTTCCTGAAATAAGGAGTATTTCCACATCCCAAAATGTTTATTCTCACATTTAAGTAAATCATCATCCTTGAGGTTTTCATTTAATTTGGGAATTTGTAGTAATTCATTTGTGAGCAAACAAACAACAAGTCTATGAATGTAAAGAATACACCAGAACTGATTAAGGTACACATACCAGAATTAGAAACATTTAAAGCTCTAGGTTACTCAGCAAAAATATGATGTTTAAGCATTACATACAGTGTGCCTCCTAGAAAATATGACTTGTGACACGTTGCTGCCCAAAGCAGAACATGCAATCCAAAATGCAAGGTATGTGAATGCAAGAACAGGAGCTTTTCCTCCACCTGACCACGTCAGTAGGCAGTGCCCACGGCACTTACAGTACACGGTCCAGCGCAGAGGGCATGTTGACAGTTTAGTTTTCATCTCTGTAGTTGCTGGAGACATGGACATTTGTAGAAAAGCCAAAAGAACCTGGAAACCTGTGCGCTCTTGCTGTGGAATGACATCAAGTCACAAAGAGGGTCATTCCGACTTTGGCGGGCGGCGGAGGCCGCCCGCCAAAGTAAACCCATCGGAAGACCGCTCTGCGGTCAAAAGACCACGAGGGTCATTCCGACTTTCCCGCTGGGCCGGCGGGCGACTGCCAAAAGGGCGCCCGCCGGCCCAGCGGGAAAGACCCTGCAACAAGGAAGCCAGCTCCGAATGGAGCCGGCGGAGTTGCAGGGGTGCGACCGGTGCAGTGGCACCCGTCGCGATTTTCACTGTCTGCAAAGGAGACAGTGAAAATCTTTATGGGGCCCTGTTGGGGGGCCCCTGCACTGCCCATGCTAGTGGCATGGGCAGTGCAGGGGCCCCCAGGGGCCCCACGACACCCGTTCCCGCCATCCTGTTTCTGGCGGTGAAAACCGCCAGAAACAGGGTGGCGGGAAGGGGGTCGGAATCCCCATGGCGGCGCTGCAAGCAGCGCCACCATGAGAATTCCCTGGGCCAGGGGAAAACCGGCGGGAAACCGCTGGTTCCCCTTTTCTGACCGCGGCTTTACCGCCGCGGTCAGAATAGCCCTGGAAGCACGGCCAGCCTGTTGGCGGTGCTTCCGTTGCCGTCCGCCCTGGCGGTCATAGACCGCCAGGGTTGGAATGAGGGCCAAAGTCTTTAACTTGTCATTTCGCTGAGATGGAGGGGCTACAGAAGACGACTACAGGCTATGCCTGTTTGTCAAAACTAAGCTCCTTCTGTTTTCTAATCTGAAGCACTATTGCTGTGACAATTAATTCATTAAAGCCATTGGTAGAATAACATTACACTTATTGCAAGCAAACATTTTTTTTTTAAAGTAGGCGGGATACCTAGCCTAACCTGTTGCCTACCCCTCAAAAGTGATTTTTGTGTCACTAGTTTCTTCTGCTTCTTTCCAAAAAGTGACTGAAAGGACAGTTAGAAGTCTGTGCTGATCAGAATGGGGCTAATGTCCATAAACTAAGGCCCTGATTTATACTTTTTGGGGTAAAACTGCACTAACACAGTTTTGCACCAAAAGTTGAGCAGCAGGTTGCACCAATTCTGCGCACCAGCCGGGCCCCATATTTATGGAATGGTGCAAGTCGGTGCAAGGGGTAGGCTAGTGTAAAAAAAATGACATTAGTCGGGTTTGGATTGTGGTATGGAAGAAGTGGGTTTTGCACCAAAAAATGACATTAGGCAGGTTAAAGAAAAATGACTATAACCTGCCTAGAGTCATTTTCTGATGCAAAACCATCCATACCACATGACCTCTGTCTTAGAAAAGACAGGAGTCATGCCCACCACCCCAATGGCTAGTACAGGGACCAGGGGCCCCTGGGCATGGCCATTGCACCCTGTGCCATGTTTGGGGGCCCATTTCAGGGCCCCCTATGGCATTTTAAAAAATAAAAGAAAATACTTACCTGTACTTACCTGGGGTGGGGTCCCCCATCCTCCGCTGTCCTTCTGGTGTGGGTGGGGGTGTCCCTGGGCCCTGTGGAGGGCACCTGTTGGCTTATTCCATGGTGTTCCACCATGGAAATAGGCCTACGGGTCCCCTAATGCCTGCCCTGACCCAGACCTTAACAAATGGCGCAAATCAAGCTTTGCACAATGTTTTGACCACTCCTCCCTCCTGTGCACCATTGTTTCCAGGAGTATAAATATATGGCGTTAAGGCCATAGAGTCAGCATGCACGGGAAAGCCTACCTTGCATCTCATTAAGCCAAGGTAGGTTTCCACGTCCAAAAAATGACTTTAACTACATAAATTTGGCACTAGACAGGTCTAGCGCCAAAGTATAAATACGGAGTTAGTTTTGTCCCAAATTAGAGTAAAAAGAAATACGCTAATTCGGTGCAAACAGAGTATAAATATGCCCCTCAGTTTACTCTATTACAAGATCCTCAGGATTGGCTATTACAAAATTCATTCCATTAGAAGTCTCTTTTAATAGTTCGTATTTGCATCATATGCAAGTATTTACTTACAGGTTAAATAAGAAATATTTCATGTTATAATTAACATTCAACTTGAAGGTTGAATATTCACAAACAACGGATGTTATATGTAGTACTAAAGCCAATTGTTGGTTGATTGGGTTGTTAAAATGTGCCAACTGTGCTATCAAATAGCCATTAGGATGTGCTGATCATTCTGAAGGCAGCTCTCAGATCTAGTTGGTCTACAACTAGCTGAGCAGAAAGTCACGTTTTAACATCTGTTCCAAATTTCGGGTGGTTTTCTAGTGGGGAGGTTGCTAAAAGAATATTTTTTCACCACATATCTTTAGGGATTTGAAAGTCCTCTTCAAACACATTGCAGGATATAGACCTAGGCATTCTGAGGAATTTGTCACCTATAGGCCCATTTCAAATTGTGTGCAAATATTGGTTGAGGCTCTATTCACAATTTTTCTCAAGACAAATGTTCTCACCATAGTCCCACACAATTGGTTTCTCTGGGTGTGAAATATGTACCTCAGATTGCATCTACTTTGTGACTAGGGCCTCAGGATCCTAAACCTAAAGCAATATGTGACTGAGGGATTTTAAATTAAGACATGCTCTTGTAACTACTATTAAATTATTATAAACACATCACACAGTTCTGAGCAAAAGTAGACTCCAGCATATGTGAGGAACTTTACATGTGACTAATTAAGGATTCTTGCCTGAACCTACAAAAGCCCATCATGGACGCATTTTAAATGGTTGGCCAGCTCCCAAGGATGCTTTTAATGTTAATACTCTTTGGAGCTCTATATTTTTTGGTGAAAGAAGTAGATTAATTTTCATGATGCATTTGTCCAGGGACTTCCGATTATCAAGCAAAATGCATATATAAATGAGCGTTACAAGAAGGGTTGAGTTTTCTTTATCAATTTTCATTAAAGTAAAAAAACTTCAATGGCTTGGTTTCACGCCACTAGGTGGTGTGATTTATATAGAAACCACGGGTTTTGACTGTTGGTTATACAGGTATCTTCATATTATTCAGCTAAAACCTATCACCAACCCTTAAACCACCTCCTGTCCTTGTAAAACTGTTTGTCTTCACCAACCACAGAGAAGCGCTACAAGAAAACACTACTGACCTCAGAATCTTCTGAGAATACTAACCATGAGTGCCTGGTAAAGTGAGAACAAGGCACTCTTGAGTCTCTCATTGCCTCCACCAATGGCCACATGCACAGTAATATGAAGACCAGGGCTAGAAAATGTGGAAAGGCAAATGAGACACCTGAGACCAGAAACACTGCGCTCCACCACCCTGACTAGTAATGTCTGCTGGGCACTAATGTCTGCCAAAAAAGTAGGCGTCTAAAGGCAACAAAATATCTTTTGTAACGTGCAAGGAAAGTCATGCATGTAACTGTAACAGTGAATGACTATGTCTAAGCAAAATGTCTCAAATCCCTGTGTCTCCAGCCCTCTGTAGTTTCCATTGGAACTTGTAATTCCAAAAATGAAGTATATAAAAGATGAGTGTTTGGAATATATGTTCACAAACGCTTCTCTACATTAGTTGGATATGTACCACAAGTTTCTTTACCGTGCATTCTCTGTGGAATATAAATTATAATTTATCCTTTACTCTTGTTCTCTGCAAGATAAATAACAGACATTCATACTCTGTAATTCTTAGATTAGCAAGTCGTATAACATTGTTAGAACTTTATTAGCTTTTGTATTGGCATGTAAACATAGCATGAGCAACATAGAACTGATTAAGGATTCCCTTCTGTTAAATCACAGAGTAAACCTTAAATTATGAACGTAAATACTACAGCATTTAGAAATATTTACATCAAATGTTCATTCAAATAACTCCCAAGGAAGCAACTGCTCTTCACGAACGAAACACTCAATTGTCATTGAAAGACCCTGACTACTGCAACATAATTTCATGATTGTTTAGCAAAGGTGCTACGGGATACAAGGGGATTTATATCCAGACATCCAAGGTGGCTGCTGCTTCTTCAAATTACATGAGAGTTCACAGACTGCTGGAAAATGTAGTTAATTCTCAAGCTGCAGCAGGGACATAGCTCCAGTGAGGAGTTTGTGTGCCACGCCATTCTAAGAAATGTATTCTGTACTAAATAGTTGGGTAGGAGTGCTTTCAGTTTGGTAATGTGAAGTGTCTGTTGGATTTCAGCAAATTTTAACACGCCCTCTTGGACAAAAACACACACACTCTCTCTTCTCTACATTTTGAAGGCCTTAAAATGTTGATTAGTTAGCAACATATTCAGTTTTAAGTACCCTGTAACAATCCACATTCCTCTCTCCTTTCCCCGCCTCAAAACCCCCCTCTTGTCCTGCTTCTCATATAATGTGTTTTAACAATATGTCCCAGTGTGACTGTTGGGAAATCTTAAACTCAGCCCCCACCCAATCATATTGACCAAGCTATGCCCCTGGGGTCCAGTAGCATTTTGAGTTCTCTCTGCTTGCCAAGTGTCATTCAGTGCTGACACCTTGCAAGGTCCAACAGCCTTCCTTTTCTTGAGATGCATTCAGTGCAAGTGGACTTGGATTGTCCCTCTGAGGGCTCAATGGGCCTCATTTACGAGGCCTTAGCAGCACACTGGGACACAAGAGTGCATTTTTTGAAGGCTCCGGTGGTGTAGTGTGCCATCCCATATTTACAAGGCCACACAAAGCCACCTTGCTTTGCTTTTCATGGCCTTGTGTATATCGACCTCTTTCATGCTAACACTGCATGAAAGGGTCGTTCCTTGGGCTGTTCCCACACAACACCCATGGAACCCAAAGGAATCTGATGCATTCCGAGATTTCCAAGTCTGAGAATTCGTCAGATTCCTATGGCACCTCAGGGGTGGTGTAAGAATGACGCAACGGTGAGGAATATATTTTCTCCTTGTTTTTTCCACTTTCGATGTTGGCTGCATTCTGTAGCACACATAGAAAGAGAAAAACGCCTCTTGTGGTTGTTTTTGCGCAGAAACTGGTCCCTTCCTGCACAAACACAATCATCCCCAACAGCGTGTTTTAGGCAGCAATTTGTGCACCAGCAGAGGGGGAGAGGACAGAAATGTGCTGTATATTATAGAAACAGTGCATTTCTTCCCACTCTTGGTGGCACAGGGCAGCAAGGTACTTGCTGCACCACTCTGTGTCACGGGCCTCGTAAATGAGGCCTAGTGTGTCTTAAACTGTAATCTGTACCCCCAGCCCAGCTTCTTCACAGGTCTACAACAAGTGCAAAGTCAAACCATTTTTTTCAAATATGGAGCCTTCCGCAATAGTTTAAGGTTGATTTATCAAGATATCTTTAGGGACCGAAATGTGTGTTTTTCCCGAAAATCATGAGAATGTACAACATCCTTGTCTACCCTC
This sequence comes from Pleurodeles waltl, assembly GCF_031143425.1. Lineage (NCBI taxonomy): Eukaryota > Metazoa > Chordata > Amphibia > Caudata > Salamandridae > Pleurodeles > Pleurodeles waltl. The sequence continues at coordinate 147,375 of NW_027150407.1, read as the reverse complement.
GAATGGTAGGCTGGGGGGATTGTCACTTCGGATCTCTCAACTTTTTCTTCAAATTTCGAAATTGAGACACATCATTTGTGTCACACATGTAAATACCATGCACAGCACAGGAAAATGTAACAACATGAAACATGTCTTTATACCAAACATGCAGAATAACCTACAGAAAGATTACTTGCATTCATCACACATGATTGTTTTTCGACTTTTTGTGTACCACCAGTCCTGATTTTCTAATGGATTTTGTTGCTGCTAGTAGATATGCAGCCAGGATGTAGTCATAAAGGCACACAAGTTAATGAACATGTATCAGTATTTCATTTTTATTCTTTTACATAGCTAAACGGACACAGCTTTAAGTATTTGGAATTTTTAAACATTTAAACATTTTTTTATTCAAAATCAATATTTCAAGCCTGTAAATTTCATTTGTTTTTTTTACTAGCGAATTTCACTGACTTATTTTGAATTAAATTTATTTTCAACATTTCTTTTATTTCGTGAAATCAGAATTTGTTGAGAGTCTATGAGTGTGCATATTGAGGGGTCCACTATCTCTCTTCAATAAGGAGGTTCAAGTTTGTAGAAACTTCAAAACATACGAAGTAGGACACCTACCAAATGATTTCATGTCTATTTGGAAAGCCTAGCTAACACAAATATTAAAAATTTACAAAAAGCAATCAACAATCCGGTATGCAATTATAATAATATTGAAACATGATTAAATGTCAAATTGAGGCACAGTAATGGTTTCACACAGGTGAATACCATGCACAGCAAAGGTAAATGCAGCAAGATTCAACATTTCTATATATTAAACATGCAGTACACCCTATTGAGGTATTACTTGTATTCATCAAACATGATTGTTATGACCAATAATGCTTCCAAAGCTGCAGCGTATGGCCTCTAAATACCCTTTCATTATAGACAAACAGAAGAGGCTAACAAAAATAATCCTAGCATTAAATGTAGTTAATGTTGAAATTGACAGATCTCTTCCAATAAAAGCAATGGTACATACACAGGTCCAAATACATCTGGAGATAGTCTGAATACATGATGACAGCCATGTATAATGTGAAGTTGAAAACACAACTGGCAATGAAAGACCTCGACAAAGCACCATCCACCTTTGACGTTCCACACAAGTAATGCTGCTGCTACTGGAGGAAGTAGGGACATGTGAAGACATTCCTCATTTGCATTACATTTCAGGAGTATTTTCTAGGTGGACACCAAATAGTACTTACTTGTGACTGAACTATGTCTTGAAAGACTTGGGGCTCTCCAAACTACCATGGAACCTGCATGCTTATAGAATACATTGCTCAAACTCTTAAACATAAACAGTACTTCTAAGCAGTGAGGTCAGGTGCACTGTGATTCCACCACATCTTTCAGATCATAACACACCTCATCAACATTTTCCATATAGACCAAACTACAAACACCATCTATTGAGCCATGCACTATGAAGAGTGTCATTAACTCAATACAAATCCGAGCACTTTATGAACCTCACCAGGGGATGAAGAGTTACATAAATAATGCAGTAGTATCGCCCAGAAAGCACTTTTAGCCTTGAAGATAGTAGAATATTGTACAACACAGCCCTTGCAAACATGTTTCATAAAACAGCCAAACAAATATGTTACATTGCAGGCATGCCCATTTCTTTAATAACAGGAAAAAGAGCTATTGTCCAGCTCACTATCATGTACATTTATAAGAAACCCATGCATTTCTTAGATATTAAATTATGCAAAGAAAGCTGTTCTCCCAAGCCGAATGAAAGATTTGAATTATGAAATAAATAGCAATCAAGAACAGTTGTAACAGAAAGAGTAACTGCAGTGTACCCATAGCTCTTACGTAGAAATGAACATTGTGGATATAGTTACAGTTGCAGAGCTTGTGAATGGCTGCCTGTAACGTGGACATTTTGACCAAATACAACTTTTTAAAAGCTCAGAATCAAGGAGCAATGTTTCACTCTTCCTATTCCTGAGTTGTAACGTCTGCAGCGCATGCACTTACTGGCAAAAACAACAGATGAAAACACAAGGCAGAAAAAAATCAAACATTCACCCCCCAGTCACAGATCTGGATTTAATCCATCAGTTTTTTGCTAGCCATGCTATTCCAGTTTGGACCCGGTCACTTGCAAATCAGTCTTGGCCTGTTTCCTATGGGAACAGTCCAGCCCGAACTGCTAGGCCAGGTCCTGCTTGAACCAGAAACATGCATTCTGGGACCAGTTTCAGGGTATCACCCCTCATTAGCCAGACTAGCTGAAATCTGGTGGCATACCAAGCACTAGCCTGCACATTTAAAAAGTTGAGGATATGCATTTTAGATATAGAAATCTTTTACTGCATTGGCTGTCAGCTTTTTGTCAATGCCTGTTTTGTTTTGTCATGGTTTGTGTAAAACTTTATTTCTGGGGCAGCCTTTGAGCTCTGGCCAATATGAAAATAAATGGGCTGAAAACGAAAATGTAATATCTCTCTCAAAAAACACTCATTGCTATAGTAGCCCCTGGCACTGAAGGGAGTTACTTTGTATGTAGATCAGCTCTTGTGAAAGAGCAAAGTACCCTCACCCACATTAAAGTTAGCCAATGGCAAAGCGGGCCAACCCTTTGCCCCACACTGTAAGATGCAGCTGGAGAAAAATATGAATAATACCATAACAGACCCATGGATGTAGATGACTGGCTGCAAGACCCTATTAGTACGTGTATGACACATATAATGTTAATAAAATTAAAAAGTCAAGACTCACAATATGCCTAAAAATAGGAACACTCCTAGGTTCATAGGGACTGATTTAGACCAAGCCATTCTAGTTTGAACCCAGCCATATGCAAATCAATCATGGCCCTGTTCCCCATGGGAACAGCCCAGCCAGAACTGCCAGTCCAGGTTCTCCCTGGAGCAGAAACAAGCATCCCGAGACCAGTTTCGGGGTTTTGACACACAACCCCCATGGCAATGACTCCTGTCTCAGCAAAGACAGGAGTCATGCCCCCCTGCCAAATGCCCATGCCCAGGGGACTTTTGTCCCCTGGGCATGGCCATAAGGCACAGTGGCATGTAGGAGGACCCAAGTTAGGCCCCCCTATGCCACTTCTATGTAAAAAAATTACTTACCTCTCCTTACAGGGGGGGGTGCCCCTGGGGGCAGGGAAGGGCACCTGTGGACTGCTTCCATGGTCAGAGTCCAGTGAAATGAGCCCACAGGTCCCCTAACGCCTGCCCTGACCCAGGCATTAAAGAATGGTGATAAACCGGTTTAGAGTAATTTTTTCAGGCCCTTCCCCTTCCTTGCATCATTTTTGCACGGTAGTACAAATAAGGCGCAAATGCCTTTGAGTAATTTTTTGCCCGGGAACGCCTACCTTGCATGTCATTAAAGCAAGTAGGTTTCGACAGTAAAAAAATGACACTCACTCCATTAATTTGGTGCTAGAGGGGTCTAGCGTCAAAGTATAAATATGGAGTTAAGCTTGAGCTGCATTTGCGTAAAAAATCACACAAATTCAGAGTATAAATATGTCCCTAAGTGTCATTTTTCTTGACACTAAAACTATGCACACTCAACTCTATATTTATATTTTGACGCTAGACCCCGCCATCTTGTGGTTGTGGCAAACTACCTTGTGCTAATTAAAGGTAGGCATTCCCGTCTAAAACATGACGCTAACCCCCTACTGCCATATTTATACTCTGGTGCACAAACAACGCACACGGAGTAGGCACACACACTAAACCTGCTTAGCCCCATTATTTAATTCCTGGGTAAGACCAGGCGTTAGGGCACCTGTGGACCTGTTTCTATGGCTGAATACCATGTAATGGGCCCACAGATGCCCACCCCAAGCCCCAGGATCACTCCCAGCCACACCAGAGGGACGCCATAGTATGGGGGACCTCATCTTGGGTAAGTATTGGTAAGTATTATTTCTTTTTCTTTTTCTGTGCCATCGATAGCCCCTTAGATGGGGCCCACTGCCTGTCACTGGGTGTTATGGCCTTGCCTAGAGGACACTGGTCCCCTGGGCTGGCCAATGGGGTTGTGGGCATGACTCTTGTTTTTAGTAAGACAGACGTTATAATTGGGTGGTAGTGCGTCAGAAATTGACGCTAGACTGGTTAGCTGTATATTTATTGCCACTAACCAGCCGGCCAAAATCCTTGCGCCATATTTACAGAGTGGGGTAATGCAAGCATTGCCCCACTCTGTAACCCTTTGAGCTACATTATGCCTGCAACAGGCATAATGCATGCAAAGGGGGCATACCCCCAGTAGGTGGGAAGAACAATTGGCGCAAGGAAATCTAACAGATTTCCTTGCATCATTTTTTAAGGCACGTTTCACACGTGTTTAGGGCTTCCATTATTTAAAATGGGCTCCAATGTACTCTGCAGGAGTAGCACCAATATTTTGTCACTGCTCCTACAGAGTACACCAATAGTGTCAATAAAAATGACGCTATTGCCCTCCTACCCTGCGGCATGGTGTAGGAGGCTGGCCTGGTGTGTAGTGGGTACCTTGGGTACTTACACCTTACACCAGCTCCATTTATCACTTATTAGTGAAATGCAGTAGTGTTCTTGCAGCTTAGACTAATAGAATAAGCTATAGCAGAGCAGCTTAGGCTGAACTAGGAGACATGTAAAGCTCCTGAAATACCACTTATAGTTACACAGTACTTATTCACAAGTAAAGACGATACTCAGTGTTACCAAAAATTAAGGTAGTTTATTTGGTTGACACAGTACCAAAAATATCTTAGAGGTAATACTCCTTCTGGAGGTAAGTATTTATACACAATATATACACTAGACACCAAAATAAGGCAAGTAATTAGACGTAGGATAGTGCAAACAATAGGAAATGCTATAGAATGCAATGGGAGAAAATAGGTTTAGGGGGCAACACAAACCATATAATAAGGAAGTGGAATGCAAATCACAAATTCCCTCTTAGCCAAGTGTAGCTTGTGCAGAATCGCTGGGGGAGTAAGAATACAGTAAAGGTAAGTAAATGACCCCATCCCAGAGCCCAGAAAAGAAGGGGTAATTATTGCACGTTTCCCTAGGACACACTACAAGTCATGATTATAGTTATTGCAAGAACCAACCAAGTCTGCAAACAACAAATGGTGGATTCCTGGTCCAGAGGTCGAAAGACGTTCCAGGAAGGACAGGAGCCCCTGCCAACCCAGAAGAGGGTGCAAAAGAAGAGTCCCTGGCTGGATGAAGACTTCAGAAATATACCCTAGGTACATGTCAGCGGGTTCCTGCATGATGCACTGGATGTCCCACGTCGTGAAGTTGGATGCAGGTGAGTTTTGGTGCTGGATTCCTCCAACAAGCCTTGGTTCGGGCAAAATTGTGTTCTGCATCAAGTAGGCGCTATCTGGACCCAGGAGGGACCTGGGGGCCTCAACTGTGTGTGAGGAGAAAGAGGGGGCTCACAGCCCTTTAGAAAACCCTCAGAGCACCAGATATTCCTCACGGGAGTCCCAGGACATGGGGACAAAGGATGTTCAAAATGCAGTTTGTGCACCACTACAAAGGAAGGTCCCACTCTGCCGGAGATCAACTCAGCAAGTTGAGCGTCACAGGATAGAGTGCTGGGAACCTGGGCCAGGCTGTGCATGAAGGAATTTTGCAAATAGTGCACAGAGGCTGCAGGAGGTGAAGAAGACGTGGTGCACAGTGTTACTGTCATTCTGGGGGAAGGCAAGGTCTTACCTCCTCCAAATTGGGACAGCAGGACCTCAGGACAGTCTGTGTTGATGGGGTCCACCCTCTGTGTTTTAAGGAGCACACTCGTTGCCAGGAGAGAAGTCCAAGAGAACCGGTCATTGACTTAGAAGGTGCCTGCTTCAGCAGGGGAGTGACTCCGTCACCCCACAGGAGATTTCTTCGGTGCTTCTGGTGCAGGGTGAAGACAGGGAGGCCTCAGATTGTAAACACCGTGGAAATTGTTGCAGTTGCTGGCTGGAGCTGAAGTTGCAGAGGAAAAGTATCCCTTCTGGATACTTAGTTGCTGTTTCAGCGGTTCCTAGAGCCGGCTGAGGTTGATCCGAGGTCAGAGGATTCCTGATGCAGTGGTTGCAGAGGATTGCTGATGGTATCCTGCAAGCAGAATCTGAAGAGAAACCCACAGGAGAGACCCTAAATAGCCCTGAGAGGGGGATTGGCTACATTATCGATCTGGACCTATCAGGAGGGGTCTCCGACATCACATGCTGGCACTGGCCACTCAGAGTCCTTCAGAGTGCCCCCACACCATGCAAAGCAAGATGGCTAAAGTCTGGGACACACTGGAAGAGCTCTGGGCACCACCCCTGGGGTGGTGATGCACAGGGGAGTCCAGTTTTGGGCCAGAGCAGAGACAAGGGTCCCAGAACCCATGTAGACTGGCTTATGCAAGGAGGGCACCATCTATGCCCTTCAAAGCATTTCCAGAGGCAGGGGGAGGCTACCCCTCCCAGCCTGTAACACCTATTTCCAAAGGGAGAGGGTGTAACATCCTGCTCCCAAAGGAAATGCATTGTTCTGCCTTCCTGGGACTGAGATGCTCAGACACCAGGAGGGCAGAACCTTGTCTGTGAAGTGGTAGCAGATGTAGCTGCATTGCAAGCCTCAGAGAGCTGGTTTGGCAGTACTGTAGAATGGGATCATGTTGATGTAGATGGCCCTATTGAATAGACCTTTCATGGCAGTAGTTGTCTTGTGTTGTGTGTGACTCTTTTGTGTACTGATGTGACATCCTATACTTGTAGGCTATACCATCTGCATTGTGTTGTTTCCTTTGCTGAACAAGTGTTTGTCTGCTAACCATTTGTCATCAGTATGTTTTGGGATTTTCAGTGCAGTGTGCCCTCCCTAGCATTGTGACTTGTGATAGAGGTGTCCTTGTGTCTTCACTTGGGGTGAGTTGATGGTTCAATATAGAGTTTAAATTGTAAGTGTTGTTAACACGTCCATATCAAAGTACCCTGGACATCCCATACCTTTAGACTTATGCAATGTATTAATGTAAAGGTCATTGGGACACTTACAATTTGCAAGGTGACATTTCGGCAACCACACTCATTAATGTCTTCACATTAGGCTGTACAGTAAAATCCAATGTGTGACAGGTTCAATGGTGACTTAAGAAACATGGCTAGTGATGTAAGGACCTCAGTGTGTTCCTGTCTAGATGTTGCTGTTGTGGTGTATGTGTTGTGTGCCCTAGAGGGTTGCAGTGCAGTGTGTATATGAGTAGGTTTTTGTACTTACCAACAATTAGTCCATTGCCATACCGTCCATCCTGGAAGTGTTGGTTGATGGTGCAGTGACGGAAGATGAATGAGTCATGTACACTCCCAGGATATTTAGCCACGATGTTGGTGATCAATCCCTGGTGATCGACTATGGCCTGCACGTTGATTGAATGTGTGTGCTTCCTGTTGCGGTAAAGGTGTTCAGTTGCAGCAGGTGGCACAAGGCGTACATGTGTGCAGTTTCCTGCTGCTTCTGCAGTGTGTTAGGGAAGTAGATGTGGCGGGGTGTCAGGCGAATGATGGCATCCAGTACTTTGGGCAGAAATGCGGAGAATGATGGTTGTGATATTCCGCCTACCAGGGCACCAGTTGTTTGAAAAGAGACACTTGCCAGCATGTGGAGTACGGCAAGCAGCTTTGTTTCTGTTGGTATGGTGTGGGGTGTCACCAAAGTGGGGGCCAACTGCTGTTCAATGTTTCGCAGTGGCTGCTGAATGGCCTGCCAGTTCAACCGGTACCTCTGTATGATGTCGTGTTCACTGAGGCCCTGAAGGGTTGTTCTGGGGCGGAATATCCTCTCCTGCCTTCTGCGCTGCCTTTGGGGTCCCTGCTGGTGTTGTTGTGGCTGCTGTTGCTGCTGCTGGGCTCTGCGTCTGCGTGCACGATGGATTAGAATGACCTCCATGTCTCCCTGTTGCTGCTCTGCTGCTCTGCTGTTTGTTCTGTGTGTTCTGATTACATACAGGTGTGTTTGCCCCATTTTAACGCCTGCCCTGACCCAGACGTTAATTTTTTACGCAAATCGGGCTTTGCATCATTTTCTGGCTCCGCCTCCCGGCCATGCGTCATTTTTGCCCGAAAGCATTAATGCGACGCACGGCCGTTTAAGCCATTTTTTGGTCGGGAACACCTACCTTGCATATCATTAGCGCAGGGCAGGTTGCTGCATCCAAAAAATGACGCACACGGCGGAATTTTGTCATCCGCGGGCTCGGGCGTCAAAGTTTAAATACGGGGCAACGTTTGCGCTGATTGTGCGTCAAAAGTTTTGACGCACAATCAGCGCAAACGGAATATAAATATGCCCCCTAGTGTTGTCTTTTATACTCAGGGTTTCTTCCATTCCCAGGACATGTTCCACTGGTGACGTTTGAACAGAATGCATCAGTAATCATAGGGTAACAACCAAAAATAAGCCATTAGAACTTTAACAGCATCACAACATTTCATTGAAAAAAATCACACTTTTTTTAGTGCTCAATTTTCACTTAAAAGCTTAGGACACACGAGGAACTCGTCGTTCACTTCAATGAGACTTAAGGCAAGTGTAAACAAAATGTTTGCAGAGTGATTTATGAGTATTACTTCCGTTACACAGGTCACTTGCACAACTAGAGGGCTGAAGGAGATTACATGCCACTGGCAAACATTCTTCAGTGCAGTGTCATGCCTAGGGGCTGAAGTAAAACTGTTTTACTTTAGGAATGCCTGAAGTCCACTGGTAAACCTGTGTTTGATGTATAGGGGATTCTCTCTTCTCAGATTGTCAGGCAGCCTGCTATCAGATAGGCCAGGCCCACAGATGCTCTGCTTCAACACAGTAAGCCTGCTGGGTTACATGTAGCCTATGTAATATATTTGATTTTTAAACTCTCTTTATTGTAAAGTAGTAAAAATTAATTTCCATACTGCTGCAAACACCAAGGTGCATACTTAAGAAAAGTGGCGCTGCAGAACCACTTTTCTTGCGTCACTTAGTGCCCAACTAACACCACTATGTGTGTGCTGTATTTAAAATACGGCGCACCATGGCGATAATTAGGGGTTTAGCATCAGATGTTTTGACGTTAGTACAGTGCTTTGCAGGATTATCGTAAACAATTCTGACACTACTCCTGCAAATCACAAAGAGGTCCATTGTAAGCAATGGAAGCCGTCTTTTGATGCCTGCTCAGAGCAGGTGTTAATAGTGCTGAAAAAAGTGGCACAGGGAAATCTCTTAGATTTCCTTGCACCATTTGTTTGCCACCCGCTTTGCATACATTATGCCTGGCGCAGGTATAATGTAGCGCAAAGGGTTACAAAGTGGTGCAATCATGCATTATGCCACTTTGTAAATGTGGGTCGCCGTTTTCGGCCTTCTAGCATCACATTAGCATTAAAAATGATACTAATGTGGCATTGGAATGCCACTGTGGCTCATAAATATGACATATTTAAGGAAAGTGGTGCAGCATCTAGTGCCGCTCCACTTTCTTTGCGCCCCTTAGCACCCCCTACCGCCACCATGTGTATGCTGTATCTAACATACGCCGCACCATGTATTGGAAAGTACCTTCTTTCTTGGCATGTTACCGCCATTTTTACCTGTATGTCAGTATGTTTTTGCCTGTCTCACTGGTATCCTGCTGATCAGGACCCCAGTGCTCATAGTTTATGGCCTAATTTGTGTGTCTGTATAGTGCTTAACAGTGTCACTGAGGGTCTGATAATCAGAACTTCAGTGCTTATGCTCTCTCTGATTTTAAATTTGTTACTATAAGCTAGTGACTTAATTTACCAATTTCATTTGGCACACTGGAACCCCTTATAAGTCACTAGTATATGGTACTAAGGTACCCAGGGCATTGGGGTTCCAGGAGACACTTATGGGCTGCAGCATTTTTTTTGTCACCCATAAGGAGCTCAGACAAACCCTTTCACAGGACTGCCATTGTAGCCTGCGTGAAATAGTGCACACATTATTTCACAGCCATTTTCATTGCACTTAAGTAACTTATAAGTCACCTATATGTCTAACCTTCAATAAATGAAGGCTAGGTGCAAAGTTACTAAGTATGAGGGTACCCTTGCACTAGCAAAGGTTTCCCCACATAGTTCAGAGCCAATTCCCGGAACTTAGTGAGTGCGGGGACGCCATTACACATGTGCACTACATATAGGTCAATACCTATATGTAGCTTCACAATAGTAACCCCCGAATATGGCCATGTAAGGTGTCTAAGATCATGGAATTGTCTCCTCTTTCCAAATCTGGTATTGGGGAGCCAATTCCATGCATCCTGATGGCTACACCATGGACCCCCAGTATGCCATGGATAATGACACCATTTGGCAACCCGAACACTGCTGCAGAGCGTGCATTCAACGAGGCCCATAAGAGGACATGCAGCATTGTCGAGCGGACCTTCGGCATCCTCAAGTCAAGGTTCCGCTGCCTCAACATCACTGGTGGTAGCCTCCTATATTCCCCCGAGATGGTCTGTAGGATCATCCTCACATGTGCAATATTGCACAACATTTGTGTCAAAAGGAACATTCCCCTCCTGGAACCAGACCCATACATGCCTGAAGACGAGGAAGAGGAGGATGCAGCCCTGCAACAGGAGGGGGAACAACCAAACATGGATGCTGGAGTGCGTAGGCGCCAGCAGATTGTGAACAGTTTTTTTTAAATATTATCACCATCACCACTTAATGAACTATTGTAAATAAACACTGATAACAAACACCACATCATGGTCTGGCTATTCATTTCGGCACACCTTTAGCTATCAATAGCTATAACAATCAGGACACAGAAAAATACACTACAAATGTGATGCCTATCATACAACGGTCACATACACACACAATGTAAATGACTGACATCCTGTACAGTTCACCTTCGAAGGGCAATAGCTGAGGACAACACCTATTACACACATACATGTTGGAAACATGGTTCATCGCAGCATATGGCACACAACTAAAACATCATCACTTAACTAGGGGAAAACAGGCCTCATACATCAGGCAGTTGACATGCTTTTGCTTCAGGAACAGGAATGTATGACCAGACTCTTGGCAGCAGTAATTCCAACTACATACAATCTTTGCAATGACTATCTGTCACTAGAGTTACACATAAGCAGAACATACACAACACAAGTGTCTCACATATGACAAGCATCCAGCACATCCCATCCCATCTACATGTCAGCCCTTTTCTAAAAACCTTACACACCCATGCGCCTGGTCACACCCCACCTGTCTGAAGAGGTCCCTGGAATGCTGATATGTGTACCCTGAGATTCCCTGATCTACACACACACACTCACAAGAGTCATCCATTGTGCCACACCCTTTCCTATGCCTAACATTGTCATAGTACCATCTCACTGCAAGGAAGTCAGCTCAAATAATACACTGGCTTGGAGTTTTTAAGGCCTGGTATCACCTGTAGATTGCTTCCCATGTGAAAGGTACTGTAGGCCATAGGCATAAGGGGCATGTGTGCCCTACATGTCAATAGTGAAACATATTTTAGCTACATTAACTCGTAATTAGCACATGGTTACCCCCAAAAAAGGTTTAGGCGACAATTGCATTACCTAAATGGCCATTTTGCTATTTGGAAAAGCTTGATACATGTGCTCACAAATTAGCTAATGAAGACATCTTGTTAGCTCTTACATAATTTGAAAGTTGCAATCAGCAATTACCTACATGTGTGCGTAATTATAAGTAATATCCATTATGGCCAATCATTACTATTGCACTGTGAATACCTTCTATACATCCTATAAGGGACATTTGCTATAGCTAACCGCAGTGTTTATCACTTAGCACCGTTTGGTCATGCAAAATTCCATTACTCATTTGGACAAATGAAATACATATTTGTCATTATGTGTCATATTTTCACCCATACAGGTTGTGCGTCATAATTTTTGACGCACAGGAGTGCAAATAATGCAGAGTCAAAAAAAATGTTTTATAAATAGAAATAATATTTGGCTGCGGCTTAATTTTCACCTCTGGAACTGTAAATTATGCCGCAAACAAATATTATTGACCAATTATTACAAATATTTTGACTCTGCATTATTTGCACTCCTGTGCGTCAAAAAATATGATGCACAACCTGTATGCGTGAAAATATGATGCATAATGGAAAAAAACGGCGGCCATGTTATGCAGGATGTAATGTAATAGGATATCCTGTTTACAGAATCTGTACAGTGGGTGTACTTTCACTTTCACTTTGCAGTCTTTGATTATTCTAGACTGTGTGGCTGTGTGCAAAGTGTTGTCCTGTGAATTTGTGCTTTTGTGTAGAGAGTACCTACTTACTTGTTGTTTTGTCATCAATATATTGTTGTAGAATACTGTCTGAGTGTGTGTTGTATAAATGTGTCCAGTCCAGTGTTGTATTTATTGTCTGTGGGAGTCTGTTGTGGGTACTGTTATATAGGGGATAGTTGGGCTCTTCTATTTGTTAAGTTTTCTTTGTATTTCCTCACTCAAACTTTCCCCATTTCCCCCTTTTGTTTTCTTTTTACTACTACTTTTTCCCCTTTTTCTATGCCTAAATGTCTGGTAGGCCACGTCTTTCCAGGATGGGTGAGGAGGAATTGGGGGGGTTCATATGGCTGGTTTGCCATTTCCTCCCACTGATGCTGGAGGCTGGGGGTAGGGTGATACAGGGGTATCACACGGAAGCCCGAAAAGTCCGGTGGGGGAAGGTGCGCCATCACTTGGTGCGTCTGTATGGGAGCCAACGGAATGAGCATCAATTGAAGCACCGCTGGGCTGACCTGATCTCCAGGGAGCAAGATCTGCTGGACCACCTGGGAATCATGATTGGTGGCCATGTTGGTGAGTACAGATCATGTAAATGTGCAAAATTAAAAGCTGTGTAGTGACATGAGATGATTGGTACCCAATCTGCCAGATAAGTAGCTGACTGTGTGTAATGCTAGGGAAACATACAGGGTAATTAATGCACTATGTGAAGGATGACAAATGCTAGCAGTCAGGCAGCTCATGTTTTCCACTCTTACAGGTTGCTTGTTGCTGAATGTAATGTAGTGCCGCCTTTGTGTCAGACAAGTGAAACATTAGTGACGCAATCAGGACTCTACAGGTCACAATTGCCAGTGAAATATGGATGTAGTAACATCATACCTACATATGTTGACGCTATAGCTAGACTGACATCGGAAACCCTACATGATGCCGAAAATGAGTGCTGCCTTCACGTCAATTGATGGTAGCAATGTGGCCCAGACATATGTCTCATGTGTGTCTGGTGAGTGTGTAGGGAAAGTGTTCACGGAAGTGCTATGCCTGTTCGGGATAAATGCGCTCCTTCATATTTTATTGATACATGCCAGATCTGAACATGAACCATATTTGTAAAGGAGTCAGGTACCCTCAGCTAACATCTTAGACAGGTTTGTTTTGTTACTTGTGCCAGAATCCGATTAGGGATGGCAGTCCAAAGGTATGGACTAGGGTGCAAACATCTATGTTTGGTGCCAATCACCATTGTTTGGACACATCAATTTATGAAACTGTAACAACATGAGGTATTGCCAAAGTACCTGGCCCTATGTACCATGTACCTAACTGTCACAAATGTGTCATGACCACAAAGGCTGTTTGACAGGTCATGCAGTCCTCAAGTAACAAGCTTTTGGATGTCTCTCTTGGATGCACATGATGAGATGAATACACACCTATATTGTTGCTGCACACTAATGGAGGTGCATGTTTGCCACCATATGACAGTCAGGGCCACTGCATGTGTGTAGAAGTGTGTGTAACTGTAGCTGGAGACCCATCCTATGTAAATGTTGCCCAGGAATTATTCCATGCATTATGAGCATGTCTGAAAGTGTTTCATTACTCATGTCAGCTTATCACATTGTATTTGAATTTGTTTGTCAGTGCACGGATTCTGAGCATATTCTTCCTTCCATGCTTTACAGGTGGACCTGCACCGTACACAGTGGGAGAGGTGGCTCGTTTTGAGGACCCCGACACCTACAGTGAGTGTTCACATGTGTGGTATGTTTTGTGTTTGCTGGTGATGTGTGATGGACTCCTGTGTGTTAAACACATTGCAAGGTGTGATGCGCTGCCCAATCATTAGTCTTGTTCCATTAGTGGGATTTCAGTTATCACATTATTTTGAGTTGACCAATGCTTATCCATTTGTCTGATCTTGGGTTTGTAGGACATTCCTGTATGGCCCGCTATGGTAACTGGGGTGAGTCATGTGGAATACACTAGTTACAATAAGAGTTGCACTGTGACTCGTCTCGGACTGAGTCTGCATGTCAGACTGACATTCTCCCAGATAGCTTCTGCAAATGGCTTGTCTGAAGACTGCTGCTTCCCTATTCACCGATGTACTGAGTACACTGTAGGTTGGATCTTCTGGGAGCATGTACTTCCACAAGTTGTACTAGAAGTGTGAGGGACTAGAGTGCAACGGCCTAGGTGTGCATGCTATTCATGATCATGGGGGTTCTTGCTCCTCTGTGCCTGTTGAAAATTATGCCTCACTGGAAGTATGTAATGTTGTCCTAGGTCAGTACATTTTGACATGTGTGGACCTTGGATAGGACAAGGTTTAGCTGACTCCAATTTGCTGATAGCCCTTACTGGTGGTGTGTGTGTGGAGCCAAAAACATGTTGAGCTTTCTATACACTCCTGGGTGTGCTTCTATTTTGGGATTGTTTGTTGTACTTGTCCCCCCCCCCCCCTCTCAAACACAGGCATGGGTTTGTGAATAGGGTACCTAGGACTGAAGCAACCAGTATGTTACACATACTTGTGAATATATGAAACATGGTTTTGAACCTAGTGTACACACTCAGTTATGGCACATGAGTACTATACTAGCAAATCCCATTACAAATTGCAGACCTTGAAGTTTGTGATTGTTATCACATACACTGACATATGTAGTCCAGGCAATAGGCAGAGGAGGTGCAGCATGATTGTTAGCTGCAACCGTCAGTACTTTGATGACAAGTTATTGGCAGTTGTTACCCATCATGTAGATTTTGTATGTGCTATGTGTGAGATGACCTTTGTAGGCAGGCTTTCCATGTCCTCTGAGACTTTCAATGATCTGTATGGTGATATGAGCTGTTACAAGTACAGTAGATGTATTGTCAGATTGACCACTTGTGCTATTCCACACAATGCAGTTCCTATGGTAAATAGTTGCCCTTTGTCTTCACAGCTGCAAATATGACTGTCGCACAGAGGCATGAATTTGAGAGGCGGGCCATGAGGAACCGACACATCCTGCAGGTGCAGTCGGGGTTCCGAATGATGGCCCGTACATATCAGTCAGATCAGGTCTCCGGAGCATGGTGGGCTTCACCACAGGGTGGCCCAAGGTTGCCCACTACAGCCACCACCACCACAACCACCGGTTCTCCCCAGGTGGCCCCAGCCACAGCGGGGACAGATGTCCCTGCCTCTGCAGCACACCCAGGCCCCAGCAGTGTGACAGCTGCAGGACAGTCCAGTGGGCTAGGCTCAACACGCCCACAGAGCACCTCTGCCGGGACCCAAACAGCAGTAGCACCACCAATCGACCCTGCGGCATTCCTGGCTTTGGAACGCAAAATGGACAAAGTTATAAGGAAGGTGAACAGTCTTAGCCAGGATGTCGGCTACATCAAGAAGCGGGTCAGGTCTATCAGGCGGACACTCCGGAGGGCCAACCTCTAGGAATGATGTATTCAATGGACATAATTCCGTCCCCTCCCTGCTCTTTCCTTGTTATCATGATTAGTGGGCTTGGAGGATTAGTGTTAGGTTAGTATAGGTTGTTAGTTTAGATAGTGTTAGGGAGGAGGGTGGGGGGTCCTGATTCTTTCTACTTTTCCTTATTAAGTGTGTGGGTGGGTGGGTGGGGATCAATGTTGGGGTTCCTGTGTGATAAAAAATATATATATATATATATATATATATATATATATATATATATATATATATATATATATATACACAAAACAAAAAACAAAAATATATATATATATATATGATTGTTTAGGATAGTATGTGTGTAGGTTAGTATGTGTTGTCCTGCACGTGTCCTGTCTCATAATGGTGGGTGGGGGGATGATGTTTAGATCGATTCGTTATATGTGAAGAATAAGTTTAGCTTAGGTTAGTTAGGGACAGTTGTGGGTAATGAGTAGTCAGGTTAGATTAGTGTAAGTATGACTTTTCCCTTAGTTGCCTCTGGTGTGATTAGTTTTGAATAAATATATAGATAACCCTTTGCATTATGTGTTAACTGCTACTTGATCATGGCCTTGCCATCAGTGTAGATGATTGTTGTTCTATGACATTTGTGTCCTATGCTACAAACAAAAACAAACTGAGGTGTAAAATGGCAGCTACCCCAGTGCTACCTTGGTAAGTATCCACCATTTGTTAGAATCACCTATCGGAGTTGACATGGATCACAAAGGATTTTTGTCGATGAGTATGTTTTCTACGTCACAAAGTGTGCTTCCAGACTTGGTATTGTGGGGACATTTTTAGGTCGGACTGCAGTTTGATGTTCAGGGACATCTTTGAAGATGAGGTCTTGTTAACACTCTTGTCTTCTTGTCTTCATTACTGACATAGATCATTTATGCAAAAATTCATCATGATTACCTATTTGGATGTTTACTCAGAAAGGTTGATTGATGCTGTGTTTTTTTAGTGTTTGCTTAGATTAGACTGCACAGTTCAATGTGTTAGTATTGCATGGTGACAACATTTCTCAGCCACTATTAGTTGACTTTGATTTCTCTTGATGAAGCATTATTCTGTCCAACACAGCATTATGGTGTGTGGTTTCTCACTTCATCTGTTATTCTCCTCAGGATGGGCAGGTTATGATGCAATCCTGGCCACTGTGCAGATGGATCTGACTACATGATGTCAGGACAGTTGTATTGACAAGCTACATGATTGTCACACAGGCACATTTGTATTATCTACTGCACAGTTGATGTGTCAAATTACAAAGACATATTTGGTGTGCAAGTGCTATTTATTGATAGGTGCTGTAGTGCAATATGTACATTGTCCATGTTTGCTGAGTCCGTTCTAGTGAAATCTTACATGGTGATCCTACAGGAGGGGTGTAGATAATGCTACTGACATGCTGGGGTGATGTTACAGACAGTGCAGAGGGACAGGATTTGCCGATTAGTAGGAGAGAGACATTAACTGGGCATGATGAAATGTTATACAGTGGTTAGCAGAACAGTCATTGAGTATAGTTGTTGTAAGACTGGCATTTGACAAAACGTAGGACCTTGGTCAAAGTAGGCCATGGTGCAGGAACTAGTGCTTCCGGGTACTCTTCCGTGTGAATGTGATCTGTTCTGCGGTTTTGCGTTAAAAAGTATAAATATGGCCCTATATGACTCCACCATATCTTTTCCATAGTGTGCTCTCCCTCAACCCACAGCTTATCAAATCCTTCCAGAACTGAAAAAAAACAATATGACCTCCCGCAACAACTGCAA
This sequence comes from Pleurodeles waltl, assembly GCF_031143425.1. Taxonomy (NCBI): domain Eukaryota; kingdom Metazoa; phylum Chordata; class Amphibia; order Caudata; family Salamandridae; genus Pleurodeles; species Pleurodeles waltl. The sequence goes on along the minus strand of NW_027150407.1, from coordinate 129,764 downwards.
ATATTTGCAAGAAGCAACTACAATTTCAATTATACCTTTGGTTGAACCAACATTTTACAAGGTGTAAAATTTGAGCTAATGAAGGGCTTTCTTGGCTGGATTTGTAAGGTAAACAGGCAGACAGGAATGGTCCAGGCACCAGTCCTAGAGTTGTTTATAATTATTTTCCTGGTTGTCACTGAAAGAGGAAGACTTAAAAAAGAAGTGACATAGGCAATTTCAAGACATGCTTATGTTGCACAGCAAGAGATCAGCAACTAATCCTGAACCATACTTTTGAGAGAGATCAAATTTTATTAATATATTAGTGGCATAGAAGTTAGCATATTGTAGCTTAATGACCTACATTTAAAAGCCTAACAGAGAAAAACTAATGTGGAAATGTAAAATGTGCATATTTGAAATATGGTGGACCATGTGGCCACCTTTTGTATTAGACATTACATTTTATCATGAAAGATATTTTGCATTTATATCACATGAAGTATTAATATGAATTAAGGTTAAGAGTGTTTTTAAGATGGATATTAAAATGAAAGTATCAAATGAACATGAATTAGTCACACTTACATTACTTTAAATGGATTTTATTAATGTGAGTTACATGTGTGCTGAAAAATAAATGCTTGATTAAATTGTTCTGAAATGTCATAAACAATGTTTACAATTAAATCATTTACTTTGCTTATTTAAATGTAATCGTAATGAGCCCAATAGGTAAAATTAATGTACCTACGCAGTTTTGCACCAAAACGTTTAGCACCGTCCTGCACCATTTCTGAGTACCAGCCGGGCACCATATTTATGGAATGGTGCAAGCCGGTGCAAAGGGTAGGCTAGAGTAAAAAATTATGAATTAGCCCGTGGGGCTGGTAGTATGGAAGAAGGGGGTTTTGCACTAAAAAATTACGTTTGGCAGGTTAGAGTGAAAAAAGATTACTAGTGTCATTTTCTGACATAAAACCATCCATACCACATGACTCCTGTCTTAGAAAAGAGAGGAGTCATGCCTACCACCTCAATGGCCAGCACAGGGGACCATGGTCCCCTGGGCATGGCCATTGTCCCCAGTGCCATGTAGGGGGGCCCACATTAGGGCCCCGAATGGCACTTAAAATAAATACGTACCTGTACTTACCTATACTTACCTGAGATGGGGTGCCCCATCCTCCGCTGCCCCTCTGGTGTGGGTGGGGGTGTCCCTGGGGTGTGGGGAGAGCACCTGTGGGCTTATTCCATGGTGTTCCACCATGAAAAAAGGCCCACAGGTCTCCTAGCACCTGCCCCGACCCAGGTGTTAAATAACAGTGCAAAGCAAGCTTTGCACATTATTTGACCCCTCCTCCTCCGTGCATGATTTTAGCATGGGGGATAAATATGGCGGTAAAGCTATAGAGCCATTTTTTGCACGGGAACGCCTACATTGCATCTTATTGACACAAAGTAGGTTTCCACGTCCAAAAAATTACTTTAACTCCATATATTTGGCGCTAGATGGGTCTAGTACCAAAGTATAAATATGGAGTTAGTTTTGCACTGAAGTTGCGTAAAAAAATGACGCAAATTCAGTGCAAAACAAGTATAAATATGCCCCTAATTGTATTAATGTGTATTAAGGTCTCTTAACTTGAATAGCCCTGAATTGTATTAAAGTGTATTAAGGTCTCTTAACTTGAATAGCCCTGAAAGATTAAATTTTGCAGCAGTAGAGGAAAATTACCTGTTTATTTTGTTCCCTCTGACTTGAATTCTTTTCCTAGGCTGCTGACACGATATTGAATGCCCTATTGTAATGAAGTTGAAAAATATGCTTCAGTATTAACTATGTAACAGTATTTGTTATAGCTGTCAAACAAGACAAGAAACGTGTAGTTACTATGTGAAAAAAGCGTAGTTAATTTTGTGTGTCGAGAGAGAGGATCCTGATGTTGCTAACAGCTAGAAAATGTCATATTTTGCCGGAACTGTGTGAAATTATTGAAATGACAGTGCAATCTTGCTGAGAAAATCCAGAATAGCTGCAAACATGATGGTGCCATTGGCAGCCATTCGTTGCTGAACCTTGTGCGTAAGGATGTGCCCACCAGAAGGACTAATCGAAAGGCACATTAACTTTTCTGAATAGTGAGAAACTATGGAAACTTGGAGTTAGTTCGATCTAGTCTTGATGCTCTGATGATGTCCAGGTACTACCTGTTTCTTCTGAATCTCTCTACCCCTTAGCTACCTTCAAAAGAATAAAGCCATGCCTTCTAATTGCCCTTCTTGTTTATGCTGTTCAGTACTATTATACCCAACTAATTCTGAACTGCTGATTTGTCCTATGTGCAGCTCATGTTCTGCAATGTCCTGATGCTGCTGTCAACTGACGGGATAAAGTGGCCATTTTATCTAATGAAGTATTACTGTCTGCTGTCCCAGGAGGAGAGGTATAACCAAATGTGGTTTCTTGTTTCCTTTTCAACTTTGTTATTTACACCAGCATAAATGTTTTAGAGAGTAAGACTAGTTAGATGATTTTTCCAAATTATTTATGTCTTTTATTTTGCTTTTGCCGCAGTGTGTTAGCCAGTTCCCACACATCCCAATCTGAATTGGTGTTAGAGTAAGGATGGCCCAGCTCCGAAATTGATTGTTAAAAATTGTATTTTTATGATTTACTGATGTCACCATCATCTGCCTTGAAATCTGAAACAAACATGCATGTTGTGGCTTTGCTAACTTTCAGAGTGTTTAATAGTATTTATGTTTAGTAGATTAAGGGGCATATTTAAGAGCCCCTAGCACATTCTAATGCCACATTAGCATCATTTTTTTATCCAAATGTGTCATTAGAAGGCCAAAAAAGCAGCGCCATATTTACAAAGTGGCGCTATGCAGGCAATGTGCCACTTATGCGCCAGGCATAATGTATGCAAAGGGAGGCGTTCCCTGTTAGGGGTGCCAAAAAATGGCACGAGGAAATCTAACAGATTTCCATGAGTAATTTTTTTATGCACTTTTACTGCTGAAAAAAATGGGTCCCTAAGTAGTCTGCAGGAGTAGCTCCAACATTTTGGCACTATTTCTGAAGAGTGCATCAATAGTGTAGAAAGAAAATGACGCTATTGCCCCCTACCCTGCGCCATGGTGCTCTGTGTTTTAAATACAGTGCACACATGGTGGAGGTAGGGGGGCTCTAAAGGGAGCAAGAATAGAGCACTGCACTGTGTAAGCAGCAAAAAAAAACTGCTTTGCCTTTAATTAATCGTAGAAAATGCATATAAAAGTATTTTTAAGCTAAGTCAAGCAGTGTGGAGGCTTATCAATTATTTGCAACAGATAGGTACTGTGTTAGGTGAAGGGGTGCAGTGTACACTGCCCACTGTGCTAGGAGATTACAAATAAATGAGAAGAATTTTTGGAAGGTTTCCTTAACCTTTGCATAAAGAAATTCAAATACATAGTGAAAATATGCATGAAGTGAAGCAGGACTAGGTACAAGTAAAAAAAGTGCCCTTGTAGGAATAAGATGCCTGAATTTGCCCATATATCACCGTAAGCCAACAGACCCAGAGATCACTTGGCATTTTCTCCACAATTATTCTTGTAAGAAAATGTTTACTACTCTCGTGATCGTTAACATTACTGAATGGAGTTTGCCCAAAACACTGTGTAAATTTGTGTTAACGTTGTTTAGGAGCTAAATCCATTTCAGCAATCAATGCTCCACCTGCATCGCGGCTGGGAGATTGACGCATTGCGGCTGGAGAAATGACATAATACCCCTTTGTAGCTGCTGATAACAACACAAATGTGGTTTTCTAACACTGTGCAACAGGATTTCTCACGCATCATCCCTGGGCGTCAATGTCATCGTGAATGGTGCGGATCCGAGGTGCCCCGTCGGAAATCGACACATCACTCTCTTGTGAGTCTGGTTATTACCACAATAATTCTCATGGTCTCTTTGAGCGGTAGCAGCGTTGGGTAAATAGACTGGAGACTTACATCCATGGGCTAAACAATGAAATCCCATGGACCTCTTTCTTTTAGAACTATAATGTTCTTAACATCACTTTTTATTTTTTATTTTTGACCCTTTCTGTTAAATTGGAATTGCGTACATGAACCCCAGACTTTTGAGCAGGGCCGGCATTCCCTGGAGGTTGCTTCGTGATTTGATTTAGCACCCCTCAGTTGATTATCAATACTTATTTTTCTCTTTAATAATACCTTGATCCTCAGCATTCGGAGGGTTTATACGTCCATTGGTAAATTACTTCCATTTCATGTATAAAACATTTTTTGTTTGGCTGGAGGACGCCCCTTGTACCTTGGACACTCTGTTTGGACAGCTTTCAACTGGGGCATGACTGTTTCTGAACAATTGAAACGCCCTCATTTTAGGACGGCCAGGACGAACTGACAATTTCTAGTCCTTCCTCTACTAATCCTATCGGGCTTGACGATCGTCCTTTACCCGCCCCTCCTGTAGAGGGGATTATCCTCTTTCGATTGGGCTGCGCTCCGCCAGGGACCCTTAACCGACACACTGCCTTCCCGTGCATTACTTCCGGGACAGCGTGCGCTGGGTAGGTCTCTGGCTTTTGGACCGCACGTCAAATGTTAGCCCCTGTGTCACTGGGATCATAGTATGTACCCTGTATGTGTTCCCTGTGTGGTGCCTAACTGTATCACTGAGGGTTTGCTAACCAGAACCTCAGTGTTTATGCTCTTTCTGCTTTCTAAATTTCTCACTGCAGGCTAGTGACTAAATTGACCAATTCTCATTGGCACACTGGTACACCCATATAATTCCCTTGTATATGGTACTTAGGTACCCAGGGTATTGGGGTTCCAGGAGATCCCTATGGGCTGCAGCATTTCTTTTGCCACCCATAGGGAGCTCAGACAATTCTTACACAGGCCTGCCACTGCAGCCTGAGTGAAATAACGTCCACGTTATTTCACAGCCATTTTTCACTGCACATAAGTAACTTATAAGTCACCTATATGTCTAACCTTCACCTGGTGAAGGTTGGGTGCCAAGTTACTTAGGGGGTCATTCCGACCCTGGCGGGCGGCGGGCACCGCCCGCCGGGCGTAAACCGCCCAAACACCGCCCCTCGGTCAGATGACCGCGGGGGACATTCCGACTTTCCCGCTGGGCCGGCGGGCGATCTGCAAAAGATCGCCCGCCGGCCCAGCGGGAAAGCCCCAGCAAAGATGAAGCCGGCTCCGAATGGAGCCGGCGGATTTGCTGCAGTGAAACGGGTTCAGTGGCACCCGTCGCGATTTTCAGTGTCTGCCAAGCAGACACTGAAAATCTTTATGGGGCCCTGTTAGGGGGCCCCACGACACCCGTTCCCGCCAGCCTCTTCCTGGCGGTGTAAACCTCCAGGAACAGGCTGATGGGAAGGGGGTCAGAATCCCCATGGCGGCGCTGCTTGCAGCGCCGCCCTGGAGGATTCCTTTGGCCAGGGAAAAACCATCGGGAAACCGCCGGTTCCCCTTTTCTGACCGCGGCTTTACCGCCGCGGTCAGAATTGGCCAGGAAGCACCGCCAACTTGTTGGCGGTGCTTCCTCTGCCCTCTGCCCTGGCGGTTTCAAACCGCCAGGGTCAGAATGAGGGCCTTAGTGTGTGGGCACCCTGGCACTAGCCAAGGTGCCCCCACATCGTTCAGGGCAAATTCCCCAGACTTTGTGAGTGTGGGGACACCATTACACGCATGAACCATACATAGGTCACTACCTATGTATAGCGCCACAATGGTAACTCCGAACATGGCCATCTAACATATCTAAGATCATGGAATTGTCACCCCAATACCATTCTGGTATTGGGGGGAAAATTCCATGGTTCCCCGGGTCTCTAGCACAGAACCCGGGTGCTGCCAAACTGCCTTTCCGGGGTTTCCATTGCAGCTGCTGCTGCTGCCAACCCCTCAGACAGGATTCTGCCCTCCTCGGGTCCAGGCAACCCTGGCCCAGGAAGGCAGAACAAAGGATTTCCTCTGAGAGAGGGTGTTACACCCTCTCCCTTTGGAAATAGGTGTGAAGGGCTGGGGAGAGGTAGCCTCCCCCAGCCTCTGGAAATGCGTTGATGGGCACAGATGGTGCCCATCTCTGCATAAGCCAGTCTAAACCGGTTCAGGGATCCCCCAGCCCTGCTCTGGCGCAAAACTGGACAAAGGTAAGGGAAGTGACCACTCCCCTGACCTACACCTCCCAGGGGAGGTGCCCAGAGCTCCCCCCAGTGTGTCCCAGACCTCTGCCATCTTGGAAACAGAGGTGTTGGGGGCACACTGAACTGCTCTGAGTGGCCAGTGCCAGCAGGTGATGTCAGAGACCCTCTCTGATAGGCTCTTACCTTTCTTGATAAACAATCCTCCTTTCTTGGTAGCCAAACCTCCTCTTCTGGGTATTTAGGGTCTCTCCTTCTGGGGTATTCTTCAGATAACGAATGCAAGAGCTCACCAGAGTTCCTCTGCACTTCCCTCTTCGACTTCTGCCAAGGATCGACCGCTGACTGCTCCAGGATGCCTGTAAAACCGCAACAAAGTAGCAAGACGACTACCAGCAACATTGTAGCACCTCATCCTGCCGGCTTTCTTGACTCTTTCCTGGTGGTGCATGCTCTGGGGGTCATCTGCCTTCACCCTGCACTGGAAGCCAAGACGAAATCTCCTGTGGGTCGACGGAATCTTCCCCCTGCTAACGCAGGCACCAAAAGACTGCATCACCGGTCCTCTGGGTCCTCTCTCATCCTGACGAGCTTGGTCCCTGGAACACAGGAACTCTATCCAAGTGACTCCCACAGTCCAGTGATCCTTCAGTCCAAGTTTGGTGGAGGTAAGTCCTTGCCTCCCCATGCTAGACTGCAGACCTGTTAACTGCGTGATTTGCAGCTTCTCCGGCTTCTGTGCACTCTTCCAGGATTTCCTTTGTGCACAGCCTAGCCTGGGTCCCTAGCACTCCGTCCTGCAGTGCTCAACCCTCTGAGTTGGCCTCCGGAATCGTGGGCCCCTCCTTTGTGACTCTGAGCCAGCTCTGGTTCACAAATCTTCTAAGTGCCTGTTTGGGTACTTCTGTGGGTGCTAGCTGCTTCTGTGGGGGCTCTCTGAGTTGCTGAGTGCCTCCTCTGTCTCCTCCTCCAAGGGGCGACATTCTGTTCCTTCCTGGTCCCCAGCAGCACCCAAAAACCTCTACTTTGACCCTTGCAGCTAGCAAGGCTTGTTTGCGGTATTTCTGCATGGGAACACTTCTGCAACCTTCAGCACGCCGTGGGACATCTTCCTTCGAAAGAAGAAGTTCCTAGCTCTCTTCATTGTTGCAGAATCCTAAGCTTCTTCCATCCAGAGGCAGCTTCCTTGCACCTTCATCCGGGGTTTTCTGGGCTCCTGCCCCTCCCGGGCACTATCGCGACTCTTGGACTTGGTCCCCTTGCCTTGCAGGTCCTCAGGTCCAGAAATCCGTCTTCAGTGCTTTGCTGGTGTTTGTGGTTCTTGCAAAATCCCCCATCACGACTATTGTGTCCTTTTGGGGTAGTAGGTGTACTTTACTCCTACTTTACAGGGTCTTGTGGTGGGGTATCTTGGACATCCTGACTGTTTTCTAACAGTCCCAGCGACCCTCTACAAGCTCCCATAGGTCTGGAGTCCATTCGTGATTCGCATTCCACTTTGGAGTATATGGTTTGTGTTGCCCCTAGACCTCTGTTCACCTATTGCAACCTATTGTAATTCTACACTGTTTGAATTACTTTTCTGACTCTTACTTACCTGTTTTGGGTTTGTGTACATATAACTTGTGTATATTACTTACCTTCTTACTGAGGGTACTCACTAAGATACTTGTGGCATATTGTCATAAAAATAAAGTACCTTTATTTTTAGTAGCTCTGAGTATTGTGTTTTCTTATGATATTGTGCATATGATATAAGTGGTATAGTAGGAGCTTTGCATGTCTCCTAGTTCAGCCTAGGCTGCTTTGCCATACCTACCTTCTATCAGCCTAAGCTGCTAGAAACACCTCTATTCTACTAATAAGGGATAACTGGACCTGGCACAGAGTGTAAGTACCACAGAGTACCCACTATAAGCCAGGCCAGCCTCCCACAGTTGGCTACTGGCCCTGTCCTTTGACTAGGCCCTGCCAGTTACCCCCAATACGCAACCAATCCCACATCATGCACAGCCTTCAGCCAGACCCTGGGTCCACCCAGAATGCAGTGGAGTGGAGGTGGGGGTTGGGGTGGTTTTAGGTTCTAGGGGCAGGGGTGGGGTCCACCCCATAAAAGTATGAAACACCACCCCACACACAGCCTTCACCAAACCCAGAAATATGAAAATAGGATTAAGCACAAAAACCCTTACACCCTTGCCTTAGTCCTAGGGTCCGCCTGGCACCCCAACCCCCGAGCCAAAAAGTATTTTTTTTAAATTGTAGGCAAATCTGCTGTTGGATCCCCAGATTTGGGTGAACATTTTAATAAAGTGCAGTCTCCCATGTGTCATGTTAATTTTGCCCCAAGGTGGTCCAGGTCCTCTACTATAAATAAGGGGGGGGTGCACAGAGCCCCCCTACTAGAGCTTTTAAAAGCCCTGGGAACCACCAACTCCCCAGAGCTACAATTATTAAATACACAGGGGGGCTGCACGGACCTCGCTTGGGCCCCAGCGACCACTATCTCCCTGGGCCACTTAATAAAAATAGTTAGCGGGCCACACAGATCCAAGGTGCTCATGGATCTCCACTTCTCTAGGGCTCCATAATAAAAATAGTTAGGGGCCAAACAGACCCTCCCCGGGGCCCAGGGACTGCTACACCCATGGGGTACATACAAAAAATATAAAAAAGAGTCACACAGACCCCTGGGCCTCGGGCACCACCAGGGCCAAATATGTACTTTAAAATGGGCAAAGGGACATGCAGCCTCCTTCCCCAAGCTGATGTTAATGCCTGGGACCCCATCACCAAATATATTTTGATCTGGACTGCGGTGGAAGATTCAAGACCCCCATGGTCCCGGCTGGATTCCTGCCTCCTGTGTTTTATTTTGAGAAGTTAGTGGGAATATATTTTACCATACATTAAAAAGTGAACAAGGGTAATACCTAGGTGTGTAATAAGTGTTAAATGTACATTAATTTGCCTGACCAATCTTGTCGACAGCCATGCGCAAAATGACTTTATATTCTGGGAATATCGGTCCACTGTCTCCCTAAAACATCACACCACACAAGGTTGAACAAGTGCCCCACCTTTCCATCATTTTGAAGCCACAGCACTCCCAGGTTTTGAGTTAGGGAGCTTTTCTGTTCTGCACACACCTCTCTAGATTATGTAGCAACATTTCCAGAATTTATAGGATGCAATGAAGTGAACCCTTTCTAATCTTCACGCATGGCATTTTGGAGCTGTATGTAGCAAAGAAAACAGAGGTTATTGAAACAGTGTGTATGGCTGCCCCCTTGAACTTTTACCCCATTGGGTAGGGAGCATCCAGGAGTCACACCCACCTACTAGTTGGTGGCAAGGTTAAATGTGGAACTCCATGACACTTCCTTAGAACATGTTCTGGAACTGTGGAAAAACATAAGAAAGACTGGACCTGCTGTTGAGGCCTATCAGGATACCTGAAGGGCTAGGCCTGCTCCTACTTGTACCAAGGACAAAGATATGGATTTCAACGGTCAATTAGCCGACATTCTGAGTGGCTGCAGGGATACAACAAGGTGCGTGAGACCGTTTTCCTAAAGTGCCCAGTTGATCAACTAGACCCTGCTGGTGGCCGCCTCCTTTCACCCAGTGAATATCCAAGTGCCTCCCCTGAAGTTCTGTGGGCTTCAGGAGTTCTTTCCTTTGGTTATCTGAGCACTAGAAGAAGGTTTGGAAACTTTTGAAAACTTTTCATCCAGACCAGTGAAAATATTTGACTTCCAGTCTTGCAGCGAGACCAATCCACTTGGTAAATCCACCCCAGCCTCCAGCGCGGTCAGTCTGAAATTGCACCATGGTCCTTAAGTTATGTTATGTGTATTTGTAAATCACACTATCACCTGCAAGGGTATCCTGAGCTAAGCAGGTGTGTGTGCCAAGCCCTGCCAATAATGGTTGGCTAATTGAGAAACCAGATTGTTAGATCCTTGCAGATTTCAGGAAGAGAGGAGGAGGCTCTGATGTGGAGTGGGAGGTTGTTCCATGTTTTAGGAGGAATGTCATAGAACACCTATCCCCCTGATCTGGTTCTACATATGCATGGGATGTGTGTGAGTAGGAGTCCTGTTGATCAAAGGTGTGTGAGTGGTTGATGGACGGAGATGTGGTTACTCAGGAAGGTGAGGCCTGAGATGTGTACTGCCTTGTAAGTGTGTATGTGGAGTTTGAATTGAGTGCACTTGTATCTCTGGAGCCAGTGTTGTGCCTGAGGTGTGGTGTGGTGTGAGTTCTGTTGAGGTGAGGACCAGGTAAAAAGCCTTGGTTTTTGGCTGGATTCTCGCCTGACCATGGATTATCAAGCAAAAAGAGTCTCCTCTACATGCTTTGGCATTTTAAGAGTCCTTAGGAAAATCTTTAATCTTCTTCCCCCTACGGCCAGAAGAATCCTCGTTCAAACTCTGATCCTTTCCCGTCTGGACTATGGGAACTCACTGTTTCTCAGCGCCCCGGCCTATGTCATAAAAAAGCTGCAGACAGTCCAGAATGCAGCTGCCAGGCTTCTTATCAATCTTCCCAGACATTTATCCGCTAAGCCTGCTCTTTCAACACTTCACTGGCTCCCCGTTAAGCAGCGTACCCATTTCAAAGCCCTATGCATTGTTCACAGAGCCCTTTAAGATAAGGGCCCGATGTTCCTTAGAAACCGGCTATATCTTTATGCCCCCTCTCGAAGTCTGAGGTCCTCCTCCTCCCGACATGTGACCATCTTGCGGTCTAAGAGAGCCTGGGGGGCCAATTCCTTTTCCACTAAGGCCGCTCATCTCTGGAACGATCTTCCCTCTGAGCTTCGTTATGAACCCTCAGAGCAGCTTTTTAGAAAAAAACTCAAGACCATTCTTTTCTGTAGGTAACTCTCTGAGTTCTCCTGTTGCCAACACTGGTCATGTTAGGTTAGCGCTGGGATGCCTTAGGGTAACTACGTGCTTTATAAATCCTTAAAACTAAACTAAACTAAATTGTTTGGTAGGTTGAAGATGAGTCTGACTGTTGAGTTCTGGATGGTTTGTTGTTTTATGTGAGCTGCGTAGTGATTCTGGCATACAGGGTATTCCCATACTCAAACTTGCTGGTGACTAGGGCATGAGTGACAGTTTTTCTATAATTTCTTGGGAACTCTTTGAAGAGCTTCCTCAACATCTTCAGAGTGTGAAAGCAGGATGTAGTGACAGCGTTGGCTTGTACAGTCATGTTCAGTTTGCTGTTGATCATTATTCCAAGGTTCCTAGGGTGGGTTTTGGGTATTGATCTGAGTTCGGCTGGCCACCAGCTGGAATCCCATTGTGAGGTGTTCTTGCTGAAGATCACTACTACTGTCTTATCAATGTTGAGTTTGAGACAGTTGGCCTTCAACCAGTTAGCGATTTTGGTCATGCAGACAATGAACTTTTTTCATATGTTGGGGGTCTTGTCTGAGAGGGAGAGTATGAGTTGCACGTCTTCTGCATAGGAAAAGATATTGATGCTGTGTGAGGATGCCATTGGCAAGTGGGATCATGTATGCTTTGAAGAGAGTGGGGGTGAACGATGAGCTTTAAGGCACTCCGCAGATGGGTTTAGCAAACAAACAGTTTTTTGTAGGAGTCAGGATTAGGTCAGGGATAACAGAGACTCAAATGTTTTGACCAACTTAGTGTGAGTAAGCCATGCCTTAAACACTGACACTGAAGTCTGTTGCTCTAAGAGGCATAACAGGGCTTGGGTCTTTTGAGGAGGAAGGTATTGGGGTGGGTGCATGTTTTGCAGTCTGGTTAGATCTGGCAGCAGCATGAGATGCTGGGACATGGTGAGATCTTGGACAGGTGGAGAAATAGTTAAAGGAGAAGAAATGTTAGCGACAGAGGTGTTTGGGTCAGTTGGAGGCATTGTTGTCGGAGTCCCGAAAGCACTGGTGGCTAAGGAGCCACTACAACTTTCAGGATCTTACTGCTGGGCAGACATGGAATTGTCGATGTACACGAAGATGCCAGTTATTCTCTTGAATTCCATACTCACACCCATCTGCCCTACAGAGGTTCTTAAGAAACTCAAGTTCCTCCTCTAACACCAATGTTGGTGGCACAGGAATGGGGAAAGGTGACTAGGGCAAAGAAGATCAGATTCCATCGTTAGACTGGGTGCTGGCCTGGTATGGGGGGAAGGAATAAATGCGGTGCTGCTCATAGTGGTCATAGTAGTTGGCATAGTGGACAAGGGGGGAGCAGAATGAAGAACAATGCCGGAACAACAAGGGTCGTTGTCCACGAAAGCAGATCATCACTTTCTTAAACAACGACCCTGTTTTCCTCTAAATTTCCATGTCCAGAACAATGAACATGCGTGGTTAAGGCAGAGGAAAACAGACTCTGGATTGGAGAGGATGAGGTCAGGTAAATGGGGGGTCGGGATAGTTTAGGTTTTAGGGGCAGGTGTGGGGCGTTGGGGTGGTTTTAGGAGCGGGAGTGCGGGGTTGGGGTAATTTTAGGGGCAGGGGTGGGGGTTGTGGTGATTTTAGAATTTAGGGGCGGGGTGTTCAGTAATTTTCAGTGCTGGTGGGGTGTTGGGGTGGGTTTAGGTTTTAACCCCTTCGCTGCCAGGCCTTTTCCCCCTCCTGTGCCAGGCCTTTTTTTGCTTATTTGGGGCAGTTCGCGCTTAGGCCCTCATAACTTTTTGTCCACATAAGCTAACCAAGCCAAATTTGCGTCCTTTTTTTCCAATATCCTAGGGATTCTAGAGGTACCCAGACTTTGTGGGTTCCCCTGAAGGAGGCCAAGAAATTGGCCAAAATACAGTGAAAATGTTGTTTATTTAAAAAAAAATTTGAAAAAGTGGCTGCAGAAGAAGGCTTGTGTTTTTTCCCCTGAAAATGGCATCAACAAAGGGTTTGCAGTGCTAAACTCAGCAGCTTCCCAGCTTTCAGGAACAGGCAGACTTAAATCAGAAAACCCAATTTTTCAACACAACTTTGGCATTTTACTGGGGCATACCCCATTTTTGCAATCTTTTGTGCTTTCAGCCTCCTTCCAGTCAGTGACAGAAATGGGCATGAAACCAATGCTGGATCCCAGAAACCTAAACATTTCTAAAAAGTAGACAGAATTCTGAATTCAGCAAGGGGTCATTTGTGTAGATCCTACAAGGGTTTCCTACAGAAAATAACAGCTGAAAAAGAAAAATATTGAAATTGAGGTAAAAAAACATCAATTTTTCTCTACGTTTTACTCTGTAACTTTCCCCTGCAATGTCAGATTATCGAAAGCAATATACCGTTACGTCTGCTGGACTCCTCTGGTTGCGGGGATATATAGGGCTTGTAGGTTCATCAAGAACCCGAGGAACCCAGAGCCAATAAATGACCTGCACCCTGCAGTGCGTTTTCATTCTATACCGGGTATACAGCAATTCATTTGCTGAAATATAAAGGGCAAAAAATTGCTATCAAGAAAAACTTTGTATTTCCAAAAAGGGCACAAGATAAGGTGTTGAGGAGCTGTGGTTATTTGCACATCTCTGAATTCCGGGGAGACCATACTAGCATGTGAATTACAGGGCATTTCTCAAATAGATGTCTTTTTTACACACTCTCCTATATTTGGAAGGAAAAAATGTAGAGAAAGACAAGGGGCAATAGCACTTGTTTTGCTAATCTATGTTCCCCCAAGTCTCCCGATAAAAATGATACCTCACTTGTGTGGGTAGGCCTAGCGCCCGCGCCAGGAAACGCCCCAAAATGCAACGTGGACACATCCAATTTTTTTGAAAGAAAACAGAGGTGTTTTTTGCAAAGTTCCTACCTGTAGATTTTGGCCTCTAGCTCAGCCGGCACCTAGGGAAACCTACCAGACCTGTGCATTTCTGAAAACTAGAGACCTAGGGGACTCCAAGATGGGGTGACTTGCGGGGCTCGGACCAGGTTCTGTTACCCAGAATCCTTTGCAAACCTCAAAATTTGGCTAAAAAAACACATGTTCCTCACATTTCTGTGGCAGAAAGTTCTGGAATCTGAGAGGAGCCACGAATTTCTTGCCACCCAGCGTTCCCCCAAGTCTCCCGATAAAAATGATACCTCACTTGTGTGGGTAGGCCTAGCGCCCGCGACAGGAAACGCCCCAAAGCGCAACGTGGACACATCCAAATTTTTGAAAGAAAACAGAGGTGTTTTTTGCGAAGTGCCTACCTGTAGATTTTGGCCTCTAGCTCAGCCGGCACCTAGGGAAACCTACCAAACCTGTGCATTTCTGAAAACTAGAGACCTAGGGGAATCCAAGATGGGGTGACTTGCGGGTCTCGGACCAGGTTCCGTTACCCAGAATCCTTTGCAAACCTCAAAATTAGGCAAAAAAAACACATGTTCCTCACATTTCTGTGGCAGAAAGTTCTGGAATCTGAGAGGAGCCACAAATTTCCTGCCACCCAGCGTTCCCCAAGTCTCCCGATTAAAATGATACCTCACTTGTGTGGGTAGGCCTAGCGCCCGCGAGAGGAAACGCCCCAAAGCGCAACGTGGACACATCCAAATTTTTGGAAGAAAACAGAGGTGTTTTTTGCGAAGTGCCTACCTGTAGATTTTGGCTTCTAGCTCAGCCAGCACCCAGGGAAACCTACCAAACCTGTGCATTTCTGAAAACTAGAGACCTAGGGGAATCCAAGGAGGGGTGACTTGCAGGGCTCGGACCAGGGTCTGCTACCCAGAATCCTTTGCAAACCTCAAAATTTGGCTAAAAAAACACATGTTCCTCACATTTCTTTGGCAGAAAGTTCTGGAATCTGAGAGGAGCCACAAATTTCCTGCCACCCAGCGTTCCCCCAAGTCTCCCGATAAAAATGATACCTCACTTGTGTGGGTAGGCCTAGCGCCCGTGACAGGAAACGCCCCAAAGCGCAACGTGGACACATCCAAATTTTTGGAAGAAAACAGAGGTGTTTTTTGCGAAGTGCCTACCTGTAGATTTTGGCCTCCAGCTCACCCAGCACCTAGGGAAACCTACCAAACCTGTGCATTTCTGAAAACTAGAGACCTAGGGGAATCCAAGATGGGGTGACTTGCGGGGCTCGGACCAGGTTCTGTTACCCAGAATCCTTTGCAAACCTCAAAATTTGGCTAAAAAAACACATGTTCCTCATATTTCTGTGGCAGAAAGTTCTGGAATCTGAGAGGAGCCACAAATTTCCTGCCACCCAGCGTTCCCCCAAGTGTCCCGATAAAAATGATACCTCACTTGTGTGGGTAGGCCTAGCGCCCGCGTCAGGAAACGCCCCAAAGCGCAACGTGGACAGATCCAAATGTTTGGAAGAAAACAGAGGTGTTTTTTGCGAAGTGCCTACCTGTAGATTTTGGCATCTAGCTCAGCCAGCACCTAGGGAAACCTCCCAAACCTGTGCATTTCTGAAAACTAGAGACCTAGGGGAATCCAAGGAGGGGTGACTTGCGGGGCTCGGACCAGGTTCTGTTACCCAGAATCCTTTGCAAACCTCAAAATTTGGCTAAAAAAACACATGTTCCTCACATTTCTGTGGCAGAAAGTTCTGGAATCTGAGAGGAGCCACAAATTTCCTGCCACCCAGCGTTTCCCCAAGTCTACCGATAAAAATGATACCTCACTTGTGTGGGTAGGCCTAGCGCCCACGACAGGAAGCGCCCCAAAGCGCAACGTGGAAACATCCAAATTTTTGGAAGAAAACAGAGGTGTTTTTTGCGAAGTGCCTACCTGTAGATTTTGGCCTCTAGCTCAGCCGGCACCTAGGGAAACCTACCAAACCTGTGCATTTCTGAAAACTAGAGACCTAGGGGAATCCAAGATAGGGTGACTTGCGGGGCTCGGACCAGGTTCTGTTACCCAGAATCCTTTGCAAACCTCAAAATTTGCCTAAAAAAACACATGTTCCTCACATTTCTGTGGCAGAAAGTTCTGGAATCTGAGAGGAGCCACAAATTTCCTTCCACCCAGCGTTCCCCCATGTCTCCCGATAAAAATGATACCTCACTTGTGTGGGTAGGCCTAGCGCCCGTGACAGGAAACGCCCCAAAGCGCAACGTGGACACATCCAAATTTTTGAAAGAAAACAGAGGTGTTTTTTGCGAAGTGCCTACCTGTAGATTTTGGCATCTATCTAAGACAGCACCTAGGGAAACCTACCAAACCTGTGCATTTCTGAAAACTAGAGACCTAGGGGAATCCAAGGAGGGGTGACTTGCAGGGCTCGGACACGGTTCTGTTACCCAGAATCCTTTGCAAACCTCAAAATATTGCTAAAAAAACACATGTTCCTCACATTTCTGTGGCAGAAAGTTCTGAAATCTGAGAGGAGCCACAAATTTCCTGCCACCCAGCGTTCCCCCAAGTCTCCCGATAAAAATGATACCTCACTTGTGTGGGTAGGCCTAGCGCCCGCGTCAGGAAACGCCCCAAAGTGCAACGTGGACACATCCAAATTTTTGGAAGAAAACAGAGGTGTTTTTTGCGAAGTGCCTACCTGTAGATTTTGGCCTCCAGCTCACCCAGCACCTAGGGAAACCTACCAAACCTGTGCATTTCTGAAAACTAGAGACCTAGGGGAATCCAAGATGGGGTGACTTGCGGGGCTCGGACCAGGTTCTGTTACCCAGAATCCTTTGCAAACCTCAAAATTTGGCTAAAAAATCACATGTTCCTCATATTTCTGTGGCAGAAAGTTCTGGAATCTGAGAGGAGCCACAAATTTCCTGCCACCCAGCGTTCCCCCAAGTGTCCCGATAAAAATGATACCTCACTTGTGTGGGTAGGCCTAGCGCCCGCGTCAGGAAACGCCCCAAAGCGCAACGTGGACAGGTCCAAATGTTTGGAAGAAAACAGAGGTGTTTTTTGCGAAGTGCCTACCTGTAGATTTTGGCATCTAGCTCAGCCAGCACCTAGGGAAACCTCCCAAACCTGTGCATTTCTGAAAACTAGAGACCTAGGGGAATCCAAGGAGGGGTGACTTGCGGGGCTCGGACCAGGTTCTGTTACCCAGAATCCTTTGCAAACCTCAAAATTTGGCTAAAAAAACACATGTTCCTCACATTTCTGTGGCAGAAAGTTCTGGAATCTGAGAGGAGCCACAAATTTCCTGCCACCCAGCGTTTCCCCAAGTCTACCGATAAAAATGATACCTCACTTGTGTGGGTAGGCCTAGCGCCCACGACAGGAAGCGCCCCAAAGCGCAACGTGGAAACATCCACATTTTTGGAAGAAAACAGAGGTGTTTTTTGCGAAGTGCCTACATGTAGATTTTGGCCTCTAGCTCAGCCGGCACCTAGGTAAACCTACCAAACCTGTGCATTTCTGAAAACTAGAGACCTAGGGGAATCCAAGATAGGGTGACTTGCGGGGCTCGGACCAGGTTCTGTTACCCAGAATCCTTTGCAAACCTCAAAATGTGCCTAAAAAAACACATGTTCCTCACATTTCTGTGGCAGAAAGTTCTGGAATCTGAGAGAAGCCACAAATTTCCTTCCACCCAGCGTTCCCCCATGTCTCCCGATAAAAATGATACCTCACTTGTGTGGGTAGGCCTAGTGCCCGTGACAGGAAACGCCCCAAAGCGCAACGTGGACACATCCAAATTTTTGAAAGAAAACAGAGGTGTTTTTTGCGAAGTGCCTACCTGTAGATTTTGGCATCTATCTCAGACAGCACCTAGGGAAACCTACCAAACCTGTGCATTTCTGAAAACTAGAGACCTAGGGGAATCCAAGGAGGGGTGACTTGCAGGGCTCGGACCAGGTTCTGTTACCCAGAATCCTTTGCAAACCTCAAAATATGGCTAAAAAAACACATGTTCCTCACATTTCTGTGGCAGAAAGTTCTGGAATCTGAGAGGAGCCACAAATTTCCTGCCACCCAGCGTTCCCTCAAGTCTCCCGATAAAAATGATACCTCACTTGTGTGGGTAGGCCTAGCGCCCGCAACAGGAAGCGCCCCAAAACGCAACGTGGACACATCCAAATTTTTGGAAGAAAACAGAGGTGTTTTTTGCGAAGTGCCTACCTGTAGATTTTGGCCTCTAGCTCAGCCGGCACCTAGGGAAACCTACCAAACCTGTGCATTTCTGAAAACTAGAGACCTAGGGGAATCCAAGATGGGGTGACTTGCGGGGCTCGGACCATGTTCTGTTACGCAGAATCCTTTGCAAACCTCAAAATTTGGCTAAAAAAACACATGTTCCTCACATTTCTGTGGCAGAAAGTTCTGGAATCTGAGAGGAGCCACAAATTTCCTTCCACCCAGCGTTCCCCCAAGTCTCCTGATAAAAATGATACCTCACTTGTATGGGTAGGCCTAGCGCCCGCGACAGGAAACGCCCCAAAGCGCAACGTGGAGACATCCAAATTTTTAGAAGAAAACAGAGGTGTTTTTTGCGAAGTGCCTTCCTGTAGATTTTGGCATCTAGCTCAGCCAGCACCTAGGGAAACCTACCAAACCTGTGCATTTCTGAAAACTAGGGACCTAGGGGAATCCAAGGAGGGGTGACTTACGGGGCTCGGACCAGGTTCTGTTACCCAGAATCCTTTGCAAACCTCAAAATTTGGCTAAAAAAACACATGTTCCTCATATTTCTGTGGCAGAAAGTTCTGGAATCTGAGAGGAGCCACGAATTTCCTGCCACCCAGCGTTCCCCCAAGTCTCCCGATAAAAATGATACCTCACTTGTGTGGGTAGGCCTAGCGCCCGTGACAGGAAACGCCCCAAAGCGCAACGTGGACACATCCAAATTTTTGGAAGAAAACAGAGGTGTTTTTTGCGAAGTGCCTACCTGTAGATTTTGGCCTCTAGCTCAGCCGGCACCTAGGGAAACCTACCAAACCTGTGCATTGCTGAAAACTAGAGACCTAGGGGAATCCAAGGAGGGGTGACTTGTGGGGCTCGGACCAGGTTCTGTTACCCAGAATCCTTTGCAAACCTCAAAATTTGGCTAAAAAAACACATGTTCCTCATATTTCTGTGGCAGAAAGTTCTGGAATCTGAGAGGAGCCACAAATTTCCTGCCACCCAGCGTTCCCCCAAGTCTCCCGATAAAAATGATACCTCACTTGTGTGGGTAGGCCTAGCGCCCGCGACAGGAAACGCCCCAAAGCGCAACGTGGACACATTCAAATTTTTGGAAGAAAGCAGAGGTGTTTTTTGCTAAGTGCCTACCTGTAGATTTTGGCCTCTAGCTCAGCCGGTACCTAGGGAAACCTACCAAACCTGTGCATTTCTGAAAACTAGAGACCTAGGGGAATCCAAGATGGGGTGACTTGCGGGGCTCGGACCAGGTTCTGTTACCCAGAATCCTTTGCAAACCTCAAAATTTGCCTAAAAAATCACATGTTCCTCACATTTCTGTGGCAGAAAGTTCTGGAAACTGAGAGGAGCCACAAATTTCCTTCCACCCAGCGTTCCCCCAAGTCTCCCGATAAAAATGATACCTCACTTGTGTGGGTAGGCCTAGCGCCCGCGACAGGAAATGCCCCAAAGCGCAACGTGGACACATCCAAATTTTTGAAAGAAAACAGAGGTGTTTTTGCGAAGTGCCTACCTGTAGATTTTGGCATCTAGCTCAGCCAGCACCTAGGGAAACCTACCAAACCTGTGCATTTCTGAAAACTAGAGACCTAGGGGAATCCAAGGAGGGGTGACTTGCGGGGCTCGGACCAGGTTCTGTTACCCAGAATCCTTTGCAAACCTCAAAATTTGGCTAAAAAAACACATGTTCCTCACATTTCTGTGGCAGAAAGTTCTGGAATCTGAGAGGAGCCACAAATTTCCTGCCACCCAGCGTTTCCCCAAGTCTACCGATAAAAATGATACCTCACTTGTGTGGGTAGGCCTAGCGCCTACGACAGGAAGCGCCCCAAAGCTCAACGTGGAAACATCCAAATTTTTGGAAGAAAACAGAGGTGTTTTTTGCAAAGTGCCTACCTGTAGATTTTGGCCTCTAGCTCAGCCGGCACCTAGGGAAACCTACCAAACCTGTGCCTTTCTGAAAACTAGAGACCAAGGGGAATCCAAGATAGGGTGACTTGCGGGGCTCGGACCAGGTTCTGTTACCCAGAATCCTTTGCAAACCTCAAAATTTGCCTAAAAAAACACATGTTCCTCACATTTCTGTGGCAGAAAGTTCTGGAATCTGAGAGGAGCCACAAATTTCCTTCCAACCAGCGTTCCCACATGTCTCCCGATAAAAATGATACCTCACTTGTGTGGGTAGGCCTAGCACCCGCGACAGGAAGCGCCCCAAAGCGCAACGTGGACACATCCAAATTGTTTGAAGAAAACAGAGGTGTTTTTTGCGAAGTGCCTACCTGTAGATTTTGGCCTCTAGCTCAGCCAGCACCTAGGTAAACCTACCAAACCTGTGCATTTCTGAAAACTAGAGACCTAGGGGAATCCAAGGAGGGGTGACTTGCAGGGCTCGGACCAGGTTCTGTTACCCAGAATCCTTTGCAAACCTCAAAATATGGCTAGAAAAACACATGTTCCTCACATTTCTGTGGCAGAAAGTTCTGGAATCTGAGAGGAGCCACAAATTTCCTGCCACCCAGCGTTCCCTCAAGTCTACCGATAAAAATGATACCTCACTTGTGTGGGTAGGCCTAGCGCCCACGACAGGAAGCGCCCCAAAGCGCAACGTGGACACATCCAAATTTTTGGAAGAAAACAGAGGTGTTTTTTGCGAAGTGCCTACCTGTAGATTTTGGCCTCTAGCTCAGCCGGCACCTAGGGAAACCTACCAAACCTGTGCATTTCTGAAAACTAGAGACCTAGGGGAATCCAAGATGGGGTGACTTGCGGGGCTCGGACCAGGTTCTGTTACCCAGAATCCTTTGCAAACCTCAAAATTTGCCTAAAAAATCACATGTTCCTCACATTTCTGTGGCAGAAAGTTCTGGAATCTGAGAGGAGTCACAAATTTCCTTCCACCCAGCGTTCCCCCAAGTCTCCCGATAAAAATGATACCTCACTTGTGTGGGTAGGCCTAGCGCCCGCGACAGGAAACGCCCCAAAGCGCAACGTGGAGACATCCAAATTTTTGGAAGAAAACAGAGGTGTTTTTTGCGAAGTGCCTTCCTGTAGATTTTGGCATCTAGCTCAGCCAGCACCTAGGGAAACCTACCAAACCTGTGCATTTCTGAAAACTAGGGACCTAAGGGAATCCAAGGAGGGGTGACTTGCGGGGCTCGGAGCAGGTTCTGTTACCCAGAATCCTTTGCAAACCTCAAAATTTGGCTAAAAAAACACATGTTCCTCACATTTCTGTGGCAGAAAGTTCTGGAATCTGAGAGGAGCCACAAATTTCCTGCCACCCAGCGTTCCCCCAAGTCTCCCGATAAAAATGATACCTCACTTGTGTGGGTAGGCCTAGCGCCCGTGACAGGAAACGCCCCAAAGCGCAACGTGGACACATCCAAATTTTTGGAAGAAAACAGAGGTGTATTTTGCTAAGTGCCTACCTCTAGATTTTGGCCTGCAGCTCAGCCGGCACCTAGGAAAACCTACCAAACCTGTGCATTTCTGAAAACTAGAGACCTAGGGGAATCCAAGATGGGGTGACTTGCGGGGCTCGGACCAGGTTCTGTTACCCAGAATCCTTTGCAGACCTCAAAATTTGGCTAAAAAAACACATGTTCCTCACATTTCTGTGGCAGAAAGTTCTAGAATCTGAGAGGAGCCACAAATTTCCTGCCACCCAGCGTTCCCCCAAGTCTCCCGATAAAAATGATACCTCACTTGTGTGGGTAGGCCTAGCGCCCGCTTCAGGAAACGCCCCAAAGCGCAACGTGGACACATCCAAATTTTTGGAAGAAAACAGAGGTGTTTTTTGCGAAGTGCCTACCTGTAGATTTTGGCATCTAGCTCAGCCAGCACCTAGGGAAACCTACCAAACCTGTGCATTTCTGAAAACTAGAGACCTAGGGGAATCCAAGGAGGGGTGACTTGCGGGGCTCAGACCAGGTTCTGTTACCCAGAATCCTTTGCAAACCTCAAAATTTGGCTAAAAAAACACATGTTCCTCACATTTCTGTGGCAGAAAGTTCTGGAATCTGAGAGGAGCCACGAATTTCCTGCCACCCAGCGTTTCCCCAAGTCTCCCCGATAAAAATGATACCTCACTTGTGTGGGTAGGCCTAGCGCCCGTGACAGGAAACGCCCCAAAGCGCAACGTGGACACATCCAAATTTTTGAAAGAAAACAGAGGTGTTTTTTGCGAAGTGCCTAGCTGTAGATTTTGGCATCTAGCTCAGCCGGCACCTAGGTAAACCTACCAAACCTGTGCATTTCTGAAAACTAGAGACCTAGGGGAATCCAAGGAGGGGTGACTTGCAGGGCTCGGACCAGGTTCTGTTACCCAGAATCCTTTGCAAACCTCAAAATTTGGCTAAAAAAACACATGTTCCTCATATTTCTGTGGCAGAAAGTTCTGGAATCTGAGAGGAGCCACAAATTTCCTGCCACC
The DNA here is from genome assembly GCF_031143425.1 of Pleurodeles waltl. NCBI lineage: Eukaryota > Metazoa > Chordata > Amphibia > Caudata > Salamandridae > Pleurodeles > Pleurodeles waltl. The sequence goes on along the minus strand of NW_027150407.1, from coordinate 107,127 downwards.
CAGCGTTCCCCCAAGTCTCCCGATAAAAATGATACCTCACTTGTGTGGGTAGGCCTAGCGCCCGCGACAGGAAATTCCCCAAAGCGCAACGTGGACACATTCAAATTTTTGGAAGAAAGCAGAGGTGTTTTTTGCTAATTGCCTACCTGTAGATTTTGGCCTCTAGCTCAGCCGGTACCTAGGGAAACCTACCAAACCTGTGCATTTCTGAAAACTAGAGACCTAGGGGAATCCAAGATGGGGTGACTTGCGGGGCTCGGACCAGGTTCTGTTACCCAGAATCCTTTGCAAACCTCAAAATTTGCCTAAAAAATCACATGTTCCTCACATTTCTGTGGCAGAAAGTTCTGGAAACTGAGAGGAGCCACAAATTTCCTTCCACCCAGCGTTCCCCCAAGTCTCCCGATAAAAATGATACCTCACTTGTGTGGGTAGGCCTAGCGCCCGCGACAGGAAATGCCCCAAAGCGCAACGTGGACACATCCAAATTTTTGAAAGAAAACAGAGGTGTTTTTGCGAAGTGCCTACCTGTAGATTTTGGCATCTAGCTCAGCCAGCACCTAGGGAAACCTACCAAACCTGTGCATTTCTGAAAACTAGAGACCTAGGGGAATCCAAGGAGGGGTGACTTGCGGGGCTCGGACCAGGTTCTGTTACCCAGAATCCTTTGCAAACCTCAAAATTTGGCTAAAAAAACACATGTTCCTCACATTTCTGTGGCAGAAAGTTCTGGAATCTGAGAGGAGCCACAAATTTCCTGCCACCCAGCGTTTCCCCAAGTGTACCGATAAAAATGATACCTCACTAGTGTGGGTAGGCCTAGCGCCTACGACAGGAAGCGCCCCAAAGCGCAACGTGGAAACATCCAAATTTTTGGAAGAAAACAGAGGTGTTTTTTGCAAAGTGCCTACCTGTAGATTTTGGCCTCTAGCTCAGCCGGCACCTAGGGAAACCTACCAAACCTGTGCCTTTCTGAAAACTAGAGACCAAGGGGAATCCAAGATAGGGTGACTTGCGGGGCTCGGACCAGGTTCTGTTACCCAGAATCCTTTGCAAACCTCAAAATTTGCCTAAAAAAACACATGTTCCTCACATTTCTGTGGCAGAAAGTTCTGGAATCTGAGAGGAGCCACAAATTTCCTTCCAACCAGCGTTCCCACATGTCTCCCGATAAAAATGATACCTCACTTGTGTGGGTAGGCCTAGCACCCGCGACAGGAAGCGCCCCAAAGCGCAACGTGGACACATCCAAATTTTTTGAAGAAAACAGAGGTGTTTTTTGCGAAGTGCCTACCTGTAGATTTTGGCCTCTAGCTCAGCCGGCACCTAGGTAAACCTACCAAACCTGTGCATTTCTGAAATCTAGAGACCTAGGGGAATCCAAGGAGGGGTGACTTGCAGGGCTCGGACCAGGTTCTGTTACCCAGAATCCTTTGCAAACCTTAAAATATGGCTAGAAAAACACATGTTCCTCACATTTCTGTGGCAGAAAGTTCTGGAATCTGAGAGGAGCCACAAATTTCCTGCCACCCAGCGTTCCCTCAAGTCTACCGATAAAAATGATACCTCACTTGTGTGGGTAGGCCTAGCGCCCACGACAGGAAGCGCCCCAAAGCGCAACGTGGACACATCCAAATTTTTGGAAGAAAACAGAGGTGTTTTTTGCGAAGTGCCTACCTGTAGATTTTGGCCTCTAGCTCAGCCGGCACCTAGGGAAACCTACCAAACCTGTGCATTTCTGAAAACTAGAGACCTAGGGGAATCCAAGATGGGGTGACTTGCGGGGCTCGGACCAGGTTCTGTTACCCAGAATCCTTTGCAAACCTCAAAATTTGCCTAAAAAATCACATGTTCCTCACATTTCTGTGGCAGAAAGTTCTGGAATCTGAGAGGAGCCACAAATTTCCTGCCACCCAGCGTTCCCTCAAGTCTACCGATAAAAATGATACCTCACTTGTGTGGGTAGGCCTAGCGCCCACGACAGGAAGCGCCCCAAAGCGCAACGTGGACACATCCAAATTTTTGGAAGAAAACAGAGGTGTTTTTTGCGAAGTGCCTACCTGTAGATTTTGGCCTCTAGCTCAGCCGGCACCTAGGGAAACCTACCAAACCTGTGCATTTCTGAAAACTAGAGACCTAGGGGAATCCAAGATGGGGTGACTTGCGGGGCTCGGACCAGGTTCTGTTACCCAGAATCCTTTGCAAACCTCAAAATTTGCCTAAAAAATCACATGTTCCTCACATTTCTGTGGCAGAAAGTTCTGGAATCTGAGAGGAGCCACAAATTTCCTTCCACCCAGCGTTCCCCCAAGTCTCCCGATAAAAATGATACCTCACTTGTATGGGTAGGCCTAGCGCCCGCGACAGGAAACGCCCCAAAGCGCAATGTGGAGACATCCAAATTTTTGGAAGAAAACAGAGGTGTTTTTTGCGAAGTGCCTTCCTGTAGATTTTGGCATCTAGCTCAGCCGGCACCTAGGGAAACCTACCAAACCTGTGCATTTCTGAAAACTAGGGACCTAAGGGAATCCAAGGAGGGGTGACTTGCGGGGCTCGGAGCAGGTTCTGTTACCCAGAATCCTTTGCAAACCTCAAAATTTGGCTAAAGAAACACATGTTCCTCACATTTCTGTGGCAGAAAGTTCTGGAATCTGAGAGGAGCCACAAATTTCCTGCCACCCAGCGTTCCCCCAAGTCTCCCGATAAAAATGATACCTCACTTGTGTGGGTAGGCCTAGCGCCCGTGACAGGAAACGCCCCAAAGCGCAATGTGGACACATCCAAATTTTTGGAAGAAAACAGAGGTGTTTTTTGCGAAGTGCCTACCTCTAGATTTTGGCCTGCAGCTCAGCCGGCACCTAGGAAAACCCACCTAACCTGTGCATTTCTGAAAACTAGAGACCTAGGGGAATCCAAGATGGGGTGACTTGCGGGGCTCGGACCAGGTTCTGTTACCCAGAATCCTTTGCAGACCTCAAAATTTGGCAAAAAAAACACATGTTCCTCACATTTCTGTGGCAGAAAGTTCTAGAATCTGAGAGGAGCCACAAATTTCCTGCCACCCAGCGTTCCCCCAAGTCTCCCGATAAAAATGATACCTCACTTGTGTGGGTAGGCCTAGCGCCCGCGTCAGGAAACGCCCCAAAGCGCAACGTGGACACATCCAAATTTTTGGAAGAAAACGGAGGTGTTTTTTGCGAAGTGCCTACCTGTAGATTTTGGCATCTAGCTCAGCCAGCACCTAGGGAAACCTACCAAACCTGTGCATTTCTGAAAACTAGAGACCTAGGGGAATCCAAGGAGAGGTGACTTGCGGGGCTCGGACCAGGTTCTGTTACCCAGAATCCTTTGCAAACCTCAAAATTTGGCTAAAAAAACACATGTTCCTCACATTTCTGTGGCAGAAAGTTCTGGAATCTGAGAGGAGCCACGAATTTCCTGCCACCCAGCGTTTCCCCAAGTCTCCCCGATAAAAATGATACCTCACTTGTGTGGGTAGGCCTAGCGCCCGTGACAGGAAACGCCCCAAAGCGCAACGTGGACACATCCAAATTTTTGAAAGAAAACAGAGGTGTTTTTTGCGAAGTGCCTAGCTGTAGATTTTGGCATCTAGCTCAGCCGGCACCTAGGTAAACCTACCAAACCTGTGCATTTCTGAAAACTAGAGACCTAGGGGAATCCAAGGAGGGGTGACTTGCAGGGCTCGGACCAGGTCCCCAGAATCCTTTGCAAACCTCAAAATATGGCTAGAAAAACACATGTTCCTCACATTTCTGTGGCAGAAACTTCTGGAATCTGAGAGGAGCCACAAATTTCCTGCCACCCAGAGTTCCCTCAAGTCTACCGATAAAAATGATACCTCACTTGTGTGGGTAGGCCTAGCGCCCACAACAGGAAGCGCCCCAAAGTGCAACGTGGACACATCCAAATTTTTGAAAGAAAACAGAGGTGTTTTTTGCGAAGTGCCTACATGTAGATTTTGGCATCTAGCTCAGCCAGCACCTAGGGAAACCTACCAAACCTGTGCATTTCTGAAAACTAGAGACCTAGGGGAATCCAAGGAGGGGTGACTTGCGGGGCTCGGACCAGGTTCTGTTACCCAGAATCCTTTGCAAACCTCAAAATTTGGCTAAAAAAACACATGTTCCTCACATTTCTGTGGCAGAAAGTTCTGGAATCTGAGAGGAGCCACGAATTTCCTGCCACCCAGCGTTTCCCCAAGTCTCCCCGATAAAAATGATACCTCACTTGTGTTGGTAGGCCTAGCGCCCGTGACAGGAAACGCCCCAAAGCGCAACGTGGACACATCCAAATTTTTGAAAGAAAACAGAGGTGTTTTTTGCGAAGTGCCTAGCTGTAGATTTTGGCATCTAGCTCAGCCGGCACCTAGGTAAACCTACCAAACCTGTGCATTTCTGAAAACTAGAGACCTAGGGGAATCCAAGGAGGGGTGACTTGCAGGGCTCGGACCAGGTCCCCAGAATCCTTTGCAAACCTCAAAATATGGCTAGAAAAACACATGTTCCTCACATTTCTGTGGCAGAAACTTCTGGAATCTGAGAGGAGCCACAAATTTCCTGCCACCCAGAGTTCCCTCAAGTCTACCGATAAAAATGATACCTCACTTGTGTGGGTAGGCCTAGCGCCCACAACAGGAAGCGCCCCAAAGTGCAACGTGGACACATCCAAATTTTTGAAAGAAAACAGAGGTGTTTTTTGCGAAGTGCCTACATGTAGATTTTGGCCTCTAGCTCAGCCGGCACCTAGGGAAACCTACCAAACCTGTGCAGTTCTGAAAACTAGAGACCTAGGGGAATCCAAGATGGGGTGACTTGCGGGGCTCGGACCAGGTTCTGTTACCCAGAATCCTTTGCAAACCTCAAAATTTGGCTAAAAAATCACATGTTCCTCACATTTCTGTGGCAGAAAGTTCTGGAATCTGAGAGGAGCCACAAATTTCCTTCCACCCAGCGTTCCCCCAAGTCTCCCGATAAAAATGATACCTCACTTGTATGGGTAGGCCTAGCGCCCGCGACAGGAAACGCCCCAAAGCGCAAGGTGGAGACATCCAAATTTTTGGAAGAAAACAGAGGTGTTTTTTGCGAAGTGCCTTCCTGTAGATTTTGGCATCTAGCTCAGCCAGCACCTAGGGAAACCTACCAAACCTGTGCATTTCTGAAAACTAGGGACCTAAGGGAATCCAAGGAGGGGTGACTTACGGGGCTCGGAGCAGGTTCTGTTACCCAGAATCCTTTGCAAACCTCAAAATGTGGCTAAAAAAACACATGTTCCTCACATTTCTGTGGCAGAAAGTTCTGGAATCTGAGAGGAGCCACAAATTTCCTGCCACCCAGCGTTCCCCCAAGTCTCCCGATAAAAATGATACCTCACTTGTGTGGGTAGGCCTAGCGCCCGTGACAGGAAACGCCCCAAAGCGCAACGTGGACACATCCAAATTTTTGGAAGAAAACAGAGGTGTTTTTTGCGAAGTGCCTACCTGTAGATTTTGGCATCTAGCTCAGCCAGCACCTAGGGAAACCTTCCAAACCTGTGCATTTCTGAAAACTAGAGACCTAGGGGAATCCAAGGAGGGGTGACTTGCAGGGCTCGGACCAGGTTCTGCTACCCAGAATCCTTTGCAAACCTCAAAATTTGGCTAAAAAAACACATGTTCCTCACATTTCTGTGGCAGAAAGTTCTGGAATCTGAGAGGAGCCACAAATTTCCTGCCACCCAGCGTTCCCCCAAGTCTCTCGATAAAAATGATACCTCACTTGTATGGGTAGGCCTAGCGCCCGCGAAAGGAAACGCCCCAAAGCGCAACGTGGAGACATCCAAATTTTTGGAAGAAAACAGAGGTGTTTTTTGCGAAGTGCCTTCCTGTAGATTTTGGCATCTAGCTCAGCCAGCACCTAGGGAAACCTACCAAACCTGTGCATTTCTGAAAACTAGGGACCTAGGGGAATCCAAGGAGGGGTGACTTACGGGGCTCGGACCAGGTTCTGTTACCCAGAATCCTTTGCAAACCTCAAAATTTGGCTAAAAAAACACATGTTCCTCACATTTCTGTGGCAGAAAGTTCTGGAATCTGAGAGGAGCCACAAATTTCCTGCCACCCAGCGTTCCCCCAAGTCTCCCGATAAAAATGATACCTCACTTGTGTGGGTAGGCCTAGCGCCCGTGACAGGAAACGCCCCAAAGCGCAACGTGGACACATCCAAATTTTTGGAAGAAAACAGAGGTGTTTTTTGCGAAGTGCCTACCTGTAGATTTTGGCATCTAGCTCAGCCAGCACCTAGGGAAACCTTCCAAACCTGTGCATTTCTGAAAACTAGAGACCTAGGGGAATCCAAGGAGGGGTGACTTGCAGGGCTCGGACCAGGTTCTGCTACCCAGAATCCTTTGCAAACCTCAAAATTTGGCTAAAAAAACACATGTTCCTCACATTTCTGTGGCAGAAAGTTCTGGAATCTGAGAGGAGCCACAAATTTCCTGCCACCCAGCGTTCCCCCAAGTCTCCCGATAAAAATGATACCTCACTTGTGTGGGTAGGCCTAGCGCCAGTGACAGGAAACGCCCCAAAGCGCAACGTGGACACATCCATATTTTTGGAAGAAAACAGAGGTGTTTTTTGCGAAGTGCCTACCTGTAGATTTTGGCATCTAGCTCAGCCAGCACCTAGGGAAACCTACCAAACCTGTGCATTTCTGAAAACTAGAGACCTAGGGGAATCCAAGATGGGGTGACTTGCAGGGCTCGGAGGAGGTTCTGTTACCCAGAATCCTTTGCAAACCTCAAAATTTGGCTAAAAAAACACATATTCCTCACATTTCTGTGGCAGAAAGTTCTGGAATCTGAGAGGAGCCACAAATTTCCTGCCACCCAGCGTTCCCCTAAGTCTCCCGATAAAAATGATACCTCACTTGTGTGGGTAGGCCTAGTGCCCGCGTCAGGAAACGCCCCAAAGCGCAACGTTGACACATCCAAATTTTTGGAGGAAAACACAGGTGTTTTTTGCGAAGTGCCTACATGTAGATTTTGGCATCTAGCTCAGCCAGCACCTAGGGAAACCTACCAAACCTGTGCATTTCAGAAAACTAGAGACCTAGGGGAATCCAAGGAGGGGTTACTTGCGGGGCTCGGACCAGGTTCTGCTACCCAGAATCCTTTGCAAACCTCAAAATGTGGCTAAAAAAACACATGTTCTTCACATTTCTGTGGCAGAAAGTTCTGGAATCTGAGAGGAGCCACAAATTTCCTGCCACCCAGCGTTCCCCCTAGTCTCCCGATAAAAATGATACCTCACTTGTGTGGGTAGGCCTAGCGCCCGCGACAGGAAACGCCCCAAAGCGCAACGTGGACACATCCAAATGTTTGGAAGAAAACAGAGGTGTTTTTTGCGAAGTGCCTACCTGTAGATTTTGGCCTCTAGCTCAGCCGGTACCTAGGGAAACCTACCAAACCTGTGCATTTCTGAAAACTAGAGACCTAGGGGAATCCAAGATGGGGTGACTTGCGGGGCTCGGACCAGGTTCTGTTACCCAGAATCCTTTGCAATCCTCAAAATTTGCTTAAAAAATCACATGTTCCTCACATTTCTGTGGCAGAAAGTTCTGGAAACTGAGAGGAGCCACAAATTTCCTTCCACCCAGCGTTCCCCCAAGTCTCCCGATAAAAATGATACCTCACTTGTGTGGGTAGGCCTAGCGCCCGCGACAGGAAACGCCCCAAAGCGCAACGTGGACACATCCAAATTTTTGAAAGAAAACAGAGGTGTTTTTGCGAAGTGCCTACCTGTAGATTTTGGCATCTAGCTCAGCCAGCACCTAGGGAAATCTACCAAACCTGTGCATTTCTGAAAACTAGAGACCTAGGGGAATCCAAGGAGGGGTGACTTGCGGGGCTCGGACCAGGTTCTGTTACCCAGAATCCTTTGCAAACCTCAAAATTTTGCTAAAAAAACACATGTTCCTCACATTTCTGTGGCAGAAAGTTCTGGAATCTGAGAGGAGCCACAAATTTCCTGCCACCCAGCGTTCCCCTAAGTCTCCTGATAAAAATGATACCTCACTTGTGTGGGTAGGCCTAGCGCCCGCGTCAGGAAACGCCCCAAAGCGCAACGTTGACACATCCAAATTTTTGGAGGAAAACACAGGTGTTTTTTGCGAAGTGCCTACATGTAGATTTTGGCCTCTAGCTCAGCCGGTACCTAGGGAAACCTACCAAACCTGTGCATTTCTGAAAACTAGAGCCCTAGGGGAATCCAAGATGGGGTGACTTGCGGGGCTCGGACCATGTTCTGTTACCCAGAATCCTTTGCAATCCTCAAAATTTGCTTAAAAAATCACATGTTCCTCACATTTCTGTGGCAGAAAGTTCTGGAAACTGAGAGGAGCCACAAATTTCCTTCCACCCAGCGTTCCCCCAAGTCTCCCGATAAAAATGATACCTCACTTGTGTGGGTAGGCCTAGCGCCCGCGACAGGAAACGCCCCAAAGCGCAACGTGGACACATCCAAATTTTTGAAAGAAAACAGAGGTGTTTTTGCGAAGTGCCTACCTGTAGATTTTGGCATCTAGCTCAGCCAGCACCTAGGGAAATCTACCAAACCTGTGCATTTCTGAAAACTAGAGACCTAGGGGAATCCAAGGAGGGGTGACTTGCGGGGCTCGGACCAGGTTCTGTTACCCAGAATCCTTTGCAAACCTCAAAATATGGCTAGAAAAACACATGTTCCTCACATTTCTGTGGCAGAAAGTTCTGGAATCTGAGAGGAGCCACAAATTTCCTGCCACCCAGCGTTTCCCCAAGTCTACCGATAAAAATGATACCTCACTTGTGTGGGTAGGCCTAGCGCCCACGACAGGAAGCGCCCCAAAGCGCAACGTGGAAACATCCAAATTTTTTGGAAGAAAACAGAGGTGTTTTTTGCGCAGTGCCTACCTGTAGATTTTGGCCTCTAGCTCAGCCGGCACCTAGGGAAACCTACCAAACCTGTGCATTTCTGAAAACTAGAGACCTAGGGGAATCCAAGATAGGGTGACTTGCGGGGCTCGGACCAGGTTCTGTTACCCAGAATCCTTTGCAAACCTCAAAATTTGCCTAAAAAAACACATGTTCCTCACATTTCTGTGGCAGAAAGTTCTGGAATCTGAGAGGAGCCACAAATTTCCTTCCAGCCAGCGTTCCCCCATGTCTCCCGATAAAAATGATACCTCACTTGTGTGGGTAGGCCTAGCGCCCGCGACAGGAAACGCCCCAAAGCGCAACGTGGACACATCCAAATTTTTGAAAGAAAACAGAGGTGTTTTTTGTGAAGTGCCTACCTGTAGATTTTGGCATCTATCTCAGACAGCACCTAGGGAAACCTACCAAACCTGTGCATTTCTGAAAACTAGAGACCTAGGGGAATCCAAAGAGGGGTGACTTGCAGGGCTCGGACCAGGTTCTGTTACCCAGAATCCTTTCAAAACCTCAAAATATGGCTAAAAAAACACATGTTCCTCACATTTCTGTGGCAGAAAGTTCTGGAATCTGAGAGGAGCCACAAATTTCCTGCCACCCAGCGTTCCCTCAAGTCTCCCGATAAAAATGATACCTCACTTGTGTGGGTAGGCCTAGCGCCCGCGACAGGAAGCGCCCCAAAGCGCAACGTGGACACATCCAAATTTTTTGAAGAAAACAGAGGTGTTTTTTGCGAAGTGCCTACCTGTAGATTTTGGCCTCTAGCTCAGCCGGCACCTAGGTAAACCTACCAAACCTGTGCATTTCTGAAAACTGGAGACCTAGGGGAATCCAAGGATGGGTGACTTGCAGGGCTCGGACCAGGTTCTGTTACCCAGAATCCTTTGCAAACCTCAAAATATGGCTAGAAAAACACATGTTCCTCATATTTCTGTGGCAGAAAGTTCTGGAATCTGAGAGGAGCCACAAATTTCCTGCCACCCAGCGTTCCCTCAAGTCTCCCGATAAAAATGATACCTCACTTGTGTGGGTAGGCCTAGCGCCCGCGACAGGAAGCGCCCCAAAGCGCAACGTGGACACATCCAAATTTTTGGAAGAAAACAGAGGTGTTTTTTGCGAAGTGCCTACCTGTAGATTTTGGCCTCTAGCTCAGCCGGCACCTAGGGAAACCTACCAAACCTGTGCATATCTGAAAACTAGAGACCTAGGGGAATCCAAGATGGGGTGACTTGCGGGGCTTGGACCAGGTTCTGTTACCCAGAATCCTTTGCAAACCTCAAAATTTGGCTAAAAAAACACATGTTCGTTACATTTCTGTGGCAGAAAGTTCTGGAATCTGAGAGGAGCCACAAATTTCCTTCCACCCAGCGTTCCCCCAAGTCTCCCGATAAAAATGATACCTCACTTGTATGGGTAGGCCTAGCGCCCGCGATAGGAAACGCCCCAAAGCGCAACGTGGAGACATCCAAATTTTTGGAAGAAAACAGAGGTGTTTTTTGCGAAGTGCCTTCCTGTAGATTTGGCATCTAGCTCAGCCAGCACCTAGGGAAACCTACCAAACCTGTGCATTTCTGAAAACTAGGGACCTAGGGGAATCCAAGGAGGGGTGACTTACGGGGCTCGGACCAGGTTCTGTTACCCAGAATCCTTTGCAAACCTCAAAATTTGGCTAAAAAAACACATGTTCGTCCCATTTCTGTGGCAGAAAGTTCTGGAATCTGAGAGGAGCCACACATTTCCTGCCACCCAGCGTTCCCCCAAGTCTCCCGATAAAAATGATTCCTCACTTGTATGGGTAGGCCTAGCGCCCGCGAAAGGAAACGCCCCAAAGCGCAACGTGGAGACATCCAAATTTTTGGAAGAAAACAGAGGTGTTTTTTGCGAAGTGCCTACCTGTAGATTTTGGCCTCTACCTCAGCCGGCACCTAGGTAAACCTACCAAACCTGTGCATTTCTGAAAACTAGAGACCTAGGGGAATCCAAGGAGGGGTTACTTGCGGGGCTCGGACCAGGTTCTGTTACCCAGAATCCTTTGCAAACCTCAAAATATGGCTAGAATAACATATGTTCCTCACATTTCTGTGGCAGAAAGTTCTGGAATCTGAGAGGAGCCACAAATTTCCTGCCACCCAGCGTTCCCTCAAGTCTCCCGATAAAAATGATACCTCACTTGTGTGGGTAGGCCTAGCGCCCGCCACAGGAAGCGCCCCAAAGCGCAACGTGGACACATCCAAATTTTTGGAAGAAAACAGAGGTGTTTTTTGCGAAGTGCCTACCTGTAGATTTTGGCCTCCAGCTTAGCCGGCACCTAGGAAAACCTACCAAACCTGTGCATTTCTGAAAACTAGAGACCTAGGGGAATCCAAGATGGGGTGACTTGCAGGGCTCGGACCAGGTTCTGTTACCCAGAATCCTTTGCAAACCTCAAAATTTGGCTAAAAAAACACATGTTCCTCACATTTCTGTGGCAGAAAGTTCTGGAATCTGAGAGGAGCCACAAATTTCCTGCCACCCAGCGTTCCCCCAAGTCTCCCGATAAAAATGATACCTCACTTGTGTGGGTAGGCCTAGCGCCCGCCTCAGGAAACGCTCCAAAGCGCAACGTGGACACATCCAAATTTTTGGAAGAAAATAGAGGTGTTTTTTGCGAAGTGCCTACCTGTAGATTTTGGCCTCCAGCTCACCCAGCACCTAGGGAAACCTACCAAACCTGTGCATTTCTGAAAACTAGAGACCTAGGGGAATCCAAGGAGGGGTGACTTGCGGGGCTCGGACCAGGTTCTGTTACCCAGAATCCTTTGCAAACCTCAAAATTTGGCTAAAAAAACACATGTTCCTCACATTTCTGTGGCAGAAAGTTCTGGAATCTGAGAGGAGCCACAAATTTCCTGCCACCCAGCGTTTCCCCAAGTCTACCGATAAAAATGATACCTCACTTGTGTGGGAAGGCCTAGCGCCCACGACAGGAAGCGCCCCAAAGCGCAACATGGAAACATCCAAATTTTTGGAAGAAAACAGAGGTGTTTTTTGCGAAGTGCCTACATGTAGATTTTGGCCTCTAGCTCAGCCGACACCTAGGTAAACCTACCAAACCTGTGCATTTCTGAAAACTAGAGACCTAGGGGAATCCAAGATAGGGTGACTTGCGGGGCTCGGACCAGGTTCTGTTACCCAGAATCCTTTGCAAACCTCAAAATTTGCCTAAAAAAACACATGTTCCTCACATTTCTGTGGCAGAAAGTTCTGGAATCTGAGAGGAGCCACAAATTTCCTTCCACCCAGCGTTCCCCCATGTCTCCCGATAAAAATGATACCTCACTTGTGTGGGTAGGCCTAGCGCCCGTGACAGGAAACGCCCCAAAGCGCAACGTAGACACATCCAAATTTTTGAAAGAAAATAGAGGTGTTTTTTGCGAAGTGCCTACCTGTAGATTTTGGCATCTATCTCAGACAGCACCTAGGGAAACCTACCAAACCTGTGCATTTCTGAAAACTAGAGACCTAGGGGAATCCAAGGAGGGGTGACTTGCAGGGCTCGGACCAGGTTCTGTTACCCAGAATCCTTTGCAAACCTCAAAATATGGCTAAAAAAACACATGTTCCTGACATTTCTGTGGCAGAAAGTTCTGGAATCTGAGAGGAGCCACAAATTTCCTGCCACACAGCGTTCCCCCAAGTCTCCCGATAAAAATGATACCTCACTTGTGTGGGTAAGCCTAGCGCCCGCGTCAGGAAACGCCCCAAAGCGCAACGTGGACACATCCAAATTTTTGGAAGAAAACAGTGGTGTTTTTTGCGAAGTGCCTACCTGTAGATTTTGGCCTCTACCTCAGCCGGCACCTAGGTAAACCTACCAAACCTGTTCATTTCTGAAAACTAGAGACCTAGGGGAATCCAAGGAGGGGTGACTTGTAGGGCTCGGACCAGGTTCTGCTACCCAGAATCCTTTGCAAACCTCAAACTTTGGCTAAAAAAACACATGTTCCTCACATTTCTGTGGCAGAAAGTTCTGGAATCTGAGAGGAGCCACAAATTTCCTGCCACCCACCGTTCCCCAAGTCTCCCGATAAAAATGATACCTCACTTGTGTGGGTAGGCCTAGCGCCCGCGTCAGGAAACGCCCCAAAGCGCAACGTGGACACATCCAAATTTTTGGAAGAAAACAGAGGTGTTTTTTGCGAAGTGCCTACCTGTAGATTTTGGCCTCCAGCTCACCCAGCACCTAGGGAAACCTACCAAACCTGTGCATTTCTGAAAACTAGAGACCTAGGGGAATCCAAGGAGGGGTGACTTGCGGGGCTCGGACCAGGTTCTGTTACCCAGAATCCTTTTCAAACCTCAAAATTTGGCTAAAAAAACACATGTTCCTCACATTTCTGTGGCAGAAAGTTCTGGAATCTGAGAGGAGCCACAAATTTCCTGCCACCCAGCGTTTCCCCAAGTCTACCGATAAAAATGATACCTCACTTGTGTGGGAAGGCCTAGCGCCCACGACAGGAAGCGCCCCAAAGCGCAACATGGGAACATCCAAATTTTTGGAAGAAAACAGAGGTGTTTTTTGCGAAGTGCCTACATGTAGATTTTGGCCTCTAGCTCAGCCGGCACCTAGGTAAACCTACCAAACCTGTTCATTTCTGAAAACTAGAGACCTAGGGGAATCCAAGATAGGGTGACTTGCGGGGCTCGGACCAGGTTCTGTTACCCAGAATCCTTTGCAAACCTCAAAATTTGCCTAAAAAAACACATGTTCCTCACATTTCTGTGGCAGAAAGTTCTGGAATCTGAGAGGAGCCACAAATTTCCTTCCACCCAGCGTTCTCCCATGTCTCCCGATAAAAATTATACCTCACTTGTGTGGGTAGGCCTAGCGCCCGTGACAGGAAACGCCCCAAAGCGCAACGTAGACACATCCAAATTTTTGAAAGAAAACAGAGGTGTTTTTTGCGAAGTGCCTACCTGTAGATTTTGGCATCTATCTCAGACAGCACCTAGGGAAACCTACCAAACCTGTGCATTTCTGAAAACTAGAGACCTAGGGGAATCCAAGGAGGGGTGACTTGCAGGGCTCGGACCAGGTTCTGTTACCCAGAATCCTTTGCAAACCTCAAAATATGGCTAAAAAAACACATGTTCCTCACATTTCTGTGGCAGAAAGTTCTGGAATCTGAGAGGAGCCACAAATTTCCTGCCACACAGCGTTCCCCCAAGTCTCCCGATAAAAATGATACCTCACTTGTGTGGGTAGGCCTAGCGCCCGCGTCAGGAAACGCCCCAAAGCGCAACGTGGACACATCCAAATTTTTGGAAGAAAACAGAGGTGTTTTTTGCGAAGTGCCTACCTGTAGATTTTGGCCTCTACCTCAGCCGGCACCTAGGTAAACCTACCAAACCTGTTCATTTCTGAAAACTAGAGACCTAGGGGAATCCAAGGAGGGGTGACTTGCAGGGCTCGGACCAGGTTCTGTTACCCAGAATCCTTTGCAAACCTCAAAATATGGCTAGAAAAACACATGTTCCTCACATTTCTGTGGCAGAAAGTTCTGGAATCTGAGAGGAGCCACAAATTTCCTGCCACCCAGCGTTCCCTCAAGTCTCCCGATAAAAATGATACCTCACTTGTGTGGGTAGGCCTAGCGCCCGCGACAGGAAGCGCCCCAAAACGCAACGTGGACACATCCAAATTTTTGGAAGAAAACAGAGGTGTTTTTTGCGAAGTGCCTACCTGTAGATTTTGGCCTCTAGCTCAGCCGGCACCTAGGTAAACCTACCAAACCTGTGCATTTCTGAAAACTGGAGACCTAGGGGAATCCAAGGATGGGTGACTTGCAGGGCTCGGACCAGGTTCTGTTACCCAGAATCCTTTGCAAACCTCAAAATATGGCTAGAAAAACACATGTTCCTCATATTTCTGTGGCAGAAAGTTCTGGAATCTGAGAGGAGCCACAAATTTCCTGCCACCCAGCGTTCCCTCAAGTCTCCCGATAAAAATGATACCTCACTTGTGTGGGTAGGCCTAGCGCCCGCGACAGGAAGCGCCCCAAAGCGCAACGTGGACACATCCACATTTTTGGAAGAAAACAGAGGTGTTTTTTGCGAAGTGCCTACCTGTAGATTTTGGCCTCTAGCTCAGCCGGCACCTAGGGAAACCTACCAAACCTGTGCATTTCTGAAAACTAGAGACCTAGGGGAATCAAAGATGGGGTGACTTGCGGGGCTTGGACCAGGTTCTGTTACCCAGAATCCTTTGCAAACCTCAAAATTTGGCTAAAAAAACACATGTTCGTCACATTTCTGTGGCAGAAAGTTCTGGAATCTGAGAGGAGCCACAAATTTCCTTCCACCCAGCGTTCCCCCAAGTCTCCCGATAAAAATGATACCTCACTTGTATGGGTAGGCCTAGCGCCCGCGAAAGGAAACGCCCCAAAGCGCAACGTGGAGACATCCAAATTTTTGGAAGAAAACAGAGGTGTTTTTTGCGAAGTGCCTTCCTGTAGATTTGGCATCTAACTCAGCCAGCACCTAGGGAAACCTACCAAACCTGTGCATTTCTGAAAACTAGGGACCTAGGGGAATCCAAGGAGGGGTGACTTACGGGGCTCGGACCAGGTTCTGTTACCCAGAATCCTTTGCAAACCTCAAAATTTGGCTAAAAAAACACATGTTCGTCCCATTTCTGTGGCAGAAAGTTCTGGAATCTGAGAGGAGCCACACATTTCCTGCCACCCAGCGTTCCCCCAAGTCTCCCGATAAAAATGATTCCTCACTTGTATGGGTAGGCCTAGCGCCCGCGAAAGGAAACGCCCCAAAGCGCAACGTGGAGACATCCAAATTTTTGGAAGAAAACAGAGGTGTTTTTTGCGAAGTGCCTACCTGTAGATTTTGGCCTCTACCTCAGCCGGCACCTAGGTAAACCTACCAAACCTGTGCATTTCTGAAAACTAGAGACCTAGGGGAATCCAAGGAGGGGTTACTTGCGGGGCTCGGACCAGGTTCTGTTACCCAGAATCCTTTGCAAACCTCAAAATATGGCTAGAATAACATATGTTCCTCACATTTCTGTGGCAGAAAGTTCTGGAATCTGAGAGGAGCCACAAATTTCCTGCCACCCAGCGTTCCCTCAAGTCTCCCGATAAAAATGATACCTCACTTGTGTGGGTAGGCCTAGCGCCCGCCACAGGAAGCGCCCCAAAGCGCAACGTGGACACATCCAAATTTTTGGAAGAAAACAGAGGTGTTTTTTGCAAAGTGCCTACCTGTAGATTTTGGCCTCCAGCTCAGCCTGCACCTAGGAAAACCTACCAAACCTGTGCATTTCTGAAAACTAGAGACCTTGGGGAATCCAAGGAGGGGTGACTTGCAGGGCTCGGACCAGGTTCTGCTACCCAGAATCCTTTGCAAACCTCAAAATTTGGCTAAAAAAACACATGTTCCTCACATTTCTGTGGCAGAAAGTTCTGGATTCTGAGAGGAGCCACAAATTTCCTGCCACCCAGCGTTCCCCCAAGTCTCCCGATGAAAATGATAACTCACTTGTGTGGGTAGGCCTAGCGCCCGTGACAGGAAATGCCCCAAAGCGCAACGTGGACACATCCAAATTTTTGGAAGAAAACAGAGGTGTTTTTTGCGAAGTGCCTACCTGTAGATTTTGGCATCTAGCTCAGCCAGCACCTAGGGAAACCTACCAAACCTGTGCATTTCTGAAAACTAGAGATCTAGGGGAATCCAAGGAGGGGTTACTTGCGGGGCTCGGACCAGGTTCTGCTACCCAGAATCCTTTGCAAACCTCAATATGTGGCTTAAAAAACACATGTTCCTCACATTTCTGTGGCAGAAAGTTCTGGAATCTGAGAGGAGCCACAAATTTCCTGCCACCCAGCGTTCCCCCAAGTCTCCCGATAAAAATGATACCTCACTTGTGTGGGTAGGCCTAGCGCCCGCGACAGGAAATGCCCCAAAGCGCAACGTGGACACATCCAAATTTTTGAAAGAAAACAGAGGTGTTTTTGCGAAGTGCCTACCTGTAGATTTTGGCATCTAGCTCAGCCAGCACCTAGGGAAACCTACCAAACCTGTGCATTTCTGAAAACTAGAGAACTAGGGGAATCCAAGGAGGGGTGAATTGCGGGGCTCGGACCAGGTTCTGTTACCCAGAATCCTTTGCAAACCTCAAAATTTGCCTAACAAAAAAAAACATGTTCCTCACATTTCTGTGGCAGAAAGTTCTGGAATCTGAGAGGAGCCACAAATTTCCTTCCACCCAGCGTTCCCCCATGTCTCCCGATAAAAATGATACCTCACTTGGGTGGGTAGGCCTAGCGCCCGTGACAGGAAACGCCCCAAAGCGCAACGTGGACACAGCCAAATATTTGAAAGAAAACAGAGGTGTTTTTTGCTAAGTGCCTACCTGTAGATTTTGGCATCTAGCTCAGCCGGTACCTAGGGAAACCTACCAAACCTGTGCATTTCTGAAAACTAGAGACCTAGGGGAATCCAAGATGGGGTGACTTGCGGGGCTCGGACCAGGTTCTGTTACCCAGAATCCTTTGCAATCCTCAAAATTTGCTTAAAAAATCACATGTTCCTCACATTTCTGTGGCAGAAAGTTCTGGAATCTGAGAGGAGCCACAAATTTCCTTCCAGCCAGCGTCCCCCATGTCTCCCGATAAAAATGATACCTCACTTGTGTGGGTAGGCCTAGCGCCCGTGACAGGAAACGCCCCAAAGCGCAACGTGGACACATCCAAATTTTTTAAAGAAAACAGAGGTGTTTTTTGTGAAGTGCCTACCTGTAGATTTTGGCCTCTAGCTCAGCCGGCACCTAGGGAAACCTACCAAACCTGTGCATTTCTGAAAACTAGAGACCTAGGGGAATCCAAGATAGGGTGACATGCGGGGCTCGGACCAGGTTCTGTTACCCAGAATCCTTTGCAAACCTCAAAATTTGCCTAAAAAAACACATGTTCCTCACATTTCTGTGGCAGAAAGTTCTGGAATCAGAGAGGAGCCACAAATTTCCTTCCAGCCAGCGTTCCCCCATGTCTCCCGATAAAAATGATACCTCACTTGTGTGGGTAGGCCTAGCGCCCGTGACAGGAAACGCCCCAAAGCGCAACGTGGACACATCCAAATTTTTGAAAGAAAACAGAGGTGTTTTTTGTGAAGTGCCTACCTGTAGATTTTGGCATCTATCTCAGACAGCACCTAGGGAAACCTACCAAACCTGTGCATTTCTGAAAACTAGAGACCTAGGGGAATCCAAGGAGGGGTGACTTGCAGGGCTCGGATCAGGTTCTGTTACCCAGAATCCTTTGCAAACCTCAAAATATGGTAAAAAAACACATGTTCCTCACATTTCTGTGGGAGAAAGTTCTTGTATCTGAGAGGAGCCACAAATTTCCTGCCACCCAGCGTTCCCTCAAGTCTCCCGATAAAAATGATACCTCACTTGTGTGGGTAGGCCTAGCGCCCGCGACAGGAAGCGCCCCAAAGCGCAACGTGGACACATCCAAATTTTTTGAAGAAAACAGAGGTGTTTTTTGCAAAGTGCCTACCTGTAGATTTTGGCCTCTAGCTCAGCCGGCACCTAGGGAAACCTACCAAACCTGTGCATTTCTGAAAACTAGAGACCTAGGGGAATCCAAGATGGGGTGACTTGCAGGGCTCGGACCAGGTTCTGTTACCCAGAATCCTTTGCAAACCTCAAAATTTGGCTAAAAAAACACATGTTCGTCACATTTCTGTGGCAGAAAGTTCTGGAATCTGAGAGGAGCCACAAATTTCCTTCCACCCAGCGTTCCCCCAAGTCTCTCGATAAAAATGATACCTCACTTGTATGGGTAGGCCTAGCGCCCGCAAAAGGAAACGCCCCAAAGCGCAACGTGGAGACATCCAAATTTTTGGAAGAAAACAGAGGTGTTTTTTGCGAAGTGCCTTCCTGTAGATTTTGGCATCTAGCTCAGCCAGCACCTAGGGAAACCTACCAAACCTGTGCATTTCTGAAAACTAGGGACCTAGGGGAACCCAAGGAGGGGTGACTTACGGGGCTCGGACCAGGTTCTGTTACCCAGAATCCTTTGCAAACCTCAAAATTTGGCTAAAAAAACACATGTTCCTCACATTTCTGTGGCAGAAAGTTCTGGAATCTGAGAGGAGCCACAAATTTCCTGCCACCCAGCGTTCCCCCAAGTCTCCCGATAAAAATGATACCTCACTTGTGTGGGTAGGCCTAGCGCCCGTGACAGGAAACGCCCCAAAGCGCAACGTGGACACATCCAAATTTTTGGAAGAAAACAGAGGTGTTTTTTGCGAAGTGCCTACCTGTAGATTTTGGCATCTAGCTCAGCCAGCACCTAGGGAAACCTACCAAACCTGTGCATTTCTGAAAACTAGAGACCTAGGGGAATCCAAGATGGGGTTACTTGCGGGGCTCGGAGGAGGTTCTGTTACCCAGAATCCTTTGCAAACCTCAAAATTTGGCTAAAAAAACACATATTCCTCACATTTCTGTGGCAGAAAGTTCTGGAATCTGAGAGGAGCCACAAATTTCCTGCCACCCAGCGTTCCCCCAAGTCTCCCGATAAAAATGATACCTCACTTGTGTGGGTAGGCCTAGCGCCCGCAAAAGGAAACGCCCCAAAGCGCAACGTGGAGACATCCAAATTTTTGGAAGAAAACAGAGGTGTTTTTTGCGAAGTGCCTTCCTGTAGATTTTGGCATCTAGCTCAGCCAGCACCTAGGGAAACCTACCAAACCTGTGCATTTCTGAAAACTAGAGACCTAGGGGAATCCAAGATGGGGTTACTTGCGGGGCTCGGACCAGGTTCTGCTACCCAGAATCCTTTGCAAATCTCAAAATGTGGCTAAAAAAACACATGTTCCTCACATTTCTGTGGCAGAAAGTTCTGGAATCTGAGAGGAGCCAAAAATTTCCTGCCACCCAGCGTTCCCCCTAGTCTCCCTATAAAAATGATACCTCACTTGTGTGGGTAGGCCTAGCGCCCGCGACAGGAATCGCCCCAAAGCGCAACGTGGACACATCCAAATTTTTGGAAGAAAACAGAGGTGTTTTTTGCGAAGTGCCTACCTGTAGATTTTGGCCTCTAGCTCAGCCGGCACCTAGGGAAACCTACCAAACCTGTGCATTTCTGAAAACTAGAGACCTAGGGGAATCCAAGGAGGGGTGACTTGCGGGGCTCGGACCAGGTTCTGTTACCCAGAATCCTTTGCAAACCTCAAAATTTGGCTAAAAAAACACATGTTCTTCATATTTCTGTGGCAGAAAGTTCTGGAATCTGAGAGGAGCCACAAATTTCCTGCCACCCAGCGTTCCCCCAAGTCTCCCGATAAAAATGATACCTCACTTGTGTGGGTAGGCCTAGCGCCCGCGACAGGAAACGCCCCAAAGCGCAACGTGGACACATTCAAATTTTTGGAAGAAAACAGAGGTGTTTTTTGCTAAGTGCCTACCTGTAGATTTTGGCCTCTAGCTCAGCCGGTACCTAGGGAAACCTACCAAACCTGTGCATTTCTGAAAACTAGAGACCTAGGGGAATCCAAGATGGGGTGACTTGCGGGGCTCGGACCAGGTTCTGTTACCCAGAATCCTTTGCAATCCTCAAAATTTGCTTAAAAAATCACATGTTCCTCACATTTCTGTGGCAGAAAGTTCTGGAAACTGAGAGGAGCCACAAATTTCCTTCCACCCAGCGTTCCCCCAAGTCTCCCGATAAAAATGATACCTCACTTGTGTGGGTAGGTCTAGCGCCCGCGACAGGAAACGCCCCAAAGCGCAACGTGGACACATCCAAATTTTTGAAAGAAAACAGAGGTGTTTTTGCGAAGTGCCTACCTGTAGATTTTGGCATCTAGCTCAGCCAGCACCTAGGGAAATCTACCAAACCTGTGCATTTGTGAAAACTAGAGACCTAGGGGAATCCAAGGAGGGGTGACTTGCGGGGCTCGGACCAGGTTCTGTTACCCAGAATCCTTTGCAAACCTCAAAATTTGGCTAAAAAAACACATGTTCCTCACATTTCTGTGGCAGAAAGTTCTGGAATCTGAGAGGAGCCACAAATTTCCTGCCACCCAGCGTTTCCCCAAGTCTACCGATAAAAATGATACCTCACTTGTGTGGGTAGGCCTAGCGCCCACGACAGGAAGCGCCCCAAAGCGCAACGTGGAAACATCCAAATTTTTGGAAGAAAACAGAGGTGTTTTTTGAGAAGTGCCTACCTGTAGATTTTGGCCTCTAGCTCAGCCGGCACCTAGGGAAACCTACCAAACCTGTGCATTTCTGAAAACTAGAGACCTAGGGGAATCCAAGATAGGGTGACTTGCGGGGCTCGGACCAGGTTCTGTTACCCAGAATCCTTTGCAAACCTCAAAATTTGCCTAAAAAAACACATGTTCCTCACATTTCTGTGGCAGAAAGTTCTGGAATCTGAGAGGAGCCACAAATTTCCATCCAGCCAGCGTTCCCCCATGTCTCCCGATAAAAATGATACCTCACTTGTGTGGGTAGGCCTAGCGCCCGCGACAGGAAACGCCCCAAAGCGCAACGTGGACACATCCAAATTTTTTAAAGAAAACAGAGGTGTTTTTTGTGAAGTGCCTACCTGTAGATTTTGGCATCTATCTCAGAAAGCACCTAGGGAAACCTACCAAACCTGTGCATTTCTGAAAACTAGAGACCTAGGGGAATCCAAGGAGGGGTGACTTGCAGGGCTCGGACCAGGTTCTGTTACCCAGAATCCTTTGCAAACCTCAAAATATGGCTAAAAAAACACATGTTCCTCACATTTCTGTGGCAGAAAGTTCTGGAATCTGAGAGGAGCCACAAATTTCCTGCCACCCAGCGTTCCCTCAAGTGTCCCGATAAAAATGATACCTCACTTGTGTGGGTAGGCCTAGCGCCCGCGACAGGAAGCGCCCCAAAGCGCAACGTGGACACATCCAAATTTTTTGAAGAAAACAGAGGTGTTTTTTGAGAAGTGCCTACATGTAGATTTTGGCCTCTAGCTCAGCCGGCACCTAGGTAAACCTACCAAACCTGTGCATTTCTGAAAACTAGAGACCTAGGGGAATCCAAGATAGGGTGACTTGCGGGGCTCGGACCAGGTTCTGTTACCCAGAATCCTTTGCAAACCTCAAAATTTGCCTAAAAAAACACATGTTCCTCACATTTCTGTGGCAGAAAGTTCTGGAATCTGAGAGGAGCCACAAATTTCCTTCCACCCAGCGTTCCCCATGTCTCCCGATAAAAATGATACCTCACTTGTGTGGGTAGGCCTAGCGCCCGTGACAGGAAACGCCCCAAAGCGCAACGTGGACACATCCAAATTTTTGAAAGAAAACAGAGGTGTTTTTTGCCAAGTGCCTACCTGTAGATTTTGGCATCTATCTCAGACAGCACCTAGGGAAACCTACCAAACCTGTGCATTTCTGAAAACTAGAGACCTAGGGGAATCCAAGGAGGGGTGACTTGCAGGGCTCGGACCAGGTTCTGTTACCCAGAATCCTTTGCAAACCTCAAAATATGGCTAAAAAAAACACATGTTCCTCACATTTCTGTGGCAGAAAGTTCTGGAATCTGAGAGGAGCCACAAATTTCCTGCCACACAGCGTTCCCCCAAGTCTCCCGATAAAAATGATACCTCACTTGTGTGGGTAGGCCTAGCGCCCGCGTCAGGAAACGCCCCAAAGCGCAACGTGGACACATCCAAATTTTTGGAATAAAACAGAGGTGTTTTTTGCGAAGTGCCTACCTGTAGATTTTGGCCTCTAGCTCAGCCGGCACCTAGGGAAACCTACCAAACCTGTGCATTTCTGAAAACTAGAGACCTAGGGGAATCCAAGATGGGTGACTTGCGGGGCTCGGAACATGTTCTGTTACCCAGAATCCTTTGCAAACCTCAAAATTTGGCTAAAAAAACACATGTTCCTCACATTTCTGTGGCAGAAAGTTCTGGAATCTGAGAGGAACCACAAATTTCCTTCCACCCAGCGTTCCCCCAAGTCTCCTGATAAAAATGATACCTCAATTGTAAGGGTAGGCCTAGCGCCTGCGACAGGAAACGCCCCAAAGCGCAACGTGGAGACATCCAAATTTTTCGAAGAAAACAAAGGTGTTTTTTGCGAAGTGCCTTCCTGTAGATTTTGGCATCTAGCTCAGCCAGCACCTAGGGAAACCTACGAAACCTGTGCATTTCTGAAAACTAGGGACCTAGGGGAATCCAAGGAGGGGTGACTTACGGGGCTCGGACCAGGTTCTGTTACCCAGAATCCTTTGGAAACCTCAAAATTTGGCTAAAAAAACACATGTTCCTCACATTTCTGTGGCAGAAAGTTCTGGAATCTGAGAGGAGCCACGAATTTCCTGCCACCCAGCGTTCCCCCAAGTCTCCCGATAAAAATGATACCTCACTTGTGTGGGTAGGCCTAGCGCCCGCGACAGGAAACGCCCCAAAGCGCAACGTGGACACATTCAAATTTTTGGAAGAAAACAGAGGTGTTTTTTGCTAAGTGCCTACCTGTAGATTTTGGCCTCTAGCTCAGCCGGTACCTAGGGAAACCTACCAAACCTGTGCATTTCTGAAAACTAGAGACCTAGGGGAATCCAAGATGGGGTGACTTGCGGGGCTCGGACCAGGTTCTGTTACCCAGAATCCTTTGCAATCCTCAAAATTTGCTTAAAAAATCACATGTTCCTCACATTTCTGTGGCAGAAAGTTCTGGAAACTGAGAGGAGCCACAAATTTCCTTCCACCCAGCGTTCCCCCAAGTCTCCCGATAAAAATGATACCTCACTTGTGTGGGTAGGTCTAGCGCCCGCGACAGGAAACGCCCCAAAGCGCAACGTGGACACATCCAAATTTTTGAAAGAAAACAGAGGTGTTTTTGCGAAGTGCCTACCTGTAGATTTTGGCATCTAGCTCAGCCAGCACCTAGGGAAATCTACCAAACCTGTGCATTTCTGAAAACTAGAGACCTAGGGGAATCCAAGGAGGGGTGACTTGCGGGGCTCGGACCAGGTTCTGTTACCCAGAATCCTTTGCAAACCTCAAAATTTGGCTAAAAAAACACATGTTCCTTACATTTCTGTGGCAGAAAGTTCTGGAATCTGAGAGGAGCCACAAATTTCCTGCCACCCAGCGTTTCCCCAAGTCTACCGATAAAAATGATACCTCACTTGTGTGGGTAGGCCTAGCGCCCACGACAGGAAGCGCCCCAAAGCGCAACGTGGAAACATCCAAATTTTTGGAAGAAAACAGAGGTGTTTTTTGAGAAGTGCCTACCTGTAGATTTTGGCCTCTAGCTCAGCCGGCACCTAGGGAAACCTACCAAACCTGTGCATTTCTGAAAACTAGAGACCTAGGGGAATCCAAGATAGGGTGACTTGCGGGGCTCGGACCAGGTTCTGTTACCCAGAATCCTTTGCAAACCTCAAAATTTGCCTAAAAAAACACATGTTCCTCACATTTCTGTGGCAGAAAGTTCTGGAATCTGAGAGGAGCCACAAATTTCCTTCCAGCCAGCGTTCCCCCATGTCTCCCGATAAAAATGATACCTCACTTGTGTGGGTAGGCCTAGCGCCCGCGACAGGAAACGCCCCAAAGCGCAACGTGGACACATCCAAATTTTTTAAAGTAAACAGAGGTGTTTTTTGTGAAGTGCCTACCTGTAGATTTTGGCATCTATCTCAGAAAGCACCTAGGGAAACCTACCAAACCTGTGCATTTCTGAAAACTAGGGACCTAGGGGAATCCAAGGAGGGGTGACTTACGGGGCTCGGACCAGGTTCTGTTACCCAGAATCCTTTGCAAACCTCAAAATATGGCTAAAAAAACACATGTTCCTCACATTTCTGTGGCAGAAAGTTCTGGAATCTGAGAGGAGCCACGAATTTCCTGCCACCCAGCGTTCCCCCAAGTCTCCCGATAAAAATGATACCTCACTTGTGTGGGTAGGCCTAGCGCCCGTGACAGGAAACGCCCCAAAGCGCAACGTGGAAACATCCAAATTTTTGGAAGAAAACAGAGGTGTTTTTTGCGAAGTGCCTACCTGTAGATTTTGGCATCTAGCTCAGCCAGCACCTAGGGAAACCTACCAAACCTGTGCATTTCTGAAAACTAGAGACCTTGGGGAATCCAAGGAGGGGTGACTTGCAGGGCTCGGACCAGGTTCTGCTACCCAGAATCCTTTGCAAACCTCAAAATTTGGCTAAAAAAACACATGTTCCTCACATTTCTGTGGCAGAAAGTTCTGGAATCTGAGAGGAGCCACAAATTTCCTGCCACCCAGCGTTCCCCCAAGTCTCCCGATGAAAATGATAACTCACTTGTGTGGGTAGGCCTAGCGCCCGTGACAGGAAATGCCCCAAAGCGCAACGTGGACACATCCAAATTTTTGGAAGAAAACAGAGGTGTTTTTTGCGAAGTGCCTACCTGTAGATTTTGGCATCTAGCTCAGCCAGCACCTAGGGAAACCTACCAAACCTGTGCATTTCTGAAAACTAGAGACCTAGGGGAATCCAAGGAGGGGTTACTTGCGGGGCTCGGACCAGGTTCTGCTACCCAGAATCCTTTGCAAACCTCAAAATGTGGCTAAAAAAACACATGTTCCTCACATTTCTGTGGCAGAAAGTTCTGGAATCTGAGAGGAGCCACAAATTTCCTGCCACCCAGCGTTCCCCCTAGTCTCCCGATAAAAATGATACCTCACTTGTGTGGGTAGGCCTAGCGCCCGCGACAGGAAACGCCCCAAAGCGCAACGTGGACACATTCAAATTTTTGGAAGAAAGCAGAGGTGTTTTTTGCTAAGTGCCTACCTGTAGATTTTGGCCTCTAGCTCAGCCGGTACCTAGGGAAACCTACCAAACCTGTGCATTTCTGAAAACTAGAGACCTAGGGGAATCCAAGATGGGGTGACTTGCGGGGCTCGGACCAGGTTCTGTTACCCAGAATCCTCTGCAAACCTCAAAATTTGCCTAAAAAATCACATGTTCCTCACATTTCTGTGGCAGAAAGTTCTGGAAACTGAGAGGAGCCACAAATTTCCTTCCACCCAGCGTTCCCCCAAGTCTCCCGATAAAAATGATACCTCACTTGTGTGGGTAGGCCTAGCGCCCGCGACAGGAAATGCCCCAAAGCGCAACGTGGACACATCCAAATTTTTGAAAGAAAACAGAGGTGTTTTTGCGAAGTGCCTACCTGTAGATTTTGGCATCTAGCTCAGCCAGCACCTAGGGAAACCTACCAAACCTGTGCATTTCTGAAAACTAGAGACCTAGGGGAATCCAAGGAGGGGTGACTTGCGGGGCTCGGACCAGGTTCTGTTACCCAGAATCCTTTGCAAACCTCAAAATGTGGCTAAAAAAACACATGTTCCTCACATTTCTGTGGCAGAAAGTTCTGGAATCTGAGAGGAGCCACAAATTTCCTGCCACCCAGCGTTTCCCCAAGTCTACCGATAAAAATGATACCTCACTTGTGTGGGTAGGCCTAGCGCCCGCGACAGGAAACGCCCCAAAGCGCAACGTGGACACATCCAAATTTTTGGAAGAAAACAGAGGTGTTTTTTGCAAAGTGCCTACCTGTAGATTTTGGCCTCTAGCTCAGCCGGCACCTAGGGAAACCTACCAAACCTGTGCATTTCTGAAAACTAGAGACCTAGGGGAATCCAAGATAGGGTGACTTGCGGGGCTCGGACCAGGTTCTGTTACCCAGAATCCTTTGCAAACCTCAAAATTTGCCTAACAAAAAAAAACATGTTCCTCACATTTCTGTGGCAGAAAGTTCTGGAATCTGAGAGGAGCCACAAATTTCCTTCCACCCAGCGTTCCCCCATGTCTCCCGATAAAAATGATACCTCACTTGGGTGGGTAGGCCTAGCGCCCGCGACAGGAAACGCCCCAAAGCGCAACGTGGACACAGCCAAATATTTTAAAGAAAACAGAGGTGTTTTTTGCTAAGTGCCTACCTGTAGATTTTGGCCTCTAGCTCAGCCGGTACCTAGGGAAACCTACCAAACCTGTGCATTTCTGAAAACTAGAGACCTAGGGGAATCCAAGATGGGGTGACTTGCGGGGCTCGGACCAGGTTCTGTTACCCAGAATCCTTTGCAATCCTCAAAATTTGCTTAAAAAATCACATGTTCCTCACATTTCTGTGGCAGAAAGTTCTGGAATCTGAGAGGAGCCACAAATTTCCTTCCAGCCAGCGTCCCCCATGTCTCCCGATAAAAATGATACCTCACTTGTGTGGGTAGGCCTAGCGCCCGTGACAGGAAACGCCCCAAAGCGCAACGTGGACACATCCAAATTTTTGAAAGAAAACAGAGGTGTTTTTTGTGAAGTGCCTACCTGTAGATTTTGGCCTCTAGCTCAGCCGGCACCTAGGGAAACCTACCAAACCTGTGCATTTCTGAAAACTAGAGACCTAGGGGAATCCAAGATAGGGTGACATGCGGGGCTCGGACCAGGTTCTGTTACCCAGAATCCTTTGCAAACCTCAAAATTTGCCTAAAAAAACACATGTTCCTCACATTTCTGTGGCAGAAAGTTCTGGAATCTGAGAGGAGCCACAAATTTCCTTCCAGCCAGCGTTCCCCCATGTCTCCCGATAAAAATGATACCTCACTTGTGTGGGTAGGCCTAGCGCCCGTGACAGGAAACGCCCCAAAGCGCAACGTGGACACATCCACATTTTTTAAAGAAAACAGAGGTGTTTTTTGTGAAGTGCCTAAATGTAGATTTTGGCATCTATCTCAGACAGCACCTAGGGAAACCTACCAAACCTGTGCATTTCTGAAAACTAGAGACCTAGGGGAATCCAAGGAGGGGTGACTTGCAGGGCTCGGACCAGGTTCTGTTACCCAGAATCCTTTGCAAACCTTAAAATTTGGCTAAAAAAACACATGTTCCTCACATTTCTGTGGCAGAAAGTTCTGGAATCTGAGAGGAGCCACGAATTTCCTGCCACCCAGCGTTCCCCCAAGTCTCCCGATAAAAATGATACCTCACTTGTGTGGGTAGGCCTAGCGCCCGCGACAGGAAACGCCCCAAAGCGCAACGTGGAGACATCCAAATTTTTCGAAGAAAACAGAGGTGTTTTTTGCGAAGTGCCTTCCTGTAGATTTTGGCATCTAGCTCAGCCAGCACCTAGGGAAACCTACCAAACCTGTGCATTTCTGAAAACTAGGGACCTAGGGGAATCCAAGGAGGGGTGACTTACGGGGCTCGGACCAGGTTCTGTTACCCAGAATCCTTTGCAAACCTCAAAATTTGGCTAAAAAAACACATGTTCCTCACATTTCTGTGGCAGAAAGTTCTGGAATCTGAGAGGAGCCACGAATTTCCTGCCACCCAGCGTTCCCCCAAGTCTCCCGATAAAAATGATACCTCACTTGTGTGGGTAGGCCTAGCGCCCGTGACAGGAAACGCCCCAAAGCGCAACGTGGACACATCCAAATTTTTGGAAGAAAACAGAGGTGTTTTTTGCGAAGGGCCTACCTGTAGATTTTGGCATCTAGCTCAGCCAGCACCTAGGGAAACCTACCAAACCTGTGCATTTCTGAAAACTAGAGACCTTGGGGAATCCAAGGAGGGGTGACTTGCAGGGCTCGGACCAGGTTCTGCTACCCAGAATCCTTTGCAAACCTCAAAATTTGGCTAAAAAAACACATGTTCCTCACATTTCTGTGGCAGAAAGTTCTGGAATCTGAGAGGAGCCACAAATTTCCTGCCACCCAGCGTTCCCCCAAGTCTCCCGATGAAAATGACAACTCACTTGTGTGGGTAGGCCTAGCGCCCGTGACAGGAAACGCCCCAAAGCGCAACGTGGACACATCCAAATTTTTGGAAGAAAACAGAGGTGTTTTTTGCGAAGTGCCTACCTGTAGATTTTGGCATCTAGCTCAGCCAGCACCTAGGGAAACCTACCAAACCTGTGCATTTCTGAAAACTAGAGACCTAGGGGAATCCAAGGAGGGGTTACTTGCGGGGCTCGGACCAGGTTCTGCTACCCAGAATCCTTTGCAAACCTCAAAATGTGGCTAAAAAAACACATGTTCCTCACATTTCTGTGGCAGAAAGTTCTGGAATCTGAGAGGAGCCACAAATTTCCTGCCACCCAGCGTTCCCCCTAGTCTCCCGATAAAAATGATACCTCACTTGTGTGGGTAGGCCTAGCGCCCGCGACAGGAAACGCCTCAAAGCGCAACGTGGACACATTCAAATTTTTGGAAGAAAGCAGAGGTGTTTTTTGCTAAGTGCCTACCTGTAGATTTTGGCCTCTAGCTCAGCCGGTACCTAGGGAAACCTACCAAACCTGTGCATTTCTGAAAACTAGAGACCTAGGGGAATCCAAGATGGGGTGACTTGCGGGGCTCGGACCAGGTTCTGTTACCCAGAATCCTTTGCAAACCTCAAAATTTGCCTAAAAAATCACATGTTCCTCACATTTCTGTGGCAGAAAGTTCTGGAAACTGAGAGGAGCCACAAATTTCCTTCCACCCAGCGTTCCCCCAAGTCTCCCGATAAAAATGATACCTCACTTGTGTGGGTAGGCCTAGCGCCCGCGACAGGAAATGCCCCAAAGCGCAACGTGGACACATCCAAATTTTTGAAAGAAAACAGAGGTGTTTTTGCGAAGTGCCTACCTGTAGATTTTGGCATCTAGCTCAGCCAGCACCTAGGGAAACCTACCAAACCTGTGCATTTCTGAAAACTAGAGACCTAGGGGAATCCAAGGAGGGGTGACTTGCGGGGCTCGGACCAGGTTCTGTTACCCAGAATCCTTTGCAAACCTCAAAATGTGGCTAAAAAAACACATGTTCCTCACATTTCTGTGGCAGAAAGTTCTGGAATCTGAGAGGAGCCACAAATTTCCTGCCACCCAGCGTTTCCCCAAGTCTTCCGATAAAAATGATACCTCACTTGTGTGGGTAGGCCTAGCGCCCGCGACAGGAAACGCCCCAAAGCGCAACGTGGACACATCCAATTTTTTGGAAGAAAACAGAGGTGTTTTTTGCAAAGTGCCTACCTGTAGATTTTGGCCTCTAGCTCAGCCGGCACCTAGGGAAACCTACCAAACCTGTGCATTTCTGAAAACTAGAGACCTAGGGGAATCCAAGATAGGGTGACTTGCGGGGCTCGGACCAGGTTCTGTTACCCAGAATCCTTTGCAAACCTCAAAATTTGCCTAACAAAAAAAAACATGTTCCTCACATTTCTGTGGCAGAAAGTTCTGGAATCTGAGAGGAGCCACAAATTTCCTGCCACCCAGCGTTCCCCCATGTCTCCCGATAAAAATGATACCTCACTTGGGTGGGTAGGCCTAGCGCCCGTGACAGGAAACGCCCCAAAGCGCAACGTGGACACAGCCAAATATTTTAAAGAAAACAGAGGTGTTTTTTGCTAAGTGCCTACCTGTAGATTTTGGCCTCTAGCTCAGCCGGTACCTAGGGAAACCTACCAAACCTGTGCATTTCTGAAAACTAGAGACCTAGGGGAATCTAAGATGGGGTGACTTGTGTGGCTCGGACCAGGTTCTGTTACCCAGATTCCTTTGCAAACCTCAAAATTTGGCAAAAAAAACACATGTTCCTCACGTTTCTGTGGCAGAAAGTTCTGGAATCTGAGAGAATAGCCACAAATTTCCTTCCACCCAGCGTTCCCCCAAGTCTCCCGATAAAAATGATACCTCACTTGTGTGGGTAGGCCTAGCGCCCGCGACAGGAAATGCCCCAAAGCGCAACGTGGACACATCCAAATTTTTGAAAGAAAACAGAGGTGTTTTTGCGAAGTGCCTACCTGTAGATTTTGGCATCTAGCTCAGCCAGCACCTAGGGAAACCTACCAAACCTGTGCATTTCTGAAAACTAGAGACCTAGGGGAATCCAAGGAGGGGTGACTTGCGGGGCTCGGACCAGGTTCTGTTACCCAGAATCCTTTGCAAACCTCAAAATGTGGCTAAAAAAACACATGTTCCTCACATTTCTGTGGCAGAAAGTTCTGGAATCTGAGAGGAGCCACAAATATCCTGCCACCCAGCGTTTCCCCAAGTCTACCGATAAAAATGATACCTCACTTGTGTGGGTAGGCCTAGCGCCCGCGACAGGAAACGCCCCAAAGCGCAACGTGGACACATCCAAATTTTTGGAAGAAAACAGAGGTGTTTTTTGCAAAGTGCCTACCTGTAGATTTTGGCCTCTAGCTCAGCCGGCACCTAGGGAAACCTACCAAACCTGTGCATTTCTGAAAACTAGAGACCTAGGGGAATCCAAGATAGGGTGACTTGCGGGGCTCGGACCAGGTTCTGTTACCCAGAATCCTTTGCAAACCTCAAAATTTGCCTAACAAAAAAAAACATGTTCCTCACATTTCTGTGGCAGAAAGTTCTGGAATCTGAGAGGAGCCACAAATTTCCTTCCACCCAGCGTTCCCCCATGTCTCCCGATAAAAATGATACCTCACTTGGGTGGGTAGGCCTAGCGCCCGTGACAGGAAACGCCCCAAAGCGCAACGTGGACACAGCCAAATATTTTAAAGAAAACAGAGGTGTTTTTTGCTAAGTGCCTACCTGTAGATTTTGGCCTCTAGCTCAGCCGGTACCTAGGGAAACCTACCAAACCTGTGCATTTCTGAAAACTAGAGACCTAGGGGAATCCAAGATGGGGTGACTTGCGGGGCTCGGACCAGGTTCTGTTACCCAGAATCCTTTGCAATCCTCAAAATTTGCTTTAAAAATCACATGTTCCTCACATTTCTGTGGCAGAAAGTTCTGGAATCTGAGAGGAGCCACAAATTTCCTTCCAGCCAGCGTCCCCCATGTCTCCCGATAAAAATGATACCTCACTTGTGTGGGTAGGCCTAGCGCCCGTGACAGGAAACGCCCCAAAGCGCAACGTGGACACATCCAAATTTTTGAAAGAAAACAGAGGTGTTTTTTGTGAAGTGCCTACCTGTAGATTTTGGCCTCTAGCTCAGCCGGCACCTAGGGAAACCTACCAAACCTGTGCATTTCTGAAAACTAGAGACCTAGGGGAATCCAAGATAGGGTGACATGCGGGGCTCGGACCAGGTTCTGTTACCCAGAATCCTTTGCAAACCTCAAAATTTGCCTAAAAAAACACATGTTCCTCACATTTCTGTGTCAGAAAGTTCTGGAATCTGAGAGGAGCCACAAATTTCCTTCCAGCCAGTGTTCCCCCATGTCTCCCGATAAAAATGATACCTCACTTGTGTGGGTAGGCCTAGCGCCCGTGACAGGAAACGCCCCAAAGCGCAACGTGGACACATCCACATTTTTTAAAGAAAACAGAGGTGTTTTTTGTGAAGTGCCTAAATGTAGATTTTGGCATCTATCTCAGACAGCACCTACGGAAACCTACCAAACCTGTGCATTTCTGAAAACTAGAGACCTAGGGGAATCCAAGGAGGGGTGACTTGCAGGGCTCGGACCAGGTTCTGTTACCCAGAATCCTTTGCAAACCTTAAAATTTGGCTAAAAAAACACATGTTCCTCACATTTCTGTGGCAGAAAGTTCTGGAATCTGAGAGGAGCCACGAATTTCCTGCCACCCAGCGTTCCCCCAAGTCTCCCGATAAAAATGATACCTCACTTGTGTGGGTAGGCCTAGCGCCCGCGACAGGAAACGCCCCAAAGCGCAACGTGGAGACATCCAAATTTTTGGAAGAAAACAGAGGTGTTTTTTGCGAAGTGCCTTCCTGTAGATTTTGGCATCTAGCTCAGCCAGCACCTAGGGAAACCTACCAAACCTGTGCGTTTCTGAAAACTAGAGACCTTGGGGAATCCAAGGAGGGGTGACTTGCAGGGCTCGGACCAGGTTCTGCTACCCAGAATCCTTTGCAAACCTCAAAATTTGGCTAAAAAAACACATGTTCCTCACATTTCTGTGGCAGAAAGTTCTGGAATCTGAGAGGAGCCACAAATTTCCTGCCACCCAGCGTTCCCCCAAGTCTCCCGATGAAAATGATAACTCACTTGTGTGGGTAGGCCTAGCGCCCGTGACAGGAAACGCCCCAAAGCGCAACGTGGACACATCCAAATTTTTGGAAGAAAACAGAGGTGTTTTTTGCGAAGTGCCTACCTGTAGATTTTGGCATCTAGCTCAGCCAGCACCTAGGGAAACCTACCAAACCTGTGCATTTCTGAAAACTAGAGACCTAGGGGAATCCAAGGAGGGGTTACTTGCGGGGCTCGGACCAGGTTCTGCTACCCAGAATCCTTTGCAAACCTCAAAATGTGGCTAAAAAAACACATGTTCCTCACATTTCTGTGGCAGAAAGTTCTGGAATCTGAGAGGAGCCACACATTTCCTGCCACCCAGCGTTCCCCCTAGTCTCCCGATAAAAATGATACCTCACTTGTGTGGGTAGGCCTAGCGCCCGCGACAGGAAACGCCCCAAAGCGCAACGTGGACACATTCAAATTTTTGGAAGAAAGCAGAGGTGTTTTTTGCTAAGTGCCTACCTGTAGATTTTGGCCTCTAGCTCAGCCGGTACCTAGGGAAACCTACCAAACCTGTGCATTTCTGAAAACTAGAGACCTAGGGGAATCCAAGATGGGGTGACTTGCGGGGCTCGGACCAGGTTCTGTTACCCAGAATCCTTTGCAAACCTCAAAAATTTGCCTAAAAAATCACATGTTCCTCACATTTCTGTGGCAGAAAGTTCTTGAAACTGAGAGGAGCCACAAATTTCCTTCCACCCAGCGTTCCCCCTAGTCTCCCGATAAAAATTATACCTCACTTGTGTGGGTAGTCCTAGCGCCCGCGACAGGAAATGCCCCAAAGCGCAACGTGGACACATCCAAATTTTTGAAAGAAAACAGAGGTGTTTTTGCGAAGTGCCTACCTGTAGATTTGGGCATCTAGCTCAGCCAGCACCTAGGGAAACCTACCAAACCTGTGCATTTCTGAAAACTAGAGACCTAGGGGAATCCAAGGAGGGGTGACTTGCGGGGCTCGGACCAGGTTCTGTTACCCAGAATCCTTTGCAAACCTCAAAATTTGGCTAAAAAAACACATGTTCCTCACATTTCTGTGGCAGAAAGTTCTGGAATCTGAGAGGAGCCACAAATTTCCTGCCACCCAGCGTTTCCCCAAGTCTACCGATAAAAATGATACCTCACTTGTGTGGGTAGGCCTAGCGCCCGCGACAGGAAACGCCCCAAAGCGCAACGTGGACACATCCAAATTTTTGGAAGAAAACAGAGGTGTTTTTTGCACAGTGCCTACCTGTAGATTTTGGCCTCTAGCTCAGCCGGCACCTAGGGAAACCTACCAAACCTGTGCATTTCTGAAAACTAGAGACCTAGGGGAATGCAAGATAGGGTGACTTGCGGGGCTCGGACCAGGTTCTGTTACCCAGAATCCTTTGCAAACCTCAAAATTTGCCTAACAAAAAAAAACATGTTCCTCACATTTCTGTGGCAGAAAGTTCTGGAATCTGAGAGGAGCCACAAATTTCCTTCCAGCCAGCGTCCCCCATGTCTCCCGATAAAAATGATACCTCACTTGTGTGGGTAGGCCTAGCGCCCGTGACAGGAAACGCCCCAAAGCGCAACGTGGACACATCCAAATTTTTGAAAGAAAACAGAGGTGTTTTTTGTGAAGTGCCTACCTGTAGATTTTGGCCTCTAGCTCAGCCGGCACCTAGGGAAACCTACCAAACCTGTGCATTTCTGAAAACTAGAGACCTAGGGGAATCCAAGGAGGGGTGACTTGTGGGGCTCGGACCAGGTTCTGTTACCCAGAATCCTTTGCAAACCTCAAAATTTGGCTAAAAAAACACATGTTCCTCATATTTCTGTGGCAGAAAGTTCTGGAATCTGAGAGGAGCCACAAATTTCCTGCCACCCAGCGTTCCCCCAAGTCTCCCGATAAAAATGATACCTCACTTGTGTGGGTAGGCCTAGCGCCCGCGACAGGAAACGCCCCAAAGCGCAACGTGGACACATTCAAATTTTTGGAAGAAAGCAGAGGTGTTTTTTGCTAAGTGCCTACCTGTAGATTTTGGCCTCTAGCTCAGCCGGTACCTAGGGAAACCTACCAAACCTGTGCATTTCTGAAAACTAGAGACCTAGGGGAATCCAAGATGGGGTGACTTGCGGGGCTCGGACCAGGTTCTGTTACCCAGAATCCTTTGCAAACCTCAAAATTTGCCTAAAAAATCACATGTTCCTCACATTTCTGTGGCAGAAAGTTCTGGAAACTGAGAGGAGCCACAAATTTCCTTCCACCCAGCGTTCCCCCAAGTCTCCCGATAAAAATGATACCTCACTTGTGTGGGTAGGCCTAGCGCCCGCGACATTAAATGCCCCAAAGCGCAACGTGGACACATCCAAATTTTTGAAAGAAAACAGAGGTGTTTTTGCGAAGTGCCTACCTGTAGATTTTGGCATCTAGCTCAGCCAGCACCTAGGGAAACCTACCAAACCTGTGCATTTCTGAAAACTAGAGACCTAGGGGAATCCAAGGAGGGGTGACTTGCGGGGCTCGGACCAGGTTCTGTTACCCAGAATCCTTTGCAAACCTCAAAATTTGGCTAAAAAAACACATGTTCCTCACATTTCTGTGGCAGAAAGTTCTGGAATCTGAGAGGAGCCACAAATTTCCTGCCACCCAGCGTTTCCCCAAGTCTACCGATAAAAATGATACCTCACTTGTGTGGGTAGGCCTAGCGCCCGCGACAGGAAACGCCCCAAAGCGCAACGTGGACACATCCAAATTTTTGAAAGAAAACAGAGGTGTTTTTTGTGAAGTGCCTACCTGTAGATTTTGGCCTCTAGCTCAGCCGGCACCTAGGGAAACCTACCAAACCTGTGCATTTCTGAAAACTAGAGACCTAGGGGAATCCAAGATAGGGTGACATGCGGGGCTCGGACCAGGTTCTGTTACCCATAATCCTTTGCAAACCTCAAAATTTGCCTAAAAAAACACATGTTCCTCACATTTCTGTGGCAGAAAGTTCTGGAATCTGAGAGGAGCCACAAATTTCCTTCCAGCCAGCGTTCCCCCATGTCTCCCGATAAAAATGATACCTCACTTGTGTGGGTAGGCCTAGCGCCCGTGACAGGAAACGCCCCAAAGCGCAACGTGGACACATCCAAATTTTTTAAAGAAAACAGAGGTGTTTTTTGTGAAGTGCCTACCTGTAGATTTTGGCATCTATCTCAGACAGCACCTAGGGAAACCTACCAAACCTGTGCATTTCTGAAAACTAGAGACCTAGGGGAATCCAAGGAGGGGTGACTTGCAGGCCTCGGACCAGGTTCTGTTACCCAGAATCCTTTGCAAACCTCAACATATGGCTAAAAAAACACATGTTCCTCACATTTCTGTGGCAGAAAGTTCTGGAATCTGAGAGGAGCCACAAATTTCCTGCCACCCAGCGTTCCCTCAAGTCTCCCGATAAAAATGATACCTCACTTGTGTGGGTAGGCCTAGCGCCCGCGACAGGAAGCGCCCCAAAGCGCAACGTGGACACATCCAAATTTTTTGAAGAAAACAGAGGTGTTTTTTGCGAAGTGCCTACCTGTAGATTTTGGCCTCTAGCTCAGCCGGCACCTAGGTAAACCTACCAAACCTGTGCATTTCTGAAAACTAGAGACCTAGGGGAATCCAAGGATGGGTGACTTGCAGGGCTCGGACCAGGTTCTGTTACCCAGAATCCTTTGCAAACCTCAAAATATGGCTAGAAAAACACATGTTCCTCACATTTCTGTGGCAGAAAGTTCTGGAATCTGAGAGGAGCCACAAATTTCCTGCCACCCAGCGTTCCCTCAAGTCTCCCGATAAAAATGATACCTCACTTGTGTGGGTAGGCCTAGCGCCCGCGACAGGAAGCGCCCCAAAGCGCAACGTGGACACATCCAAATTTTTGGAAGAAAACAGAGGTGTTTTTTGCGAAGTGCCTTCCTGTAGATTTTGGCATCTAGCTCAGCCAGCACCTAGGGAAACCTACCAAACCTGTGCATTTCTGAAAACTAGGGACCTAGGGGAATCCAAGGAGGGGTGACTTACGGGGCTCGGACCAGGTTCTGTTACCCAGAATCCTTTGCAAACCTCAAAATTTGGCTAAAAAAACACATGTTCCTCACATTTCTGTGGCAGAAAGTTCTGGAATCTGAGAGGAGCCACAAATTTCCTGCCACCCAGCGTTCCCCCAAGTCTCCCGATAAAAATGATACCTCACTTGTGTGGGTAGGCCTAGCGCCCGTGACAGGAAACGCCCC
Source organism: Pleurodeles waltl (assembly GCF_031143425.1). Lineage (NCBI taxonomy): Eukaryota > Metazoa > Chordata > Amphibia > Caudata > Salamandridae > Pleurodeles > Pleurodeles waltl. The sequence continues at coordinate 69,907 of NW_027150407.1, read as the reverse complement.
AAAGCGTAACGTGGACACATCCAAATTTTTGGAAGAAAACAGAGGTGTTTTTTGCGAAGTGCCTACCTGTAGATTTTGGCATCTAGCTCAGCCAGCACCTAGGGAAACCTACCAAACCTGTGCATTTCTGAAAACTAGAGACCTAGGGGAATCCAAGGAGGGGTGACTTGCAGGGCTCGGACCAGGTTCTGCTACCCAGAATCCTTTGCAAACCTCAAAATTTGGCTAAAAAAACACATGTTCCTCATATTTCTGAGGCAGAAAGTTCTGGAATCTGAGAGGAGCCACAAATTTCCTTCCACCCAGCGTTCCCCCAAGTCTCCCGATAAAAATGATACCTCACTTGTGTGGGTAGGCCTAGCGCCCGCGACAGGAAACGCCCCAAAGCGCAACGTGGACACATCCAAATTTTTGAAAGAAAACAGAGGTGTTTTTGCGAAGTGCCTACCTGTAGATTTTGGCATCTAGCTCAGCCAGCACCTAGGGAAATCTACCAAACCTGTGCATTTCTGAAAACTAGAGACCTAGGGGAATCCAAGGAGGGGTGACTTGCGGGGCTCGGACCCTGTTCTGTTACCCAGAATCCTTTGCAAACCTCAAAATTTGGCTAAAAAAACACATGTTCCTCACATTTCTGTGGCAGAAAGTTCTGGAATCTGAGAGGAGCCACAAATTTCCTGCCACCCAGCGTTTCCCAAGTCCACCGATAAAAATGATACCTCACTTGTGTGGGTAGGCCTAGCGCCCACGACAGGAAGCGCCCCAAAGCGCAACGTGGAAACATCCAAATTTTTGGAAGAAAACAGAGGTGTTTTTTGCGAAGTGCCTACCTGTAGATTTTGGCCTCTAGCTCAGCCGGCACCTAGGGAAACCTACCAAACCTGTGCATTTCTGAAAACTAGAGACCTAGGGGAATCCAAGATAGGGTGACTTGCGGGGCTCGGACCAGGTTCTGTTACCCAGAATCCTTTGCAAACCTCAAAATTTGCCTAAAAAAACACATGTTCCTCACATTTCTGTGGCAGAAAGTTCTGGAATCTGAGAGGAGCCACAAATTTCCTTCCAGCCAGCGTTCCCCCATGTCTCCCGATAAAAATGATACCTCACTTGTGTGGGTAGGCCTAGTGCCCGCGACAGGAAACGCCCCAAAGCGCAACGTGGACACATCCAAATTTTTGAAAGAAAACAGAGGTGTTTTTTGTGAAGTGCCTACCTGTAGATTTTGGCATCTATCTCAGACAGCACCTAGGGAAACCTACCAAACCTGTGCATTTCTGAAAACTAGAGACCTAGGGGAATCCAAGGAGGGCTGACTTGCAGGGCTCGGACCAGGTTCTGTTACCCAGAATCCTTTGCAAACCTCAAAATATGGCTAAAAAAACACATGTTCCTCACATTTCTGTGGCAGAAAGTTCTGGAATCTGAGAGGAGACACAAATTTCCTGCCACCCAGCGTTCCCTCAAGTCTCCCGATAAAAATGATACCTCACTTGTGTGGGTAGGCCTAGCGCCCGCGACAGGAAGCGCCCCAAAGCGCAACGTGGACACATCCAAATTTTTTGAAGAAAACAGAGGTGTTTTTTGCGAAGTGCCTACCTGTAGATTTTGGCCTCTAGCTCAGCCGGCACCTAGGTAAACCTACCAAACCTGTGCATTTCTGAAAACTGGAGACCTAGGGGAATCCAAGGATGGGTGACTTGCAGGGCTCGGACCAGGTTCTGTTACCCAGAATCCTTTGCAAACCTCAAAATATGGCTAGAAAAACACATGTTCCTCATATTTCTGTGGCAGAAAGTTCTGGAATCTGAGAGGAGCCACAAATTTCCTGCCACCCAGCGTTCCCTCAAGTCTCCCGATAAAAATGATACCTCACTTGTGTGGGTAGGCCTAGCGCCCGCGACAGGAATCGCCCCAAAGCGCAACGTGGACACATCCAAATTTTTGGAAGAAAACAGAGGTGTTTTTTGCGAAGTGCCTACCTGTAGATTTTGGCCTCTAGCTCAGCCGGCACCTTGTGAAACCTACCAAACCTGTGCATTTCTGAAAACTAGAGACCTAGGGGAATCCAAGATGGGGTGACTTGCGGGGCTCGGACCAGGTTCTGTTACCCAGAATCCTTTGCAAACCTCAACATTTGGCTAAAAAAACACATGTTTGTCACATTTCTGTGGCAGAAAGTTCTGGAATCTGAGAGGAGCCACACATTTCCTGCCACCCAGCGTTCCCTCAAGTCTCCCGATAAAAATGATACCTCACTTGTGTGGGTAGGCCTAGCGCCCGCGACAGGAAGCGCCCCAAAGCGCAACGTGGACACATCCAAATTTTTTGAAGAAAACAGAGGTGTTTTTTGCGAAGTGCCTTCCTGTAGATTTGGCATCTAGCTCAGCCAGCACCTAGGGAAACCTACCAAACCTGTGCATTTCTGAAAACTAGAGACCTAGGGGAATCCAAGGAGGGGTTACTTGCGGGGCTCGGACCAGGTTCTGTTACCCAGAATCCTTTGCAAACCTCAAAATTTGGCTAAAAAAACACATGTTCCTCACATTTCTGTGGCAGAAAGTTCTGGAATCTGAGAGGAGCCACAAATTTCCTGCCACCCAGCGTTCCCCCAAGTCTCCCGATAAAAATGATACCTCACTTGTGTGGGTAGGCCTAGCGCCCGCGTCAGGAAACGCTCCAAAGCGCAACGTGGACACATCCAAATTTTTGGAAGAAAACAGAGGTGTTTTTTGCGAAGTGCCTACCTGTAGATTTTGGCATCTAGCTCAGCCAGCACCTAGGGAAACCTACCAAACCTGTGCATTTCTGAAAACTAGAGACCTAGGGGAATCCAAGGAGGGGTGACTTGCGGGGTTCGGACCAGGTTCTGCTACCCAGAATCCTTTGCAAACCTCAAAATTTGGCTAAAAAAACACATGTTCCTCACATTTCTGTGGCAGAAAGTTCTGGAATCTGAGAGGAGCCACAAATTTCCTGCCACCCACCGTTCCCCAAGTCTCCCGATAAAAATGATACCTCACTTGTGTGGGTAGGCCTAGCCCCCGCGACAGGAAACGCCCCAAAGCGCAACGTGGACACATCCAAATTTTTGAAAGAAAACAGAGGTGTTTTTTGCGAAGTTCCTACCTGTAGATTTTGGCATCTATCTCAGACAGCACCTAGGGAAACCTACCAAACCTGTGCATTTCTGAAAACTAGAGACCTAGGGGAATCCAAGGAGGGGAGACTTGCAGGGCTCGGACCAGGTTCTGTTACCCAAAATCCTTTGCAAACCACAAAATATGGCTAAAAAAACACATGTTCCTCACATTTCTGTGGCAGAAAGTTCTGGAAACTGAGAGGAGCCACAAATTTCCTGCCACCCAGCGTTCCCTCAAGTCTCCCGATAAAAATGATACCTCACTTGTGTGGGTAGGCCTAGCGCCCGCGACAGGAAGCGCCCCAAAGCGCAACGTGGACACATCCAAATTTTTTGAAGAAAACAGGGGTGTTTTTTGCGAAGTGCCTACCTGTAGATTTTGGCCTCTAGCTCAGCCGGCACCTACGGAAACCTACCAAACCTGTGCATTTCTGAAAACTAGAGACCTAGGGGAATCCAAGATGGGGTGACTTGCGGGGCTCGGACCATGTTCTGTTACCCAGAATCCTTTGCAAACCTCAAAATTTGGCTAAAAAAACACATGTTCCTCACATTTCTGTGGCAGAAAGTTCTGGAATCTGAGAGGAGCCACAAATTTCCTTCCACCCAGCGTTCCCCCAAGTCTCCCGATAAAAATTATACCTCACTTGTATGGGTAGGCCTAGCGCCCGCGACAGGAAACGCCCCAAAGCGCAACGTGGAGACATCCAAATTTTTGGAAGAAAACAGAGGTGTTTTTTGCGAAGTGCCTTCCTGTAGATTTTGGCATCTAGCTCAGCCAGCACCTAGGGAAACCTACCAAACCTGTGCATTTCTGAAAACTAGGGACCTAGGAGAATCCAAGCAGGGGCGACTTACGGGGCTCGGACCAGGTTCTGTTACCCAGAATCCTTTGCAATCCTTAAAATTTGGCTAAAAAAACACATGTTCCTCACATTTCTGTGGCAGAAAGTTCTGGAATCTGAGAGGAGCCACAAATTTCCTGCCACCCAGCGTTCCCCCAAGTCTCCCGATAAAAATGATACCTCACTTGTGTGGGTAGGCCTAGCGCCCGTGACAGGAAACGCCCCAAAGCGCAACGTGGACACATCCAAATTTTTGGAAGAAAACAGAGGTGTTTTTTGCGAAGGGCCTACCTGTAGATTTTGGCATCTAGCTCAGCCAGCACCTAGGGAAACCTACCAAACCTGTGCATTTCTGAAAACTAGAGACCTAGGGGAATCCAAGGAGGGGTGACTTGCAGGGCTCGGACCAGGTTCTGCTACCCAGAATCCTTTGCAAACCTCAAAATTTGGTTACAAAAACACATGTTCCTCACATTTCTGTGGCAGAAAGTTCTGGAATCTGAGAGGAGCCACAAATTTCCTGCCACCCAGCGTTCCCCCAAGTCTCCCGATGAAAATGATAACTCACTTGTGTGGGTAGGCCTAGCGCCCGTGACAGGAAACGCCCCAAAGCGCAACGTGGACACATCCAAATTTTTGGAAGAAAACAGAGGTGTTTTTTGCGAAGTGCCTACCTGTAGATTTTGGCATCTAGCTCAGCCAGCACCTAGGGAAACCTACCAAACCTGTGCATTTCTGAAAACTAGAGACCTAGGGGAATCCAAGGAGGGGTTACTTGCGGGGCTCGGACCAGGTTCTGCTACCCAGAATCCTTTGCAAACCTCAAAATGTGGCTAAAAAAACACATGTTCCTCACATTTCTGTGGCAGAAAGTTCTGGAATCTGAGAGGAGCCACAAATTTCCTGCCACCCAGCGTTCCCCTAGTCTCCCGATAAAAATGATACCTCACTTGTGTGGGTAGGCCTAGCGCCCGCGACAGGAAACGCCCCAAAGCGCAACGTGGACACATTCAAATTTTTGGAAGAAAGCAGAGGTGTTTTTTGCTAAGTGCCTACCTGTAGATTTTGGCCTCTAGCTCAGCCGGTACCTAGGGAAACCTACCAAACCTGTGCATTTCTGAAAATTAGAGACCTAGGGGAATGCAAGATGGGGTGACTTGCGGGGCTCGGACCAGGTTCTGTTACCCAGAATCCTTTGCAAACCTCAAAATTTGCCTAAAAAATCACATGTTCCTCACATTTCTGTGGCAGAAAGTTCTGGAAACTGAGAGGAGCCACAAATTTCCTTCCACCCAGCGTTCCCCCTAGTCTCCCGATAAAAATGATACCTCACTTGTGTGGGTAGGCCTAGCGCCCGCGACAGGAAATGCCCCAAAGCGCAAGGTGGACATATCCAAATTTTTGAAAGAAAACAGAGGTGTTTTTGCGAAGTGCCTACCTGTAGATTTTGGCATCTAGCTCAGCCAGCACCTAGGGAAACCTACCAAACCTGTGCATTTCTGAAAACTAGAGACCTAGGGGAATCCAAGGAGGGGTGACTTGCAGGGCTCGGACCAGGTTCTGTTACCCAGAATCCTTTGCAAACCTCAAAATTTGGCTAAAAAACACATGTTCCTCACATTTCTGTGGCAGAAAGTTCTGGAATCTGAGAGGAGCCACAAATTTCCTGCCACCCAGCGTTTCCCCAAGTCTACCGATAAAAATGATACCTCACTTGTGTGGGTAGGCCTAGCGCCCGCGACAGGAAACGCCCCAAAGCGCAACGTGGACACTTCCAAATTTTTGGAAGAAAACAGAGGTGTTTTTTGCACAGTGCCTACCTGTAGATTTTGGCCTCTAGCTCAGCCGGCACCTAGGGAAACCTACCAAACCTGTGCATTTCTGAAAACTAGAGACCTAGGGGAATCCAAGATAGGGTGACTTGCGGGGCTCGGACCAGGTTCTATTACCCAGAATCCTTTGCAAACCTCAAAATTTGCCTAACAAAAAAAAACATGTTCCTCACATTTCTGTGGCAGAAAGTTCTGGAATCTGAGAGGAGCCACAAATTTCCTTCCAGCCAGCGTCCCCCATGTCTCCCGATAAAAATGATACCTCACTTGTGTGGGTAGGCCTAGCGCCCGCGACAGGAAACGCCCCAAAGCGCAACGTGGACACATCCAAATTTTTGAAAGAAAACAGAGGTGTTTTTTGTGAAGTGCCTACCTGTAGATTTTGGCCTCTAGCTCAGCCGGCACCTAGGGAAACCTACCAAACCTGTGCATTTCTGAAAACTAGAGACCTAGGGGAATCCAAGGAGGGGTGACTTGTGGGGCTCGGACCAGGTTCTGTTACCCAGAATCCTTTGCAAACCTCAAAATTTGGCTAAAAAAACACATGTTCCTCATATTTCTGTGGCAGAAAGTTCTGGAATCTGAGAGGAGCCACAAATTTCCTGCCACCCAGCGTTCCCCCAAGTCTCCCGATAAAAATGATACCTCACTTGTGTGGGTAGGCCTAGCGCACGCGACAGGAAACGCCCCAAAGCGCAACGTGGACACATTCAAATTTTTGGAAGAAAGCAGAGGTGTTTTTTGCTAAGTGCCTACCTGTAGATTTTGGCCTCTAGCTCAGCCGGTACCTAGGGAAACCTACCAAACCTGTGCATTTCTGAAAACTAGAGACCTAGGGGAATCCAAGATGGGGTGACTTGCGGGGCTCGGACCAGGTTCTGTTACCCAGAATCCTTTGCAAACCTCAAAATTTGCCTAAAAAATCACATGTTCCTCACATTTCTGTGGCAGAAAGTTCTGGAAACTGAGAGGATCCACAAATTTCCTTCCACCCAGCGTTCCCCCAAGTCTCCCGATAAAAATGATACCTCACTTGTGTGGGTAGGCCTAGCGCCCGCGACAGGAAATGCCCCAAAGCGCAACGTGGACACATCCAAATTTTTGAAAGAAAACAGAGGTGTTTTTGCGAAGTGCCTACCTGTAGATTTTGGCATCTAGCTCAGCCAGCACCTAGGGAAACCTACCAAACCTGTGCATTTCTGAAAACTAGAGACCTAGGGGAATCCAAGGAGGGGTGACTTGCGGGGCTCGGACCAGGTTCTGTTACCCAGAATCCTTTGCCATCCTCAAAATTTGGCTAAAAAAACACATGTTCCTCATATTTCTGTGGCAGAAAGTTCTGGAATCTGAGAGGAGCCACAAATTTCCTGCCACCCAGCGTTTCCCCAAGTCTACCGATAAAAATGATACCTCACTTGTGTGGGTAGGCCTAGCGCCCGCGACAGGAAACGCCCCAAAGCACAACGTGGACACATCCAAATTTTTGGAAGAAAACAGAGGTGTTTTTTGCAAAGTGCCTACCTGTAGATTTTGGCCTCTAGCTCAGCCGGCACCTAGGGAAACCTACCAAACCTGTGCATTTCTGAAAACTAGAGACCTAGGGGAATCCAAGATAGGGTGACTTGCGTGGCTCGGACCAGGTTCTGTTACCCAGAATCCTTTGCAAACCTCAAAATTTGCCTAACAAAAAAAAACATGTTCCTCACATTTCTGTGGCAGAAAGTTCTGGAATCTGAGAGGAGCCACAAATTTCCTTCCAGCCAGCGTCCCCCATGTCTCCCGATAAAAATGATACCTCACTTGTGTGGGTAGGCCTAGCGCCCGTGACAGGAAACGCCCCAAAGCGCAACGTGGACACATCCAAATTTTTGAAAGAAAACAGAGGTGTTTTTTGTGAAGTGCCTACCTGTAGATTTTGGCCTCTAGCTCAGCCGGCACCTAGGGAAACCTACCAAACCTGTGCATTTCTGAAAACTAGAGACCTAGGGGAATCCAAGATAGGGTGACATGCGGGGCTCGGACCAGGTTCTGTTACCCAGAATCCTTTGCAAACCTCAAAATTTGCCTAAAAAAACACATGTTCCTCACATTTCTGTGGCAGAAAGTTCTGGAATCTGAGAGGAGCCACAAATTTCCTTCCAGCCAGCGTTCCCCCATGTCTCCCGATAAAAATGATACCTCACTTGTGTGGGTAGGCCTAGCACCCGTGACAGGAAACGCCCCAAAGCGCAACGTGGACACATCCAAATTTTTTAAAGAAAACAGAGGTGTTTTTTGTGAAGTGCCTACCTGTAGATTTTGGCATCTATCTCAGACAGCACCTAGGGAAACCTACCAAACCTGTGCATTTCTGAAAACTAGAGACCTAGGGGAATCCAAGGATGGATGACTTGCAGGGCTCGGACCAGGTTCTGTTACCCAGAATCCTTTGCAAACCTCAAAATATGGCTAGAAAAACACATGTTCCTCACATTTCTGTGGCAGAAAGTTCTGGAATCTGAGAGGAGCCACAAATTTCCTGCCACCCAGCGTTCCCTCAAGTCTCCCGATAAAAATGATACCTCACTTGTGTGGGTAGGCCTAGCGCCCGCGACAGGAAGCGCCCCAAAGCGCAACGTGGACACATCCAAATTTTTGGAAGAAAACAGAGGTGTTTTTTGCGAAGTGCCTTCCTGTAGATTTTGGCATCTAGCTCAGCCAGCACCTAGGGAAACCTACCAAACCTGTGCATTTCTGAAAACTAGGTACCTAGGGGAATCCAAGGAGGGGTGACTTACGGGGCTCGGACCAGGTTCTGTTACCCAGAATCCTTTGCAAACCTCAAAATTTGGCTAAAAAAACACATGTTCCTCACATTTCTGTGGCAGAAAGTTCTGGAATCTGAGAGGAGCCACAAATTTCCTGCCACCCAGCGTTCCCCCAAGTCTCCCGATAAAAATGATACCTCACTTGTGTGGGTAGGCCTAGCGCCCGTGACAGGAAACGCCCCAAAGCGTAACGTGGACACATCCAAATTTTTGGAAGAAAACAGAGGTGTTTTTTGCGAAGTGCCTACCTGTAGATTTTGGCATCTAGCTCAGCCAGCACCTAGGGAAACCTTCCAAACCTGTGCATTTCTGAAAACTAGAGACCTAGGGGAATCCAAGGAGGGGTGACTTGCAGGGCTCGGACCAGGTTCTGCTACCCAGAATCCTTTGCAAACCTCAAAATTTGGCTAAAAAAACACATGTTCCTCATATTTCTGTGGCAGAAAGTTCTGGAATCTGAGAGGAGCCACAAATTTCCTTCCACCCAGCGTTCCCCCAAGTCTCCCGATAAAAATGATACCTCACTTGTGTGGGTAGGCCTAGCGCCCGCGACAGGAAACGCCCCAAAGCGCAACGTGGACACATCCAAATTTTTGAAAGAAAACAGAGGTGTTTTTGCGAAGTGCCTACCTGTAGATTTTGGCATCTAGCTCAGCCAGCACCTAGGGAAATCTACCAAACCTGTGCATTTCTGAAAACTAGAGACCTAGGGGAATCCAAGGAGGGGTGACTTGCGGGGCTCGGACCAGGTTCTGTTACCCAGAATCCTTTGCAAACCTCAAAATTTGGCTAAAAAAACACATGTTCCTCACATTTCTGTGGCAGAAAGTTCTGGAATCTGAGAGGAGCCACAAATTTCCTGCCACCCAGCGTTTCCCCAAGTCTACCGATAAAAATTATACCTCACTTGTGTGGGTAGGCCTAGCGCCCACGACAGGAAGCGACCCAAAGCGCAACGTGGAAACATCCAAATTTTTGGAAGAAAACAGAGGTGTTTTTTGCGAAGTGCCTACCTGTAGATTTTGGCCTCTAGCTCAGCCGGCACCTAGGGAAACCTACCAAACCAGTGCATTTCTGAAAACTAGAGACCTAGGGGAATCCAAGATAGGGTGACTTGCGGGGCTCGGACCAGGTTCTGTTACCCAGAATCCTTTGCAAACCTCAAAATTTGCCTAAAAAAACACATGTTCCTCACATTTCTGTGGCAGAAAGTTCTGGAATCTGAGAGGAGCCACAAATTTCCTTCCAGCCAGCGTTCCCCCATGTCTCCCGATAAAAATGATACCTCACTTGTGTGGGTAGGCCTAGCGCCCGCGACAGGAAACGCCCCAAAGCGCAACGTGGACACATCCAAATTTTTGAAAGAAAACAGAGGTGTTTTTTGTGAAGTGCCTACCTGTAGATTTTGGCCTCTAGCTCAGCCGGCACCTAGGTAAACCTACCAAACCTGTGCATTTCTGAAAACTGGAGACCTAGGGGAATCCAAGGATGGGTGACTTGCAGGGCTCGGACCAGGTTCTGTTACCCAGAATCCTTTGCAAACCTCAAAATATGGCTAGAAAAACACATGTTCCTCATATTTCTGTGGCAGAAAGTTCTGGAATCTGAGAGGAGCCACAAATTTCCTGCCACCCAGCGTTCCCTCAAGTCTCCCGATAAAAATGATACCTCACTTGTGTGGGTAGGCCTAGCGCCCACGACAGGAAGCGCCCCAAAGCGCAACGTGGAAACATCCAAATTTTTGGAAGAAAACAGAGGTGTTTTTTGCGAAGTGCCTACCTGTAGATTTTGGCCTCTAGCTCAGCCGGCACCTAGGGAAACCTACCAAACCAGTGCATTTCTGAAAACTAGAGACCTAGGGGAATCCAAGATAGGGTGACTTGCGGGGCTCGGACCAGGTTCTGTTACCCAGAATCCTTTGCAAACCTCAAAATTTGCCTAAAAAAACACATGTTCCTCACATTTCTGTGGCAGAAAGTTCTGGAATCTGAGAGGAGCCACAAATTTCCTTCCAGCCAGCGTTCCCCCATGTCTCCCGATAAAAATGATACCTCACTTGTGTGGGTAGGCCTAGCGCCCGCGACAGGAAACGCCCCAAAGCGCAACGTGGACACATCCAAATTTTTGAAAGAAAACAGAGGTGTTTTTTGTGAAGTGCCTACCTGTAGATTTTGGCCTCTAGCTCAGCCGGCACCTAGGTAAACCTACCAAACCTGTGCATTTCTGAAAACTGGAGACCTAGGGGAATCCAAGGATGGGTGACTTGCAGGGCTCGGACCAGGTTCTGTTACCCAGAATCCTTTGCAAACCTCAAAATATGGCTAGAAAAACACATGTTCCTCATATTTCTGTGGCAGAAAGTTCTGGAATCTGAGAGGAGCCACAAATTTCCTGCCACCCAGCGTTCCCTCAAGTCTCCCGATAAAAATGATACCTCACTTGTGTGGGTAGGCCTAGCGCCCGCGACAGGAATCGCCCCAAAGCGCAACGTGGACACATCCAAATTTTTGGAAGAAAACAGAGGTGTTTTTTGCGAAGTGCCTACCTGTAGATTTTGGCCTCTAGCTCAGCCGGCACCTAGGGAAACCTACCAAACCTGTGCATTTCTGAAAACTAGAGACCTAGGGGAATCCAAGATGGGGTGACTTGCGGGGCTCGGACCAGGTTCTGTTACCCAGAATCCTTTGCAAACCTCAAAATTTGGCTAAAAAAACACATGTTCGTCACATTTCTGTGGCAGAAAGTTCTGGAATCTGAGAGGAGCCACACATTTCCTGCCACCCAGCGTTCCCCCAAGTCTCCCGATAAAAATGATTCCTCACTTGTATGGGTAGGCCTAGCGCCCGCGAAAGGAAACGCCCCAAAGCGCAACGTGGAGACATCCAAATTTTTGGAAGAAAACAGAGGTGTTTTTTGCGAAGTGCCTTCCTGTAGATTTGGCATCTAGCTCAGCCAGCACCTAGGGAAACCTACCAAACCTGTGCATTTCTGAAAACTAGAGACCTAGGGGAATCCAAGGAGGGGTTACTTGCGGGGCTCGGACCAGGTTCTGTTACCCAGAATCCTTTGCAAACCTCAAAATATGGCTAGAATAACACATGTTCCTCACATTTCTGTGGCAGAAAGTTCTGGAATCTGAGAGGAGCCACAAATTTCCTGCCACCCAGCGTTCCCTCAAGTCTCCCAATAAAAATGATACCTCACTTGTGTGGGTAGGCCTAGCGCCCGCGACAGGAAGCGCCCCAAAGCGCAACGTGGACTCATCCAAATTTTTGGAAGAAAACAGAGGTGTTTTTTGCGAAGTGCCTACCTGTAGATTTTGGCCTCCAGCTTAGCCGGCACCTAGGAAAACCTACCAAACCTGTGCATTTCTGAAAACTAGAGACCTAGGGGAATCCAAGATGGGGTGACTTGCAGGGCTCGGACCAGGTTCTGTTACCCAGAATCCTTTGCAAACCTCAAAATTTGGCAAAAAAAACACATGTTCCTCACATTTCTGTGGCAGAAAGTTCTGGAATCTGAGAGGAGCCACAAATTTCCTGCCACCCAGCGTTCCCCCAAGTCTCCCGATAAAAATGATACCTCACTTGTGTGGGTAGGCCTAGCGCCCGCGTCAGGAAACGCTCCAAAGCGCAACGTGGACACATCCAAATTTTTGGAAGAAAACAGAGGTGTTTTTTGCGAAGTGCCTACCTGTAGATTTTGGCATCTAGCTCAGCCAGCACCTAGGGAAACCTACCAAACCTGTGCATTTCTGAAAACTAGAGACCTAGGGGAATCCAAGGAGGGGTGACTTGCGGGGTTCGGACCAGGTTCTGCTACCCAGAATCCTTTGCAAACCTCAAAATATGGCTAAAAAAACACATGTTCCTCACATTTCTGTGGCAGAAAGTTCTGGAATCTGAGAGGAGACACAAATTTCCTGCCACCCACCGTTCCCCAAGTCTCCCGATAAAAATGATACCTCACTTGTGTGGGTAGGCCTAGCGCCCGCGACAGGAAACGCCCCAAAGCGCAACGTGGACACATCAAAATTTTTGAAAGAAAACAGAGGTGTTTTTTGGGAAGTTCCTACCTGTAGATTTTGGCATCTATCTCAGACAGCACCTAGGGAAACCTACCAAACCTGTGCATTTCTGAAAACTAGAGACCTAGGGGAATCCAAGGAGGGGAGACTTGCAGGGCTCGGACCAGGTTCTGTTACCCAAAATCCTTTGCAAACCTCAAAATATGGCTAAAAAAAAACACATGTTCCTCACATTTCTGTGGCAGAAAGTTCTGGAATCTGAGAGGAGCCACAAATTTCCTGCCACCCAGCGTTCCCTCAAGTCTCCCGATAAAAATGATACCTCACTTGTGTGGGTAGGCCTAGCGCCCGCGACAGGAAGCACCCCAAAGCGCAACGTGGACACATCCAAATTTTTTGAAGAAAACAGAGGTGTTTTTTGCGAAATGCCTACCTGTAGATTTTGGCCTCTAGCTCAGCCGGCACCTAGGTAAACCTACCAAACCTGTGCATTTCTGAATACTAGAGACCTAGTGGAATCCAAGGAGGGGTGACTTGCAGGGCTCGGACCAGGTTCTGTTACCCAGAATCCTTTGCAAACCTCAAAATATGGCTAGAAAAACACATGTTCCTCACATTTCTGTGGCAGAAAGTTCTGGAATCTGAGAGGAGCCACAAATTTCCTGCCACCCAGCGTTCCCTCAAGTCTCCCGATAAAAATGATACCTCACTTGTGTGGGTAGGCCTAGCGCCTGCGACAGGAAGCGCCCCAAAGCGCAACGTGGACACATCCAAATTTTTTGAAGAAAACAGAGGTGTTTTTTGCGAAGTGCCTACCTGTAGATTTTGGCCTCTAGCTCAGCCGGCACCTACGGAAACCTACCAAACCTGTGCATTTCTGAAAACTAGAGACCTAGGGGAATCCAAGATGGGGTGACTTGCGGGGCTCGGACCATGTTCTGTTACCCAGAATCCTTTGCAAACCTCAAAATTTGGCTAAAAAAACACATGTTCCTCACATTTCTGTGGCAGAAAGTTCTGGAATCTGAGAGGAGCCACAAATTTCCTTCCACCCAGCGTTCCCCCAAGTCTCCCGATAAAAATGATACCTCACTTGTATGGGTAGGCCTAGCGCCCGCGACAGGAAACGCCCCAAAGCGCAACGTGGAGACATCCAAATTTTTGGAAGAAAACAGAGGTGTTTTTTGCGAAGTGCCTTCCTGTAGATTTTGGCATCTAGCTCAGCCAGCACCTAGGGAAACCTACCAAACCTGTGCATTTCTGAAAACTAGGGACCTAGGGGAATCCAAGGAGGGGCGACTTACGGGGCTCGGACCAGGTTCTGTTACCCAGAATCCTTTGCAAACCTCAAAATTTGGCTAAAAAAACACATGTTCCTCACATTTCTGTGGCAGAAAGTTCTGGAATCTGAGAGGAGCCACAAATTTCCTGCCACCCAGCGTTCCCCCAAGTCTCCCGATAAAAATGATACCTCACTTGTGTGGGTAGGCCTAGCGCCCGTGACAGGAAACACCCCAAAGCGCAACGTGGACACATCCAAATTTTTGGAAGAATACAGAGGTGTTTTTTGCGAAGTGCCTACCTGTAGATTTTGGCATCTAGCTCAGCCAGCACCTAGGGAAAACTACCAAACCTGTGCATTTCTGAAAACTAGAGACCCAGGGGAATCCAAGGAGGGGTGACTTGCGGGGCTCGGACCAGGTTCTGTTACCCAGAATCCTTTGCAAACCTCAAAATTTGGCTAAAAAAACACATGTTCCTCATATTTCTGTGGCAGAAAGTTCTGGAATCTGAGAGGAGCCACAAATTTCCTGCCACCCAACGTTCCCCCAAGTCTCCCGATAAAAATGATACCTCACTTGTGTGGGTAGGCCTAGCGCCCGCGACAGGAAACGCCCCAAAGCGCAACGTGGACACATTCAAATTTTTGGAAGAAAACAGAGGTGTTTTTTGCTAAGTGCCTACCTGTAGATTTTGGCCTCTAGCTCAGCCGGTACCTAGGGAAACCTACCAAACCTGTGCATTTCTGAAAACTAGAGACCTAGGGGAATCCAAGATGGGGTGACTTGCTGGGCTCGGACCAGGTTCTGTTACCCAGAATCCTTTGCAAACCTCAAAATTTGGCTAAAAAAACACATGTTCCTCATATTTCTGTGGCAGAAAGTTCTGGAATCTGAGAGGAGCCACAAATTTCCTGCCACCCAGCGTTCCCCCAAGTCTCCCGATAAAAATGATACCTCACTTGTGTGGGTAGGCCTAGCGCCCGCGACAGGAAACGCCCCAAAGCGCAACGTGGACACATCCAAATTTTTGAAAGAAAACAGAGGTGTTTTTGCGAAGTGCCTACCTGTAGATTTTGGCATCTAGCTCAGCCAGCACCTAGGGAAATCTACCAAACCTGTGCATTTCTGAAAACTAGTGACCTAGGGGAATCCAAGGAGGGGTGACTTGCGGGGCTCGGACCAGGTTCTGTTACCCAGAATCCTTTGCAAACCTCAAAATTTGGCTAAAAAAACACATGTTCCTCACATTTCTGTGGCAGAAAGTTCTGGAATCTGAGAGGAGCCAAAAATGTCCTGCCACCCAGCGTTTCCCCAAGTCTACCGATAAAAATGATACCTCACTTGTGTGGGTAGGCCTAGCGCCCACGACAGGGAGCGCCCCAAAGCGCAACGTGGAAACATCCACATTTTTGGAAGAAAACAGAGGTGTTTTTTGCGAAGTGCCTACCTGTAGATTTTGGCCTCTAGCTCAGCCGGTACCTAGCGAAACCTACCAAACCTGTGCATTTCTGAAAACTAGAGACCTAGGGGAATCCAAGATAGGGTGACTTGCGGGGCTCGGACCAGGTTCTGTTACCCAGAATCCTTTGCAAACCTCAAAATTTGCCTAAAAAAACACATGTTCCTCACATTTCTGTGGCAGAAAGTTCTGGAATCTGAGAGGAGCCACAAATTTCCTTCCAGCCAGCGTTCCCCCATGTCTCCCGATAAAAATGATACCTCACTTGTGTGGGTAGGCCTAGCGCCCGCGACAGGAAACGCCCCAAAGCGCAACGTGGACACATCCAAATTTTTGAAAGAAAACAGAGGTGTTTTTTGTGAAGTGCCTACCTGTAGATTTTGGCATCTATCTCAGACAGCACCTAGGGAAACCTACCAAACCTGTGCATTTCTGAAAACTAGAGACCTAGGGGAATCCAAGGAGGGGTGACTTGCAGGGCTCGGACCAGGTTCTGTTACCCAGAATCCTTTGCAAACCTCAAAATATGGCTAAAAAAACACATGTTCCTCACATTTCTGTGACAGAAAGTTCTGGAATCTGAGAGGAGCCACAAATTTCCTTCCACCCAGCGTTCCCCCATGTCTCCCGATAAAAATGATACCTCACTTGTGTGGGTAGGCCTAGCGGCCGTGACAGGAAACGCCCCAAAGCGCAACGTGGACACATCCAAATTTTTGAAAGAAAACAGAGGTGTTTTTTGTGAAGTGCCTACCTGTAGATTTTGGCATCTATCTCAGACAGCACCTAGGGAAACCTACCAAACCTGTGCATTTCTGAAAACTAGAGACCTAGGGGAATCCAAGGAGGGGAGACTTGCAGGGCTCGGACCAGGTTCTGTTACCCAAAATCCTTTGCAAACCTCAAAATATGGCTAAAAAAACACATGTTCCTCACATTTCTGTGGCAGAAAGTTCTGGAATCTGAGAGGAGCCACAAATTTCCTGCCACCCAGCGTTCCCTCAAGTCTCCCGATAAAAATGATACCTCACTTGTGTGGGTAGGCCTAGCGCCCGCGACAGGAAGCGCCCCAAAGCGCAACGTGGACACATCCAAATTTTTTGAAGAAAACAGAGGTGTTTTTTGCGAAGTGCCTACCTGTAGATTTTGGCCTCTAGCTCAGCCGGCACTTAGGTAAACCTGCCAAACCTGTGCATTTCTGAAAACTAGAGACCTAGTGGAATCCAAGGAGGGGTGACTTGCAGGGCTCGGACGAGGTTCTGTTACCCAGAATCCTTTGCAAACCTCAAAATATGGCTAGAAAAACACATGTTCCTTATATTTCTGTGGCAGAAAGTTCTGGAATCTGAGAGGAGCCACAAATTTCCTGCCACCCAGCGTTCCCTCAAGTCTCCCGATAAAAATGATACCTCACTTGTGTGGGTAGGCCTAGCGCCCGCGACAGGAAGCGCCCCAAAGCGCAACGTGGACACATCCAAATTTTTGGAAGAAAACAGAGGTGTTTTTTGCGAAGTGCCTACCTGTAGATTTTGGCCTCTAGCTCATCCGGCACCTAGGGAAACCTACCAAACCTGTGCATTTCTGAAAACTAGAGACCTAGGGGAATCCAAGATGGGGTGACTTGCGGGGCTCGGACCAGGTTCTGTTACCCAGAATCCTTTGCAAACCTCAAAATTTGGCTAAAAAAACACATGTTCGTCACATTTCTGTGGCAGAAAGTTCTGGAATCTGAGAGGAGCCACAAATTTCCTTCCACCCAGCGTTCCCCCAAGTCTCCCGATAAAAATGATACCTCACTTGTATGGGTAGGCCTAGCGCCCGCGAAAGGAAACACCCCAAAGCGCAACGTGGAGACATCCAAATGTTTGGAAGAAAACAGAGGTGTTTTTTGCGAATTGCCTTCCTGTAGATTTTGGCATCTAGCTCAGCCAGCACCTAGGGAAACCTACCAAACCTGTGCATTTCTGAAAACTAGGGACCTAGGGGAATCCAAGGAGGGGTGACTTGCAGGGCTCAGACCAGGTTCTGCTACCCAGAATCCTTTGCAAACCTCACAATTTTGCTAAAAAAACACATGTTCCTCACATTTCTGTGGCAGAAAGTTCTGGAATCTGAGAGGAGCCACAAATTTCCTGCCACCCAGCGTTCCCCCAAGTCTCCCGATAAAAATGATACCTCACTTGTGTGGGTAGGCCTAGCGCCCGTGACAGGAAACGCCCCAAAGCGCAACGTGGACACATCCACATTTTTGGAAGAAAACAGAGGTGTTTTTTGCGAAGTGCCTACATGTAGATTTTGGCCTCCAGATCAGCCAGCACCTAGGGAAACCTACCAAACCTGTGCATTTATGAAAACTAGAGACCTAGGGGAATCCAAGATGGGGTGACTTGCAGGGCTCAGACCAGGTTCTGTTACCCAGAATCCTTTGCAAACCTCAAAATTTGGCTAAAAAAACACATGTTCTTCACATTTCTGTGGCAGAAAGTTCTGGAATCTGAGAGGAGCCACAAATTTCCTGCCACCCAGCGTTCCCCCAAGTCTCCCGATAAAAATGATACCTCACTTGTGTGGGTAGGCCTAGCGCCCGCGTCAGGAAACGCCCCAAAGAGCAACGTGGACACATCCAAATTTTTGGAAGAAAACAGAGGTGTTTTTTGCGAAGTGCCTACCTGTAGATTTTGGCATCTAGCTCAGCCAGCACCTAGGGAAACCTACCAAACCTGTGCATTTCTGAAAACTAGAGACCTAGGGGAATCCAAGGAGTGGTGACTTGCGGGGCTCGGACCAGGTTCTGTTACCCAGAATCCTTTGCAAACCTCAAAATTTGGCTAAAAAAACACATGTTCCTCATATTTCTGTGGCAGAAAGTTCTGGAATCTGAGAGGAGCCACAAATTTCCTGCCACCCAGCGTTCCCCCAAGTCTCCCGATAAAAATGATCCCTCACTTGTGTGGGTAGGCCTAGCGCCCGCGACAGGAAACGCCCCAAAGCGCAACGTGGATACATTCAAATTTTTGGAAGAAAACAGAGGTGTTTTTTGCTAAGTGCCTACCTGTAGATTTTTGCCTCTAGCTCAGCCGGTACCTAGGGAAATCTACCAAACCTGTGCATTTCTGAAAACTAGAGACCTAGGGGAATCCAAGATGGGGTGACTTGCGGGACTCGGACCAGGTTCTGTTACCCAGAATCCTTTGCAAACCTCAAAATTTGCCTAAAAAATCACATGTTCCTCACATTTCTGTGGCAGAAAGTTCTGGAAACTGAGAGGAGCCACAAATTTCCTTCCACCCAGTGTTCCCCCGAGTCTCCCGATAAAAATGATACCTCACTTGTGTGGGTAGGCCTAGCGCCCGCGTCAGGAAACGCCCCAAAGCGCAACGTGGACATATCCAAATTTTTTAAAGAAAACAGAGGTGTTTTTGCGAAGTGCCTACCTGTAGATTTTGGCATCTAGCTCAGCCAGCACCTAGGGAAACCTACCAAACCTGTGCATTTCTGAAAACTAGAGACCTAAGGGAATCCAAGATAGGGTGACTTGCGGTGCTCGGACCAGGTTCTGTTACCCGGAATCGTTTGCAAACCTCAAAATTTGCCTAAAAAAACACATGTTCCTCACATTTCTGTGGCAGAAAGTTCTGGAATCTGAGAGGAGCCACAAATTTCCTTCCACCCAGCGTTCCCCAATGTCTCCCGATAAAAATGATACCTCACTTGTGTGGGTAGGCCTAGCGCCCGCGACAGGAAGCGCCCCAAAGCGCAACGTGGACACATCCACATTTTTTGAAGAAAACAGAGGTGTTTTTTGCGAAGTGCCTACTTGTAGATTTTGGCCTCTAGCTCAGCCGGCACCTAGGGAAACCTACCAAACCTGTGCATTTCTGAAAACTAGAGACCTAGGGGAATCCAAGGAGGGGTTACTTGCGGGGCTCGGACCAGGTTCTGCTACCCAGAATCCTTTGCAAACCTCAAAATGTGGCTAAAAAAACACATGTTCCTCACATTTCTGTGGCAGAAACTTCTGGAATCTGAGAGGAACCACAAATTTCCTGCCACCCAGCATTCCTCCTAGTCTCCCGATAAAAATGATACCTCACTTGTGTGGGTAGGCCTAGCGCCCGCGACAGGAAACGCCCCAAAGCGCAACGTGGACACATCCAAATTTTTGGAAGAAAACAGAGGTGTTTTTTGCGAAGTGCCTACCTGTAGATTTTGGCCTCTAGCTCAGCCGGCACCTAGGGAAACCTACCAAACCTGTGCATTTCTGAAAACTAGAGACCTAGGGGAATCCAAGGAGGGGTGACTAGCGGGGCTCGGACCATGTTCTGTTACCCAGAATCCTTTGCAAACCTCAAAATTTGGCTAAAAAAACACATGTTCCTCATATTTCTGTGGCAGAAAGTTCTGGAATCTGAGAGGAGCCACAAATTTCCTGCCACCCAGCGTTCCCCCAAGTCTCCCGATAAAAATGATCCCTCACTTGTGTGGGTAGGCCTAGCGCCCGCGACAGGAAACGCCCCAAAGCGCAACGTGGACACATTCAAATTTTTGGAAGAAAACAGAGGTGTTTTTTGCTAAGTGCCTACCTGTAGATTTTTGCCTCTAGCTCAGCCGGTACCTAGAGAAATCTACCAAACCTGTGCATTTCTGAAAACTAGAGACCTAGGGGAATCCAAGATGGGGTGACTTGCGGGGCTCGGACCAGGTTCTGTTACCCAGAATCCTTTGCAAACCTCAAAATTTGCCTCAAAAATCACATGTTCCTCACATTTCTGTGGCAGAAAGTTCTGGAAACTGAGAGGAGCCACAAATTTCCTTCCACCCAGTGTTCCCCCGAGTCTCCCGATAAAAATGATACCTCACTTGTGTGGGTAGGCCTAGCGCCCGCGTCAGGAAATGCCCCAAAGCGCAACGTGGACATATCCAAATTTTTGAAAGAAAACAGAGGTGTTTTTGCGAAGTGCCTACATGTAGATTTTGGCATCTAGCTCAGCCAGCACCTAGGGAAACCTACCAAACCTGTGCATTTCTGAAAACTAGAGACCTAGGGGAATCCAAGATAGGGTGACTTGCGGTGCTCGGACCAGGTTCTGTTACCCGGAATCGTTTGCAAACCTCAAAATTTGCCTAAAAAAACACATGTTCCTCACATTTCTGTGGCAGAAAGTTCTGGAATCTGAGAGGAGCCACAAATTTCCTTCCACCCAGCATTCCCCAATGTCTCCCGATAAAAATGATACCTCACTTGTGTGGGTAGGCCTAGCGCCCGCGACAGGAAGCGCCCCAAAGCGCAACGTGGACACATCCACATTTTTTGAAGAAAACAGAGGTGTTTTTTGCGAAGTGCCTACTTGTAGATTTTGGCCTCTAGCTCAGCCGGCACCTAGGGAAACCTACCAAACCTGTGCATTTCTGAAAACTAGAGATCTAGGGGAATCCAAGGAGGGGTGACTTGCAGGGCTTGGACCAGGTTCTGTTACCCAGAATCCTTTGCAAACCTCAAAATATGGCTAGAAAAAAAAATGTTCCTCACATTTCTGTGGCAGAAAGTTCTGGAATCTGAGAGGAGCCACACATTTCCTGCCACCCAGCGTTCCCTCAAGTCTCCCGATAAAAATGATACCTCACTTGTGTCGGTAGGCCTAGCGCCCGCGACAGGAAGCGCCCCAAAGCGCAACGTGGACACATCCAAATTTTTGGAAGAAAACAGAGGTGTTTTTTGCCAAGTGCCTACCTGTAGATTTTGGCCTCTAGCTCAGCCGGCACCTACGGAAACCTGCCAAACCTGTGCATTTCTGAAAACTAGAGACCTAGGGGAATCCAAGATGGGGTGACTTGCGGGGCTCGGACCATGTTCTGGTACCCAGAATCCTTTGCAAACCTCAAAATTTGGCTAAAAAAACACATGTTCCTCATATTTCTGTGGCAGAAAGTTCTGGAATCTGAGAGGAGCCACAAATTTCCTGCCACCCAGCGTTCCCCCAAGTCTCCCGATAAAAATGATACCTCACTTGTGTGGGTAGGCCTAGCGCCCGTGACAGGAAACGCCCCAAAGCGCAACGTGGACACATCCACATTTTTGGAAGAAAACAGAGGTGTTTTTTGCGAAGTGCCTACATGTAGATTTTGGCCTCCAGATCAGCCAGCACCTAGGGAAACCTACCAAACCTGTGCATTTATGAAAACTAGAGACCTAGGGGAATCCAAGATGGGGTGACTTGCGGGGCTCAGACCAGGTTCTGTTACCCAGAATCCTTTGCAAACCTCAAAATTTGGCTAAAAAAACACATGTTCTTCACATTTCTGTGGCAGAAAGTTCTGGAATCTGAGAGGAGCCACAAATTTCCTGCCACCCAGCGTTCCCCCAAGTCTCCCGATAAAAATGATACCTCACTTGTGTGGGTAGGCCTAGCGCCCGCGTCAGGAAACGCCCCAAAGAGCAACGTGGACACATCCAAATTTTTGGAAGAAAACAGAGGTGTTTTTTGCGAAGTGCCTACCTGTAGATTTTGGCATCTAGCTCAGCCGGCACCTAGTGAAACCTACCAAACCTGTGCATTTCTGAAAACTAGAGACCTAGCGGAATCCAAGGAGGGGTTACTTGCGGGGCTCGGACCAGGTTCTGCTACCCAGAATCCTTTGCAAACCTCAAAATGTGGCTAAAAAAACACATGTTCCTCACATTTCTGTGGCAGAAACTTCTGGAATCTGAGAGGAACCACAAATTTCCTGCCACCCAGCGTTCCCCCTAGTCTCCCGATAAAAATGATACCTCACTTGTGTGGGTAGGCCTAGCGCCCGCGACAGGAAACGCCCCAAAGCGCAACGTGGACACATCCACATTTTTGGAAGAAAACAGAGGTGTTTTTTGCGAAGTGCCTACCTGTAGATTTTGGCCTCTAGCTCAGCCGGCACCTAGGGAAACCTACCAAACCTGTGCATTTCTGAAAACTAGAGACCTGGGGGAATCCAAGGAGGGGTGACTTGCGGGGCTCGGACCAGGTTCTGTTACCCAGAATCCTTTGCAAACCTCAAAATTTGGCTAAAAAAACACATGTTCCTCATATTTCTGTGGCAGAAAGTTCTGGAATCTGAGAGGAGCCACAAATTTCCTGCCACCCAGCGTTCCCCCAAGTCTCCCGATAAAAATGATCCCTCACTTGTGTGGGTAGGCCTAGCGCCCGCGACAGGAAACGCCCCAAAGCGCAACGTGGACACATTCAAATTTTTGGAAGAAAACAGAGGTGTTTTTTGCTAAGTGCCTACCTGTAGATTTTTGCCTCTAGCTCAGCCGGTACCTAGGGAAATCTACCAAACCTGTGCATTTCTGAAAACTAGAGACCTAGGGGAATCCAAGATGGGGTGACTTGCGGGGCTCGGACCAGGTTCTGTTACCCAGAATCCTTTGCAAACCTCAAAATTTGCCTAAAAAATCACATGTTCCTCACATTTCTGTGGCAGAAAGTTCTGGAAACTGAGAGGAGCCACAAATTTCCTTCCACCCAGTGTTCCCCCGAGTCTCCCGATAAAAATGATACCTCACTTGTGTGGGTAGGCCTAGCGCCCGCGTCAGGAAACGCCCCAAAGCGCAACGTGGACATATCCAAATTTTTGAAAGAAAACAGAGGTGTTTTTGCGAAGTGCCTACCTGTAGATTTTGGCATCTAGCTCAGCCAGCACCTAGGGAAACCTACCAAACCTGTGCATTTCTGAAAACTAGAGACCTAGGGGAATCCAAGATAGGGTGACTTGCGGTGCTCGGACCAGGTTCTGTTACCCGGAATCGTTTGCAAACCTCAAAATTTGCCTAAAAAAACACATGTTCCTCACATTTCTGTGGCAGAAAGTTCTGGAATCTGAGAGGAGCCACAAATTTCCTTCCACCCAGCGTTCCCCAATGTCTCCCGATAAAAATGATACCTCACTTGTGTGGGTAGGCCTAGCGCCCGCGACAGGAAGCGCCCCAAAGCGCAACGTGGACACATCCACATTTTTTGAAGAAAACAGAGGTGTTTTTTGCGAAGTGCCTACTTGTAGATTTTGGCCTCTAGCTCAGCCGGCACCTAGGGAAACCTACCAAACCTGTGCATTTCTGAAAACTAGAGACCTAGGGGAATCCAAGGAGGGGTTACTTGCGGGGCTCGGACCAGGTTCTGCTACCCAGAATCCTTTGCAAACCTTAAAATGTGGCTAAAAAAACACATGTTCCTCACATTTCTGTGGCAGAAACTTCTGGAATCTGAGAGGAACCACAAATGTCCTGCCACCCAGCGTTCCCCCAAGTCTCCCGATAAAAATGATCCCTCACTTGTGTGGGTAGGTCTAGCGCCCGCGACAGGAAACGCCCAAAAGCGCAACGTGGACACATTCAAATTTTTGGAAGAAAACAGAGGTGTTTTTTGCTAAGTGCCTACCTGTAGATTTTTGCCTCTAGCTCAGCCGGTACCTAGGGAAATCTACCAAACCTGTGCATTTCTGAAAACTAGAGACCTAGGGGAATCCAAGATGGGGTGACTTGCGGGGCTCGGACCAGGTTCTGTTACCCAGAATCCTTTGCAAACCTCAAAATTTGCCTCAAAAATCACATGTTCCTCACATTTCTGTGGCAGAAAGTTCTGGAAACTGAGAGGAGCCACAAATTTCCTTCCACCCAGTGTTCCCCCGAGTCTCCCGATAAAAATGATACCTCACTTGTGTGGGTAGGCCTAGCGCCCGCGTCAGGAAACGCCCCAAAGCGCAACGTGGACATATCCAAATTTTTGAAAGAAAACAGAGGTGTTTTTGCGAAGTGCCTACATGTAGATTTTGGCATCTAGCTCAGCCAGCACCTAGGGAAACCTACCAAACCTGTGCATTTCTGAAAACTAGAGACCTAGGGGAATCCAAGATAGGGTGACTTGCGGTGCTCGGACCAGGTTCTGTTACCCGGAATCGTTTGCAAACCTCAAAATTTGCCTAAAAAAACACATGTTCCTCACATTTCTGTGGCAGAAAGTTCTGGAATCTGAGAGGAGCCACAAATTTCCTTCCACCCAGCATTCCCCAATGTCTCCCGATAAAAATGATACCTCACTTGTGTGGGTAGGCCTAGCGCCCGCGACAGGAAGCGCCCCAAAGCGCAACGTGGACACATCCACATTTTTTGAAGAAAACAGAGGTGTTTTTTGCGAAGTGCCTACTTGTAGATTTTGGCCTCTAGCTCAGCCGGCACCTAGGGAAACCTACCAAACCTGTGCATTTCTGAAAACTAGAGATCTAGGGGAATCCAAGGAGGGGTGACTTGCAGGGCTTGGACCAGGTTCTGTTACCCAGAATCCTTTGCAAACCTCAAAATATGGCTAGAAAAAAAAATGTTCCTCACATTTCTGTGGCAGAAAGTTCTGGAATCTGAGAGGAGCCACACATTTCCTGCCACCCAGCGTTCCCTCAAGTCTCCCGATAAAAATGATACCTCACTTGTGTCGGTAGGCCTAGCGCCCGCGACAGGAAGCGCCCCAAAGCGCAACGTGGACACATCCAAATTTTTGGAAGAAAACAGAGGTGTTTTTTGCCAAGTGCCTACCTGTAGATTTTGGCCTCTAGCTCAGCCGGCACCTACGGAAACCTGCCAAACCTGTGCATTTCTGAAAACTAGAGACCTAGGGGAATCCAAGATGGGGTGACTTGCGGGGCTCGGACCATGTTCTGGTACCCAGAATCCTTTGCAAACCTCAAAATTTGGCTAAAAAAACACATGTTCCTCATATTTCTGTGGCAGAAAGTTCTGGAATCTGAGAGGAGCCACAAATTTCCTGCCACCCAGCGTTCCCCCAAGTCTCCCGATAAAAATGATACCTCACTTGTGTGGGTAGGCCTAGCGCCCGTGACAGGAAACGCCCCAAAGCGCAACGTGGACACATCCACATTTTTGGAAGAAAACAGAGGTGTTTTTTGCGAAGTGCCTACATGTAGATTTTGGCCTCCAGATCAGCCAGCACCTAGGGAAACCTACCAAACCTGTGCATTTATGAAAACTAGAGACCTAGGGGAATCCAAGATGGGGTGACTTGCGGGGCTCAGACCAGGTTCTGTTACCCAGAATCCTTTGCAAACCTCAAAATTTGGCTAAAAAAACACATGTTCTTCACATTTCTGTGGCAGAAAGTTCTGGAATCTGAGAGGAGCCACAAATTTCCTGCCACCCAGCGTTCCCCCAAGTCTCCCGATAAAAATGATACCTCACTTGTGTGGGTAGGCCTAGCGCCCGCGTCAGGAAACGCCCCAAAGAGCAACGTGGACACATCCAAATTTTTGGAAGAAAACAGAGGTGTTTTTTGCGAAGTGCCTACCTGTAGATTTTGGCATCTAGCTCAGCCGGCACCTAGTGAAACCTACCAAACCTGTGCATTTCTGAAAACTAGAGACCTAGCGGAATCCAAGGAGGGGTTACTTGCGGGGCTCGGACCAGGTTCTGCTACCCAGAATCCTTTGCAAACCTCAAAATGTGGCTAAAAAAACACATGTTCCTCACATTTCTGTGGCAGAAACTTCTGGAATCTGAGAGGAACCACAAATTTCCTGCCACCCAGCGTTCCCCCTAGTCTCCCGATAAAAATGATACCTCACTTGTGTGGGTAGGCCTAGCGCCCGCGACAGGAAACGCCCCAAAGCGCAACGTGGACACATCCACATTTTTGGAAGAAAACAGAGGTGTTTTTTGCGAAGTGCCTACCTGTAGATTTTGGCCTCTAGCTCAGCCGGCACCTAGGGAAACCTACCAAACCTGTGCATTTCTGAAAACTAGAGACCTGGGGGAATCCAAGGAGGGGTGACTTGCGGGGCTCGGACCAGGTTCTGTTACCCAGAATCCTTTGCAAACCTCAAAATTTGGCTAAAAAAACACATGTTCCTCATATTTCTGTGGCAGAAAGTTCTGGAATCTGAGAGGAGCCACAAATTTCCTGCCACCCAGCGTTCCCCCAAGTCTCCCGATAAAAATGATCCCTCACTTGTGTGGGTAGGCCTAGCGCCCGCGACAGGAAACGCCCCAAAGCGCAACGTGGACACATTCAAATTTTTGGAAGAAAACAGAGGTGTTTTTTGCTAAGTGCCTACCTGTAGATTTTTGCCTCTAGCTCAGCCGGTACCTAGGGAAATCTACCAAACCTGTGCATTTCTGAAAACTAGAGACCTAGGGGAATCCAAGATGGGGTGACTTGCGGGGCTCGGACCAGGTTCTGTTACCCAGAATCCTTTGCAAACCTCAAAATTTGCCTAAAAAATCACATGTTCCTCACATTTCTGTGGCAGAAAGTTCTGGAAACTGAGAGGAGCCACAAATTTCCTTCCACCCAGTGTTCCCCCGAGTCTCCCGATAAAAATGATACCTCACTTGTGTGGGTAGGCCTAGCGCCCGCGTCAGGAAACGCCCCAAAGCGCAACGTGGACATATCCAAATTTTTGAAAGAAAACAGAGGTGTTTTTGCGAAGTGCCTACCTGTAGATTTTGGCATCTAGCTCAGCCAGCACCTAGGGAAACCTACCAAACCTGTGCATTTCTGAAAACTAGAGACCTAGGGGAATCCAAGATAGGGTGACTTGCGGTGCTCGGACCAGGTTCTGTTACCCGGAATCGTTTGCAAACCTCAAAATTTGCCTAAAAAAACACATGTTCCTCACATTTCTGTGGCAGAAAGTTCTGGAATCTGAGAGGAGCCACAAATTTCCTTCCACCCAGCGTTCCCCAATGTCTCCCGATAAAAATGATACCTCACTTGTGTGGGTAGGCCTAGCGCCCGCGACAGGAAGCGCCCCAAAGCGCAACGTGGACACATCCACATTTTTTGAAGAAAACAGAGGTGTTTTTTGCGAAGTGCCTACTTGTAGATTTTGGCCTCTAGCTCAGCCGGCACCTAGGGAAACCTACCAAACCTGTGCATTTCTGAAAACTAGAGACCTAGGGGAATCCAAGGAGGGGTTACTTGCGGGGCTCGGACCAGGTTCTGCTACCCAGAATCCTTTGCAAACCTTAAAATGTGGCTAAAAAAACACATGTTCCTCACATTTCTGTGGCAGAAACTTCTGGAATCTGAGAGGAACCACAAATGTCCTGCCACCCAGCGTTCCCCCAAGTCTCCCGATAAAAATGATCCCTCACTTGTGTGGGTAGGTCTAGCGCCCGCGACAGGAAACGCCCAAAAGCGCAACGTGGACACATTCAAATTTTTGGAAGAAAACAGAGGTGTTTTTTGCTAAGTGCCTACCTGTAGATTTTTGCCTCTAGCTCAGCCGGTACCTAGGGAAATCTACCAAACCTGTGCATTTCTGAAAACTAGAGACCTAGGGGAATCCAAGATGGGGTGACTTGCGGGGCTCGGACCAGGTTCTGTTACCCAGAATCCTTTGCAAACCTCAAAATTTGCCTAAAAAATCACATGTTCCTCACATTTCTGTGGCAGAAAGTTCTGGAAACTGAGAGGAGCCACAAATTTCCTTCCACCCAGTGTTCCCCCGAGTCTCCCGATAAAAATGATACCTCACTTGTGTGGGTAGGCCTAGCGCCCGCGTCAGGAAACGCCCCAAAGCGCAACGTGGACATATCCAAATTTTTGAAAGAAAACAGGTGTTTTTGCGAAGTGCCTACCTGTAGATTTTGGCATCTAGCTCAGCCAGCACTTAGGGAAACCTACCAAACCTGTGCATTTCTGAAAACTAGAGACCTAGGGGAATCCAAGATAGGGTGACTTGCGGTGCTCGGACCAGGTTCTGTTACCCGGAATCGTTTGCAAACCTCAAAATTTGCCTAAAAAAACACATGTTCCTCACATTTCTGTGGCAGAAAGTTCTGGAATCTGAGAGGAGCCACAAATTTCCTTCCACCCAGCGTTCCCCAATGTCTCCCGATAAAAATGATACCTCACTTGTGTGGGTAGGCCTAGCGCCCGCGACAGGAAGCGCCCCAAAGCGCAACGTGGACACATCCACATTTTTTGAAGAAAACAGAGGTGTTTTTTGCGAAGTGCCTACTTGTAGATTTTGGCCTCTAGCTCAGCCGGCACCTAGGGAAACCTACCAAACCTGTGCATTTCTGAAAACTAGAGACCTAGGGGAATCCAAGATGGGGTGACTTGCGGGGCTCGGACCAGGTTCTGCTACCCAGAATCCTTTGCAAACCTCAAAATGTGGCTAAAAAAACACATGTTCCTCACATTTCTGTGGCAGAAAGTTCTGGAATCTGAGAGGAGCCACAAATTTCCTGCCACCCAGCGTTCCCCCTAGTCTCCCGATAAAAATGATACCTCACTTGTGTGGGTAGGCCTAGCCCCGCGACAGGAAACGCCCCAAAGCGTAACGTGGACATATCCAAATTTTTGGAAGAAAACAGAGGTGTTTTTTGCGAAGTGCCTACCTGTAGATTTTGGCATCTAGCTCAGCCAGCACCTAGGGAAACCTACCAAACCTGTGCATTTCTGAAAACTAGAGACCTAGGGGAATCCAAGGAGGGGTGACTTGCAGGGCTCGGACCAGGTTCTGCTACCCAGAATCCTTTGCAAACCTCAAAATTTGGCTAAAAAAACACATGTTCCTCATATTTCTGTGGCAGAAAGTTCTGGAATCTGAGAGGAGCCACAAATTTCCTGCCACCCAGCGTTCCCCCAAGTCTCCCGATAAAAATGATACCTCACTTGTGTGGGTAGGCCTAGCGCCCGCGACAGGAAACGCCCCAAAGCGCAACGTGGACACATTCAAATTTTTGGAAGAAAACAGAGGTGTTTTTTGCTAAGTGCCTACCTGTAGATTTTGGCCTCTAGCTCAGCCGGTACCTAGGGAAACCTACCAAACCTGTGCATTTCTGAAAACTAGAGACCTAGGGGAATCCAAGATGGGGTGACTTGCGGGGCTCGGACCAGGTTCTGTTACCCAGAATCCTTTGCAAACCTCAAAATTTGCTTAAAAAATCACATGTTCCTCACATTTCTGTGGCAGAAAGTTCTGGAAACTGAGAGGAGCCACAAATTTCCTGCCACCCAGCGTTCCCCCAAGTCTCCCGATAAAAATTATACCTCACTTATGTGGGTAGGCCTAGCGCCCGCGACAGGAAGCGCCCCAAAGCGCAACGTGGAAACATCCACATTTTTTGAAGAAAACAGAGGTGTTTTTTGCGAAGTGCCTACTTGTAGATTTTGGCCTCTAGCTCAGCCGGCACCTAGGGAACCTACCAAACCTGTGCATTTCTGAAAACTAGAGACCTAGGGGAATCCAAGGAGGGGTTACTTGCGGGGCTCGGACCAGGTTCTGCTACCCAGAATCCTTTGCAAACCTCAAAATGTGGCTAAAAAAACACATGTTCCTCACATTTCTGTGGCAGAAAGTTCTGGAATCTGAGAGGAGCCACAAATTTCCTGCCACCCAGCGTTCCCCCTAGTCTCCCGATAAAAATGATACCTCACTTGTGTGGGTAGGCCTAGCGCCCGCGACAGGAAACGCCCCAAAGCGTAACGTGGACACATCCAAATTTTTGGAAGAAAACAGAGGTGTTTTTTGCGAAGTGCCTACCTGTAGATTTTGGCATCTAGCTCAGCCAGCACCTAGGGAAACCTACCAAACCTGTGCATTTCTGAAAACTAGAGACCTAGGGGAATCCAAGGAGGGGTGACTTGCAGGGCTCGGACCAGGTTCTGCTACCCAGAATCCTTTGCAAACCTCAAAATTTGGCTAAAAAAACACATGTTCCTCATATTTCTGTGGCAGAAAGTTCTGGAATCTGAGAGGAGCCACAAATTTCCTGCCACCCAGCGTTCCCCCAAGTCTCCCGATAAAAATGATACCTCACTTGTGTGGGTAGGCCTAGCGCCCGCGACAGGAAACGCCCCAAAGCGCAACGTGGACACATTCAAATTTTTGGAAGAAAACAGAGGTGTTTTTTGCTAAGTGCCTACCTGTAGATTTTGGCCTCTAGCTCAGCCGGTACCTAGGGAAACCTACCAAACCTGTGCATTTCTGAAAACTAGAGACCTAGGGGAATCCAAGATGGGGTGACTTGCGGGGCTCGGACCAGGTTCTGTTACCCAGAATCCTTTGCAATCCTCAAAATTTGCTTAAAAAATCACATGTTCCTCACATTTCTGTGGCAGAAAGTTCTGGAAACTGAGAGGAGCCACAAATTTCCTGCCACCCAGCGTTCCCCCAAGTCTCCCGATAAAAATTATACCTCACTTGTGTGGGTAGGCCTAGCGCCCGCGACAGGAAACGCCCCAAAGCGCAACGTGGACACATCGAAATTTTTGAAAGAAAACAGAGGTGTTTTTGCGAAGTGCCTACCTGTAGATTTTGGCATCTAGCTCAGCCAGCACCTAGGGAAATCTACCAAACCTGTGCATTTCTGAAAACTAGAGACCTAGGGGAATCCAAGGAGGGGTGACTTGCGGGGCTCGGACCAGGTTCTGTTACCCAGAATCCTTTGCAAACCTCAAAATTTGGCTAAAAAAACACATGTTCCTCACATTTCTGTGGCAGAAAGTTCTGGAATCTGAGAGGAGCCACAAATTTCCTGCCACCCAGCGTTTCCCCAAGTCTACCGATAAAAATGATACCTCACTTGTGTGGGTAGGCCTAGCGCCCACGACAGGAAGCGCCCCAAAGCGCAACGTGGAAACATCCAAATTTTGGGAAGAAAACAGAGGTGTTTTTTGCGAAGTGCCTACCTGTAGATTTTGGCCTCTAGCTCACCCGGCACCTAGGGAAACCTACCAAACCTGTGCATTTCTGAAAACTAGAGACCTAGGGGAATCCAAGATAGGGTGACTTGCGGGGCTCGGACCAGGTTCTGTTACCCAGAATCCTTTGCAAACATCAAAATTTGCCTAAAAAAACACATGTTCCTCACATTTCTGTGGCAGAAAGTTCTGGAATCTGAGAGGAGCCACAAATTTCCTTCCAGCCAGCGTTCCCCCATGTCTCCCGATAAAAATGATACCTCACTTGTGTGGGTAGGCCTAGCGCCCGCGACAGGAAACGCCCCAAAGCGCTACGTGGACACATCCAAATTTTTGAAAGAAAACAGAGGTGTTTTTTGTGAAGTGCCTACCTGTAGATTTTGGCATCTATCTCAGACAGCACCTAGGGAAACCTACCAAACCTGTGCATTTCTGAAAACTAGAGACCTAGGGGAATCCAAGGAGGGGTGACTTGCAGGGCTCGGACCAGGTTCTGTTACCCAGAATCCTTTGCAAACCTCAAAATATGGCTAAAAAAACACATGTTCCTCACATTTCTGTGGCAGAAAGTTCTGGAATCTGAGAGGAGACACAAATTTCCTGCCACCCAGCGTTCCCTCAAGTCTCCCGATAAAAATGATACCTCACTTGTGTGGGTAGGCCTAGCGCCCGCGACAGGAAGCGCCCCAAAGCGCAACGTGGACACATCCAAATTTTTTGAAGAAAACAGAGGTGTTTTTTGCGAAGTGCCTACCTGTAGATTTTGGCCTCTAGCTCAGCCGGCACCTAGGGAAACCTACCAAACCTGTGCATTTCTGAAAACTAGAGACCTAGGGGAATCCAAGATGGGGTGACTTGCGGGGCTCGGACCAGGTTCTGTTACCCAGAATCCTTTGCAAACCTCAAAATTTGGCTAAAAAAACACATGTTCGTCACATTTCTGTGGCAGAAAGTTCTGGAATCTGAGAGGAGCCACACATTTCCTGCCACCCAGCGTTCCCCCAAGTCTCCCGATAAAAATGATTCCTCACTTGTATGGGTAGGCCTAGCGCCCGCGAAAGGAAACGCCCCAAAGCGCAACGTGGAGACATCCAAATTTTTGGAAGAAAACAGAGGTGTTTTTTGCGAAGTGCCTTCCTGTAGATTTGGCATCTAGCTCAGCCAGCACCTAGGGAAACCTACCAAACCTGTGCATTTCTGAAAACTAGAGACCTAGGGGAATCCAAGGAGGGGTTACTTGCGGGGCTCGGACCAGGTTCTGTTACCCAGAATCCTCTGCAAACCTCAAAATATGGCTAGAATAACACATGTTCCTCACATTTCTGTGGCAGAAAGTTCTGGAATCTGAGAGGAGCCACAAATTTCCTGCCACCCAGCGTTCCCTCAAGTCTCCCGATAAAAATGATACCTCACTTGTGTGGGTAGGCCTAGCGCCCGCGACAGGAAGCGCCCCAAAGCGCAACGTGGACACATCCAAATTTTTGGAAGAAAACAGAGGTGTTTTTTGCGAAGTGCCTACCTGTAGATTTTGGCCTCCAGCTTAGCCGGCACCTAGGAAACCCTACCAAACCTGTGCATTTCTGAAAACTAGAGACCTAGGGGAATCCAAGATGGGGTGACTTGCAGGGCTCGGACCAGGTTCTGTTACCCAGAATCCTTTGCAAACCTCAAAATTTGGCTAAAAAAACACATGTTCCTCACATTTCTGTGGCAGAAAGTTCTGGAATCTGAGAGGAGCCACAAATTTCCTGCCACCCAGCGTTCCCCCAAGTCTCCCGATAAAAATGATACCTCACTTGTGTGGGTAGGCCTAGCGCCCGCGTCAGGAAACGCTCCAAAGCGCAACGTGGACACATCCAAATTTTTGGAAGAAAACAGAGGTGTTTTTTGCAAAGTGCCTACCTGTAGATTTTGGCATCTAGCTCAGCCAGCACCTAGGGAAACCTACCAAACCTGTGCATTTCTGAAAACTAGAGACCTAGGGGAATCCAAGGAGGGGTGACTTGCGGGTTTCGGACCAGGTTCTGCTACCCAGAATCCTTTGCAAACCTCAAAATTTGGCTAAAAAAACACATGTTCCTCACATTTCTGTGGCAGAAAGTTCTGGAATCTGAGAGGAGCCACAAATTTCCTGCCACCCAACGTTCCCCAAGTCTCCCGATAAAAATGATACCTCACTTGTGTGGGTAGGCCTAGCGCCCGCGACAGGAAACGCCCCAAAGCGCAACGTGGACACATCCAAATTTTTGAAAGAAAACAGAGGTGTTTTTTGCGAAGTTCCTACCTGTAGATTTTGGCATCTATCTCAGACAGCACCTAGGGAAACCTACCAAACCTGTGCATTTCTGAAAACTAGAGACCTAGGGGAATCCAAGGAGGGGAGACTTGCAGGGCTCGGACCAGGTTCTGTTACCCAAAATCCTTTGCAAACCTCAAAATATGGCTAAAAAAACACATGTTCCTCACATTTCTGTGGCAGAAAGTTCTGGAATCTGAGAGGAGCCACAAATTTCCTGCCACCCAGCGTTCCCTCAAGTCTCCCGATAAAAATGATACCTCACTTGTGTGGGTAGGCCTAGCGCCCGCGACAGGAAGCGCCCCAAAGCGCAACGTGGACACATCCAAATTTTTGGAAGAAAACAGAGGTGTTTTTTGCGAAGTGCCTACCTGTAGATTTTGGCCTCTAGCTCAGCCGGCACCTAGGTAAACCTACCAAACCTGTGCATTTCTGAAAACTAGAGACCTAGTGGAATCCAAGGAGGGGTGACTTGCAGGGCTCGGACCAGGTTCTGTTACCCAGAATCCTTTGCAAACCTCAAAATATGGCTAGAAAAACACATGTTCCTCACATTTCTGTGGCAGAAAGTTCTGGAATCTGAGAGGAGCCACAAATTTCCTGCCACCCAGCGTTCCCTCAAGTCTCCCGATAAAAATGATACCTCACTTGTGTGGGTAGGCCTAGCGCCCGCGACAGGAAGCGCCCCAAAGCGCAACGTGGACACATCCAAATTTTTTGAAGAAAACAGAGGTGTTTTTTGCGAAGTGCCTACCTGTAGATTTTGGCCTCTAGCTTAGCCGGCACCTACGGAAACCTACCAAACCTGTGCATTTCTGAAAACTAGAGACCTAGGGGAATCCAAGATGGGGTGACTTGTGGGGCTCGGACCAGGTTCTGTTACCCAGAATCCTTTGCAAACCTCAAAATTTGGCTAAAAAAACACATGTTCCTCACATTTCTGTGGCAGAAAGTTCTGGAATCTGAGAGGAGCCACAAATTTCCTGCCACCCAGCGTTCCCCCAAGTCTCCCGATAAAAATGATACCTCACTTGTGTGGGTAGGCCTAGCGCCCGTGACAGGAAACGCCCCAAAGCGCAACGTGGACACATCCAAATTTTTGGAAGAATACAGAGGTGTTTTTTGCGAAGTGCCTACCTGTAGATTTTGGCATCTAGCTCAGCCAGCACCTAGGGAAACCTACCAAACCTGTGCATTTCTGAAAACTAGAGACCTAGGGGAATCCAAGATGGGGTGACTTGCGGGGCTCGGAGTAGGTTCTGTTACCCAGAATCCTTTGCAAACCTCAAAATTTGGCTAAAAAAACACATGTTCCTCACATTTCTGTGGCTGAAAGTTCTGGAATCTGAGAGGAGCCACAAATTTCCTGCCACCCAGCGTTTCCCCAAGTCTCCCGATAAAAATGATACCTCACTTGTGTGGGTAGGCCTAGCGCCCGCGTCAGGAAACGCCCCAAAGCGCAACGTGGACACATCCACATTTTTGGAAGAAAACAGAGGTGTTTTTTGCGAAGTGCCTACCTGTAGATTTTGGCCTCTAGCTCAGCCGGCACCTAGGGAAACCTACCAAACCTGTGCATTTCTGAAAACTAGAGACCCAGTGGAATCCAAGGAGGGGTGACTTGCGGGGCTCGGACCAGCTTCTGTTACCCAGAATCCTTTGCAAACCTCAAAATTTGGCTAAAAAAACACATGTTCCTCATATTTCTGTGGCAGAAAGTTCTGGAATCTGAGAGGAGCCACAAATTTCCTGCCACCCAGCGTTCCCCCAAGTCTCCCGATAAAAATGATACCTCACTTGTGTGGGTAGGCCTAGCGCCCGCGACAGGAAACGCCCCAAAGCGCAACGTGGACACATTCAAATTTTTGGAAGAAAACAGAGGTGTTTTTTGCTAAGTGCCTACCTGTAGATTTTGGCATCTAGCTCAGCCGGTACCTAGGGAAACCTACCAAACCTGTGCATTTCTGAAATCTAGAGACCTAGGGGAATCCAAGATGGGGTGACTTGCGGGGCTCGGACCAGGTTCTGTTACCCAGAATCCTTTGCAAACCTCAAAATGTGGCTAAAAAAACACATGTTCCTCACATTTCTGTGGCAGAAAGTACTGGAATCTGAGAGGAGCCACAAATTTCCTGCCACCCAGCGTTCCCCCTAGTCTCCCGATAAAAATGATACCTCACTTGTGTGGGTAGGCCTAGCGCCCGCGACAGGAAACGCCCCAAAGCGTAACGTGGACACATCCAAATTTTTGGAAGAAAACAGAGGTGTTTTTTGCGAAGTGCCTACCTGTAGATTTTGGCATCTAGCTCAGCCAGCACCTAGGGAAATCTACCAAACCTGTGCATTTCTGAAAACTAGAGACCTAGGGGAATCCAAGATGGGGTGACTTGCGGGGCTCGGACCAGGTTCTGTTACCCAGAATCCTTTGCAAACCTCAAAATTTGGCTAAAAAAACACATGTTCCTCATATTTCTGTGGCAGAAAGTTCTGGAATCTGAGAGGAGCCACAAATTTCCTGCCACCCAGCGTTCCCCCAAGTCTCCCGATAAAAATGATACCTCACTTGTGTGGGTAGGCCTAGCGCCCGCGACAGGAAACGCCCCAAAGCGCAACGTGGACACATCCAAATTTTTGAAAGAAAACAGAGGTGTTTTTGCGAAGTGCCTACCTGTAGATTTTGGCATCTAGCTCAGCCAGCACCTAGGGAAATCTACCAAACCTGTGCATTTCTGAAAACTAGAGACCTAGGGGAATCCAAGGAGGGGTGACTTGCGGGGCTCGGACCAGGTTCTGTTACCCAGAATCCTTTGCAAACCTCAAAATTTGGCTAAAAAAACACATGTTCCTCACATTTCTGTTGCAGAAAGTTCTGGAATCTGAGAGGAGCCACAAATTTCCTGCACCCAGCGTTTCCCCAAGTCTACCGATAAAAATGATACCTCACTTGTGTGGGTAGGCCTAGCGCCCACGACAGGAAGCGCCCCAAAGCGCAACGTGGAAACATCCACATTTTTGGAAGAAAACAGAGGTGTTTTTTGCGAAGTGCCTACCTGTAGATTTTGGCCTCTAGCTCAGCCGGTACCTAGCGAAACCTACCAAACCTGTGCATTTCTGAAAACTAGAGACCTAGGGGAATCCAAGATAGGGTGACTTGCGGGGCTCGGACCAGGTTCTGTTACCTAGAATCCTTTGCAAACCTCAAAATTTGCCTAAAAAAACACATGTTCCTCACATTTCTGTGGCAGAAAGTTCTGGAATCTGAGAGGAGCCACAAATTTCCTTCCAGCCAGCGTTCCCCCATGTCTCCCGATAAAAATGATACCTCACTTGTGTGGGTAGGCCTAGCGCCCGCGACAGGAAACGCCCCAAAGCGCAACGTGGACACATCCAAATTTTTTAAAGAAAACAGAGGTGTTTTTTGTGAAGTGCCTACCTGTAGATTTTGGCATCTATCTCAGACAGCACCTAGGGAAACCTACCAAACCTGTGCATTTCTGAAAACTAGAGACCTAGGGGAATCCAAGGAGGGGTGACTTGCAGGGCTCGGACCAGGTTCTGTTACCCAGAATCCTTTGCAAACCTCAAAATATGGCTAAAAAAACACATGTTCCTCACATTTCTGTGACAGAAAGTTCTGGAATCTGAGAGGAGCCACAAATTTCCTTCCACCCAGCGTTCCCCCATGTCTCCCGATAAAAATGATACCTCACTTGTGTGGGTAGGCCTAGCGGCCGTGACAGGAAACGCCCCAAAGCGCAACGTGGACACATCCAAATTTTTGAAAGAAAACAGAGGTGTTTTTTGTGAAGTGCCTACCTGTAGATTTTGGCCTCTAGCTCAGCCGGCACCTAGGGAAACCTACCAAACCTGTGCATTTCTGAAAACTAGAGACCTAGGGGAATCCAAGGAGGGGTTACTTGCGGGGCTCGGACCAGGTTCTCCTACCCAGAATCCTTTGCAAACCTCAAAATGTGGCTAAAAAAACACATGTTCCTCACATTTCTGTGGCAGAAAGTTCTGGAATCTGAGAGGAGCCACAAATTTCCTGCCACCCAGCGTTCCCCCTAGTCTCCCGATAAAAATGATACCTCACTTGTGTGGGTAGGCCTAGCGCCCGCGACAGGAAACGCCCCAAAGCGTAACGTGGACACATCCAAATTTTTGGAAGAAAACAGAGGTGTTTTTTGCGAAGTGCCTACCTGTAGATTTTGGCATCTAGCTCAGCCAGCACCTAGGGAAACCTACCAAACCTGTGCATTTCTGAAAACTAGAGACCTAGGGGAATCCAAGGAGGGGTGACTTGCAGGGCTCGGACCAGGTTCTGCTACCCAGAATCCTTTGCAAACCTCAAAATTTGGCTAAAAAAACACATGTTCCTCATATTTCTGTGGCAGAAAGTTCTGGAATCTGAGAGGAGCCACAAATTTCCTGCCACCCAGCGTTCCCCCAAGTCTCCCGATAAAAATGATACCTCACTTGTGTGGGTAGGCCTAGCGCCCGCGACAGGAAATGCCCCAAAGCGCAACGTGGACACATCGAAATTTTTGAAAGAAAACAGAGGTGTTTTTGCGAAGTGCCTACCTGTAGATTTTGGCATCTAGCTCAGCCAGCACCTAGGGAAATCTACCAAACCTGTGCATTTCTGAAAACTAGAGACCTAGGGGAATCCAAGGAGGGGTGACTTGCGGGGCTCGGACCAGGTTCTGTTACCCAGAATCCTTTGCAAACCTCAAAATTTGGCTAAAAAAACACATGTTCCTCACATTTCTGTGGCAGAAAGTTCTGGAATCTGAGAGGAGCCACAAATTTCCTGCCACCCAGCGTTTCCCCAAGTCTATCGATAAAAATGATACCTCACTTGTGTGGGCAGGCCTAGCGCCCACGACAGGAAGCGCCCCAAAGCGCAACGTGGAAACATCCAAATTTTTTGAAGAAAACAGAGGTGTTTTTTGCGAAGTGCCTACCTGTAGATTTTGGCCTCTAGCTCAGCCGGCACCTAGGGAAACCTACCAAACCTGTGCATTTCTGAAAACTAGAGACCTAGGGGAATCCAAGATAGGGTGACTTGCGGGGCTCGGACCAGGTTCTGTTACCCAGAATCCTTTGCAAACCTCAAAATTTGCCTAAAAAAACACATGTTCCTCACATTTCTGTGGCAGAAAGTTCTGGAATCTGAGAGGAGCCACAAATTTCCTTCCAGCCAGCGTTCCCCCATGTCTCCAGATAAAAATGATACCTCACTTGTGTGGGTAGGCCTAGCGCCCGCGACAGGAAACGCCCCAAAGCGCTACGTGGACACATCCAAATTTTTGAAAGAAAACAGAGGTGTTTTTTTGCGAAGTGCCAACCTGTAGATTTTGGCCTCTATCTCAGACAGCACCTAGGGAAACCTACCAAACCTGTGCATTTCTGACAACTAGAGACCTAGGGGAATCCAAGGAGGGGTGACTTGCAGGGCTCGGACCAGGTTCTGTTACCCAGAATCCTTTGCAAACCTCAAAATATGGCTAAAAAAACACATGTTCCTCACATTTCTGTGGCAGAAAGTTCTGGAATCTGAGAGGAGACACAAATTTCCTGCCACCCAGCGTTCCCTCAAGTCTCCCGATAAAAATGATACCTCACTTGTGTGGGTAGGCCTAGCGCCCGCGACAGGAAGCGCCCCAAAGCGCAACGTGGACACACCCAAATTTTTTGAAGAAAACAGAGGTGTTTTTTGCGAAGTGCCTACCTGTAGATTTTGGCATCTAGCTCAGCCAGCACCTAGGGAAACCTACCAAACCTGTGCATTTCTGAAAACTAGAGACCTAGGGGAATCCAAGGAGGGGTGACTTGCAGGGCTCGGACCAGGTTCTGCTACCCAGAATCCTTTGCAAACCTCAAAATTTGGCTAAAAAAACACATGTTCCTCATATTTCTGTGGCAGAAAGTTCTGGAATCTGAGAGGAGCCACAAATTTCCTGCCACCCAGCGTTCCCCCAAGTCTCCCGATAAAAATGATACCTCACTTGTGTGGGTAGGCCTAGCGCCCGCGACAGGAAATGCCCCAAAGCGCAACGTGGACACATCGAAATTTTTGAAAGAAAACAGAGGTGTTTTTGCGAAGTGCCTACCTGTAGATTTTGGCATCTAGCTCAGCCAGCACCTAGGGAAATCTACCAAACCTGTGCATTTCTGAAAACTAGAGACCTAGGGGAATCCAAGGAGGGGTGACTTGCGGGGCTCGGACCAGGTTCTGTTACCCAGAATCCTTTGCAAACCTCAAAATTTGGCTAAAAAAACACATGTTCCTCACATTTCTGTGGCAGAAAGTTCTGGAATCTGAGAGGAGCCACAAATTTCCTGCCACCCAGCGTTTCCCCAAGTCTATCGATAAAAATGATACCTCACTTGTGTGGGCAGGCCTAGCGCCCACGACAGGAAGCGCCCCAAAGCGCAACGTGGAAACATCCACATTTTTTGAAGAAAACAGAGGTGTTTTTTGCGAAGTGCCTACCTGTAGATTTTGGCCTCTAGCTCAGCCGGCACCTAGGGAAACCTACCAAACCTGTGCATTTCTGAAAACTAGAGACCTAGGGGAATCCAAGATAGGGTGACTTGCGGGGCTCGGACCAGGTTCTGTTACCCAGAATCCTTTGCAAACCTCAAAATTTGCCTAAAAAAACACATGTTCCTCACATTTCTGTGGCAGAAAGTTCTGGAATCTGAGAGGAGCCACAAATTTCCTTCCAGCCAGCGTTCCCCCATGTCTCCAGATAAAAATGATACCTCACTTGTGTGGGTAGGCCTAGCGCCCGCGACAGGAAACGCCCCAAAGCGCTACGTGGACACATCCAAATTTTTGAAAGAAAACAGAGGTGTTTTTTTGCGAAGTGCCAACCTGTAGATTTTGGCCTCTATCTCAGACAGCACCTAGGGAAACCTACCAAACCTGTGCATTTCTGACAACTAGAGACCTAGGGGAATCCAAGGAGGGGTGACTTGCAGGGCTCGGACCAGGTTCTGTTACCCAGAATCCTTTGCAAACCTCAAAATATGGCTAAAAAAACACATGTTCCTCACATTTCTGTGGCAGAAAGTTCTGGAATCTGAGAGGAGACACAAATTTCCTGCCACCCAGCGTTCCCTCAAGTCTCCCGATAAAAATGATACCTCACTTGTGTGGGTAGGCCTAGCGCCCGCGACAGGAAGCGCCCCAAAGCGCAACGTGGACACACCCAAATTTTTTGAAGAAAACAGAGGTGTTTTTTGCGAAGTGCCTACCTGTAGATTTTGGCCTCTAGCTCAGCCGGCACCTAGGTAAACCTACCAAACCTGTGCATTTCTGAAAACTGGAGACCTAGGGGAATCCAAGGATGGGTGACTTGCAGGGCTCGGACCAGGTTCTGTTACCCAGAATCCTTTGCAAACCTCAAAATATGGCTAGAAAAACACATGTTCCTCATATTTCTGTGGCAGAAAGTTCTGGAATCTGAGAGGAGCCACAAATTTCCTGCCACCCAGCGTTCCCTCAAGTCTCCCGATAAAAATGATACCTCACTTGTGTGGGTAGGCCTAGCGCCCGCGACAGGAAGCGCCCCAAAGCGCAACGTGGACACATCCAAATTTTTGGAAGAAAACAGAGGTGTTTTTTGCGAAGTGCCTACCTGTAGATTTTGGCCTCTAGCTCAGCCGGCACCTAGGGAAACCTACCAAACCTGTGCATTTCTGAAAACTAGAGACCTAGGGGAATCCAAGATGGGGTGACTTGCGGGGCTCGGACCAGGTTCTGTTACCCAGAATCCTTTGCAAACCTCAAAATTTGGCTAAAAAAACACATGTTCGTCACATTTCTGTGGCAGAAAGTTCTGGAATCTGAGAGGAGCCACACATTTCCTGCCACCCAGCGTTCCCCCAAGTCTCCCGATAAAAATGATTCCTCACTTGTATGGGTAGGCCTAGCGCCCGCGAAAGGAAACGCCCCAAAGCGCAACGTGGAGACATCCAAATTTTTGGAAGAAAACAGAGGTGTTTTTTGCGAAGTGCCTTCCTGTAGATTTGGCATCTAGCTCAGCCAGCACCTAGGGAAACCTACCAAACCTGTGCATTTCTGAAAACTAGAGACCTAGGGGAATCCAAGGAGGGGTTACTTGCGGGGCTCGGACCAGGTTCTGTTACCCAGAATCCTTTGCAAACCTCAAAATATGGCTAGAATAACACATGTTCCTCACATTTCTGTGGCAGAAAGTTCTGGAATCTGAGAGGAGCCACAAATTTCCTGCCACCCAGCGTTCCCTCAAGTCTCCCGATAAAAATGATACCTCACTTGTGTGGGTAGGCCTAGCGCCCGCGACAGGAAGCGCCCCAAAGCGCAACGTGGACACATCCTAATTTTTGGAAGAAAACAGAGGTGTTTTTTGCGAAGTGCCTACCTGTAGATTTTGGCCTCCAGCTTAGCCGGCACCTAGGAAACCCTACCAAACCTGTGCATTTCTGAAAACTAGAGACCTAGGGGAATCCAAGATGGGTTGACTTGCAGGGCTCGGACCAGGTTCTGTTACCCAGAATCCTTTGC
Source organism: Pleurodeles waltl (assembly GCF_031143425.1). Lineage (NCBI taxonomy): Eukaryota > Metazoa > Chordata > Amphibia > Caudata > Salamandridae > Pleurodeles > Pleurodeles waltl. The sequence goes on along the minus strand of NW_027150407.1, from coordinate 27,973 downwards.
AAACCTCAAAATTTGGCTAAAAAAACACATGTTCCTCACATTTCTGTGGCAGAAAGTTCTGGAATCTGAGAGGAGCCTCAAATTTCCTGCCACCCAGCGTTCCCCCAAGTCTCCCGATAAAAATTATACCTCACTTGTGTGGGTAGGCCTAGCGCCCGCGTCAGGAAACGCTCCAAAGCGCAACGTGGACACATCCAAATTTTTGGAAGAAAACAGAGGTGTTTTTTGTGAAGTGCCTACCTGTAGATTTTGGCATCTAGCTCAGCCAGCACCTAGGGAAACCTACCAAACCTGTGCATTTCTGAAAACTAGAGACCTAGGGGAATCCAAGGAGGGGTGACTTGCGGGTTTCGGACCAGGTTCTGCTACCCAGAATCCTTTGCAAACCTCAAAATTTGGCTAAAAAAACACATGTTCCTCACATTTCTGTGGCAGAAAGTTCTGGAATCTGAGAGGAGCCACAAATTTCCTGCCACCCACCGTTCCCCAAGTCTCCCGATAAAAATGATACCTCACTTGTGTGGGTAGGCCTAGCGCCCGCGACAGGAAACGCCCCAAAGCGCAACGTGGACACATCCAAATTTTTGAAAGAAAACAGAGGTGTATATTTGCGAAGTTCCTACCTGTAGATTTTGGCATCTATCTCAGACAGCACCTAGGGAAACCTACCAAACCTGTGCATTTCTGAAAACTAGAGACCTAGGGGAATCCAAGGAGGGGAGACTTGCAGGGCTCGGACCAGGTTCTGTTACCCAAAATCCTTTGCAAACCTCAAAATATGGCTAAAAAAACACATGATGCTCACATTTCTGTGGCAGAAAGTTCTGGAATCTGAGAGGAGCCACAAATTTCCTGCCACCCAGCGTTCCCTCAAGTCTCCCGATAAAAATGATACCTCACTTGTGTGGGTAGGCCTAGCGCCCGCGACAGGAAGCGCCCCAAAGCGCAACGTGGACACATCCAAATTTTTGGAAGAAAACAGAGGTGTTTTTTGCGAAGTGCCTACCTGTAGATTTTGGCCTCTAGCTCAGCCGGCACCTAGGTAAACCTACCAAACCTGTGCATTTCTGAAAACTAGAGACCTAGTGGAATCCAAGGAGGGGTGACTTGCAGGGCTCGGACCAGGTTCTGTTACCCAGAATCCTTTGCAAACCTCAAAATATGGCTAGAAAAACACATGTTCCTCACATTTCTGTGGCAGAAAGTTCTGGAATCTGAGAGGAGCCACAAATTTCCTGCCACCCAGCGTTCCCTCAAGTCTCCCGATAAAAATGATACCTCACTTGTGTGGGTAGGCCTAGCACCCGCGACAGGAAGCGCCCCAAAGCGCAACGTGGACACATCCAAATTTTTTGAAGAAAACAGAGGTGTTTTTTGCGAAGTGCCTACCTGTAGATTTTGGCCTCTAGCTCAGCCGGCACCTACGGAAACCTACCAAACCTGTGCATTTCTGAAAACTAGAGACCTAGGGGAATCCAAGATGGAGTGACTTGTGGGGCTCGGACCAGGTTCTGTTACCCAGAATCCTTTGCAAACCTCAAAATTTGGCTAAAAAAACACATGTTCCTCACATTTCTGTGGCAGAAAGTTCTGGAATCTGAGAGGAGCCACAAATTTCCTGCCACCCAGCGTTCCCCCAAGTCTCCCAATAAAAATGATACCTCACTTGTGTGGGTAGGCCTAGCGCCCGTGACAGGAAACGCCCCAAAGCGCAAGGTGGACACATCCAAATTTATGGAAGAATACAGAGGTGTTTTTTGCGAAGTGCCTACCTGTAGATTTTGGCATCTAGCTCAGCCAGCACCTAGGGAAACCTACCAAACCTGTGCATTTCTGAAAACTAGAGACCTAGGGGAATCCAAGATGGGGTGACTTGCGGGGCTCGGAGGAGGTTCTGTTACCCAGAATCCTTTGCAAACCTCAAAATTTGGCTAAAAAAACACATGTTCCTCACATTTCTGTGGCTGAAAGTTCTGGAATCTGAGAGGAGCCACAAATTTCCTGCCACCCAGCGTTTCCCCAAGTCTCCCGATAAAAATGATACCTCACTTGTGTGGGTAGGCCTAGCGCCCGCGTCAGGAAACGCCCCAAAGCGCAACGTGGACACATCCACATTTTTGGAAGAAAACAGAGGTGTTTTTTGCGAAGTGCCTACCTGTAGATTTTGGCCTCTAGCTCAGCCGGCACCTAGGGAAACCTACCAAACCTGTGCATTTCTGAAAACTAGAGACCCAGGGGAATCCAAGGAGGGGTGACTTGCGGGGCTCGGACCAGCTTCTGTTACCCAGAATCCTTTGCAAACCTCAAAATTTGGCTAAAAAAACACATGTTCCTCATATTTCTGTGGCAGAAAGTTCTGGAATCTGAGAGGAGCCACAAATTTCCTGCCACCCAGCGTTCCCCCAAGTCTCCCGATAAAAATGATACCTCACTTGTGTGGGTAGGCCTAGCGCCCGCGACAGGAAACGCCCCAAAGCGCAACGTGGACACATTCAAATTTTTGGAAGAAAACAGAGGTGTTTTTTGCTAAGTGCCTACCTGTAGATTTTGGCCTCTAGCTCAGCCGGTACCTAGGGAAACCTACCAAACCTGTGCATTTCTGAAAAGTAGAGACCTAGGGGAATCCAAGATGGGGTGACTTGCGGGGCTCGGACCAGGTTCTGTTACCCAGAATCCTTTGCAAACCTCAAAATTTGGCTAAAAAAACACATGTTCCTCATATTTCTGTGGCAGAAAGTTCTGGAATCTGAGAGGAGCCACAAATTTCCTGCCACCCAGCGTTCCCCCAAGTCTCCCGATAAAAATGATACCTCACTTGTGTGGGTAGGCCTAGCGCCCGCGACAGGAAACGCCCCAAAGCGCAACGTGGACACATCCAAATTTTTGAAAGAAAACAGAGGTGTTTTTGCGAAGTGCCTACCTGTAGATTTTGGCATCTAGCTCAGCCAGCACCTAGGGAAATCTACCAAACCTGTGCATTTCTGAAAACTAGAGACCTAGGGGAATCCAAGGAGGGGTGACTTGCGGGGCTCGGACCAGGTTCTGTTACCCAGAATCCTTTGCAAACCTCAAAATTTGGCTAAAAAAACACATGTTCCTCACATTTCTGTTGCAGAAAGTTCTGGAATCTGAGAGGAGCCACAAATTTCCTGCCACCCAGCGTTTCCCCAAGTCTACCGATAAAAATGATACCTCACTTGTGTGGGTAGGCCTAGCGCCCACGACAGGAAGCGCCCCAAAGCGCAACGTGGAAACATCCACATTTTTGGAAGAAAACAGAGGTGTTTTTTGCGAAGTGCCTACCTGTAGATTTTGGCCTCTAGCTCAGCCGGTACCTAGCGAAACCTACCAAACCTGTGCATTTCTGAAAACTAGAGACCTAGGGGAATCCAAGATAGGGTGACTTGCGGGGCTCGGACCAGGTTCTGTTACCCAGAATCCTTTGCAAACCTCAAAATTTGCCTAAAAAAACACATGTTCCTCACATTTCTGTGGCAGAAAGTTCTGGAATCTGAGAGGAGCCACAAATTTCCTTCCAGCCAGCGTTCCCCCATGTCTCCCGATAAAAATGATACCTCACTTGTGTGGGTAGGCCTAGCGCCCGCGACAGGAAACGCCCCAAAGCGCAACGTGGACACATCCAAATTTTTGAAAGAAAACAGAGGTGTTTTTTGTGAAGTGCCTACCTGTAGATTTTGGCATCTATCTCAGACAGCACCTAGGGAAACCTACCAAACCTGTGCATTTCTGAAAACTAGAGACCTAAGGGAATCCAAGGAGGGGTGACTTGCAGGGCTCGGACCAGGTTCTGTTACCCAGAATCCTTTGCAAACCTCAAAATATGGCTAAAAAAACACATGTTCCTCACATTTCTGTGACAGAAAGTTCTGGAATCTGAGAGGAGCCACACATTTCCTTCCACCCAGCGTTCCCCCATGTCTCCCGATAAAAATGATACCTCACTTGTGTGGGTAGGCCTAGCGGCCGTGACAGGAAACGCCCCAAAGCGCAACGTGGACACATCCAAATTTTTGAAAGAAAACAGAGGTGTTTTTTGTGAAGTGCCTACCTGTAGATTTTGGCATCTATCTCAGACAGCACCTAGGGAAACCTACCAAACCTGTGCATTTCTGAAAACTAGAGACCTAGGGGAATCCAAGATGGGGTGACGTGCGGGGCTCGGACCAGGTTCTGTTACCCAGAATCCTTTGCAAACCTCAAAATTTGGCTAAAAAAACACATGTTCCTCACATTTCTGTGGCAGAAAGTTCTGGAATCTGAGAGGAGCCACAAATTTCCTGCCACCCAGCGTTCCCCCAAGTCTCCCGATAAAAATGATACCTCACTTGTGTGGGTAGGCCTAGCGCCCGTGACAGGAAACGCCCCAAAGCGCAACGTGGACACATCCAAATTTTTGGAAGAATACAGAGGTGTTTTTTGCGAAGTGCCTACCTGTAGATTTTGGCATCTAGCTCAGCCAGCACCTAGGGAAACCTACCAAACCGGTGCATTTCTGAAAACTAGAGACCTAGGGGAATCCAAGATGGGGTGACTTGCGGGGCTCGGAGGAGGTTCTGTTACCCAGAATCCTTTGCAAACCTCAAAATTTGGCTAAAAAAACACATGTTCCTCACATTTCTGTGGCTGAAAGTTCTGGAATCTGAGAGGAGCCACAAATTTCCTGCCACCCAGCGTTTCCCCAAGTCTCCCGATAAAAATGATACCTCACTTGTGTGGGTAGGCCTAGCGCCCGCGTCAGGAAACGCCCCAAAGCGCAACGTGGACACATCCAAATTTTTGGAAGAAAACACAGGTGTTTTTTGCGAAGTGCCTACCTGTAGATTTTGGCCTCTAGCTCAGCCGGCACCTAGGGAAACCTACCAAACCTGTGCATTTCTGAAAACTAGAGACCCAGGGGAATCCAAGGAGGGGTGACTTGCGGGGCTCGGACCAGGTTCTGTTACCCAGAATCCTTTGCAAACCTCAAAATTTGGCTAAAAAAACACATGTTCCTCATATTTCTGTGGCAGAAAGTTCTGGAATCTGAGAGGAGCCACAAATTTCCTGCCACCCAGCGTTCCCCCAAGTCTCCCGATAAAAATGATACCTCACTTGTGTGGGTAGGCCTAGCGCCCGCGACAGGAAACGCCACAAAGCGCAACGTGGACACATTCAAATTTTTGGAAGAAAACAGAGGTGTTTTTTGCTAAGTGCCTACCTGTAGATTTTGGCCTCTAGCTCAGCCGGTACCTAGGGAAACCTACCAAACCTGTGCATTTCTGAAAACTAGATACCTAGGGGAATCCAAGATGGGGTGACTTGCGGGGCTCGGATCAGGTTCTGTTACCCAGAATCCTTTGCAAACCTCAAAATTTGGCTAAAAAAACACATGTTCCTCATATTTCTGTGGCAGAAAGTTCTGGAATCTGAGAGGAGCCACAAATTTCCTGCCACCCAGCGTTCCCCCAAGTCTCCCGATAAAAATGATACCTCACTTGTGTGGGTAGGCCTAGCGCCCGCGACAGGAAACGCCCCAAAGCGCAACGTGGACACATCCACATTTTTGAAAGAAAACAGAGGTGTTTTTGCGAAGTGCCTACCTGTAGATTTTGGCATCTAGCTCAGCCAGCACCTAGGGAAATCTACCAAACCTGTGCATTTCTGAAAACTAGAGACCTAGGGGAATCCAAGGAGGGGTGACTTGCGGGGCTCGGACCAGGTTCTGTTACCCAGAATCCTTTGCAAACCTCAAAATTTGGCTAAAAAAACACATGTTCCTCACATTTCTGTGGCAGAAAGTTCTGGAATCTGAGAGGAGCCACAAATTTCCTGCCACCCAGCGTTTCCCCAAGTCTACCGATAAAAATGATACCTCACTTGTGTGGGTAGGCCTAGCGCCCACGACAGGAAGCGCCCCAAAGCGCAACGTGGAAACATCCACATTTTTGGAAGAAAACAGAGGTGTTTTTTGCGAAGTGCCTACCTGTAGATTTTGGCCTCTAGCTCAGCCGGTACCTAGCGAAACCTACCAAACCTGTGCATTTCTGAAAACTAGAGACCTAGGGGAATCCAAGATAGGGTGACTTGCGGGGCTCGGACCAGGTTCTGTTACCCAGAATCCTTTGCAAACCTCAAAATTTGCCTAAAAAAAACACATGTTCCTCACATTTCTGTGGCAGAAAGTTCTGGAATCTGAGAGGAGCCACAAATTTCCTTCCAGCCAGCGTTCCCCCATGTCTCCCGATAAAAATGATACTTCACTTGTGTGGGTAGGCCTAGCGCCCGCGACAGGAAACGCCCCAAAGCGCAACGTGGACACATCCAAATTTTTGAAAGAAAACAGAGGTGTTTTTTGTGAAGTGCCTACCTGTAGATTTTGGCATCTATCTCAGACAGCACCTAGGGAAACCTACCTAACCTGTGCATTTCTGAAAACTAGAGACCTAGGGGAATCCAAGGAGGGGTGACTTGCAGGGCTCGGACCAGGTTCTGTTACCCAGAATCCTTTGCAAACCTCAAAATATGGCTAGAAAAAAAAATGTTCCTCACATTTCTGTGGCAGAAAGTTCTGGAATCTGAGAGGAGCCACACATTTCCTGCCACCCAGCGTTCCCTCAAGTCTCCCGATAAAAATGATACCTCACTTGTGTGGGTAGGCCTAGCGCCCGCGACAGGAAGCGCCCCAAAGCGCAACGTGGACACATCCAAATTTTTGGAAGAAAACAGAGGTGTTTTTTGCCAAGTGCCTACCTGTAGATTTTGTCCTCTAGCTCAGCCGGCACCTATGGAAACCTACCAAACCTGTGCATTTCTGAAAACTAGAGACCTAGGGGAATCCAAGATGGGGTGACTTGCGGGGCTCGGACCATGTTCTGTTACCCAGAATCCTTTGCAAACCTCAAAATTTGGCTAAAAAAACACATGTTCCTCACATTTCTGTGGCAGAAAGTTCTGGAATCTGAGAGGAGCCACAAATTTCCTTCCACCCAGCGTTCCCCCAAGTCTCCCGATAAAAATTATACCTCACTTGTATGGGTAGGCCTAGCGCCCGCGACAGGAAACGCCCCAAAGCGCAACGTGGAGACATCCAAATTTTTGGAAGAAAACAGAGGTGTTTTTTGCGAAGTGCCTTCCTGTAGATTTTGGCATCTAGCTCAGCCAGCACCTAGGGAAACCTACCAAACCTGTGCATTTCTGAAAACTAGGGACCTAGGGGAATCCAAGGAGGGGTGACTTAAGGGGCTCGGACCAGGTTCTGTTACCCAGAATCCTTTGCAAACCTCAAAATTTGGCTAAAAAAACACATGTTCCTCACATTTCTGTGGCAGAAAGTTCTGGAATCTGAGAGGAGCCACAAATTTCCTGCCACCCAGTGTTCCCTCAAGTCTCCCGATAAAAATGATACCTCACTTGTGTGGGTAGGCCTAGCGCCCGCGACAGGAAGCGCCCCAAAGCGCAACGTGGACACATCCAAATTTTTTGAAGAAAACAGAGGTGTTTTTTGCGAAGTGCCTACCTGTAGATTTTGGCCTCTAGCTCAGCCGGCACCTACGGAAAAATACCAAACCTGTGCATTTCTGAAAACTAGAGACCTAGGGGAATCCAAGATGGGGTGACTTGCGGGGCTCGGACCATGTTCTGTTACCCAGATTCCTTTGCAAACCTCAAAATTTGGCTAAAAAAACACATGTTCCTCACATTTCTGTGGCAGAAAGTTCTGGAATCTGAGAGGAGCCACAAATTTCCTTCCACCCAGCGTTCCCCCAAGTCTCCCGATAAAAATTATACCTCACTTGTATGGGTAGGCCTAGCGCCCGCGACAGGAAACGCCCCAAAGCGCAACGTGGAGACATCCAAATTTTTGGAAGAAAACAGAGGTGTTTTTTGCGAAGTGCCTTCCTGTAGATTTTGGCATCTAGCTCAGCCAGCACCTAGGGAAACCTACCAAACCTGTGCATTTCTGAAAACTAGGGACGTAGGGGAATCCAAGGAGGGGCGACTTACGGGGCTCGGACCAGGTTCTGTTACCCAGAATCCTTTGCAAACCTCAAAATTTGGCTAAAAAAACACATGTTCCTCACATTTCTGTGGCAGAAAGTTCTGGAATCTGAGAGGAGCCACAAATTTCCTGCCACCCAGCGTTCCCCCAAGTCTCCCGATAAAAATGATACCTCACTTGTGTGGGTAGGCCTAGCGCCCGTGACAGGAAACGCCCCAAAGCGCAACGTGGACACATCCAAATTTTTGGAAGAATACAGAGGTGTTTTTTGCGAAGTGCCTACCTGTAGATTTTGGCATCTAGCTCAGCCAGCACCTAGGGAAACCTACCAAACCTGTGCATTTCTGAAAACTAGAGACCTAGGGGAATCCAAGATGGGGTGACTTGCGGGGCTCGGAGGAGGTTCTGTTACCCAGAATCCTTTGCAAACCTCAAAATTTGGCTAAAAAAACACATGTTCCTCACATTTCTGTGGCTGAAAGTTCTGGAATCTGAGAGGAGCCACAAATTTCCTGCCACCCAGCGTTTCCCCAAGTCTCCCGATAAAAATGATACCTCACTTGTGTGGGTAGGCCTAGCGCCCGCGTCAGGAAACGCCCCAAAGCGCAACGTGGACACATCCACATTTTTGGAAGAAAACAGAGGTGTTTTTTGCGAAGTGCCTACCTGTAGATTTTGGCCTCTAGCTCAGCCGGCACCTAGGGAAACCTACCAAACCTGTGCATTTCTGAAAACTAGAGACCCAGGGGAATCCAAGGAGGGGTGACTTGCGGGGCTCGGACCAGGTTCTGTTACCCAGAATCCTTTGCAAACCTCAAAATTTGGCTAAAAAAACACATGTTCCTCATATTTCTGTGGCAGAAAGTTCTGGAATCTGAGAGGAGCCACAAATTTCCTGCCACCCAGCGTTCCCCCAAGTCTCCCGATAAAAATGATACCTCACTTGTGTGGGTAGGCCTAGCGCCCGCGACAGGAAACGCCCCAAAGCGCAACGTGGACACATCCAAATTTTTGAAAGAAAACAGAGGTGTTTTTGCGAAGTGCCTACCTGTAGATTTTGGCATTTAGCTCAGCCAGCACCTAGGGAAATCTACCAAACCTGTGCATTTCTGAAAACTAGAGACCTAGGGGAATCCAAGGAGGGGTGACTTGCGGGGCTCGGACCAGGTTCTGTTACCCAGAATCCTTTGCAAACCTCAAAATTTGGCTAAAAAAACACATGTTCCTCACATTTCTGTGGCAGAAAGTTCTGGAATCTGAGAGGAGCCACAAATTTCCTGCCACCCAGCGTTTCCCCAAGTCTACCGATAAAAATGATACCTCACTTGTGTGGGTAGGCCTAGCGCCCACGACAGGAAGCGCCCCAAAGCGCAACGTGGAAACATCCAAATTTTTGGAAGAAAACAGAGGTGTTTTTTGCGAAGTGCCTACCTGTAGATTTTGGCCTCTAGCTCAGCCGGTACCTAGCGAAACCTACCAAACCTGTGCATTTCTGAAAACTAGAGACCTAGGGGAATCCAAGATAGGGTGACTTGCGGTGCTCGGACCAGGTTCTGTTACCCGGAATCCTTTGCAAACCTCAAAATTTGCCTAAAAAAACACATGTTCCTCACATTTCTGTGGCAGAAAGTTCTGGAATCTGAGAGGAGCCACAAATTTCCTTCTACCCAGCGTTCCTCCAAGTCTCCTGATAAAAATGATACCTCACTTGTGTGGGTATGCCTAGCGCCCGCGTCAGGAAACGCCCCAAAGCGCAACGTGGACACATCCACATTTTTGGAAGAAAACAGAGGTGTTTTTTTTGCGAAGTGCCTACCTGTAGATTTTGGCCTCTAGCTCAGGCTGCACATAGGGAAACCTACCAAACCTGTGCATTTCTGAAAACTAGAGACCTAGGGGAATCCAAGGAGGGGTGACTTGCAGGGCTCGGACCAGGTTCTGCTACCCAGAATCCTTTGCAAACCTCAAAATTTGGCTAAAAAAACACATGTTCCTCACATTTCTGTGGCAGAAAGTTCTGGAATCTGAGAGGAGCCACAAATTTCCTGCCACCCAGCGTTCCCCCAAGTCTCCCGATAAAAATGATACCTCACTTGTGTGGGTAGGCCTAGCGCCCGCAACAGGAAACGCCCCAAAGCGCAACGTGGACACATCCACATTTTTTGAAGAAAACAGAGGTGTTTTTTGCGAAGTGCCTACTTGTAGATTTTGGCCTCTAGCTCAGCCGGCACCTAGGGAAACCTACCAAACCTGTGCATTTCTGAAAACTAGAGATCTAGGGGAATCCAAGGAGGGGTGACTTGCAGGGCTCGGACCAGGTTCTGTTACCCAGAATCCTTTGCAAACCTCAAAATATGGCTAGAAAAAAAAATGTTCCTCACATTTCTGTGGCAGAAAGTTCTGGAATCTGAGAGGAGCCACACATTTCCTGCCACCCAGCGTTCCCTCAAGTCTCCCGATAAAAATGATACCTCACTTGTGTGGGTAGGCCTAGCACCCGCGACAGGAAGCGCCCCAAAGCGCAACGTGGACACATCCAAATTTTTGGAAGAAAACAGAGGTGTTTTTTGCCAAGTGCCTACCTGTAGATTTTGGCCTCTAGCTCAGCCGGCACCTAGGGAAACCTACCAAACCTGTGCATTTCTGAAAACTAGAGACCTAGGGGAATCCAAGATGGGGTGACTTGCGGGGCTCTGACCAGGTTCTGTTACCCAGAATCCTTTGCAAACCTCAAAATTTGGCTAAAAAAAACACATGTTCCTCATATTTCTGTGGCAGAAAGTTCTGGAATCTGAGAGGAGCCACAAATTTCCTGCCACCCAGCGTTCCCCCAAGTCTCCCGATAAAAATGATACCTCACTTGTGTGGGTAGGCCTAGCGCCCGCGACAGGAAACGCCCCAAAGCGCAACGTGGACACATCCAAATTTTTGAAAGAAAACAGAGGTGTTTTTGCGAAGTGCCTACCTGTAGATTTTGGCATTTAGCTCAGCCAGCACCTAGGGAAATCTACCAAACCTGTGCATTTCTGAAAACTAGAGACCTAGGGGAATCCAAGGAGGGGTGACTTGCGGGGCTCGGACCAGGTTCTGTTACCCAGAATCCTTTGCAAACCTCAAAATTTGGCTAAAAAAACACATGTTCCTCACATTTCTGTGGCAGAAAGTTCTGGAATCTGAGAGGAGCCACAAATTTCCTGCCACCCAGCGTTTCCCCAAGTCTACCGATAAAAATGATACCTCACTTGTGTGGGTAGGCCTAGCGCCCACGACAGGAAGCGCCCCAAAGCGCAACGTGGAAACATCCAAATTTTTGGAAGAAAACAGAGGTGTTTTTTGCGAAGTGCCTACCTGTAGATTTTGGCCTCTAGCTCAGCCGGTACCTAGCGAAACCTACCAAACCTGTGCATTTCTGAAAACTAGAGACCTAGGGGAATCCAAGATAGGGTGACTTGCGGTGCTCGGACCAGGTTCTGTTACCCGGAATCCTTTGCAAACCTCAAAATTTGCCTAAAAAAACACATGTTCCTCACATTTCTGTGGCAGAAAGTTCTGGAATCTGAGAGGAGCCACAAATTTCCTTCTACCCAGCGTTCCTCCAAGTCTCCTGATAAAAATGATACCTCACTTGTGTGGGTATGCCTAGCGCCCGCGTCAGGAAACGCCCCAAAGCGCAACGTGGACACATCCACATTTTTGGAAGAAAACAGAGGTGTTTTTTTTGCGAAGTGCCTACCTGTAGATTTTGGCCTCTAGCTCAGGCTGCACATAGGGAAACCTACCAAACCTGTGCATTTCTGAAAACTAGAGACCTAGGGGAATCCAAGGAGGGGTGACTTGCAGGGCTCGGACCAGGTTCTGCTACCCAGAATCCTTTGCAAACCTCAAAATTTGGCTAAAAAAACACATGTTCCTCACATTTCTGTGGCAGAAAGTTCTGGAATCTGAGAGGAGCCACAAATTTCCTGCCACCCAGCGTTCCCCCAAGTCTCCCGATAAAAATGATACCTCACTTGTGTGGGTAGGCCTAGCGCCCGCAACAGGAAACGCCCCAAAGCGCAACGTGGACACATCCACATTTTTTGAAGAAAACAGAGGTGTTTTTTGCGAAGTGCCTACTTGTAGATTTTGGCCTCTAGCTCAGCCGGCACCTAGGGAAACCTACCAAACCTGTGCATTTCTGAAAACTAGAGATCTAGGGGAATCCAAGGAGGGGTGACTTGCAGGGCTCGGACCAGGTTCTGTTACCCAGAATCCTTTGCAAACCTCAAAATATGGCTAGAAAAAAAAATGTTCCTCACATTTCTGTGGCAGAAAGTTCTGGAATCTGAGAGGAGCCACACATTTCCTGCCACCCAGCGTTCCCTCAAGTCTCCCGATAAAAATGATACCTCACTTGTGTGGGTAGGCCTAGCACCCGCGACAGGAAGCGCCCCAAAGCGCAACGTGGACACATCCAAATTTTTGGAAGAAAACAGAGGTGTTTTTTGCCAAGTGCCTACCTGTAGATTTTGGCCTCTAGCTCAGCCGGCACCTAGGGAAACCTACCAAACCTGTGCATTTCTGAAAACTAGAGACCTAGGGGAATCCAAGATGGGGTGACTTGCGGGGCTCTGACCAGGTTCTGTTACCCAGAATCCTTTGCAAACCTCAAAATTTGGCTAAAAAAACACATGTTCCTCACATTTCTGTGGCAGAAAGTTCTGGAATCTGAGAGGAGCCACAAATTTCCTGCCACCCAGCGTTCCTCCAAGTCTCCTGATAAAAATGATACCTCACTTGTGTGGGTATGCCTAGCGCCCGCGTCAGGAAACGCCCCAAAGCGCAACATGGACACATCCACATTTTTGGAAGAAAACAGAGGTGTTTTTTGCGAAGTGCCTACCTGTAGATTTTGGCCTCTAGCTCAGCCTGCACATAGGGAAACCTACCAAACCTGTGCATTTCTGAAAACTAGAGACCTAGGGGAATCCAAGGAGGGGTGACTTGCAGGGCTCGGACCAGGTTCTGCTACCCAGAATCCTTTGCAAACCTCAAAATTTGGCTAAAAAAACACATGTTCCTCATATTTCTGTGGCAGAAAGTTCTGGAATCTGAGAGGAGCCACAAATTTCCTGCCACCCAGCGTTCCCCCAAGTCTCCCGATAAAAATGATCCCTCACTTGTGTGGGTAGGCCTAGCGCCCGCGACAGGAAACGCCCCAAAGCGCAACGTGGACACATCCAAATTTTTGGAAGAAAACAGAGGTGTTTTTTGCGAAGTGCCTACCTGTAGATTTTGGCCTCTAGCTCAGCCGGCACCTAGGGAAACCTACCAAACCTGTGCATTTCTGAAAACTAGAGACCTAGGGGAATCCAAGGAGGGGTGACTTGCGGGGCTCGGACCAGGTTCTGTTACCCAGAATCCTTTGCAAACCTCAAAATTTGGCTAAAAAAACACATGTTCCTCATATTTCTGTGGCAGAAAGTTCTGGAATCTGAGAGGAGCCACAAATTTCCTGCCACCCAGCGTTCCCCCAAGTCTCCCGATAAAAATGATCCCTCACTTGTGTGGGTAGACCTAGCGCCCGCGACAGGAAACGCCCCAAAGCGCAACGTGGACACATTCAAATTTTTGGAAGAAAACAGAGGTGTTTTTTGCTAAGTGCCTACCTGTAGATTTTTGCCTCTAGCTCAGCCGGTACCTAGGGGAATCTACCAAACCTGTGCATTTCTGAAAACTAGAGACCTAGGGGAATCCAAGATGGGGTGACTTGCGGGGCTCGGACCAGGTTCTGTTACCCAGAATCCTTTGCAAACCTCAAAATTTGCTTAAAAAATCACATGTTCCTCACATTTCTGTGGCAGAAAGTTCTGGAAACTGAGAGGAGCCACAAATTTCCTTCCACCCAGTGTTCCCCCGAGTCTCCCGATAAAAATGATACCTCACTTGTGTGGGTAGGCCTAGCGCCCGCGTCAGGAAACGCCCCAAAGCGCAACGTGGACATATCCAAATTTTTAAAGAAAACAGAGGTGTTTTTGCGAAGTGCCTACCTGTAGATTTTGGCATCTAGCTCAGCCAGCACCTAGGGAAACCTACCAAACCTGTGCATTTCTGAAAACTAGAGACCTAGGGGAATCCAAGATAGGGTGACTTGCGGTGCTCGGACCAGGTTCTGTTACCCGTAATCGTTTGCAAACCTCAAAATTTGCCTAAAAAAACACATGTTCCTCACATTTCTGTGGCAGAAAGTTCTGGAATCTGAGAGGAGCCACAAATTTCCTTCCACCCAGCGTTCCCCAATGTCTCCCGATAAAAATGATACCTCACTTGTGTGGGTAGGCCTAGCGCCCGCCACAGGAAGCGCCCCAAAGCGCAACGTGGACACATCCACATTTTTTGAAGAAAACAGAGGTGTTTTTTGCGAAGTGCCTACTTGTAGATTTTGGCCTCTAGCTCAGCCGGCACCTAGGGAAACCTACCAAACCTGTGCATTTCTGAAAACTAGAGATCTAGGGGAATCCAAGGAGGGGTGACTTGCAGGGCTCGGACCAGGTTCTGTTACCCAGAATCCTTTGCAAACCTCAAAATATGGCTAGAAAAAAAAATGTTCCTCACATTTCTGTGGCAGAAAGTTCTGGAATCTGAGAGGAGCCACACATTTCCTGCCACCCAGCGTTCCCTCAAGTCTCCCGATAAAAATGATACCTCACTTGTGTGGGTAGGCCTAGCGCCCGCGACAGGAAGCGCCCCAAAGCGCAACGTGGACACATCCAAATTTTTGGAAGAAAACAGAGGTGTTTTTTGCCAAGTGCCTACCTGTAGATTTTGGCCTCTAGCTCAGCCGGCACCTAGGGAAACCTACCAAACCTGTGCATTTCTGAAAACTAGAGACCTAGGGGAATCCAAGATGGGGTGACTTGCGGGGCTCTGACCAGGTTCTGTTACCCAGAATCCTTTGCAAACCTCAAAATTTGGCTAAAAAAACACATGTTCCTCACATTTCTGTGGCAGAAAGTTCTGGAATCTGAGAGGAGCCACAAATTTCCTGCCACCCAGCGTTCCTCCAAGTCTCCTGATAAAAATGATACCTCACTTGTGTGGGTATGCCTAGCGCCCGCGTCAGGAAACGCCCCAAAGCGCAACATGGACACATCCACATTTTTGGAAGAAAACAGAGGTGTTTTTTGCGAAGTGCCTACCTGTAGATTTTGGCCTCTAGCTCAGCCTGCACATAGGGAAACCTACCAAACCTGTGCATTTCTGAAAACTAGAGACCTAGGGGAATCCAAGGAGGGGTGACTTGCAGGGCTCGGACCAGGTTCTGCTACCCAGAATCCTTTGCAAACCTCAAAATTTGGCTAAAAAAACACATGTTCCTCATATTTCTGTGGCAGAAAGTTCTGGAATCTGAGAGGAGCCACAAATTTCCTGCCACCCAGCGTTCCCCCAAGTCTCCCGATAAAAATGATCCCTCACTTGTGTGGGTAGGCCTAGCGCCCGCGACAGGAAACGCCCCAAAGCGCAACGTGGACACATTCAAATTTTTGGAAGAAAACAGAGGTGTTTTTTGCCAAGTGCCTACCTGTAGATTTTGGCCTCTAGCTCAGCCGGTACCTAGGGAAATCTACCAAACCTGTGCATTTCTGAAAACTAGAGACCTAGGGAAATCCAAGATGGGGTGACTTGCGGGGCTCGGACCAGGTTCTGTTACCCAGAATCCTTTGCAAACCTCAAAATTTGCCTAAAAAATCACATGTTCCTCACATTTCTGTGGCAGAAAGTTCTGGAAACTGAGAGGAGCCACAAATTTCCTTCCACCCAGTGTTCCCCCAAGTCTCCCGATAAAAATGATACCTCACTTGTGTGGGTAGGCCTAGCGCCCGCGACAGGAAACGCCCCAAAGCGCAACGTGGACACATCCAAATTTTTGAAAGAAAACAGAGGGGTTTTTGCGAAGTGTCTACCTGTAGATTTTGGCATCTAGCTAAGCCAGCACCTAGGGAAACCTACCAAACCTGTGCATTTCTGAAAACTAGAGACCTAGGGGAATCCAAGATAGGGTGACTTGCGGTGCTCGGACCAGGTTCTGTTACCCGGAATCCTTTGCAAACCTCAAAATTTGCCTAAAAAAACATATGTTCCTCACATTTCTGTGGCAGAAAGTTCTGGAATCTGAGAGGAGCCACAAATTTCCTTCTACCCAGCGTTCCTCCAAGTCTCCTGATAAAAATGATACCTCACTTGTGTGGGTATGCCTAGCGCCCGCGTCAGGAAACGCCCCAAAGCGCAACGTGGACACATCCACATTTTTGGAAGAAAACAGAGGTGTTTTTTGCGAAGTGCCTACCTGTAGATTTTGGCCTCTAGCTCAGGCTGCACATAGGGAAACCTACCAAACCTGTGCATTTCTGAAAACTAGAGACCTAGGGGAATCCAAGGAGGGGTGACTTGCAGGGCTCGGACCAGGTTCTGCTACCCAGAATCCTTTGCAAACCTCAAAATTTGGCTAAAAAAACACATGTTCCTCACATTTCTGTGGCAGAAAGTTCTGGAATCTGAGAGGAGCCACAAATTTCCTGCCACCCAGCGTTCCCCCAAGTCTCCCGATAAAAATGATACCTCACTTGTGTGGGTAGGCCTAGCGCCCGCGACAGGAAACGCCCCAAAGCGCAACGTGGACACATCCACATTTTTTGAAGAAAACAGAGGTGTTTTTTGCGAAGTGCCTACTTGTAGATTTTGGCCTCTAGCTCAGCCGGCACCTAGGGAAACCTACCAAACCTGTGCATTTCTGAAAACTAGAGATCTAGGGGAATCCAAGGAGGGGTGACTTGCAGGGCTCGGACCAGGTTCTGTTACCCAGAATCCTTTGCAAACCTCAAAATATGGCTAGAAAAAAAAATGTTCCTCACATTTCTGTGGCAGAAAGTTCTGGAATCTGAGAGGAGCCACACATTTCCTGCCACCCAGCGTTCCCTCAAGTCTCCCGATAAAAATGATACCTCACTTGTGTGGGTAGGCCTAGCGCCCGCGACAGGAAGCGCCCCAAAGCGCAACGTGGACACATCCAAATTTTTGGAAGAAAACAGAGGTGTTTTTTGCCAAGTGCCTACCTGTAGATTTTGGCCTCTAGCTCAGCCGGCACCTAGGGAAACCTACCAAACCTGTGCATTTCTGAAAACTAGAGACCTAGGGGAATCCAAGATGGGGTGACTTGCGGGGCTCTGACCAGGTTCTGTTACCCAGAATCCTTTGCAAACCTCAAAATTTGGCTAAAAAAACACATGTTCCTCACATTTCTGTGGCAGAAAGTTCTGGAATCTGAGAGGAGCCACAAATTTCCTGCCACCCAGCGTTCCTCCAAGTCTCCTGATAAAAATGATACCTCACTTGTGTGGGTATGCCTAGCGCCTGCGTCAGGAAACGCCCCAAAGCGCAACATGGACACATCCACATTTTTGGAAGAAAACAGAGGTGTTTTTTGAGAAGTGCCTACCTGTAGATTTTGGCCTCTAGCTCAGCCTGCACATAGGGAAACCTACCAAACCTGTGCATTTCTGAAAACTAGAGACCTAGGGGAATCCAAGGAGGGGTGACTTGCAGGGCTGGGACCAGGTTCTGCTACCCAGAATCCTTTGCAAACCACAAAATTTGCCTAAAAAATCACATGTTCCTCACATTTCTGTGGCAGAAAGTTCTGGAAACTGAGAGGAGCCACAAATTTCCTTCTACCCAGCGTTCCCCAATGTCTCCCGATAAAAATGATACCTCACTTGTGTGGGTAGGCCTAGCGCCCGCGACAGGAAGCGCCCCAAAGCGCAACGTGGACACATCCACATTTTTTGAAGAAAACAGAGGTGTTTTTTGCGAAGTGCCTACCTGTAGATTTTGGCCTCTAGCTCAGCCGGCACCTAGGGAAACCTACCAAACCTGTGCATTTCTGAAAACTAGAGACCTAGGGGAATCCAAGGAGGGGTGACTTGCAGGGCTCGGACCAGGTTCTGTTACCCAGAATCCTTTGCAAACCTCAAAATATGACTAGAAAAACACATGTTCCTCACATTTCTGTGGCAGAAAGTTCTTGAATCTGAGAGGAGCCACACATTTCCTGCCACCCAGCGTTCCCTCAAGTCTCCCGATAAAAATGATACCTCACTTGTGTGGGTAGGCCTAGCGCCCGCGACAGGAAGCGCCCCAAAGCGCAACGTGGACACATCCAAATTTTTGGAAGAAAACAGAGGTGTTTTTTGCCAAGTGCCTACCTGTAGATTTTGGCCTCTAGCTCAGCCGGCACCTAGGGAAACCTACCAAACCTGTGCATTTCTGAAAACTAGAGACCTAGGGGAATCCAAGATGGGGTGACTTGCGGGGCTCTGACCAGGTTCTGTTACCCAGAATCCTTTGCAAACCTCAAAATTTGGCTAAAAAAACACATGTTCCTCACATTTCTGTGGCAGAAAGTTCTGGAATCTGAGAGGAGCCACAAATTTCCTTCCACCCAGCGTTCCCCCAAGTCTCCCGATAAAAATGATACCTCACTTGTGTGGGTAGGCCTAGCGCCCGTGACAGGAAACGCCCCAAAGCGCAACGTGGACACATCCAAATTTTTGGAAGAAAACACAGGTGTTTTTTGCGAAGTGCCTACCTGTAGATTTTGGCCTCCAGCTCAGACGGCACCTAGGAAAACCTACCAAACCTGTGCATTTCTGAAAACTAGAGACCTAGGGGAATCCAAGATGGGGTGACTTGCGGGGCTCGGACCAGGTTCTGTTACCCAGAATCCTTCTGCAAACCTCAAAATTTGGCTAAAAAAACACATGTTCCTCACATTTCTGTGGCAGAAAGTTCTGGAATCTGAGAGGAGCCACAAATTTCCTGCCACCCAGCGTTCCTCCAAGTCTCCTGATAAAAATGATACCTCACTTGTGTGGGTATGCCTAGCGCCCGCGTCAGGAAACGCCCCAAAGCGCAACGTGGACACATCCACATTTTTGGATGAAAACAGAGGTGTTTTTTGCGAAGTGCCTACCTGTAGATTTTGGCCTCTAGCTCAGGCTGCACATAGGGAAACCTACCAAACCTGTGCATTTCTGAAAACTAGAGACCTAGGGGAATCCAAGGAGGGGTGACTTGCAGGGCTCGGACCAGGTTCTGCTACCCAGAATCCTTTGCAAACCTCAAAATTTGGCTAAAAAAACACATGTTCCTCACATTTCTGTGGCAGAAAGTTCTGGAATCTGAGAGGAGCCACAAATTTCCTGCCACCCAGCGTTCCCCCAAGTCTCCCGATAAAAATGATACCTCACTTGTGTGGGTAGGCCTAGCGCCCGTGACAGGAAACGCCCCAAAGCGCAACGTGGACACATCCAAATTTTTGGAAGAAAACAGAGGTGTTTTTTGTGAAGTGCCTACCTGTAGATTTTGGCCTCCAGATCAGCCAGCACCTAGGGAAACCTACCAAACCTGTCCATTTATGAAAACTAGAGACCTAGGGGAATCCAAGATGGGGTGACTTGCGGGGCTCGGACCAGGTTCTGTTACCCAGAATCCTTTGCAAACCTCAAAATTTGGCTAAAAAAACACATGTTCCTCACATTTCTGTGGCAGAAAGTTCTGGAATCTGAGAGGAGCCACAAATTTCCTGCCACCCAGCGTTCCCCCAAGTCTCCCTATAAAAATGATACCTCACTTGTGTGGGTAGGCCTAGCGCCCGCGTCAGGAAACGCCCCAAAGCGCAACGTGGACACATCCAAATTTTTGGAAGAAAACAGAGGTGTTTTTTGCGAAGTGCCTACCTGTAGATTTTGGCATCTAGCTCAGCCAGCACCTAGGGAAACCTACCAATCCTGTGCATTTCTGAAAACTAGAGACCTAGGGGAATCCAAGGAGGGGTTACTTGCGGGGCTCAGACCAGGTTCTGCTACCCAGAATCCTTTGCAAACCTCAAAATGTGGCTAAAAAAACACATATTCCTCACATTTCTGTGGCAGAAAGTTCTGGAATCTGAGAGGAGCCACAAATTTCCTGCCACCCAGCGTTCCCCCTAGTCTCCCGATAAAAATGATACCTCACTTGTGTGGGTAGGCCTAGCGCCCGCGACAGGAAACTCCCCAAAGCACAACGTGGACACATCCAAATTTTTGGAAGAAAACAGAGGTGTTTTTTGCGAAGTGTCTACCTGTAGATTTTGGCCTCTAGCTCAGCCGGCACCTACGGAAACCTACCAAACCTGTGCATTTCTGAAAACTAGAGACCTAGGGGAATCCAAGATGGGGTGACTTGCGGGGCTCGGACCAGGTTCTGTTACCCAGAATCCTTTTGCAAACCTCAAAATTTGGCTAAAAAAACACATGTTCCTCACATTTCTGTGGCAGAAAGTTCTGGAATCTGAGAGGAGCCACAAATTTCCTTCCACCCAGCGTTCCCCCAAGTCTCCCGATAAAAATGATACCTCACTTGTATGGGTAGGCCTAGCGCCCGCGACAGGAAACGCCCCAAAGCGCAACGTGGAGACATCCAAATTTTTGGAAGAAAACAGAGGTGTTTTTTGCGAAGTGCCTTTCTGTAGATTTTGGCATCTAGCTCAGCCAGCACCTAGGGAAACCTACCAAACCTGTGCATTTCTGAAAACTAAGGACCTAGGGGAATCCAAGGAGGGGTGACTTACGGGGCTCGGACCAGGTTCTGTTACCCAGAATCCTTTGCAAACCTCAAAATGTGGCTAAAAAAACACATGTTCCTCACATTTCTGTGGCAGAAAGTTCTGAAATCTGAGAGGAACCACGAATTTCCTGCCACCCAGCGTTCCCCCTAGTCTCCCGATAAAAATGATACCTCACTTGTGTGGGTAGGCCTAGCGCCCGCGACAGGAAACGCCCCAAAGCGCAACGTGGACACATCCAAATTTTTGGAAGAAAACAGAGGTGTTTTTTGCGAAGTGCCTACCTGTAGATTTTGGCCTCTAGCTCAGCCGGCACCTAGGGAAACCTACCAAACCTGTGCATTTCTGAAAACTAGAGACCTAGGGGAATCCAAGGAGGGGTGACTTACGGGGCTCGGACCAGGTTCTGTTACCCAGAATCCTTTGCAAACCTCAAAATTTGGCTAAAAAAACACATGTTCCTCACATTTCTGTGGCAGAAAGTTCTGGAATCTGAGAGGAGCCACAAATTTCCTGCCACCCAGCGTTCCCCCAAGTCTCCCGATAAAAATGATACCTCACTTGTGTGGGTAGGCCTAGCGCCCGCGACAGGAAACGCCCCAAAGCGCAACGTGGACACATCCAAATTTTTGGAAGAAAACAGAGGTGTTTTTGCGAAGTGCCTACCTGTAGATTTTGGCATCTAGCTCAGCCAGCACCTAGGGAAATCTACCAAACCTGTGCATTTCTGAAAACTAGAGACCTAGGGGAATCCAAGGAGGGGTGACTTGCGGGGCTCGGACCAGGTTCTGTTACCCAGAATCCTTTGCAAACCTCAAAATTTGGCTAAAAAAACACATGTTCCTCACATTTCTGTGGCAGAAAGTTCTGGAATCTGAGAGGAGCCACAAATTTCCTTCCAGCCAGCGTTCCCCCATGTCTCCCGATAAAAATGATACCTCACTTGTGTGGGTAGGCCTAGCGCCCGCGACAGGAAACGCCCCAAAGCGCAACGTGGACACATCCAAATTTTTGAAAGAAAACAGAGGTGTTTTTTGTGAAGTGCCTACCTGTAGATTTTGGCATCTATCTCAGACAGCACCTAGGGAAACCTACCAAACCTGTGCATTTCTGAAAACTAGAGACCTAGGGGAATCCAAGGAGGGGTGACTTGCAGGGCTCGGACCAGGTTCTGTTACCCAGAATCCTTTGCAAACCTCAAAATATGGCTAAAAAAACACATGTTCCTCACATTTCTGTGACAGAAAGTTCTGGAATCTGAGAGGAGCCACAAATTTCCTTCCACCCAGCGTTCCCCCATGTCTCCCGATAAAAATGATACCTCACTTGTGTGGGTAGGCCTAGCGCCCGCGACAGGAAACGCCCCAAAGCGCAACGTGGACACATCCAAATTTTTGAAAGAAAACAGAGGTGTTTTTGCGAAGTGTCTACCTGTAGATTTTGGCATCTAGCTAAGCCAGCACCTAGGGAAACCTACCAAACCTGTGCATTTCTGAAAACTAGAGACCTAGGGGAATCCAAGATAGGGTGACTTGCGGTGCTCGGACCAGGTTCTGTTACCCGGAATCCTTTGCAAACCTCAAAATTTGCCTAAAAAAACATATGTTCCTCACATTTCTGTGGCAGAAAGTTCTGGAATCTGAGAGGAGCCACAAATTTCCTTCTACCCAGCGTTCCCCAATGTCTCCCGATAAAAATGATACCTCACTTGTGTGGGTAGGCCTAGCGCCCGCGACAGGAAGCGCCCCAAAGCGCAACGTGGACACATCCACATTTTTTGAAGAAAACAGAGGTGTTTTTTGCGAAGTGCCTACCTGTAGATTTTGGCCTCTAGCTCAGCCGGCACCTAGGGAAACCTACCAAACCTGTGCATTTCTGAAAACTAGAGACCTAGGGGAATCCAAGGAGGGGTGACTTGCAGGGCTCGGACCAGGTTCTGTTACCCAGAATCCTTTGCAAACCTCAAAATATGACTAGAAAAACACATGTTCCTCACATTTCTGTGGCAGAAAGTTCTTGAATCTGAGAGGAGCCACACATTTCCTGCCACCCAGCGTTCCCTCAAGTCTCCCGATAAAAATGATACCTCACTTGTGTGGGTAGGCCTAGCGCCCGCGACAGGAAGCGCCCCAAAGCGCAACGTGGACACATCCAAATTTTTGGAAGAAAACAGAGGTGTTTTTTGCCAAGTGCCTACCTGTAGATTTTGGCCTCTAGCTCAGCCGGCACCTAGGGAAACCTACCAAACCTGTGCATTTCTGAAAACTAGAGACCTAGGGGAATCCAAGATGGGGTGACTTGCGGGGCTCTGACCAGGTTCTGTTACCCAGAATCCTTTGCAAACCTCAAAATTTGGCTAAAAAAACACATGTTCCTCACATTTCTGTGGCAGAAAGTTCTGGAATCTGAGAGGAGCCACAAATTTCCTTCCACCCAGCGTTCCCCCAAGTCTCCCGATAAAAATGATACCTCACTTGTATGGGTAGGCCTAGCGCCCGCGACAGGAAACGCCCCAAAGCGCAACGTGGAGACATCCAAATTTTTGGAAGAAAACAGAGGTGTTTTTTGCGAAGTGCCTTCCTGTAGATTTTGGCATCTAGCTCAGCTAGCACCTAGGGAAAACTACCAAACCTGTGCATTTCTGAAAACTAGGGACGTAGGGGAATCCAAGGAGGGATGACTTACGGGGCTCGGACCAGGTTCGGTTACCCAGAATCCTTTGCAAACCTCAAAATTTGGCTAAAAAAACACATGTTCCTCACATTTCTGTGGCAGAAAGTTCTGGAATCTGAGAGGAGCCACAAATTTCCTGCCACCCAGCGTTCCCCCAAGTCTCCCGATAAAAATGATACCTCACTTGTGTGGGTAGGCCTAGCGCCCGTGACAGGAAACGCCCCAAAGCGCAACGTGGACACATCCAAATTTTTGGAAGAAAACACAGGTGTTTTTTGCGAAGTGCCTACCTGTAGATTTTGGCCTCCAGCTCAGACGGCACCTAGGAAAACCTACCAAACCTGTGCATTTCTGAAAACTAGAGACCTAGGGGAATCCAAGATGGGGTGACTTGCGGGGCTCGGACCAGGTTCTGTTACCCAGAATCCTTCTGCAAACCTCAAAATTTGGCTAAAAAAACACATGTTCCTCACATTTCTGTGGCAGAAAGTTCTGGAATCTGAGAGGAGCCACAAATTTCCTGCCACCCAGCGTTCCTCCAAGTCTCCTGATAAAAATGATACCTCACTTGTGTGGGTATGCCTAGCGCCCGCGTCAGGAAACGCCCCAAAGCGCAACGTGGACACATCCACATTTTTGGAAGAAAACAGAGGTGTTTTTTGCGAAGTGCCTACCTGTAGATTTTGGCCTCTAGCTCAGGCTGCACATAGGGAAACCTACCAAACCTGTGCATTTCTGAAAACTAGAGACCTAGGGGAATCCAAGGAGGGGTGACTTGCAGGGCTCGGACCAGGTTCTGCTACCCAGAATCCTTTGCAAACCTCAAAATTTGGCTAAAAAAACACATGTTCCTCACATTTCTGTGGCAGAAAGTTCTGGAATCTGAGAGGAGCCACAAATTTCCTGCCACCCAGCGTTCCCCCAAGTCTCCCGATAAAAATGATACCTCACTTGTGTGGGTAGGCCTAGCGCCCGTGACAGGAAACGCCCCAAAGCGCAACGTGGACACATCCAAATTTTTGGAAGAAAACAGAGGTGTTTTTTGTGAAGTGCCTACCTGTAGATTTTGGCCTCCAGATCAGCCAGCACCTAGGGAAACCTACCAAACCTGTCCATTTATGAAAACTAGAGACCTAGGGGAATCCAAGATGGGGTGACTTGCGGGGCTCGGACCAGGTTCTGTTACCCAGAATCCTTTGCAAACCTCAAAATTTGGCTAAAAAAACACATGTTCCTCACATTTCTGTGGCAGAAAGTTCTGGAATCTGAGAGGAGCCACAAATTTCCTGCCACCCAGCGTTCCCCCAAGTCTCCCTATAAAAATGATACCTCACTTGTGTGGGTAGGCCTAGCGCCCGCGTCAGGAAACGCCCCAAAGCGCAACGTGGACACATCCAAATTTTTGGAAGAAAACAGAGGTGTTTTTTGCGAAGTGCCTACCTGTAGATTTTGGCATCTAGCTCAGCCAGCACCTAGGGAAACCTACCAATCCTGTGCATTTCTGAAAACTAGAGACCTAGGGGAATCCAAGGAGGGGTTACTTGCGGGGCTCAGACCAGGTTCTGCTACCCAGAATCCTTTGCAAACCTCAAAATGTGGCTAAAAAAACACATATTCCTCACATTTCTGTGGCAGAAAGTTCTGGAATCTGAGAGGAGCCACAAATTTCCTGCCACCCAGCGTTCCCCCTAGTCTCCCGATAAAAATGATACCTCACTTGTGTGGGTAGGCCTAGCGCCCGCGACAGGAAACGCCCCAAAGCACAACGTGGACACATCCAAATTTTTGGAAGAAAACAGAGGTGTTTTTTGCGAAGTGTCTACCTGTAGATTTTGGCCTCTAGCTCAGCCGGCACCTACGGAAACCTACCAAACCTGTGCATTTCTGAAAACTAGAGACCTAGGGGAATCCAAGATGGGGTGACTTGCGGGGCTCGGACCAGGTTCTGTTACCCAGAATCCTTTTGCAAACCTCAAAATTTGGCTAAAAAAACACATGTTCCTCACATTTCTGTGGCAGAAAGTTCTGGAATCTGAGAGGAGCCACAAATTTCCTTCCACCCAGCGTTCCCCCAAGTCTCCCGATAAAAATGATACCTCACTTGTATGGGTAGGCCTAGCGCCCGCGACAGGAAACGCCCCAAAGCGCAACGTGGAGACATCCAAATTTTTGGAAGAAAACAGAGGTGTTTTTTGCGAAGTGCCTTTCTGTAGATTTTGGCATCTAGCTCAGCCAGCACCTAGGGAAACCTACCAAACCTGTGCATTTCTGAAAACTAAGGACCTAGGGGAATCCAAGGAGGGGTGACTTACGGGGCTCGGACCAGGTTCTGTTACCCAGAATCCTTTGCAAACCTCAAAATGTGGCTAAAAAAACACATGTTCCTCACATTTCTGTGGCAGAAAGTTCTGAAATCTGAGAGGAACCACGAATTTCCTGCCACCCAGCGTTCCTCCTAGTCTCCCGATAAAAATGACACCTCACTTGTGTGGGTAGGCCTAGCGCCCGCGACAGGAAACGCCCCAAAGCGCAACGTGGACACATCCAAATTTTTGGAAGAAAACAGAGGTATTTTTTGCGAAGTGCCTACCTGTAGATTTTGGCCTCTAGCTCAGCCGGCACCTAGGGAAACCTACCAAACCTGTGCATTTCTGAAAACTAGAGACCTAGGGGAATCCAAGGAGGGGTGACTTACGGGGCTCGGACCAGGTTCTGTTACCCAGAATCCTTTGCAAACCTCAAAATTTGGCTAAAAAAACACATGTTCCTCACATTTCTGTGGCAGAAAGTTCTGGAATCTGAGAGGAGCCACAAATTTCCTGCCACCCAGCGTTCCCCCAAGTCTCCCGATAAAAATGATACCTCACTTGTGTGGGTAGGCCTAGCGCCCGCGACAGGAAACGCCCCAAAGCGCAACGTGGACACATCCAAATTTTTGGAAGAAAACAGAGGTGTTTTTGCGAAGTGCCTACCTGTAGATTTTGGCATCTAGCTCAGCCAGCACCTAGGGAAATCTACCAAACCTGTGCATTTCTGAAAACTAGAGACCTAGGGGAATCCAAGGAGGGGTGACTTGCGGGGCTCGGACCAGGTTCTGTTACCCAGAATCCTTTGCAAACCTCAAAATTTGGCTAAAAAAACACATGTTCCTCACATTTCTGTGGCAGAAAGTTCTGGAATCTGAGAGGAGCCACAAATTTCCTTCCAGCCAGCGTTCCCCCATGTCTCCCGATAAAAATGATACCTCACTTGTGTGGGTAGGCCTAGCGCCCGCGACAGGAAACGCCCCAAAGCGCAACGTGGACACATCCAAATTTTTGAAAGAAAACAGAGGTGTTTTTTGTGAAGTGCCTACCTGTAGATTTTGGCATCTATCTCAGACAGCACCTAGGGAAACCTACCAAACCTGTGCATTTCTGAAAACTAGAGACCTAGGGGAATCCAAGGAGGGGTGACTTGCAGGGCTCGGACCAGGTTCTGTTACCCAGAATCCTTTGCAAACCTCAAAATATGGCTAAAAAAACACATGTTCCTCACATTTCTGTGACAGAAAGTTCTGGAATCTGAGAGGAGCCACAAATTTCCTTCCACCCAGCGTTCCCCCATGTCTCCCGATAAAAATGATACCTCACTTGTGTGGGTAGGCCTAGCGGCCGTGACAGGAAACGCCCCAAAGCGCAACGTGGACACATCCAAATTTTTGAAAGAAAACAGAGGTGTTTTTTGTGAAGTGCCTACCTGTAGATTTTGGCATCTATCTCAGACAGCACCTAGGGAAACCTACCAAACCTGTGCATTTCTGAAAACTAGAGACCTAGGGGAATCCAAGGAGGGGAGACTTGCAGGGCTCGGACCAGGTTCTGTTACCCAAAATCCTTTGCAAACCTCAAAATATGGCTAAAAATACACATGTTCCTCACATTTCTGTGGCAGAAAGTTCTGTAATCTGAGAGGAGCGACAAATTTCCTTCCACCCAGCGTTCCCTCAAGTCTCCCGATAAAAATTATACCTCACTTGTGTGGGTAGGCCTAGCGCCCGCGACAGGAAGCGCCCCAAAGCGCAACGTGGACACATCCAAATTTTTTGAAGAAAACAGAGGTGTTTTTTGCGAAGTGCCTACCTGTAGATTTTGGCCTCTAGCTCAGCCGGCACCTAGGTAAACCTACCAAACCTGTGCATTTCTGAAAACTAGAGACCTAGTGGAATCCAAGGAGGGGTGACTTGCAGGGCTCGGACCAGGTTCTGTTACCCAGAATCCTTTGCAAACCTCAAAATATGGCTAGAAAAACACATGTTCCTTATATTTCTGTGGCAGAAAGTTCTGGAATCTGAGAGGAGCCACAAATTTCCTGCCACCCAGCGTTCCCTCAAGTCTCCCGATAAAAATGATACCTCACTTGTGTGGGTAGGCCTAGCGTCCGCGACAGGAAGCGCCCCAAAGCGCAACGTGGACACATCCACATTTTTGGAAGAAAACAGAAGTGTTTTTTGCGAAGTGCCTACCTGTAGATTTTGGCCTCTAGCTCATCCGGCACCTAGGGAAACCTACCAAACCTGTGCATTTCTGAAAACTAGAGACCTAGGGGAATCCAAGATGGGGTGACTTGCGGGGCTCGGACCAGGTTCTGTTACCCAGAATCCTTTGCAAACCTCAAAATTT